>NC_082643.1:110207066-111513495 GCF_028023285.1 Balaenoptera ricei
AACCAATTCTTTGATCAGAGTAGCACAAAGCTAATTTGTAATAAACATTATTATTCTTTCTAGGCATAGGGCTTAGTCTTTGTTTTAAAAAGGACATTTGTTCCCTGTTAGTCTTTTCTTTAGGCTTCTTATTCCAAAGAGCTGTTTAAGAGGTAAATTATAAGGAAAGGGGGGAAAAAAGTAAATCTTGTAGAAAGAAAGCAAATTAACTCTCAGAAGGAGACATGATAGGGATAAACATTTTAAAAAGAACAGTTAGAGGAGATGTTAAAATTGGAGATAAAGTCTCTTCAGTGAACTCAGAGTGCTAAAGAGATCAAAATACAAGTGAACTTTACAAAGAGAAAACTGTCTGGTGGCCACAAAATGAAAACCTATTCTAACCAGACACTCACAGATACTTACCCTTGGTGTAAAGTAGAACCCAGTGAGAGAAATTAATGACAACATGAAGCCTATCACGAACAACTGAAAAAAAAGTTTTAAAAGCACACATTCTACTGATTATATTGTTCTACTAATGAAGGGAGGGAAAACCCAAGCCTAAGAGATGGACGAGGAACAAAGAATAGGGCACTAAGAATTCTTGGATTTGTTACAAGCTCCACAGCTGATTGATGGTGTCAATGTTCTGAAGACTTAAACCTATTTTTAAATTCTTACTGTCTGTCTTTTGCAATCATGGAACTTAGCTATAGGGAAAGCGCTCTTTGGGAAACATGTCTGAGCTTGGGACCTGCTGATTACTTGGAAGCCAGTTGGCTTTTTCCTCTAAATTTCAAAAATGAATAAATAGAAGATCTGATTATAGAAGAAAGGCAGCATTTCAAGAAATAAAAGCAGTTTCCTTTATATCAGTGTGAAGGAATACTATGGGCCATAAAGTACTTCGTGGTACAATGAAAATGATTCTAATTTTACAGGTCGTTTGTTCTGATACCTAATTTTTTTTTTTTTTTTTTTTTTTGACCACGTGGCTTGAGGGATCTCAGTTCCCCAACCAGGAATTGAACCTGGGCCACAGCAGTGCAAGCGCTAAATCCTAACCACTAGAACACCAGGGAACTCCCATGATATCTTTATTTTAATTGAAGTATAGTTGGTTTACAATATTATATTAATTTCAGGTGTACAGCATAGTGATTCAGTATTTTTACAGATTATACTCCATTAAAAGTTATTACAAGTCTATAATTCCCTGTACTGTACAATATAATCTTGTTGCTTCTCTATTTTATACATAGTAGTTTGTATCTCTTAATCCCATACCCCTAATTTGCACCTCACTCTTTCCCCCTCCCCATTGGTAACCACTAGTTTGTTTTCTATATCTGTGAGTCTGTTTCTGTTTTGCATATACCTAGAGAATATTACACTTAGTAAAATAAGTCAGTCAGAGAAAGACACGTACTGTATGATGTCACTTATATGTGTAATCTAAAAAAATAATACAAATGAATGCATATGTTCTGATATCTTAATGCTTTTTCATGAGTATTTTCCTATCAGAGTCCTGATCTTTCTGAGATCTGGATCCAGAACTCTCATTGGTTCAAAATGATATCATTCTTCCTGTCTGCAGTAAATTAAGAAGAATAAAACTTTAAGAGGGAATCCTTTAGTTTTCAAGCATTTTGGTAAAAATCATTTTCTATATAGATGTCTAATCTTTTCCCCAGTCACCCAACTTGAATCCTTGGGTAAGAGGACTCCATTTATAGGATACTATTATAAAATGGTGATGTGTCTAAAGTGATTTTGCAGCTAGGCAAATTTCAGCTAAAGTGGCAAAGAGCAGAATTCTGTGTTTTAAACTTAATATGGTAAAGTTGTCTAGTTTTCCTTAATATCCTTTAGGAGGGCCCAGAAACAGAGCTCCTCTAAGGGATGTTAAACACCTGATGATAAATGATTTTGCAAGTGATGCTCAGGGATCAAAGTTCTAGCCAGAGAGGAGTGATGGAAAAAGTGCATGCTGGTGGAAAAGCCAGAGCTGTTTGGGTCTTGGCCACCACATTTATAGAGCAAAAAAGCAAATAAGTTGAAATTGCTCATTTTGGCTGACTTTCCTACCACCTCCCACTCTTTCCAACCTTCCAAACTCACTTTCTGGAATATGGACACAAGCTGATTCCCTCTGAAAGATGGAAGAGATGGCTACACGTGTCTTGCAGATGGGATAAAAAGGGGGTCTGGCATTTCTGGAAATAGATGATATTCTAATAACTCCTTGAAAGAAGTTTTACAGAGCAAGAAAATGATAGAGGATAAATATTATAATACATTTGTTATTCTAAGTGGCTCTAGGCCTGTGAAGTCATCTTTATTATTTGCATAGGTTCTAATGAGTTGGTATGCATTTTCAGCAATATCAGGACTCATTCCTCCAACATAGAATAATCAATATTACATACTTTAGATTAGTATGAACATATAAGTCAACATTTTTGTCTTCCACTGTGTTATCATCCATTTTATTCTCTCTCATAATGAGATGCAAAATTAATACAGTACTAGTGGTAATGGCATCAACTAAGTTAATCATTTGTTTATATATTTTTATATGGAAAACTGTGCTAACATATAAATATATAGCAGTTAATAAGATACCCTAGTTCTTTGCTCTCACAAAACCTAGTAATCTTGGATGAGTTTCATAAACTCTGTGGACATCTGTAAACAAAGGAGTTGAACTGGATGGTTTTGAATGTGCCTTCAAGCTCTAAAATGGAATGTGCCTAATCTCTGCCATTGGCATAGGAGATGAGAACTGTGGTTTTCACACTTTACTTGCTCCCGTTCCTTCCTTTTTCCAAAAGCATTAGGATGCTGGAGGAGATACTTGAATAAAAGGGTAGACAAGCACTTCTTTTCAGACAGAAAGAACTGCTGGAGAGAGAACAAGAGAAAAAAGGAGGATGAGATCCTAAGTCGTAGGATATTGAAACCTGTGGTTTCAATTTAGAAAGCTTTTAAAATCAGAAACATATTACTTGGTGTACCCCTTCGTGCTGCCTTCAAGTAATATTAATCCCATGCTCTCTTTGCATAACTGTGTTCTCTTAAGTGATCATTAAGAAGTTCATGAATAATCACTAGCACTTCCTGAATCTCAGGCCCCACTGAAGTGTTTTACTTGCCTTAATCCCTACAACGACCTCAGGAGGTAGATACTATTATAACCTTCATTTTCCGGAGGTGAGTCAAAGAGATCAAATAACTTGTCCAAGGTTACATAGCAAGTAAGAGGTAGACCCAAGATTTGAAGCAGTGTCTGGCATCACTGCCTCATTCATCCATTACCTGACCAAACTGCTACTTCCATTGCTTTATGATTTTTCATTGCTACTTATTAGAAAATGTTATTTATGAAAACTTCTTCTATAGTCTCTTTTTATCACACACTGATGAATGACCAATTGATAGATCTTATCTTTCCCTCCTTTCTGCCATTATAAGAAAGAATAAGTTAAATAATCATGATTTCAGTTTGCTTTTGTTTTAGTTTCCCAGGGCTGATGTAACATATTACCACACATTGGTGGCTTAAAACAGCGAAAATTTCTTCTCTCCCAGTTCTGGAGGCCAGAATTCCAAAATCAAGGTATTGGCTGGGTTAGTTCTTTCTAGAGGCTGAAGGAAAATCCATCCCATGCTTCTCTCTAGCTTTTGGTGGTTGTCAAGAATCTTTGAGGCTCCTTGGCTTGTAGATGCATCACGTCAATCTCTGCCTCCATCTTCACATGACCTTCTCCCAAATGATCTTTGTGTCTCAAAACTGCTTCTTCTTTCTCTTATAAGAATGCCAGTCTTCCAGGTTAGGGCCCACCTTAAATCCAGGATGATCTCATCCCAAGATCTTTAACTTAGTTACATCTGCAAAGACCATCTTTCCAAATAAAGTGACATTCACAGGTGCTGGAGATTAGGACTTGGATGAATCTTTAATGGGGACTCTATTCAACCCACTATAGCTCTGTTGAATGAAACAATTTAATGGTCAAGATATTTTCTTCATGATGTCAATCAATACCTGTCTCATTCTACTGAATTCACTAATTCAACAAATATTGATTGAAAAACCTCAGCTATGTCCAGGTTATAGCAGATAACAGGAGAAACTCCCTGTGCTCTTGGAGCTGGTATTGTGATTGGGAGAGAAGTAGAGGGAGAGATACAACAAACACGACAAGCAACTAATAAACAAACAAGACCATTTCAGAGAATGAAAAATGGCATGAAAGAAATTAAACAGGACAATAGATTGTTTAATTTGTAAGTCCTAAGTAGCTCCTTAAATATCTGTTATATCTCTAGACACTGCAAATAGTTGTTTGATTTATTTTATTAAATCAAATTCTATTTTGAGTTTTATTTCTGTTGCATAAAATCCTTCTTGGTATGATAAAGTGGTCAAAAGAAATTACAGATGTCTGCCATTACTCATCTAACATGTCAAAGAAGTATTCCCTCATGAAAGGAATAACATACAAGATTCTCTGATTTCCCTAGGAAATTGGAGGAAATTGAATTGGGGGAAAAGTATAACTAAAGCACCAATTTACCAAGCATCAATTTCCCCAACTCCCAAGCAGTACAGCATTGTAAGGTTACTACCAAAAATGTCCTCAGGGATCGTTATCTGTAGGAACATAAAATTTTTGGAAAAAACTCAACCTGCTATAATTGGTCATATATTACTCATCAATTACAACTGAAAATTTTTTGCAAAATACATTGGCAAATGGCTTGGAAGTTGTTATTCAGGAAGTAATTCATTAAACCTAAGATGACATCTTAAAACTCGGTTTGACTTCATATGGTACCATAACGTTAGTCTCTACAAAGCATCTGTCTAGGGACAAACTTATCCCATGGCTATGTAATCACCAGTTGCAAGAAAAGCCTTTGGTGATGTTTTGTAAACTACTGAGAACTTGTTCTGGCATATTTTTTGGATTTGGGGCTGTTATATGTCCATTTTCTTTCTCCACAAATTATATTTCTTTTGTTCAATTCTGGTAATTGTCTACAAGCAGCTGGAGTATTTTACTTTAGTTCGTGAACTCTTTTATAGTGCTAGGAATTAAACAGGCACCAACGTTCATTCTCACTTGAAATACGAATTTAAGTGAAGGCCTAGTTTACTCAGATGAAAGAAATTTGACTGTGCTTGAGATTAAACCAGTGCTTGTTTCAGCAAATACTTCAACTCCACACCTAGCTGATTTGCTGGAAAACTCATTCTTAGTTATCTGCCCAGGAAAGAAAAAGATTGTAATCTATCCTTTCATTAGGAATTTAGACATCCCCTCTCCATAGGTAGTGAGGAAATTATTTTTTGGAAGTCATTTAGTAGTAAGTTTTACAAAGACTACTGCATAAGGCACTACCATTCCAGTTGTTTTTTAAAACTTCATTAACAAGAGAAAGTAAAAGAAACAATAAGGTAAAAGTAAAAGATATAAAAATAGTGGAATTCAAAACAAAGGAAACAAAATTAACTCAAACAACTGTATTTAATGAGTTTGTGCTGCTATTCCTTTGCCCCCCAATAAGATATGATGTCTATAAAATTGTGATGCTGATAAATTTGTCTAGGTCTACCTCTTGCAGAACTTTTATCTCTATTCATTGGACCTCTGAAGAGTGCCTGCTGTGTGCTAGGGGCTGTAGTATATACTTGACGTATGGAGGTGAACCAAACATATGCGGAATTGGGTGGCAGACATTGTAAACAAGAACATACATGAATAAATTAACAAATACTTTCATATAGTGGTTAGTGCTCTGAAGCAGTAAGCAGGTTGGAATGGTTCACCTTAACCAGAGGAGAAATATTTAGATAAGATAGTTAAGAAATGTTTTCCTGAGAAGTCATTTAAGCTAAGTTCCAAGTGCTACGGCTAAGTGTCAACTCAATTTATACATTAGAAGGTCAACTGGACTTTCATATAACTAGTCAGGATTGGGGGTTATTAACCTGTGATCTTGGAACCAAAGGAGGGTAAATTTGGTGTCCAATAGCAGGATTAACCATGTGACTTATATATATTAAAATATATATGTACAAATGATATATCATTTACTTAGTAGACTGTTTCTATGAAATGGATTGTAATGGCTTTCCAGCTGGGTTCACTCACATTATTTGCCTTTGATCTGCCCCTTTTCCCCTTCCTGATCAGAGGAATTCTAACTGAATTGCAAATCTTGCACTTTTTAAACTTTGAGAGTTAATCCATTGACCCGCGTGTTTAATCACACCACTTAGACAAAATCTTTTGTGGGGGGAATTTTCAAGAGTGTTGAAAGCCTTAGTGGATGGAATTTAGTGCTTTGAGGTGTCCATCTAGCACAAAATGCTTTTTTGTGAAATCTTTAATCATTCTCAGTATCCTATTGATCCTCAATTTCCTTATCTGCATCATGGCTCTGATGAGACTATGTACTTAATATTCAGCTATAAACTGTGAATTGCATTCCTAAGAACCCTTAAGTTGGCATAAACCACCCTATAAAACAATTATTTCAATGTGAAAAGAGGAATTAGAATGGTAGTTTTAGCCTTGCAGTTGCAGGTTATTTTTCTTACAGGAATTCCATTAATAATTTAATAGCTATTAATACATAGCTAAAAATCAAAACAACACTGAACAAAACTAGTCTTTGACTGCATATAACTTTTTCTTCCCTTTCCTACCACCTCCAACACTATAGTTGGCACACTGCTTCTTACACATTCTAATCACTTGCAGAGTTATAATATTGGCCAACATTTATTAAGCAATGACTATGTGCCAAGCACATTTGTAAGTACATTATAAATGTTTTCTCATTTAATCGTCACAGTGACCCTATGTGTTAGGCATTTTTATTAGTCTCATTTCCCAGATATGGACATTAAAGCATAGGGTGGTTAAGTATCTTGCACAGGTTCACAAAATTGGCAAGTGTGACTACGGAGTGTAAAAGTCTAACCTTTCTAGACTGCAGCTGCTATGCTCACTTCTGGTTCCTGATTGAAGTATGGGGATCTCCTTGTAAACGATTAAGGCAAAGCTGTCAGTCCAAAGCAAAGGATGTTTCCCCAGGAGCTCAGTCGTGTTGTATCTGTTTGCTTTAAGAGAAGCAGGCTGGGAAAAATTCCTGTAAAAAAAAAGAATATCATTAGTTTTAATAAGGTATGTTTATAAGGTGCTAACAAACCCATTTAGAACTACATGAAAAATGCCAGTTGTGTCTCTTTTCACTTAAATTTATTTATAAAAGGACCTGACCTTTCTGATAGGGGTTCTCGGTAGGAAAACTTCAGAGTGGGGTTGGATGGTATTGATGGTAATTAAAGGCACATGCAATATGGATGAAAAGGGTCTATAGCAGGTCGGAAGAGGCCTAGCTCATTTATACTTAAATAAATACCATACAGCTTAAAATATGACTCTATTTAGATGAATTATTTTTTCCTTAATTCTGATATGTAGAAAGTGATTACCCTGAAGCACTCATCATGCAGACTCATGCACACCAACAATGATGATTTGGATTCTGGAAGCTTAGCTATGAAATTCCTCCTCCTTTTAAGATTATATACCCCTGATATAGAGTATAAAATACATAATGGAAGGAAATATCACATATTTCTTATACAATTTGAAAAATATGCCCCTAAAATTTCTACCAATAAAGCTTGCATTAGATGCTTCTCTGTTCATAATATAAAATACTCACCTAGAGATCAGAAACTACTTTAACACATTGGGAGTTTTCTTTTCCTAATCTCTTGAAAAATTGAGTTCTGCTGTGTCAACTTGGCTAAGTCTGCCCTGGGCTACTCTTGATGATGGAATTCCTAGAATAAACACCAAGGATGATGAAAGGTAACCTGAACTGAATTCTTCCTGAGCTAGAATGAGGTTGAGAGATCACTCTGAAAATTCTTTCCAAGCTGAAAATTCATTTCAGTTGCTGCTATTATTGTGATCTATCTATACATAAAGTGAGAGGAAAATTTATGGTAAAAATGACTAGTTTATAAAAGAATTTAAGGAAGATGAACATTTGGAGAGAGTGCTACTAAGGTCTATGGAAACATTGTGAGGTATGTTACAAACATAGATGCCACATTGATTTGTGTTAATGAGAAGTGCTTTTGAGAACTTCATTAGTAGAAGCCATCCACTAACATGCATATCTGTCACTTGAAACACCCCGGGGGTAAATCTGAATAAAACTAAAGGAAAGAAATTTTATAGCTGAACATTTAGGCAATATGTCTCTAGAGACAGTCACTAGAGGAAATGTTGGTCATTGGAATTCCCTCCCTTAATTTGTATTTAATCTATTTGAAAGTTTTGTTAATAGAATATTGAGTTTTGTTGAAGTCACTGTTTATTACATTGCATTACGTAGCTCTGCCTGATATTTTTCTTGTTTATTCATTCTTTCTTCATTTATTTGATTATAATCTATTTTCCTCTACTAAAATATAATCCTTATAAGAGCAAGATTTTTCAATGCATTCCCTCCAATATCCTGAGGATCATAGGAACCATGACTGATACCCCTCAGCATGGGGAGGAGTAGGGCATTTCTTCCCAACGCTACCTAGAACACTAGCACAGAGATTTGTACACTGAAAGTCATTAAGTATTCATCAGGCAAACTACATAAGTAGGGATTATTGCATTTCTGTCACCATCACTGTTACCTGCATGTTGAAGATAGAAAAATAACCCCAGTGAGAAATGTATCCCAGAAGAAATCAATGAATACTTAGGCTTGAGTTTGTCCTTTAGACTATAAGCCACTAAAATACAGTGCTTTGCAATAAGAAGTTGGGGGGGGAGGGTGGTCATCAATAAATACAGTGGTCCCTGGGTATCCGTGGAGATTGGTTCCAGGAACCACCACCCCCCCACCCCCATATCAAAATCTGTGAATGCTCGAGTACCTTACATAAAATGGTGTAGTACAGTCCACTCTCTGTATCTGTGTGTTTCACAACCGCAGATTCAACCAATCGCCAATGGAAATTGCCATCAGAGGATGGTTGAATCCTTCCATGGGTGCAAAACCCATGCAGCAAATTTGGCGGGTCAGAGGACCGACTGTATATTTATTGAAAACAATCTGCATTATAAGTAGACCTGTGCAGTTCAAACCTGTGCAGTTCAAATGTTAATACTGACTCAGCAACTTCTTTGAACAAAAGAGTATCTGAGTGGCTACTGTACATGGGGTGGCCATAGAAGGCATTTATGAAGAGATGAAGAGAAGTGTTTATTCTAAGATCTGCAAGAAAAGAAGGCGACACTGATAAACATATTATATGAAAGAGCACTCCCTATAGGAGCAGTAGATAGTGGAAAGGCCTGGTGAGAATGAGAGGTACATTTGAAGAACATGAATTTTCCTTGGATTTTATTGCGATCAGAAACCACTGGAGAGTTTTAATAATGTGAATAGTGTAACATAATTTAGGTTTATAAGATCGCTTTGATTGGTGCATGGACTAAGGGTTGTAGAGGGTTAAGAATAGAAGCAGCAAGACCATTTTGGAGGCTGCTTTAGTAGTGCGGGTGAGAGAAGATGGTAGGGTGGAAGTGAGTCCTAGTGGCCTGGCTGAGAGGAAGTAGACAGATTCAGAATAGATTTGGAGGTAGAACCAATAACGTAGCTTGATTGGATGTGGAAAGTGAGGGAAAGAGGAATCCAGGAGAACACTTAGGAATATGTAGGATTGGAGGTTGTGTGTGAACTCTGCAAATGGCAGTGAAAAATCTGGGAAACCTTGAGAAGAGAATAGCAGGAAGATCAACATGGAAATTACAGAGACTAATCAGAGTGAAATACTAAAATACTAGTAGTAAACATTTATTGAGTTCTTACTGGGTATAGAACTAAATAAATACTTCATGTATGTTATCTCCTATATTCTGAAAAAATAAAATAAAAATCATGTGAAGTGTGTATTATCAGTTTCATTTTATAGATGAGAGAACAGAGGCTTAGATAAGTTAATTAACTTGTCCAGATCATATGGATGGAGAGAAGATAGGTAAAAAATCCTTCTGGACACTAACTGCTCACTTTCTCAGATACTCTTGGACTCTCCCTCAGGGAAACAAGTGAATAAGTGCTCTGAGAATGAATGAGAAATTTCACAAAAGAAGCGCAGGGAAAGTTGCTGTAGGGACTTCCCTGGCAGTCCAGTGGTTAAGAATCCACCTTCCAATGCAAGGGACACGGGTTCGATCCCTGGTCGGGGAACTAAGATCCCACATGCCGTGGGGCAACTAAGCCCACCACGTACCGCAACTACAGAGCCGGTGTGCTCTAGATCCTATGCGCCACAACTAGAGAAACCCACGTGCTGCAACAAAGAGCTCGTGCGCTGCAACTGACCTGATGCAGCCAAATAAATAAATAAATATTTAAAAAAAAAGAATGACCCTGAATTCATTCTATTTTCAATAGACATGTTTGAGAATATTATGGAATTACTAATATGTGCACTTTATATTGTGCACAGAGGAAGGCACTGGAAATGTTGTTATTGAAAGGGATGGAAACATGAAGAAGACACTACTTCCAAGAACTTATAAGCAAAAAGTGAAGATGTCTAACAACAGACTGGGATGTAGAAGGCATTCAACAATGTGAGTTGAATAATTAAGAAAAGAAAAGCTGAGATTGTTAGGAAGGCAATCATCAGAGATCAGTGAGCATTTGAGAGTGTTGGTCAAGGCTTCCAAGGTAGATAGGAAATACTCTGATTAAAACAGCAAGGGAAGTCTTCAGGTAGCTGTGGGGCAATTATTTCCACAACCCTAGCTGAATTATCATGGCTCTAAGGGAGAGCCATGATTCTATTTCCTAGGCATAAACTTCACACTCTTGAACTGACAATACTTTGCACTGTCCCAATCTTGGCTTCACTTAATGGTGCCAGCCTGTCTAAAATGTTAAGCAAACTGAAAGAAAAAGCAAAAAGCTTGTGAAGCAAATTGAGATTGGGCAAAGTTGTATAATTTTGTGAACTTTTGTATGACTTTCTCTTTCCTGAGGTATTGCCATTCTTTCTCTGGCTCAATCAGCAGAGAATTCCCTTCTCTTCCTGGTTCAGGTAAATGTCCTTGTACAGGATTAAGGATGCCTCCTGTTCTTGGAGAGAGATAGTTGACATAACCCAAGACTATTGGATATCCTCTTGGGTCTTGCTAAGATTTCATTGAACCTGCTTTTCAAAAGCAAGTCACTTTCAACAGGAATCAGTGGCCGTGTTCTGTCACAGGAACAGCTTCTTTCACAACATTTTATTATTTCATTTGTGATCTGCATCAGCATTCATGAGCTACTTTCTGGTTAAGTTAAAAAAATCCCGTTTTCTATACTAAGGGGTGGAGGGCAGAAGGGAAATTGGCAAGGGAGAAATTTGGTGTGATCCAGTGACTCACAAGTTCATCCCTAACTTTTATTGTCAGATAATGTTTAAACACTTCTTGCTTTTGCTTCCTCTCTGGGATCATTTGTAATTTTTGTTCTAAAATCCTTGTATCATTTACCTCCCTGTACATTCAACATCTTCTTCTCTAACTTCTGTTGGGAATATAGGATGTCAACAACATGCTATTTCGATGAAACCCTGTTATCTTTTCCTTTATAGGGTTTGTCATTTCCTGTTGTCTGTCCAGACAAATAGCCACGCCTACAGGGCTTTCAGTTTAGACTACATTATTACTTTCCTCTTTTACCTCTTGTCCCAGTATCAATAGATACAGATAGACTTGTTTGTAATATTATACCTGGTTTGTAAGATAACCGGTTCTTCCTAGATAACTCTTCCCAGGGTTTCTGACTTTCCTTGGGTTTGCTGCCTTATCATTTAAAGGCCAAGATTTTTGTTGTTGTTGTTGTTGTTTTTTTAAAGTACTCTTTTCATATCAGAACATTTTAAACCCCACATTTATTTATTTATTTTTGGCTGTGTTGGGTCTTCGTTTCTGTGCGAGGGCTTTCTCTAGTTGCGGCGAGCGGGGACCACTCTTCATCGCGATGTGCGGGCCTCTCACTATCGCGGCCTCTCCCGTTGCGGAGCACAGGCTCCAGATGCGCAGGCTCAGTAGTTGTGGCTCACGGGCCTAGTTGCTCCGCGGCATGTGGGATCTTCCCAGACCAGGGCTCGAACCCGTGTCCCCTGCATTGGCAGGCAGACTCTCAACCACTGCGCCACCAGGGGAGCCCCCCCCAAGATTTTTTTTAGTTTAAGGTCTACTTGTTCAATCTAAAAATGCAAAGGATAGGATTTTACTACTATCTGGGGCTCCTGTATATTTAATGATTTCATTAAAATTATGTCTCCTATATATACAAGAGGTTCCTCTTTTCTTCCAGAAAAGATAGACTTCTGTTCTTAGTTTGCTTTTGGAACTCAGCATGTTCACAGTCTTCAAACTGTAATTTTGACTTATCACTGTGATCAGATTTTCCTTATTGGAATCAGTTGTAGATGATTGTCTCAAGACAATTATGGTAAAATTGAGAAGTAATCTCATAAACAAGGTACTTAAGGAAGAGAATTTGCTTTCTGAAGAGAAGAAGAATACTTAAGACACTATATATTCTCTTATCCTATGGTTCATGAGTAATTGTTCAATATAAGTAAGCAGTAATTTTTTAAAGGGTACAGACATCCAATTATCAATTATAACTTGCCCTAAGGTGAAAAGTAAGTGTATGTCACAGTGTCTCTTGAGTTACTTTACTACCTCCTAATGAACCAATTTACACCCCAGTAAGTCCATTCTGTTTTTCTTTTTCTTCTTTTTCTTTTGCTGGATCATATGTTAGTTTTATTTTCAATTTTTGAGGAACCTCCATATTGCTTTCCACAGTGGCTGCACCAATTTACATTCCCACCAAGAGTGCACCATAGTCTAGTCAGCACTTTTTATCTCTTGTGCTTTTTTTTTTAATTTTTGAATTTTATTTTATTTATTTTTTTATATAGCAGGTCCTTATTACTCATCAATTTTATACACATCAGTGTATACATGTCAATCCCAATTGCCCAATTCATCACACCACCACCACCACCCCAACCCCAGTGGCGCTTTCCCCCCTTGGTGTCCATACGTTTGTTCTCTACATCTGAGTCTCAATTTCTGCCCTGCAAACCGGTTCATCTGTACCATTTTTCTACGTTCCACATATATGCATTAATATACGATATTTGTTTTTCTCTTTCTGACTTACTTCATTCTGTATGACAGTCTCTAGATCCATCCACGTCTCAGCAAATGACCCAATTTCGTTCCTTTTTATGGCTGAGTAATATTCCCTTGTATATATGTACCATATCTTCTTTATCCATTCATCTGTCGATGGGCATTTAGGTTGCTTCCATGACCTGGCTATTGTAAATAGTGCTGCAATGAACATTGGGGTGCATGTGTCTTTTTGAATTATGGTTTTCTCTGGGGATATGCCCAGTAGTGGGATTGCTGGCTCATATGGTAATTCTATTTTTAGTTTTTTAAGGAAGCTCCATCCTGTTCTCCATAGTGGCTGTATCAATTTACATTCCCCCCAACAGCGCAAGAGGGTTCCCTTTTCTCCACACCCTCTCCAGCATTTGTTGTTTGTAGATTTTCTGATGATGCCCATTCTAACCGGTGTGAGGTGATACCTCATTGTAGTTTTGATTTGCATTTCTCTAATAATTAGTGATGTTGAGCAGCTTTTCATGTGCTTCTTGGCCATCTGCATGTCTTCTTTGGAGAAATGTCTATTTAGGTCTTCTGCCCATTTTTTCATTAGGTTGTTTGTTTTTTGATATTGAGCTGCATGAGCTGTTTATATATTTTGGAGATTAATCCTTTGTCCGTTGATTCGTTTGCAAATATTTTCTCCCATTCTGAGGGTTGTCTTTTCGTCTTGTTTATGGTTTCCTTTGCTGTGCAAAAGCTTTTACGTTTCATTACGTCCCATTTGTTTATTTTTGTTTTTACTTCCACTACTCTAGGAGGTGGATCAAAAAAGATCTTGCTGTGATTTATGTCAAAGAGTATTCTTCCTATGTTTTCCTCTAAGAGTTTTATAGTGTCCGGTGTTACATTTAGGTCTCGAATCCATTTTGAGTTTATTTTTGTGTATGGTGTTAGGGAGTGTTCTACTATCATTCTTTTACATGTAGCTGTCCAGTTTTCCCAGCACCACTTATTGAAGAGACTGTCTTTTCTCCACTGTATCTCCTTGCCTCCTTTGTCATAGATTAGTTGACCGTAGGTGCATGGGTTTGTCTCTGGGCTTTCTACCTTGTTCCATTGATATATATTTCTGTTTTTCAACCAGTACCATAGTGTCTTGATTACTGTAGCTTTGTAGTATAGTCTGAAGACAGGGAGTCTGATTCCTCCAGCTCCGTTTTTTTTCCTTCAAGACTGCTTTGGCTGTTTGGGGTATTTTGTGTCTCCATACAAATTTTAAGATTTTTTGTTCTAGTTCTGTAAATAAATGTCATTGGTAATTTGATAGGGATTGCATTGAATCTGTAGATTGCTTTGGGTAGTATAGTCATTTTCACAATATTGATTCTTCCAATCCAAGAACATGGTATATCTCTCCATCTGTTGGTATCATCTTTAATTTCTTTCATCAGTGTCTTATAGTTTTCTGCATACAGGTCTTTTGTCTCCTTAGGTAGGTTTATTCCTTGGTATCTTATTCTTTTTGTTGCAGTGGTAAATGGGAGTGTTTCCTTAATTTCTCTTTCAGATTTTTCATCATTAGTGTATAGGAATGCAAGAGATTTCTGTGCATAAATTTTGTATCCTGCAACTTTACCAAATTCATTGATTAGCTCTAGTAGTTTTCTGGTGGCATCTTTAGGATTCTCTATGTATAGTATCATGTCATCTGCAAACAGTGACAGTTTTAATTCTTCTTTTCCAATTTGTATTCCTTTTACTTCTTTTTCTTCTCTGATTGCCATGGCTAGGACTTCCAAAACTATGTTGAATAATAGTGGTGAGAGTGGACATGCTTGTCTTGTTCCTGATATTAGAGGAAATGGTTTCAGTTTTTCACCATTGAGAATGATGTTTGCTGTTGGTTTGTCGTATATGGCCTTTATTATGTTGAGGTAGGTTCCCTCTATGCCCACTTTCTGGAGAGTTTTTATTATAAATGGGTGTTGAATTTTGTCAAAAGCTTTTTCTGCATCTATTGAGGTGATCATATGGTTTTTCTTCTTCAATTTGTTAATATGGTTTATCATATTGATTGATTTACGTATATTGAAGAATCCTTGCATCCCTGGGATAAATCCGACTTGATCATGGTTTATGATCCTTTTAATGTGTTGTTGGATCCTGTTTGCTAGTGTTTTGTTGATGATTTTTGCAACTTTATTCATCAGTGATATTGGCCTGTAATTTTCTTTCTTGTAGTGTCTTTGTCTTATTTTGGTAGCAGGGTGATGGTGGCCTCATAGAATGAGTTTGGGAGTGTTCCTTCCTCCACAGTTTTTTGGAAGAGTTTGAGAAGGATGGGTGTTAGCTCTTCTCTAAATGTTTGATAGAGTTCACCTGTGAAGCCATCTGGTCCTGGACTTTTGTTTGTTGGAAGATTTTTAATCACAGTTTCAATTTCCTTACTTGTCATTGGTCTGTTCATATTTCCTATTTCTTCCTGATTCAGTCTTGGAAGGTTGTACCTTTCTAAGAATTTGTCCATTTCTTCCAGGTTGTTCATTTTACTGGCATAGAGTTGCTTGTAGTAGTTGATTTGTAGTTCTGCAGTGTCTGTTGTAACTTCTCCTTTTTCATTTCTAATTTTATTGATTTGAGTCCTCTTTCTGTTTTTCTTGATTAGTCTGGCTAATGGTTTATCAATTTTGTTTGCCTTAAAGAACCAGCTTTTAGTTTTATTGATCTTTGCTCTTGTTTTCTTTGTTTCTATTTCATTTGTTTCTGCTCTGATCTTTATGATTTCTTTCCTTCTGCTAACTTTGGGTTTTGTTTGTTCTTCTTTCTCTAGTTCCTTTAGGTGTAAGCTTAGATTGTTTATTTGAGATTCTTCTTGTTTCTTTTGATAGGCTTGTATAGCTATAAACTTCCCTCTTAGAACTGCTTTTACTGCATCCCATAGGTTTTGGATCATCATGTTTTCATTGTCATTTGTCTCCAGGTATTTTTTGATTTCCTCTTTGATTTCTTCAGTGATCTCTTGGTTATTTAGTAACGTATTGTTTAGCCTCCATATGTTTGTGTTTTTTACATTTTTTTCCCTGTAATTCATTTCTAATCTCATAGCATTTTGGTCAGAAAAGATGCTTAATATTATTTAAATTTTCTTAAGTTTACTGTGGCTTGATTTGTGACCCAAGACGTGATCTATCCTGGAGAATGTTCCGTGCACACTTGAGAAGAAAGTGTAATCTGCTGTTTTTGGACGGAATGTCCTATAAATATCAATTAAATCTATCTGGTGTATGGTGTCATTTAAAGCTTCTGCTTCCTTATTTATTTTCATTTTGGATGATCTGTCCATTGGTGTAAGTGAGGTGTTAAAGTCCCCCACTGTTATTGTGTTACTGTCGATTTCCTCTTTTATAGCTGTTAGCAGTTGCCTTATGTATTGAGGTGCTCCTATGTTGGGTGCATATATATTTATAATTGTTATATCTTCTTCTTGGATTGAGCCCTTGATCATTATGTAGTGTCCTTCCTTATCTCTTGTAACATTCTTTATTTTAAAGTCTATTTTATCTGATATGAGTATTGCTACTCCAGCTTTCTTTTAATTTCCATTTGCATGGAATATCTTTTTCCATCCCCTCACTTTCAGTCTGTTTGTGTCCCTAGATCTGAAGTGGGTCTCTTGTAGACAGCATATAGGTGGGTCTTGTTTTTGTATTCATTCAGCAAGCCTGTGTCTTTTAGTTGGAGCTTTAATCCATTCATGTTTAAGGTAATTATCGATATGTATGTTTCTATGACCATTTTCTTAATTGTTTTGGGTTTGTTTTTGTAGGTCCTTTTCTTCTCTTGTGTTTCCCACTTAGAGAAGTTCCTTTAGTATTTGTTGTAGAGCTGGTTTGGTGGTGCTGAATTCTCTTAGCTTTTGCTTGTCTGTAAAGCTTTTGATTTCTCCATCAAATCTGAATGAGATCCTTGCCAGGTAGAGTAATCTTGGTTGTACGTTCTTCCCTTTCATCACTTTAGGTATCTCATGCCACTCCCTTCTGGCTTGTAGAGTTTCTGCTGAGAAATCAGCTGTTAACCTTATGGGAGTTCCCTTGTATGTTATTTGTCATTTTTCCCTTGCTGTTTTCAATAATTTTTCTTTGTCTTTAACTTTTGCCAATTTGATTACTATGTGTCTTGGTGTGTTTCTCCTTGGGTTTATCCTGTCTGGGACTCTCTGCACTTCCTGGACTTGGGTGGCTATTTCCTTTCCCATGTTAGGGAATTTTTCGACTATAATCTCTGCAAATATTTTCTCGGGTCGTTTCTCTCTCTCTTCTCCTTCTGGGACCCCTATAATGCAAACGTTGTTGCATTTAATGTTGTCCCAGAGGTCTCTTAGTCTGTCTTCATTTCTTTTCATACTTTTTTCTTTATTCTGTTCCACAGCAGTGAATTCCACCATTCTGTCTTCCAGGTCACTTATCCGTTCTTCTGCCTCAGTTATTCAGCTACTGATTCCTTCTAGTGTAGTTTTCATTGCAGTTTTTGTATTGTTCATCTCTGTTTGTTTGTTCTTTGTTTCTTCTAGGTCTTTGTTAAACATTTCTTGCATCTTCTCAATCTTTGCCTCCATTCTTTTTCCGAGGCCTTGGATCATCTTCACTATCATTATTCTGAATTCTTTTTCTGGCAGGTTGCCTATCTCCACTTCATTTAGTTGTTTTTCTGGGGTTTTATCTTGTTCCTTCATCTGGTACATAGCCCTCTGCCTTTTCATCTTCTCTATCTTTCTGTGAATGTGGTTTTTGTTCCACAGGCTGCAGGATTGTAGTTCTTCTTGCTTCTGCTGTCTGCCCTCTGGTGGATGAGGCTATCTAAGAGGCTTGTGCAAGTTTCCTGATGGGAGGGACTGGTGGTGGGTAGAGCTGACTGTTGCTCTGGTGGGCAGAGCTCAGTAAAGCTTTAATCCGCTTGACTGCTGTTGGGTGGGGCTGGCTTCCCTCCCTGTTGGTTTTTTGGCCTGAGGCAACTCAACACTGGAGCCTACCTGGGCTCTTTGGTGGGGCTAATGGTGGACTCTGGAGGGGCTCATGCCAAGGAGTACTTCCCAGAATTTCTGCTGCCAGTGTCCTTGTCCCCACGGTGAGCCACAGCCCCCCACCACCACCTCTGGAGGAGACCCTCCAACAGTAGCAGATAGGTCTGGTTCAGTCTCCCCTGGGGTCACTTCTCCTTCCCCTGGGTCCTGATGCGCACACTCCTTTGTGTGTGCCCTCCAAGAGTGGAGTCCCTGTTTCTCCCAGTCCTGTCTAAGTCCTGCAATCAAATTCCACTAGTCTTCAAAGTCTAATTCTCTAGGAATTCCTCCTCCCGTTGCCAGACCCCCAGGTTGGGAAGCCTGACGTGGGCCTCAGAACCTTCCCTCCAGTGGGTGGACTTCTGTGGTATAAGTGTTCTCCAGTCTGTGAGTCACCCACCCAGCAGTTATGGGATTTGATTTTACTGTGATTGCACCCCTCCTACCATCTCATTGTGGCTTCTCCTTTGTCTTTGGATGTGGGGTATCTTTTTTGGTGAGTTCCAGTGTCTTCCTGTCAATGATTGTCCAACAGCTAGTTGTGATTCTGGTGTTCTCGCAAGAGAGAGTGAGAGCACGTCCTTCTACTCCGCCATCTTAGTTCCTAATCCATTCTTGTTTTTCTAATGAAACTGGGTTGAACACAGCAAAGAAACTCACTCATCCAATCACTCTTTACAATACAAAGTCCTTTATCTCTCAGCTCTGGATTCAGCTGATCAGACTTGTTGGTTTATAACAAAACATTATTAATGTAAATATAGACTCTTGTTTACAATTCTGGCTTTCTTTGATCCTGGCTGGCCAAATGCTGTGGCAGCTGCCAAGAAGCAATTTTTTGTTTTTAAGTCTAAATATAATTCTGACTTTTCCACCTAAGCTGTGGTAATATAATAGGAAAGCAACTAACAAGAGTGCCTCAAAAACCTTAACCACTGCTGTGGACTGAACTGTGTTCCTGCCATATTCACATGTTGAAGCCCTAACCCCCAAGATGATTGTGTCTGGGACAGGGCTTTTGGAGGTAATTAAACTCAGATGAGGTCCTAAAGGTGCAGTACTAATCCAATAGGATTGGTGGCCTAAAAGAAGAGGAAGAGAGAGATCTCTCTCTCCCTCCATTCACATGCATTGAGAAAAGGCCATGTAAGGACACAGCAAGAGGGTGGTGTCTGTAAGTCAGGAAGAGAGCTCTTACCAGAAACTGTGCTGGACCTTGACCTGGGACTTCTAGCCTCCAGAACAGTAGAAATAAGTTTCTATTGATTAAGCTGCCCAGTCTATGGTATTTTGTTATGGCAGCATGAGCAGACTAATACAACTACCCTTAGAAAGAACCACATAAAAGAGAGGACACAATTCCTCTAGGAGTGAAGCATATAGTTTTAATGAAAATGAAAGAGAAGGGAAGGGGGCAGGGCACAACCTTTAAAAGACTGAGGATATGACAAGAACTGGTTAGAACCAATTAGGTCTAAGATGGCCGAAGATTTGACTTCAAGTAGACCTTGAGTCTCATTATACGCTCATTGTAATACATCAGCATATGCTAAATGACGCACCCACCAGTGCTATGACAGTTTGGAGGCTAACCATAAAAGGCCAAAAAGTGGGCAGTGGCCCAATTCCTGTATATCTCTGCCCCTTCTCCAAAATAGTTGTAATAATCCTCCCATTAATTAGCCTATGAAATTACCCAGACCATAAAAACTAACCACCCCATATTTCAGGGCCTCTGACCTTCTGAGAGGGCCCACACTTTGTCTGTGGAATGTGTTTCTCCCATGGCCGCTCTCACTTTCCAAGGTGATCCCATGCCCTGGGGCCGCTCTTGCCTTTTGAGACAGACCGCATTCTTGATAGGGATAGAATAGGACAGTTATACATGTAGTTGTAGAAGTTCCAGTAGGGGATTATAGATAGAGAGGGAAGGAAACCTAGGGAACTTTGGGAGACCACCGTATGCTAATGATTGCGCAAGAAATGTCATGGAATGAAGCAGGCTTGCTAAGTGAAAGAAAAATGTAACCACCCTGCTGCTGATTTGAATGAGCGCTATGACGATCCTAGTTTGACCTCATAGGGTCAGACACTCTCCTGCTTGATATGAAGGAGGAGCTAGTGATGTAAACCTGACATCTACTTGAAAAATGAGGAAGAAGGCGGTCTTTTCCCCCTCCCCCACTCTCCTTTGATTTTAAAAATGTAGCCCATTGAATCCTCGGGGCAGAGCCCCCTGGCCTGCAAGCTTGCATCTCTAAAAAATGTCCCATATTAATAAGTCTACATCTTGCCTATCACTTTGCCTCCCACTGAATTCCTTTCTGCACTGAGACACAAAGAACCTGAGCCTCAGTAAGTCCAGACACCAGGTGAGTGATTCTAATTAAAAGACCGTGGGTTCGAGTCGCAATCAGAGGTACATGGTTTTATTCTGCCTATGGAATGTGGATTTCTCTAAATAAATCCACTTCTTACCTATCACTTTGTGTCTCACTGAATTCTTTCTGCGACAAGACATAAAGAACCTGATCTTCATTAAGTCCTGAGACCAGGTGTGCAATTTCAATTAAAAGATAGTGGGTTCAAGTCCCAAATCTGAGTTTTGGCTGGGTTTAAGTCCCAGCCTGCGGGTTCAAGTCCCAATCTGAGTTGTGTGGTTTCAAAAACTTTCCTTAATGTTTTCCATGGGGACTTGTCTTTTGTCCCTTCTCTCAATATGTATATTTAACTTATCCAATGGATACGATGTTCATAAAGTTTATCATCTAAATCAGTACAGTTTTTAATAACTATAGTCTGGGATAATCTAGAGCAAACTGAGACAAATTGTCACCCTTCTTATAGAGAATGTCTGCCCATTCCTAGGGCCATCGTAAGTGGACTATCCCATGTTAATTGTCCAGTGATGGCTTTGGTTGGTGATACTGGGTCATTATCCATTGGTTACTCCCAATCTTTGTTTTCCTGCTGTTTTCAGATGTTACCCATGTTCGCTGCTTTCCTTCACTGCCTAAGTACAAATAGAGCCAATTTTCCTTTGATGCCAGATTAGTATTTACAGAATCTTTGATTTATACTGTCTCCAACTATAATTTAAGACAAGTTCTCTGAATTTCATGATAATTTATTCAAAGATATCTGATATATCAGTTCAAAGATACAACATTTAGGCCATTTTTTCCCACAGGCAAAGATCAGGCAAGAAGCATGATATTCATTATATAAATATATAAATAAATGGATTTTTAATATAAAGAGTAATTTGTAGCCTTGCTATTCCTACTTCTTTATTAATTCTAAGGAGCATGGGTAGAAGAGGAGAGGAAAGAATCTCATTTATTGAGCTCAAGGTCCTTAACACTGTCTATAGGTGGACTGTGGTCTCTATAGTCCAGTCTTGAAAGGTAAGACAGTTATATGGGGTCTTTATGACAGAGTAGTGTTTTTAAAAAATAATAGCTTCCTCATTTCCTCCTAAATAATGGAAGTTCTCCCACTGAATGACACATAAGTGGGATATATTTTTATTATTAATATATTTGTGAATTTTCTATTTCTTCTACCTTAAGCAATCTATTTTTAAAATATATCAGAGGATATTGAGTGGAAAATACACTGTGTCCCAGAGTTGTGGTTAAGGCCTCAAATTGTGGACAAGAGGCACTAAGTATCCTACTTTGAAAGCCAGTATGTAATAGAAGCCAGCCATATTCCCACAGGGCTTGTTAAGAGGTGAAAAGTGCATACCACCCCCTGCCAACAGTGACTAAGAAGAGAACTGGGGAGGGAAAAGGGAATCATCAGCCTTGTAGGGTGTGCTAGTTGAGAGTGATGCTAACTGCTGTAACTAACAAAGACCTATATTTCAGAATAAAATAAAATTTTATTTTTCTCTCATGCAATTGAACGATGTGGGTGTTCCTGGTTGGATGGTTTTCCTTCAAGCACTCTTTCCAGCTCGTAACTTTGCCATTTTCAGCACATGGCTTCCAACTTTGTCCTGGGGTGGGGTGGGGGGTCATCTCCATTCCATCCAGCTAGAAAGGGAGGACATGGAGGATTATTTTATTTTTATTTTTTAAATTATTCTTATTTATTTATTTATTTATTTTTGTCTGTGTTGGGTCTTCGTTTCTGTGCGAGGGCTTTCTCTAGTTGCGGCGAGCGGGGACCACTCTTCATCGCGATGTGCGGGCCTCTCACTATCGCGGCCTCTCTTGTTGCGGAGCACAGGCTCCAGACGCTCAGGCTCAGTAGTTGTGGCTCACAGGCCTAGTTGCTCCGTGGCATGTGGGATCTTCCCAGACCAGGGCTCGAACCCATGTCCCCTGCATTGGCAGGCAGACTCTCAACCACTGCGCCACCAGGGAAGCCCACATGGAGGATTATTCATGGGACGGTTTTATGGGCTGTATTAGCTTGGTAGGGCTGCCATAAGAAAATACCACAGACTGGGTGGCTTAAACAACAGAAATTTATTTTCTCACAGTTCTGGAAGCTAGAAGTCCAAGATTAAGGTGGCAGCAAGTTTAGTTTCTTGTGGGTCCTCTCTCTTTCACTTGCAGATGGCCACCTTCTGGCTGTGTCCTCACATGGTCTGTCCTCTCCATGTGTGCATCCCTGGTGTCTCTTTGCGTGACCAAATTTCCTTGTCTGATAAGGATACCAGGTTGGATTAGGGCCCACCCTAATGGCCTCATTTTAATTTAATCACTTATCTCCAAATATAGTCACATTCTGAGGTACTGGGAGTTAGGGCTTCAACATATGAATTGGGGGAGGATGTAATTCAGTAACATGGGCCAGCCATTAAAGTCATATAAATTACTTCCACTCCATGGAATCCTTGGCTAGAACTCCAACTCCTGGCTACACCTAAATGCAAAAGGAACTAGGAAATGTAGGCTACCTGTGTAGCCAGGAAGAAGAGAAAGGAAAATGAATGGGTTTGATCAGGGAGCAGAGTCTTCCATAGTCTGGTCACCAAATATCCATTTCATACTTCTTACTCATGGCATTTACCTACCCTGCCTCCACAGATTCAGTGTGTATGATCTCCAGGTGGTGAGCAGTCTTACTATAATATCCAGATATAGCTTCTGCTGGTCCAGTGACTGTGAATTTAAAAGACAAGTTATCTCCTCACCTCCTGCCTCCATACCTAATATATAATAGTGAAGCAGGAACAGAATAACAGCAGTAAACTGTCCAAATGAGGAAGAATGAGAGAGACACAGCAGTGTCTGGTACATAGCAATAATGAACTCCTGTAAGGCAGGCATTATAGGGTCCTTTGCTCTGGCAGTTCTTGATTAGATCCTTATTCTTCCCTCTGGGAGGACCATTCCTGACCACTGCTCTGTGAGGCCACTGGCTCTACTCTTTGCGAGGTTCATTCTTGTCTATTATCCTCCATGGCCACGTCTCAAGTGCACTTTGGGCATATACTCATTGGGAGTTGTTCAGATTTTGCAGTCCACTTCCTGTTTAGGTAAGTTTGGGCACCAATGGATTGGTTGAAGATTCAAGAAGTCAAAGGCATATATAATTTCTTTGGTAAGACAATGCTCTGAACACCTTAGGAAGATTTTGACCTACCTGCTTCTAATCAGTTCCCCGTGCCAATAAGCTTACATGAAATTCTTTCCCACATATTACTCTCAAACCTGGTTTATGCCTTTGCTGCCTCCCTTCCATGCTTCTCTCCGCTTGGAAGCTTAAGGGAAACTACCTTGAGTTCATATGAAACAATAGTTTGTGGTGGAAATACACTATCCTCAATTCAATCTCAAAAGCAGAGCTGAGTTCCTTGTTCAGTTAAGTCTTACAGGGCCTCTGTTATTCAAAGGCCTTATCAATTTCTTACTATTTAGAATCTAGAAAATTAGCTTTTCTTAATTTTTGAAAGCCAGGATTTCTGGATTCTTTCTATACCCTTTCATTTCTGTTTGCAGACTGTGCAAGTCTTTCCTCATCTCATTTCTTTCTTGTGATACTTTGTTAAAGGCATTGAGTAAAAGCCGAGATTCGCACTCTTGTAAACCACTTCCCCTAGAATGACTGGTTCAGGTGCCATTGTTTTACCTTCCGCACAGGAGGTGGTTTTGCCAGATATTTTGCCACTGCATAATGTCTGCATCTTTCCAACTCCAATATTATTATTTATTTATTTATTTTTAAAATTTGGATCTTCGTTGCAGCCATGCGGGCTGGGCTCTTAGTTGCCACATGCGGGATCTAGTTCCCTGACCAGGGATCGAACCCACGCCCCCTGCATTGGGAATGCAGAGTCTTAACCACTGAACCACCAGGGACGTCCCCAATATTATTTTTCTTACCCCTTGCTGCCTTTGTTTGAGGTAATATTCCACCCCAGTACCAATTTTTATGTTAGTTTTGATAGGTTAACTACCATGATAGACAACCATAAAAACTTTGGAGAGAAGAAAAAAAGAATAAAAGTTTATTTCTGTTTACTTAACAGTAATGTGGGTCAAATTTCAGGGAAAGGGGTGTTGGGTCTATGTGTTCATTTGGGGGCCCAGCTTGTTGGAGGGTCTGCTATCTTCTGTGCTCCTCCTGGGCATTGATAACCAACCTGAAGCTAGGGGAAAGACATCGAAAATTATTTCTTAGAGATTTTAATGGTCTCAGGCTAAAAGTAGTACACTTTGCTTCTGCTCTTTGCATAGAACTCAGTGTCATGGTCACACAAAAATGCTAGCAATTCTGGAAAATATAGACTAGTTTTGTGCCCACTGAAAACATATTTGGTAATCAGACAGTTGTCTGTGCCACTGTGGAGTAAAATATTTGTGGGAAAAAGGTCTTTCCTAGCTTCTTTACTGAAGCTAAGTGAAGGGGAACCCAAAACAATAACTCATGAAGGTTGGTGGTATCTTTAAGAAGGGGAAACTGATTTCTCTTCCCTTAACAGGTACTTTCTGAGCTTCAGTCCTCCAGAGGATAGAACATGGTAAGAGATTTCTGGGGAGAACTTTAGGGGGCCCAGGAGTATAGCATAAATTCTTACTAAGTTCCTCCACTCCCACACTGGAAAGGAGAGAGTTTAAGGGCCTAGGTAGTAAACAGAGACTGGCATTTACTTTCTTGAAGACAAGAGGCTCCATGGAGTAACAGGGATTGAGGGACGAGTGATATACAGTAGTTTGTCTGGAGAAGAAAATTAGGACAATTGCTTCCCAGTGTCAGGTCTGCAAGGCTTCACATGGAATAGCACAGAGGGTGGTGAATGGACAACTTTTATATATTGCATAGGTAGCCACTGAGAAGAGTGACAAAATGCCCAACCAGAGAAGTTGTTGGGAGATGTGTCATTGCCGGTGAAGCCAAAGGGACACGTGGCTGCTCTTCTAAGGAAGTCTCTTGAGCAAAGGAGGAAGCTTAAGTGAAAGTGTACACCAGGCGGAGGAAACCATGAATACCACCCACATGCAGATCCTAATATCAGCAAAGTCCCCAATAACAGATGAAACCAGAAAACCAGAATGGGATCGGGAGTACCAGTCAACTACCAGCAAGAGGGAAGTTGTACAGACCATGCCTCCTCTCTTCCTTATCCCTGCCCCACACTAGAGGAAATAGAACCTTCTCCCTGACACTATCTATTCCATGCATCTGAGGCTTCTGGTTTAGTTTATGTAGGTGGTAGAGAGGAAATTAATTTTGGATCTAGTTCAAGTTTGAAGTTTCAAAATGAATAAGATTATTTTTTGTTTTTGTTAACAGCTTTATTGAGGTATATTTGACATACAATAAGCTGCATTTATGTAAAGCATACAATTTATATATATTGAATATCCTCTTTCTCCCCTCTCTCTCTCTCTCCCTCTCTCTCTCTCTATATATATACACACACATATATACACACACACATATCTGAGAAATCACCCCAAATCAATATCCATCACCTGCAAAAATTTTCTCATGTCCCTTTGTAAAACTCTTTTTTGCCTATCTTCTTTCATCCAGCATACTTGTTTTGAGATTCATCCATTTTGTTGTGGCAATAGTTCATTCCTTTTTATTGCTGAGTAGTGTTCCATTGTTTGAATGTTCCATAATTTGCTTATCCATTCACCTGCTGATAGACAGTTGTACTGTTTTCAGATTTTGGCTATTACAAATAAAACTGCTATGAACATTTTTGTACAAATCTTTTTATAAATATGTTTTCATTTCTCATGAGAAATACTGAACAGTGAAATAGAGGGTTGATATGGTAGATGTATGATTAACTCAGAAATGGCTAGACTGCTTTCCAACGTGGTTATATCATTAAATATTCTCACCAGCATTGCATAAGAATTCTATTCCTCCATGACCTTGCCAACACTTGGTATTGTTCATCTTTTTAATTATAGTCTTTCTGAAATCATGTGGTTATATTCATTGTGATTTTAATTTGCATTTCCTTAGTGACTAATAAGTTTGGGCATATTTTCATGTATTTGTTTACCATTTATATGTCTTTGGTGAAGTGTTCAAATATTTGCCATTTTTTTATTATTAAGTTTTGAGATTTTATATTCTATATATAAGCCTTTTGTCAAAGATACGATTTACAACTATTTCCCCCAAGTCTGCGGCTTGTCTTTTTATTCTTTTCACAGTGTCTTTTGAAAATAGAAGTTTTAATTTTAATAAAATGCATTTTTTCTTTTTATGAATCATGCTTTTTTTGTTGTAATTAAGAAATCTTGACCTAATCCAAGATCACAAAGAATTTTTCCTGTATTTTCTTCTAGATTTAGCTTTTTAACTTAAGTATGTAATTCATTTAAGTTAATATTTGTACATAGCAGGAAGTATATGCCAAAGTTCTTTTTTTTTTTGCATGTGGATTTCTAATAGTTCCAATATAATTTGTTGCCAGACTATCATTTCTCCTCTACAGTATCTTTGGACATTTTGCAAATATCAGTTGTCTATATGTGTATGTGATCATTGATCTATTTGTCTATATTTAAACCAATACCACATTATTTTAATTATTGTAGCTTTACAATAAGGTTTGAAGTCAGGTAGCATAAATTCTCTGACTTTACCCTTCATTTTCAAAGGTGTTTTGGCTCTTCTTTATCCTTTGCATTTCCTTTCAGCTTGTAACTTCCTACAAAAAAGCCTACTGGGATTTTGACTGGGATTGCATTGACTCTATATATCAATTTAGGGAGAATTGACATTTTGACATTACTGAGTCTTCCAATCCATGTGCACAATATATTTCTCCATATTTTTGGACTTTCTTTAATTTTCCCCAGCAAATTTTGTAGTGTTTAGTGTACAGGTCCTTTACATCTTTTTCAAATCTATCCCTAAATATTTCATCTTTATGATGTTATTATAGGTAACTTCAAAAATTTTAATTTATGATAGTTTCTATCATATAAAAGTAAAATTGATGTTTGGATATTGACCTTTTATCCTTGCTAAACTCACTTACTAGTTCTAGCAGCTATTTCATATATTTCACCAAATTTTCTACATAGACAATTATTTCATCTGTGAATTAAGACAGTTTTACTTTTTACTTTCCAATCTGAATGCTGTATATTTCTTTTTCATGCTTTATTGCAGTCAAGTGCCAAAACCTCCTGTGTGATGAAGAATGGAAGTGATGAGAGGTGACATCCTTATTTTATTCTTTATCTTACTGGAAAAATGTCAGTTTTACCATACAAGTGCTGTTAGCCAAAGGATTTTCATAGGTGGTCTTTATCAGGTTGAGAAAGTTCC
Organism: Balaenoptera ricei; assembly: GCF_028023285.1. Taxonomy (NCBI): domain Eukaryota; kingdom Metazoa; phylum Chordata; class Mammalia; order Artiodactyla; family Balaenopteridae; genus Balaenoptera; species Balaenoptera ricei. The sequence continues at coordinate 110,235,099 of NC_082643.1, forward strand.
CTCCTGTTTCTTGTTTGCTGGGAGTTTATTTATTTATTTTTTTAAAAATCAGGAATGCATGTTGGATTTTGTCAAATGCTTTTTCTGCACTTATTTAGATGATCAAGAGTTTTTAATTTTTTAATCTCAATATGTTGAAGTATATTGATTGCTTTTTGAGAAAAATTACATTTTTCCTTACATTCCTGAGATAAATCCCTTTTGGTTGTGATATATTATAATTTTTATGTATTTTTATACTCAATCTTCTAAAATTTTGTTTAGAATTTTTGCATCTGTGAAAATGAGAAATATTGTTCTGTAGTTTTATTGTGATATATTTGTTCAGTTTTGGTGTCAGGGTAATGCTGGCTTCATAGAATGAACTGGTAAATGGTTCTCCTATTCAATTTTCTGGAAATGTTTGTGTAGAATTGATATTTTTTATTTCTTAAATATTTGTTAGAACTCACCATTGAAGCCATCTGGCCTGGAGTTTTCTTTGTGGGAAAGTTTTTGACTACAAATTCAATTTCATTAAAACAGAGCTGTTTAGATTATCTATCTTCTTGGGTGAGCTTTTGCAGTATCTTTCCAGGAATTCGTCCATGCCATTTAAGATGTTAAATTTATTGGCATAAAGATGTTCATAATATTCCCCCATTATACTTTTACTTACATGAACATGTTCTAGTTGTTACCTCTCCCATTCCTGAGAGTGGTAATTTGTGGCTTCTGTTAACTTTTTTTGCTAATCAGTCTGGCTAGAAGTTTATCAGTTTTATTGATTTCAACAAATCAGCTATTTGTTTCACTGATTTTCTCTACTGTTTTTTAATATTAAGTTTTAAATGTGAAAAATAACCATAACTGAGAAAGGTAATTTGATCAAGATGTTGTGAAGGGATCTGCTACTCAGTGGGAAAGCAAGATTTGACATTTGAGAGCAGTAATTGGGAAAATAAAATCATTTCATAGTAAGACTCCTAAACTGGTTACATATGTTTAGTATAATTACATATTAATACTATCATTCAAATATAATTTGATTGTTAACATGCATTATGTATTTTGAATGTCAAATAATGTAGTGCAGTATTTCCCAAGAAGGGGGCCACTGGACATTACTTCCCTGAATATTAATGTCTGCTAGTGAAAAAAGGATTTAGTCTTCAAATGGTAGGAAACAATGATTAAACTGAGTTGGATAAATTTCTGTTTTTGTAGGATTTCTCATACTTTTAAATATTATATTGTGTATCTTTAATCTCCGTGAGAGGGATATAAAGCACAGTATTTCCCAAATATATTTGACCTGGGATCCTTTTTTTTTTTTTTTAATGGATCATCTAGAAGGACAAGAATTTAACAAAACATCTTTTGGTGAATGTTAGTAGGTTGAATGAACTTTAAAGTGAAACAAACCTAGGTTTAAATCCTTACCCTGGGGGCTTCCCTGGTGGTACAGTGGTTAAGAATCTGCCTGCCAATGCACGGGACACAGATTCGAGCCCTGGTCCAGGAAGATCCCACATGCCGCAGAGCAACAAAGCCTGTGTGCCACAACTACTGAGCCCGTGTGCCACAACTACTGAAGCCCGTGCGCCTAGAGCCCGTGCTCCGTAACAAGAGAAGGCACCGCAATGAGAAGCCCACGGACCGCAACAAAGAGTAGCCCTGCTCGCCACGACTAGAGAAAGCCCATGCACAGCAACAAAGACCCAACACAGCCAAAAATAAATAAATTAACAACAACAAAAAAATCCTTACCCTGGAACCAATTTGATCTTGGTCAAGTAACTTAAAGCCCGTGAGCCTCTGTTCATCTTCAAAAGAGGATATTAAGAGTTCCCTTTTGGGGTGTTGGGATGATTAGAAATAATGACTATAAAGCACCTGGTAAAATGCCTGACACATAGTAAATGCTAAATCATTGGTATCAATATTAATGCTCATAACTTAATCTCCAATAATACAGGATGCTAAAAGACAAAATGTGCTTTATTTCCATTACTAGAGCTGACATAAGAGCATTTTGTACAATTTGGAATAATGATTTTTGTATTAAAAAATTATAACACACCTATCTTTATTCTTGAGATTACATCCAATGAAAAACATAATGTTAGGGCAAAATTGAATTGAATTCAGGAAGAATACCATGAATTTCAGCGTTTCTGCCTATCACTGATTTCTTACGTGATTTTGAACAATTTAAACTCTCTTAAGCTTTGGTTTCCTCATTTATAAACTGTAGCATTTGTACTGGAATTTTCATAATGGTTTACTTTTCAATACTGATAGATATTTATCCTTGAAAGATGTATTACCTTAAATTTAATCTCTATTTATAGGGTATTTTGTTGTTGTTATCTCTAACCCTTATTCTAGAAAAAGAAACATCAGCTTAACTTGATTTAGATTTTCAATCTCAAATCCTTACCCTCTGAGCAATGCTTTACCCACTTTTACCCTTATCCTTTAACCTTTATAATTCTAATGCAGTTACTGTAAAGACAACACTTTTGGTTATCTGCCCATGGTTCACTTTTTCTCTTCTTCCTACTAAAACCTGAACTTATTCAGGTATACAGTGCTCCCATATGCAGCCATGTGCCCCCAAGAGAAGGTGGGTGACCCTGTCCCAGCTACAGTAGTATATGTAACTAGTTTGCCTAAAGGTAAGCAGATTATCTTTGCTAGTCATGGGTCCAAGAATGGAAATGTGACCCAGTCCTAGCCAATGAACTGTGAAATGAAATCAGCCGGTACATTTTCTGGAAAACGACCTCAATCCTAAGAGATATCCACATCAAAGGATGGTATATTTATTTTTATTGTCTGAATTAGGCATTTGGTCCTGCTTCAGCCATCTATCTAATTAGCCTGTGAATCAGCTCAAAGCAGGGAGGGAAAAAAGGAGAGATTTTAAGAACCTGTGGTTTGGATGACATTGTTAGAATACTTAAGTAACCTGCCCTGAAACCTGAACTTTCTATGAGTTTCTATTATGTAAGATAATAAGTTTTCTTTGTGTTTAAAATTCCTTACGGTTTCTGCTACTTGTGGCCAAAAGCATACTGTCAAATGTTTAGACTCATAACCAGATAATTTCTATTTTTAATATTTCTTGTTTGCATTCTTTTTTTTTTAAGGAATCTAGTTTATTTTTAAAATTTATTTGTTTATTTATTTTATTTTATTTTTGGCTGCGTCGGGTTTTAGTTGCAGTGCGGGCTTCTCTCTAGTTGCAGTGTGTGGGCTCCAGAGTGCATGGGCTCTGCAGTTTGCTGTACGCAGCCTCTCTAGTTGAGGCGTATGGGTTCAGTAGTTGTGGCGTGCGGGCTCAGTTGCCCCTTGGCATGTGGGATCTTAGTTCCCCACCAGGGATAGAAACGCACCCCCTGCATTGGAAGGTGGATTCTTAACCACTGGACCACCAGGGAAGTCTCCTTGTTTGCTTTCTTATACTAATAAAACTCGTAAGAGCTGAGCATTTCAAATGCAAGTTGCAAATTTGAAAAGGGAATATCCATGGTAAACAATTGTTGGGGTTAACAATCATGGAGTGTTATCTTGTTTCCTCCAGGTAGTAGATGTGCTTTGTGATGCTGCAACAAAGTAATATTTATGATGACAGGCAGATAAGCTAGGAAGGACAATCTGTTTAATTATTTCCTTATCAAAGAACCCTAGTATCTTACTTTAGAGACTTTTAAATTTGGTAAAATTTTATTAAAACCCCAGTTTTGACATTAGTTTTAATATATTTTTTCTTCTAAAAAAATAAAACTTTTTTTAGTGAAGACTATGGGAGAATTAACTTTAAGTTTTTGGCCAAAATGAATGTTTCCATAAATTTCTTCTTACCTCCAAGAAAAAAAGGCATTTGGTATTTGAAAATGCTCTTCATTGCTATATAGAATCTGTGAACAGCTCTTGTAAAATGAGTAAGTTTTAGAATCCAGGACTTAGGTCTGATGTTGATTAGCTATGAGGAAAGAAGTGAATCAAATAGGCAGTTATAATGAAAAGGAATTTTACAGCCACATTATATTTCACAGGAACAATAGTCTAAAATTTGATTTTAACCATATTGAACATATATTGGATTAGTATTTAAATGTATTGGTATAAGACAAATTTTCCATGAATCCTGTTATGGAAGAGTTTGCTGCTGAGGTACCTACAGCCCCGAAACAGTGACTTTGCTTATGGGGGTTCCAACGGCACATTCCTCAGGGGTTTATGGTTTATGCCACTAACTTACTGCATGTGGAGCTGGACTCTTTAGGTACTTACATGATTCTCATTTAATGCCTTTTTATGAATTATTGTTTACTTGGTGTAAACTATAAATTGTACTTTGCCAGTCACTGGCAAAAACTCACCCATTCTTTGGGAAAGGCTCCCTTTATCACAAAATATCTTTCACTGTCAGATGGTGTTGAGTGACTGTTATGCCAAGAATGAACATGATGCCTTGATAATAATTCTGTATTTGCCTGTTGTAGTTCACTCCGAGAGTGTAAGCTAATCCACCAAGAAACATGCTTTGATTTTCATCCTCATCATTAGGATGGATGAGTCATATAAGTGGTCTGAGGTACTTTATGATTAAATCCAGGAAGGTTTGGAAGCATCATAATTCCATGTTTTCCATGATAGACATAGCCAGATTTCTTACGAATTTTTAAAGAGGTGGGTAGCTGACCAAAAGTTTCAATGCTTATTCTGTTGGAATTTCAGGATTTAGTTAGCTGATTTTTTTTTTTTTTTCCTTTTCCTTTTTCTCTTTCTACACTTAGAGGAAAAGAAACATTCCTCAGGGTCTGGGTTTAATATTTGGTTGGGGGGTCTAGATTTACTCTATGACTGCTCTTGACAGAGGGTATCTCCTAAGTTGAGGTCCCTTGTTTTCATCTAGGAACCTAGACTGAGACCTAGAATTTGGGATAACACCTTCTTTTGGAGTACACTGTTGGTCTTCTTCCTTTTGGAGTAGTTTGAGTTTTTTATTTCAAAATCTCAGTTGAGATATAATTTTCTTTTTGGTCTTTGGACCAATCGCTTTGCAATGCCAAGAACATTTGCCTATGTCTAACTGACTTGTTTTGAGGGGTTGTGCCAGAGACCACATAGAGTCTGAACTGTAATAAGCACATCTATATTATTTTGGAACACATTGTTCTGTGATACTTCATCTTTCTTTTTGCACACCCTTCTCCCTCTTCTTTCTTTGCCTCCTCTGGCACTGTCTCCCATCACCTTCCCGAGGTGGTAATCTATTCCAGTGTTGGCAGGCAGTGGTGGCTTCTGAGATCTACCCTGAGCCATGTCTTTGAAAAAGAGGAATTACATCATCTCAGAACTTGGTGTGCTACATTTGCAGTATTGATGGGGGATTGTTTTGCCAACTTCCCCAAAGTATATGCTGGGTTTCATCTCTACGGACTGATAATCACATTTGCAGGTTGTACATTAATTGTTTTTACTTAAAATTGTGATTTTATGAAGCTATGCATAGTCAACCTTTGAGCTAATCTTTTGCTACTTGGTAATTTCCATCTTTAAAACATCTAATATTTATATCTATTTCCTTGACAGCATGCTATTAATGTTGCTAGTATCAGTTATGCTGTTGTATTTTTTCCTGACTTCCACTAGACGAGTAAGAAAAGATTGCGTTTTTTTCTTCTTTGATTCCCAAACCCTGGCAAAGCAATTGGCACACAGAGTAAGTGTTCAGTAAAAGTTGAATGAATGAATGTGGGTATGCGCCAGAAATGCATGGCAGCCTCAGTCAGGGGTGGTCTTGAAAAATAAAAGTGATCATAAATTCTCCCAATAGGCAGGTTTTTGGGAAGTGCACCTGGTTAGAATATATAAGAATTATGGGCGAGGCAAATGGCCTAGCAAGAGCTTAGAAAGAAAAAGACTGAAAGATTGGAGACAAGGTGGTCTAGGATAGAAGCATGTGAATAAACATACGAATGGGCATAAAGTAGAAAGTTCTTTCTATCAGTAGTTCATGTCCACCAGAGAACATTCGGTACAGAAGAGGCACTAAAAATCCAGGTAGACAATATGACCCAACCTGTTTTAATGTTAGCCAGCCTCTATCATTGTTTGCCCGGTGCTGGCAGGATGGGCACACAAGTGTCAGTGACAGAGATGTAGGTCACACATGGGCCCAATGTCCTGGACTCCTGTTTACCAAGGCTCATCTAGGTACTGCCACTGCAGACTGTTTCTAGTCTGACAGCAACGAGAAAGGTACTAAGATCCCAGTATGGCATCATTTCTTGAGGAGATAAATTCTCTCCTTGTTGGCAAGCCAATTATATTATTGGGCCCTCTCTACCCTGGAAGGGCCAGTGGTTCATTCTCACAGCATATACATATATTCCAGGCATGGGTTTGTTTTTTTTTGTCCACAGAGCCTTAGCTAGTACCATTCTCTGAAGATTTAAGTATTTGGTCCACTGGTGTGAGATCCTACATAACATTGCATCAGAACAAGGGGCATACTTTATAACAAAAGTGGTGTGGGAAAGGACTCATGACTGTGGGATCAACGTCATATCACACATTGCTCTTACCTAGAAGCTGAAAACCAGACAGAGCATTGGAACCACTCACTGAAGACACAGCTGAAATGCCAGCTTTGGAGGTGATACTCTGTGGATGACATGCCATCCTCCAGGACACAGTATATGCATTGAATCAAAGACCTTATACGGCATTATGCTCCCAATAGGAAAGGAAAACAAGGGTTGGAAGAAGCAGTGGCTCCATTTACCATTACTTCCAATAACCCACTGGGGGACTTCATGATTCATATTCTTGCAACTCTGGGCTCTGAGAGGTTAAGACATCCTAGGTTTCCAAAAGGGTGTACTTTTATCAGGGGACACAGTAAGGGTACCATTAAAGTTTTAAGCTACACACTTTGGGCTCCTTGTATCCTAGGACCAACGTGCAAGAAGAGGTGTCAACATCTTGGCAGGGGTAACTGACTCTAATTATAAGGAAGAGGTGGACCAGCTACTACACAATGAGACAGGGAGGAATATGTGTGGAGCCTAGGTGATCCAAATGGGTGCCTCTTGGTACTCCCTTTCCCAAATGTTACTGCAAATGGATAGATACAGCAACCCCAGCCTGAGGAAAGCATGGTGACCAGGGAACCAGGGTACTTGCGCATGAGGACTTGGGTCATGGCACTAGGTAAACTACCAAGCCTAGAAGATGGGGAAGGTAAGTGTGAAGGAAATCTGGAATACATTATGGAGGAGAGAAGTGATGAATATCAGTTATAGATCTGAGACAGCTGTAGATGCGAAGACTGTTGTTCAATCCACTAAAATCACTCTTCTAAGTTTTTCCTCTGGAAGAGAGGATGACTAAAATTCTGAAGGAACTTTCCCCTAAATGTATATGGAGGATTATATCTGAGTGATGCAATGGATGAGTTATGGTAGATAAGGGCTTGAACCACCCAATTCTTTCTCTAAGAAAGGTCTTGTTGACAAATGTGAGGAATGAGGTTAACAGAGAGCCAACTCCCCAGGGTCTGCCTCAGCTGTAGGGTTGTTTCACTCAAGATCACTCCCTTCCTGGAAACACTTGCATCCAATGACAGATTGAGGTGAGTCCATAAAAGTTTTTTCCATTTTAGTTTGATGAAGGATGGTGCTAATCAGCAATAGTTGCTCCACATGGTCCCCCAACCCCTCACCCCCCCACCCAGATTGACTGAAGCTTTGTTAGACCGTGTTGCATCAAGATTCAGCTTTTCACTCTGCCCAATCTTAATTCTCCCCCCTTTGTCTCATAGGTGTAGATCCCTAATAAACCTCCCCGGCACAAAATGGGGCTTAAAAGGTGTGAAGAGGTTTGATTGAGGAGAGTCTTGTTGGTTTGTATTAAGGAATTTGGGCTTCATCTGAGGGTGATTGGAATCTATTGAAGGGTTTTAATCAGAAGCATGATGTGATTAAATTTGCATTTAAAAAAGTCACTTTATCTGCAGAAAGGAGTAGATAAGAGTGGAAATATTCTTAATGTCCTGGAGGTAGGGTCAGTGGAACTGTGTGCAGGGAGGCCAGCTACGATGCTGCTGCAGAAATTTAAGCAAGAGATGAGTTGGTTTGGACTAATAATGTGACAATGGCCATAGACTTGTTATTTATTTATTTGTTTTATTGGTTGAAGGGATGCCAATGAAGGAGGGTCAAGGAAGACTCCTGGTCTCTGACTTGAGCAACAAGGATTCTTCCTGTAAAGAAGATACAATTGAATGGCTCTCTATATAGCCAGTAGGACAATTTCTAAACAGAAAGCCTTTATTTCTAAGATGAATAACATGAATAAGGGTTATAACAGTATAATAACAGTTACATTATACTGTGTTTTGGTGTTAGAGTTTTTGTTCTTCTGTGCTGCTGTTACTGACTTACCCCTATTGAGTTGTAAGTTACATGACAAGATTTACAGTAAGGAAATCTTGCCTCAAAATGACTATGGCTGAAGATCTGCTTCCTTTCCCAGTCCTGTTTTGCTTCCATATCGCACGGTCTTGGCTCTGGGCATCAAAGTGTTACAATAAAAAGATCACTTGTATCGAGAACTATCCCCAACTAGCCTTATATGATTCTAAAGAGATTGTTTCTTTTTAATCTTCATAAAGACAGTATATCTGAATTTTAATTCTACATCTGACCCATTGCTCTCAAATCAAACTTTGATGGAGTTGAGGACAAATTTACCATAGTAAATTATATTACCTTCTCTGAGTATTGACTGATGATGAACAGAATATCTCCTTAACTGAATGTCAAGAATTTTTGTTTTATAATTTCTATCTTGGAATGCCTTCATCATATTTGTTTCAATTCTTTTTAAATTTATTTCAGAGGCTGAGGAAATTAGATGGAAAAAGAAGTGCTAGAGGTGGCAACCAATGGCATATGTAGAAAAATACTTTTATAGTCTCCCTGAATACTAACTTAGTTGGTACCAGGCTGGAATGAGAAGAGAGGGATGGATGTCTTTGATTTCAGTGTTGAATTTCCAAAAGAGAAAAGCTGATGATTTCATTAGATGTTAAAAGCCAGGAGTCATTATCATCCAGAGTCTCAAGGAAAGACCAAGCGATCCATTAAAAAACAAAATGTTCCATACAGTAGCAATAAACACCCAATATTTTAGGTATGTGTGGCATGAAACAGTCCATGTAAGTGATTTTTCCAGATAGCATATCTGTGTTAAAGTACTAAAATTTTAATTTTTTTCAAGGAATCTTTTTAAAACGTGTTACAGATTTCCTTAGTTTTTTTCAAAGAAAAGGTATTTGGTATTTAAACATTTTTTCCACTGTCTCAGTTCTATTGTTATAAATAACAGCTAATGAGCCATAATGTGACACAATAATATTTCCAATGATTATCTCATTTGGGTTGTTTTATGCTGAAGAGCTTCAGGTTACTATGCTTTTCAATTTTTTTGCCTCTATTACTTTTAGTTTTTCTTACTTTTTTGAATTATATAAACATAACAATGAACAGAGTTTCTTGTGAGTGAGAAACAGATTTAAATTATAGATTTGTTACATATCTTTGGCTATTTATTTGTTCATTGTGTATCCTTTCATTCATTCATTCATTCTATTTCCTTTTTCTTTTTGTCATTTGCTGATTCTTAACAACATTACTGGTATAGGTTATGAGATAAGAGAGCCAAAATACTCTCTTGATAAGATCACACTTTGTTCTAGTTGAGCTTAAAAAAAAAAACAAAAAAAACCCCCAAAACCCCCCAAACCGTGCCCCCCCCAAACTACAAATGTCCTGGCATCAGATTTTGTCTTAATCTATATTATGAAACTACAAATAGGGTTAACATTGTTTCAGGCATGAATTTTAACATAATATAAGGGTTACTTGAGCCTGTGCCACTTCTGCACACGAAGTCCCTAAGCAGTTAACTGGCCTTTTTTTTTTTTAAAAAACTGGCCTTCTTAACCCCAGGTGTTCTCTATCAAGTTCAATTCTTGAGGAGCAGGGAAGGAAGCTGTTGGGGAAGGGCACTGTCATAGCAGTCAGTGATTCATGATGTATATTTGCCAGGGGAGACAGTGTATCTTGAGTAGAGCATGGGCTGGAGCTCAGAGGAGTTGGAAGATAGCAGAAATGATCATCACAAATGGCACCTGGGGCTCAGATCATCTTCAGTCATTGCAGGGAGAAGTTTTTGTAGTTGATTTTTTCCTTCCTTTTTGGGGGGAAGGGAATGGGAGGATCAGGAGATACCTTTTTCTGTAATCTTTTGTTTTCTCTCGTATATTTTTTTCAAAAGAATTTAGAAAAACAAACCAACCAAAACCGGATGGTTCAAGATCTCATGGCCAAAAGCTTTGAAAAAGAATTCCCTAGGGATTGTAAAGCTGTTGCAGCTGAGAGCAATATGGTCTGCGTGTACTGCTCTTGAGAGCCTAACAGGCTTGGGCTTAAGTAATGCTTCTGCTCTTCCAAACCAAGTGACCTTCAGGAAATACTTAACCACTTCAAATTACAGTATCCTCACCTGTGAAATGGAGGTAGTAATATCTACCTCACAGAGTTGAGAGGATTCAATAAGATCATATACCTGGGGAAAGCATTCAAAGAATTGTAGCATTTATAAGTAATGTACTAATAATATTCAACTTTCTTGTTGTCTTGGTTTGTAAGTTCAGGTTCCTTTGTAACTAATAGATCAATAGTCTTTACGGATTGCTTTTGCTAAAAGAATGATTTTAGTTTTATCTGGGTTTCATTACCTTCCATTTTATCCTCCTTTTAGGAAGATGAAAACATGTTTTGGAATATTCTCTGTGGTTTTAAAGCAGGAAATTGGGAGAGGGAAAGAAGATATTCAAGTTCCTTATCTTTGCTATAGCAAGCCTTGGATTTGCAATAAATATTCTGTGTGGGAAAAAATGATTCTTGGACAGTTTTACAATGCCAAAACAAATCCTCTGGATTCCACATTTGTTTAGTTTCTTAAAAATTGTACTCTCATTTGTTATAATAATTCACATTTACATATTTGGTATGTATGATGTATATATATTTTTTCTTTACTATCTTTTAGTATAGTACCAACAGAAGTCAAGCCCATCACCTCAAAGAATCTAAATCTAAGATGTTATTTAACTCATGTACATTCGAGGGACTATGGTAGGTGCTGGGCATACTTCCATGCAAAGATTTTAGTACATTGTTCAGCAGAGTGGACCTTTACCAAGGTCAGACATTTGAAAAATGAAAGAAGAAACAACTTCAACGTCTCATCAGTAGAGAAATGGTTAAATAAATGATAGTAAATCCATACAATGGAATGCTGTGCAGCTGTTAGAAAGAATGAGGAAAAGCCATATGCACTGAGTTGGAAACATCTCTAAGACGTATTAAATAAAAAAAGCCAAGTCTGAGAACTATGTACATGACATGACTCCAATTAGGTTAAAAGATATCCACATATACATATGTAATATGTATATGTCAAATATATACATTTTATTTATAGATTTATACCTATCCCATAGACAGAAACTAGAATACCCATCACCTGTGACCCTGGGGAAGGGAGCAGTTAAGTCAAGGAGGAATTTATTGTTTTGCTCTAACAATTATGCATTATTTGAATCACTTAGAATGTAGTATTCTTGTTTACTTCCATGCATTTTTAAAATGATGAATGGACAACACATAATTGGAGTAAGATCAAGAAAACTTATATAAATCTTTTAAAAATTATTTCTAATTATGATAAAATTTAAGTAACATAAAATTCACCATCATAACCATTTCTAAGTGTACAGTGGCTTCAATTACATTCACATTGTTATGCTACCAATCAACACCATCCATCTTCAGAACTCTTCACCTTGCAAAACTGAAACTCTGTACTCATTTAGCAATTCCCCATTCGCCTCTTCCCCTAGCCCCTGGCAGCGACCCTCCTACTTTCTGCTCCTATGATTCTTTTTTTTTTTTTTATAATACAACAGAAAGTTTAAATCTTATTTTTCTTTCATTAGGGTAACACCATTTCCTAAGGAAATGATACAATTTAACACATTATTTCACAGCCAAAGGCACTACACCTGCCTGCTTGTGCTTTGGGTTCGTTTTGTAACAGCTGAACCGGCTTCCACGCCTCTTCACTGGGCGAACAGTCCTTGTGGCGCCTCTTGATGACGTGCCTGGTTTTAAAGGCCGGAGCCGGCTGTGTGCGCAGCAGCAGGAGGTTGGAGAGAAGCGACGCTTGCCTGTGCTGGGATTTGTACCCACTGCGGGGGCACCGCAGCACGAAGGGGCTCGCGGCAGGAGTGTGCACGAGCGTGTGTGAGGTTTCCTCGTGCAACAACTCTGACTTAGCGGAGGTTTCATGTGCAGAAACTACCATATTCCTTATAAAGACAGTTGCCATGTTGTGGCTGAATCCGCACAGATGGAGGCGGCCCGGCCGGCAGCGTTCGGAACCCGAACCCGCCTGCGCCCTGGGGAAGATGCCGCTCCTCTGAGTGTCCGCAAGCTGCTGTTGCTGTAAATTTGACTACCTCAAGTACTTCATGTAAGTAGAATCGTATAATATTTGTATTTCTGTGACTGGTTTATTCCACTCAGTGTGTCCTCAGCTGCTAGGTCATGTCCTCAGGGTTCATCCATGTTGAATTTCCTTCCTTTTCAAGGCTGAATAATATTCCTGTGTGTGTATCACATTTTGTTTATGCATTCGGTAAATCTTTTAAAAGTGACATTTCAGTTGGCTATAATACATAATAAAAATGTGGATAAGGATGACATTCTGTTTAAAGAAAACTGAAAATCAGAAAAGAATTTAAGAAGAATTTGTAAAGTTACTATTGTCACATAGATGGTAGAATAATCTCTCCAAGAGTTGTCCCCCCCACCCTTTTTTTTTGGTCATAGGGAATATGAATCGAGAAGGAATTGGAAAATTAAATACTTGCTCCTATAGATTGGAAAATGGATAATCCAAGTAAGACCAGACAAATAGGGCATAATTTCACTATTTCTGAGTCTTACCTCAAACATTTCGTTACATGTAAATTCGTTAGTGCCATTCTATTTAAACTCCTGAAGGAACCAATTAATGGACTTTTAGGATATTTTACAAGAAGAATAATTAGGAAGACAGGGCTTTAAACTTTTTTCCCTAATTTAGCCTGTATCCGGAGGCATAACTAAAACTTTACTATATAAAAGAATGGAGGAAATTGAAAACAGGGGATTGCAGGATGTTAGCAAAGCATCATCCCTGTACACGTAATATTTATATTGCCAAATGCCAGTAGGAATTCCTTTTGCATTTTATTTTTGCCTAATTACTTATGTTAGGAATTTCTGAAATGATTAGGAGCCAAAAAGGAAAGAAAAAACTTTCTCAGTGTTCTTCTCTTTGTTAAATAGTTGCAGACTAGGTGTCTCTTATCCACAAGTGTCCAAAGGATATGCTCCAGGTGTTCTTCAAAAATAATTTAAATCTTTTTTCTTTTTGTATTAATGCGAAGCACACATAATAACTTACTTTCACCAATCAGGTTATTATGTAATTTCAGACAAGACATGTGATAGCTTTACCAAGGTCATGGTCAGAGTTCAGGAAGACTAGAGACCCATGTCTTTTTTCTCGGTGGCATATGCCACCTCTTTTTCCTTTGCCCCATTTCCCTTCTTATTCTGTTCTCTCTGTTTTTCTCATTTTAGTAGTTATATATTTTTAGGCTGTGATTTTCACTGGCAATAACAGAGTAATCTTTCACTTGTTTTGGCTTAAGTTCATTCTGCTTTTCAGACTCACTTATTGTTGTATCATTAATAATTGTAGCTTTTTCCATTCAGAGGCTGTGAGAAAAGACAGACAAAAGTGCTTGCAAAAGGAGAATGGCAGCATGGCAAAATGCAAGGAAAACAGTAAATATATTGTATAGACATTTTTATGACTATAGGTTTCTGGTTAAAACAGTCTTTTTTTAAAAATAATTAATTAATTAATTTATTTATTTTTGGCTGTGTTGGGTCTTCGTTGCTGCGTGTGGGCTTTCTCCAGTTGTGGTGAGCGGGGGCTACTCTTCGTTGTGGTGCGTGTGCTTCTCATTGCAGTGGCTTGTCCTGTTGTGGAGCACAGGCTCTAGGCACGTGGGCTTCCGTAGCTGTGGCACGTGGGCTCAGTAGTTGTGGCTCATGGGGTCTAGAGCGCAGGCTCAGTAGTTGTGGCGCATGGGCTTAGTTTCTCCGCGGCATGTGGGATCTTCCCGGGCCAGGGCTCGAACCTGTCTCCCCTGCATTGGCAGGCGGATTCTTAACCACTGTGCCATCAGGGAAGCCCAAAACAGTCTTTTTTCATATTTGTTCTTTATTATATAATAGTCTAATAAAGGAATGATGAGTGAAAAATGTGGACATATATACAAGAAATGTATAATAGTGTTGCAATATGCATATCCATCATCAGTTAATGATACAACCCCAAGTGGAACATGTTTCTCAAATTTCAGTACTGAGCTGATGAACAGATATTCACTAGATATTCAACAAACGTGTATTAAACTAAATTGATTTGTAAGTCAGAGATTATCTCTTTATAATTATACTTAATAGCTCCATATAAAACAATACGATTAGCAATGTATAGAATGCATTCTGATCTTAAAGGTTATCATTACAAGAAAAAAAATTGTAACTTGTATGGTGATGGATGTTAACTAGACTTATTGTGGTGATCATTTTGCAATATATACAAATATCAAATCATTATGTTGTACACCTGAAATTAATATGATGTTACATGTCAGTTATACCTCAATTTAAAAACAATGTGATCTGAACTCTTTATGAAGGAGTTAGGGAAGTTTTTCACATCTCCCTAAGGTACATCGGGATGTACACCACACTCTTTCACTAAACCTAGGGAATTGGCAGTTCTCCTTGATTCCACCTTAGTCTCAGCATTGCACTTGCCTCAGGTCCGTCAATCACATTTCTTAATTCCATGGTCCAAAGTGCTCACAAAACAGCCTCTTCTTATTCCTACTTCCTTATTTCATGTCCTAATTATCTCCTGCCTGAGTTACTACAGCATCCTCTGAACTCAGCTTTTTGCCTATATTTTATTCCATTCTTAGCTTTCAAAGTGAAAATATGGCCATGCTACTGCACTGTTGAAAGCCTTTCAAAGGTTGTCCAATGATTATACCAATATTTTCCATACTTTTCTTATTGCACAGTCCTGTTGATCAAAATGATAAAAGATACTTCCAAATAGAAAAACGAGAGGATAAAAATTCAATTTAAAGTATTTGTAGATGCTTTACCACTCTTATTAGGTAATATTTCAAGGTAAACTAAATTTAGAGCAAGATTAACTACTAATGATGGTGGTTACAAGTCCATATTTAAAATAATCTTATTAATTTTAATTTATTTTGCTTGTCTTCATGTCAGATCTTTTTATAGTGAATATATTTGACATATAACATTGTGTATAGTTTGTTACTTTGATACATAATATTGTAATATGATTGCTGTTGTAGTGATATTTATCACATTACATAATTATAGTACAATATTGTTGTTTATATTCATTAATACTGTGAATTAGATCATTGCAAGTTTGTTCTCTTAACAGCATCAGTCTTATCTCCCCATCCCCTGGTAACCAGGGTTTTACTCTCTATTTTTTATGAGCTTGGCTTTTTTAGATTCCATGTATAAGTGATATCATATCGTACTTGTCTTTCTTTGTCTGACTTGTCACTTAGCATAATGTGCTCAAGGTCCATCCATGTTGTCACAGATGGTAGGATATCCTTCTTTCTCACACATGAATAATATTCAACTGTGTATATATAGGACATCTTTTTTATCCGTTCATCCACTGATGGTCATTTAGGTTGTTTCCATATCTTGGCTGTTGTGAATAATACTTCAGTAAAGATGAGAGTGCACATATCTCTTCAAAATCCTGTTTTCATTTCTTTTGGTATACCCAGAAGTGAAATTGCTAGATTGTTTGTTAGATCTATTTTTAATTTTTTGAGGAATTTCCATATTGTTTTCCACAGTGGTTGGACCAGTTTACATTCCCATCAACAGTGTTATAAGGGCTCCCTTTTCACCACATCTTTGCCAGCACCTGCTCTCTCTTGCCTTCTTGATGCTAGCCATTCTAGCAGGTGTGAGGTGGTATCTCATTGTGGTTTTGATTTGCGTTTGCCTGACGATTAGTAATGTTGAGCATCTTTTCATAAGCCTGTTGGCCATTTTGATGTCCTCTTTGGAAAATATCTATGTAGTTCTTTTGCTCATTTTTAAATTGGGTGTTTGTATTTGTTATTAACTTGTATGAGTTCTTTGTATATTTTGGATATTAACCCTTCATCTGATATATGGTTTACAAATTTTTTCTCCAATTCTGTAGGTTGTCTTTTTATTTTGTTGTTTCTTTTACTGTATGAAGCTTTTGAATTTGGTGTAGTCCCATTTGTTGATTCTTGCTTTTGTTGTTTGTGCTTTTGGCATCATGTCCCAAAAATCGTTGCCAAGATCAATATCAAGGAGCTTCTTCCCCGTATTTTCTTCTAGGAGTTTTATGATATCAGGTTTTATGTTTACGTCTTTGATCCATTTCAAGTTAATATTTTATGAGTAGTGTGAGATAGGGATCCAGTTTTACTGTTCTGCATGTATTTCTCCAGTTTCCCCAGCATTAATTGTCGAGGACACTATCCTTTCCTTATCGAGTGCTCTTGGCTTCCTTGTTGAATATTGGTTGATTGTATATGCCAGGATTTAATTCTGGGCTCTCTGTTCTGTTCCATTTGTTTACATGTATATTTTTGTGCTGTTCTTATTGCTCTGGCTTTGTTGTATAGTTTGAAATCAGGAAGCATGATACCCCCAGCTTTGTTCTTTTTTCTCAGGATTACTTTGGCTATTCAAGGTCTTTTGTGGTTCCACACAAATTTTACGATTTTTTCTTCTGTTTCTGTGAAGAATAATTGATATTTTGTTGAGAATTGTGTTGAATCTGTAGATGGCTTTGAGCAGCATGGATATTTAAACAGTATAGTTCTTCCAATCCATGAACATGGGATTTTAAAAAATTTGTGTCTTTGATTTCTTTCAGCAAAGTCTTGTAGTTTTTTTCTTTTTTAGGTATCATTCTGATATTTAAAAAAAATTTTTTAACATCTTTATTGGAGTATAATTGCTTTACAGTGTTGTGTTAGTTCCTGCTGTAAAACAAAGTGAATCAGCTATATGTATACATATGTCCCCATATCCCCTCCCTCTTGCATCTCCCTCCCACCGTCCCTATCCCACCCCTCTAGGTGGTCACAAAGCACCGAGCTGATCTCCCTGTGCTATGCGGCTGCTTCCCACTAACTATCTATTTTACATTTGGTAGTGTATATATGTCAGTGCCACTCTCTCACAGTCTTGTAGTTTTAATTGTACAGATCTTTGACTTCCTTGGTTAAATTTAATTCTAAGTATTTTATTGTTTATGATGCTATTGTGAAAGGGATAGTTTCACTTCTTTTTCAGATGGTTCATTGTTAGTGTAAAGGAATGCAACTGATTTCTGTATGTTGCTTTTGTATCCTGCAACTTTACTGAAACTGTTGATTAGTTCCAACAGTTTTTTTGTTGACTCTTTGGAATTTTCTATATATAAAATCATATCATCAGCAGAAAGCAGTAGTTTTGCATCTTCCTTTCTGATTTAGATGCCTTTTATTTCTTTGTCTTGCCTAATTGCCCTGTCTAGGGCTTCCAGTACTATATTGAATAAGAGAGATGAGAGTGGGCATTCTTGTCTTGCTCCTGATCTTAGAGGAAAAGCTTTCAGTTTTTCTCCATTGAGTATAATGTTAGCTGTGGGTTAGTTAAATATGACTTTTATTATGTTGAGTTATGTTCTTTCTGTACCCAATCTGTCAAAGGCTTTTTATCATGAAAGCATATTGTATTTTGTCAGATGCTTTTTCCGTGTCTGTTGAAATGATCATGTGATTTTTTGATTTTGTTGATGTGATATATTACATTAATTGATTTGTGTATGTTGAACCATCCTTGCATTCCAGAGATGAATCCCACTGATTATGGTGTGTTATCTTTTTACTGTGTTCTTGAATTCAGTTTGCTAATATTTTATTGAGAATTTTTACATCTGTGCTCACCAGGGATGTTGGTGTATAGTTTTCTTTTCTTGTGGTACCCTTACCTGGTTTTGGTATCAAGGTAATGTAATAGGGGCAGGGCGGGAGTGTGACCATTGGTCCATGGCCGTTAGCAGTTCTGCTTCACCAATGGTCAGCATGGCAATGGTCCCCACGGTGGCAGTCTCCCTTGGTTGCAGTCCGTGGGACGTGGCCCCCATTTGTCCTCTTGCCCCCTTCCCCAGAGCAGTTGCTGAGTGAGTCCTGACATAGCAGGGCGCTGAGGAGGGGGACAGAAGGGAAAGGCTGCGGCAGGCGCAAACGTTTCAGCTTCTCACTTTGGGTGACTCTGGGCTGTTTCAGGCGGCCGGGCAGGCATACTGACAGGAAGACCGGCAGCCTAGTGGAGGTGGTGATGCTCTGTCTGATCGTGCATTAGGTAGACCCTCTGCTGGTGTGAAAGGCCAGTTGAAGATGCTGTGGCTGGAACACTGTGACCTGACCATGACCTGACCCCATGGACAGCTATAAGGACAAAGGATCCGACACCAAGAATTTTGCAACAACTAACCACACCCCTCTCTCACCTTGCCTTTAAAAGGGCTTTGCTGAACGCCTTTGGGGAGTTTGGGGTTTTTTAAGGCATGAGCCACCCATCTCCATGCATGGCCCTGCAATAAACCTTTCTTGGCTCCAAACTTCGAAGTTTCAGTATCGTTTGGCCTCACTGTGCGTAGGGCACACAGACCTGTGTTCGATAACAGTAATGCTGGCTTCGTAGAATGAATTTGGAAGTGTTCTTTCCTCCTCAATATTTTGGAAGTGTTTGAGGAGGGTTGGTGTTAATTCTTCTTTAAATGTTTGGTAGAATTCACCAGTGAAGCTGTCTGGTTCTGAAGTTTTCTGTGTTGGGATGTTTCTGTTATTGATTCAATCTCTTTACTCATTATTGGTCTCTTTATATTTTGTATTTCTTCCTGATTGAGTCTTGGTAAGTTGTGTTTCTAGAAATGTATCTAGTTCTTCTAGGTTATGTAACTTGTTGACATTTAATTATTCATAGCAGTCTCTGATGTTCCTATGTATTTCTGTGTAGTATTAGTTGCAATGTTCCCTCTTCAATTTCTAATTTTATTTGAGTCTTCTCTCATTTTTTCTTGGTTAATCTACCTAAAGCTTTGTCAATTTTGTTTGCCTTTTCAAAGAACTAGCTCTTAGATTCGTTGTTCCTTTCTATTGTTTTTCTGGTCTCTATTTCATTTATTTCTGCTCTGATCCTTATTATTTCCTTCCTTCTGCTAACTTTGGGCTTGATTTGGTCTTTTTTGTCTAGGTCCCTGAGGTGTAAAGTTAAGTATTTTATTTGAAATCTTTCTAATTTCTTAATATATGCATTTATTACTATAAACTTTCCTCTCAAAAGTGCTTTTGCTGCATCCCATAAGATTTGATGTATTTCCATTTTCATTTGTTTTGAGATAATTTTTAATTTCACTTTTGATTTCTTTTTTGACCAATTGGTTGTTTAGAAGTGTGTTGTTTAGTTTCCATATATTTGTACATCTTACCACTTTCCTATAGTTGTTGATTTCTAGTTTTATACCATTGTGGTCAGAAAAGATAGTTGCTATGATTTCAGTCTTCTTGAATTTGTTAAGGTTTGTTTTGTGTCCTGTTATAGATCTGTCCTGGAGAAGTTCCATGTGCACTTGAGAAAACTGTGTATTCTGCTATGGTTGGTTGGAATGTTCAGTATATGTCTGCTGAGTTCATTTGTTCTAAATTATGGTTCAACTCCAACATTAATTGTTCATTTTCTGTCTAGGCAATCTATTCTTTCCTGATAGTGGGATATTGAAATACAATATTATTGTATTGTTGTGTAGGTCTCCCTTAAGATCCATTAGCATTTGCTTAATATTTTGGTACTCAGTGTTGGGAGCATGTATATTTACAATTGTTATATCTTGATGTATTGACCCCTTTTTCATTTTATAATGACTTTATTTATCTCTTGCTACCATTTTTTGGCTTGAAGTCTGTTATGTCTGATATGAGTATGGCTATGTTCACTTTCTTTTGGTTTCTTCTTGCTTGGAATATCATCTTCAATCCTTCACTTGAGCCTATGTGTGTCTTTAGAGTTGAAGTGAGTCTCCTGTAGGTAACATACAGTTGGGTCTTGTTTTTTTAATTCATCCAGCCACTCTGTGTTTTTTTGATTAGTGAGTTCAGTCTGTTTACATTTAGGATGATTATTGGTGTGTAAGAACATACTACTGCCATTTTATCTTTTGTTTTCTGGTTATTTTGTTTCTCCATTGTTTCTTTTTCCTTCTGTTTCTGTCTACCTTTGTAAGTTGGTGGTTTTACATAGTGATTTGTTCAGTCTCCTATTTTTTGTTTTGTGTCTCTGCTCTAGGTTTTTGCTTTGTGGTTACCATAAGGTTTACATAAAACATCTCATAAATAAAAGAGTCCTTTTCCTGCTTATAGCAACTTACCTTCATTTGCCTATAAAGGTTCCATTCTTCTATTCCTTCTCTTCTATGGTTTGATGTCACAAATTATCTTTTTAAGCTGTGAATTTGTTACCAAATTGTAGTGACTATAGTTATTTTTAATATTCTTTTCCTTTAACGTTTATGCTATAATTGTTTAACACACTTCTAAAATAGAGTTACAGTATTCTAATTCCGACTGTCTGTTTATCATCTTAATAAGAGTTTCGTGTGCCTTTGTCTTCATTTCAATTTGAAGAGCTCCCTCCAACATTTCTTGTAAGGCAGGTCTGGTGACTTGAACTCCCTCAGCTCTTTTTTGTCTGGGAAAGCTTTCATTTTCCCTTCATATCTGAAGGATAACTTTGTCGGATAGAGTATTCTTGGCTGGCAATTTTTATGTTTCCATAGTTTGAGCATGTCATTCCACTCTCTCATGGCCTGTAGATTTTCTACTGAGAAATCTGATGATGGCTTAATGGGGGTCCCTTCATAGATTACTTTCTTTTTTTCACTGAGTGTTTTTAAACTTCGTTATCATTGACTTTGACAGTGTCATTATAATGCGTCTTAGAAAAGTTTTTTTTGCATTGAGATACTAAGGTGTTCTGTTAGCTTTGTGGACTTGTATATACAGTTCTTTACCCAGGTTTAGGAAGTTCTCAGGTATTGTTTTTTAAAATAAACTCTCTGTCCCCTTCTTCTCTTTTCCTTCTGGTGAACCCATTATTTTTATGTTGGATTTTCTAATGGAGTCTGATAACTCTCATAAGGTTTCTTCTCTCTAAAAAAATCTTAGTTCTCTCTCACCTTCCATTTGAATCATTTCTAAATTCCTAACTTTCAGGTTGCTTATTCTCTTTTCCATCTGATCTGCTCTGTTTCCAGTGCCTTCTAATGCATTCTTCATCTCTTTTTTTTTGAGTTTTTTGGCTCCAGAATTTCTGTTTAGTTCTTTTTTAGAATTTACATCTGTTTGGTAAAGTGTTAATTAATTTTATTCCTGAGTTCATTGAATTGCCTTTTTGAGTTTTCTTGTAGCTTGTTGAATTTCTCCATAACAACTATTTTGAATTCTCTATCAGAATGCAATATTCTGTGTCCAATTTCAGTTGCTGGAGAATTGTGATTTTGTTTTTGTGATACCATATTACCATGATTTTTCATAGTATGTGATGAAATGTTCCTCTGCTGCTGCATTTGAATTAGCAAACAACTTTTTTACTTAGGTAAGACTTTGTTTTCTTTCATTCTAACAATCCAACAGGTTGGCAATTAGAAGTCTTTCTTTTATTTTCCAGAAGGTGGCACTATAGCACAAGTTTTTGGTTTCTGTTACTGGTGCTAACTTGTAGCTAAATTTGGGAGTGAGCCCATAAAAACAAAAGCTGGCATAAAACAAAAACAAAAACAAAAACTGGTGGCAAGAGTTGGGAGAGGTGTGTTCTTAGCACTTGGGTTCTTGCCCAGTAGGGGGAGTCTCAGAGGGAGTGGAGGAGTCCAAGAGGTTTGTGGGCAGATCTTTTGCTGACATTTTGGGCAGATGGCATGAAATGCATTCCTTCAGTTCTCTGTCTGCCTTCTTCCTTTTGCTTTCCCTCCCCCGGTCATGGAGACCTCTCTTCAGAAATCTGTTTGCTGAAGAGCAACAGGACCCTCTACTGCAGCCCCTGCGGCCAGGCATACTTTTACTTTCCACCTCCTCTGCTAGAAGGGCTGCCACTACCATTAGTGTTGGTGTCACTGCCACCACCACTGCCCCAATGCTACAGCTGCTGCAACTCCCTTGACTCTATATCCTCCACCATGGTCTAATGCATCCACTTTTGGATGCATTTCTGAAGTGTTCTGGTGTGCTCTGCAAAGGAACTTTGATTGGTTATGGATATCCTATTAGTTGTAAATCAAAGTGGAGAGAGAAAAAGGATGACTCACACCAACCACCATGATGCTGATCTCCATCTTCTTAGATCATCATTTTTAACCTCATAATGTGGCTGATGAAATGCCATCTCCACCATGCTTTCATTGCTATGTTTGCATTATTAGCATTATATTTATAGAGGGTTGTTTCTTTTTAAACCACTTATCTATGTTGTGACCACTAAATATAGTTAATGTTGATAAAATTAGAAATATAATTCATGAATTCAGTTAACTGAGCACACGAACAGTACATTATTTTGAAATACTCAAAAAGTAAACACATAAACTTCTCTGTTTTGGAACTTTCTCTTGTGTTCCATAGGAGATAATTTGATCACCTCACATAGTATGAATTAGGGATCCATTAATCCATGCATTCTGATTATAATCAAAGCTTAATTTCTTTCCCATTTTTAAAGAAAATAAATAAAAATATAAATTCTAATATCTTCCTTGTACCTATGGAAAGGTCATCTTTCACATCCAATTTTAGAGACATGTCCTATAAAATACAGTTCAAACTCCTTAGTGTAATTCTTACTTGGGATTAGTGTTTTCATGATCTGTATTTTCCATCAATTTGCATTTAGCTTACACAAGTGTTTATAGTTAAAACAGGTTTATAGCTTATAGTTGGGTCTTGCATTTGAATTCTAACAATATTTGTCTTTTAATTGTAGTATTTAGACCATTTACATTTAATGTAATTGTCAATTTGTTCAGCTTTAAATTTACCATCTTGCTGTTTGTTTTCGATTTATCCCATCTATTCTTTTTTCCTTTTACCATTTTTATTTCCTTCTTTTGAATGGAGGTTTTAATGTGTGTCTTTAATTCCAATATTGATTTATTTCCTTTTTTCATGGTTGTTCTGGTTTTAAAATTTTATCTTTATTGTATTACAATCTAGTCTCCAGTATTATATTACTTTTTACAGTAGTATACTTTCATTATCTCCTCCCATTCTAGGTGCCGTTGTTGTCATACATTTTATTTTATATTTGTCATAAGCACTATATTATTATTATTATTATTATTATTTATTTCAGTCAACTATAATTTAAACCAAAATTTAAAATGAGAAAACATCTTTTTTATTTACCACATACTTAACATTTTCAGCACCATTCCTTCTTTAGTAGAGTTCCTAATTTTCATGTTATAATTTTACTTCTGCTTAAAATTTTTTCTATAACATTTCTTATAGTGCAAGACAGTTGGAGACAAATTCTTTCTGTTTTTGTTTACCATGAAAAAGAGTTTTCTTTGTTTGTCTTTTACTTTTCTTTTTAAGGGTATTTTTATATGAAAGTTGCTTCTTTTAGTAGTTTAAAGATGTTGTTCCATCTCATCTGGATTGGATAATTTTTGATGAGAAATCTGTGATTATTATTATCTTTGTAGTGTGTTAGTGTTCTCCAGAGAAAGAGAACCAATAGGATAGATAGGTAAATAGGTAAATAGATGGATAGATATATAGGCAGATGGATGGATGAATGGATACATAGATAGATGAATGAGGCAATTTATTGTAGGAATTGGCTCATGTGACTATGGAGGCCAAGAAGTCCCACAATTTGTTGTCTTCAAGCTGGAAGCCTAAGGAAGCAGGTGGTGTAGTTCCAGTACAAAGCTGAAGCCCTAAGAACCAGGAGAGCCAATGGTATAAGTCCTAATTTGAGTCCAAGAGTCTGGAACCAGGAGGACCTATGTACAAGGACAGAAGATAATGGATATCTCAGTTCAAGCAAGAGAGCAAATTCTCCCTTCTTCCATCTTTTTGTTCCACTCAGGCCCTCAGCCAATTATATGTTGTCTACTCACATTGGTTGGCGTGATCTTTTCAATCAACTGATTCAAATGCTAAACTCTTCTGGAAACACCCTCACAGGCACACCCAGAAATAAGTTTCACCAGCTGTCTGGGCCTTCCTTAGCTCAGTCAGGTTGACAGATAAATCAACTTTCACATGTAGGCAAAATGTTTTTTTCCCTCTCACACTTACTTTTCTCTCTTTATTGCTGGCTTTTCATAATTTAATTATGATGTGTCTTAGTATGATTTTCATTGTGTTTGTCATGTATTGGTTTCATTTAGCTTCTTGGTTTGTGCAATTATGGAGTTCATCTACTTTGAAGATGTCTTCAGCATTATTTTTCAGTTTTTGTCCTTCATCCCCTCACACACACACATTTTGCAACTCCAATTATACATATATTAGGCCTCTTAACATTGTCCCATAAGACACTGAGGATCTTTTATTTTGTTTTTAGTCTTTTTTCTCTTTGTTATTCAGTATGATAGTTTCTGTTGCTATGGTCCAAGATCACTGATCTTTTCTTATAAAGTGTTTATGCTCTTACTAGTACCATGCAGTAACTCTTTTGTTTCACTTTTTTTATTTTTCATCTCTAGAAGTTCCTTTTAGTTATTTTCTATATTTCCCATGTCTCTTATGTCTATATATATATTTTAAAATTATCAAGCATATGGAACATATTTATAATGGCTGTTTTAAGGTCCTTGTCAGCTAATTCCATAATTTCTGCTATCGTTCATGAGAATGTTTCTATTTTCTGATATTTCTCCTGGCGTGTTTATTGGCATAGCTTGTTATTTTTCATTGTGGGGGACATAGTGAATGTTACATTGTTGAATATTTGGATTTTGTTCTAGCATATTAGTCTGCAAATAGTAAGGTTACTTACAGATTAGCTAAAACCCTTTGAGGTTTATTTCTAACATTTTTTAGAGCAGGCTTAGAATAGTCTAGTAATAGTTTGTCCTTTATGCTAAGGTGTGTCCCTTCTGGGATTTCTACTGAATGCTATTAGTGACCAATAATGAATCTCCACTTCCACTGGTCAGAGTTTGAATATCTCCCATCCCTATAAAAGCTCTTGGAATTGGTTGCTTACCACTTCTTAGTTTTTCTTTGTTCAGTCTCTCAGAATTTCATCATGTACTCAAGTGGCTTAGTATTCAGTAAAATGTCAAAAGACCTCTGAATATTTCTAAAGCATCTTTTTCAGCCTGTAGCTGTATACTGAAACTTTCATCCATAATTCCAACTACTTCAGGTTTCTTGACCTCAGACAAGAAAATTCAGTGAGACTCTTGGGTTCTATTTGGGATTCCTGTCTCTATACAACATTCTGGAATGTGACTCCAAGGAGAAATCTGAGACAGTTGTAACACTCATTTATTTTTTTTCTCTCAGTGATCACAGTCTTGCACTTTTGGTTATTAGATGTCTGAAAATAGTTGTTTCATATATTTTGCCCAGCTTTCTAGCTGTTTACAATAATGGGGAGTAAGTCTGTTTCATGTTACTTCTTCATGGCCAGAAATTGATTCAGTTTTGATAGTTTATGTTTTTTAAAGAAAAGCTTCATTTTATTTAAGTTTCTTTAAAACGTGTGCAGATACAGATTTATTTTTATTTATCCTTCTTATTACATGTTATGAATTTTTATACATGCAGAGCTGTGGTTTTTATCAATTCTTAAAAGTTCTGCATTATCACAGAATTATATCTTTATTCCCTCTGTCCTTTTATTCTGTTACTCTGATAAGCTATATGTTAAACTTTCTCATTCTATCTTACTTTTTCTTAAATGTTGTTAATATTATTTATTCTTTTGACTCTCAGTGACTTATTTGGGATAATTTCTTCAAATCCTTTTTCACTTGACAGATTTTCTTTTTGTCTGTGTCTCATCTGTTAATTCATTGAATATATTTATTTAAAAATTTAACTATTATATATCTTATTTCTCAGTTATTTGAATTGTTTGGTTCATTATCAGATATTTCTAATTATTTTTATAGTGTCTTTTTTACTTTTGACTTTTAAATTTCATTTTATATTTCTTTAAGTATTTCTAACATAAATCTTTTAATGTCTTTTAAAAAAAATATTTATTTTTTGGCTGCATCGGGTCTTAGTTGTGGCATGTGGAATCTTTCATTGTGGTGCGCGGGCTTCTCTCTAGCTGTGGCACATGGGCTGCAGAGCACATGGGCTCTGTAGTTGCGGCATGCAGGCTCTCTAGTTGTGGCTTATGGGCTTAGTTGCCCCGTGGCATGTGGGATTCTAGTTTCCTGACCAGAGATCTAACCGGTGTCCCCTGCATTGCAAGGCGGATTCTTAACAACCAGACCACCAGGGAAGTCCCTAAAGTCTTATTTAGCAATTCCATTATCCAGATTCCTTCAGAGGGCAATCTCCTGACTTTCACTTATGGTGGCTTATTTCCTTGTGTAATTGGGATTTAGCAGAAATCCTAGAGTCCTAAATCAGTATTAATTTTCTCTGTAGAGGATTTGCTTTAACTTCTTGCTTCTTCTGAGATCCTGGTCATTCTATGAACCTGGGAATTAAGTACCCTTCAACTAGCTCTGCCTAATTCAGGAATGTCATATTTAACTCTTACACTTTGTCATAGGCTCTGGGTACTGGTATCAGGGCGAGCCCAGCGTTTTTGTGTGCTTATTGATTATTCTTATTTTTCAAGTTTCAGTTCACTGTTCTCAATTGTTTGTTTTATTCCTGAGATTTCTTTACTTTTCTGTGAGCACTGTAATGTTTTAAAAATATGTTTGTTACAATTTATTTTTATTGGATTGGGAAAGACCTTCTGTGTATCCCAGGTATATTATCTTCATACTGCAGAAAGATGAAATCCTTGCCTCTGTTTCTAGCTTTATCTCTTGAAAATTCCCTTCTTTTACCTTGTGTTCTATGAGAACCAAAATATGTGATACAGTTTATACGCACTCACATACTTCTTCCTAGGAGTGCTTTTCTACCACTTGTCTACTTGATACATTTTTGTTCAGTTTTCAATATGTAGTTAATGTCTTTGAAACATTCCTGGAATAGAATTATAGCTATATCATTAATATCACTGATCTTTGTGCATAAATCTGAAAACAAATGCACCACAATGAAATGAAGTTATTTAATATGTTTTCATTATATTTTAGTTATATACTTTTTAGCTAGGGTTTATTTATTTTTTTAATTTTCATATCTCTTGTGATTAACATAGTATGGGATACAGAGTGAATATTAAGAAATATGTTGAATGAATGGGTATTACTTCAATATAATTGATATCAAGAAATAGTAACATTACACCTCTGAGGTAATAATACATACCAAGATGAGTGATGGTCTCTATGACTACGAGAAAAAGGAAAGCCAAAAATTAAAAATTTGTCAGCAGCCAAGTGTAATCTAGGGAAAGGTTTCCCTAATTCTAATTTGTCTTTCAGTTATGTAATTTGGTAACTTTAGTTATTAAAGACAATCAGTTACCTACTCAAAACAATATTATTCTACCTACTAAGCAATATCTTAGTAGAAATCTGTCTATCTATGTAAATCTTCTACATATAGGAGAATAAAGAGTTGAATCGGACACTATAGTTCCACCCTGTTAGAGTTTATATTTTTCATGTAAAATAATAAATAGGTATTCTAAATTTGACTATCCTGATAAAAATGAATCTTATATCTGTGTCAACTGATAAATTTATGCATGTACAATATTGAAAATCATACCCTAGACTTGAGGTAACCTCACAAAATTGTTTTACTTTATATAAAATAAGATATAATCAAGTAGTAAAATTCTGAGTTCTAGAGCCAAGGGCAACTTTTCTAATGTTACACATGACCTTGCCACAAAGCTGGAGACATTTTTCAGTTAGTATTTGAGCCCAGTGGAATCTACTGTTTATTAACAAGAACAACAAGAATACCTGTAAACTGTGTCCCATTATAGCTTCACGATTCAGAGACAGAGATAAGATACCTAGAGTGAATATGAGCTAGCACTCAAAGCTGAGAGACAGAGTTGCAACTGCTATTGTACAGAATGTTTGGTGTGGGAGATAGCACTAATCAAAGAACCTGTAGTTAGGATTAGTGAGAGATAACTAACCTGTATTAGCTATAACTAACCTAGTTAGTTAGAGATATATCTAACCTATTAGTTAGAGATAACTAATAGCCAGAGAACTAATTGGTCCTCTATTTAAAGCCTGACACTTGATCACTTACAAATAGAGAGCTCAAAACAGCTTTGCAATTGGTTTTAAAAATCATGATAGAAAGAAATAGCTATTTCAGCCCAGAATGTCATGGGTCACAACAAGGTCTGTGGAAAGATAATACAGAGCTAGATGGTGACAGAGATATTTTCCTTAGCTATTACTGGCTAATGTTTCAACATTTCCCAGTGAGGAAGTTTGAAATCAGTGCCAAAACCATATTAGCTTGTAGTTTATTAAATACACACACATACATGCACATAACGCTTATGTGTTTGTGAAGTTAAATATTTAGAAAATTGTATATCTTACCACTAAAAACATCCTTTTGGGTGTGTGTGTGTGTGTGTGTGTGTATAGTTCTGAGTCAAAAGACAAATTTTGGTGTTGTTATCTCAGTAAGAAATACACTCAAATGAAAATTTCAAGCAAGAATAGATGCTTTCAGTTGACAGACTTGGTAAGCTGCACATCTGGTGTCTAAATAGTTCTCTCATGAACTCCAGCCCTATACATCCAGTGTCACTTGGGTATCTAATGGAGATATCAAATTTTCTTTCCCATCACACCTGCTTCATCTATACTCTAACCTCTCTGAGTATATGGAAACTTCATCTTTCCAATTGCTTGTGTCACAACCTTGGAGTTATACTAAATATTTTTTTCTTTTACATTCTACCTCTAAAATGTCAGGAAAACCTGTTGGTTCTACATTTAAAATATAACTAGTATCAGATGACTTATCTCCACTACTACCACCCTTGTCAAAGCCATCATCATCTTTCACCTGGATTATTGAAATAACCTTTAGCTGCTTTCCTTCATTCTATCCTGTTTTATCAACAGTTTCACAAGCACTTAGAACAATGGCACATTATTAGTGCTCAGTATATATTTATAGAGTGAATGGATGAATGAACAAAATATTTTTATTTGCTGTGCTTTATGTAAATAGGCACTCATAATATCACTTAAGTTCCTCTCAATCATCACTCAGCTCTGACATCAACAGTTAACTTTAAAAAATGGGTAAGTTAAAAATCATTATAAAATATTTATATACTAAAATATAAAGTAACATGTGTTTAGTTTACAGGAAATAATAAAATATTTAGAAAATAAAACATTACTAATGTATTTGAAGCCTCCTGTTTAGCCTTCCATAACTATATCCCTTTTCCCTCAAAAAGTAAACCACTGTCCTGAATTTTTATCATTTCTTTGCTTTTCTTAATAGTTTATAACCAGACTCATGCAATTCTGAAAATTTTGTAATTTTTACTTTGTAAAAATAGAATTATCTTTGACATTTCTCTGCAGTTTGTTTTGTTCACTAGGTTTAGTTTAATTGGTATGCCAATTGGTATACGCATAGACTTTCCAAAGGGTATGTTTTGTTAAAATTGATCTGCCTGTAATAAAGTTCTAGATATTACCCTCCCACCTGTACTTTACCAAAGCCCCCCCCTTTTTTCCTTATAAAAGACAGGCACAACCTGTCCTTATAGTACCCTGCAGTGTCAAACCTTCAGGGATTCAAAACAGGAACAGTTAGAAATATTGGACTTGAGAAAGTGAATTAATCTATGTGAGTCTAAAACTGTGGTATCTCTGTCTTTTTCTATGAGCATATGCTTGTACATACACACACACACAATCACAAGACTTCAGAACCAGAGGCAGATTTTTAATTACTACAGAAAATCTTGCATCAGTTCCTTTTACTGAAGTGCTCCATCAAGACTCAATGATTACATATGTTACCTGAGCACATAACAGAGTTTGTACCACAGGAGAGAGACCCTGACATTGTAATTCTAGAAACTTATGTAGGGCAGCTCACACAGTTGGCCCTCCTCCCCTCTGGAGATAGAGACGGAGACCTTTGCTCTAGAATGTAAGTAGATCCTCTCTGGAGAGAGGAGTGGGTGTTCTCTTGGTTTGCAATCCCTGGAATGTAAACAGATCCTCCAGGAGAGATGTCACTGAATCTCTCTGGAGGTCTCTATCTAACTTTCACGGCTTGTTTGCCATTCAGTGATCCTTAATCCAGGTTGCTAGTAGGATAGTTTTGTTCAGAAAGACCTTTCTGTGCAGAAATATGAAAATATTCATAGAACATTGTTTCCTGGCAATATGCTGACTGGACATAAACTATTCTAAATCCTTTTCTAAAGGTCAGTTGTTCCCCATTCTTTGCTTTTAACAAATTTGAGGGAATGCTTGAATTGTCAGCTGATTAAACATAATTTTTTATGGTAGATCACTGTGATTTGGGCTTATGACCCAGAAGCCCAGAAGGAGTTCAAAGATTTGAATATTACTATTACAAAGCTCTTTCTGTTCCCATCTGCTTATTTATAAGACTATGTGTTATCTTATTTGTATAAAAATGAAAAATAGGAACAGAATTGATGCTGATCTATGTCCTATTCTAGCAAAATTTAATATTAATGTATAGATATATGAGCTTATTAAAAATGTTTTGAGATCTATTTCTAGTGAAATATTGTTTTTAATAATTATTAACAAAATGTTATATATTTGTTATTTAATCAGTTATGTACTGATAATAATCATAGTGATAATCCTATCAAGGAGAAAATTTTTAACCCTTAACTCAGTTCATTTGTTACCTCTTAAAAGAACTTTTTAAGTAATTCTCCTCTTACCTTCACCTACACACACAACAAATACAAATTTTTTCACGGTACTCATGATACTGTATTTATTTCTCAATTTGCTTTTCTGTCTTCCTCCTCTTCTCAGACCTTAGTGAGTTCTAGTTTGGTGTCATCAGGGCCCAGCACAGTACCTGACAGAGTATGCATGCAATAAATGTTTTGTTAAAAGCAAATGTACAGAAAGAAGGGAAATCACAGTGGGCTGAAGGAGTCTGGAAGTCATGGAGGAGTCCCAGAAGTGGAACTTATGTTGGACTTATTTTGGAAGCTAAAATTGGATTAATCTGATACTCACAGGGGGAGTGTGCATTTCAGAGAGGGGCATGGACAACTTAAGCTTCTTTCTTGAAAAATAGCAATAGGTGTATAAGGAAGTAAAATCATATATTTGTGTTTCACTTCGATTTCCATCATACCCATGGTTTGGTTGGGAATATTTTGGAGGAAAGGAGCTGTGATAGTGTTAGGTCAGTAAAAATCTGCCCCATTTTCACCCAGCCTCAAAGCAGGCATTCAACCGAAGCTTGTTCTTTTATTCCTCTTGCCCTTCAAAAAATGTATTATGGGTCACCTAAATTAATATTTAAGAGAAGCACACATGGAGATGGATTGTCGTTTAAAAATAAATCGAACTTCACTGAAGCCATGAATTCAGTAGTAGTTAGTAGTAGGCATTAAATAATGAACCAAAAAGCAAAAAAAAAAAAAAAAAAAGAAAAAGAGGCTTAATAATAGCCAGAATCCCACTAGTTGAACCAGCAAGTTAATAAAATGGCATCATGCTTATGGCTCCAATTAGTAGTTTACCTACATCTGTGATCAGTTAAGCTAGAGCCTCAAATTAAATCCCAGTTGTATTTGTTTATTTCTCTTTAAGGGGTAGTCTGTAAAGTCCAAATTGCAAGACAGACATTTTTTTCTAGGGACTTCAGCAGTTGTTTAAATTAAACAAAGTTTGGTTCTTTGATAATAATTAAAATGTTTCCATTAATTTATTTATTTTTATCATTTTTAAGGCTCTACTCCAGGTATCTAGGAAATAGAGTGTACAAACAAAGTGTCTTAAATTTCTTTTTTACAAGGTTTTGATATCAGGATGTTATTATTTTAGTTCCCCAGAGAATGGTCCCCAGAGAATGAATGCAAGGATATTATCATTCTAGCAAAGAAATAGCTCTGCCAGCGATAGTGCTGAGAGAGAGGGGTATACAAACTTACGGGAAAGCAAATACTCTGTTCCAGTATTAAAGGTACTTTCTTGACCAGCTGTACTCTCTTCTCTTGAGCCTTCTGGCTATGCTAACAAGAACTTTAAGAAAAAGGAGGAAAATAAAATGGCAGCTATTATTAACATTGTTAGGATATGCTAACACATTGAAAGAGTCAGATAATCTTATAAAGCAGTATATATTTTCAAATGTAAATATAATTATCAAAACTTGTGCAACCTGCATATGTATTATTTATAATTAACATCAACTCAGTAAATGTCTTATTGATTTATTCACTCATTCAGTAAACGTTGAGTAGCCATTATGTGTCTGACATTTTTACATCTTTTGTGTGTAGGACACTTGCTAGGCTCTTTTAGGTAAGAGTACAAATATGAGACATATTTCCTTCATCAAGGGGACTGCCAATATAGGGCACATATAGTAAAAGCATGCAAGATCTATCTTATAAAGGAGAGTTACACTTGTGTCATAAGTGATACACTAACATCTCTTGTTAGTGTTACAGGGAATCTGTGTGTGGAGAACTTTCATCTGGTTGGGGTAACTCAGAGAAGAATTATGATAATCATACCTCTGAGCTATAGCCTTATCTAACTGTGGACAACAATTTCACATGAATGTGTCAGAAGCACTTCAGATTCCAAAATGAAACAAAACAAAACCCAATGTCGAACCCACAGTCTCCCATTTTAAACTGCTTTCTCCTTCAGTATTCTTTGGTGGTATAATCTTGTACTCAGTTCCTTGAGATGAAAATCTGGGAATTATCCTTGACATTTTCTCTTCCTACCCCCTACAATCAACCAATTGATTTATTTTCTAACATACTTCTTTTTATTTTTTTATTGAAGAATAGTTAACACATAATATTAGTTTCAGGTGTACAACATAGTGATTTGACATTTGTGTACATTACGAATTGGTTACCACCATAAGTCTAGTAGATATCTATCACCATATAAAGTTGTTACTATATTACTGACTATATTACTTATGCTGTATATTATATTCCTCAAGTTTTTGAGGAATCTCCATAATGTTTTCCATAGTGGCTGCATCAGTTTAAATTCCCACCAATAGTGCATGAGGATTTCCTTTTCTCCATATCTTCACCAATAGTTGTTTGTTGTCTTTTTGATAAAAGCCATTCGGAAAGGTGTGAGATGATATGTCATTATGGTTTTGATTTGATTTCCCTGGTGATTAGTGATGTTGAGCATCTTTTCATGTGCCTATTGTCTGTCTGCATGACTTCCTTGGAAAAATGTCTGTTCAGGTCATCTGCCCATTTTTTAATCCAATTGTTTGTTTCTTTGTTATCGAGTTGTGTGAATTCTTTAAGTATTTTGGATATTAACCCCTTATCAGACATATCATGTACAATTATCTTCTCCCATTAAGAAAGTTGACTTTTTGTTCAGTTAATAGTTTTCTTTATTGTGCAAAGTCTTTCAGTTTGATGTAGTCCCATTTGTTCATTTTTTGCTTTTGTTGCCCTTGTCTGAGGAGAAAGATCCTAAATAATATTGCTAAAACTGATGTCAAAGAGTGTATTTTCTATATTTTCTTCTAGGAGTTTTATGGTTTCAGGTCTTACATTTAAGTCTTTAATCCATTTTGAGTTTCTTTTGTATATGGTATAAGAAAGTGGCCCAGTTTCATTCTTTTGCATGTAGCTGTCCAGTTTTTTTAGCACCATTGATTGAAGAAACTGTCTTTTCCCCATCGTATATTCTTGGCTCCTTTGTTGTAAATAAAGCATGGTTCATTTCTGGACTCTCTATTCTGTTCCATTGATCTATGTGTCTTTTTGTGCCAGTATCATACAGTTTTGATTACTATAGCTTTGTATTATAGTTTGAAGTCAGGAAGCATGATAATGCCAGGTTTGTTCATCCAAATTTTAAGATTATTTGTTCCAGTTTTGTATAAAGTGCTATTGGTATTTTGATAGGGATTACATTGACTTTGTAGATTGCTTTGGGTACTATGGACATTTTTTTTTAATTAATTAATTAATTTATTTTATTTTATTTTTTTTAAATATTTTTATTTTTGGCTGTGTTGGGTCTTCGTTTCTGTGCAAGGGCTTTCTCTAGTTGCGGCAAGCGGGGGCCACTCTTCATCGCGGTGCGCGGGCCTCTCACTATCGCGGCCTCTCTTGTCGCAGAGCACAGGCTCCAGACGCACAGGCTCAGTAGTTGTGGCTCATGGGCCCAGTTGCTCCGCGGCATGTGGGATCTTCCCAGACCAGGGCTCGAACCCGTGTCCCCTGCATTGGCAGGCAGACTCTCAACCACTGCGCCACCAGGGAAGCCCTGGGTACTATGGACATTTTAACAATATTAATTCTTCCAGTCTCTGAACATGGTATATCTTTCCATTGATTTGTGTTGTCTTCAGTTTCTTTCATCAGTGTTTTATAGTTTTCCTAGTGTAGGTCTTTCAGCTCCTTGGTTAAAGTTAATTCTAGGTATTTTATTCCTTTTGATACAATCATAAATGGAATTGTTTTTTAAATTTCTCTTTCTGATGGTTTGTTATTAGTGTATAGAAACACAACAGATTTGTGTATATTGATATTGTATCCTGCAACTTTACTGATTTCATTTATTAGTTCTAATAGATTCTTGGTGGTATATTTAGTGTTATCTATACATAGTATTATTCCATTTGCAGACAATGACAGTTTTACTTCCTTTCAATTTGGGTGCCTTTTATTTTTCTTTCTTTTCTGGTTGCTGTGGTTAGGACTTCCGATACTGTGTTCAATGAAAGTGGCAGTAGTGGGCATACTAGTCTTGTTCCTGATCTTAAAGGAAAGCTTTCAGCTTTTCATGGTTGAGTATTATGTTAGCTGTTGGTTTGTCATATATGGCCTTTATTATGGTGAGGTATGTTCCCTCTGTACCCACTTTGTTGAGAGTTTTTATTATAACTTGATGTTGATTTTTGTTAAATGCTTTTTCTGCATCTGTTGAGATGATCATGATTTTTATCCTTCATTTTGTTAATATGGTGTATCACGTTGATTGATTTTTGAATATTGAACCATCCTTGCATCCCTGGAATAAATCCCATTTGATCATGATGTATGATCTTTTTAATGTATTGCTGAGTTTGGATTGCTAATATTTTTGTTGAGGGTTTTTGCATTTATATTCATCAGGGATACTGACCTGTAATTTTCTTTTTTTAATGATATCTATAGTTTTTCTATCTGGGTAATACTGGCCTCATATAATCAGTTTGGAAGTGTTCCTTCCTTTTCAATTTTTGGAATGGTTTGAGAAGAGTAGGTGTAAACTCTTCTTTAAATGTTTGGTAGAATTTCCCTGGGAAGTCATCTGGTGTTGCAATTTTAATTGTTGGGAGAGAGATTTTTGGTTACTGAGTTAGTATCATTGCTAGTGAACAATCTGTTAAGATTTTTTTTCTTCTTTCTGATTCAATGTTGGAAGATTGTATGTTTCTAGGAATTTATCCCTTCTAGGTTGTCAACACCAATTTGTTGGTATATAATTGTTCATGGTAATCTCTTATGATCCTTTGTATTTCTGTGGTTTCAGTTGTAACTTCTCCTATTTCATTTCTGATTTTATTTATTTGTGCCCTCTCTCTTTTTTCTTGATGAGTCTAGTTTATCAATTTTGTTCATGTTTTCAAAGAACCAGCTCTTGGATTCCTTGATCTTTCCTATCATTTTTTTTTTAGTTTTGATATCACTTATTTCCACTCTTCTTTATTATTTCTTTCCTTCTACTAACTTTGAATTTTGTTTTTTTCTTCTTTTTCTAGTTCCTTTAGATGTAAGTTTTGATTGTTTATTTGAGATTTTTCTTTTTTCTGTA
The DNA here is from genome assembly GCF_028023285.1 of Balaenoptera ricei. Taxonomy (NCBI): domain Eukaryota; kingdom Metazoa; phylum Chordata; class Mammalia; order Artiodactyla; family Balaenopteridae; genus Balaenoptera; species Balaenoptera ricei. The sequence continues at coordinate 110,271,570 of NC_082643.1, forward strand.
GCCAGGCTTTTATTGCTATAATCTTCCCTCAGAACTGCTTTTGCTGTACCCCATAGATTTTGGGGTTTTGTGTTTCAGTTTTCACTAGTTTCAAGGTATATTTTGATTTCTTCTTTGACTTCCTCAGTGACCTGTTGGTTGTTCAGTAGCATGTTGTTTAGCTGCTACATGTTTGTGTATTTTTGCAATTTTTTTCTTATAGTTGATTTCTAGTCTCAGAGCATTGTGTCAGAAAAGATGCTTGATACGATTTCCTTTTTCTTAAATTTTCTGAGACTTATTTTGTGGCATAGTATGTGATCTATCCTGGAGAATGTTCCATGTGCATTGACAAGAATGTGTATTCTGCTTTTGTATGGAATGTTCTCTCTTTATATATATCTATTAAATCCATTTGGTCTAATGTGTCATTTAAGGACAGTTTCCTTATTGATTTTCTATCTGGATAATCTGCCCATCGATGTAAGTGGGGTGTTACAGTCCCCTACTAGAATTGTGTTACTGTCAGTTTCTCTCTTTCTGTCTTTTAATATTTGCTTTATGCACTTAGGTGCTCCTATGTTGGGTGCATATATATTTACAATTGTTATATTCTTCTTCTTGGATAGATCCCATGATCATTATGTAATGTCCTTGTCTCTTCTTAACAGTTTTTGTTTTAAAGTCTATTTTGTCTAATGTAAGTATTGCTACCTAGACTTTCTTTTGATTTCCCTTTGTATGGAATATCTTTTTCTATCCCCTCATTTTCAGTCTGTGTGTGTCTTTAGATCTGAAGTGAGTCTCTTGTAGGCAGCATATATAAGGGTCTTATTTTTGTATTCATGCAGCTAGCTAATGTCTTTTGATTGGAGCATGTAGTCCATTTACATATAAAGTAGTTGTTGATAGGTATGTACTTATTACCATTTTGTTAATTGTTTTTGTAGCTTTTTTTGGTTCCTTCTTCTTTTGCTTTCTTCTCTTGTGATTTGATGACTATGTTTAGTGTTATGCTTGGATTCCTTTTTGTGTGTGTTGTGTGTATCTATTATAGATTTTTGGTTTGTGATTACCGTGATGTTTATATATAGCAATCTGTACATATACATGATTATTTTATTTTAAGTGGCTGATCTCTTCATTTCAAATGCATTTTAATAATCCTGCATTCGTACTCCTCCCTTTCATGTTTAGTTTGTGACATTATATTTTACATCTATTTGTTGTGTAAAAAACTGCTTATTGTGGATATAGATGATTTTACTCCTGTTTTTTAACCATCCTACTAGCTTTATATGTGGTTGATTTACTACCTTTACTTATATTTGCCTTTACCAGTGAGATTTTTCCTTTTATAATTTTCAGATTTCTACTTGTAGCCTTTGATTTTTCACTTAGAGAAGTCCCTTTAACATTTCTTATAAAGGTTTAGTGGTGCTGAACTCTTTTAGCTTGTGCTTGTCTGTAAAACTTTTGATCTCCCCATCAAATAGGAATGAAAGCTTTGCTGTGTAGAATATTTTTGGTTATAGGTTTTTTCCTTTTATCACTTTGAATATATCATGCCACTCCCTTCTGGCCTGCAGAGTTTCTGCTGAAAAGTCAGTGATAGTTTTATGGGAGTTCCCTTGTATGTAACTTGTTGCTTTTTCCTTGCTGCTTTTAATAATCTTTCTTTATCTTTAATTTTTGCCATTTTAATTACAGTGTGTCTTGGTATCGTCCTCTTTGGGTTGATCCTGCTTGCAACTCTATGTGCTTTCTGGACCTGGATGTCTGTGTCCTTTCCGAGGTTAGGGAAGTTTCCAGCTATTATGTCTTTAAATATGTTCTCTGCCACTTTCTCTCTCTCATCCCCTGGGACCCCCGTAATGCAAATGTTAGTACGCTTGATGTTGTCTTAGATATCTCTTAAACTGTCCTCAGTTGTTTTTGTTTTTCTTTTTCTTTTTTCTGTTCAGCCTCAGTAATTTCCACTACTGTTTCTTCCAGTTTGCTGATCCATCCTAATCTGCAGTTGATTCCTTCTAGTGTTTTTTTAATTTTACTTACTGAGTTTTTCACATCTGTTTGGTTCTTTATATTTGTTAAAAACTTCTAAGTTCTATCTCTTTCTCCAATCTTCTTCCAAGCTTTCTAAATATTTTTACAATATAATTACCTTGAACTCTTTATCAGGTCAATTGCTTATCTCCACTTAGATCTTCTTCTAGAGTTTTATGTTGTTCCTTCGTTTGGAGCATATCTCTTTGTCCTCTCATTTTGCCTAATTTGCTATTTTTATTTCTACACATTTGGTAAGTTGGTTATGTTTCCAAACTGTGGAGAAGTGGCTTTTTGTAGGAGACATCCTGCATCTCGCAGCAGCACACTCTCCTCTGGTCGCCAGAGCTTTATTCTCTAGAGGTGCCCCCTATGTGAGCTGCATGGGCCCTTCTTTTGTGGCAGGCTGACTAATGTTAGTGTGTGGTAGGTGTGGCTGACCTCCTGGTCCAGTTGGTTGCTAAGTCCTGTCTTGTGCAGAGGCTGCTGGCAAGGTCACAAGGTGACTGGCTATAGATCCCCAGGGGGTCCCAAGGCTAGTGTTAGCCCACTGTTGGGCAGAGCCGGGTTCTGGGGTGGATATTTGCAGAGCCAGGGATCCTGGATCTAGTGTCGACCTGCTAGTGGGTCGGGCTGGGGCCCAGGGCTAGTGCCAGCCCACTGGTGTGGAGCTCAGTCAATGGGTTGCTGGCTCCAGAGCACTGGGGGTCCTGGTGCTAGTGTTGGTGCACTGGTGTATGAGGCCATGTCCTGGGCCCCCTGGTGGACAGGGCTGGGTCCTAAGGCAGCTGTGGGTTCAGGGGGTCTTAAGGCAGCTGGCTTGCTCATGGGTGGGGCTGTGTCCCCACCTGGCTAGTTACTTGGTCTGAGGCCTCCCAGTTACTGATACTGACAGGCTGTTGGGTGGGGCCAGGTCCTGGTGCTAATAAGCTAGAGGGGGGATTCCAGAATGGTACTTGCCAGCACCTGTGTCCCCCAAAATGGCTGTCACCAGCATCTGTGTCTCCAGTGTAAACTCTGATTGTCTCCTGCCTCTCCGAGAGGCTCTTCAGGATCAACAAGTGGGTCTGACCCAGGCTCCTTTCAAATTACTGGTTTTACCCTGGGTCCTGAAGAGTGTGGGATTTGAGTGTACCCTTTAGGAGTGGGATCTGTATTTCCAGTAGCCCTCTGGGTGTCCCGAAAGTAAGTCTTGCTGTCCTTCAAAGTCAGACGTTCTGGGGGCTCACCTTTCTGGTACAGGAGCTCCAGGCTGGGGAGCCTGATGTGGAGCTTGGACCCCTTGCTCCTTGGGGAGAAACTCTGCAGTTGTAATTATACTCCCATCTGTGGGTCTTCCACCCGGGTGTATACCACATCTCTGCCCCTTCTACCTGTCTCATTGTGGTTCCTATAGTATGCACATAGGGGCACATATATCTTTTCAAATTATAGTTTTGTCTGAATATATGGCCATGAGCGGGATTGCTGGATCAAATGGCAATTCAATTTTTAGTGTTTTGAGGAACTTCCATACTGTTTTCCATAGTGGCTGCACCAATTTACATTCCCACCAGCAGTGTAGGAGGGTTCCCTTTTCTCCACACCCCCTCCAGCGCTTGTTATTTGTGGAGTTTTTAATGATGGCCATTCTGACCAATGTGAGGTGGTACCTCATTGTAGTTTTGATTTGCAATTCTCTAATAATTAGTGATTATGAGCATCTTTTCATGTGCTTGTGGGCCATCTGTATGTCTTCCTTGTAGAAATGTCTGTTTAGGTCTTCTGCCCATTTTTTGATTGGGTTGTTTGTTTTTTTTGTTATTGAGTTGCATGTGCTGTTTGTATATTTTGGAAATTAAGCCCTTATTGGTTGCATCACTTGCAAATATTTTCTCCCAGTCTGTAGGTTGTCTTTTCATTTTGTTTATGGTTTCCTTTGCTGTGCAAAAGCTTATAAGTTTAATTGGGTCGCATTTCTTTATTTTTGCTTTCATTTCTATTGCCTCGGGAGATTGACCTAAGAAAACGTTGGTATGGTTTATGTCAGAGAATGTTTTGCCTATGTTCTCTTCTAGGAGTTTTATGGTGTCATATCATATATTTAAGTCTTTAAGCCATTTTGAGTTTATTTTTGTGTGTGGTGTGAAGGAGTGTTCTAACTTCATTGATTTGCATGTGGCTGTCCAACTTTCCCAATACCACTTGCTGAAGAGACTGTTTTTTCTCCATTGTATATTCTTGCCTCCTTTGTCAAAGATTAACTGTCCATAGGTGTGTAGGTTTACTTCTGTGCTCTCTATTCTGTTCCATTGATCCATGTGTCTGTTTTTGTGCCAGTACCATGCTGTTTTGTTTACTGTAGCTTTGTAGTATTGTCTGGGAGAGAGTTATGCCTCCTGCTTTGTTCTTGTTCCTCAGTATTGCTTTGGCAATTCTTGGTCTTTTATGGGTCCATATAAATTTTAGGATTATTTTTTCTAGGTCTGTGAAAAATGTCATGGGTAATTTGTTAGGGATTACACTAAATATGTAGATTGCTTTGGGTTGGGTGGCCATTTTAAGAATATTAATGCTTCCAATCCAAGAGCATGGAATATCTTTCCATTTCTTTGAATCATCTTTAATTTCCTTTATTAATGTTTTGTAGTTCTCAGCATATGTTTTTCACCTCCTTGGTGTGGTTTCTTCCTAAGCATTTTTTTTTGGATGTTACTTTAAAAGGGATTGTTTACATTCCCTTTCTGATATTTCATTGTTAGTGTAAAGCAATGCAACTGATTTCTGTATGTTATCTTATATCCTACTACCTTGCTGAATTCATTTTTCATTTCTAGTTTTTGTGTGGAGTCTTATGGTTTTCTGTATATGGTATCATGTCATCTGCATATAGTGACAGTTTTACCTCTTCCCTACTGATTTGAATACCTTTTATTTCTTTTTCTTGTCTGATTGCTGTGGCTAGGACTTTCATTACTATGTTGAATAGAAGTGGTGAGAGTGGGCATCCTTGTTCCAGATTTTAGCAGGAAGGCTTTCAGCTTTTCACTGTTGAGTATTATATTGGCTGTGGGTTTGTCATAAACAGCTTTTATTATGTTAAGATATGTCCCCTCTATACCCACTTTTGTAAGGGTTTTTATTATGAATCGTTGTTGAATTTTATCAAATGCTTTTTCTGCATCTATTGAGAGAGCATGTGGTTTTTGTCTTTTCTTTTGTTGATGTGGTGTATCACACTGATTGATTTGCATATTGTGAACCATCCTTGTGACCCTGGGACGAGTCCAACTTGGTCATGGTGTATGACCTTTTTTATGTGCTGTTGATTTTGTTTTGCTAATATTTCGTTGAGAATTTTTGAGTCTGTGTTCATCAAAGATATTGGCCTGTAATTTTCTTTTTTGGTAGTGTCTTTGTCTGGTTTTGGTATCAGTGTGATGGTTGCTTCATAGAATGTCTTTGGGAGTGTTCCTTCCTCTTCAGTCTTTTGGAAGGGTTTGAGAAGGATTGGTATAAGTTCTTCTTTGTATGTTTGGTAGAATTCGTCTGTGAAGCTATCTGGTCGTGGACTTTTATTTGTAGGGAGTTTTGTGGTTTTTTTTAAATTAAAGATTCTATTTTATTTCTAGTAATTGGTCTGTTCAAGTTATCTATTCTTTACTCAGTTTTGGTGGGTTGTGTGTTTCTAGAAACTTGTTCATTTCTTCTAGGTTGTCGAGATTGTTGGCATATAATTGTTCATAGTATTCTCTTATGGTTTTTTGTATTTCTGTGTTATCAGTTGTGATTTCTCCTCTTTCATTCCTTATTTTGTTTATTTGGGTCTTCTCTCTTTTCTTCTTGGGGAGCGTGGACATAGGTTTGTCAGTTTTTACAGCCATTACTTTTAACTCTTTATCTGGTAAATTGCTTATCTCCATTTCATTTATTTATTTATTTTTTCTGGGATTTTGTCTTGTTGTTTTGTTTTGGAAGGTATTCCTTTGTCTCCTCATTTTGCCTAACTCTCTGTGTTTGATTCTATGCATTAGGCATATCAGTTATATATCCTGGTCTTGAAAGGGTGGCCATATGTAGAAGGTGTCCTTTGGGACCCAGAGGCACAATATCCCCTGGTCATCAAATCCAGGTGCTTCAGGGGTATCCCTTGCATGGGCTTTGTGCACCCTTCTGTTGTGGTTAGGCCACAATTGCTGTGGGTGTGCTGGTGGGTTGGGTTGGCATCCAGGCCAGCTGGTTGTAAGACCTGGCCTGAACTGCTGTGGATGCCTTGGTGGGGGGGTCTGGTCCCTGGCTGGCTGTGTACAAGGCTTTGCTGTGACTGCTGTGGGTATACTGGCAGTTGGGGCTGGCTCTTTGAGTGACTGGCTGCAAGGCCCAGCCATGACTGTTGTGAGTGCACTGGTGTATGGGATTGGGCTTCCGGAATGGGAACCACTTTGAAGATACATTGGTGCCAGCCAGGTCTGCTCAGCGTGTGGGGTGGGATGGGAGCCATTTGGGGTGGGCATGTTGGACAGGGCAGATCCTCAGGGAAACATTAGCAGAGTGGGGCACCTGTTGTTAGCCAGATTAATGGAGAATGACAGAAATGGTGCCTGCCAGCACTGGGCCAGCTGGGTGGAAGGAGAGTAAACATAAATGGTACCTGCTGGCACTTCTGTCCCTGGAGAAAATTCCACCAGATCCCTGCCCCTTTTGCATATGCCCTAAAATTAGTCAATGAATCTCTGTCTTATATGTCGCATGTGCTTTTTAAGCTGCTGCCTTTGTGCTAGCACTTACAGTGAGTTTGCATGAGCCCTTCAAGGATGGTGTCTTTGTTTCCCACAGCCCTCCAGCTCTCCCAGATATAAGCCATGCTGGTTTTCAAAGCCAGATGTTATGGGGGCTCACCTTCCTGGTTCAGGTCCACTGGACTGAGGAGCCTGATGTGGGGCTTGGACCCTGTGCTCCTCAGAGGCAACCTCTGCAGCTGTCATATCCCTCCTGCTCGTGGGTTGCACACTTGAGGTGTGTGTTCTGACTAGACTATGTCCCTGCCCCTCCTATCCATCTTGATGTTGCCTTTTTTTTATATCCTTAGTTGTAGAAAATCTATTCTGTTAATGTTCAGGTTGTTCTCAGAGATAGTTGTTCTATGTATAGTTGTAATTTTGGTGTGTCTGTTGGAGGAGGTGAGCTCAGGGTCTTTCTACTCTGCTGTATTGATCCAGAACCTCTTTTAACATTTCTTTTTTTTTTTTAAATAAATTTATTTAGTTTATTTATTTATTTTTGGTTGTGTTGTGTCTTCGTTGCTGGGCACGGGCTTTCTCTTGTTGTGGTGAGTGGGGGCTACTCTTCATTGCAGTGTGCAGCCTTCTCATTGCGGTGGCTTTTCTTGTTGTGGAGCATGGGCTGTAGGCGTGCGGGCTTCAGTAGTTGTGGCATGCGGGCTCAGTAGTTATGACTCACGGGCTCTAGAGCACAGGCTCAGTAGTTGTGGCGCACAGGCTTAGTTGCTCCGCAGCATGTGGGATCTTCCCGGACCAGGGCTCGAACCCGTGTCCCCTGCATTGGCAGGCGGATTCTTAACCACTGTGCCACCAGAGAAGCCCTTTTAACATTCCTTGAATCCTATCTCTTCTCATCAGTCTTACTAACAATGTCTCGTTGATTAGAACGATCTTCTCATTGACCTTCCTCCTCCTAAGTTTTGACTCCTTGATTCATGTGGCACACAGTCATCAGTTTGATCTAGTTAAAATGCAGGTATGGCCATGTATTTCCCGTTTTGAAATTGCTCAGTGATGTATCATCTGCAGGCTAAAGTTCCATTCCTTCACATTCTGTGTTTTTTCGTGAGCTTGTCCTTGTCTAGCTTTCCAGCCTCAAATCTTAACAACCATTATACCAAAATTTATGCTCAACAACACCAAATTGTTTGTAGTATGACTTTGCTCAAAACTCCCCTGTTATTCTCAGTGGTCACCAACTCCAATAAGCCTTCCTGTGGCCACTGCCAATCAGCGAAGTGATGTTGTTCTCTTGTTTCATGAGAGTATGCTGTTTCTGCATTGTTTTACTATCGTATATGATAGTTGACTATCATGTCTTCCTCACCCACCAGATTGTGAGATGTTTTAGGCCAGGGATGCTTTGGTCAGTTTGTACCCCAGCATCTAGTACAGTGTCTGACACAGAGTAAGCACTTAATGAAGTGGATCTTGTAGAATGGGGAGCATTTTAATGAAAGCAGCCTTTCCCCTTTCTGTATTGTATTAGCAAGACAGTATGATGTGCCCTGGAATGGATTAGAGGATAAACATTTTTCCTTTGTTCCTAAAAAACAAGGGATACATTCTCTAAAAATAGCTTTAAACCATTGAAGGATAGTCAGTGAGACTGTCATAGTCTAACTTATATTAGAGAATCAGACAGAAATCAGTAAGAATTCTCTTACAATATTGTGATTTATATCACATTTAATGTGATATTGTTAATTGATTGTTAACGTATAGTGGCTGACAAGCAACTTCACAAAAAACCCATTTCTGGCTTTCTTACATTTGATTTTCTCAGTTCTCCTTAGTCCCTTCCCTAGGGGAACATCTAGGGGGAATAGAAGGTAAAAAAGTGACTTCATTTGCTAATTGTTATCAGTTCTATTCCAAGTGTCTACTTTGGTGGTAAATGTTGAAATTATTTGATTGAACTGGTAGTTAAAATGATTTGTGGGTTTTAAATATCTGAGATATTCCTTCTTTCAGTTACATGATGGGCAGATGTGTCTTTGGGGTCATATGGCCTGAACTCATATAATTTCAGAGGCTATTTTTTAAGAAAACAAACATAAAATTAAGAATATAAAATTAAGTATACAAACTTCAGAAGGATTAATGCCGGTGAGGAGTTCTATAACTTAAGATTCATTATCTTCATGGTAAATCTGTACATGCTAGAATTTAGGTAGAAATATCAAAGTATTATTCACTTTTACCATTTCTTGTTTTCATTTCAGTGCTCCCTTCAGACTTGTCTTAGAGGTATCCTGGTATGAAGACAGCTGAGTTTAGACAACATAAGTGACATCAGTGGATAGGGATTCTAGTTAATAACTAGAATCAAAATGAACTCATTCTCCCTTAAATCAAGAAATTCTAGCTCTTAATTCCTGTACAACATCTATGATCAGGAATGCTGCTTGCTGATTCCAGAATCTACATCTTTCACATCACTGCAAATAATACCGTATCAAGGCCATATTACTTGTCTCCATTTCCCACAAGTGTGTAAAGTAACCAAAAAGTTTTGGTACTATCCTGTGACATTCTTGAAGTCATGTCAGCTGGGTCAGTCACTGCAAAGCTGGTATAATCCATTATTCTAGGATGTGCTCAGCACCTAAACTAATACAGAAAATATCCCAGACATAAAAGAACTCTGCATCTCATCACATTTGTTTGTCCCAATGAACACATCTTTGAATATAGAATATTTTTTTAGAACAGTTCTGAAGATAGTACAGTGAGTTCCCGTGTACCCTGAGCCAAATTCTTCCTTTTATTCACATTAGTAGTATTCACATTGGCCTGGTACATGTATTACAATTAATGAAGCAATACTAACACAGTATTAGCTAAAGTCCATGCTTTATTCAGATTTCCTGGGTTTTTGCATAATGTCCTTTTTTTAGTTCTAGGATTCCAGCCAGGATAGCACATTACATTAACTTGTCATTTCTCATTAGGCTCCTCTTGGCTGTGACAGTTTCTTAGACTTTCTGTGTTTTTGATGATCTTCACAGTTTTGAGGAGTACTGATCAGGTATTTTGTAGGATGCCCCTCTATTGGAACTTTTCTGATGTTTTTTTCTCATGATTAAACAGTATTTATGTGTTTGAGGGAGAAAGACTACAAGAATAAAATGTTATTCTCATCACATCACATTAAGGGTATATGCCATCAACCTGATTTATCATTACTGATGTTGAATTTCATCACCTGGCCGATGTGTGGGTCAAGCTTCTCCTCTGTAAAGAACTTATTTTTTCTCTCCCTTTCCATGCTATATTCATTGGAAGGAAGTCACTATGTACAGCCTATACTTAAGGAATGAGGAGTTATATTTCCCCCCGTTAAGGGAGTAGTATTTACATAAATACTTCAGAATTTTTCTGCATGGATCAATTTCTCTTATCCCCCATATATTTATTTATTCATTCATTTATATAAATATGGAGCTATGAATATTTATTTTATATTTTGGGTAATTATCTAACACTACTTTATATTACTCAAATTGTTCCAGCTTTAGCCACTGGGATCTCTTTCATTTGGCACCTATGCTTCTTTGATGTACCCTCATCAATGTGAGTTTCTCCCTCCCTCCTTCTTTCTTTCATCTTTTGGTCTTTCTCTGTCTTTCTGTCTTTCTTTTCCAGACACATCTTGTATATTTCCTGCCCCAGTCCTAGAATCAGCCATCTATCCAAGGAGCCCTGGTTTCTTTTATTGGAGAATGGTATTAGAATCCAAGATCTGGATCTGTGCATTCTTTGCCTGTGAGGAATCATTTCTTTTAGGCCCTGTCATCTGACATACCAAAGAAATATATATGTATCTTAACAGGTCTCTATACACAGACCTATAGATATTTCTGTATGTAATCATCTGCATCTGCATTACCCTAAACATGGCTTCTTATTGATGTCTTCAATTCCAGTGCATTGCACATGGATCATTCAAGGCTCTTCACCCTGCTTATCTGTAAATTCCTACTCCAACAGTGAGAAACCTGGCTGTTACCATCCACCATCCATTTACTTAATTGTTCAATTCCAGTACACATGTATAATAGTGTCAGACTTGTTAACACATACTCCTATGGAAAACAACTTAATAACCAGGATATAATACTTATATGCAGTTCATTTTGCCATAAGTTTTACAAATTCCATGCATTTCCAGTTACTTAGGCACGTGCAAATACCCCAACCCTTTCAGTGAGTTCTTTTTTCCCCATATATTTGTAATAAACTAGATCTTCCTTTCATAGCTTCATTTCTCTTTGGGATTACATTACTTCCTAAATTATTTTTTATTTGCATACATTAAGGTTCACTTTTTGTGTTGTAAAGTTCTTTTTGTTTTGATGCATAATGTCATGTGTCAATGATAGTATCATTCAGAATAGTTTTACCACCACCAATAAGCACATTTTAATAACATTATCTTGTTTTTGGTTGCACGAAATCATTCTATAACCATATTTATGTACTTCATTTAAGGTTCTATGAGCCTGGAAGAAAGAAATCTTGGCAATAATTTAAAAAAAACAAATAGAAAGAACTCCTATACACATCCAAAATACAATTGCTTCAACATTACTGGTCTGAATTCACAAAATAAATAATTTTCACTTCGAAAGTTGTGTTCCCAACTCTTCGTGTAAAACTTCCTCATTTTTCTGTGTAAATTGTGAGCTCCGGGGAGCATTTTTTTGACCACCCTCATTTCCAACATGCCCAGAAGGCCAGCAAACCAAAATGGAAACAAATGTACATCCTGTACAAGTTCAAGTTGTTTCTTTACCTTGTAAAAACATACCCAGGTTGGTGCAATACAAATATTCTACAGTGCTCAGCAATTTTTTTTCTAATTTTGGAAAACAATGGACCAAATGTATCTACTGCAACTTTTTTTTTTTTTTATAATAATATGATGTCAACAAATGGAGAAGTGGAGATGTCACAGTGAGACCCAGTCACTGGTTTATGCTTTACTTATATTAATTGACTTAATAGTCATAATGATTGATTTAATATTCCTAACAACCATATGATGTGGGTACTACTTCTATTCTCATCTTGTAGATAGGGAAACTGAGGAGCAGAGGTTAAGTAAATTGCTCAAAGTCACACTGATATTTGTTTACTCAAGTAAGCAATGGACATGACTACTAGAAACTCAAGTGATTCTCTTATCCTTTCACCAGAGAAATAGTACCCTGGAATTATTTTCTGGAGTAAGAAACGTCTCAGCTTTTGTCTCAAGTAGGACTGCAATGATATGAGAGAATATTTGGGGCAAACAGCACAGCTCCATTGGAATATTGACAGTGTCCTTCTTTGTTTGCCAGATGTGCTTATGGTCTGGAGAAGACTGCACAACATCTGTCAGACAAAACTTTATTTGAGAGAGTGGAACCGGAGAATGGATATATACTAATAACCAGATATCCGGCTTCCCAAAGAATTATTATACTTCATTGCACAGGAAAGACAAGCAGCTGGCTTTTGCATTGTGCAATGTGCTTATACTGCACTCCAAAACAACCACAAAGGCCACAGCATGAGATTATGACAGCTCTTGAAATTTAACTGTCTCTACTAATAAACATCAATTTTTCACAACCAAAGTGTTTTTTCAAAATGTGCTTGTAATAAACAAGTGTGAACATTAATGTATGTACTGTGGATCAGTGTAAGCTTAATAGTGTATATATAATCCAACCACCAAGCAAGGGGTGTTCCTAAGATTCATTCTGCAAAATGAGTGAAATTTAAGTATGAAGAAGAGTATTAGAGAAAGTAGGAGGGTTGCAGTATATGTGGTAAAAACAGTAGAAACCAATGTAAAAGTAGAAGTTCCAACCATGTAACGATGTTCAGAGAAATCCAGAAATGAGAAGATACTTAAAATAGTCCTAAAATGCCTTTCTTAAACTTGGCTAGTCACATTGGTGACTTGGATATTTATCAAGTATGAATTACCTCAACATACTTCTCTTCCTCTTTTATTTTTATCTTTATCATTTTCTTCTACCCTCCCATTTTAAGGGAAGAAATGTATAGAATAATACCATCACCTGAGAAGGTTCCCTCATGTCCCCTCCTAGTCAATTGCCAAAAAAAAAATGTATATTGGGTTCTTATCCCTCAGGGTCTGCTCCTATGGGCCTGCCTCAGGCATCTCCTTCTGCTAGGTGAATTCCTAACCATCTTTTAGGGGTCCATCCCCAATATCATCTTTTCTATAAGTAGTATTTCCCCTTTCCTAGCTTTGGGAAGGAGTCCTTCCTTTTTTGTGTGCTCATAACATTTTGTTACCATTAGCATTTTCACCTGGGAAACTGCTAGAAATGCAAATTCGCAGACCTCACCTAAGACCTACTGAATCAGAATCTGTGGGGATGGGACCCAACAATGTATGTTTTTTAACAAGTTGTTTGTGATCCACACTCAGCTTTAGGAACCACTACTTTAGAGCTCTGTGACTTTGCAAAAGTAGTTTAATTTCTCTAAGCCTCTATTTCATTATCTGTATAAATGGGAATATCATCACCTCTTCATAGTTATAGATGTGAGATACTGTATTAGGTAAAGAGTAGATGGAAAAAATATTATTATGTTATTTATTATTAGTTTGTCATTGAGGTTGTTAGACTGTTTGCCGAAACATGTAGTTCAAGAATCCTTGATAATGGGTGAGTGATTTTGTAATGTTTTCTAAATACACAAAATATCACACCATAAAAGGAAAAGAATGATAAATTGAACTTCTGTATAGCAGAAACTCCATAAATAAATCCAATAGACAAAAAAATTAACATGCTACCGGTCATATTTCATTAGAGTAAGTTGTGTGTCCCTTGGAGTAAAAGTCTGTGTGTGTCTTAGAAAAAAGTTTGTGTCCGTTAAAGGACCAGTGCTTAGTGTAGAACCTAGTGCATGGTAGATAATCTATAAATATCTTTTGAATGAACAAATAGATAAAAAATAGTAACACATGAATTATTTGCTGTTTCTGAGCTGGATTCTATTTATCACAGAGTCTTAAAAATTATTTAGTGCCTTTTGAAGATTCATGAAAAAGCACCATTTCTTTGGTAGTTGCTACCATTTCCGCCTCTATGCTTAAATGCCGAAACATGCCCCATATCCTATCCTTTTTCTATTCCAACTCCCTCATGACACTTTGGGATTTCCTAAAGGGAGCCATAGGAGTTTGCTCTAATTTGACTGCCTTTAAGGTAGCTGACACAAGGCAGTGCCCAAATGGAGGTGATAAGTTGAGATCTGAGATGCAGGTATCACTGCTCTTTCTCTTCTTCCTGTTTTAACTTTCTAAATGTCTGATAACCCACAGAATACTGGGAATATAATTCAACATTATCAGTGTCTACCAACTTGTGTTGTCTGCTTCTCCTTGTTTTGGCTAAACTAGTACTCCTAGTTAGATACTTGTGTATTACCGTTTCAGCTAAAATGATAATAAACAATTGAAAGCTATATGAGGAGAGTACTTATTTATCTGGTTTTTCTAACAAGGAGGGTTATCTAGGGCCTTCAGTTTGTGTTGGGAATTTGGGGATGGGGTCCTTTCCTTGAGCTTTAGAGTCCTGTTTGCAGAAAGCTTCTATTACATTTTTGTTTTTTTTTTCTCTGGCAGATCGATTATCATTATAAAGAGAAAGACTGTAACATAAGAGGATAGGGAAGAGAAGATTAACCCTAACTAGGGAGATTGGGATAAACTTTTCAGAGGAGGAGTTTTTTTGTGTGTGTGTGGATTCCTAAGTATAGGTAGCTCTTCAACCAACAGAGATAAGAGGAAACTAAAATTGAGCAGAGGAAAGTGTGAGGAAAGTCATGGAGATAGGAGAGAGCGAGGTGTGCTAAAGAATGGTGAATAATGTAGTGGTGGGAATGGGACAGGTGTGCTAGGTGATCAGGTTGGAAAATGGTCTCTGCCAGATTGAAGAGGGCCTTCTTGTACATTTGCAAACGTGAGCGCCATATGCAGTAAGGAGTCACCAACGAACCGACCATAAGAGTCCTGAAAGTCAAAGAAAGGAGCTTTTGTTTCTAATAGTTTTTCGACGTCAGTTCATGCTAAACATTTTTTATTTTTATTATTTTTTCATCTTTATTGGAGTTTAATTGCTTTACACTGTTGTGTTAGTTCCTGCTGTACAACAACGTGAATTAGCTATATGTATACACATATCCCCATATCCCCTCCCTCTTGAGCCTCCCTCCCACCCTCCCTATCCCACCCCTTTAGGTGGTCACAAAGCACTAAGCTGATCTCCCTGTGCTGTGCAGCAGCTTCCCACTAGCCATCCATTTTACATTTGGTAGTGTATATATGTCAAAGCTACTCTCTCATTTCGCAGATGTAGAGAATGGACTTGAGGACACAGTGGGGGAAGGGGAAGCTGGGATGAAGTGAGAGAGTAGCATGCTAAACTTCTGTTCTTATGTCTCTGAGATAGCCTGTTGTAGCCTTGAATGAACTCTTAACATGAAGTGGTTTGGATGGGTTTCTGCTCCTTGCCAAAACAAACAAATTAACAAAAATATTTCACTTAGGATACTGTGATGATTAATTTTATGTATCAGCTATGTTGGCCTGCGGGATACCTAGATATCTGGTAAAACATTATTTCTGCGTGTGTCTGTGAGGGTGTTTAGGGAAGAGATTAGCATCTGAATCAGTAGACTGAGTAAAGAAGACCTGCCCTTACCAATGGGGTAGACATCATTCAATTCATTCAGTGGCCTCAATAGAACAAAAAAGGAGAGGAAGGGCAAATTCTCTCTCTTCTTGAGCTGGAGCATCCGTCTTCTCCTATTCTGCAGTATTGGAGCTCCAGGTTCTCGGGCCTTCAGACTTGGACCAGGACTTACATTATGAGCTCGGTAGATCATGGGCCATCTTAGCCTCCATAATGGCATGAGCCAATTCCTATAATAGATCTCCTCTTTACACATATCTGTATATATCCTGTAGGTTCTGTTTCTCTGGAGAATCCCGACTGATATGCATATGAGATGGTCCATTTTCCTGTAACAGCTCATATTCTCTGGTTTCCTTACTGTTAAAAGCATATTGATCAAGCACACTGACTCGAGTCAGAATGCCAGTGTTCAAATCCTGACCTACTACTTACCTTGAATAAGTCACTTAGCTTCTCTGTGCCTCAGTTTCCTCATTTGTAGATGAAGTTTTAATAATTCTTCCCTCCTAGGGTTGTTGTGAAACTTTTAAAATTTATTATATGTTAAGATATTAGAAAAATGCCCAGTACATAGAAACTTTTGATAAATGTTAGCTATTACAATTTAAGGCTACCAAAAGAAACCTATATTTCAAGAGAAATTATTCTGGAAAAATATTTGTAAAATAAGAGATTGTTCTCTTTTCCTTTTAGCTTGTAGTGAACCATTATGACTATTATATTTTGAACTAAGGCGATGTGGTAAAAGACATTCCCATGATAGAAAGAAAAGGATGGTGTGCTGGGCATAAGAAGCAAGGGGGTGGAGAGATATGAGTATGAACGAAAGAGTGTTTCAGAGACAACTTTTTTTCCCAAGGAGGAAACAAGCCCCATATGAAATGTTTTGAAATGTGCGGATGTTAGATCATGTTTTTATTATGTAATCATACTGTCTTGAAGCTAGAATGAATTGTTTCTTTCTTTCCTTGACTGCTAAAATGTTGCTTTGTTTTTGCTTTATTACTCTTATTACTTTGTTGTTTTTGTTGTTATTGAAAGGTCACTCCACAGGTGGTTTATACAAAAATAGGAGATGATATGCAACAAAGGAAGCAAAGATCTAATTCATCTAATATATTCCCACTCACGGTGGATAGAAAAGCACGTGGTATAACCCTGATATTTATGGAGTGGTCATGTAAACTAAATGTTTAACAAAATCTATAAAACAAGATACCTGTACTCATGGATGAGTTGCTCCAGAAGATAATTTAAAACAAAATCTTTTTGTTTTTCATTTATTATGAAGTGATTTGTACCATTTCCACAGATAATTTTAGTTGTTTTCACATGGGTACATGCTTATTGGATTTGAATGAAATCACAGAGGAAAGAGAATATAGTTGAGTTATTGTAAGCTTTTCAAGTAGTTTATTGCCAGTATTAAAATTTTTGGAGATAGCATTCCAAAGAATACCAGCAGAATCTGTTCACTTTAAATATGTATCTTCTATGGGACTCTTTGTTATTGTGAATCCTGCCTTATCTTTATACCCCTCTCAGTGTCTGCCACACTGTATATTCTCAGTATATGTAAAATAATTCTGCTTTTAAAGTATAGATCTGGGTTAAAGATAAGGAATTAAGTCAGCAGTTTGAAAAATTCCTCTCTATATCTCTCTGCGTTTTATCTGCTAGAGTGAATACAACAGATAATCATGAAGCAAAAAATTGTAAGATAGAAAATAAAGCCAATGAGTGGACAGAGATAAGATGTGCTTTACATGTGAAAAATGCTGGGTTGTTTTTTATTTTCTTTAACATGTTTAGATGTAAAATTTTATAATTTGCTTTCTTTGAGAAGTCGTGTGTCAATCAAATATTTTCAGAAAGAGCATATTATTTGATCTGAGAATTGGGTGGCCTAAATAAAATAATATCAACTCATAGTTCATCTTTTCAAAAAAATTATTTAACTATTTCCATATTAATTGCAGCGTCAGTAAATTCCAAAATTCCAATTTATTTGTAATGTAACCTGTGAGCTCTCATAAATAGCATGTATATGTATATATACACAAATGTAATATTTGACTACATAGCTACATTATAGCTTTATTTCAGCTTACTTTTACTTTCAGAATGGATTTAACCCAATTATCTATGCCTTAATTTTCTATAACACAGTATTAATAATCCCTCTTCATAAAATGATCCTAAGGCACTACAATATTGAAAAACAGTTTTTGGATTATGGAACAACTTTCAGTTAAAACAGCTACAGTGTAAAATTTATCTTATTGCCTTCTAATTCACTGGATATAAAGGAATAAGGATGATACATACTACAGCCCCTGATAAAGTCCTTCGCTTAACTGACCCCTGTTCTTCAGATGTTTTAGATAAGCATTCATTCAGTATACAGACCTGGTCTCTTAATAAACATTTTAAGTCAATTTTATAGGGGTATAGTTTATATTCAATAAAATATCTCTGTATTAAGTGAACAGTTTGGTAAGTTTGACATATGTATAGATCTGTGTACAGTTTGATGAGTTTGACACATGTGTACCATAATCCAGACACAGAAAATTTCCATCATCATCAAAAGTTCCTTAGGGCTTCTACATCGGTAATACCCCAGTCCCCTCCTGGCCTAGACAACCACTGATATGCTTCTTTCCTGTCACTATAGATTAGGTTTGCCTTTTCTAGACTTTTATATAAATGGAATGATAAAGTATGTATTCTTTTGGGTTCAGCTACTTTCACTTAGCACGTTGATTTTGAGTGTCATTGGTGTTGTGCATATCAGTAGATTGCTCCTTCTCATTGCTGAGTAGTATTCCATTGTATGGGGGACCTGACAAGACCAAGAGAAGGATATAGCAAGAACCTGGATGTCTTGTCATATTTTTCACAGCTAAAGCTATCAGAATACGAAAGGATTTTTGAATGAGGGAGAACAGTTTGTGTGTGTGCAGAACCCTGAGAATAGCATGGACAGACCTAGGGAGACCCTGGCTGCCACTGACACCCTCACAGAGGGCCTGTGACTGTTGGATTTTACCACACTTTCTGAATCCATTCACCATTCACAAGTTCGTAGACACTTGTATTATTTCCAGGTTTTGTCTATTATGAACTCAACTGAACCTTCATGTGCAGTGTCTTTGTGTGGCTGTATGTTTACATTGCTCTTGGGGAAATATTTAAGGATGCAGTTGGAATTTGTGTCATTTTACAATCCTGCCAGCAATTTATGAAAGTTCCAATTGCTCCACATTCTCATCAACATTTGCTATTAACAATCTTCTAAATTTTAGTCTTATTGTAGTTTTCAATTGGCATTTCCCTTATGAGCATGATGATGGTATCTTTTCATATGCCTGTTTGTCATTTGTATATCGTCATTTGTGAAGTTTCTGTTCCAATCCTTTGCCCATTTTTAATTTGTTGCTTAATTTTTTATTGAGTTTTACAAGTTGTTTATATATTCTGGATAGAAGTTCTATATCAGATATATGAATTGCAAATATTTTTTCCTACTTTGTGACTTTAATTTTCTTATTTGTTTCTTTGGAAGAGCAGAATTTTAAAATTACAGTTGCTCCAATTTATCATTTTTTACTTTCTGATTGGTATTTTATGTTGACCTATTTCTGGAAATTTTGCCTACCTTGAAGATTTTCTCCTGCGTTTTCTTCTAAAAGCTTTGTAGTTGTAGATTTCATTTTTAGGTCAATAATGTGCTTCAAGGTACTTTTGTTTATGATGTGAGAGAAATTCTGAGGTTTATTTTTTGCACATTGATATCAAGTTCTAGCACTGTCATAAAATCTATCCTTTGCCCCATTGAATTACCTTGTCACTTTTGTATAAAATCAATTGACTTTCCAAGAATGCGTCTACTTCTGGACTCTCTAGTCTGTTTCATTGATAGGTCTATGAATATTGCATTGTCTTATTACTGTGCTCTCATAGTAAGTTTCAAAAGCTGGTAGTAGTACTAGTTCTGCAACTTTTTTTCAGAATTGTCCTTTGGCTTTCCATATACATTTTAGAATCAGTTTATCAATTTCTCTGAAAAGTCTGATAGGATTTTGATTGGAATTGCATTGAATCTATAGATCAATTAGAAAAGATTTTCCATCGTAAAAATAATAGTTCTTTCAATCCATATTTTAAAAAATCTTTAAATTCTATTATCAGTACTAGGTAGTTTTTAATTGACAGGTCTTGCACCTATTTTGTTAAATTTACTTTATTTAATTATTTTCTGAAAAATAGAATTTAGAAAATTTTATTTTCTAATTGTTGATAAATAGCAGAAATCCAATTGATTTTTACATATTGACCATGTATCTTGCTATCTTTCTAAACTCACTTATTAGCTCTAATAGTATTTTGTAGATTCTTTAGGATTTTCTACATAGTTAATCATGTTGTCTGAGAGTAAAGACTGTTTTACTTTTTTCTCTCCAATTGGCATGCATTTAAAGATGCAGTTTCACTATTTTCTAGCTTGAAGAGTTGCTGACAAAAATTCTTTGATCATTGTTATCTTTGTTTGTATGAATTGTATCTCTTTTTGTCCTAGCTGCTTTAATTTTTTTTTCCCTATAACTGGTTTCTGGTAGTACGATTATGATATATCCTATTTGGGTTTCCTTTATGTTTATCCTTTTTGGGGTTTTTTGAGTGTCTTGAATCTTTAGGTTTATAGTTTTCATTAAATTTGAAACATTTTGACCATATATATTTCTTTGTTCAACCAGTCAGTGTGTCTCTGTTCAATTTGTTATTTTTATTTTTGCTTCTGTTTTGATTGTTTTTTGTTGCTATGACTTCAAGTTCACTGAAATTTTCTTCCGCAGTGTCTAATCTGCTTTTAACCTCATCCAGTGAAACTGTCATTTCAGATTATATTTTTCATCTCTGAAATTTCCATTTTATTTGTTTTTATATCTTTTGTTTCTCTTATCACTGTGTTTCCCTTTAATCCTTGAACATGGAGAGCATATTTGTAATAGCTTTGTTTTTAAAGTTCTCTGTAATTTTTGAGTCTGTTTTTATTGACTGAAATTTCTCTTGGCTTACAGGTCACATTTGCCTGCTTCTTAGCATATTTAGACACTGGACATTATTAATGTTGCATTATTAAGTGTCCAGATCTTCTTAATCTTTCTTTGAAGAGTGTTGGGCTTTGCTCTGGCAAGCAATTAAGTGACTTATAAATTAACTTGATCATTTCAGTATCTCAGTCCTGTGCTGTCCTCTAATGAGAACAAGGGTTTTTTTTCCTTTCATGTATTTTGTTCAGTTTTATAGCTTGTTTATAGCTGGAGGGTAAGTCGGGGGACTGTTTATCCATCATAGCCAGTTGCAAATATCTTACCAGTTAGATTTTCCTAGAAAAACATTCAACATGATTTGGTCTTTTTCCTTTTAAATAGACTCCATGTTGGTTATTATTCTCTTATAAAATAGTTTTTCCATAAACTAGATTTAAATTAGATTATAGAAATTATATTTGTTCTTTAGAGTGAGGGTAATAGTTTAGATTTCACCTTTTCCAGTTATGATCACACTTCAACTTTGCATCTCTAAATTACATGAATTGGAATTTTGAGTGATCTAGATCCCTCAATTACTCACTATGTCACTTTGGTTACTTCTTTAGGTAGCCAGTTTTGTCATTTAAAAATATTTTATCAGTTTAGTGTTCAGAAGGTGATAGTGTTTCCCTTTTCCCCCAAGTTCTTTTCAGAGCAGGGGAAATGGTGACTTCTCAGCTGCTTTCAAATACAGTTTGTCTGAATGTATGTATTGCAGAGCTTCTTAAGCCATGGTAAAAGCTCCTTTGAGAGAAGTTGTGGAATGTTTATGAGTGCTGCCTAGAAATTATTTTTGGTACATGAGAAGAGGTTATCTTGCATAAGTGTCTTTGGTTTTGGGTTTTTATTTTTAGCATTTCTGGAAGCAGAAAATTTTAAGTCAAGATTGTCAGGAAGTTCTTATTGGTACCCCACTGTGTGTAGGGTAAATACCATTTTAGGATGTGTTGCATTTTCTCCTTTGTCATATCTTCCAGGAAAACATCTGACACTCATTGATGAGTGACTTAGACCAGGAATAAGGTCCCTGTTTTCTCTGCCAGGAGTGCCTAGTGGGTCTCAGAAGATCAGGAAGAAGGGCCATGTGTGTTGATACATCTTATCTGTAAAAAGGTGGATTTTGCAGAACAAAGACCTCATTGTTGACTGAGATGTCCTCGTTTAGTATAACAAACCACTAGGAATTTGAGGTTAAGATAACTTTGATTTTCGCTGGATAGGCTCACCCTTACTCAATATTTGGTGGTACTGGAGATGAAGATAACACTTACCATACTTGATCCATTTTTTAAAAATATTGGTTAAGATTATATCAAATTTTAATTAGTTTTAAAAAGTCTAACTCCTTAGGTTTTCTCAAACTCCATTATATACTTCTTAGATCCCTGTGGCCAGAACTGCAATACATTAGTCTAGATTTATATTCACCATGATTTTGCACAAAGGTAGAATGCTTTTTGTTAGTTTTACAGTATCTGAGCTGATGATTTCCAACCATTTGTGAATTATTTTGTCTGCAAGACTTTTCCTATAGATTATTTCAGGGAAATAAATGAAATTATTTACTGTATTTTTTCACAGGGAACATAGCTAAGAAGTTAGATCCTATAATCATTTAAAGTAGAATTTAGCCATTTTCCGTGAAATTTATCATCTTGGCCACTCTCAGTGTCATCTGTGGCTGCTCGATGCATTCCTGTACTCACATGAGCTACTCAGTGGCTATTTCATTATCTAAAAGAGCTAAGTACCATGTGTAAATATGGAAATTATCAGTGACTTTTCTTTCTCCTTCTTTTTTGTTTATTATCTTTTAAAATTTTACCTAAGATTGTTAGAAGAAATTCACTACAATTCTCTATGCAAAGAAGTACATATATTATCCTATTCTTATTTTCCTTCTAGTTATTTCACTAGGGCAAATAGTTTTGTTTTCCAGTTCTATAGAGACAGAAATTTTCCGTATAGTTTTTGTTAGGATTGCATATAAATAAGAAAATCACTTCTAGTGGCTTTATATTGTCCTACTACGTTTTTACTTTCTTTTTTTTTTTTTTTTTTTTTTTTTTTAGTTTTGGCTGTGTTGGGTCTTCGGTTCGTGCGAGGGCTTTCTCTAGTTGCGGCAAGTGGGGGCCACTCTTCTTCGCGGCGCGCGGGCCTCTCACTATCGCGGCCTCTCTTGTGGCGGAGCACAGGCTCCAGACACGCAGGCTCAGTAGTTGTGGCTCACGGGCCTAATTGCTCCGCGGCACGTGGGATCTTCCCAGACCAAGGCTCGAACCCGTGTCCCCTGCATTGGCAGGCAGATTCTCAACCACTGCACCACCAGGGAAGCCCCCGTTTTTACTTTCTTAAACTCCATATTTGTCACATACTTACAGTTTAATTGGAAATAGTTTCTGCAGAATGCCAATTGCCTTTTCCCTATAAGGTTTTGCTTTCTTAAATGTTCAAAAGGCTTATTACTTCATTTGTATCCTGCTGTGTTCCTTGGCATGGAAGTGACTCGTCCTGCAGTTTTCAGGGTCACATCCTGAGTCATTTTTGTAAATGACAAATCACAAAGGCTATTTACTAGTCAACATCAGTACTACAGTTTTATGCTTGAGTTGTTTCAAAATTGGACATGCCTATGATCTTGGTATTTGACTATATCTGATTTTATTAGTTAGGTCTACTATCATTTGCGTATTTACCACTGTTAAATTTAGAATCTTCTACCTTTGCCTTTTTAATGTAAGAGTCAGAAGTTTCGAGGAGGGTATATTGCTTAAGATGAAAAATTGGCCCAGACTAGATACCTCTAACTTTTTAAACTATAACATGTGGTGAGAAATATATTTCACATCACAGCTCAGTACATAAACACACGCACGCATACAGAACTGAAGCATGGTTTCATTAAACTATACTTGCCCTTACTATATGTGACACACACTCAGACGTTCTCTCTTCTATTATTTTGTTAAAAAATGCTGGTCTCATGTAAATTGACTTCATGACTTACACAATGGTTGCTGCCAGCAGCTTAAGAAAATTTGCCTAGACAACATTTAAAGTTATTTATAATTCTGAAGTGCTATGAGTCTGTGGTAAAAGACTTTTTTTTCCTTTTACTTGGGCCGTTTTTGCTGTTGTAAAATCCACATAACATAAAATTTACCATTTTAGCTGTTAAAACACACAATTCAGTGGCATTTAGTACACACAATGTGAGTATCTCTATTCAACTTTTTTCAAGCAACCTCTTCCTGAAAATAGCTTCTAATCTTCTTTCATGATTTCCTCTTCCAGGCTTCTCCAAACTTTTCCACTTAAATTTAACTGCCCTTATCAGAGCTTGAAATTATTCCAAATAAGCTTGTAAGTACATCTTGGAAAGAGAAGGAGTAGCACATAGGCCTCTGGATAAATTTGTGGCTAAATAAACAAGTAGGGACAAAAATGTAAGACTGGACATGGTGGGTCCATAGAGATTTCTGAGGACAGTGCCATACTGTTCTCATAATGCAGCTGAAGAAGTGTGAAGAAATGTGTTTGAGGAAAGGAATGCTTCTTTAATTATAATTCATTCCCCATACATGAAAAGAATCAAGATACATTTTAGCATTTATGATGGATCTCTTCATAGAGAAAAATCAACCCACTTTTCTTTATAATAGCTAGTTTTCACCAACCATATCTGATATTTGAATAGAATCTTCCCAGGAGCGGAAGACACTTGTTAGAGCTTGTTGGTGGTCAAAACAAAGCCACATCCTGGTTTATGTGATGGCAGATGCTGGTGGATTAGGCCATCTAATGAGGGGATGGAAATGCACTGTTTTACATAATCCTTAGAGGTACACCAAATTATAGTTTTACTTATTTTATTGCTATGTGCAAATATTGTATTAAATGCTAGACATGGTATATAAGTGCTTGATGGCTTTGATTTTCTTTTCATTTTGGCAAATATAGGCAAAAAAGTTTATTATTTTCCTTCCATCTGTAGGCTGCTTACTCCACTGTGCACTATAAGTTCAGTATTTGGCTTCCATAGCTTTCTTTTCATTGAAGTGTCACACTTCATTTTAACTTGAAAATTGATGTTTTGCTGTGTCTCAAAAGAAAGAAAAAAGCTTGAACAAAAGGGCAATGATTTTTATTCTAATAATTCTGAGAAAGCCCATAGAAATAGTAGCTCTTTTTGCTTTTGCCTTGCACCATAGGTAATGCATGACAGACTGGTCTAAACAACTATCATCAAACCATTCCATTTCCATAATGTAATGTGACTATATGTGCTTAAAAACAAAAATAAAGAGCTCTTTCTATTTGGAAGGACATTGGCACTGCCCTTTAGTTTCTTCTGGATGCAAAGTGGTCCTTAGCTTGTCTCTTCTAGATAGATTCAAAGTTCCTGACTTATGAAAGTGACATAATGTCATAAATTTAACTTGCCTTCCAGAAAATTACTTCTGAGTTGATAGACTCATTTTTGCTGCCTGCAGAAATCATTAGATGAATAATTCCTATTTTGAACGTTATGTTTGTTACAGGCTCTTCTGGGAGGTCTGGACCATTTTTCATAAAACAAAAACAGGACCTTGAGAGTACTTGCTAGTTGATGACGTTCCCTGCTTTAGTCTTCTTCATCCATCCAGTAATTCTGTGCTGAGCATATCCCACTGTGATTTTCATGAAACCCCTTTTCAATTGACTATGCCAGAGTCTCTGGCTGATCTGGAAGATTTTGCCAGACTGACTTCATTAAAAATTTTTTTCCTGATTATTAAAGCAATGCATATTTATTATGAGTGTTGTTTTTTTTTTTTAATAGAGAAACGTAGAAAAAAAATCCAGGGGAAAATATCACTCATAATCCTTCTGCCCAGAAGGAATAGTACTAAACTTTTGACCTAGTTCCTTCTTAGTTTGACTTTCTGCTGGATTGGTCCACTGATCTACCACTGTTGGGAATTTTGGATGTGCTGAGGAAGACTCTTCAGAAGTGTTGAGGAAATATCTTCCCGTATCAGAAGTCAATCAATTTAGGCCTTAAAATACTACTTATCAAGTACATGGTATGTAGTATTGAATGATACTCCCATTCATTAACTAGAGAAAATGAGAGAAATAATGCACAGAGATGGGATAAGAGAGTGCTCAAAAGACCATTTTATTCTTGGCAACCATACAGGTTACATTAATGAGCGTGAAGTACTATGGACAGGGAGAAATGTTTGAAGATGACTCTCTGTCTTAATGTTACCACTTTACATAACTGTGGGTGGCAAGGAAGAAGCAGGGAGGGACACAGTCTCCCCGGCTGGCTGCTCTCATCTATTCCCATTGCTCTATCTCCTGTGTGTATGTTGACTTAGCTCAGTAATTACAGCTCCAGTCTTTTCCCCTGAGTTCTAGAGTTGTATATTCAGTAATACCAAAGCAAATATATTATCTCTCCATTTTTGTCTCCTTCAAAGGAAAAAAAAGAACAAAAATGAAACGTCTGTTCATTTTGTTTCCTGTCATTGAATCATATCACTACCTACCCTGTCATCCAAGCCAGAAATCTAGAAATTATCCTAGAATCTTTCTTCTCCTTCATATCCTCACATACAGGTTTGATATAGTATTTGCTCCTAATTGTATCTTGATTAGTTCATCTCCTTTATCATCACTACCCCCTTGTCTATAACCTATTCATTGCTGTGTGCCCAGTAGCCAGCACAGTACCCTGCCACATTAGTCATTCAGGCAATGTTTTTAGACATGATTATTTTCTTGAATGTCATGACTTAGAATGTGAGCACTTAGAAGTCTCTCATCTATTTTGCTTTTACTTGAATGACACAGGGAATCATGATACTTCCTTGAATCTGAGAGTGCCATTCAGGGAAGGTAATGTCACAGGGCTGGTTGGAAATTGGGAGAAAGTTGCTCAACTGGTTGAAGTAAGAGAATAAATGGATGGAAAGTTATGTCGTTTCAGGCAGAAGTCATTCAGTGATGCTTTGGAAATTTTGCACTCTCTCTCAGAAAAATATTCATTCTCTTCTGCCTCTAGCAGGGCAAACCAGATTACTTTATGTAAAACTCCAGTACTTACCGTGGGTCATACTTCTCTGCTTCTATGTACTAGGAGACATTTTTAACGCTAAAGGAAGATTGGTGCTTATAGAAGTCCTTATTTCAAAAGGAAGTGACCCTCCATTCCTCTCTGCTCAGTGATACTTGTCTCTTGGATGCATAAAAGCTTCATCAGATACTTGTCTGTACTAGGTACTGTGCTCTGAAGACTAAGCAACCAGTAAAGGAGAGTGCTATCTTTGGAAATATATCTAGGTTTCACATTGATAGTGGCAGATGAGAAGGAAGGAAACTAACACTTATGATATGCCTACTTTATGTTAGCCATTTGCATATTTACCATCATATTTAATCCTCTCATGGTCCTGTTGAAATTAGTGCTATGGTATACATTTTACAGATAAAGAAATCTCAGAGACATTAAATAGCTTTCCCAGCTGCCATACAAATACAGATCAAGGACTTTTCTCACTATACCATGATAAAATAATAATGATGAAATCAGCAACAATAACTACAATAACCATGGCAAGTAATACAGTGAGGTATATTATCTAGAAGCCAAGACGTTACTGTGCTGAATACTTTACATATATTATCTTATTTAATCATCTCACAACCTATGAGCTAGGTACTATTATTAACTCCATTTTACAGATGCAAAGATTGAAACTAAGAGTGCTTACACAAGGTCACCTAATTATCAGCAGTGTAACTGGGGTTCAGGTCCACACAATTTGACTCGGGGCCCCCATTCTTAAACACAGTGCTATTCTACTTCCTAGTAATACATCAAAATTCATGGCTAAATAAATGGAATAAGTAAACAGAGTCCTCAGCATAGTGTTTTGCCTATGGTAGTCAAGTAATACCTATTTTAAAGATTGAACAGCTAAGTTAAATGACTGCATAATTGAAGCAAATACTAAGATACCCAAAGAACAAGCAAATGAAGTCTACAATTATTTAATTACTCAGTAAAGAATAAGAAGAAAATTCTAAGAGCCATCCAGAGACTTTTCCAAAAATAAATGTAATATAATACATCGGATTAACTGAGCAACTTCCTTGGCTTTTATGAGTCATTAAAATAAACTCAAGTAATAAAAACATTTCAGTGAACTAGCAACAAATAACACTTTCTAGTTTGAAGGACAGCCTACATTTTCAGGGTAAGAGTATCCCTTTGTAGGTCAGTCCTTAGCAAGAGTTTTGATAGTACTTGTGCAATGATGAAGATTGCCCCAGTGTAGAACTCCAGGCCTCCGATGCCATGATTCAAGTGAGAGCCCAGAGTTTTGAGTAATTCTGGTAAATTTCTCCATCCCTCCCTCCTTCCCCTTAACACTCACAGCTTCACAACCGTTATCTGCTGTAGGACCAGGTTATCCCTCATATGGTTGTGTACATCCCATTTTCTAACCCTACGTTCTACTCCATCTTCTGAAACCTTTGCATTGTGCACATATCCTTATTTTCTTCTGTGAATATTCTCTTTATCTTCTGCTATAACTAAAACCAAGTGTCCCCTTGATGACATTGCTTCTTCTGTAGCCCTCTTACATCGTGACTGGTTTCCTTCTTATTATTGGGCCTAGAGATGGAAGAAGTACCATCCTTACTTCTTGTTGCTGCTTCCAGTCAATCCTCCCAACCTCCTATTTAAAGAAAGAAAAAAACATACATCTTTGTGTCTCATGTTATCAGATTCTACCTCCCCTATACCTATTTGCAGTCATTTACACTCCCAGGTCCCTTCCTCTTATTCCTTAAAGATTTTACCGACACTCTCTTAACATTGTTCTTGTTGAGAAAGTAATTTTTAAACCAAGCAAAGAACATCCCCTGACAACTGGAAGCTAGTCTATGTTACTTTTTTATTGAATTATAATTAACATACAATATTATATTAGTTTCAGATGTACAACATGGTGATTCAGCATTTTTATGCATTATGAAGCGATCACCACAATAAGTCTAGTTACCATCTGCCATGTTACTTTTTTGTTGGATAATAAACAGTCTCACAGAAGATGAACCTCACCCTCTGAGACTATGATAAAAAGAGAGAAAATAAGACTACTTCATAACTTTGTTTAAAATACCAAGTATCTTTCTCTCTTAGCCGAAAGGAGTAGTTGCTACCTTTTTACCAGTTATAGCTTTAGCCTTGCTTTAGTTTGCCCTCCCCAGAAAGATTTATTGAGGTACTCAGTTACAGAATTATTCCCAGTTTCTGACACCATCCAATATGGAGTGACACCAGCTTCCTTAGATCCTTTCTCAATCCCTCCACCAAAGTCCAAATACTATCATTGGTCTTTGCTGACACCCTTTTACTGAGATATTCCATGATTCCCCATGGTTTGTATTCTCTCTTGCTGCAATGAGTGAGCACTCTGACTTGTTTAAATACAAGTATGTTCCTGGTGAACTTTGGAGGGCATTAACGTTGTCAGAATTCTTGGTGATATCAGCATCACATTCCGACCTCTTGACTCCCCCCTCCGCCCCACTTCCTTAAAGTTTTTTCTTTCAATGACTTTTGTCTTGTACCTTACCACAGGCACCGTCTTATTGCCATGCTCTTCACCTTGTAATTACCAGTAGCTTTAATCAATTCATAACCTTGATTTCATTGATCTCACTCTCACACTGCTTCCTCCTATATTCCTAGCTCATTCCTTCTAGTAAACTGAGTTCAACAACTTTGCTATCACATGGAAATTTTCATTCAATCGATAATGTCAGCTTTTCATTATCCCTCACCTTGTCTTATCTTCACTTACATCATTGTATGTCATTATACAACTCAGATTCTGTGGGCAATCATTTCAATCAGTTCCTTGCATACACCTTCCATTCTTTTGCCCTGTCCTCCTTTGTCATGCTTAGTTGGCTAAACCACCACTCTGGTTAAATCTGTCTCTGTTTTCTATGCCTATGCCCGTCCTGCTAAATTCTGCTAGAAAAAACCCACAAAACTGTATACCAATTGGTATCACTTTAAATTCATGACCACTATTTGAAAGTGGGATACCACCAAGCACTCCTACTATATTGTCTAAGTCATTCATTTTTCTCTCTTTTCTGGTTATACTTCCTTCTCTTTCCTCAAACCTCCAAATCCTCTCCTTTATCCTTTCTCTCAGCTGATTACCTAACTTCTTATTTTACTAAGAAAATTAGAGTAATTGAAAGGGAATTTCCACAGATTTCCATCACCATAAAAACTTACGTGCATGCATCATACCCACTCCGCAATGTCTCTGCTTTCCCTCCTGATACCAAAAAGAACTGTCCATGATCCTTGTGAAGGTCAGTTCTTTTCCTTGTGCATCAGATTCCATCCTTTTTATCTACTCGAGGATATTAAATATTGTCTCTCTCTCTCAAACAAATTATTTTTTACCTCTACTTGATATATCCTTGCAGAATGTAAATATGCTTTGAGTTCTCCCATCTTAAAAACGACTCTTTCTTGTCCTTACTTCCTATTAAAGTTAATGTGCCAATTTCCTCCTTTCCATTTGTGATGGTTAATTTTGTGTGTCAGTTTGTCTGGCAGTGGTATCCAGATATTTGGTCAAACATTATTCTTAGTGTTTCTTTGAAGATATTTTAAAATGAGATTTACGTTTAAGTCTCTGGATTTGAGTAGAGCACACAGAATGGATTGTCTCTTAGAGCTTTCAGAAGGAATACAGCCCTGTGACGTGCTGTAGCAAAGATGACCCTGTAAGCTCTAGGCTAACAGGGTTCTTTATGCTCAAGGTCCTTGAAGATAAGAAAGGGATATTTTTTCCTGTTGCTGTTCATATAAAAACTTCAAAAGGATATTGACTAACTCTGTTAGGTCTTGTGCCCACTTCTGGCATAATTACTGTCTAAATGAGATGTGATGTTCTGGCAGGCCCACTGGGATATCATACCTACCCCACTGGTAGGGGAGGTAGGACAATGTGATTGGCATGTGTACCAGATGAGAGGGGAGTGGTTCCCAAAAGGAAAACTCTAGATAGGAAAAAACAAAAACTAAAATAGTTCACTATTACCCTCAGTCTTAACATAACACAAACTGACAGTGCAGTCTGATTCTTATTGCATCTTTGCCAGTAGTTGAAATATCAAGGCATACTAAGAAGCAAAAATATCTTGGGGAAATTCACAAGAATGGCTATATGGCACGCAAAAGGATGGGAAAAAATATTGCAGATTTTCTATAAAATATTTAGCTCATGGCCTACAATTAGTTTTAGAATTTTCAAGCACTTTAAAATTAAAAAAATACAACAATAATAACAAAAGTGATAATGTTCTGGTTGATGCCAGTGTCATGAGCCACAATATAAAGTTCAGCATCTGCAAGTTTAAAAACAAATGTGTCTGAACTGTTGATTGAATCTTTATTTTAACTTAATTTTTTTTTGCTGTGATTTTATTGTGCCTACAGTACTTTTGATAAGATTCTGCCTCTGGTTCCTTTGATGAGTCCCATGGTTTTGCTGATCATGAACAGCACAATCTTTCTTCCTTTTTGTGTAAGATATAAAACACAATGTTGGAAGATACATTCCTCTACTTTATACAGGCCAGTACAGTGTCGGCACTGTGGGCTGCACGGATGCCACTCTTCCCTCTTCCTTCTTCTCCTTGTGTACAGTATGGCCTGCAGGTAAAGTATGGTCTAAAAGATACAACTCCATAGGGAGAGCCATCTGTACCGCCCTCTGATTGGTCTTTCTCAGCTGCAGCTGCACTTGTACATATAACCTCACCGTGGGGCTCAAGGAGGCTGTTGAGCTAGGAAGAGTTCACTGCTGCTCTCCATGGGGAATTTTTTGACATAATTTGGCTGCCTTGCATTCCAGGTGACAACTCCTGAAATATAGCAGGCAGCCTTAAAAATATGCAAATGGCCTTCCTGTAGCTATCTCTGCCCATTTTCCATGCTTGGCTTCAATGCATGATTTTCAGTTTGCTAGAGTGCAGCTCAGTCATAGTCATGCTTTGTTTGCTTATGGTACTTTCCTTTTGTCTTAATATATAAAGCTTTTCTTTACTCTTCTTTTTAAGAGAGAGAGTAGTGCTGCAGTCACCAAGCATTTAATACATACAATTTGAATCAATTAAGTTGAATTACTATTGTACTTAAGGAAAGACAACACCTGTTTTGCGCCACCGCCCCGCCATTCCCCCGTGTCACTGCTGCCATCTAAGATGGTTGCTACTGCTCTCCTTCCTTGAGTTTACAGGCACAATTCTGCAGAAGGAGACGACCCTCCTTTGCTTCTGTAATCTGTTTCTTCTTCCTCATGTTTGGCTGAGCTGAGCTGGGATAGAGGCACATAGGAAACTATCAGAGAAGAACTGGTCCCTAGGTACACACAATCCTTATCCTATTTAAAGTTAAAGGCTTATCTTCTGCTGTCATTTATTTTAAGTGAAAGTGGGAAGAAAGTACTACACTGAGAGGCGTGAGAACCTTGTCTTGGTTCTCTCCTTAACTAGTTGTATAACCGTAGGCAAAATTTTAATTGCGCTGGGCTTCAGTTTCTTTTTGAAAAAACGAGCAGCATGCTTAGATTATTTCTGAAGTTCTTTCCAGCTTTAAATTACTCTGTATTTAGGACAGCACACTGCCTTTCATTATATTATTGATTTTAAGTTTTCTGCATAATTTTCCACTTTACATTGGATCCAATTTAGGATATATACAAAAAGTGGTGTCATAAATTTTATTTTGACACTTTCCTTTTTAATCTTCTCTACTGGAAGTATGATTTTGATTACCAGATTGAATAATTGTTTTCACACAAATGTGTATTTTTCTTAATATTCTGCTTCTCATATGTTTTACAAAATTTCTGCAAAATGCAAGTTCTTTTAATGAGTTTGTTCACTTTGAAAGCAAACATTTAGAGCCATAACCTCCAGTATTTTATTCATCTTCAACCCAGTCTAATTAGACGTCTTGAGTTGGTTTTCCAAAATCATATTTGGGAAATAATTCTTCCCAAATAAATAGTTAAATAAATATTATGTGGAAATAAGTCTTGTATGGAAATAAATCATATTTGGGTAATGTTCTTCATGGACCACACCTGTACTCCAGAGGAGGACAGAGAATCATATTCAGAATGACTTTGAGCTCAGTATGAAGGAGTGCATGATTGGTAGTGGCTTCTTCTAGAGCAGACAATTGCATGAGCCTGCTTCATCTGAAAGAGGCATCTGTGACTGGAAACCCAACACTTGGGAATTTTATGACGACAACAGCAGATGAAAAGGCATGCTGAGCTGAAAGAATAGCTGAGTTGCCTTATTTTATCAGATAATATGTGCTTCTGCTTCAACAGAGGTTGTTGTTGCTAGGATGACCTCAATAGCCGTTTTCTGTCCCACGTTGTGATGAGATCATTGTGGCACATATCATCCTGATCTGGAGAAGGACTGCCACTGAAGATTTTAAATAGTGTATTTATTCATAAGTTTAAGTATACAAAGAATAAGACTCACGTTACTAGTAAGGGAGCAATTTCTACGTATAGGGTTAGGAACACAGAAGGGTAATAGTCCTTAGGAAGCCGAAATGCATCTTTCATTAGGTAATTTTTATAGTAGCCCAAGCAACCGTGTTTTGGGGGAATAATTCCTCTGCTTTGGAGGACCTGATGATCTACTGAAAATGTTTTAGTTCTATTATTTCAAAGGTTATTTTCTTATTTATTGTCCTCTTTTCAATTTGCCTACAGAACTTTATGTTCAAGTAAATAATTCCAATGTAAACCCTGTGAAGCCTGCTCACACATCCACTGTTTACTGGTTGAAATCAGCAAAAGAGGAGAAATATTAGCTTTTCTTCAAATTCCTGACAAGATTAAAGTAGGGTTAAGGGAACATCTGCCTTTTATGGGAGACATTATTTTTCATCTCAAATTTGAAAACATGCTCTTGAAGAGCTTTTAAGTCCATTTTGCACCTGTGTGGAATAGTTACGGGAATATTATTGGATCAAGAAGTAGGATAGGTGGATACTTATATGGGTCCTGAACTGTAAGGGAGGCTAAACCATCATTAGGTTGCTAAAATATTATGGAATATATAAAAAGATACATCAAATTATGTTTCTAAATCATTTCTAGTAGAAATCCAATTGAAAGTAATACTTTCATAAGCCATTTGAGACATGAGATATATTGTCCCTAAGCTGCCAATCTAAAGGAGGGTGACAATTAACTGTAGGGCTACTATTTTCCTAGTATAGTAGGATGTGCAGCTGGGAACAGAATTTGACTGTTTAAGACCTTAGAGGAGAAGCTGGGGACAGCCACGAGGGGGCTCCATTTCTGTTCTTTTCTCGTACAGTATTCTGTATCTTGTCTAAATAAATGTTAACTACTTAAAGTATATCAGTCTGAAGGAATAACAAAGTATTAGCGTGACTCAGGTATCCACAGCCATATTTATTTGGAATTCTGTCTTTAAGCAATTGATGATGGTTGCTATTTTCCACTATTTGTATATCTTTGTGTTCTTCCAATTTCAACTTAGGAAAGCCAAACCCTGGCAAAACGTCTGCATATTTTGGCATTTGCTCTGTCTTTAGCATCTGCTTGACCATCCTCATTTGGCAAAGAAGTCCTCATTTTTCTTGTGATGATGACCTTATTATGTTCCCTTACATTCAGTTTAGGACATCATGAACTCCTCTGGGGCAAGGATTGGGATCCATGCTTACTGCTTCTTTGCCTTCCTGGTGCCCAGCCATTGTCTGGTACGTGCTTGATGATGATTAGTAACTGACTGGATGTACATATAAATGAAGGCAATAAAGTGCTGTAGATAAATACAATACCAACAATTACTCATGTAACAAGATAAATCAAAACTTTTATTAAATATATAAATGATTTTATTCTTTTTCTTACCCACTCTGCTCGAGAGTTCTATAGATGACTTTTCACTTTTATTTCAGTATTCACCCTTAACTTACCTTAGATTTCACTCCTGTGTTCTCCAAAACTCTTTAGCTGGTATTTACTATTTATTTATAGGGAATGCAACCGTGTTCATGATGGGAAGAGGTCTAGACTTGGAGTAAGAAGACATGAGTTCATGAACTAGCTGTATTACTTTGTATAGGTTTATTTAATTTCTATCTATGATAATATTTGTCATGTCTATGATGGAGAGTGAGTGAAAGAATTAAATTACATATATAGATAAATATATATAAATTATATATATATATGGCTTGTAATATTTAAAGAGCTAAAATTAAGTAATTTATCATGGTTATGTAAGGGCTCCTGCCCTTAGCTTCATCATCATGCAAAAAATAGCACTTTTTTTGTTGTCATCCCTTAAATTCAAAACAGTTTCCCAGTTGTATTATAAACTGCTCCATTCTCCTCCATTTCCTTTTGGTCTTTGTTTATTCTTCTGTGACATCATTATCTTTGTGACATCGTTATTTATTTAAATGTCAGATATTCTAACACATAGACGTAATATTTTCTGTCAAATAGCCTCTATTGATGTGGTCTCATCTAAAAAGTAATAACTTCATTGGTGGTTTACATGTTATGGGAGGAGGAAGTAATAAGAGTTTTATTGACTTATAGAAATTTCTATTAACTATTGATTGCAGTTAGTTCTCAATTTTATGTGTATAGGAGAGGAATGGTATGGACAGTCTAAAATAATAGGTACATATTTACAAAGTTATATAATGCGATTACATTTTATGCTGGATTAGATAATACCATAAATATTGAAGTTAAAAATTACCTATTGCCAAAATTATACGTAAAAATCCCTTGGGCTTTTTAGTTTATTCAACATGCCTGGTTTTATGTATACATGCTTGTTCTGATGTATTATTTCTCATTAAATCCAACACAGGCAGACTTTCTTAAGTGTTGGAACAGATGACTTTTTCTCCATTTGAGCACCAGATGCAATGGTTAGCTTGTGTTCTGGGCCCTGTTATGGCCTATTGTGGCAAAACCTTTGCACGACAGAGAGCATAGAGATTCACGTTTAGTGCAGAGCATGAGCTCACTGAATTACCGAATGAAGTGGAGGGTAGAGTTATTCAAATTATTTTTTTAAAATAATTTAAATAATTATTTTTAATTACCAAACATGCTTGATTAATTTGCACAAATGGGAAGATGTGTACACACTATATATTGATAAACTTACAACTGTCTATCCACTTGAATATTTATAAAAATACTTAGAGGAAGAACATTTTTAAATGTAGATTTAGTATGATTTGCTGTTCTGAGAACCACATTTTTCAAAGAAAACATCAAGCCCCCTTGCTCTTCCTGTGGAACATTCGTTCCATTTTGTTCCTTAGCTCAACTCCTTGATCTCCAATTTTACTATCAATAAATCATCATTTAACAGAATGACTCCTGTCAATTCAGGTTCATTGTATTTTCACACTATATTGCCAGTGTGTGTCTGTCTCTGTGTGTGCATTTTTTTTTCACAAATAAACCAACTTTAATAGATACTGTTTTGTATTTATATAGTGACTTCTTCAAGAACCTTAGATGCTTTATAGACATTATATCTAATTAATCCCCACAACAACTCTGTGAGGTAGGTGTTACTCCCATTTTACAAGATAGGGAGACTGAAGCACAGAGAGGTTAAGTGACTTGCCCAAGGTCACACAGTTAAATTGTGTGCATTTTAAAATGGTTTTCTCTAGTAGCTCTTAGGAAATGGAAATAGTTTCATTTACTGCAATGAGTGCCTGCCCTACAATGTAGACTTCAAGTTTCCTTCCTTGCCTGTGGGCTGCATATGGAATAAGTTGACAAAGGAGGTGAGAAAGCAAACAAGAATTGAAAGTCAAACAGCTGTCATCTAGGCTGTTGACAAAGCTGACAAGAGGTTGACTGTATCCTCATAGTCCATCAACAACACATACATGTGTTTTCCATATTGTTCTATGACTTGGTCTGGACCTTCACATGCAAGGTTCCCACATAAGGAAAAGAAGTTTCTGATAGCTCTTATGTTCTTAACTCTTGCTGTCATAGAACTGCCAGTTTGAGGCAGCTGGGGATTACATGGAAAGATAGTTTAGTTGCAGGTGGATTCTTTTTATTTTTTCTTCTTTCTTTTCCTTCAACTTCAGTGTATTGTTTCTTTTGGCTAATCTGGTGGATTCCTGGAAAGTTTATGGGACTTGTGGGAGTGTGCTGCCCTGAGGCAAACCTAGTTCAGCTTCCTTGTTAAGGCACACTGGTCCTGGCTTCTTGTGGAGTGGGTCTGTTTTTTGGCCCCTTGAGGAAGGGAGTATCCTGTCTTTCATAATAATGAAGCAAAAAGATGACTCCAGAAGAGAATTGGCAACCACCAAAAGGGATGCTGTCCAGTTCTCCTCCGATACATAAACCACCTTCTGGGCAGATTGGTGAAATCTCTCATCAGTCTTCGATACAGTTAATCACATGCTTTGCTTTATTCTGTTTTATTTTATAACAATGTTGTGAGCAGTTAACCAAAGTCAAAAGGTTAGTAACTTCTGTTCATCCTGCAAAACTGTTCTGCAGTATACACACATACACACACATTTACCATCACTATGTAATTGTCATTCAAATCACTGTGTCCCATCTTTATTAACAAGCTCCACAGAACAAAAGATTCTATGATCAGCAAATACAAAGAGTTCTCCCAAGGACCTGGACTTCTAGGGAATGAGACTAGATGGGCGAGGAGGAGAGGCTGAATATATAATATTTAATTTAAGGTCTGCTGATGCCTGTTTTTTTGTAGAAACCACAGTAATGCATTTTTCTATACTACACGTGGTGAACATGTTTATTTCAAAGCTTTCTTCACTGTCTGTTGTGGAAGTACTACAGAAAGTTATTATCAGGTAGTCACTCTCATGCACCTTGTTTTTTCATTGAAAGGTGAAGGAATATTTTGCATTTCAGTGCCGTTGATTGTTTATTCATTCCTTCCTTCAGCAAATACCTATTTTATGCTTACTCTTTGCTCTGTGCTAGGTATTAGGTACAAAATAATTAATAAGTTTGGTCCCCTTGCTCATTTTCCCAGGCAGCAGGGAAGGTAGTATAAATTTGTGGCTTTGCAGAATATGATGAGAACATAAAGAAAGAAGCAGTCAATTCTTTGGGGGTGGGCGGGTAGGAGTGGGAGTGAGGATGGAGTCACAGATGGTTTCACAGAGGAAGGGCTGTGTAAAAGAAAGAGTGGATATTTTGTAGTCACAGGACCTCCACTTACTGTCCAACACTTCCAGGCCCAGTTATGGAGGTAAGGCTAAGTTCTTAACCTCTTGGAGCCTAAGTTTCCTCCCTTGTAAAATAAGGACAATAATTAGGCCAACCACAGAGTGTTTCAAGGATTAAGTGTGAAACTACCTGTGAGAAACATTTGCTAAAATGCTATACCAGTACATAAATGAGCCTTCTTGTCATCGTTTGGAGATTCTGTCATTCAAGATTACCAGTGCTTTGGGAATGAGACTGAGTGCCAGCGATGGCATCCTGAAAAGCAGGGGCAATAGGAAGTCTTGGGAGAATGGCACACAGAAGAGCATGGTGGTTAGGTCCAGAGACTCTGGGGCGGGTCTGGGCTGTGATCCCAGGTCTCCCTTTGGCAAGTTATCTAAACTCACTATGGCTCTGTTTCTTCATCAGTAAAATGGAGGTAATAGTACTTAGCATTTTAGGTTGTTATGGTGCTTAAATGAATTAATATTGTGTAGTACTTAGAACAGTTCCTGGACATCATAAGCATGATTTAAATGTTTGGTTTGATAAGCACTTTTAGTTTTAGTTTCCTAGGGCTACTGTCAAAGTATCATAAAACTGGGCGTCTTAAAACAACAGAAATTGATTCTCTCACAGTTCTGGAGGCTAGAAGTCTGAATCAAGGTGTTTGTAAGATTGGCTCCTCCTGGGTACTCTGGGGAAGAGTCTGCTCCATGCCTTTTTCTTTGCTTTCGGTGTTGCAGGCAGTCCTTGGAGTTCCTTGGCTTATAGGTCCATCACTTCAGTCTCTGCCTCTGTCATCACATGACATCTCCTGGTGTGGCTCTGCATCTCTTCTTCTTATAAGAAAGAAGGGCCCACCCTACTCCAATGTGACCTCATCTTAACTAATTACATCTGCAATGACCTTATTTTCAAATAAGGTCACAATCAGAGCTGCTGGGGTATAGGACATCAATATACCTTTTGGGGAGGACACAATTCAACCCTGAATGGTACTAATTTAAAATATAAATAACACAGGCTTATCTAATCTGTGAGAACTGAGTAACTTAATGTGCCACTAATATCTTGAATATTGTGGAGACTGTCAGTTTCTGTTTTGAATTTCAGAGGTGATAAGGGGCCATCTCACTTCTACAACGTCCTTTCTTATCTTAGAGACCAGAAAATCCAGCAGTAGTTGCACCTGGATTTATAACTTTAGACCCTCCATACTGTTATCCAAGGTCAGTGCTCTCAAAGGTGCTTGGGTAATAAGACTGCCTCTCCCTTTTATGCACCCCCCCCCCCCAAACACACACAGATCCCTAGGGTCCTGGTCCTTCCTTAATCAGTTACTGCCACTAGCTTTGTGGCTCTCCAGTCCTATTTTTTACCTTGTCTTCTCACAACTGGCCTATTTATTTATTTATTTATTGTCAGTTGTCATCTTTTGAATTCAACAAATCCAAAACTAAAACTCATAACAGGAAACTGGAATCCATCAAATCTTGGTTTGCATTCCAGCTCTGGCTAGGGTACCTTGGACAAGTTGCCTTACCTGTCTGAATTTCACTTTCCTTGGGTATAAAAATATAAATAATAATGTTTACATAGGACAATGCCTGGTCTAGAGTAGGCACTTGACAACTGTTTATGAATGAATAAGTACATGAATAAACCAATTCTCATAGAGTTGTTGAGAGGATTAAATGAGATAATGAATGTGCTGTGCTTAGAACATGGGAAATGGTCAATGAATGGCAGCTTCTATTTTTACTCTCATCTCTTTAATCCAAATTCCTTTTTTAACTGCCTACATCTGTCAGTGATTCTACTCTAACATGCTAGATTTGAAGTCCTAGAGTTTTTTTTTTCACTTTAAAAAAATTTTTTTAATTTTATATTTGAGTATAGTTGATTTACAATGTTGTGTTAGTTTCAGGTGTTTTTCAGATTCTGTTCCCGTATAGGTTATTACAGAATATTGAGTAGAGTCCCCTGTGCTATACAGTAGGTCCTGTTGATGATCTATTTTATATATAGCAGCATGTATATGTTAATCCCAACATCCTAATTTACCCCTCCCCACCACCTTTCCCCTTTTGTAACCATAAATTTGTTTTCTAAGTCTGTGAGTCTATTTCTGTTTTGTAAATAAGTTCATTTGTATCATTTTTTTAGATTCCACATATAAGTGATATCATATGATATTTGTCTTTCTTTGTCTGAATTACTTCACTTAGTATGATAATCTCTAGGTCCATCCATGTTGCTACAAATGGCATTATTTCATTCTTTTTTATGGCTGAGTAATATTCCACTGTATATATGTACCACATCTCCTTTATCCATTCCTCTGTTGATGGACATTTAGGGTGCTTCCATGTCTTGGCTGTTGTAAATAGTGCTGCATTGAACATTGGGGTGCATGTATCTTTTAGAATTATGGTTTTCTCCGGATATATGCCCAGGAGTGGGATTGCTGGAACATATGGTAGCTCTATTTTTAGTTTTTTAAGGAACCTCCATATTATTCTTCATAGTGGCTGTACCAGTGTACATTCCTACCAGCAGTGCAGGAGGGTTCCGTTTTCCCCACACCCTCTCCAGCATTTATTGTTTGTAGACTTTTTGATGATGCCCATTCTGACCAGTGTGAGGTGATACCTCATTGTAGTTTTGATTTTCATTTCTTTAATAATTAGCAATGTTGAGCATCTTTTCATGTGCTTTTTGGCCATCTGTATGTGAAGTTCTAGAGTTTTTAAAAATTTATCTCTCTATTGATTTAGCTAATCACCATGTTTTAATTAGTTTTTCAGTTGAAATCTCTGCAGAGGCCAATCTTTCCTTTGTAGTTATGTTGACTTTGGAATCAGTCCCTTCACACCTTCCACACAGCATCGCATCTAGATGACAGTAGCCTCCTGGGGGTCCTCCTTTCTCTAGCCTTTTCTTTCTATAACCCGTCCTGCAGTCCTTAATCATGTTTTCCATCAATTGAGTTGTCCCAGTATTACCTCTGATAGGCTCTGTTTTGATAAATTAGTCTTATTAATAAGACGTGAGAATACTAGCCACTTTTTTTTCTCTTCTTTTTAAACTGTGAGACAAAAGAATGTGTGGATGCTCAGTTGTCTGTTTCATAATCTGATTCATTGGAACCCTTCACTGCATGCCTTGATGTGGTTATGGTGGCAGTGTTCAAAAGACTGACATACCCCTGGGGTTTTGACAGTGCTTGTCTAACTTAGAATTTGTATGGGCTTTTAAATTTTTCTTGGGCTTATTTTTAGTAACACTTGGTCCTTGAGTGCTTTAAGTTTTAAAACTGTACATTTTTTTTTTTTTTGTATTATGAAAGGTACTCAGATTCCCACCAGATGGGAATTTGTCCAAATCGAATTTTGATCTTTGTACTCAGTACAAAGGCTCAGCCTCAGTACTTAGGCTGCAGGAGGATGACAGCTCCACCTATGAGGAAAGGATGCCGTCTTTGAAGAACATGTAGCTTCTTGTTGTAGAAATCAACCAAACAGTGCCCCAAAGGAACTCCGTACTTTGGGCTAAAGAGGACCATGTTCCATATGGAAACTCTGTCTGTCCTAGATCTAACTTTTGAAGAACCAGAAGGGGTTATATTCAGGTGCATAGCCATGTGAATAACCTAAAGGTGGTCATGGTCTGTGTGCTCAAAGGTTATTCATTGAAACAGCTCTCTAAGACAGGCTCTTAGTCCTACTAAATACTTTTCTCTTTAGCCAAGGGTGATTTTTACCGAACCTAGAGTCATGTCTACTTTAT
Organism: Balaenoptera ricei; assembly: GCF_028023285.1. Classification (NCBI taxonomy): domain Eukaryota; kingdom Metazoa; phylum Chordata; class Mammalia; order Artiodactyla; family Balaenopteridae; genus Balaenoptera; species Balaenoptera ricei. Next base: position 110,313,320 of record NC_082643.1, read on the forward strand.
CCAGTCTATAGACAAATTAGTCCTTTCTACTCCATGGTAAACCTATTCCTCAGTTCCCAGTTTTTCTAAAAGTATTAAGAACATCTAGAATATGGGGAAAGCTAAATGACATCATTCTCCCTGGGATATGAATAATGAATGAAGATTTAGGCTATGATTACATTAAATTACCAGATCAAGTAGAAACCTAAATTGTGATTAGATCTTGTCAGTTAGCCCTCTGCATATGGGCTCTGTCCAAATAAATCAGTGCATTTCTCTGTTTCAAACTACAGAACTCATCAGTTCTATTTCCAGTCTACTCCAGCTTGAAAAATTTTGGCTCAGTCACCAACTACTGGCATAACCTTGGGAAAGTCGCTCATCATCACTATATTTTAATCTCATCACTGTAAAATGAGGAATTTGGAGTTCATTTTAGGTTAACTGTGAAGATTTTAAAAATTCAAACATTTTTGGAATTGATTGTTGTAACCATCCATGGCACGGCTAACAGTCTTCTTGAAAGATCCTGTTATAAAGCGTAAACCATATTATGTTACTATTTTACTTAAAATCTTTCAAGGGATCCCCACCTCAATCAAAGTGAAAAGAAAAGTCCTGTTAACGGACAGGCACTCCATAACTTAGATCCCTGAGGACGCTCTAGTTTCCTTTTCCACGCCACACCTCTTCTCACTCCAGTCATCCACACTGCCCTCCGTAGTGTTACTAAACACACCACGAATTCCACCCTCAGAGCCTTTGGCCCTTGCTGTTCCCTTTCCTGGAATTCTATTTTCCTAGCTATCCACCTAGTTCACTCCCTTACCTCTTGCAGATCTTGACTCAGATGACACTCTCTAAACAAGGTATTCCCTGCTCTCCTGATCTAAAACTGCAACCTGCTCTCACGTTTCCTACCCCTAGTTCCTGCTTTGTTATTCTCCTTAACATTTATTAACGTGTAACATATATAACATGGAACATACTATATATTTTGTTGGTTATCTCCAGTCTCCAAATATAAGGAAAGGGATTTTTTGTCTTTTTTGTTCACTACTCACTCAAAACTTTTTGAAATAATGAAGAATGAATGAAGGACAAAAATGTGTTCTGCTGGAAATCAGACCAGAGTCTACTGGAACTCTTGATTCTGATTCAATCTGGTAGCCACTTGTGGACAAAGCCTCTGTCTTTTCTTGACCACTGAGTAATTATTCACATGGGAAGATAGAACATCTCATGTGGGTTTTTTACTCTGGAGGCTGGAAATCTTTTATCACTGAGCAAATGAAAACCAGTCATCTGTTAATGCAATACAGCTAATGAGTTATATATAGATGCAAACCATTCCCAGTTAATTAGAATTAGCATTTTTCTTCCCCTCAAAACACGTTCTCTCACTCTCTCCCTCCCCCTCCCCCTCTCTTTCTCTCTTAGCTGTTATGTTTCAAATAGATTTATGCTACAGTGTTTTGGAAAAAATCTTTAATTGCTTTAAATCCACTGTCCTAAAAAAAAAAGAAAACTATCTGAAGCAAAGATCCTCAAGAACTTAAAATGATCTATTCACTTTCAACAAATTTAATTACTTATGGTCCATAGAATATTGTACCTAACTTTAGGATAAAGGGCTATTGTTTATTTCTGACCTCATGTGCCTTACAGATATGATCTATCACTTACTATCTGTAACTATATCTAACACAAATCAATAAAGTAAACAGTCACTTTGGTGATGTTACACTGCGCTGAAAAGATAGACCACTTATGAAAAGCCCATGGGGTCAATAAAAGCACTAGAGTTTCATTTATATGAGACCCTGTCACTCTTATTGTTTTACCTTTAAAATGTGGATCTGCTATAAAGGATGAGTCTAGCTTTTTGTCCACTGGACTTGCCCCTTTCAAAAATTTTCTTTGAGCAACTGATGTCTATAGGATCCCATCCAGCAGAGGCGTGCCAGCTGTGCTGTGTCAGCAGGGGTGATTTGTGGGCTTCTTAAAGAGGCTTCAGAGGAAGTGCTGGTTTTAGGCCCTGGTTGATTAGCTTGATGAAGTGAGTTTCAAAATGTTTATTCCTTCTGTTCATTTTCATTTTTTATGGCTTATGTATTCTTGGTATTCTGTTCCTTACCCTGTGATGTTCGGTTCAAAAATGCTTGTGATCCCAGGACATTTATTGGTGCAGCCTGGCTCATTATGTTCAGACATGCGTGGTGTTTGACAGATCATTTGGGTTTTTAAGGCAAACTTGGAGATGTCTAGGATTGGTTAGGCCCTATTAACAGGTGGTACGCACATTGCTAAGGAGTGTCCTTTGCTGCACTCAGTTCCCATCAGAAGCTGACTGATCCCTGACTGCAGATCCAAGTCACCAACCTGCTCGCTTTTGAGCCAGCATATTAACCTATGCAAACTGTGACACTGTCCCTACTCACTCCCACCACTGACCTCTTCCCCATGTGTGCAGCAAGGGTCTGGGGTGATCTGGTTTCTTCAACCTGCAAAACTAAGGGTCACAGTTTGGTGTATTTCCACATCTGTTCCTCTTATTTTCCATGGACCATTTCTCAGTTGCCACCCAAAGAGATGAAGGCAAAGCCCCTGCTCCAAGTGTCTGGGCATCAGCACAGAGCTGCCTGTGTGGTTTAGGAAACTATACTGCTTGTTTGAGCTTTCCCAACATTGTAAAGTAAAAGAATAAAATAGAAAGGGATTTCTATTTATTTTCCAGAGCCATGGTCACTTTATTTTGCGATTCCTTCAACTGGAAAGTGCTTTAAAAGGAATTTGCAACCTCATGTGATCTGTTGTCATTTAGAGCTGTTTTTGAGACAACAGGCTATGCTTGAGGTTTATATATTTAGAGTTATTTATTTCTCTTCAGCATCTATCTAATTGATTTGCATCCAGATGCCATGAGGATCCAGTTACAAGGTAATGACCAACATTGCCTTCTTATCAAGTTAGACAGCCTCTGACATAAGCAGCAAGATATTATTTATGTTAGATTTTCATTGCCTTACACTCCTACAAAACACCTATCCATTTTTCAAGATTCAGACCAAGTGTTGCTTCATCTCAAAGCCTTTTCTGACCAACATGTCCTCTCCAGACAGAAATACTTCTTTAGATGTGAAGCCCCAGAATAAGCTAAGACTTCTCACTTAGTACTTAGTCTGATTTGCTTACACTTAAGTCTAATTGGCTTCCCAGATTAGACTGGGAATTCCCTGGGACTTGAAGACAACAACATTTTTTTCAGTCATCTTTGAGCTGCCATTACCTGGCACATAGTAGGCTCTCAACAAAAGTTGATTGAGTAAAACGTATTTGAATGAATACACTTAATGTACCTGTTGTTCATGGGGCATGCCACACTGCTTCAGAACTCAAGTCTGTCTTATGGGCTAAGTCCTTTGCCTTTAATGGCCTTCTCTCTTCTCTGGTTGGCAAAATCTTTCCTGTCCTTTACATTTTTCCTTATCAGTCAATTACTCATCCTATAGAATATTCCCTGTCTTTCCCAAGTACTGTTAATCCTTTCTCTTTGTCCAGAGGTCTACTAGTACTCACCTCACACTACAGTTATTATTTGTGTGTCAATTGGTCTCTTTCTCTTAATGGTGACTTCCTGATAGGTGAGGATCCTTAGTTTAGATTCTACCCTAAGTGCTCAGTGCAGACCTGGCTCAGAGTTGGTGCCAGTGAGAGTGTCTGTCAGAGTTGGAAAGTGCTCCAACTCTGACGTTAATCAGTTGCGGACGTTTGAACATAACACTTAATCTTTCTTGGCCACAATATCTGATCTGAAAACTGAGAGGCTGAACTAACTCTTAAGTTCACTTCCAGCTTCAGGTCTTTATTCAGAACATCACCCCTATTTTTAAGAGCCCTGCATTTTGCTACTGTCTTCATTTGAGTCTCTTGTTTACAAATCTGCTTCTCTTCTCTTTGTCCTGTTTTCTCATTCAAAAATTGTTTTTCCCCTGTGTCACCTGAATATGTTCAAAGAGTCAAATATGATATTATTTGCTGAACTGAGAGAAGTACTTGTCAGGTATATGGTGGGGTGGGCTACTTAGTCTCTACAGCTTGGAAAATGAGGGTAATAATAGTGCATACCCCTCACTGGTGGTTGTGAGGATTCAATTATAGAATATTTGTAAAGCTTTTGAACATTGGCACAGAGTAGGTGCAATTGAGTGTTTACTTATTAAATAAATAACAGACTCCTGTCCTCCATTGTCTCAGTCAGAAGGTGACTGTATCTACTGCTTTCTAGATTATTGTATCTTACTTGACTGCTATGGTTATCAGCAAAACTTTCAGGAAATTACAGTAAATTTTTATCATACAATCTAAATTAGAATCCTATTACTTATTTATTTTAAATATCACATTCTTATACTTTCATAAATGCCACTCAGAATTTATTTACAGTGGAATATCATGCAGTTCATTCCCTAGTAATCCAAAGTAGAGTATAGCTGTTGTTAATGAATAGTTGTTTAATACAAGGCTTTCATCTCGCCAGTTCCATTATACTTTAAAATTAGAATGCACATATCTATGGGCCATTGTGAAATGTGTTAGATTCCAGAAGATGAGAGGAATAAAAAGTTTTTAGAACTGGTTCTGGCCAAGTTTACACAGTACCCTTAAACACTTTTTCCAAATAAGATACAGATTTGCTAAGTAACCTAATTGCAACAGTATCTGAAAGACATAAGAAATGTTGGTGGAAGACTATTTTGTTTCAAAACATTTTTTAATTTGTGCCAAATTTAGCTCTCCTGTTCATGAAGTAGAAATATCTTTTTAAAGACTAATTCCCCTATATTCATGCATAATATGTCTCATGGGAAGGAAACTATGATTGTATGTTCACTACCGAATGAGATGGTGTGTGTATATGTTTGGGTGTGGGGATACAGCTGCAGAGGTTTAATTCCTATACAGTGAAATGCAAGGAGCACTTAATTTTAATAAACAAGTTTAGCAAGAAAAAAAATCACATTTTCTGTTTCCAGGAATTAAGCAGCATTTAAAAAGACAAGATGGAACATGAAGAGTACTGGCAGAAATAGGAGGGCCTCCATTCTGGTCTCAGATCCAGCAGAATTAGGTAAGTTATTTGACTTCTTTGGGCTGTGCTCTCCACATCTGTAAAACAGCATATGTGAGTAATATTGCCGTGTGGAGGAAAGATCTTAAGAGGAGGGTTTGAGCAAGGAGCTTGGTTGAGAGGCTATTGCAATAGTCCAGGTGAGATTTCTCCCATCAAGCACAGCTCACAACTTCATAATATCCTTGGACTCACCGGCTGAATAGGGATGGATGGTTTCAGTCATCAGTGGAGGAGGCGCTCAGAACGGCCTTTCAGCTCCAAAATTGCCTTCACCTGCTCATCAATAAATGGCCTAAAATTCTTTTAAAGATATTTCTATGGTCTTAGATTATTTCTATGGTCTTGTGTGTATTTTGTAGTATAGGTGAAATCCTAACATTAGATTAATATTATTCTTAATAAATATTCTTCTCTAGCAGAGGGAAATATAAACATGTGCATCAACATTACAAGGAAAGGTGTAGTGAGGCTTGTGGTGAACAAGGGAATGTGAACCGGTCCTAATTCTCCTGCAACCCATTCTTTACACAAACCAAGCGCTCTCTGGACTTTTATAACAAAAGAGGAAAATCCAGATGTTTATGTTTAATTTCTCAAGTTTTAAAACACTCGAGCAAAACATTAGCATGGGCCCCTCTTGGTCACCATTGCTCCATATCTCATCCAGTCCGGAAATACTGGGGAGAATCTCAACCTCCCTGAACCGGGAGTAGTGTATAGGCAAGAAAGACATACTTTGAGAACAGAGATTTCTCTAGCGAGAAAAATGTTTCCTGCTTGACAGCCAGCCAGCCTGCTACAGCAGTTTAGTCTTATAGAGTAGCATGTTATGTAGACTAGGCCAGAGAGAACCGCAGTTGTGCTTAGGTACCTGCAGTGAAATAATCATAATAGTGTTCACTGTGCCCCGTCAGCTGGGCCCTCGGCCTCCCCAAGGGAACGACTCCTTTACGTGCCTCTGTGCAGGGTCTTAGTCCATTTCCCCATAGCAACTCTTTCAAGCCCTATTCTTATCTCTCTTAAAATGTTGATTTATTATTTCTCCTGTTGAAAATCGAGTCTATCAATGATGGATTTCTTCATTTTGGTCTTCCAAAGAACAGATAAAGTGACATTAGCCTTTACTATCACTTCCTTTTCTCCAGTCGCAGAAGAATGGAGTTCCTTTTCCTGCTCATACCCAGTCCCACAACTGCTTTTGAGCTGGTACCTTTTAGTCTCTTTTAGACCCAGCATCAGTCCATCTCTTTATTTTCAGTCTCTCCCCCTCCCCTTCCCCCCAGCTCTTTCCAGTGATTCATCAGCAAGCTCTTGTATTTCCTAGGTTAAAATTGTCAAGAGGGCAAAACAAGTCCCAGTCTCCTGTTGCTCTGACTCCACATCCTCCCCTTGCTTCTGCCTTCTCTCTCCTGCCTCTTGCCTTTCCTCATAAGGAGAGTGTGCTCTTAGAGAAGCTAGTGCCTTGCTTTCCCACTTGTGTTGTATCTCCTACCATCAGGATGCCTCACACATGTGCTCTGAATATTCATTAGCCAAGTAAGTATCTGATTGATAATGTATACTAAAAACATTTTTGATGTTGAAATCTGAAATCTGCATCTGAATAATACAGGTAGGGGAGGAAAAGGAGAAGTAAGATTGGCATGCATTGATAATTGATGAAGCTGGGTGATGAGTCCTCTAGCAAGACCCCGGATTACCAAATTATAATTTTTTTGTCTCTCAATTTATTTGACTTCTTTGTGGCATCTAACCTTTGTTACTACCTTCTTTGTGACGAACTCTTTTCCCTTGGCATCCATGGCTCTCTCCTGGGTCACCTTTTCTCTCTTCTCTGTCTTGATCTCCTTGTGGTTTATTTTCTAAAGCCCATTTCTTAAGTGCTTATCTTCCAAGGGTTCTGCCTTAGACCATATCCCTTTTTTCCGTGTCCACAGCACCGGAGTGAATGATGTCTCTTTATTTCAACCGCCATCTAAAATACTGTATTGACCACTTAATCTGTACCCCAGTATAGCTTGAGTCTCTGATCCCAAGTCCCATAGTTTCATGTGTGGTTGCCTCCAGCGACATTTCCAAAACTGAACTCATTTATTGCCGCCCCTACCCCCTCGCAAAGCCTGTTTTTGTTCTCTAATCCCACTGTTATCTAGCAGCTGGGAATTGCTTGCATTCTCCAAAGAATCATCTTTTCTAGCACACGCCCCCTCATTAATCATGCCTTCCTCAGTGCCCCATAGGAGTGCACCTCATCCATCTGGAACATTATAGCTCCTTGTTGCTCTCATTCTATACACTGTTTTCCACTTCCCATACTGTCACCTCCCTAGCGGGTAGGAAAGGCATCAGATTCCTCTTTGTAGTCCTACCTCTCCTAGTACCATGCTTGGCACACTATCAGTAAATATTTCTAGGAATAACTAATAATGGGTTCTTGAAATATTAATGCTAAAAGGGACCATCTAGTTCAGAGACTCTTAAAGAACAGTGTAATGGTCAAGGTGCCTTAGAGCCCCACAGCCTGGATTTGAATCCTTACTCTGCCACTTACTAGCTTTATGATACAAGGAAAATCATTAAGTTGTAGGAAAAAGTCACTTAATGCTCTTGTTTTTGAGCTGTAACAAAATGAATGCCCAAATTCTGAATGGACAGAGGAAAATTTTAGAATTATAATTTCTTAAAAAAATGTTTTTTAATATTTTTTAGGATGTCAAGACCTGCATTTATATAGCAAAGTCTTTTTTTTTTCCCTCCTAGAAGTAAAACTGTTCTAAGTATATGTAATGGAAATAAGTATAATATCTAGTATACTGTATATATATTCTTGATAATATGCAAGAGTCCTACAACCTCCAAAGGCCCTGCTCCCCAGACAAATTTGAGGATCATTTAATGGAAATGGAAGTTGAGACTGAGGAAGTTTAAATGACTTTTCCAAGGCCACACAATTTAGTGGCAGAGCTGGAATTTGAATGTGGTTGCCGGAACTCCATTGTAAACTCCTTACTGCCATGACATTTAAACAAATAAAAAAATCACTTGGTCAGTCTATTGGATCTTGGAATATTTTTTCCTTGCAGTGGTATTATTTTGATAATAAAAGGATTGTACGCAGAGATGCACATAAAAACGTGTGAAATTTGACTATCTGAAAGTCAGATATTAATGGCAAATAGGGAATATTCTGAGACTTGACAAAAAGAATAAAAAAATTATTTAAACATCAAAAATGCATGGTCACCTGCTTTGATTTGTCACCTAATTTAGTATTTTCTTTCCTTCTTTATATAGCCATCTTTTCTACAAGATCTCAGAGTTCATTGTCTTGCCCTAAATTCTTTTTTAAAACCACTTTTCATATCTGTAGTCCATAAATTCTGATTTGTATCTTGAATTTATACTTAATAATGTACACTTCCTGGTACAGACATCTCAAAACAGCACAAGAAATGCAATCATGTCTATGGATTTCATTACTACAAATCTCTGTGTAGCTTTCTTTGTTGTTGATATAATATTTTAGCAAATCTTAGGTCTGACATTCTCAAGCTAATTGCATTTGACCAGCTCCTGAGCCTGAGTTCCTGCCTACTAGCATGACTGGTATAAATCACTGCTATTTAGAGAAGCTTCATAATGCATTTTGCAGAACAGAGAAATGAGAATGAAGAAAGTTGAAAGGTTTTAAAAATAATCATCTTTTAAAATAATGATATTTTAACTTCTGGGACATAGATACATTTAAGTAAATGAACTGTAATTCAAGAGGAAGTCAATTGTTCATCCATTCATAGAAGTGGCTATATAGATGTTTATCCTATAGAGAAGGCAGCTGGAGTGTCTGGACAGCTTCTTTGAGACCTAGGAAGTAGTTTATGTAGCTGTGTCTACCACTGTTTGGCTCAAATGGTGATTTGGTTTACCTTCATGCAACTTTCCTACTTGGCTCTGATGAAAGCCAGTCCAGTAACTGACTTAGTACTTGATTATGTATCTTATAGGTAATGTGTTTGAGAAATATTTCTGATATTGATATGCCTGGGATTTGGTTTTAAACAATGAAGGAAAGAAAGAGATGTAAGACCGGCTGTACATTGATAATTGTTGAAGCTGGACGACAAGTTATTGGGGATTCATTATCCCATCGTATAGTTTTGTATATACTTGAAATTGTACATGGTAAAAATAATCTCTGATGCATATGCTTTTAGATTTGTATGTGTCTAGAGGAGTGTGTGTGTGTGTGTGTGTCTGTCTATCTTTAGCTCTTAACTAATCTCCTGAACCAGGGGGATGGTAAATTTTATTTTCAACTAAGTTAGCAGTTGCTGGGGGCACAGATTTTATATGTGCTCATTGCTAGAGGGAACACAAGAAGCATAAAACCCTGCCCCCAAATTCCTTGCAATCTATCTGGGAAAATCACCACACACAAAAAATCTTAAAAGTGAAATACTAATTCAAAATTTAAATAACATTTCAAGAGAAAAATAGGAGAGTTAAGACACCATGAAAAACTCTCAATAAATTATACAGCCTATAATTGCTCTATTTCAGCTGAGGGAAACATCATCATACTCTAGAGAAAGTTTTATTTAGGTAAATGGATTTAAGCTGATTCTTAAAAGATAGGCCTTAGCCAAGTAGAGAAGAAAGGGAAAACTTTTTAAGTTAATGAAAAGAGAAAAAGAAAAAAGGGGGTGCATTTGTTCACCTGAAAGCCTTTTTTAAAAAAAATTAATTAATTACTTTATTTATGGCTGTGTTGGGTCTTCGTTTCTGTGCGAGGGCTTTCTCTAGTTGTGGCGAGCGGGGGCCACTCCTCATCGCGGTGCATGGGCCTCTCACTATCGCGGCCTCTCTTGTTGCAGAGCACAGGCTCCAGATGCGCAGGCTCAGTAATTGTGGCTCACGGGCCCAGTTGCTCCGCGGCATGTGGGATCTTCCCAGACCAGGGCTCGAACCCGTGTCCCCTGCATTGGCAGGCAGATTCTCAACCACTGCGCCACCAGGGAAGCCCCTAAAAGCCCATTTTGTAAAGTGAGTAGATAAGTTCTAGAAATAATGAAACTTTAGAGGTTTACTTTGGAGGACCAAAGGTTAGATTAAAGAATTTAAACTTTATTCTTGGGCAGCAGACAGCCGCTAAGTATTTTGCAAGGAAGTGATGTTATCAAATAAACATGTAGTAAAATGACTCCAGTGACAGTATTGAGTGAGGTAGAGATTGGTGGGAGAAAGAATGAAAAGAAAAAACAGGATTAGTGCAATATTCTGTAAACAAGTCAGTAAGGATCTTCTTTAGAATGTCAGCAGAGCAAATGGAAAGAAGGACATAATGTGGAGGGCACAATTGTCAGGTCTTCGACATCAGGCAGATATGAGAGTTTAGGAAAATGGCTTTCTCTGCAATCTCACCTATTTCTAGTGTATCTTACTTAATAAAATGGTTATATTTTCTAAAAGTTTCAATTGGCAAACATTTAGCAACTTCCAAAGTAGGTGGAAGAGAGTAGGAATGACTCTGGGATGCCAAGTGTCAAAACTAGTTAGTAGTTGTTGTTTTCATTCTTTTGTTAACTATAACGTTATTAATAACATTTGTCAATGTGGAGAAAAGTTTCGTGTTCTGTGTAGTACTGGCACTGCTACTTGTTTGAACCATTTAAATTCCATAGGGGTTATTTTATCTGGTTCTATGGAGACAGTGTATTTGGTATAAGAATAGGAATTTGAGCAACCACAAACCAAATTTATGTGCTTATTCTGAGATATTCATTCCAGGGAAAGGCCTGCTGGGCTAATATATACTTTTTAGATTTTTCCACAGATTTTAATGAGCCACCACCAATTCTGGCACTGAAATCGCCACAGTATACAAAATGCGTTATGGGAAACAATTTTTCTAGGACTAGTGGGCAACACATACTACACATCTGTTGGGCGTACAGTTTTCCAAGTTTTGAGTGGGATGTCAGCTTGCAGTCTAGATGAATAGACTGCATGAATAGACATTGCATAATAATAGCCTGCAGTGGGGCAGGTGTCAGGGTTTGGATTTTTGACCTCTAGGCAAATGGATTCAAAGGTAAGTCATCCCCTTGTTCTCAACTCAAGGAGTCTGATAACTCAAACTTCATTTTCTTTAGAATCATTTTGGACTTTATCCAGTATTATATCGGTCATAAACTTGAAGAGAAGAAAAACTGTTTTTCCCATATTAAGGCTTTTCAAAGTGTTCAATAAAATAACGTGTTGGCCCATAAGTGTACAATTTTTCATAAATAAAGATTATCAGGTGTTTTTTTTTTGCAGGAAAGAAAAAAATTCCGCATAATAAAATTTGTTTACCAATCCTTGAGATTCTGGGAAAAGCTAGTGTAATTTTCAGATTAAATATATAATCTGATTCAGGATTTTGTGTATAATTTTATATATTCATTTGGTAGTTATATTTTATCCCAATTCTAGAACGTGACCTGTGGATGCTGTCAAAATCACATAACCTACCTCGGTAGTTTTTAGATTGTCTAATTAACTGTTCATTCTAATGTAGGAGATTATTTGGAAGTTTTTTATTTTCAATTAAGTTTCCACAAGAAGGGGCAGGCTTGGCAGACTGTGTAATATCATAGAAGTTTAAACATCAATGGATGAGCAGGGATTTGATTGGAAGAGTTCAAGGGGACGGTAATGAGTAAATGTGGAGTCCTTAGCAGCTACTAGTGTAGCTGTAGCAAGAGCCTTGAATACTTAATCGTTTTTCTAAGAATCCACTCCAATTAACTAAGAAAATTTTACTATTAGCTAAAACTGAAATTTTGGATCTAGGAGTCAAAATAGAAAAGGACTTGAAAAGCAAAAGTAGAAAGAGAAGGAAGAATTGTATAAGAATAAGAGGAATGGAGCAGACAGATGTATGGAAATTGCTTTGTCCTCAGGCCATATTCTTGGTACTTTCCATAACTTATTTAATAATATAGCAACGTAATATGGTAGTGTTTTTCGAAGTCAAAAGAACGAATCAGTCCATTAGGAAACGAGGAATGAGTGAAAAGAGGACCAGTGACAGACACATTCATATGGATGACTGGAGAAGAGGAACTTTCAAAGAAGCATGAGAAAAGCATTCTGAGAGGTAGAAGGAAACTTAAGAAAGAGTGTGTCACTACAGGCAAAGGAGGGTGGTCAACAGCATTAATTTTGTAGATCAGTCAGTGACTGCAGAATATGAGAAGAATTTACTTGTTTGTACAAGTAAGTCGATGGAGATGTTAAGGGAAGTGGGAGAAAGGTGCGACAGAATATAAGTTGCAGATGGTTACAGAATAAGTATATGGTAAGGGAGTAGAGTAGAAAACTAATTCTGTGAAGAGAAGAATTATTGCTCGTAGCTTGCTGATGCAGAAGTAAAGGAATGAGTCAGTGGAGAGGACTCACTGATGATGTGGGAAATTGAAGTGGGAATAACATGATGGGAAAAGTACTAATGGAATTAAAAGGCCAGATGGAGGGTTAACATTGCAAAGATGCTGAATATTAAAAGAGAAAAGTTCATAGTTTTACACTGCATGAGCTTTGTCTTCTGAGTGAAGTAAGAGACAAGATCAACTGCTGAGAATGAGGGATGCAGTACATCTTGTATTTCTGAAATAAAATTGGCTATGTATTATTTTATGAGAGACTGCTGGATTCAATTTGCTGAACTGTTATTTAGAATTTAGCACTTGCATTCATTCAGTGAGATTGGCTTGCTTCATTTTTAAAAAAATATCTTGCTAGTTTTTGGCATTATAATAATAATAACTGTTTTTCAAACATTTTATATATGAGACTTATCTGTTCCTTGAGAATTTGAGAACTCATTTGTAAAACTTTTGAGGTGGATACATTTTATGGACAAAGTTCTTTGAAAAAACTTTAGCTTCTGTCCTGATTATAATTCTACTCAGGCTTTCTATTTCTTTGTGTTTTGTATTATAAAATGATCATATTGTTTTTTGCCATTTTCTCATTGATGCCAGAGTTATGTAAGAGTCTTTAAAAAATTTCCTAGTGGTTACTTATTTTAAAATTTAATTTCATATTAATTTAAGACTATAATGCATTTGTAATCACAGATGGGACCCCTGTACAATTTCCACATGTAAGAATTATTGTTATTTTATGTGGCTTGATATAAAATAGGTGCATAAATAAATATTACATAGTATAAATATAAATATAAGTAAATATAAATATGTAAATTAACTCAAAATGATCAAAGACCTAAACATGAGGTAAACTGTAAAACTCTTGGAAGAAAACATAGGGCAAAAGCTTCATGGCACTGGGTTTGACAGTCATTTCTTAGATGTGACACCAGAAACACAGGCAACAAAAGAAAGAAATAGGTAAGTTGGACTTCATCGAAACAAAAAACTTCTGTACATCAAAGGGCACAGTCAGCATAGTGAAAAGGCAACCCACAGAATGGGAGAAAATATTTGCTAGTCATATATCTGATATGGGATTAATATCCAGAATATAAAAAGAACTATAACTTAACAACAATAGAAACAACTGGATTAAAAAATGAGTAAAGAATTTGGATAGACAATTTACAATGAAGATATACAGATGGCCAATATGAACATGAATAGGTGCTCAACATCACCAATTCATTGGGGGATATGCAAGTCAAAATCACGATGAGATACTACTTCATACCTATTAGAATGACTGTTATCAAAAAACCAGGAAATAAGTGTTGGTAAGAATTTGGAGAAATTGGAACACTTGTGTATTACTGGTGGGAATGTAAAATGGTATAGCAGCTGTGGAAAACAGTATGATGGTTCCTCAAAAAGTTAAGCATAGAAGTGCCATATCCTGAAATTCTGCTTCTGGGTACATACCCTAAAGAAGTGAAAGCAGGGACTCAAAAACAGATATTTGTACACCCGTGTTCATAGCAGCATTATTCACAGTACGCAGTAGGTGGAAGCAGCCCAAGTGCCGTCACTAGATGAATGGATAAACATAGTGTGGTATATACATACAATGAAATAATAATCATCCTTAAAAAGAAAGGAAGTTTTCACACACGTTGCAACACGTATGAACCTTGAGGACATTATGCTAAGTAAAATAAACCAGCCACAAAAAGACAAATACTATATGATTCCATTTATATGGAGTTCCTAGAGTGGTCAAATTCATAGAGATAAAAAGTAAAATGATGGTTTAGAGAGGCTGGAGGGAAGGGGAAAGTGGGAGTTAGCGTTTACTGGGTACAAAATTTCAATTGGGGTTGATGCAAAAGCTCTAGAGACAAACGGCAGTGATGGTTGCACAGACCGCGAATGTACTTAATGCCGCAGAATTGTGCACATAAAAATGGTTAAAATGATGAATTTTATGTTATATATTTTACCACAATAAAAAATGGTTACAAAAGTTAGAGGAAAAACAATAATACGTTCGTTCAAAAATGCTGCTTATGCTAAAAGCAAAAAAATAAAGGTAATAGTTTTCATATTATATAAAAGAGAAAACAAAACAGCAAAGAGGAATTAAAGACAAAGTGGAACAAAATAGCAGAGTGTGATGGAGAAAGGGTATGGTATATCTGGATAATATGATTAATAGGGAATTTAAAAATTCTATTTTATTCTGTACCATATAGTGTATACTCACAAGAGACATATATTCTTTTTCAAATGAAGAAAATTTTTTGCATAGTTCAGGGCATTTTCTAAAATACTCTTGAATTTCTTATAGGGAAACATTTTCACAGAAATGTTTGTTTTCCCTTTGAATTTCAGCATGATTCTTGGTAGTTTCATAGTTTTTCCCCATGAATGGAGTGGTATGCACAAATCTTGGTATTCTGGCCAACCCATACTCTCGGATCTGGACAAGAAGGATGGATTGACGTGCATATCCCATGGTTATTATTTTAGTGGGCTTTTATGTAATGCTGTCTACAGAACTGATTCTGTATCTTCCTCTACTTTGGGTAATCTAAAATCAAAAGGAGATCAAAGCTGTTCTCTAAAAGGGGTAATACAGAAAGTAGTACCTATTACCAACAGGCACTGGCCCTAGAATCTTTCTCCCTCCACCCTTGAATCAAGTATCAAGATGATACCAGGTGATCAGGTATCCCAGAATGGACCACACCCCTACTAGGTACGTATATGTTTCTTTTCTATATTGTCTTTTTTTTTTTTAATGTGGAGATGTTTATTAAAAGATATTAGAGACAGTCCCACAGACAAATTTGAGCCAACTTACATTGGGTCTGCCAGGTAGATTTCTCCAGGTGTTCAATTTTCAGAAATTCGGGTGCTCCTTTTGAACAACAGGATAGCTCACCCATTCACAGAATGTTAGACGAAGGGACCCTTGAGATCCCCGACAGACAAAGGTGTAATGTTTATCTTGCTCACCGCTTGGTGCCCACAACCCAGCTCAGTATTTTTTTTTTTTTTGATGACCTAGTGGGTCAATTTTATTTTCCAAATTTTCTACTGTAAACATATATCACTTTTATAATCAGAAAAAACTATTACAGTGGTTTTTAGGTATGCCTTCTTAGTTTTTCATTTCTCTTATTTCTTTTTTCTTTATTAATTTTTATTGGAATATAGTTGCTTTACAATGTTGTGTTAGTTTCTGCTGTACAGCAGAGTGAATCAGCTATACATATACATATATATCCCCTCTTTTTTGGATTTCCTTCCCATTTAGGTCACCACAGAGCATTGAGTAGAGTTCCCTGTGGTATACAGTAGGTTCTCATTAATCATCTATTTTATACATAGTAGTGTATATGTGTCAATCCCAATCTCCCAGTTCATCCCCCCCCATTTCCCCCTTGGTATCCGTACGTTTGTTCTCTACATCTGTGTCTCTATTTCTGCTTTGCAAATAAGTTCATCTGTATCATATACAATTAGAAATGAAAAAGCAGAAGTTACAACAAACACTGCAGAAATACAAAGGATCCTAAGAGACTACTACAAGCAACTGTATGCCCATAAAATGGACAACCTGGAAGAAATGGACCAATTCTTAGAAAGGTACAACCTTCCAAGACTGAATCAGGAAGAAATAGGAAATATGAACAGACCAATTACAAGTAATGAAATTGAAACTGTGATTAAAAATCTTCCAACAAACAAAAGTCCAGGACCAGATGGCTTCACAGGTGAATTCTGTCAAACATTAGGAAAGAGCTAACACCTATCCTTCTCAAACCCTTCCAAACAATTGCAGAGGGAGGAACACTCCCAGTCTCATTCTACAAGGCCACCATCACCCTGATACCAAAACCAGACAAAGATACCACAAAAAAAAAAAAAGAAAGAAAATTACAGGCCAATATTGTCTTTAATAGCTTTAAAGAGTGGTTTGAAGACATGTAGGTAATGTGACTAATCTCACCTCTGCTTGGCTCAAAGAATAGTAAAATGGATTATATGATAGCAGTTACTTTTTCAGCTAATGTCTGTACCTTCTTTAGGAACCACAGAAGTTTCTTTTGTTCAGAGGATGGTGTACATGGTATGTGGCAGAAAGATGTATTGTTCGGCTCAACCCTATAGGGAGGGATAGCACATCTGGAGGAATGTGCCCTGGGTGGAAGGAATGAGCAGGATTGAGTGAGATAAGGAGTCAGTGTGAATTTCTGCATGATTTTCTTAGGGCATTATTTCTTAAGAGTAAGCCTTTCTTTCCTGACGAAATCAGGGGTACCTCTGCAATTTAGTAGCATTTTGTTGAATATAGGACTTCTATGGCAATTTATTTGCTTGCTTGTCTTTTCAGTTGATATGTCTTATTTTTCTTTGTTTCTCTGAGGGCAGTACCTAACATTGAATGGGTACTCAATAAATGTTTTCTGTCTGAATTAATGATTTTTTTAAAGAGAGGAAGTTAAAGAGGAAAAGAATAGTTGTAGAAGAATTTTGCTTTTTTAAATGACTCAGCTTACCTATAACAAAGTTAGTTTGATGAAGTTATACCCTGCTTTATTGATACTGCCAATTTGAAGGAAACGAATTAGACTAACGACTTTCCAACTTTTTTCATGTTAGAATCATCTAAGGGGCTTTTAAAAATCCAGTGTCCATGTTGCTACTCAAAGTGTGGCCTGTAGACTAGTAGCATCAGAATTACCCAAGAACTTGTTTAAAAATGTCTTCAGGTCCCTACTAAGATGTACTGAATGAGAATTGGCATTTTAAAAAGATCCTCATGTGATTCATATGCACATTAAATTTTGAGAAGGACTGATCTACAGCATTTTCTAATAATCATCTACCATATTATTTAAATAGTTAAGTAATTTTTTTTGCCATTCTTCTAATCTTTCATAATGAATCTAATTGATCAATTTTATAAACATGGCCCCTAAGAATAGTCAGTTAATAGAATTCTTAGCTTTTCTGTCTCTGGTAATAGGATTTCTGTATGGAGTTAGGCATCTATTTAACACTAATATAATCCTTTCATTGTTACATAATGAAGGAAAGCTTTCTGTATTCCTGACTTGTCCTTTGCCCTTTGTGGCTGGACAGTTTATCTCTATTGGTTGATTCATTTTGCTCTGAACCACATGACTAATCATATAGTACTAAAGTCTTTCAAGTGTTCACCATTAGGTCTGCCTTGTTTAAGATGGTATGTTGAACCACTCATTAAGTTTTCATTTGTTTCTCCTTCTCTTTGAGACCCTAAAATATTAAGTGATGAAAAATTGCAAAAATTAGAATAATTAGGAAAAAATATTTTGGAAGTTAAAAGGCAGATGCATGAGTGGTTAACTGATTTAGATTTGAGGAAGTTAAATCTTAAGATTGCTATGGAGAAAGCCCAAAGCATCCCAGCTTACACTACAGAATCCCAAAGACTCAGAGAGTGGCAATACCAGTTACCTTTGACGTGGAGGTAAATATGGTGAATTATTTGGAAGTCAGATTAAGAATGAGTTAGACCCTCTGATTTCCTCCTCTACTTTGTGCAACAAAGAGACTGCTTCTCCCCAGAGAAAACCAGAGGTTTATTCTTTTTGTTGGGGAACCTAGTCCCAGCTGGGAGTGGGCACTGTAGTGAAAAGAGGGTTTAAGTGAAAGTTTGTTATAAATATTGAGATTCCCCAGTCTTCTTCCTGTATCTTTTTCACAGAATGCTAGGTAGTAGGCTTATTCATTCTAGGAAGTAGATTTATGGTGTGTCCTCTGGGATTCTGAACAGCACAATAGAAATGATCTGAGATATAAAGATGTCAGTGTTTTCTTTTTTTTTTTTTTTTTAATTTTTTTTTATTTATTTATTTTTGGCTGTGTGGGGTCTTCGTTTCTGTGTGAGGGCTTTCTCCAGCTGCGGCAAGCGGGGGCCACTCTTCATCGCTGTGCGCGGACCTCTCACTATTGCGGCCTCTCCCGCTGTGGAGCACAGGCTCCAGACGCGCAGGCTCAGCAATTGTGGCTCACGGGCCCAGTTGCTCCGCGGCATGTGGGATCTTCCCAGACCAGGGCTCGAACCCGTGTCCCCTGCATTGGCAGGCAGACTATCAACCACTGCGCCACCAGGGAAGCCCGTGTTTTCTTACTGAAATGACCCAGTAGGTTATTTTACAGCCAACAGTTGATGAGTCACTTTCATGCATATAGCTTTTTCAGGTCCCATATATAGATATGAATAAATAACAAAAGAACATCAAATATTTAAGGAAACAGAAGCTAAAGCAAAAGTAACTTGGAGGAAACACACAATGAAGGTAGAAAGTGAGTATATTGCATATGTTAAATAATAATAAGATGCTGAAAAACAACAAACAATAGTTAAAAAACAAAGAAATTTTCATGGAAATTATAAATATAATGGCAAAATTGTAAAATTCATGAAGAGATGGAAGACAAAATTGAAGTACTTCCCAGGAAAGTAGAGGAAAAAGGTAGAATAGATGGATAGAAAATAAGAAAGTAAAGAAAATTTGAGGACTAATACATAGAATCCAACATTAAAATCATAGGAATTTGAAAAGGAAGGACAGAAGAAATGGAAGAGGAGAACATAATTGAAGACATAATTAAAGAAAAATTTCCAGAACTGAAGGACATGATTTCCTTCAGTGTTAAGGCATGCCAGATATCCTTACCAAGTACTCTGTGCAGTGCAAGGAAACAGTCACAAATATACCTCACCAGAACTGGTGGCAAAAAGCACAGCCTTACTTTGTTTGCCTTTCTTTTTTTTTAAGAAGGTTTCTATGCAATCAAATTTATCAATCTTTTTTTTATGCTTTCTGTCTTTGGTGCCATTCTTAGAAGTACCTATCCCACCCAAATATAAAAAGAAATGCATGTATGCTTTCTTCCTTCTGGAATTACTTTTATTTAAGATGTGAGGTAGAATATAACTTTATTTTAGTTTAATTTAATTTTGCAAACTAAATAGAAGTATCCACATTATATACTAAATATTTCCTACTGATTTTACAGTCCAAATTTACTATAAACAAAAATTATATATATTATAAGTAATATAGAAATACAATATATTTGGTCTCTTGAATACTTATTCTATTTATTGCTCTGTCTTTAAAGTAGTTTTCATAGTTGGCTGGGCAAATATTTCGTCTTAACTTTTTCAGAAATTCCCTGGCTATTCTTATCCAAAGTTATTTCTTCACAAGAATTCTAGAAACATTTTTCCAGCATTAAATCAAATATACAAAATGCTCATTGGATTTTGATTATTATACATCAAATTTAAAGTTGAATGTAGACAGAGTTGTCATGTTCATAACACTGAGGTTCCCCTTTCATGAGCATAGAATCTCATTCAGTCTTTTAAGGTGTCTTAAATATCCTCAGGTAGATAAGAATTCATTAGAATTATTATTATTATAAATCCATTTTTTTGTATAGTCATTGGATTTCTGTAGTAATTCTACATTTTTTCTTATTATAAATGGGATATTTTACTTTTATATTATCTAATTGTTTGAAGAATACAGGGAAACCATGTGTGTTTGTGTATGGGTGTGTGCGTACACATGTGTATGCATGTATTTTTAAAGTATTTATCTTATTTTATACTTGTATTGTCTAAACGTCTTCCTTTATTCTTCTGGGTTTTCCAGGTATATAGTCGTATCAACAACAATAGTTTTGCCACTCCTTCTTATGACCCCTGGGCTTCAACTCTCCTAAATTTGAAGATGCACAAATAAATTTCTTTCTCATTCACTGGTTGCCACATGTCATTTCTATCTCCTGAAAGTTCTTCCCTCTCTTTTAATTCCTACTAATTGCTCAGTTTATATCTTAACCATCAACCTTCAAGATTTTTGAAGACCTGGTCAGATGTCCTGCCTATATATTCCTATGTGCCCATGCCTATTGAAGCACTTGCAAAACGATATTGAAATTATCTAATTTCTTACCTGTCTCCTCTGTTCTGCAAGCTACAGGGACTATGTCCTGTTCAGTGCTTTACTAGATGCTTGAATCTTTTATAAAAAATTAACTTTTTAAACTTATTTTATTGAATGAAAGATTTTAAAAATCTATATTGCTTTACATTTTCAGAAGTTTCACACACATGATTTCATATAATCCCATAATAACTCTTTTTTTTAATCCTCTCCTCCTATATTGCCCCTCCCCCTTTCTTCTCCCCATGTGTAACCACTAGTTCTCTGTATCTGTGAGTCTGCTGCTTTTTTGTTTTATGAACTAGATTATTATATATATATATTTTTAGATTCCACATACAAGTTATATCATGTAGTATTTGTCTTTCTCTTCTATCTGACTTATTTCACTTAGCATAATGCCCTTCAAGTCCATCCATGTTGCTGCAAATGGCAAAATTTCATTATTTTTTATGGCTGAGTAGTAGTCCAATGTGTATGCGCATATATATATATGCATACACATATATGTGAGATATATATATATATATCCATTCATCTATAGATGAACACTTAGGTTGCTTCCATACCTTGTGACTGTAAATAACGCTGCTATAATGAATTAGTGTTCCTGTTTTTTTCAGAAATATACCTGAGGAGTGGAATTGCTGGGTTATATGCACTATTTTGGGGTTTTTGAGAAATCTCCATATTGTTCTCAAAAGTGGCTCCACCAATTTGAACTCCCAGCAACAGTTTAGGAGAGTTCCCTTTTCTCCACATCCTCACCAACATTTGTTATTTGTGTTCTTTTTGATGATAACCATTCTGATAGCTGTGAGGTGATATCTCATTGTGGTTTTGATTTGCATTTCCCTGATGATTAGTGATGTGAGCATCTTTGCATGTGCCTGTTGGCCATCTGCATTTCCTCTTTGGAAAAATGTCTACTCAGTTCTTCTTTTTTAATTGGGTTTTTTTTTTTTTTGATGTTGAGTTGTATGAGCTGTTTATATATGTTGGCTATTAACCACTTATTAGTCATATCATTTGCAAATATCTTCTTCCATTCAGTAGGTTGGCTTTTAATTAGTTTAATTGGGTTCCATTTGTTTATTTTTGCTTTTGTTTCCTTTGTTTTAGGAGATAAATAGAAAAAAATATTGCTGCAATTTATGTCAAAGAGTGTTCTGCCTATGTTTTCCTCTAAGAGTTTTATAGTATCTGGTCTTGCATTTACATCTTTAATCCTTTTTGAGTTTATTTTTGTATATGGTGTTAGAGAATGTTCTAATTTCATTCTTTTACATGTAGCTGTCCAGTTTCACAGCACCACTTATTGAAGAAGCTGTCTTTTCTCCACTGTATATTCTTCCCTCCTTTTTCACAGATTAATAGACCATAAGTGCATGGGTTTCATTCTGGACTCTCTATTCTGTTGCATTGATCGATGTGTATGTTTTTGTGCCAGTACCATACAGTTTTTTGTTTTTTTAAAATATTTATTTCATTTCATTTCATTTCACCAGGTCTTAGTTGCGGCTGGCGGGCTTCTCAGTTGTGGCTTGCAGGCTCCTTAGTTGCAGCTCACCAGCTCCTTGGTTGTGGCATATGGGCTCCTTAGTTGTGGCATGCATGTGGGATCTAGTTCCCTGACCAGGGATTGAACCCGGCCCCCCCACGTTGGGAGTGTGGAGTCTTAACTACTGCGCCACCAGGGAAGTCCCACCATACTGTTTTAATTACTGTAGTTTTGTAGTATAGTCTGAAGTCAGGGAGTGTGATTCCTCCAGCTCTGTTCTTCTTTCTCAAGATTGTTTTGGCTTTTGGAGTCTGTTATGTTTCCATATGTATTTTAAAATTATTTATTCTAGTTCTGTGAAAAAATGCCATTGATAATTTGATAGGGATTGCGTTGAATCTGTAGATTGCCTTGGGTGGTATGGTCATTTTAACAATATTAATTCTTCCAATCCAGGAACATGGTATATCTTTCCATTTGTTGGTGTCATCTTTGATTTCTATCATCAGTGTATTATAGTTTTCAGAGTATAGGTCTTTTACCTCCTTAGGTAGGTTTATTCTTAGGTATTTTTTTTCTTTTTGATGCTATAGTAAATGGGATTGTTTCCTTAATTTCTCTTTCTGATAGTTCATTGTCAGTGTATAGAAATGCAACAGATTTCTGTATATTGATTTTGTATCCTGCGGCTTTACTGAATACATTGATGAGCTCTAGTAGTTTTCTGGTAGTGTCTTCAGGATTTTCTATGTACAGTGTCATGTTGTCTGCAAACAGTGACAGTGCTACTTCTTCCTTTCCAGTTTGGATTCTTTTTATTTCTTTTCTTCTCTGATTGCTGTGGCAAGGACTTCCAAAACTACGTTGACTAAAAGTGGTGAATGTGTACATCCTTGTCTTCTTCCCGATCTTAGAGGAAATGCTTTCAGCTTTTCACCATTGAGAATGATGTTATCTGTGGGTTTGTCATGTATGGCCTTTATTATGTTGAGGTAGGTTCTCTCTGTGCCCACTTTCTGGCGAGTTTTTAATCATAAATAGATACTGAATTCTGTCAAAAGCTTTTTCTGCACCTATTGAGATGATCGTATGGTTTTTATTCTTTAATTTGTTAATGTAGTGTATCACATTGATTAATTTGCAGATATTGAACCATTCTTGCATCCCTGGGATAAATTCCACTTGATCATGATGTATGATCCTTTTAATGTATTGCTGGATTCAGTTTGCTAATATTTTGTTTTGTATTTTTGCAACTCTGTTCATCAATGATATATTGGCCTGTAATTTTCATTTTTTTGTGATATATTTGTCTGGTTTTGGTATCAGGGTGATGCTGGCCTCATAAAATGAGTTTGGAAGTATTCCTTCCTCTGCAATTTTTTGGAACAGTTTGAGAAAGGTGTTAACTCTTCTCTAAATGTTTGGTAGAATTCACCTGTGAAGTCATCTGGTCTGGACTTTGGTTTGTTGGGAGTTTTTAAATTACTGATTCAATTTCATTACTGGTAATTGTTCTCTTCATATTTTCTATTTTTTCCTGGTTCAGTCTTAGGAGATGGTACCTTTCTAAGAATTTGTTCATTTCTTTTAGGTTGTCCATTTTATTGGCCAAAAGTTGTTCATAGTAATCTCTTATGATCCTTTGTATTTCTGTGGTGTCGATTGTAACTTCTCCTTTTTCATTTCTGATTTTATTGATTTGGGCTGTCTCCCTTTTTTTCTTGATGAGTCTGGCTAAATGTTTATCAATTTTGTTTATCTTTTCAAAGAACCAGCTTTTAATTTCATTCATCTTTGCTTTTGTTTTTTTCAGTCTCTATTTCATTTATTTCTGCTCTGATCTTTATGATTTCTTTCCTTCTACTAACTTTGGGTTTTGTTTGTTCTTCTTTCTCTAGTTCCTTTACGTGTAAGTTTAGGTTGTTAGAAATTTTTCTTATTTCCTCAGGTAAGCTTGTATTGTTATAAACTTGCCTCTTAAAACTGCCTTTGCTGTATCCCAAAGGTTTTGGATTCTTGTGTTTTCATTTTTATTTGTCTCTAGGAATTTTTTGATTTCCTCTTTGATTTTTTTCAGCTATCCATTGGTTGTTTAGTAGCATATTGTTTAGCCTCCATGTGTTTGTGTTTTTTACAGTTTATTTCTTGTAGTTGATTTCTATTCTCATAGCATTGTCATTTGGAAAAGATGCTTGATATGATTTCAATTTTCTTAAATTTACCAAGGCTTGTTTTTGGGCCTAGCATGTGATTTATTCTGGAGAATGTTCCACATGCACTTGAGAAGAATGTATATTGTGCTGCCTTCAGATGGAATGCTCTATATATATCAGTTAGTCCACTTGCTCTAATGTGTCATTTACATCCAGTGTTTCCTTATTGATTTTCTGTCTGGATGATCTGTCCATTGATGCTAAGTGGGGTGTTAAAGTCCCCTACTATTATTGCATTCCTGTCAACTTTTCCTTTTATGTCCATAAACATTTGCCTTCTATGTTGAGGTGCTCCTATGTTGGGTTCATATATGTTTACAATTGTTATATATCTTCTTATTGGGTCGATCCCTTGATCATTATGTAGTGTCCTATTTTGTCTCTTGTATAAGTCTTTATTTTAAAGTCTCTTTTGTCTGATATAAGTATTGCTACTCTGACTTTCTTTTGATTTCTGTTTGCATGGAATACCTTTTCCATCCCCTCACTTTTATTCTGTGTGTCTCTACATCTGAGGTGAGTCTCTTGTAGGCAGCATATATGCAGGTCTTGTTTCTGTGTCCATTCAGCCACTCTCTCTGTCTTTTGATTAGAGCATTTAGTCCATTTATATTTAAGGTAATTATCAATATTTATGTTCCTGTTGCCATTTTGTTGTTTGGGATTTGGTTTTATAGGTCTTTTTTTCTCTTCTTTTTTCTTCTCTTCTCTTGTGATTTGATGACTATCTTTAGTGTTATTTTCTTTTTTATGTGTATATCTATTATAGATTTTTGGTTTGTGGTTACCATGAGGTTTTTGTATAGTTTGTGTGTGTGTGTGTATGTGTGATTGTTTTAAGTTGCTCGTCTCCTAGTTTCAAATGCATTTTAAATACCCTGCATTTGTACTCTCCCCCCTCACAATTACTGTTTTTGATATATTTTACATCTCACTGTTTTGTGTATCCCTTAACTGCTTATTGTAGTGATAAATGATTTAACTACTTTCGTCTTTTAACTTCCCTACCAGCTTTGTGTATGGATGATTTCCTACCTTTACTGTATATTTTACTTTAACGGTGTGCTTTTTCATTTTCCTAGTTATGACCTTATATTTTTTCTTCTAGAGAAGTTTCTTTAGCATTTGTTGTACAGCTCGTTTGGTGGTGCTGAAGTCTTTTAGATTTTCCTTGTCTATAAAGCTTTTGATCTCTCCATTAAATCTGAAGGAGAGCCTTGCTCTGTAGAGTATTCTTGATTGTAGGTTTTCCCTTTTATCACTTTGAATATATCGTGCCACTCCCTTGTAGCCTGCTGAGTTTTTGCTGAAAAATAGCTGATAGTCTTATGGGAATTCCTTTATATGTTATTTGTTGCTTTTCCCTTGTTGATTTTAATATTCTCTCTTTATCTTTAATTTTTGTCATTTGAATTACAATGTGTCTTGGTGTGTTCCTCTTTGGGTTCATCATGTATGGAATTCTCTGTGCTTCCTGGACTTAAGTGACTCTTTCCTTTCTCAGGTTAGGGCAGTTTTCAGTTATTACATTTTCAAATATGTTCTCAGGCCCTTTTGCTCTCTCTTCTCCTTCTGGGACCACTATAGTGTGAATATTAGTGCACTTGATGTTGTCCCAGAAGTATCTTAAACTGTCCTCATTTCTTTTCATTCTTTTTTATTTTTTCTTTTCAGTGGCAGTGATTTCCACTACTCTGTCTTCCAGCTCACTGATCCATTCTTCTGTATCATTTAGTCTACTGTTGATTTCTTCTAGTGTATTTTTTATTTCATTTATTGTGTTTCTCATCTCTACTTGGTTGTTCTTTTTATTTTCTAACTCTTTGCCGAAAAATTCTGATTTCTGTTCTGTGCATCCATTCTTTTCCTGAGTTCATTGATCATCTTTACAATCATTACTCTGAACTCTTTCTTGGGTAGATTCCCTATCTCCACTTCACTTAGTTCTTCTGGGGTTTTATCTTGTTCCTTCATCTGGAACATGTTCCTCTGCTGCCTCATTTTGTCTTAAGTTGCCATTGGTATTTTTGTGTATGTGTTAGGTTAGTTATATTTATCAACCTTGGAGAAGTTGCCCTCTGTAGAAGAAGTCCTTTGGATCCCTGCAGCATACTCCTCGTTCCTCACCGAAGCTATATGCTTTAGAGATTCCCCCTAAGAGGGCTGTGTGGGTCCTTCTGTTGTAGCAGGCTGACTATGTGGGTGGTCTGGTAGGCTTGGTTGGCCCTTAGCCTGGTTGGTTGCTAGGCTCTGCCTTTTGCTGGCTGGCTGGCTGTTGGTTAGCTGGATCTGTTCAGGAGGCTGCTGACTGCAGAACTCCAGGGGGCTTCGATGCTAGTGCTTGCTCACTGGTTGGTGGAGTCAGAGTTCAGAAAATTCTGGGGCTGTTGTTCCCCTACTGATGGGTGAAGCCAGGTCCTGGGCTTAGTGCTGGACTACTTGCAGGCAGAGCCAGGTTCTGGAGTCTAGTTACAGGGCCCGGGGATCCCAGAGCTCAGGAACTGTGTTCCTGACACAGTTGGGTATGGTGTCTGTGTTTTCCCAAAGCTTGTGTTGACCTGCTAGTGGGCAGGGCTGGGGCCCAGCTCATCCAAGGTGAGAGTCTGTCCTGCTGTTTGTGGGCTGGATTGCAGACTGAGAGATTGTGGTTTTCTTGCATCTGGTGTCTGCCCCCTGGTGGGGGAGGCTGTCCTAGAGGCTAATGCAGGCTTCCTGGAGAGCAGGGCTAGTGCCTGCCCACTGGTGGGTGGAGCTAGGTCTTGGCCTTCTGGTGGGCAGGGCTGTATGTAGAGGCATGTCTAGAGGTGACTGTGGGCTCAGGATGTCTTTAGGCAGCCTGTCTTCTGATGGGTGGGGCTATGTCCCCACCCAGTTAGTTGTTTGGCCTGAGGTGTCCCAGCACTGGAGCCTGCAGGCTGTTGGGTGGGGCCAGGTCTTGGCATTAATGAACCAAGATGGCAGCCTCCAGCACCAGTGTTCATACAGTAGAATGAGCTCCCAAATATGGCTGCTGCCAGTGTCTGTGTCCCCAGGATGAGCCACAGCCGCCCCCTACCTCTCCGGGAGACTCTCCAAGACCAGCAGGTTAGTCTGGCCCAGACTGCTGTCAAATTACTGCTTTTGTCCCGGTGCACATGAGATTTTGTGTGCGCACTTTAAGAGTGAAGCCTATATTTCTCTCAGTCTGTTGGGACTCCCAAAAGTAAGCCCCACTGGCCTTCAAAGCCAAGTGTTCTGGGGGCTCGTCTTCCTGGTGCAGGACCCCTGGGCTGGTGAGCCTGACATGGGGCTCAGAACTCTCACTCCTGTGGGAGGACTTCTGCAATATAATTCTCCATTTTGTGGGTTACCCACATGAGCCTATGGGATTTGATTGTATTGTGAATCCATGCCTTTCTACCTGTCCCAATGTAGTTCCTTCTTTATGACTTTAGTTGTAGAAGATCATTTCTGCTAGGTTTCAGTGTTTTTCATAGATGATTGTTCTAAAAGTAGTTGTGGTTTTGGTTTGCTCATGAGAGGAGGTGAGCTCAGTGTCTTTCTGCTCTGTCATCTTGGCTGATCCTCCAAACATAGACTCTTAAGTACTGTTTTTGTTTTTGTTTTTCTTAGTAAATCAATAAAATCTATTGCAAATATGGCTTTTATGCCCACTTTTCTGGTTTCTTTTATTTTTTGTTTTTTAATTTTTAAAATTTAAGTATAGTTGACACACAATATTTTATTAGTTTCAGGTGTACAACATAGTGATTCAATATTTGTATACATTATGAATTGATCACCATGATTAGTTTAGTAACCACCTGTCACCATAAAAAGTTATTGCAATATCATTGACTGTATTCCCTATGCTGTACATTACATCCCTGTGACTTATTTATTTTATAACTGTAAATGCAGCTTTAATGAGTACTTATTATAAGCTAGAGACTGTCCACGTGCTTAACCTATATTTCTTATTACGTTTCATAATCAAAACAAAACAGTAATTAGAATCTAATACTTCTTATTTGACAGATAAGGAAACTGAGGTTCAGATGGATTAAGATAAGTCATGGCCACAGTTTGATGAAGGTGTGTTTTGAATTCATATCTAGAAAAGAAATAATGGGAAACCAAACCACAGTATTATTAGTAGGAATACAGATAAAAGGATAAGTTTGAGAGAGATTTATAAATTGTAGTTCGCAAAACTTGATATCTAATTGGCTACAGAAATTACAGGAAAATTAAAAGTCAAGGATGCTCATCACATTTCTTATTTGGGGACTCTGAGGATTCCAGCAGAAGGGAAGAGATCACAGTTGAAGCAAAATCAAAAAATTGTGGTTTGTACATGTTGAGTTTCAACTATCTTTGGGATATTTAAGTAGATCTCTCCAGAAGGCAGTTAATGTATGGGTCTGTAGCTCAATGCGGAAGTTAGGTCAGAGTTCTGGGATCTATACTCAGAGCAGTTTAAAACACTCTTAGTACTGGAACAATGTTATGTAAAATAATACATCGTGACTAATAACATACATTTAATGGTAATCTTAACTCTAAATAGTGTTGAAAAGGATAATAAGTTAAAAAATAAAATTGTAATATAATTTAAGAATTCCCTGAATGCTAGTCAGGGATTCAAAATGGAGACTAAATAGAATAGTACAGTTCTATTATCATAAAAAATTAATAGGAGATAGTTGAAATAACTGTAAAGCCACTGTGTAGAGAAGGTGCATCTTAGAACATGAAAAGTTATTTACAATAAAATGATATAAGATCCAGCAAAACGATCATAGGACAATTGCAGTGATGATGTAGGTTTAACTTATTAGCTGAATTTCAACCTGTGCTCCTGGGTCTTGGTCAGTTTTACTGCTGTATAATTGACCTCCAGCTGATTGATTCAAATAAGCATAGAAAGATTCTATTCTGTTTCTGCTGCTTAATGTGATTGGGCGCCCATGAGCTTCAGAAAAAATGAAAAGGAAAAAAACAATTCTTCTCTGGAAAAGGGAACAGATGTTTCTTGTGCTATCAGATGATTGAGGAAGCAGTGTACATCTGATCTGGTCATTAAAACCAATAGAATAGTTGTATGATTTATTTAGAGGAGAGTTGACACTTTTGTGATTTGAAAGGGATGGGTACTTACGTTTAACGTTTGCTAACATTTCGGTAGTGATGATAAACCAAAATTAAACTAGCAGGTGTTAGCAGATGCATTTCGGGAAGCGAGGTTTTTTTGTCGGGAGAGTGGGTGGTGGAGAAGGACTTTAGTGAAATATGCTGCCTTATTTTTCAAGATTTTAAACATCTTAAATCTATATAGTTTTTAAAAAATTACTACCCATAAATGTATGGTGCAGAGACTTAACTTGAAGTAATAAGTACATAGAGATCTTGTAACTAAAAATAACATTTCAACAACAGTATTAAACTTGTTACCATGTTCATTATCCAGGTTGCCTCTTCTCCATTATAATCGTGAATTGAATCGTGTCAGATATCTAAGTTTAAAGTATTAGGTATTTGACTTCCTTGTTAGGGTAGAAGGCTTGTTATTTTCAGAATGAGCTCCTTTTTTGTTAATTATGCATCATTATCATTTTTAAAATGACATTTTGTAATTTTATAGCACTTAGAATTCATGATTTTCTTTCCTTTGCTTATGCAGTTTTATCTTTAGAAACAAGAAATGGATTTATCTCATAAAATGTTCTTTTGGAAAACATATCCATTATGTAAATCTACTCCAACTTTGAAAATTTATAAACAAGGGGAAAATTGAATATCTGTTTCGGAATGAAAAGATTCCAGAGTTTTTAGCTAGTGTCTTTTTGTCTAAGTTATTAGAATATTGGAACCTTCCAATTTAAGAGAATTCTCATTTGTGTTTATTTACTTTTCTTGATTGGTTCTAAATATAAATGTAGGTGTTAGTTGAGCTCACCTATGCTCTTTAATAACTTCCTTCCTATGAAATATACTTCCTGAGTGTGATGGCATTTTATGTGAGGCAATTTCCCTTGTTTTCTAATTTGAGGATTATGCTCCCCGGTTTGAAACCCTCTCCCATATGAACAGTTTATCTCAGTGCACTTTATTAACCACCTCCATTATTAAATGGAAGTGATGATAATAGTGGGACCTGCTTCAAGATATAGGCAATAAGGAAAACTGAACACTTAGATCGTTTTCTTATTCTTCATTGGCCAGCTATCAGATTCTAACATTGAGGTTAGTTTAGGCTCAGGCTCAGATTATAATGAAGAACTTTTTAACTAGAACAGACTGAAACAGTAGGAAATGCTGTACCTGTCCAAATTCAAGAGCCTCATGGCTTTATGAAGTCAATTTCATTCAGTATGAAACTTGATACAGAACTCATATTTTTCTCCCAGAAGCTACAGTCTGGTTGAGGAGATACAATTAGTACAACAGGTATGGCAGTGAATGCTGTAATAGGGGTAAAATTGAAGTCTTGAAAGAGTAGAGAAAGAAAGACAAATTGTGATGAATTGCATTTATGAAGGTCTTATTGAGAGAGGCGCATTTGATTTGTGACTTGAAATGTGCCTAGGACTTTCAGGCAGATATAGGTGTTAGGATGCCTTTAAAGGTATTGAGGGAGTATCCTAGTGTCCAGAGTCTCAACTGCTCCAGAGTTGGGTGATGTGTGGCTCCCGAGACTAAATTTTATCTAGTTAATGGAGTCACCCCCTGATAACCTCCTGACCTTTCACCTTTTCTCAAGATGGTCTGTGGTCTAGATAATCCTGGGTCTTAGCTGACGAACCTGATCACACTTGACATATGCAGAAACCTAAGTCCAAGAGGTCTAGTAACAGATTCTTTGGTGTGTGTCAAAAATTAAAGGTGACATGAGCTCACAGGAGAAAACCAGAGGAGAGATTTCAGGGTAAAGCAAAATGTTATTTTTCCAGATAAGTTGTTTTACTCCTGTCTTTCCACCACCCTAATCTGAGGTTGGGTATGTTAAGTGGGTAAATTTATTAGGTTTTGCTGGAAGGTGGAAGAATTTGAAGGAAACTTGAGAAATTATATAATTTTTGGAGTTGTTAAACTTTCTCTTTTCAATAAAGATTTGAATGGGTCATTGCTTGGCTTCCATGGCATGAGCTATATCAGGTATTAATAAAATCTGAGGTTTTGCCTTTGACTGTGATATAACATCTGCCGTAATTTCCTTTTCTGCACTCAGTCACCAGAAGCTTGCTGGAAAAAACTTACTCAAACTCAAAATCATCCCGTTGCGTTTATGACAAACTATTGTTCTTAGACCAGTTTGGTGAGTATTAACTTCACTTTCCTTTAGGAATATCTTATTTCTGTAAGGTTTACCAGCTTCCAAGCAAAATCTTCAGCTGTTTTACTCTACTAATCTATTTGACATGCTTACAAATGTCTGAAATTTTATCACACCCAATTCCGGCTGACCTCTGGAACTCCCTGCCCCCGTATTTAAAACTATTTAATTGGCCCCCTCAGGGACACACAGAAAATTGGATAGCTCCTCTGGTCCTAATCCACTGGGGAACACTATATGTAGTTACTCACCCGCTGGCAGAAAGCTGGAAAATTATTACCATGTGAGTAGAAAGAAGTAATAATTACATTTACTGTTTATGGCATGGGTAACTAATTTAAATGCTTTCAGGGACCAGGCAGGTGACAAAAAAACCCACTGAAGCTGGCAAGTGAAATTCAGTAGGTGGTGGTGGTGCGATGTATTATGAACTTCTGCCATTTTGTCCATCTTTATGCGTTCCAAAAATTTTGAAGTGTAGTGAGCGGACCCCCAAAATATGTCTGTGGACCAAATGTGCTTCAGAAGCTAAGGTGTACTTAACCTTTCTGAGGACAAAGATAATATGAGATCCTTGGGTGAGTGAGTGTTAAATGAGACTTAAAACAGTGTCTGGTGAATAGTAAGCACTCTATAATGTCACCTATTATTATTATACAAGAAGCCTTCCTTTGCTCATTGGAAATGAAGTGTTTACATGCCTTACATTTTCACATGAACTAGAATATTTAATTGATATCTGTCAATTCTTGAATAACCATCCATTTCACAGTATTTCTGAGCAGTTGCTACCTGCTAGCCATTGTCTTGGAGTTGAGAGTTCAACAGTAAACAAGATACATAAAACTCTTTTCCTTATTGGAGCTTGGTCTAATGGTAACAATAGACCCTTAATATGGTTATAATAAAATGTGATAAATACTATAATATGGAAGCTACTAGTTGATGCAGGAACACTAACCTGACATAGACGACAAGGAAGGCTTTGAGGAAGCATTCATTTTTGTGGTGATACTTGATGATACCATATCTTGAGGTCACCTGTCAATTCTGTGTTTTCAGGTTGATTATTCTCCACTTTTATCGTGGAGGAAACATGTAAATTTATCCTTGCTGGAATAATCATTCTAGACTTGGATTTACTGTCCCTAGTTATTATACCTCTGTAAGTGTTAGCTTATGTGGACTTAAAAAATACCTGATATGTGTAGTAAAAAATACCTGATATGCTGTAGTAACACAACGTGGGATGTTCTAATTTTATTAGATACTTCTATACCTAAAAGCACCTGGTTTTATAGTACTGAAAAATGGCATAGCAATGACTCAGTTCCATGATTGGGGCCCCAAATGCAATATATATGCATATATGTATACATATACATACACACATATATTTATATATATTTACATATGTATTTGTATATATTTATGTTAGTAACAAATATATACAGATATACAGTGCTATTTTTTTTTTATAGCCGTGTATTTCGAAACCAGAGATTTAGAAGTGGGGGTGGTTCTTCTCATTGTTAAACCTTTTGACAGATTCATAAAAATTTGTACCTATTTTCTGAGACTTTTAGTTTAGAAGTTTTAGTATCTAAGAGACTACATTTACACATATTTTCCTATAAGTTTATCATTGATAAACACTAGATAGATTCTTTTATGTGTTTTTAAATCTCATCTGAAAGGAATCATACCTTAAGTATCCTTAGCTAACATGTTTCTCTTGTTCCATATTATATTTTTGATATTTTATCTGGATAGAAGTAGCTAGCTCTACACTACCAAACGTAAAATAGATAGCTAGTGGGAAGCAACTGCATAGCACAGGGAGATCAGCTCTGTGTTTTGTGACCACCTAGAGAGGTGGGATAGGGAGGGTGGGAGGGAGGGAGATGCAAGAGGGAAGAGATATGGGAACATATGTATATGTATAACTGATTCACTTTGTTATAAAGCAGAAACTAACACACCATTGTAAGGCAATTATACTCCAATAAAGATGTTAAAAAAAAAAAGTAGCTCTATCTAATGTATTTCAACTACTATTTATTATTCCATTGTATGAATATACCATAATTTATCTTTACCCTTTTGATGGACATTTAGATAATTAAAAATTTTTTTTGGCTATACAGTCCATATTATAATGAACATTCTTATATATGTCTTTTGCAACATATAATTCTTTATGTACCTAGAAGTAGAATTTCTAGCTATCAGGGAAAAATCTACCTTTAGCTTTAATAGATAGTATTGATAGTTCTTTAATATGATTGTATAAACTTACAACATAAAACAAAGTACAAACCTTAATATTGTCAGACTTCTCTGATATGTACCAAACCATCTCAATTTTGTTTTACCTTGCACTTTCTTAATTACAAGTGAGATTGATCATCTAGGCATGTATTTATTGGGCATTGAGTTTCTCTTCTGTAAATTGTCTCTTAAAATTATTGAAACCTAAGTTCGTTTGGTTGCCAATATTCACAGATTTTCCCATGGCCAAAAAAGTATCAGTGCCAACTTACCACTTTTTTGTTATTTTTACCTTCCTCTTTGTGGTAGTTAATATCAGTCCTTTTTCTCAGATTGAATTTTTCTCTTTCTTTTTTTCAAATTAAATTTTTTACTTGTATTTTTTGTCATGTAAATCAGGTAAAACCTTCATATTTTGCATATATAATTCCTTCTCCAGGACTTTGTGGTTAATTAACCATCACCAGAGATTTATGCAGATGAAACTATTTGAATTACTGCTAGTTATTATAGTCATCTCAGATACTTTCCTTCTGGTGTAATGCCCTAGACTCTGCCTCTACAGGGTTTTTTTTCATTCCCACTGAGATTGCAGAGGCTGTTTTCACTATAGTGTCTTGCATAATGATTATGAGCTTAGGGGGAACAGTCAGTGTGACTTATAGATACTGATGCCTGCTATACCAATATATATCACAACATCTTAGTAAAGGGAGTTTCTTTTTACCTCTCTTAAAGGATGAAGTTAGGGAGAAAATGAGGAGTGTTGTCTATTGGTTTGTTATGGCTTCACATCCACTTGTTTATTACTATGTGAAGTTGTTTTGCTCTACTTGTTCATGGCTTAAGTGAAGTTGTTCTTATCTAAGGGTGACATTGTGTGGGGGGGCTGTGTCAGGATGATGTCAGTAAAATTGCTGTGCTTGTCAGTATGAACGTATGGAGGACCAGCTGTGATGTCATGGATATTTAAGCTTTAAATACCAAGAATTTGTGAGGACTTTTACCGGGAGTGTTTGGTCTGGGCAAGGCTACTCTTTGCAGATCTGAATAGCTCTTTGAAGATCTTGAGAGACTTGCTCCCGTGTGGTCAGGCTACTCTTGGTCGGCAGTAGTGTTAAACCTTGCAGAAGTCTCTGGAAGAGAAGGGACATCTGTTCCTGCTTTGGCAAGGCTGCTCCTCATAGATAGTGGCAAAGCTGTGTAACAGTGCCTGGCGTGATGACCTTCAAAGCGGACCACCTTGCCTGCCAACACCGGCACCATTATTCCACTAACATTGTGTTCTAGTAACAAGAGACTTTTGATTTGCACTGGCAGCTGGACATCAGCTTTTGGTTGGCTAAGCTGACTCTTCCAAAAGCCAGCTCATAGAAATGTACACCTCAACTAAATTCGACTTTATTTCTTTCACCTCCCCTCTGCCTGGAACAATAGTGTAATTAATCTCTCATTGGTTTGGAGTATGTAATAACATACTTTATTGGCTTATTAAGAGACATGATCCCATATGCTGTTGGCTTGTGATGTATTATTATTACAAATTATAATTCCCACAGTGAACTGTGTTAAATAAGTTATTGGCGAAGACAGCCTCAGTCTCTGAGCAGTTTTCCAAAGACAAAACAAGGACATATTCATGAATGGTAGCAGCAAAACTTTATTTTTCCAATTTCTCAAAGCCTTTGGATTTTGTCTATATTATGCCTGAGGATTTTTGGCATGTCAGAATCCTTTAGAGTGTCAGTGTTTGGTTTAGGTTCATTAAACTTACTAGTAAAATTTAGGAACATAGTAGGAGTTTCAGGTGGCACATTGTAAATATATTTTCTGGTAAGTACATTGATTTTGACAAATTCAGACCAATCTGAATTTAACTTTGCCTTCCTTAGTCATGTACCCTGAAAGTTGGGAAAAACAGCTTTTGACAGTAAAAATCAGCAAATTCTTGCCATTTTTTTTTGGTTTGTTAGTCTTTTCTATACAAGTTTAGTACTACATATGATACCCTGGGGCATTCTGGAGTCTGGTTCTGGTTACTGGTCTAATAACAATGGGCTAAGGCACGAGAGGATTTATTAACTACCTCTTATTAAGGGAGCTTCCTCAGGCAAGGAAATAATGTTTTTTTTAAGCCAGGAAGGAAGGGCAACTTCCAAAGAATGACAAGAACTTCCTTAGGCAATGGCAGTCAGTGGAGGGTGCTTCATAGGAGAGGACAAGGACAGATGGGTGAGTCATTCCTTCCCTTCATATTTCCCCTTTTAAGTAGCCAGAATCCCATCTTTGTGATTATTGTCTTATGGCCTCCAACAAAAGGCACACAAAGAATTAAGTTGTGTATTACTAGACTACAGAATCAGTTGAATTCCTACTATTTCATGGTCATCAGTTCATTCTTTAAGGTAGTAATGTGGGGTTTTAAGCTTGGCATTCTTTTGCAGTTTCATGGAAATCAGCCCCCCTACCATAGGGTGCTCTAATTCCTCATGCTCTTCAAAATGTTTTATGGTGCCAGGGAGACATTGTTCTAGGTGATACTAAGTGAATACTTTGAATTGGTTATTTTCTCATAGGCCTTCAAAGTTTCTATCCTGGAATACAATGTACATGTGTGTGCATGTCTATCTTTATTTGTATATAAATATACGTATATGTGTATACAAGTATGACATTATTTATCTTCACCTTCTCAACAGTGCAGTTTCAAATACCCTACAGTTCTCTAAGTCTCTGTTATCAGTTCTCTTTCTTGTATCAATATTTGCATTAATTGGAATCTTTCTTTACAAACAAATAAAACTGATGTTGGCGAACTTCAGCAGTAAGTGAATTTGTTGAAGACATAAGGGAATTCATAGAATTGTTGGAAAACACGAGAACGAGGTTGGAAAATGGGTTGAAACCAAGAATTCTTTAGAGGCAAGAAGCACAAACTCCAGGAGTAGATCTGTAGCAGCACCAACAGGGCTCTGCCACTGAATTGAATGAGGTGCATATTTTCCTCCTATCCTTGCATAATGATTTTAGTATTTAAATCCCAGAAGATAGTACTCAACTGTACAAGTTTAGATTATTTACTGGGGAGTAAGGAAGGAAACTGTGGTTGTGTTTGAAAGGGGAGTTGGATGCTGGACAACCAAAACTGACAAGTGTCTCCTACATGTGGGAAAATTTTGAGCCACTATCACTTTTGAAAATAGATGTAATACTTTGTTTTTGTGCTTTGATCTATTTGAAATATTTTAATAGATGATGTTTAATCAACTTATAATTGTCATAATTCAATATATTTTATTTTACTTTTGTTGTCTTATTTTATGCTCTTTATTGTCTATTTCCTTATACTTCTTTCACTGAAAAGTTTTTAATTTTGAAAGTTTATAATTTTAAAAGTTTACATAAAATATAAACTCAAAAAATGGATTTATTTGCAACATGTAAACATCCTCTATTTTTAACAAACACCATGTACTATACTGTGTTTTAAATAGTTTATTAGGACATATAAGCCTTTTTAAAGGAATTATCTACTGTATAAATTTGTTTTATTTTTTACAAGAAATACTCTATTTTTGAACCTTTTCCTTTTATTGGCTGTAGTCTTAGAGGAGGCTGATATGAAATGAGTTGTTCCTGGACATATTTTGGAAAAACTGAAAATGTTAAGAATTTGTCTCAATTGACTTGGTAGTGATATACATTTGAGACCCAGAAGACTTAACATACCATGAAGGTGTCTTGTGTCAATGTATGGTGTAATTTCACTGTTATCAAATGACACAAAATAGAAAATTGTGTGTACTTGCATGTATGTGGGGTGTGTGTATGGTGTGTGATCGTTTTATATGAAAAACCCACGTGAAACTGAATGTTCTCCACAAAGGTTGGTGAATTGCAGTCCCCAAAACTCCAACACCTCTGTCTGAAAACATAATATTGGGAGAGCTGTGCAATCACAGAGATGAGTCGGGACCAAGAGTACTAAACTGGCAACATTTGCTTAAGGACAAATGCCAGAATGGGCTGGTAGAGCTAAATGCTAGGAAACTGGAAATCTTAGCTGGAAGGGGGTCTTGAGCCATGCAGTTTGTCTAGAGTTGAAGCATAAGCAGAAGACTGAAATCAATAGTTGTTAGCAGAGAGGAGAGCAATATAGGAAACCAAAGGCCAGTCAAGCATTGAGGTCAGTACAAAGTAGCAGATAGACATCATGCAGCAAGAAATATCTATTTAGGAGAAGCAAGCCACTTTTGTATTTCTTGTTGAGTGACTGATTCAGATAAATGCTGTTGAGAGTTTGTTTGTAGAGGATAGATCAGTTGCTAAGGTGGATCCTGACATGACAAAGAAGACACAAAGAATGAAGGCAAAGATTGAGGGGCAGGGAATGGGAACTAGCAATGGTTTGGAGGAGACCTCGATGACAGAAGCCTTCAGAAAGAAATAATGGGGGGGTGGGAGGTGCTCCTTTCATGTAATAAAATGTTGCAGAGGAAACTAGTTAAATTATTCCATTCTTTCTTTTTTTTTTTACTCAAAACTATTGAATTGTATACTTTATTTTTTAAATTTTTAATTTTTTTATAAAGCAGGTTCTTATCAGTTATCTATTTTATACATATTAGTGTATATACGTCAATCCCAATCTCCCAATTCATCACACCCCCCATCGCCCCCGCTGTCCCCCCCTTGGTGTCCATATGTTTGTTCTTTACATCTGTGTCTCTATTTCTGCCTTGCAAACCAGTTCGTCTGTACCATTTTTCTAGATTCCACATGTATGCATTAATAGACAATATTTGTCTTTCTCTTTCTGACTTGCTTCATTCTGTATGACAGTCTCTAGATACATCCATGTTTCTACAAATGACCCAATTTCGTTCCTTTATATGGCTGAGTAATATTCCATTGTATATATGTACCACATCTACTTTATCTATTCGTCTGTCAGTGGGCGTTTAGGTTGCTTCCATGACCTGGCTATTGTAAATAGTGCTGCAATGAACATTTGGGTGAATGTGTCTTTTTGAATTATGGTTTTCTCTGGGTATATGCCCAGTAGTGGGATTGCTGGGTCATATGGTAATTCTATTTTTAGTTTTTTTAAGGAAATAGTGGCTGTATCAATTTACATTCCCACCAGCAGTGCAAGAGGGTTCCCTTTTCCACACTGTCTCCAGCATTTGTAGTTTGTAGATTTTCTGATGATGCCTATTCTAACCAGTGTGAGGTGATACCTCATTGTAGTTTGAATTTTCATTTCTCTAATAATTAGTGATGTTGAGCAGCTTTTCATGTGCCTCTTGGCCATCTGTATGTCTTCTTTGGAGAAATGTCTGTTTAGGTCTTCTGCCCATTTTTGGATTGGATTGTTTGTTTTTTTACTATTGACCTGCGTGAGCTGTTTATATATTTTGGAGATTAATCCTTTGTCCATTGATTCGTTTGCAAATATTTTCTCCCATTGTGAGGGTTGTCTTTTCATCTTGTTTATGGTTTCCATTGCTGTGCAAAAGCTTGTAAGTTTGATTAGGTGCCATTTGTTTATTTTTGTTTTCATTTTGATTACTCTAAGAGGTGGATCAAAAAAGATCTTGCTGTGATCTGTGTCAGAGTGTTCTTCCTATGTTTTCCTTTAAGAGTTATATAGTGTCTGGTCTTACATTTAGGTCTTTAATCCATTTTGAGTTTATTTTTGTGTATGGTGTTAGGGAGTGTTCTAATTTCATTCTTTTACATGTGGCTGTCCAGTTTTCCCAGCACCACTTATTGAAGAGACTGTCTTTTCTCCGTTGTATAGCCTTGCCTCCTTTGTCATAGATTAGTTGACCATAGGTGCATGGGTTATCTCTGGGCTTTCTATCTTGTTCCATTGATCTGTATTTCTGTTTTTGTGCTAGTACCATATTGTCTTAATTGCTGTAGCTTTGTAGTATAGTCTGAAGTCAGGGAGTCTGATTCCTCCAGCTCCATTTTTTCCCTCAAGACTGCTTTAGCTATTGGAGATCTTTTGTGTCACCATACAAATTTAAGATTTTTTGTTCTAGTTCTGTAAAAAATGCCATTGGTAGTTTGATAGGGATTGCATTGAATCTGTAGTTTGCTTTGGGTAGTATAGTCATTTTCACAATATTGATTCTTCCAATCCAAGAACATGGTATATCTCTCCATCTTTTTGTGTCATCTTTGATTTCTTTCATCAATGTCTTATAGTTTTCTGAGTACAGGTCTTTTACCTCCTTAGATAGGTTTATTCCTAGGTATCTTATTCTTTTTGTTGCAATGGTGAATGGGATTGTTTCCTTAATTTCGCTTTCTCATCTTTTGTTGTTAGTGTATAGGAATGCAAGAGATTCCTGTGCATTAATTTTGTATCCTGCAACTTTACCAAATTCATTGATTAGCTCTAGTGGTTTTCTGGTGGTGTCTTTAGGATTTTCTGTGTATAGTACAATGTCATCTGCAGTGACAGTTTTACTTCTTCTTTTCCAATTTGGATTCCTTTTATTTCTTTTTCTTCTCTGATTGC
Source organism: Balaenoptera ricei (assembly GCF_028023285.1). Lineage (NCBI taxonomy): Eukaryota > Metazoa > Chordata > Mammalia > Artiodactyla > Balaenopteridae > Balaenoptera > Balaenoptera ricei. Next base: position 110,353,704 of record NC_082643.1, read on the forward strand.
CATGGCTATAACTTCCAAAACTATGTTGAGAGTGGCCAGAGTGGACATCCCTGACCTGTTCCTGATCTTAGAAGAAATGGTTTCAGTTTTTCACCATTGAGAATGGTGTTTGCTGTGAGCTTGTTGTATGTGGACTTCGTTATGTTGAGGTAGGTTCCCTCTATGCCCACTTTCTGGAGAGTTTTTATCATAAATTGTTGTTGAATTTTGTCAGAAGCTTTTTCTGCATCTATTGAGATAATCATATGGTTTTTATTCTTCAAGTTGTTAATATGGTATATCACATTGACTGATTTGCATATATTGAAGAAACCTTGCATCCCTGGGATAAATTCCACTTGATCATGGTGTATGATCCTCCTAATGTGCTGTTGGATTCTGTTTGCTAGTATTTTGTTGAGGATTTTTGCATCTATATTCATCAGTGATATTGGTCTGTAATTTTCTCTTTTTATAGTATCTTTGTCTGGTTTTGGTATCAGGGTGATCGTGGCCTCATAGAATAAGTTTGGGAGTGTTCCTTCCTCTGCAGGTTTTTGGAAGAGTTTGAGAAGAATGGCGTTAGCTCTCCTCTAAATGTTTGATTGAATTCACCTGTGAAGCCATCTGGTCCTGGACTTTTGTTTGTTGGAAGATTTTTTTTTTTTTTTTTTACTTTATTTATTGTTGGTTGCATTGGGTCTTGGTTGCTGCACATGGGCTTTCTCTAGTTGTGGTGAGCAGGGGCTACTCTTTGTTGCGGTGCATGGGTTTCTCATTGCGGTGGCTTCTCTTGTGGAGCATGGGCTCTAGGCATGCAGGCTTCAGTAGTTGTGGCTCATGGGCTGTAGAGCGCAGGCTCAGTAGTTATGGTACGTGGGCTTAGTTGCTCCATGGCATGTGGGATCTTCCCAGACCAGGGCTCGAACCCATGTCCCCTACATTGTCAGGTGGATTCTTAACCACTGCACCACCAGGAAAGCCCCTGTTGGAAGACTTTTTATCACAGTTTCAATTTCATTACTTAAGAGTGGTCTGTTCATATTTTGTATGTCTTCCTGGTTCATTGTGAAAGGTTATACATTTCTAAGAATTTGTCCGTTTCTTCCAGGTTGTCCATTTTATTGGCATAGAGTTGCTTGTAGTAGTCTCTTATGATGCTTTGTATTTCTGCGGTGTCCATTGTAACTTCTCCTTTTTCATTTCTAATTTTATTGATTTGAGTCCTCTCCCTCTTTTTCTTGATGAGTCTGGCTAAAGGTTTCTCAATTTTGTTTATCTTCTCAAAGAACTAGCTTTTAGTTTTATTGGTCTTTGCTATTGTTTTTTTTGTTTCTATTTCATTTATTTCTGCTCTGATCTTTATGATTTCTTTCCTTCTACTAACTTTGGGTTTTGTTTGTTCTTCTTTCTCTATTTTCTTTAGGCATAAGGTTAGATTGTTTATTTGAGATTTTTCTTGTTTCTTGAGGTACTATTGTATTACTATGAACTTCCCTCTTAGAATCATTTTTGCTGCATCCCATAGGTTTTGGATTGTTGTGTTTTCATTGTCATTTTTCTCTAGGTAATTTTTGATTTCCTCTTTGATTTCGTCAGTGATCTCTTGGTTATTTAGTAACATATTGTTCAGCCTCCATGTGTTTGTGTTTTTTATGTTTTTCTCCCTGTAATTGATTTCTAATCTCATAGCGTTGTGGTCAGAAAAGATGCTTGATATGATTTCAGTTTTCTTAAATTTACCGAGGCTTGATTTGTGACCCAAGATGTGATATATCCTGGAGAATGTTCTGTGTGCACTTGAGAAGAAAGTGTAATCTGCTGTTTTTGGATGGAATGTCCTATAAATATCAACTAAATCTATCTGGTCTGTTGTGTCATTTAAAGCTTCTGGGTCCTTCTTAATCTTCTGTCTGGATGGTCTGTCCATTGGTGTAAGTGAGTTGTTAAAGTTCCCCACTATTATTGTGTTGAGGTCGATTTGCTCTTTTATAGCTGTTAGCGTTTGCCTTATGTTGGGTGCATATATCTTTATAATTGTTATATCTTCTTCTTGGATTGATCCCTTGATCATTATGTAGTGTCCTTCCTTGTCTCTTATAACATTCTTTATTTTAAAGTCTATTTTATCTGATATGAGTATTGCTATTCCAGTTTTTTTTTGATTTCCATTTGCATGGAACATCTTTTTCCATCCCCTTACTTTCAGTCTGTATGTGTCCCTAGGTCTGAAGTGGGTCTCTTGTAGATAGCATATATGTATGTCTTGTTTGTGTATCCATTCAGCGAGCCTGTGTCTTTTGGTTGGAGCATTTAATCCATTCACATTTAGGGTAATTATCGATATGTATTTCCTGTTACCATTTCCTTAGTTGTTTTAGGTTTGTTTTTGTAGGTCCTTTTCTTCTCTTTTGTTTCCCACTCAGAGAAGTTCCTTTAGCATTTGTTTTAGAGCTGGTTTAGTGGTGGTGAATTCTCTTAGCTTTTGCTTGTCTGTAAAGCTTTTGATTTCTCCATCGAATCTGAATGAGATCCTTGCCAGGTAGAGTAATCTTGGTTGTAGGTTCTTCCCTTTCATCACTTTAAGTATATCATGCCACTCCCTTCTGGCTTGTAGAGTTTCTGCTGAGAAATCAGCTGTTAACCTTATGGGAGTTTCCTTGTATGCTGTCAGTTTTCCCTTGTTGCTTTTAATACTTTTTCTTCTCTTTAATTTTTGTCAGTTTGATTCCTGTGTGTCTCGGCATGTTTCTCCTTGGGTTTATCCTGTATGGGACTCTGCACTTCCTGGACTTGGGTGGCTGTTTCCTTTCCCATGTTAGGGAAGTTTTTGACTGTTATCTCTTCAAATATTTTCTCGGGTCCTTTCTCTCTCTCTTCTCCTTCTGGAACCCCTATAATGTGGATGTTGGTGTGTTTAATGTTGTCCCAGAGGTCTCTTAGGCTGTCTTCATTTCTTTTCATTCTTTTTTCTTTAGTCTGTTCCACAGCAGTGAATTCCACCATTCTGTCTTCCAGGTCACTTATCCATTCTTCTGCCTCAGTTATTCTGCTGTTGATTCCTTCTAGTGTATTTTTAATTTCAGTTATTGTATTGTTCATCTCTGTTTGTTTGTTCTTTAATTTTTCTGGGTGGTTTTCTTTAATTCTTCTAGATCTTTGTTCAGCATTTCTTGCATCTTCTTGATCTTTGCCTCCATTCTTTTTCTGAGGTCCTGGATCATCTTCACTATCGTTATTCTGAATTCTTCTTTTGGAAGGTTGCCTATCTCCACTTCATTTAGTTGTTTTTCTGGGGTTTTATCTTGTTCCTTCATCTGGTACATAGCCCTCTGCCTTTTCATTTTGTCTGTCTTTTTGTGAATGTGGTTTTTGCTCCACAGGCTGCAGGATTGTGGTTCTTCTTGCTTCTGCTGTCTGCCCTCTGGTAGATGAGGTTATCTGAGAGGCTTGTGCAAGCTTTCTGATGGGATCACCTGGTGGTGGGTAGAGCTGGGTGTTGCTCTCATGGGCGGAGCTCAGTAAAACTTTAATCCACTTGTCTGCTGATGGGTGGGGCTGCGTTCCCTCCCTGTTGGTTGTTTGGCCTGAGGTGACCCAGCAGTGGAGCCTACAGGCTCGTTGGTGGGGCTAATGTCAGACTCTGGAGCGCTCATGCCAAGGAGTACTTTCCAGAACTTCTGCTGCCAGTGTCCTTGTCCCCACGGTGAGACAGAACCAACCCCCGCCTCTGCAGGAGACCCTCCAACACTAGCAGGTAGGTCTGGTTCAGTCTCCCCTGGGGTCACTGCTCCTTCCCCTGGGTCCTGATGTGCACCCTGCTTTGTGTGTGCCTCCAAGAGTGGGGTCTCTGTTTCCCAGTCCTGTCAAAGTCCTGCAATCAAATCCCGCTAGCCTTCAAAGTCTGATTCTCTGGGAATTCCTCCTCCCCTTGCCAGACCCCCAGGTTTGGAAGCCTGACGTGAGGCTCAGAACCTTCATTCCAGTGGGTGGAGTTCTGTGGTATAATTGTTCTCCTGTTTGTGAGTCACCCACCCAGCAGTTATGGGATTTGATTTTATTGTGATTGCAACCCTCCTGCCATCTCATTGTGGCTTCTCCTTTGTCTTTAGATGTGAGGTAGCTTTTTTGGTGAGTTCCAGTGTCTTCCTGTCGATGATTATTCAGCAGTTAGTTGTGATTCTGGTGCTTTCACAAGAAGGAGTGAGCACGTGTCTGTCTACTCCACCATCTTGAACCAATCTCAAATTATTCCATTCTTTCCATCTAGCTTTGAGACTTTAAAGAATTCTTAAAGATAATGTGTTATGATTTCAACTAATAATTAGGTTAATAAAAAATATGCAAGCTAAGCACTGCTATTTAGGAAAAAATTAGGAAACCCTTCAGTTTATGTATCTCAATACTGACTTTTAGTTATGAAACTGTTTTCATCATGGGAGGAGAAAACATTTTTATACTTTTTATTTTGGAATATTTAAAATATATACAAATGTAGAGAAAGTAGCACAATGGACAACCACTTACCCTCTCTTAGCTTTAACAATCATAAATTGCCTGCCATTTTTGTGTTGTTTTTGGTCTCAATTATATTAAAGCATATACTAGAATCACATTATTCATGTGTAAATGCTTCATTACATAAATCTAATAGATTAAGACTTTTTTCCCAAACATAATAATACCAATATCACACCCCCAAAAGTTTACAGTAATTTCTTAAGAACAGTATTTCTTTGTCATAGGAAATACAGCTTTTACTGTCTCTTTCTTATATCTATATATCACACAAAATAATTCATCTTCCTGGTTAATAAAGATACAAGAGACACTTTGAAACTCATTTGTAACCAGGCCACCTAATATTGTTTTCCTAAGATTGTATGTATTTCTGAGAACACTGACATCGTTATGTTGTAAATATGCTGTAGAGTCAGATAGTACATCCATTTTATTTCCTAATACTCTGCTCGTGGCTTTGACATTTCCAATGAGAAGAGGATAGGGATAGTATCAGGGACTATCATGGATGAAAAGACATATTTCATTTCAGCATTGGAGGAATGGAGTCTGTCCAACTGTAGTTGTTATCTTTGGCTAGGGACCTGTAATTGCTCTTACAGCCTGGACAGGAACCAGGTGTGAGGGACGTGTGTTAACTCTCTGTTAACCAGGAACTGTTACAGGTGCTAACGTGAGTGACATTAGAGCATAGATTGCTGAGGAAGTCTGAAAAGTGTCTGGAGAAATGATTTTATCCACCTGTTTGCTTCTAGAAACAGCCACACAAGCCAACTGATATACCAGAAAGAAGTTATTGGGGAGAATTGCTACTTAAAGTCTTCATACACATGCTCTCCATTACATGGCAAAAGAATAATATAGAATATAAATTTTCTATTGAGGAAGACAAGTATTATTTGATGAGTCTATATCACTGATTAATTTTTGAGGGCTTATTTGACCCAGGTTTTATATTTGATGTAATGTGAGTTCAGTCTCTACTCTCAAGGCATTTATAATTCAAGGGGCATGGTAAAATAAGGAAATATTTTATGGTTATTCATTAATGCAACATATATGTCTTAAAATCCTAGAGATGAAATAAAGGCTGATTTGGCTACAGAATAGATGAAATGGTAGAATCAGGCAGCAAATCTGATAACTATTAGTTACAGAAGAAGTAAATATCAAAATTAAATAATAAAGCATCTTTTCTAGTTCACATGATTTCTAGTGGGCTATGTGCTTTTTGAGAGATTGTAGTTGCATTTACCCAAGGCAGATGCCATATAGAGAAAATGCTTAGCAGCAGAAAGATAGAAGTGTTGGAGTCAGATGGACCTAAGTTTACATATTTCTTCACTTTAGTTATCTTGTGTGACCTTCATGTACTCTTTCTTTTAATCTCCATATACTCAGTTATTTAATAGGGACAAAAATCTTAACATCAATAAAGATTAACAGTGAAAGAACATAGAAAGCATCTAGCACTCCATAAACATTAGCTCCATTTCCTATATTAACTAATATAAAAGAATAGCCATGGAATAATTTTGAGATGGAGAGATGGGTGGGAAGAGTATTGTCACTAAGGTGGAAATCGTGAAAATTTTTCAGAAAACTGTATATATTGAGGCTGCTAAATGAGCCCAGAAAAGAGCCTACTGAGAGCATAGATTTTATCTTACTGGTTTCCTTATTTTACCAGCACCTGGTTCAGAATTTTCAACAAGGTTGATGCTCAGTACAACTAGTTGCTTAATGAATGGCAAAACCTATTCTTAAGATTGAAGTTTGAAAACACTTATTAAGATGACCACTGCCTTAACTATGACTGTAGATTGTAGCAGACCAACTGCTCCACGCAAAATTAGTAGAAAAATCGGATACAGATTAGATAGATTATATATAATGCCATATATACATACATGTATGATATACATGTCATTTTTTGAGACATCAGATGGCTTAGGCAGGCAAAAATTAAGACACCTACTTTCTGGAGATTCTGTGTACATTTTCTCTTTCAGGTCATTTGTCAACTGAAAAAGCAGTAGAGACCAAGAAACTGGGCAGAAGATGGCTGCTTAGAAGCAGAAAAACCAGCAGAGTTTTCAGCAATTTCATGGTCCTGCAGAGACCAAAACTGGAATGAGGCTGCCAAGGCAGCCAAAGCTTGAGGGACTAGGGGTCTGGAGTGAGCCCAACACTCAACACTAGTTTCTCCCTCAAGACATTTGCTAATTTTTTTTTTTTTCACACACACACACTGTATTTTATTTTTACAAGAGATAAATAGACTGACACCAAGCATTGTACATGGATGACCACAACAAAAGCAACAATGATTGAAATTACCAAACATGAAACACACTCATACTATGTCATAATATTGACATTCAGTCCAGTAATCCACTGTAACAGCTCCTTTACTTTGCAGTGAAAATTGATTTGTATATTCTTTGCCTCTGAGTCCTTGTGGGATTTTTTTTTTTTAATTCAAACAGAAAGTCACAAAAATTATACTCATCCTCATCAGTTCACTCAGTCTCATGTAATTAATTTTTTTTTTCATTTGATCTTTTGTTAGCACTTTTATGAGTTCATCAGTTTTTCATTAGAGTGCTGAAAATGCTTATTCATTCAGTTCAGCAGTACAGTCAATTACCAGAAACCTGTACTTGTCAGCGTCTTTTCCATGAATTTCTTGAAGATGAAACCCTTTTATAGGAACATATTTGCAAAAGCATCAGAGTACACCCAGAACTGTCTGTAAATGACAAAAGACTTAAAAATGACCACAGTTAAAGATTTGATGAAAGTTCATAATAATGCAGTTGACAAGAAAATTAGTTATTTCTGAGATATACATTTTAAAGTAATAACTAGGATTATGACTTATAACATTATACCAGAACATATAAGATTTTTAGAAATTTCATGTAATGCCTGCAACATTTATATTAATATATTTCTATACAAATAACCCAATGAAAGTTTAGTATTAGTTGTTTTGTTTGTTTTTTAATACTGCAGGTTCTTATTAGTCATCAATTTTATACACATCAGTGTATACATGTCAATCCCAATCACCCAATTCAGCACACCACCATCCCCACCCCACCGCAGCTTTCCCCCCTTGGTGTCCGTATGTCCGTTCACTACATCTGTGTCTCAACTTCTGCCCTGCAAACTGGCTCATCTGTACCATTTTTCTAGGTTCCACATACATGCATTAATATACGATATTTGTTTTTCTCTTTCTGACTTCACTCTGTATGACAGTCTCTAGATCCATCCACGTCTCAACAAATGACTCAATTTCATTCCTTTTTATGGCTGAGTAATATTCCAATTGTATATATGTACCACAACTTCTTTATCCATTCATCTGTTGATGGGCATTTAGGTTGCTTCCATGACCTGGCTATTGTAAATAGTGCTGCAATGAACATTGGGGTGCATGTGTCTTTTTGAATTAGGGTTTTCTCTGGGTATATGCCCAGTAGTGGGATTGCTGGGTCATATGGTAACTCTATTCTTAGTTTTTTAAGGAACCTCCATATTGTTCTCCATGGTGGCTGTATCAATTTACATTCCCACCAACAGTGCAAGAGGGTTCAAGCTCCATAGAAAGGGAGGCTAAAAGTAAAGCAGAAAGTAGCTGAAAGGCAAAACTGAGGTTTTTTGTTATATTGTTACCATGGAAAGGCAGAATTTCTAATTTAGGACAATTCAAGGGGAAGGAGCACTCAAGGCTCTCACTTGCAAACCTAGAGAGCTATGTCCGAGGAGGTACAGCAAAAGTAGACTGAGTCTTACTAGGAATATAGCCCAACTCTAATCAGCTTGGCATATGGTTGGACTGGGGTGATGTGTCCCTTTTCTGTGTGCCTTCCAGTGAAGAGAGTGAATTCAATACTGGGGAGATAACATCACCCAGTACCTCAACTAGTTCTCATACAAAATGTTTTATTGTCAATAAAAAATTACCAACAAGCCTCAAAATAGAATGAAAAGGAAAAGAGAGAATAGGAAGATACCCAGAGTTAACTCATACTGGAGTTATCAGATACAGACTTTAAAAAAGGGATTATTATTTTCAAGAAAGTAGATGAAAAGATGCTAAGTTACACAGAAGAACTAGAATGTAAGAAAACAATTAAAATTCTATAACTGAAAAATACCTATACTGACAATAGGAACTCAGTGGATGGATTTAATGGCATAGAGTACACAGTGAAGAGAGAGCTGATAGACTGAAAGCTTATCCTGTATACTTTCAGTGCCCAATGCATCCCTCTCCAGAGCTATTGCTCCTGTGAGTGTTGGCTGCTACTAGCTCACAGCTACACCCTTTTCTGCAGAAATAGCAGAACCACATCACCCAGAGATGCTGGAGGGTTATACTCTCCCCTGGGAGTGACCCACAGCCAATAATTTTTTTTTTTATTATTATGGTAAGAAACACATAACATGAGATCTACCTTCTTAACAAATGTAGCCAATAAATCACAGATATAGAGGTATAAAAGCCCAAACTTCCTAAGGCAGACAGGTTTAGGTATTCCTTGTTCTCCAGAGTGCCTGGGGGATCTGGCTGAGGTTAGACTGCAGCTGAACCTAAATCTTTGCTTGGCCCTTCTTTCTTTGCAATTCTGCATCTCTCTTCCTTGCACATTCCTCCAGAAAGCACTCTCAATAGATCACTTGCACAAGAATCCTCATTTTATGCTCTGCTTCTAAGGAATATGGCATAAGAAAGAGTAACATTTGTTAATGATAGAAGGCCAGTCCACCAGAGGGTGTAGTAATTCTAAGTTTGAGTTTACCTGATGGCATAGCTTCGAAAAAATGTAAAACAAAAGAAAACAAAAAAGGAATACAAGCATGGGTAAGACCTCTAAACAGAAGCCCATAAAACATTAGTGAGAGAAATGAAACCTGAATAAATTGAGAGATATGCCAATATGGATTGGCAGATTCAATAGCGTAAAGATCTCAGTTCTCATCAAGAAGGATCAGGGGTTTTCTTGGGTACATTTATTGTTCAATTTCTTGATCTGTAAGGTAGCTACATGCATGTATTTCACTTTGTAAAAATAGATTTTTTTTTTTTAGATAAAGAGATAATTCTGAGCTACTCAGGTCAGGTGTCAAGAAATAAATACTTTAAGATCCCATTTGTTATCCCTAAATATTTTATGCCAGTATTATTTTTACCTCACAACTTAAATGTTGATTACTTCTTTTGAACTGTATCATGAATGCTTGTCTTATCTCCTTGAAAGTGTTGTTTGTTTTAAAAAGCAGGCTGTATTGGATTTATAGCTCTCATCGCCCATAGCTAGTATAATGGTAGGCTTATAGGGGATCCAGTAACATGTGGTTGCCTGTTGGGAGAAGCATCTGCCATGGTCACTGAGCATTCTTGCACATTCTTTCTGATTATCTCAAAAATGCAAGGCCCTGACTGTTCTTTATCTGGATTATCTCTCAGAGTTGTCTTTGCAGCAAACATCCTTGAAGGATGAGGTAACACCTTTCTTTGGACAAAGAGCAGACTTGCTTTTGCTCACAGTAAAAACAGTAAATCCTCAAACCCAAAGTTCTTCTCCTATAATGCAACCCAGTGAGCACACATGCATCATTTGGGGCCACCAGCATCATCCTTCTCTGTGGGACTTGTGAGACATGGAGAATAACATAAATGAAAATGAAGCTCTGAGTAATAAAAATTCTTTATCTCTGACGTAGCAGTCCAGCATTTTCTGCCAGTATCCATGAAATATTAACAAAAAGGGTAAAATCTTGTACCTTGTGCAATTCTTAATATCAATTAGGTGACTAAAAGTGTGGGGAAGCAACTAGGGAAAAAGAAGAAGGAATAATGTCAGAAACAGATTATGGCTATAGCCAGAACAAAAATGAAGTCGTAAACATTGCAATGAAAATTAAATTGCATACATGTGAAATATAGAGTAGAACCTTAAATTCTATATACAGCACGTCTTGGATGCAAAATAACTCTTAGACAACTATGAAGAGACAGCCTGGTCAGAAAAATGAGTATGTAAATTCACTTTTTGGTAGTGTGTTAAATTAGATGGGAAAGAATCTGGATGCATAAGCCTTTAAGAAGATAATAGTATTCTCATCAGGTAAGGAAAAGAAGAAAAGGAAAATCTTTTTCCTTAGCCATCACCCCCACCACCAACACCGAGAAAAACCTCCATCCATTTGGATTAGATCCGTGCATTTAAAAAACACTTAGGGAGCATCCTCCTCTCTACAAATGCTCTACACAACAAGCTGTGGACTCTGACAGGTGCTAGGAATTCAAGACTGGACTCTGGTGGAAGGCAGGGAAAAAATAATTTAGGAAGATAACCCATAGGAAGACCTCGGTAACAGCAAGTGGTGACTTTAGTACTTGTCAGGAAGGTTGACACATTCAGAATTAGGTATTTGAAGTTTTGGTTTCCATATAGAGTTCACTAGTGGAAATGGCCTAAGGAAATTCCCAGAGAGATGAGGTTATTCTATGAGATATAAGCTGAAATTCCAGCAGAGATTTTGGATATCTTTACCTACGAATAGCTGAAAAATTAAGAGCAAAGCAAAACAAAACAGCTTAGAAAAAAATGGCCTCTCTGAGGAAGTAGATGTATAAATTGAAGAGCAGAAGGTCCAAGGCAGTTGATCCTGACTGTTGGATGTTGAGAGAAGAGAGTCAGAGGCTGACAAAGGAGAAGAAGAAGAAAATAAGAAGTAGAGAAGGGACCAAGAGGCTTTAGAGCATTCATACTAAAATCAGTAAGGACAGAAAGAAGGTGGTTAATCCTGTTTAATATGGTTAGGAAATGAAGGAGGAAAATAAATATCTAGAGAAGTCCCATCCCACAAAAATATAATGCAAGCAATATTTATAATTTTAAATATTCTTGTAGCCACATTAGAAATGTAAAAAGAAACAGGTGAAATTAAATTTAATAACATACTTTATTTAATCTAATATATCCATATTATTTCAAAATGTAATCAATATAAAAATTAAGATATCTTATGTTGTTTTTCATATTGAGTGTCTGAAATATATCTATTTTATATTTACAGTACCTCTCTATTGGACTAGCCGCATTTCAAGTGCTCAGTTGTTATATGCAGCTATGCCTACCTTATTAGACAGTGCAGATCTAGACTAGGAAATACATAATTATTAAACTCAATAGGGAGATTAGAAAAAAGTTCTCAGAAATATATTATTCTGTATAAAGTTTCAATTAAAGAACTTGATGTTCTAAAAATTAATTAGAAAAGGAAGGGATAATGGGATGTAAATTCTCAGAATAAGAGAATAGGGTCTCTGGGTAAGTGGAATGAGATAAAGGTTTCCTTTTAAGGAAAGGTAAATAGAAGTTAAGGTAGAGAAAGACAAAAATAATTTTCATTCCTGATATTATAACTCCTATGCTACACGTTGGGGACAGTAAGTCCTATGAGTAAAAATGTAAACAGAGTGTTTGAAAAGAAACATTCTTAAGGATTAGAATGAATTATGAACAAAATAATCTATGAAAAAAAGAATAAATTTCTTGAGTAAAGAATAAATAACATAGAGATGATAGAAATTAAGCAAATTGGTAGAAAAATATATATGAAATTTGGGAAAATGTAGATATTTGTTAAATGGCAATATCTGGTACTTTTTTAAACTTTTAATTTGAAATAATGTTACACTTGCAGAAGAGTTGCAAAGATAGTACAAACTATTCTTATATGCCCTTCCCTCAGCTTTTCCTAATGTTATATTTTACAGAACCCTGGTATACCTTTTCAAAATTAAGACATTAACATTGGTACAATACATGACGTTAACTGCAGACATTTTTCAACTGACAGCTGGTATTTGTGTGTGTGTGTGTGTGTGTGTTTCTCTTATAAATGTATACACAGAGATGGAGAAAACTGCCCATGGGAATGATCCCCAGCTCTGTGGAGTGGTGGGCTGCTGTGGAGGGCCTTACCTGTGCATCCAGGTAGAAAAGGCTGACTCTAAGGTTAAATCTGGAGACTTCAGCTGGCTGGGTGATGAGCAGTCATTGAAAGTTGGGAAGGAAGTCAGGCTAGAGGAAGTTATGGTCAGAAAGGAGGAGCTGAGAAGTGGTAACTTAGAAGGATACCTAGAACTGCATAATAGGATATGATCAGAAGGCTTAATTGAGGATTCAGAAATACTTAATTCATGGATTTTGTACCTCTGTGGTCCAATTTAACTGTTTCTCTAAACAAATAGAGATGAAATTGGCCGTGATTGCAGCAGGAAAAATATTTTTTCTCTTTTATAGAAAATTAAAGCAAAAAGCAATTTAATAATTTTAATACTACAGATGTATGGAGATTATGATCTCTTTTTACACATTTGCTTGATAGACAGGCTTGAGAGTGCTTTGAAAATTAGATTTATCTGTTATGAAGACTCTCCAGAATGTGCTCTTTTACCTCTAAAGGCAGCACTCTTTAGTGGGTACTATGCAAAAAACTATTGTTCTGAAACTCCCAGAACTCTTGTCACTTTCTTCTGAATACTTTATAATAAATTCATATTTTTTATTAGTGATCTCAGGCATAAAACTCTGTAGGTAAATATCTTGAAGATTCCAACTCTCTTTCCAAATTTCTTGTAAAGTTCCCCATGTAGATCCATCTATCAAAAAGATCACATTTAACAAAGAAAGGGAAATCAGAAAAACTCTTCAGCTTTCAATATCCATCTGTATCAATACGTTTTGTAAAGAAGCTCTTAGGAATTAACTCTGAGAGGCTGTCCTAGAGTCCTTCACATGGCCTGATTATTGCTCATATCAGGTTTCATTCCTGTTATTCTTGGAGGCCAGCTCAGATGCTGTCTTGTAAATGACTCTTTTCAAGTAGTATTTAGATTGTCAGAGAAAAATACAAACAAAAGTGAAATGTGGGCCAAAGTAAATATTAATTTAAAAACTATAACCCTGGGTCCAAAATGAAGTAACTTTTTTGGCTAATATCTGCAGTTTTGCTAAGCTGTCTGCACTTAGAGTAAATGAGGAAGAAGGAGGAAAAAAAGAGCTGAGGAGAGAAGATATTAGCGCTAATAGGCACAACCTAGGAGAGAAAGCAGATTTAGGAGCGAGATGTATATTCTCCTCAATAACCCTGTGATAATCTGGCCGTGACCATTTCTTCTGCAATCCCAGTTTGTTTGAGCATGTGGGAGTCTGGTGTCTTCCTTGGATCATGGCGTTGCTTTCTCCAGGGCACCAGTATAGGCTTTCCTCTAAAAGTTTCTCATGCAGCCTCTCACCACCCTTGAAACAGGTCACATTTGGTTCTGTGTTTTCCCATAGAGTTCTGCTCAGTCTTCTGAAATTGAGCCACTAGAGAGAGTCCTAGGGGAGAAATTTCACTGCCAAGGAAGATGTCACACTAGTTATTTATTTCTTTATGGGCTGAATGCTTTCTCATGTAATTGGACAGATGTCTTCCAGTCTTAGATTTAATGCACTTTACAGTTTATCAAGTGCTTTCATATTTTATGGACGGATTTGTCTTCAGAGTAATAACCCTGTGAGGAGACCACAGCAGGTGTTAGTATTGGTTATTTTATAAATAAGGAAATTGAGGCTTAAAGAGTTTTATCAATTTGTTAGATCTGTTAAAAAAAGAGAAAAAGAAATAAATGGCCCAAGTAGAGTCATTTACCCACAGGGCAGAAAACCAAGACTTATTTGCAGAATTGCAGTTTCCACCTCTCCCAGGAATGTGACCTTTAAACAGACAATCTGAAATTTCCTGATCAGCACTTGTGAGGTAGTCTGCATAATAAGACCTCTGCCTTGAATGAATGGGTAAACACAGCAGTCCCTGTGAATAGATGCATTCCCTGGTTAGGAGTAAATACAGATGAGAATATAATAGTGAAACCTCACAACTCAGATTGTGACTTGAACTGATGGGCCAGGACTCGAACCAAGCTAGAACCCAGATTGGGACTTGAACCCATTGTCTTTATTTATTTATTTATTTTTAAATATTTATTTTATTTTTGCCTGCATTGGGTCTTAGTTGCGGCACATGGGATCTTCGTTGGGATCCTCGTTGCGGCACACGGGCTCCTCGTTTTGGCGTGTGGGCTTCTCTCTAGTTGTGGCGCGTGGGCTCCAGAGCATGTGGGCTCCAGAATGCATGGGCTCTGTAGTTGTGCCACATGGGCTTAGTTGCCCTGTGGCATGTGGGAACTTAGTTCCCGGACCAGGGATCAAACCCATGTCCCCTGCATTGGAAGGCGGATTCTTAACCACTGGACCACCAGGAAATTTTAATTGAAATCACACACCTGGTCTCAGGACATACTGAAGCTCAGGTTCTTTATGTCTCAGTGCAGAAAGAATTCAGTGAGAGACAAAATGATAGTTAAGAAGTGGATTTATTTAGAGTGATACACATTCCATAGACAAAATGTGATTCGTCTCAAAAAGTGAGTGTAGCCATGGGAGAAACACACTCCACAGACAGAGTGTGGGCCATCTCAGAAGGTGAGAGGCCCCGAAATACAGGGTGATTAGTTTTTATCAGCTGGGTAATTTCATAGGCTGAAATTACCTATGAATTTCATAGGTAATTCATAGGTAATGAGCGGGAGGATTATTCCAACTATTTTGGGGAAGGGGGCGGAGATTTCCAGGATTTGGGCAACCACCCACTTTTTACCTTTGATGATTGGCCTCAGAACTGTCATGGCACTGGTGGGTGTGTCATTTAGCATGCTAATGTATTATAGTGAGTGTATAATGAGGCTCAAGGTCTACTGGAAGTCGAATCTTCTGCCATCTTGGACCTAGTTGGTTCTAGCCAGTTTATATTGTATCCAAAGGCTCTGTCATTCTTTTAAAAGTTGTGCCATGCCCCCTTCCCTCCTGTTTCAATAGGAAATATCTCCTTAACTCTTGGAGACTTTGTAGATGCTGTTGTTAAGACAACAGCTGCCTAACAAAGGCCGTTCTTAGAGTCTCTGGCCAAGGTTGTTCTTGATAAAAGATGACCTCTGATTATTTTTTAGCTGAACAAAGAGGTGTCTGTTGTGGCCATCGCCATCTGCTCTACCTGAATTGGCGCTTTTACAGAAGTTGAAACTCAGTTATGTAAGATCACTGAGCAAGCCACTTGGCTTAAAAAGGTGATTCCTTCAATAGGGTCTTTCTTTGATTGGTTTGGGTCTTGGGGACCATGGCTCTGAAGCACATTCCAAATATTGGGAATTATCCTGCTTATAATCTCCCTGGTGTGTCGTATTCTCTCAAAAGCTTTAAATGCATGTTTGCAGCCACTAAATACCAAGCAAATGATCTCCCTAAGACTGGAGCGTCAGAGAAGGAGCAAAGAGAATGATGAACTTAAAAATTGTGAATCTGAAGTGGTGATCTGGGGTCAGTGAAAGATGTAAGAACTACAGAGTGGTAGCAGAGAGTGGCACTAATGCCTTAATTTTTTTTATCAGATCTCTAAGTTAGGCAGAGAGGAAAGAATTGTTTAAAACAAACAAGCTAACAAAAACAACAGGCCCCAAATGGAGTCATTTACCCCCAGGACAGCAAACCAAGACCTAATTGCAGTTTTATCCTCTCCCAGGAATGTGACCTTGAAACAGACAACCTGAAATTTCCTGATTAGCACTAGTGAAGTAATCTGCGTAATAAGACCTTTGCAGTTCCCTTCCCCCCAAAAGAAGATGACCTGGCCTGAAACAATTCTTTTCTTTTTAATAATAATTTCCTTGTCCCACCCTCCACCCGCCTATGAAAATCTTCCAGTTGTACAACTCCTCAGTGTATCTCTTTATTTGCTAGATGAAGTGCTGCCAGATTGATAAATTGCTTAATAAAGCAATTAGATCTGCAAATTCACTTAGTTGAATTTTGTTTTTTTAACAGTTCTTATGTAATTTATCACCTCTTCCCATAGTTTTTCTGTTGTATTATCCATGATTATTTTTGTCATTATGTTATGTTATGTTATTATGTCAATGATAAATAAGTGATGTGTCACATTTTCAAATTTGGGTAACTGTTGTATCTAGAAAATTGTACATAAATACCAAAGCTGAAAAACTTGCTGTACTCTGGAAACCAGCATCTTGATGCTAATGCATCTGTCTGTGTATGCTCACAAGGATAAATTATGATAAATATAATCGTCACACCACAAAGTTTCTGACCATTTAAGAAGTGATCTTCAAGTGCTTGTATTTTGCAAATCTGTACCTTGACATATAATTTAGAATAATTAAATGGTGGAGTTAGAAAAAAATCAAGGATGTGAGCAAGACTTTCTTAATTTTCCAAGGCAGTATATGCAGAGCATATGACTGGTACTTAGGAATGAGCCCTTTATTAATTCATAAGATAAGTATTCAGCTGAAGAAACACTACTGAAAGTTGTCCTACTCTACAGTTGGAAATAGTCTTGGTTTCTGGTATAATACCATTAATATTGAGTCACCTGGGGCATAATGGATTCCATAGATTTAATATGTTGCCTATAGTGAATTTAACTGCAGTATTTTTTCAATGCATTTTGAGTTCAGCATTTTCATTTCAGATATGGAAAATGTCAACAGAACACTTTCAAGAGCCAAAACTTATTGCTGTTAGAAACAAAATATGTTCCAAATACTTTAAAGAAACTAACTTCACATTCTTAATATTTCTGAAGGGTTAAAAAGAGAAGAAGGAAAACAATCATGACCACTGCAACACTTCAAAAAAAATATTTAACATGGATCATAAATACAAAATTTTCACAAGGCCCATGTATGCTGAATAAGAGAATAAAAATGTATATAGGAAAAATTTGCTTACCAATGTGGATATGTGACATTGCCTTGGACACAGTAGTCATTTGATATGAAAGTTTATTATAACTGAATTTGAAGTTGTTTGATAGGATAGGTATATTTTGTACACCACTGCTATCTACCTGGAGAAGTGCTATAAAAAGGTGAATAAACCAAAATATTAGAGAATTCCATCATTTAGATGACATAATGGAATAATGGAATAATCTTAGCTACCTAATAATGGTTGACTGGTCTTGTCAGACGTTATATACCACCAGCTAGAGGAATTGTGAATCTTGTAGAGTGGTTGAGAACTGTGGGAGGAGTAATTGCAATGTTCATTAAAAAAACAATGGCATACTAATTTGTACATCATAGTTAACCAAAAATATTTGTTGAATGAAAGGATTCAACACTAAAATAAACATTATTTTTGAAGGTTTTAAATAAGTGTGAGCCATCTACATGGCATGAAAGTAATAATGACTTGATTGAAATTGTGTCTAAGCCTACAATAGAATTTATTTTTGCCATAGAGAGAAATCACTAAAACCGAGGAAGCAATACTTTATATTTGAAAAAATGTTCAGTAATCTCTGGTAAACACAATGCATCTTAACATTTTATCTTTTTAAAACAAAATTTAAAGAGATATAAACAAACAACCTACATTTATTGGTTTTGGAAATTGGGTAGATATTCTCATGACAGTTATGTTTCAAGGACATTTATTGCCAGTCACCATGACCAGATGCCTTTGAAGCTTACTTTAGAGTGAGTTGACACTTTATTCATTCACTCATTTGTTTTGAACACAGCGTGTAGCTAACGTGGTGATTTGTCATATAGAGAAATATAATCTTGGATTAGGTTCAGAGTACCACAGCATATGTGTGTGTGTGTGTGTGTGTGTGTGTGTGTTTGCTGGGGCAGTGGGGTTGGGGGGTGAGGGTGTTGAAACTCTATGTGAACTGAAATAGAGGTTCATTGGAATTTACTTCTAAATGTGTTCTAAACACAGGTGTATTACGATACAGGCATATTTAGAGGCCCAGTGAGGAATAGGAGTAAATGGTGCTCTAGATGTCAGGAGCATTGGAATCCCCAATCTACCATTAATAAGATGACATTGGGTATTAATTTATACTGCCTTAGGTCAGTTTCTTCTTTTGTGTAGTGAAAGGCTTGGACTAAGTGAGATTGAGTTCCATGACTCTCCTACTTATGTTTTTTTCAATAATTCCTACATTTGTCAAGTTGAGTTGTATCTTTTGTTTCCTTAAGATGTATAAATTTCATATTAATTGTTTAAAGTGAGTTATCGGTGATCAAATTTAATCTTATCACAGCATTTCATTCTGAAAAATTTCACTAATGGCATTAAATTCTACGTTTTTCCAACAATTGTTGAAATTAAGCCATTTGTCTCTGAAAACTAACTTAGCTTTGATAACTGGGGCAAAAGCCTTTGAAAAATCTGACCCCGGAGATAATTTCAAATTGCCACACAATTAGAAGGAGAATTCTGTCTTTCTCTTCCTCTCTGTCTCACTCTGTGCATCTCTCTGTCTCTTTCACTCTCTCACACACACAAACACACAAAAAGAGAATTTAAAAATCTGAATTCTTTTTGTTTAAAAAAAGTTTAACACTTGATAATAAGTAAATTGTAAAATAGCTCAGTCTTAATTTTAAAAGCATGTATATAACTTGCATACTTATATCAAGTATGAGGTAAAATAAACGTCTGTGTCAATGCTTTGAAACTGGAAACCAATTACGGCATTACAACTTTATTTTTAATTGATTTTTTTATTGCAGTATGACATACAGAAAAGTGGAGTTTCATAAGTGAATAGATTATGAATTATCACAAAGTGAAAAAAGACATAGAATTACCACTTAAGTTAAAAAAAAATAGAACATTATCAGGAACCAGGCAGACCCCTTCATACTTATCCCTGTAAACTACTCCCGTTCTTCATCCCAAAGCTAACCAGTATTCTAACTTCTGATACCATCGATTAGTTTTACCTGAGTTGGAGCTTCATAAAAATGAAATCAGAATACATTATGTATTATTCTGAATCTAGCATCTTTCACTAATGAGATTTATTTATATTAATACATGTAGCATTTATGTGTGACATTAGTTTGTTCATTTTCATAGCTATTCTGCTCTTGATGGACATTTGTGTTATTTCCAGTTTTAAGCTATTACAAATAATGCTACTGTGAACATTTTGCACGTTTGGGCTGAACATATATATGCATTTTCTGGTGTTTTGTGTTGTGATATTGTTAAGGTTCAGTTATGATTGTTTTAACATTTTATTGTAGGCTTTATTTTTGGATATATAATAAAATATATAACTAGTTTTTGTCATTAGATAGGTCAGTACATACAAGGTCTAGGCTATAAAAATCATTTCAAAATATAAATTTATTTGTAGGAATACTTGGTTGTCAAAGGCTGTTCATATTACTACTTAGGAGTGGAATTTTGGTCATAGCGTAAACTTTGGTTAAGTTTTAGTGGATGATGCCAACAGTTTTTTCAAAGTGATTGTATTAATTTACACTCACAAAAAGTGCATGATATCCTGTTGTTCAGTATCCTTGCCAAAACTTAGTATTTTATCTCTTTTTAATTTTAACCACTGTTGTGTGTGTATGTGTGTGATTGTACTTCATAATAGTTAATATGCATTTCTCAGATTAAAAAACTGTGCTTGTTTTTCAGATGTTTTTTACTCATTTGATAGCCTTTTTATTTTGGTGAAATGCCCTTTCAAGATTAGTTTTCAATTTTCTATTGAGTTGTTTGACTTTCTTTATTTCTGTTCTTGATACAAGATGTTAGCTGGTAATATACATTGCAGATAAACTTCTCCCAGTCTGTAGGTGACCAGTTTTCTCTCTTTTTTTTTTTTTTTTTAATTTATATATTTATTTATGACGTGTTGGGTCTTCGTTTCTGTGCGAGGGCTTTCCCCAGTCGCGGCAAGTGGGGGGCACTCTTCATCGTGGTGCGCGGGCCTCTCACCATCGCGGCCTCTCCCGCTGCGGAGCACAGGCTCCAGACACGCAGGCTCAGCAATTGTGGCTCACGGGCCCAGTTGCTCCACGGCATGTGGGATCTTCCCAGACCAGGGCTCGAACCCGTGTCCCCTGCATTGGCAGGCAGACTCTCAACCACTGCGCCACCAGGGAAGCCCCCAGTTTTCTCTTTTAATGATATTTTTAAGCAAATAAAACTTGCTTAATTTAATATACTTGTATTTATGAAAAATCTTTATGGTTAATCCATTTTTATGTCCTCTTAAATTTTTTAACAACTCCAAAGTCTCATGAAGATGTTCTTCTAGAAGCTTTATTGTTTTGACTTTCAAATCATATTTTTCATTGAGAAATTTCAAAAGCATATTCTGTGATGCCAAGTTGAAGTCAATAAAAATAAATAGAAAAAAACCCCTAAACAAGAAACATTTCTGCTGCCTAAGCATGTGCCTTTTTTGTGGATATTAAAGTATCTTTGTGTTGGATTAGAGAGTTGAGATTAAAGATTAGTTCCTTCAAAATATTAACTTCCTTTTTGGTTTAACAAGCAAAGGGCATCAGAGAAATTGCCTAAATGCTGTGTGTTTAAAGTTCTGCAGTTTGTTATTGGCTACTGGAATTCATCCAAGAAGTTGTCAGATATCTAAAGCTCTATTATCTTACAGTGAAATAATTATTGTACTTGGTATTTTCAGAATTATTTATTCTCTTTTCACTGTTTGATTTTACTTCCCTTGTGCCAGGAAGAGAATTCGCTCAGAGATTTTCAGAGATAAATGAACGGTTTAAGGGTTTTATTTCAAGAATTATAAATCAGTTCTTCATAACTTATTGCCATATTTACTATGAATATACTGAAAGTAAACCAAAAGAAGGAAAATAAATCTGAAAAAAAGAGGGGAAGAAAGGAGCAAATGAAAAGAAAATAGAATGGAGGGTTTTACATGAAACTGTTTACTGAGTCACCATTGGTTGTCAGGAAAATGGATACATTCAGTTTTCACATGTGTACGCACATACACAATTCACAAAACAAATGCACATACAGACTTTATATCTTTTTTCTTTAATTGTCTTTATTTTTCAGTCATTTAAAATGAATATAATAATTTAATATTTAGCAATATACTGTTACTGTAATATAGTTGTATATAGGCTATAAAATATACAAATATTCCCATAGCTACAACATTAGCACATAGATGTTATTTTATTTTGAATGAAAGTCTTTCACTTTTGTGTATTTATTTAACCATCATACAGTATTTACAAATAGGGTTTGATCTTCTAGAATCATAAAACTAAAAGTTATCACTTCAAATTGTGAAACAAGAATTATTACACACTTTCTAAATTCTTGATTAAGACTTAGGGAGCTGGACCATAACTGATCATGACTGGTAAGAAGTTCACATAGTTAAAAATATCCATGGCTATGATATATTTTTTACTGTGACAGTTTTAGACATAATGCATCTGAAGTTAATTAAAACATAGTATGCATAAACATGTCTAATGTTTATTTAGGAGAATCACAGTTTCATGGGTGGGCCCCTTTTCCTGCTGAACATAGTTAATTTGATAGTCCCAGTAGAATCTGGAGTCTTAGCTGAGGCTAAAGCTTCCATAATATTTATACTCTCACATCTTTCTACCACCTACTGCTTTTAGGGTATCCAAAACTAGTCCTTTGATTAGAGAAAATAGAATTTATCATGACTTTGGTAGTTTGAATATGGACAAATAAAAAGGTAACATGGCTAAAGTATTAAAGATAGTAGAGATAACTAAGAGATAACAGCAGTGGAAGTGGTTCAGGAATTCATTGCTGCAACTCATGACCTGACAACAGTGGCTTAAACATGATAGTATTATTTTCTTCATTTTAAACCAAGTTTTAATTGGTAAGAGGGCTTAATGACATTAGGACATTTTTCTCCTGGTCAACACATGCCTGTTGCAGCACCAGTCATCATTTCCAAATTCCAGGGAGGAAAAAACATAAGGGAGAAAGGATACATACAGAACACTTGTAAATCTCACTGTACAATGAATGTTAACACATGGCCACCCATGAATACTAAGGAATCTCGGTAAACAAGTAGTAGAGGATGTAAGAGAGAAATTTATAGGAAGTGGATGCTGGTTGAGCCAAGCTAGTGTCTTCCATAGTTGGTAAAAATCTTTGCTAAATTGTAAGCTTTACATTTTTCAAATGAATTGTTTTCAAAATAAATTTTATAAATAAATAAAACTTCTAAAAGAATAGTTTTAGATGTATAGAAAAGTTGTAAAGATAGTATGTGCAGTTCTTTTACACCCTACACCCATTTTCTCCCTTTGTTAACATTATGTATTATTATGGTATATGTGAGACAACTAAGCAACCAACACTGGTACATTAGAATTAACTAAACTTCGCTGTTTCTTCAAATTTCACTAGCTTTTCCCTAATGACTTTTTCTATTCCAGAAGTTCAGCTAGGATACTACATGACATTTAGTCATCATATCTCCTTAGTCTCTTCTGGTCTGTGACAGTTTCACAGATTTTCCTCATTTTTGGTGAACTTAATAGTGTTTTGGAGTTCTGCTCCAGTATTTTGTAGAATGTCTCTCAGGGTTTCCCTAATTTTTTTCTCAAGGTTAGTGAGATTGGTTTTATAGGTTTTTGGGCAGAAAACCACATAGGTGAAGTGACATTCTTACCACATCAAATTGGGGTACATGCATCAACATGACTTATCACTAATGATTTAATCTTGGTCACCTGACCGAGGTAGTGCTTGTCAGGTTTCTCTACTGAAAAGTTACTCTCACCTTTTTCTTTTCTTTTTTTTTTTTAATATCTTTATTGGAGTATAATTGATTTTACAATGGTGTGTTAGTTTCTGCTTTATAACAAAGTGAATCAGCTATGCGTGTACATATATCCCATATCCCTTCCCACTTGCACCTCCCTCCCACCCTCCCTATCCCACCCCTCTAGGTGGTCACAAAGCACTGAGCTGATCTCCCTGTGCTATGTGGCTGCTTCCCACTAGCTATCTGTTTTACATTTGGTAGTACATATATGTCCATACCACTCTCTCACTTTGTCCCAGCTTACCCTTCCCTCTCCCCGTGTCCTCAAGTCCATTTTCTACGTCTGTGTCTTTATTCCTGTCCTGCTCCTAGGTTCTTTAGAACCTTTTTATTTGTATTTTTTTGATTTCATATATGTGTTAGCATACGGTACTTATTTTTCTTTTTCTGACTTAACTTCAATCTGTATGATAGACTCTAGGTCCATCCACCTCACTACAAATAACTCAATTTTGTTTCTTTTTATGGCTGAGTAATATTCCATTGTATATATGTGCCACATCTTCTTTATCCATTCATCTGTCGATGGGCAGTTAGGTTGCTTCCATGTCCTGGCTACTGTACATAGAGCTGCAGTGAACATTGTGGTACATAACGCTTTTTGAATTATGGTTTTCTCAGGGAATATGCCCAGGAGTGAGATTACTAGGTCATATGGTAGTTCTATAGTTTAGTTTTTTAAGAAACCTCCATACTGTTCTCCATAATGGCTGTATCAATTTACATTCCCAACAACAGTACAAGAGGGTTCCCTTTTCTCCACAACCTCTCCAGCATTTGTTGTTTGTAGATTTTTTGATGATGGTCATTCTGACCAGTGTGAGGTGATACCTCACTGTAGTTTTGATTTGCATTTCTCTAATGATTAATGATGTTGAGCATTCTTTCATGTGTTTGTTGTCAATCTGTGTATCTTCTTTGGAGAAATGTCTATTTAGGTCTTCTGCCCATTTTTGGATTGGGTTGTTTGTATTTTTGTTATTGAGCTGCATGAGCTGCTTGTAAATCTTGGAGATTAATCCTTTGTCAGTTGCTTCCTTTGCAAATATTTTCTCCCATTCGGAGGGTTGTCTTTTGGTCTTGTTTATGGTTTCCGTTGCTGTGCAAAAGCTTTTAAGTTTCATTAGGTCCCATTTGTTTATTTGTGTTTTTGTTTCCATTTCTCTAGGAGTTGGGTCAAAAAGGATCTTGCTGTGATTTATGTCATAGAGTGTTCTGCCTATGTTTTCCTCTAAGAGTTTGATAGTGTCTGGCCTTACATTTAGGTCTCGAATCCATTTTGAGTTTATTTTTGTGTATGGTGTTAGGGAGTGTTTTAATTTCATTCTTTTACATGTAGCTGTCCAGTTTTCCCAGCACCACTTATTGAAGAGGCTGTCTTTTCTCCACTGTATATGCTTGCCTCCTTTATCAAAGATAAGTTGACCATATGTGCACGGGTTTATCTCTGGGCTTTCTATCCTGTTCCATTGATCTGTGTTTCTGTTTTTGTGCCAGTATCAAATTGTCTTGATTACTGTAGCTTTGTAATATAGTCTGAAGTCAGGGAGCCTGATTCCTCCAGCTCCATTTTTCGTTCTCAAGATTGCTTTGGCTATTCAGGGTCTTTTGTGTTTCCATACAAATTGTGAAATTTTTTGTTCTAGTTCTGTGAAAAATGCCAGTGGTAGTTTGATAGGGATTGCATTGAATCTGTAGATTGCTTTGGATAATATGGTCATTTTCACAATGTTGATTCTTCCAATCCAAGAACATGGTATATCTCTCCATCTATTGGTATCATCTTTAATTTCTTTCATCAGTGTCTTATAATTTTCTGCATACAGGTCTTTTGTCTCCTTAGGTAGGTTGATTCCTAGATATTTTATTCTTTTTGTTGCAATGGTAAACGGGAGTGTTTTCTTAATTTCACTTTCAGATTTTTCATCATTAGTGTATAGGAGTGCAAGAGATTTCTGTGCATTAATTTTGTATCCTGCTACTTTACCAAATTCATTGATTAGTTCTAGTAGTTTTCTGGTAGCATCTTTAGGATTCTCTATGTATAGTATCATGTCATCTGCAAACAGTGACAGCTTTACTTCTTCTTTTCCAATTTGGATTCCTTTTATTTATTTTTCTTCTCTGATTGCTGTGGCTAACACTTCCAAATCTATGTTGAATAATAGTGGTGAGAGTGGGCAACCTTGTCTTGTTCCTGATCTTAGTGGAAATGGTTTCAGTTTTTCACCATTGAGGACAATGTTGGCTGTGGGTTTGTCATATATGGCCTTTATTATGTTGAGGAAAGTTCCCTCTATGCTTACTTTCTGCAGGGCTTTTATCATAAATGGGTGTTGAATTTTGTTGAAAGCTTTCTCTCCATCTATTGAGATGATCGTATGGTTTTTCTTCTTCAATTTGTTAATATGATGTATCACGTTGATTGATTTGCATATATTGAAGAATCCTTGCATTCCTGGAATAAACCCCACTTGATCATGGTGTATGATCCTTTTAATGTGCTGTTGGATTCTGTTTGCTAGTATTTTGTTGAGGATTTTTGCATGTATGTTCATCAGTGATATTGGCCTTTAGTTTTCTTTCTTTGTGACATCTTTGTCTGGTTTTGGTATCAGGGTGATCGTGGCCTCATAGAATGAGTTTGGGAGTCTTCCTCTCTCTGCTATATTTTGGAAGAGTTTGAGAAGGATAGTTGTTAGCTCTTCTCTAAATGTTTGATAGGATTTGCCTGTGAAGCCATCTGGTCCTGGGCTTTTGTTTGTTAGAAGATTTTTAATCACAGTCTCAATTTCAGTGCTTGTGATTGGTCTGTTTATATTTTCTATTTCATCCTGGTTCAGTCTCGGAAGGTTGTGCTTTTCTAAGAATTTGTCCATTTCTTCCAGGTTGTCCATTTTATTGGCATATAGTTGCTTGTAGTAATCTCTCATGATCCTTTGTATTTCTGCAGTGTCAGTTGTTACTTCTTTTTCATTTCTAATTCTGTTGATTTGTGTCTTCTCCCTTTTTTTCTTGATGAGTCTGGCTAATGGTTTATCAATTTTGTTTATCTTCTCAAAGAACCAGCTTTTAGTTTTATTGATCTTTGCTCTCATTTCTTCCATTTCTTTTTCATTTATTTCTGGTCTGATCTTTAGGATTTCTTTCCTTCTGCTAACTTTGGGGTTTTTTGTTCTTCTTTCTGTAATTGCTTTAGGTGTCAGGTTAGGTTGTTTATTTGAGATGTTTTTTGTTTCTTGAGGTAGGATTGTATTGCCATAAACTTCCCTCTTAGAACTGCTTTTGCTGCATCCCATAGGTTTTGGGTCATCGTGTTTTCATTGTTATGTGTTTCTAGGTATTTTCTGATTTCCTCTTTGATTTCTTCAGTGATATCTTGGTTAATAAGTAGCATATTGTTTAGCCTCCATGTGTTTGTATTTTTTACAGATTTTTTTCCTGTAATTCATGTCTAGTCTCATAGCATTGTGGTTGGAAAAGATACTTGATATGATTTAAATTTTCTTAAACTTACCAAGGCTTGTTCTGTGACCCAAGATATGATCGATCCTGCAGAATGTTCCATGAGCACTTGAGAAGAAAGTGTATTCTGTTGTTTTGGATGGAATGTCCTATAAATATCATTTAAATCCATTTTGTTTAATGTGTCATTTAAAGCTTGTGTTTCCTTACTTATTTTCATTTCGAGTAAACTGTCCATTGGTGAAAGTGGGGTTTTAAAGTCTGCTGCTATGATTGTGTTACTGTCAGTTTCCCGTTTTATGGCTGTTAGCATTTGCCTTATGTATTGTGGTACTCCTGTGTTTGGTGCATAAATATTTACAATTGTTATATCTTCTTCTTGGATTGATCCCTTGATCATTATGTAGTGTCCTTATTTGTCTCTTGTAATAGTCTTATTTTAAAGTCTATTTTGTCTGATATGCAAATTGCTACTCCAGCTTTCTTTTGATTTCCATTTGCATGGAATATCTTTTTCCATCCCCTCACTTTCAGTCTGTATGTGTCCCTAGGTCTGAAGTGGGTCTCTTGTAGACAACATATATATGGGTCTTGTTTTTGTTTCCATTCAGCCAGTCTATATCTTTTGGTTGGAGCATTTAATCCATGTACATTTAAGGTAGTTATCGATATGTATGTTCCTATTACCATTTTCTTAATTGTTTTGGGTTTGTCATTGTACGTCTTTTCCTTCTCTTGTGTTTCCTGCCTAGAGAAGTTCCTTTAGCATTTGTTGTAAACCTGGTTTGGTGGTGGTGAATTCTCTTAGCTTTTGCTTGTCTGTAAAGGTTTTAATTTCTCCGTCGAATCTCAGTGAGATCCTTGCTGGGTAGAGTAATCTTGGTTGTAGGATTTTCCCTTTCATCACTTTAAATATGTCTTGCACTCCCTTCTGGCTTGCAGAGTTTCTGCTGAAAGATCAGCTGTTAACATTATGGCGATTCCCTTGTATATTGTTTGTTGTTTTTCCCTTCCTGCTTTTAATATTTTTTCTTTGTATTTAATTTTTTATAGTTTGATTAATATTGTCTTGGCATGTTTTTTCCTTCGATTTATCCTATATGAGACTCTCTGTATTTCCTGGACTTGATTGACTATTTCCTTTCCTATATTAGGGAACCCTCACCATTTTCATATTATACTTTTGAAAGGAAATTATTATGCACAGCCCATTAACATTTTTTTATTGAAGCATAGTAGATTTACAGTATTATGTTAGTTTCAGGTGTACGACAAAGTGATTCAGTTATATACTTTTTCAGATAATATTCCATAATATGTTGTTACAGGATTTTGAATATAATTCTCTGTGCTGTACATTAAAATACTTGTTGCTTGTATATTTTATATATAGTAGTTTGTATCTGTTAATCCCATACTCCTGATTTGTCCTTCCCTCGACCCTTTTCCCCTTTGGTAACCATAAATTAGTTTTCTATGTCTGATGCACAACCCATTTTTAAGAGTTATGCTCTAACTCCATGGGGGCAAAAGTATCTACATAAAGTATTTTAAATTCTTCTGCATGGGAAATTGACCTCTTCTCTCCCATTTCTTTTTTTTTTTAATTTTTTATTTTATTATTATTTTTAACATCTTTAATGGAGTATAATTGCTTTACATTGTTGTGTTAGTTGCTGCTGTATAACAAAGTGAATCAGCTATACTTATGCATATATCCCCATATCCCCTCCCTCTTGTGTCTCCCTCCCACTCTCCCTATCCCACACCTCTAGGTGGTCACAAAGCACCAAGCTGATCTCCCTGTGCTATGTGGCTGCTTCCCACTAGCTATCTGTTTTAAATTTGAGTGCATATATGTCAATGCCACTCTCTCACTTCGTCCCAGCATACCCTTCCCCCTCCCCATGTCCTTAAGTCCCCTCTCTATGTCTGCATCTTTATTCCTGTCCTGCCTCTGGGTTCTTCAGACCCATTTTTTTTTTCTTAGATTCCATATATATGTGTTACCATATGCTATTTGATTTTCTCTTTCTGACTTACTTCACTCTGTATGACAGACTCTAGTTCCATCCACCTCGCTACAAATAACTCAATTCCGTTCCTTTTTATGGCTGAATAATATTCCATTGTATATATGTGCCACATATTCTTTATTCATTCATCAGTTGATGGACACTTAGGTTGCTTCCATGTCCTGGCTATTGTATATAGTGCTGCAATGAATATTGTGTTACATGTGTGTTTTTTTTTTTTTAAAGCTTTTTCTTTATAAATGTATGTATTTATTTATTTATTTTGGCTGTGTTGGGTCTTCGTTTCTGTGCGAGGGCTTTCTCCAGTTGCGGCGAGTGGGGGCCACTCTTTATTGCGGTTCGCGGGCCTCTCACTGTCGCAGCCTCTCCCGTTGCGGAGCACAGGCTCCAGACACACAGGCTCAGTAGTTGTGGCTCACGGGCCTAGTTGCTCCGTGGCATGTGGGATCTTCCCAGACCGGGGCACGAACCCGTGTCCCCTGCATTGGCAGGCAGATTCTCAACCACTGCGCCACCAGGGAAGCCCAACATGTCTGTTTTTGAATTATGGTTTCCTCAGGGTATATACCCAGTAG
This sequence comes from Balaenoptera ricei, assembly GCF_028023285.1. NCBI lineage: Eukaryota > Metazoa > Chordata > Mammalia > Artiodactyla > Balaenopteridae > Balaenoptera > Balaenoptera ricei. The sequence goes on from NC_082643.1 coordinate 110,383,060, forward strand.
TGAGGTTTCTTGGTTATATGGTATTTCTATTTTTAGTTTTTTAGGAACCTCCATACTCTTCTCCATAGTGTCTGTATCAATTTACATTCCCACCGGCAGTGCAAGACGGTTTCCTTTTCTCCTCGTCCTCTCCAGCATTTATTGTTTTAGATTTTTTGATGATGGCCATTCTGACTAGTGTGAGGTGATACCTCATTGTAGTTTTGGTTTGCATTTCTCTAAGGATTAGTGATGTTGAGCATTCTTTCATGTGTTTTTGGCAATCTGTATATCTTCTTTGGAGAAATGTCTGTTTAGGTCTTCTGCCCATTTTTGCATTGGGTTGTTTGTTTCTTTGATATTGAGCTGCTTGTATATTTTGGAGATTAATCCTTTGTCAGTTGCTTCATTTGCAAATATTTTCTCCCATTCTGAGGGTTGTCTTTTCATCTTGTTTATGGTTTCCTTTGCTGTGCAAAAGCTTTTACGTTTCATTAGGTCCCATTTGTTTATTTGTGCTTTTATTTCCATTTCTTTAGGAGGTTGGTCAAAAAGGATCTTGCTGTGATTTATGTCATAGAGTGTTCTGCCTATATTTTCCTCTAAGAGTTTTATAATGTCTGGCCTTACATTTAGGTCTTTAATCCATTTTGTGTTTATTTTTTTGTATGGTGTTAGGGAGTGTTCTAATTTCATTCTTTTACATGTAGCTGCCTACTTTTCCCAGCATCACTTACTGAAGAGGCTGTCTTTTCTCCATTGTATATTCTTGCCTCCTTTATAAGGTGACCATATGTGCGTGGGTTTGCCTCTGGGCTTTCTTTCCTGTTCCATTGATCTATATTTCTGTTTTTGTGCCAGTACCATACTCTCTTGATTACTGTAGCTTTGTAGTATAGTCTGAATTCAGGAAGGCTGATTCCTCCTGCTCCGTTTTTCTTTCTCAAGATAGCTCTGGCTATTCGGGATGTTTTGTGTTTCCATACAAATTTGAAATTTTTGCTGTAGTTCTGTGAAAAATGCCATTGGTAGTTTGATAGGGATTGCATTGAATCTGTAGATTTCTTTGGGTAGTATAGTCATTTTCACAATGTTGATTCTTCAGTTCAAGAACATGGTATATCTCTCCATCTATTTGTATGTTTTTAAATTTCTTTCATCAGTGTCTTATAGTTTTCTGCATGCGGGTCGTTTGTCTCCTTAGGTAGGTTTATTCCTAGGTATTTTATTCTTTTTTTTTGCAGTGGTAAATGGGAGTGTTTCCTGAATTTCTCTTTCATGCTTTTCATCATTATTGTTTAGGAATGCAAGAGATTCCTGTGCACTAATTTTGTATCCTGCTGCGCTACCAAATTCATTGATTAGCTCTATTAGTTTTCTGGTAGCATCTTTAGGATTCTCTGTGTATCATATCATGTCTCCTGCAAACAGTGACAGTTTTAATTCTTTTATTCCGATTTGAGTTCCTTTTATTTCTCAGATTGCTGTGGCTAAAACTTGCAAAACTATGTTGAAAAATAGTGGTGAGAGTGGACAACCTTGTCTAGTTCCTGATCTTAGTGGAAATAGTTTCAGTTTTTCACCACTGAGAATGATGTTGACTGTGGGTTTGTCATATATGGCCTTTTTTATGGTGAGGTAAGTTCTCTCTATGCCTACTTTCTGGAGAGTTTTTATCATAAATTAGTGTTGAATTTTGTCAAAAGCTTTTTCTGCATTTATTGAGTTTATTATATGATTTTTCTCCTTCAGTTTGTTAATATGGTTTATCACATTGTTTGCTTTGCGTATATTGAAGAATGCTTGCATTCCTGCGATAAACCCCACTTGATCATGGTGTATGATCCATTTAATGTGCTGTTGGATTCTGTTTGCCAGTATTTTGATGAGGATTTTTGCATGTATGTTCATCAGTGATATTGGCCTGTAGTAATGTTTTTTTGTGACATCTTTGTTTGGTTTTGGTATCCGGGTGATAGTTACGTTGTAGAATGAATTTGGGAGTGTTCCTCACTCTGCTATATTTTGTAAGAGTTTGAGAAGGATAGGTGTTAGCTCTTCTTTAAATGTTTGATAGAATTCACCTGTGAAGCCATCTGGTCCTGGGCTTTTGTTTGTTCGAAGATTTTTTTTTTTTTTTTGTTCGAAGATTTTTAATCACAGTTTCAATTTCAGTGCTTGTGATTTGTCTATTTATATTTTCTATTTCTTCCTGGTTCAGTCTCGGAATGTTGTGCTTTTCTAAGAATTTGTCCATTTCTTCCAGGTTGTCCATTTTATTGGCATATACTTGCTTGCCAATGAGTATAATATAGTAATCTCTCATGATCCTTTGTATTTCTACAGTGTTAGTTGTTACTTCTCCTTTTTCATTTCTAATTCTGTTGATTTGAGTCTTCTCCCTTTTTTTTTTGATGAGTCTTGCTGATGGTTTATCAATTGTGTTTATCTTCTCAAAGAACCAACTTTTAGTTTTATTGATCTTTGCTATTGTTTCCTTCATTTCTTTTCTATTTATTTTTGATCTGATGTTTATGATTTCTTTCCTTCTGCTAACTTTGGGTTTTTTTTTTTTTATTCTTCTTTCTCTAATTGCTTTCGGTGTAAGGTTAGGTTGTTCATTTGAGATTTTTCTTTTATTGAGGTAGGATTGTAGTGGTATAACCTTCGCTCTTAGAACTGCTTTTGCTGCATCCCATAGGTTTTGGGTTGTATTTTCACTGTCATTTGTTTCTAGGTATTTTTTGATTTCCTCTTAAATTTCTTCAGTGATCTCTTGGTTATTTAGTAGTGTATTGTTTAGCCTCCATGTGTTTGTATTTTTTATAGTTTTTTTCCTGTAACTGATATCTAGTCTCATAGTGTTGCAGTCAGAGAAGATACTTGATACGATTTAAATTTTCTTCAATTTACCAAGGCTTGACTTGTGACCCAAGAGATGATGTATCCTGGAGAATGTTCCATGAGCCCTTGAGAAGAAAGTGTATTCTGTTGTTTTTGGATGGAATGTCCTATAAATATCAATTAAGTCCATTTTGTTTAATGAGTCATTTAAAGCTTGTGTTTCCTTATTTATTTACAGTTTGGTTGATATGTCCATTGGTGAAACTAGGGTGTTAAAATCCCCTACTTTGATTGTGTTGCTGTCATTTTCCCCTTTTATGGCTGTTAGCCTTTGCCTTATGCCCTGAGGTGCTCCTATGTTGGGTGCATAAATATTTGCAATTGTTATATCTTCTTCTTGGATTGATCCTATGATCATTATGTACTGTCCTTCCTTATCGCTTGTAACAGTCTTTATTTTAAAGTCTATTTTATCTGATATGAGTAATGCTACTCCAGCTTTCTTTTGATTTCCATTTGCCTGGAATAACTTTTTCCATCCCCTCACTTTCAGTCTGTATGTGTCCCTAGGTCTGAAGTGCGTCTCTTGTAGACAACATATATACAGGTCTTGTTTTTATTTCCATTCAGCCAGTCTGTGTCTTGGTTGGAGCATTTAATCCTTTTACACTTAAGGTAATTATTGATATGTATGTTTCTATGACCATTTTCTTAATTGTTTTGTGTTTTTTATTGTAGCTCTTTTCCTTCCCTTGTGTTTCCTGCGTAGAGAAGTTCCTTTAACATTTGTTGTAAAGCTGGTTTGGTGGTGGTGAATTCTCTTAGCTTTTGCTTGTCTGTAAAGGTTTTAGTTTCTCCGTCGAATCTGAATGAGATCCTTGCTGGGTAGAGTAATCTTGGTTGTAGGATTTTCCCTTTCATCACTTTAAACATGTGTTGCACTCCCATCTGGCTTGCAGAGTTTCTGCTGAAAGATCAGCTGTTAACCTTGTGGGGATTCCCTTTTTTGTTATTTGTTGCTTTTCCTTTGCTGCTTTTAATATTTTTTCTTTGTATTTAATTTTTGATAGTTTTGTTAATATGTGTCTTGGCATGTTTCTCCTTTGATTTATCCTGTATGGGACTCTCTGTGCTTCCTGGACTTGATTGACTATTTCCTTTTCCATATTAGGGAAGTTTTCAACTATAATCTGTTCAAATATTTTTCAGTCCCTTTGTCTTTGTCTTCTTCTTCTGGGACCCCTATAATTCGAATGTTGGTGTGTTTAATGTTGTCCCAGAGGTCTCTGAGAATGTCCTGAATTCTTTTTATTCTTTTTTGTTTATCCTGCTCTTCGGTAGTTATTTCCACTATTTTATCTTTCAGGTCACTTATCCGTTCTTCTCCCTCAGTTATTCTGCTGTTGATTCCTTGCAGAGAATTTTTAATTTCATTTATTGTGTTATTCATCATTGTTTGTTTGCTCTTTCGTTCTTCTCGGTCCTTGTTAAATGTTTCTTGTAGTTTCTCCATTCTATTTCCAGGATTTTGGATCATCCTTACTATCATTACTCTGAACTTTTTCAGGTTGTCTGCCTACTTCCTCTTCATTTGTTTGGTCTGGTGGGGTTTTGCCTTGCTCCTTCATCTGCTGTGTGTTTCTCTGTCTTCTCATTTTGCTTAACTTACTGTGTTTGGGGTCTCCTTTTCACAGGCTGCAGATTTTTAGTTCCTGTTGTTTTTGGTGTCTGTCCCCAGTGGCTAAGATTGGTTCAGTGCGTTGTGTAAGCTTCCTGGTGGAGGGGACTGGTGCCTGTTCTCTGGTGGGTGAAGCTGGATCTTGTTTTTCTGATGAGCAGGACCACGTTCAGTGGTGTGTTTTGTGGTGTCTGTGAACTTATTATGATTTTAGGCAGCCTCTCTACTAATGTTTGGGGTTGTGTTCTTGTCTTGTTAGTTGTTTGGCCTGCAGTGTCCAGCACTGGAGCTTGCTGGTCTTTGAGTGGAGCTGGGCCTTAGTGTTGAGACAGAGATCTCTGGGAGAGCTCTTGCCGATTGATATTATGTGGGGCCGGGATGTCTCTGATGGTCCAATGTCCTGAACTCAGCTCTACCACCTCAGTGCCTCAGGCCTGACAGCTGGCCAGAGCACCAAGACCCTGTCAGCCACATGGCAGTAATGAGTCTAGTTTGAGTCCTTCAAGAGAAGATAATCCTCTTTTCAAATGTTTGCCTGTGCATTCCATGGCGCCTCAGTGGCTAGAACTCCAAGCTTTCACTGCCGAGTGCACGCCTTCGATCGATCCATGGTGGGGGAATGAAGATCCCGCAAGCCACCGCCAAAAACAACAACAACATCCACAACAACAACAAACCTGTTCCTGAAGACAAAGTGTCACTCTATGCTTCTGGGAGAGGCTCTCCCAGCAACTTGACACAGGTTTCTAATCATTGTTTTATGCAGTTGTTTTTTAAATCACATAGGAGGGGAAAAGTTACAATAAAAATTATGCTCTTTTTATATTCACATGTTTAGTTACCTTTATTAGTGCTCTTTTATTTTTTCATTTGTATTCAAGTTATTCTTAGTGTCCTTTTATTTTAGCATGAATAATTTCCTTTAATATTTCTTGTTGGGTAGGACAGTTAGTGTTGAGTTCTTCCAGTTTTTGTTTAGCTGGGAATTTCTTACTTTTTCTGTCATTTTTGAAGAATTATTGCACTGGGCATAAAATTCCTGATGGACAGTTTACTTTTTTCCTGTCATTCTTTTTGATTATGCCATACCACTGCCTTCTGTTATCTATTATTTCTTATGAGAAATCAGAAATCTTAATGAGATCTCTAGTACATGATGAAGTATTTCTCTTTTCCTGATTTCAAGATTTTCTTTGTCTTTGATAGTTTGATTATGATGTCAGTATAAACTTGGAGTTTATGGAGCTTCTTAAATGTATAGATGAATGACTTTCATCAAATTAGAGTTTTTAACTGTTACGTTTTCAAAAATTTTTTGCCTGTTTTTATTTATTCTTTCCTCTGTGACTCCCTTTATGCTTTTTTTGATATGCTGAATGGTGTCCCACAGATATTTGAGACACTGTTCATTTTTCTTCATTCCTTTTCTTTCTATTTCTCTAAAGGAGTTATGTCAGTTGCTCTGTCTTCAAGTTTGCTAATTCTTTCTTCTGCCCTCTCAAATCTCCTGTTGAGCCCCTTTAGTGAAATTTTCATTTGAATAATTTTTTTGAAATTGTAATTTTCAATTCCAGAATTTCCTTTTGGTTCTTTTTTGATATTCTCTATTTGGTGAGACATCATTTTCACAATTTCCTTCCTTTCTTACACGTGATTTTCTTTAGCTCTTTGAGCACATTTAAAATAACTGCTTTAAAGTCTTTGTCTAGTAAGTATTATATCTGGGTTTCCTCAAGGACAGTTTCTGTTGACTTTTTTCCTGTGTATGGGGCATATTTTTTTGTTTCTTTGACTGTATCTTCAATTTTTATTTCAAAATGGACATTTAAAATAATATTATATGATAACTCTGAAATCACATCCTATACACACACCCAGAATTTGTTATTGTTGTGATTATTGTTGCTGTTCATTTGTTTAGTCACTTGCCTGAACTACTTAAGTAAAATCTGTGTAGTTATTGTGTGTAGCCACTGAAGTGTCTACTCAATGATTAGTGTATGACTCTACAGGGGCATCCTTGAATGCCCAGAACTAAAACACCTTCCAGCTTTTGCTGAGGATCTCTCCGTGCATATTGGGGTATTCCTTTAATGCTCCAGGATTCACTTTACCATTCTTCCTTAGCCTTCACTTATTCCTTATACAGAGCCTCAAGGTCAGCGAGAGGTGAGACCTTAGGATCTTCTCAGACTTTTTTCTGGGCATACACACAACCCTGGGCACGAATTTATCTTTGCACATGTGCTTGGGCTTCTGGATTCCCAAGAATATATTGGAGATATTCAGTCACCTGTGGACATCTCATTCCAGGATTTTCTTTTTTTTCTGATTTATGATTTTTCTGATTTGGTAGACTAAGGAAAATTGTTTTATAAGTGATAGGAAGTCAAATTGTAACTGCTTATAACTTACTCAAGTTAAGAAAACTTTATAAATACATAGGGATAAGACAAAAGAAAAAAGTGATGATAGAGGAAAGTATTTGTAGCAAAGTGACATTACTGAAGAAATAAACAAAAAAAAATTAATCAAAAATGTCTCCTGAAAAGTAAAAAGAAAATATAAATCTTAAAACTAAAATAATTTACTGCATTCCAGAAAAATTGGATAATAAACTATCAACATCGACACTTATGTTATTGAAGTTCTTATTTGCAGTGATGAAGATTTATAAGTACTCAGAACATCACCTGTGAAGGATTAAATAAAAATCAGGTTGTTTCAGACTCCCTCATGATTTTAGATGCTAGAATTAAGTGTAGCTATTAAATAAATATTGAGTGGGCAAGTGGGGGGATGGGTGTGATACTAGCTCTTCCTAACCATTTAAAAGAAACAGATATTCTCTGTCATGTTGGTCACAGAAAAAGAAATAGACATTCTCAAACATCACAAATAGAATTAGAAAAAGAGTGATAAACTAATAGTCAATAAAAATTAGATTAATTTAATAAAGTAGACTCTTAGTAACTATGATAAAGTCGGTTGCAAAATAAAATGTTACAGTTGTAATTTTGAAAGAAAAGTTACAAAATAGAAATATGCGATATTTACATTAATGTCGTCAATATACCATTAACATTAAAATATTTGCCACTCTTATTTGACATAGTTTTGGAAGTCCTAGCCACAGTAATCAGAGAACTAAAAGAAATAAAAGGAATCCAAATCGGAAAAGAAGAAGTAAAACTGTCACTGTTTGCTGATGACATGATACTATACGTAGAAAATCCTAACGATTCCACCAGAAAACTGCTAGAACTAATCAATGAATTTGGTAATGTTGCAGGATACAAAATTAATGCACAGAAATCTCTGACATTCCTATACACCAACAATGAAAAAGCAGAAAGAGAAATTAAGGAAACACTCCCATTTACCACTGTAACAAAAAGAATGAAATACCTAGGAATAAACCTGCCTAAGGAGGCAAAAGACTTGTGCTCAGAAAACTATAAAACACTGATGAAAGAAATCAAAGATGACATAAAAAGATGGAGAAATATACCATGTTCTTGGATTGGGAGAATCAATATTGTAAAAATGACTATACTACCCAAAGCAATCTACAGATTCAGTGCAATACCTATCAAACTACCAATGGCATTCTTCACAGAATTAGAACAAAAAATTTTACAATTTGCATGGAAACACAAAAGACCCCGAATAGCCAAAGCAATCTTGAGAAAGAAAACGGAGCTGGAGAATTCAGGCTCCCCAACTTCAAAGTATACCACAAAGCTACAGTAATCGAGGCCGTATGGAAATGGCACTGAAACAGAAATATAGATCAGTGGTACAAGATAGATTGCCCAGAGATAAGCCCACACACAAATGAGCACCTAATTTATGACAAAGGAGGCAAGAACATACAATGGAGAAAAGACAGCCTCTTCAATAAGTGGTGCTGGGAAAACTCGACAGCTACCTATAAAAGAATGAAATTAGAACACTCCCTAACAGCATACACAAAAATAAACTCCCAGTGGATTAAAGACTTAAATGTAAGACCAGACACTCTATAACTCTTAGAGGAAAACATAGGCAGAACACTCTATGACATAAACCACAGCAAGATCTTTTTTGATCCACCTCCTAGAGTAACGGAAATAAAAACAAAAATAAACAAATGGGACTTAGTGAAACTTAAAAGCTTTTGCCCAGCAAAGGAAACCATAAACAAGATAAAAAGACAACCCTCAGAATGGGAGAAAACATTTGCAACTTAAACAACAGACCAAGGATTAATATCTAAAATATACAAACAGCTCATGGAGCTCAGTATCAAAAAAACTAACAATCCAGTTAAAAAATGGGAAGAAGACCTAAATAGACATTTCACCAAGGAAGACATACAGGTGGCCAAGAGGCACATGAAAAGATGCTCAACATCACTAATCATTAGAGAAATGCAAATCAGAACTACAATGAGGTATCACCTCATGCTGGTCAGAATGGCCATTATCAAAATGTCTAGAAATGATAAATGCTGGAAAGGGTGTGGTGAAAAGGGAAGCCTCCTGCAGTGTTGGTGGGAATGTAAATTGATATAACCACTATGGAAAACAGTATGTAGGTTCCTTAAAAAACTAAAATCAGAACTACCATATGACCCAGCAATCCCACTACTGGGCATATACCCTGAGAAAACCATAATTCAAAAAGTGACATGTACCACAGTGTTCACTGCAGCACTATTTACAATAGCCAGAACATGGAACCAAGCTAAATGTCCATTGACAGATGAATGGATAAAGAAGATGTGGCACATATATACAATGGAATATTACTCAGCCATAAAAAGAAAGGAAATTGAGTTATTTGTAGTGAGGTGGATGGACCTAGAGTCTGTCATACAGAGTGAAGTAAGTCAGAAAGAGAAAAACAAATACCATATGCTAATGCATATGTATGGAGTCTAAAAAAAAAAATGGTACTGATGAACCTAGTTGCCGTGCAACAATAAAGTGGTAGACAAAGAAAATAGACTTGAGGGCATGGGTTGGGAAGGTGAAGCTGGGGTGAAGCCGCATAGCACAGAGAGATTGGCTCGATGCTTTGTGATGACCTAGAGGGGTGGGATCGGGAGGATGGGAGGGAGACTCAAGAGGGAGGGCACATGGGGACATGTTTATGCATATGGTTGATTCTCTTTGTTGTGCAACAGAAACTAACACAGTATTGTGAAGCACTTATACTCCAATAAAGATCTATTTTAAAAAATGTTAATATGACAAAAGAACTTGCCGGAAAGCTCTATAGGATCAATAAATTTAATTTTTTTTGGCAGATGTCAGTATATCTAATATCATTTTCCTTACTAAGAACATGTATAAATGTATTTGTATCATTTTTATATTGTTGCTATGAAAAATTACCACAAATTTAGTGGCTTAAACAGCACAAATATATTGTTTTATAGTTCCATAGGTCTTAAGACCAACATGGATCTCACTGGGTTAAGATCAAGGTGTTGGCAGGGAGATTCCTTTGTGGAGGCTTTAGGAGAAGATCTGTTTCCTTGCCTTTTCCACCTTCTAAAGGAGGCCTACTCTCTTTGGCTCATTCCCTCTTCTCCATCTTCAAAGCCAGTTCCATTAGGCTGAGTCCTCATGCTGTCATTGCCAGGGTTTTTTCTCTTCTGCCTTCCTGTTTCTGAAAGGCCCACCCATATAATGTATGTTAACATCTCCCTCTCAAATCCAGCTGTTTTGTCACCTTAATTCCATTTGCAATCCCCTTTGTCATGTAACCTAGTGTATTCACAGTTTCTAAGGATTAGGACAGGTACGTCTTTGTGGTGCCTTTATTTTTACTACCACAGTGTGCCCCCATCCCTCAAAGATTCACATATAAATACATTTACCCCATTCTAAATTTCCCAAAAGTCTCAACTAATTAGATCATCAAATCAAGTCCAAAATTGCATCTGTGTCTCATTAGTTCAAAAATTCAAAATCTCATCTCAATTGGTATGAGAGATCCTCTGGATATAATTCATCCTGGGTCATACCTCTTTCCATCTTTAAACTTGTGAAATTCAAGAAATAAGTTTTGCTCCAAAAATACAATGTTGGGACATGCATAGGATATTAGTTATAGACATTCTGATTCAGAAAGGGAAAAACTGGGAGGAGAAAATAAATTCCCTGTCCCAAGCAACTTCAAAATCCAGCCAGGTGAACATTTCTAGGAGTGGTGTGGTTGCAAGCTCAGATGACCCTCTGAGTCCTCATTTCCTTATTCATGAAATGCAGTGCATGTTTGTAGCTGATTTTTATCAGACTATGTACAACTTGTAGAATTTTGGTAGTCTGACAGCCTTCTTTCATTCTGTACTCTATGAGTACATTTCAGTTCAAGCTGGTAGAGTTTCTGTTGATACTGTATGAAACTTGTGGATCTACAAGGTATGTCATGGAGATTCACTCCATTAGACAAGAGACAGTCTTTCAAGATTATCTTTGATATCTTTTCTAAAAAATCTCATATCCGTAGTTGTCTCCTGCTGAGATAATTCAGGGAATATCTGAATCACATACTTAATTTTTTCAAAGAGACTGTGTGTGACTGAATACATTGACCTTTTCAAGAAAGAAAGATTCCAATACAGGAACTCTGGGAAAGAAGCTCTCAGGATGACAGATGTGCTATTGTTCTTTGGTGATCACACGCTCATTCTTAAAACAATTATTGTGCTTAGGTTAATGCAGTGGTTTGATTAGCCAGACGTGGTCCAGCAACTCCACGCTCATCACTCTACCTGAGTAGGATGTTGGGCTGAACTCAAAATCACAGAATTCTGAGTGAGAGAGGTGGGACAGCAGAGCCCCACTTTGCTAGAGAAGAGAAAATTGGAATATAATCACCAGATGAGTTATGCCATATTTATAGCAATTTTTGTTTTTAGTTTTCTATTTTGGTGGAAAATTGGAATTATTACACCATTATAGAGCAAATAAATTATTACTTTTTATAAAGTTGATTCCGTGTATCACTGATGATAGTCTTATTTACAACCATTGTGAAATGTTTTCCCTCCTCAGAATTTGGAGAGTGGAGATAGCATCAGTGCCTTGATACCGGACAACCTCCCAACTCCCCACCCAACTGTGATATAAACATTCCATTTGTGGGAAAGGTGACATGGAGCTAGAATAAATATCTGCTGTAGTTTCTACAATGACTCCTTTGCAGGATTTTATTGTTTATAAAAGGTTGTTTCTCAGCCTTGGACCTGTCTTTCCTATGTTGTGGAATTCTCCAATGTGTGAGTGGTGGGAGGTATAGCCCTACCCAGACACCCCCCGCCCCCCGCCTTTGGCCTTTCACCCTCAAAGCAGCAGAGGAGAAACCCTTTTCCTATCAAGGAGGCAGCCAGATCCCAGTGATAGTTTCTCTTTTTAATGATATTGATTTTTGAGTGAGTGTCAGAAAGACACATGAAAGCTGAGATTTGATTTGTGGCTATTAGGTCTGTGGTCAGTGGTGGGATTTGTAAATAGTGGCAACACCTTAAGTCTTTTTTGTCTAGATTATTTTTGCTACAAAGCCTCCTTTGGATTTATCCTGTTTGCTTAGCTTGATCTTCTGATTTTCATGTAGGCTGTAGCATCTACCTGACTTCTTGTCAAATGTTCCCTTTCCCTCCAATATAATAGGTTTCTGTTTCTTGCAGCTAAAACCTCTGAGGAACAATGATGTTACTGCTTAGTCATTATTATTTTTTTCTTATTGCCAGAATTCAAATACTACATATAGTTCTCTGAATAAATTTCTAAAGTTTTATGCATATTAGAAGAGCATGAAAATTATTTAGAAAAAGACTTCCTTGGTATTCTGTCCTTTAGGCTGATCAAAGGTAGTACAGCTAATGTTATCACTGACTGTCATTTTAGTAATTCAGAATTTAAAGTCATATTTTTTTTTAGAAAATAAAACAGCACAAAATAAGCCTTCATAAGGCAATGTTAAAACATTTGTGCTGCATTACAGTGTTAAAACATTTATGCTGCATTACAGTATTGAATGTCAGTATTTGAAATATTCTTTTTGCATAAATTTATACTTAATTACTCATTTGAATTTTCATTAATAAATCAGTTCTATTCCTTGTTAATACAAGACAATCATTGCCAAATAATCCACAGTATTTTATAGAGCCGAGGCCTTTGGGGCTATCACATGGGCATTTATCTTATTAACAGACTCTCGTAAGAGCAAAAGAAAGGGGAAACTACTGAAAACAACTCTGGGTATGTACCCAAAGCTCTGACTTATTGAAAAAGCATTTTCTTCCATTAAAGTACAGTATTAGAAGAATGAAGTGGAGAAAGCCAAAATTTAGTGGATAAAATATACCTATGATATTTATCTGAGTAGAAGTATAGCAAAGGAGAGTTTAGCTACAGACATCTTGGTTAAAATGTGCTGACAGGAAATTCTTTATATTCATTAGTAATGTGTTTTTATGCCTAAAAACTTCAGAATATCCATACATATTGAAAACTCTATTCATAATATGAGTCTAGGGATATTGATGGAAGTATATCTCTAGAGGCAGTGTTAAGAAGGAGGGAGGGATCTGGAGATCCACCACTGACCCCATGGCCCCTTCCTGACCTTGCAAATCCTACTTAATCTCTTAGTGCTTCGGTTTCCACGGCTACAACAGGGAATAATAATAGTACCTACACATAGAATTATTGTGAAGATAAAGTGTGAATACTTGTAAAGCTGAACATGTAATAATTAAGCATCACATTTTAACTATTGTTATTCATGACTTGATAAAATATCATGCAAAGTTTAACTGTCTATATAAATTTTTGTATGATATGTATATATTTCAAAAATTCATACATGATGTCTTTAATCTCTCTTTTTCTTCATTCTATTTTTTAAACATTTGGTTCCTTATATTCTCCAATAAATTATGAACAAAGATTTTTATATCAACAGCACAGTTTCACAGTTGCCTAGAGAATTTTCTTTATTAAAATAAAATTGGCAAATTCTGGGAGAGAGAGGAATGCAGTAGATTTTCTTTGTCAAGCGTTTTTCACAGCTATCCTCATATCTGAAGTGTAGGCAGGCATTAAAATGATTTTATTGAGTACATTATGTAAAAAATGTTGGAAAAGAATGTTTTAACTGTTCGTAAATGAGTGTAATACACTATGCAGAAAAAAATCCCTAATAAAGGAAGCAATGGAAGCAATTACAACATTTGCATAAGTTGAAAATGTTCATATAGTCTTAACAAATCACATTTCCCCCCAGAAAAACTAAGAATGGGAATAGTATGGGCGGAAATGAAAAATTTTAGTCAATTGTTGGAAAGTTAATATTCTGCTTCTTGTCTTTCACTCTTCAAATGAAAGCCTTTGGGCAAACATGAATGTTTCTGTACCTAAGAATCTATTTATTTTCAGTTATAATTTCTAGCATGAATTTTCTCTGGGAGTGTTACCAAAACAGAAATTTCTTTTATTGGCTCACACTATTTGAAAAAAATCACTTAGTACAGCAAAAGTAAGGGTGTTTTTTACATTTATTAATCACAGGCTTTTCCCATAGTGGAGCACAGGATACAAGTGGGAGAAAGGGGAGTTCTATTAATCAGTCAAGAAAGATGCAGAATAAAGGGAGGGTTCAGGGGATAGAACACTACTGATTGAATCTCTTCTATTGACTTAGGTGACCAAGGTACCTAAGTAACCAACACACACATAAACACACACACACACGATTCAGCCTTGACTTGTTAGTGGGTTGTCCACATTGCATGAACTCACTAGCATAGACGATTGCTTCATCCTTTGCACGGCTTTTTCTGCACAGCTGTGGCTCTGGACACTTCAAGGTTCTGTGAGCTCTCCTACTAGTTTACAGCCTTACAAGGGTGTTTTTCTACCAGCAGAACATTGGCCATAAATGTCTATTAGTCAAAATAACTGCGGCAGTTTTATAAGGCCTGTGAGTGCATATTTCCCAGTCTGCTTCTCCTTAAATTACTAAGAATGCAAAAATAACCAATAGTTTGACCTCTTAAATCACAAATTGGATAGGCTTACCATTAAAATATATTGTGAATGTGTTTCCCATTATTTAGCTCATTTAGCATGTTCAGCAGCAAGCATTCAAATATTTTGAGTTGGTTATTTTTTTTTTCACTTCACAGAAGGCGTGAGATGATTTGTCCAAGCCATCAAAGGATATTTAAAAGACTAGAATACAATTGGAATATTGCTAATAGGTTGTCATTAACCATCTGCATAAAAGATAAAGAATTTAAAAGATGCAGTAGGTTCAGAAATTATTTGGTTTTGTGTTATTCATTTTGATAGTCCTCACTGTAGAAAGTTAGCATAATTTGTTCAATATGAAAAGTTATATTACTACAGTTGACCCTTGAACAACATGGGTTTGAACTGAGCCACTTATACACAGATTATTTTCAATAAATACGGTACTACAGTACTAAATGATCTGAGGTTGGTTGAATTCATGGATGTGGAACTGTGCATATGGGGGTCCGATTGTAAAGTTATACTCAGAGTTTCTACTGGGGGGTTCTCACCCCTAAGCCCTATGTTGTTCAAGGGTCAACTGTAAGTCATGTCCATAGAGTGAAAAAGAAGGGACTAGAATGTAAGAAGTATTAACCTGCAAGTTGAAGAATGACCAATAATAAATGGAGGAAAAATTATTAGAAATCCAACATAAACTTCAAGTTTATCTATATTTCATATGAATATTAGAATGCTGAATAGTATAAGTGAGTATATTCATCTGATTTTTTTCTTTCCTAAATAAAGTTGATGCCTTTTATCTTCAATTTAATTTACCTGAAAAATATTTGAAAACCTAAGGAAATCATGTACATTTTAAAAAGCAATCTTTGGTGTTAATTTCTGTGTATGCTTTGGATTTTCTCTGATATAGCTGAAAATGCTATAAAAAGTGTGGAATAAAATGTCTGGTGCGTGAGTTACAAGATCTGGTCACCAAGTAGCAATGTCATGTCAGAGATAATCTTTGATGGTAAAGTGACCCGTCACAATTAATTACTATCAACTAGAGTTCAAAGATGTATTGACTAGCTGGAAAGATGACCAGGCAGAATAGCATCAGTTCAGATATTCTTGTCACACACAGTTGAGATCTGGTCTACATTCTAGCATTTCATTCAATATATTGTAATTCAGATTTAAAGGGGGAGGATTTTAAAGGGCATGTCTGTTCAATCTCAGCCTGCAAAAAATATAAAGATTACTTATATGAACACTGTAATCTGTAATTTACTTATCAAGAATTAACACATGAAGAGGATGTGCTTGTTTATTACAGTTTTCTAAACAAGCATTCCTTTATGTAAAAGACAGTAGACTTTTATTTTTGTATTGCTATTGCTAGATCATTCATGGATTTCTTAAAGTATAAGCTGATCTCTTTCCCTGGCTTCTTAAATACCCCCTGTGACACTTCCCTCAGATTAAGCTCCTCTGTACAAGATCTTTCCAACATACCCTGACATTCCAACATTTTTTGTTCTAGTGCCTGAAAAATAATGCTGGAGCAGTGAGATCTAATTACTGTACAAGTAGGTTACATTTGAGAGAAGAGCATTACATAGATACAAAACACTATTATTAGAAGATTAAATCCTGAACTTAAAGTAAGGGAGTCTTTTCCCCTTTGTTTCATCTTGAGAAATGTGAAGTGGCCTATAATAAGCCAAAGGAAATGAAAGCTTTGATGAGAGAGAGAGGCTTGCAGGTGGTTGATAACGGCCAAGATTGCCTGCAGTTTATCGATGAGCCACACGTAGTGCTGCTGCAAACCTGTATTTTATTTCAGAAAGCATGACATAAAGGTAAAAATGTGTTCCATTAAAATCAGATTCCAAATGTGTTTCATTAAAACAAGATTTTGCAAGCTATCCAGATGAGGTGTAGCTCCTCGTAGACAGAAAATTGAAGCATGTAAAGTTTCTCAGCGAACAGATAAAAGTTGTCTGTGTCTTCTTTGAATCGGTCATTTGTCATTTACAGTTCCTCTTTTTAAAGGATAATAATAGTGGGTAAAGACCTCAACAATAAAATTATGGCAACTGTTACTGTTTAAATAACCTAGTACTATCAGCCAAAAGAAAGACTTAAAAAGAAGTAGTGGATTTAGCAGCTTTCAACTATGCAGTCCCCATTTGTGTTTTGTCAAAAACAAAACCACTAATGTGAGCTAGAGCAGGACAGCGTAGTAGTTAATGTAATGGTATTCTTACAGCAAATATGAAGCATTGATTCTGTGTTTTAAAATGAATATTTTGTTGCTCTTACACTAAAAGAGCTCTGATATTATTATTTGTTTTTAAAGCAATTTTGATCTAAAATATACATAACAGCCCTTTCCAGCTTCTTTCTCTCTCTTCCTCTCATTTTGAATGTATATTGTGGTTATGATTGTGTAAGAAGCATTTTTTGGTACACTTAAACTGTATATTATTATTTCCACCTCCTCCCTAATACACACACACACACACACACACACACACACACACACCCTTCAATTAAGTGGATTTTAGTTAATGGGGTAAACCAATAGCTCACTTGAGTTTTAAAGGGTTTCTCAATACTTTATGTACAGCCTAGTTCAGGATAAAATGAAAATGAATTGGAAAAATATATAGCTTTCTCTATTGTATTATTAACTGTACAGAAATCCTTGATGAATTACTACCTGTTGTCCTATTTTGTGGTGCCAATAGACTCTTTAATTAGATTAGAAGTTAACAGCTAGTATAATCTTTTTGTAGAACATTTTAGTTCATTTCTTTCACATTTTTGTTTCTAGGTATTAGATTGAAAACACTATGTTCCTTACACTTTAGAGTCAATACATTACCTAGAAATTATCCTTACCATAAAGGAATTAAATCCTGTTATTATTATATTTCCATTCCTGCTACTTTAAAATTACATTTGAAGATATAAGACGTACTGATCAGTCGTTAGGGCTTCGGGCTGGTGGTCTCCCAGTGCACAAGCAAGAGAACTGTGAGAGGTTGCTTAACTTCTTTTATACTCAGTTTTTTCCACTGTAAAATGGATAAAATAATACCTACTTCACAGTATTATGATAAAAATTAAATGAGGTAATTCGTAAAGCACTTAACAGAGAAGTTAGCTCCGTCTTGAAGGAAGAGGTACGGAGAAGTGAGGGGCAGTTTTGTGAGCAGAAAGGAAAGACTCTGGTCTGTGCACTAGAATGTATACTATATCTGGGGAACTGCAGACCAAGTGCTTCACCTGCTGTCTCTGCTCAGGTGGATAGAATTAATAAATCCTCTAACTGAAATTCAAGTTACCTCTCTTGTACCATTGATCAACATCCCTGCACAGAGGACACCAAGATGGAGTAAATGTGGAGGCTCCCTTTGCTATTACCACATGCGTAAGCTGGCTGGTTGCTTAGACCGTTCTCCTTATTCTAACTATGAGAGGATTGAGCTCCTGGGACAGAATACCAAAGTGATTATCAACACCTGAACATACTAAGTGCATAATGTGTGCACATTTCATCGTTGATATGGTGCTTGTCCCCCTGCCTGCTTCAAGACCATTCCTGTTGAGAAGAGGGACGGAAGGAGTGATCTTGGCAATTCCTACAGGCATCTCACATTTCCACAGAAAGAAAGTGAGTTAAAATTGTAAAAGCAGTTGCTTTTGTTGGGTCCACAAACAAACAAAAAGCCAAAATAAGTCCTGGATCAGGAAATGGGTATTCTATGTTCTAGCTTGACTACAAAACCCCAGTGTACAAGCCAGTTAGTCTCTCTGAATCTCAGCCTTTTATATATAAATTCAAAATTATGGATTAGTGTATCTTTAAGGTCCCATCTGGGTCCAGAATTGTAGCAAAATATAGCTGTGGCACAGCTAAAAGTACCAGTGACTAAGCTGGGTCCTATTAATGGCCGGTCAGCTTACCTTCCAATAGGATTTTGAGACATGACTGTCCCTCCCATTAATGAAGGGAAGAAAATAAGTTTAATACAGATGGACCTCGTCCTTTCACTCATATAGCACACTGGCAATGTCCCAGCAAAACCTGTGTTCTCAACCACATTATGTGGTGGAGACAATTTTACCTGCTGGCAGGCTCTTTATCTAAAATTGATAGGTCATATGTAATGAATCAAGATGACACTCGACAACTCAGAGTTTAGTAACAATTCCAGTGTTGACATATTTTACTGAACTTTTATCTCTAAAAAAAAAATCTGGAAATCTCATGAAAGAGGATTTTCTCTTTGTTGGTTTTTCAAGTACATAAAACTGCAGTAAAACAAAGGCAATGGAAAACAGCCTTTGGCCTGAGACTTTTCTCTGCTTCCTAATTTTAGTCAGCTCAAAAGCTTGTCTTACACAATTGTGGAAACAGTGAGTCTGGTGTTAGACTAATCAAGAACTGTAGAAAGACTAGAATGAATAAAATAAGTTAGTCATGAAGTGTTTTTGAACTTTCATGTAGGTTTGGGTTTCAGTTCATCTTGGTGATGAAATTCCAATGTTTAGATTTTATGTAACCTGATTTATCAACCATATTAGAATTCAAATTATCTGTTTCTAAAGTGTAACTGTGTTCACCTTTATGCCTTTTCTCCAAAATGTGAGAAGTATAGAGAGTAAATTTCATACAGTTATATGTATCAAAATTGAAATTGAAACTACTTAAAATTTTAAGCTGCTTAAATGATCCCTATTATTATAAAGTTATAAACTGGTATAATCAAATACTTCTAGGGGACCAAAAATAACATTTTTCTCTGAGGAATTTGGTAAAATACAGTCTAGTCACATTAATATAAGTTCATTTCTTCCCTGAAAGAAAAAAATCAAGGAAATAACAACAGGTGCTGGGCTAAGTAACAGTCTCTAGTGATTATAAAAAATAACAATGAAAGGTTTTAATGGCAAAACTCTAAGTGCTAGAAGCATTGGAAGAGCAGATTGAAGATTAGAATTAGAATCCGCATGGGAAAGAGAGAGGTAAATTCTTTACCATAAATCAAATAGATACTTAATTTGAAATCAAACATGAACCTGAACATGTGTCATATAATCTGGCTAAATACACCTGGGTTTTATTAAGATGGTGTGAGCCAAAGACCACAGTGTTTTAGACAAGCTTGAGCAAATCCTCTGCTAAAGAGAAAAGCAAACATACTATATGTCTTACTCTTGGCAAATAAAACCCCCAAACTCCAACTCACCAACTTCAAGGAACTGATGGGCTGAATTTCCAAACAGGCACACTATATTTGGAAATCAGTACTGTACAATTTGAACAGCACACATTTTAAAGTGATGTAGTCTTGGGTTCAAATCTTGACATTTCTACTCACTCACTGTATGATTTTAAGCAGCTTCTTGTCACTTCAGTTTCTTCATTGTAAAATGTGTACTATTATAGTTCAATGTTACAGGATTGTTATGTAAAATAAACACGTGTGTCAAATGCCTAGTACAATGCCTGCACAAAATAAGATCTTAATAAATAATGGCTACTTTTATTTTTATTGTAAATTGAGTGTTAATTTAGTGCCTTTTAGACTCTTAATTCATGGAATACTTTAAGTTAAAAGAAACGTAGAACTATATACCTCTTCTCAATTTGCCACTTCATATATCCTAACAAATACAACTCTTTAAGAAGTTTTCATGGTAATTTTTTTAGATTTTATTTTACTGTTCTTTCTTGTTTATAGAAAAGTTACTTGAATAAGGCTTTTGTACAGATTTACCAATTGTTTACATTTTTACCTCATTTTTCAATTATTTTTTATTGAAGTATAGTTGATGTACAATATTATATGTTTCAGGTATACAAGTTTAAGGTATACAACATAGTGATTTGCAAGTTTTAAAGGTTATATTCCATTTATAGTTATAAAATATTGGCTATATTCCCTGTTTTGTACAATATATCCTTGTAGCTTATTTATTTTATACATAGTAGTTTATACCTATTTTACCCCATTTGTTTTATGTTCTCTCTCTCTCTCTACACACACACACACACACACATTTTCTGTGTATTCTAAAAACATTGAAAAGTAAGTTGGAGAGAGTGTGCTGTTTTATTCTAAATGCTTCAGTGCATATTTCCTAAGAATGTGGTCATTCCTTTACATCAGTTTAGCGGTCAAACAGGAAATGTAACATTGATATGATACTGTTATCCAATCCACAGTCCATACTCAAATTTTATTAGTTGTTCCAGTTATATCCTTTATAGCTATTTTTTCCCAGTCCAGGATCCAATCTAGGGTCATAAGTTATATTTTGTTTTCATGTCTCTTTAGTCTCTTTTAATCTGGAAGAGTTCCTCAGCCTTTTTTTTCTTTTTATATTTTTTACTTAATTATAGTTGGCATACAATATTATATTAGATTTAGGTGTTTAATATAATGATTTGACATTTATATACATTACTAATTGATCACCATGTAAGTCTAGTAACCATCTGTCACCATACAGAGTCATTTCAGTATTATTGACTATATTCCCTATGCTGTATATTACATACCTGTGATTATTTATTTTGACGGAAGTTTGCACCTCTTAATCCCTTTCACCTATTTCACCCAACCTGCCACCTCCCTCCCCTCTGGAAACCATCTGTTTGTTCTCTGTATCTATAAGTCTGTTTCTGTTTTGTTTTGTTTGTTCTTGTTTTGTTTTTTAGATTCCCCATATAAGTGAAAACATACAGTATTTGTCATTCTCTGTCTGATTTATTTCACATAGCATAATACCCTCTATGTCCATCCATGTTGTTGCAAATAGCAATATTTCATTCTTTTTTATGGCTGAGTAATATATTCCATTGTATGCATATACACCATGTTTTTTATATCCATTCATCTATTTATGTGTACTTAGGTTGCTTCTATATCTTAGCTATTGTAAATAATGCTGCAATGAACATAGGCATGCGTATATCTTTTCAAATTAGTGTTTTCATTTTCTTTGGATAAATACCCAGAAGTGGAATTACTGGATCATATGGAATTACTGGATCATCACCAATAGAATTAAAAATTCTATTTTTAATTTTTTGAGGAACCTCCATACTATTTTCCATAGAACCTGCACCAATTTGCATTCCCATCAACAGTGTATGAGGGTTCCCCTTTCTCTACATCCTTGTCAACACTTGTTATTTCTTGTCTTTTGGATAATAGCCATTCTGACAGGTGTAAGATGGTATCTCACCATGGTTTTGATTTGCATTTCCCTGATTGTTAGTGATGTTGAGCATATATTCATGTGTCTCTTGGCCATTTGTATGTTTTCTTTGGAAAAATGTCTATTCAGGTTCTCTGCCTATGTTTTAATTGTATTTATTTTTTTTGTTTAGACTAAGTTGTATGAGTCATTTACATATTTTGGATATTAACCCCTTATCAGACATATTACTTGCAAATAACTTCTCCCACTCTGTAGATTGGCTTTTCATTTCGTTGATCATTTCCTTCCTGTGCAAAAGCTTTTTAGTTTGAGGTAGTCTCATTTGTGTATTTTTGCTTTTGTTTCCCTTGCCTGAGGAGATGGATCCAAAAAATATTGCTAAGACTGGTGTCAAAAAGTGTACTGCCTGTGTTTTCTTCTAGGCATTTTATGGTTTCAGGTCTTATATTTAAGTCTTTAAGGCATTTGAGTTTATTTTTGTATATGGTGTAAGAAAATGGTCTAGTTTGATTCTTTTGAATATACCAGTTTTCCCAACAGCATTTACTGAAGAGAATGTCTTTTCCCCATTATATATTCTTGGATCCTTTATCATAAATTAATTGATCATATAAGCATGGATTTATTTCTGGGCAGTCTATTCTGTTTCATTGATGTATGTGTCTGTTTCTGTGCCAGTACCATACCATTTTGATTACTATGGCTTTATAGTATAGTTTGAAATCAAGGAGCATGACACCTCCAGGCTTCTTGTTCTTTTTTAAGATTGCTTAGGCTATTTGGAGTCTTGTTGTTCCATACAAATTTTAGGATGACTAGTTCCAGTTCTGTAAAAAATGCCATTGGCATTTTGATGGGGATTGTTTTGAATCTGTAGATTGCTTTGAGTAGTATGGATATTTTAACCACATTAATTCTTCCAGTCCATGGCCCCAGTATATCTCTCCATTTATTTGTGTTCTCTTTAATTTCCTTCATCAGCATCTTACTTTCAGAGTACAGGTCTTTCACTTCCATGGTTAAACGTATTCCTAGTTATTTTATTCTTTTTGATGCAATCGTAAGTGGGATTGTTTCCTTAATTTCTCTTTCCGATAGTTTGTATTAGTATATAGAAATGCAACAGGTTTCTATATATTGATCTTGTATCCTGTAACTTTACTAAATTTATTTATTAGTCCTAATACTTTTTGGTGGAGTCTTTAGGGTTTTCTATATACAGTATCATGTCATCTACAAATAGTGATAGTTTTACTTCTTCCTTTTCAATTGGATTTCTTTTATTTCTTTTTCTTGTTTCATTGCTGTCACTTGGACTTAAAATTCTATGTTGAATAAAAGTGGCAAGAGTGGACATCCTTGACTTGTTCCTGATATTAGAAGAAATGCTTTCAGCTTTTCACCACTGAGTATGATGTTGGCTTAGGGTTTGTCATATATGGCCTATATTATGTTGAAGTATGTTCCCTCTATACCACTTTGTTAAGAGTTTTTATTGTAAATGCATATTGAATTTTGTCAAATTCTTTTTCTGCATTGACTGAGATAGTCCTATGATTTTTATCCTTTGCTTTGTTAATGTGATGGATCACATTGATTGATCAGTGGATATTGAACCATCCTTCCATCCCTGGAACAAATCCCACTTGATCATGGTGTATGATCCTTTTAATGTATTGTTGAATTCAGTTTGCTGATATTTCGTTGAGGATTTTTGCATCTGTGTTCATCAGGGATATTGGCCTGTAATTTTCTTTGTAGTGTCTGGTTTTAGTATCAGGGTAATGCTGGTCTCGTAGAGGGAGTTTGGAAGCATTTCTTCCTTTTCAATTTTTTGGAATAGTTTGAGAAGGCTAGGTATTAAATTCTTTTTCAAATGTTTGGTTGAATTCCCCTTTGAAGCCATCTGGACCAGGACTCTTGTTTGTTGGGAGTTTTTACATACTGATTCAATTTCAATGCTGGTGATTAGTGTGTTCAGATTTTCTACTTCTTCCTGATTCAGTATTGGAAGATTATACGTTTCTAGTAATTTATCCATTTCTTCTAGGTTGTCCAATTTTTTGGTGTACAGTTGTTTACAGTAATCTCTTATGATCCTCTGTATTTCTGTCCTGTCAGTTGTAACTTTTCCACTTTCATTTCTGATTTCATTTACTTGGGCCTTTTTTTTTTTTTTTTGAGGAGACTGGGTAAAGTTTTACTAATTTTGTTTCTTTTCAAAAAAGCAACTCTTAGTTTCACTGATCTTTTTTATTGTTTTTTTTTTTTAGACTCTATTTCATTTGTTTACACTCTGATCTTTATTATTTATTTCCTTTATTATTTATTTCCTTCAGAGCCTGACTTTGGGCTTTGTTCATTATTCTTTTTCTAGTGCATTTTGGTAAAGGTTAGATTATTTATTTGAGATTTTTAGATCTTATTTCCTGGGGTAATCTTGTATCACTATAAACTTCCCTCTTAAAACAGCTTTTGCTGTGTCCCATAGATTTTAGAAGGTTGTTTCCATTTTTTAAAAAAATTTATTTATTTTATTTTTGGCTGCATTGGGTCCCCGCCGCTGCACGTGGGCCCTCTGTAGCCGCGGCGCGCGGGCTTTCTGTAGCTGTGGTGAGCAAGGTCCACTCCTCGCTGCGGTGCGTGGGCTCAGCAGTTGTGGCTCGCAGGCTCAGCAGTTGTAGCGCACAGGCCCAGCTGCTCCGCGGCATGCAGGATCCTCCCGGACCAGGGCCCGAACCTGCGTCCCCCACACTGGCAGGTGGACTCCCAACCACTGCACCACCAGGGAAGATCTGTTTCCATTTTTATTTGTCTTAAGGTATTTTTTAATTTCCTCATTGATTTATTCATTGACCATTGGTTGTTTAGTAGCATGTGGATTAGCTTTCACATGTTTGTGTTCCTTTTCAGTTTTCTTCTTGTACATTTGACCCTTGAACAACATAGGTTTGAACTGTGTGGGTCTACTTATATGCAGATTTCTTTTCAATAAGTATACAGTTGGCCCTCCATATCCATGGATGTAGAATCTGTGGCTATGAAGGGCTGACTGTAAGAGACTTGAAAATTTATGGATTTCTGTATCCATGGGGAGTCCTGGAACCAATCCCTTGTGGATACCAAGGGATGACTGTAACTGCTTTCTAGTTTCATATTGTCGTGGTTGAAAAGATATTTGATATGATTTCTTTCTTAAGTTTATTTCTTGTAGGCAGCGTATAGATGGGTCTTGTTTTCTCATCCATTCAGCCACCCTATGCCTTTTGACTGAAGTAGTTTGTCCATTTAAATTTAAAGTAATTATTAATTGGTATGTACTTATTGCTATTTTGTTAATTGTTTTCTGGTTGTTTTTATAGTTCTTCTCTGTTCCTTTCTCCTTTTCTTGCTTTCTTCCCTTGTAATCATTATTTTCTTTAGTGTAAAATATGATGGCAAAAACATAAAACATTGGAGGGAGTAAAAAATGAAGTGCTTTTATTAATAGAATGCACTCTATCTTGTTATATATGAACCTCATATATATATACCAGTGAAATTTTTTCTTCAATAATTTTCGTATTTCTAGTTATGACCTTTTCTTTTCCATTTAAAGAAGTCCCTTTAACATTTCTTGTAAGACTGGTTTAGTGGTGATGAACGTTTTTAGCTTTCGCTTGTTTGGGAAACAATCTCTCCTTCAATTCTGAATGATAACCTTATTGGGTAGAGAATACTTAATTGTAATTTTTTTCCTCTCAGCACCCTGAATATGTTGTGCCATTCCCTTCTGGCCTGTAAAATTTCTGTTGAATAATTAGCTGATAGTCTAACAGGGTTCCTTTGTACATAACTAGTTGTTTTCCTCCTGCTGCTTTTAAGATCTCTCTTTAACTTTGGATACTTTAATTATAATGTGTCTTGGTGTGGGTCTCTTTTGGTTCATCTAATTTGGGACTCTCTGTGCTTTTTGGACTTGGATGTCTGTTTCCTTTGCCAGCTTAGGGAAGTTTTTGGCCAGTATTTCTTCAAGTAGGTTTCTCTGTTCCTTTCTCTCTCTCTCTTCTCCTCTGAGATCCCTATAATGATAATGTATGCAAACTTGATGTGTCAGAGGTCCCTTAAACTATCCTCATTTTAAAAATTTCTGTTCTCTTTTTACTGTTCTGATATATTCATTTCCATTACCCTGTCTTCCAGATCTCTGATTTGTTCTTCTGCATCCTCAAATCTCCTGTTGATTCCCTCTGGTGTATTTTTCATTTCAGTTGTTGTATTCTTCAGTTCTGATTGATTCTTTTTATAATTTCTATCTCTTTCTTGAAGTTCTCACTGTGTTCATCCATTATTCTCCTGAGTTTGGTGAGAATTTTTATGACTATTACTTTAAACTCTTCATCTGGTAATTGCTGATTTCTATTTCATTTAGTTCTTTTTCTAGGGTTTTGTCCTATTTTTTGTTTAGAAGGTATTTGTCTCTTCATTTTGCCTGTGTCTCTGTGTTTGTTTCTATGTACTAGTTATATCAGCTATGTCTCCCAGTCTTAACAAAGTGGCCTTATGTAGAAGGTATTCTCTGGGGCCCACTGGCACAATCCCTCCTGGTTACCAGAGCCATGTGTACCCAGTGTATCTCCTGTGTGGGCTGCATGTACCCTCCTGTTGTGGTTGAGCTACAATTGCTGCAGGCATGCTGGTGGGCAGGGCTGGTCCCTTGGACCTGGAGCCACTTAGGAGGGGCACTGATGCCACCTGGTGCCGCCTACCAGGTTGGGTGGGGTGGGACCTGCACATGAACATTCACCAAATATGCTATCAGCTAAGCCATAGACAAGTTTCAATAAATTGAAAACAGTTTAAACCTACAGAGTATGTTCTCTGACTAGAAGGGAATTAAGTTAGAAATTAATAATAGAAAGATATCTGGAATTATCAAATATTAGGAAATTAAATGATATTTTGCTAAATAATCCATGGATTAAAGAAGAAATTGCAAAGGAAATTATATTTCAAACTGGTTGAAAATGGAAATACAATATATCAAGTGTATCAAAATATGTGAAGTATAGCTAAATCAGTGCTTAGAGAAAAATTTATATCTTTAAATACTTTTATTAGAAAAAATAAATGATTTAATATCAGTGATCTAAACTTCCAGTTTAAGAAGCTAAAAAAGAAGAAATTAAAAACCAGTGTAAGTAAAAGAAAGGAAATAATACAGTATCAGAAATCAGTTAAGTAAAAAATGGACAAATATTACAGAAAATCAGCTATCAATAAAATTATTAATCCTTTAATTAGACTGAGGAAGAAAAAGAAGACACAGATTTCCAAAATCAGTTTTCTTTGACTTGCGTTTGTGATTCCTGGATTCCATATATTGCTGTTTTTGAATTTATGCCTTCATTTTGGTGATAGGCCATATCCACTAGCTTCCTGAGAAAAGGTCCATGGGGTATAAATGTTTTAAGATTTTGTGAGATGAAAATATATGTTTTTTTATCACCAAATTTGATTTGTAGTTTGAGAGATTATAGAATTCTAGATTGGAAACTAGTTTTCCCAAGAACTTTGAAAGCATTGCTGCTTGACTCCAGTATCACTTTGTAGATGTCTGGTGCCATTTGATGGCATCAGTCTTTCATAGGTCAACTTTATTTTTTTCCTTCTAGAAACTTTCAGAATTTTCTTTTGTCCCTATTTATTCTTTTAAGTTTTTATTACACTCATTGAATCCATTCAGTCTGGAAACTCATTTTCTCCAGTTCAAGGAAGACTTCCTTGTGTGTGTGTGTGTGTGTGTGTGTGTGTGTGCGCACGTGTGTTTTAAATAATAATCTACTTCCTTCTATTTGCTCTTATTTTTGCCTTAAAGAGTTCCTATTGGGTATTGGACCTCTGGATTAATAATATTTTTTGTCTCTTGATCTCTTTATCTGTTTGTTCTAATTTCCTGGAAATTTCTTTAACTTTATCATCCAACCTTGTTGCAGTTATCTACTGCTGTGTAATAAACTACGCCAAACATAGCACCTTATAATATTTGTTTCATTAGAGGCATACCTTGAAGACATTGCAGGTTTGGCTCCAGACCAGCACAGTAAAGTTAATTTTGCAGTAAAATGAGTCACATGAAATTTTTGGTTTCCAAATGCATATAAAAGTTATGGTTACATTATATTCTACTCTGTTAAATATGCCATAGCATTGTGTCTAAAAAATAATGCATATTCCTTAATTTAAAAATACTTTATTGCTGGGACTTCCCTGGTGGCACAGTGGTTAAGAATCCACCTGCCAAGGCAGGGGACATGGGTTCGATCCCTGGTCCGGTTGACCCCACATGCCGTGAAGCAGCTAAGCCCATGCGCCACAACTACTGAGCCTGCGCTCTAGAGCCTGAGAGCTTCAACTACTGAGCCCGTGTGCCACAACTACTGAAGCCCATGTGCCTAGAGCCCATGCTCCGCAACAGGAGAAGCCACCGCAATGAGAAGCCAGCGCACTGCAATGAAGAGTAGCCCCCGCTCGCCACAGCTAGAGAAAGCCCACACGCAGCAACAAAGACCCAATGCAGCCAAAAATAGATTAATTAATTAGTTAATTAATTTAAAATGTGATTGTGTGTCCCATTTTCTCAAGGGGATTTTCAAAGAGTTTTGAGCTACCTTGGAACAAATATAATTTTCTTGGAATACAGTCTTAAAGAGTTATGTGTAAATGGTCATCCAGATTTTAGGTTTAACAGTACCTTCTACACTATGACTACTTTTGCAAAAGTCCCAAGACATAGAGCCTGGGCTGTGAAGCTTATGTTTATGCTGGTTTTGCTGGTGGCTGCTTCTGGTTAAGGTTAAGACCTACTGATAACAGGATCAATAGAGGAAACTGCAGCAAGGACAATAACAAAAATCATCAAGGTCAACAAGGACTCTGCAACCCGTATGTGATATTAAAACATTAAAGTGGAAATCACAGCCATCTGAAACCCAAGCACTTAACCTTCTAAGTCACTTATTCAGTAATGTTTCATTGTTTAAAAATGTAACATATAAATTCCTCTCTGTACACCGAGGAATGCAAATTCAAAAGAAAGCACACAATTAGGGGACAAGTAGAAGTACAAAAGAAAGATGGGCTTTTCAAGTCACTTTTTCACCCAAAGAACATAATGGGGCTACTTCTCATTCCCCAGGTATTTCTTTTTTCTTTTTTTTCCTGATTTCTTAAAATTAGACAGTAGTGAAGTTTTGCTTCATTGATTCACTCTTCCTTACACAAACAATTTCTCTCCAGCATGCAGTGCTGTTTGATAACATTTTACGCACAGTAGAACTTTCAAAATTATGGAGTTATTCTTCTCAAATTCTGCCATTGCTTTATCAACTAAGTTTGTGTAATACTCTAAATCCTTTGTTTTTATTTCAACAATTTTCACAGCATCTCCTTCCATCTGTAGAAACCACTTCCTTTGCTCATTCATTAAAAGCAACTCCTCATCCCTTAAAGTTTTATCATGAGATTGCAATTTAGTCACATCTTCAGACTCTTCTAATTCTAGTTCTCGTGCTATTTCCACCTCATCTGCAGTTACTTCCTCCACTGAAGTCTTGAACCCCTCTCAGTCATCCATGAGGGTTGAAATCAACTTCTCCCAAACTCCTGTGAATGTTGCTGTTTTGACCTCTTCCCAGGAATCATGACTGTTCTTAATGGCATCTAGAATGGTGAATCCTTTCCAGAAGGTTTTCAATTGACTTTGCCCAGATCTATCAGA
This sequence comes from Balaenoptera ricei, assembly GCF_028023285.1. Taxonomy (NCBI): domain Eukaryota; kingdom Metazoa; phylum Chordata; class Mammalia; order Artiodactyla; family Balaenopteridae; genus Balaenoptera; species Balaenoptera ricei. The sequence goes on from NC_082643.1 coordinate 110,412,581, forward strand.
GGAATCGCTGGATATGGCAACTGTAGCCTTGTGAAATGTATTTTTTACGTAATAAGACTTGAAAGTCAAATTTACGTCTTGATTCACAGGCTGCAGAATGGATGTTGTGTTAGCAGGCATGAAAACAATCTTAATCTCATTGTACATCTCCATCAGAACTCTTGGGTGTCTAGGTGCATTGTCAGTGAGCAGTAACATTTTGAAAAGAATCTTTTTTTCTGAGCACAGGTTCTCAACAGTGGACTTAAAATATTCAGTAAACCATGTGATAAGCAGATGTGCTGTCACTTAGGCTTTGTTCTATTTATAGAGCACAGGCAGAGTAAATTTAGCACCATTATTAGGGGCCATAGGATTTTTAGAATGGTAAATGAGCATTGCCTTCAACTTAAAGCACCAGTTGCATTAGCCCCTAACAAAAGAGTCAGCCGCCCCTTTGAAGCTTTGAAGCCAGCTATTGACTTTTCCACTGTAGCTATGAAAATCCTAGATGACATCTTCTTCCAATAGAAGGCTGTTTCATCTACAGTGAAAATCTGTTATTTAGTGTAACCACCTTCATTAATTATCTTAGCTAGGTCTTCTGGATAACTTGCTACAACTTTTACATCAGCACTTGCTGTTTCACTTTAGTTTTTATGTTATGGAGATGGTTTCTTTCCTTAAACCTCATGAACTGAGCGCCGCTAGCTTCAAACTTCTGCATCTTTCCCACTGTTCTCAGCCTTCGCAGAATTGAAGAGAGTTAGGGCCTTGCTCTGGATTAGGCTTTGGCTTAAGGGAATGTTGTGGCTGGTGTGTTCCAGACCAGTACAACTTTCTCCATAACAGCAATAAGGCTGTTTTGCTTGCTTATCATTTGTGTGTTCACTGGAGTGGCACTTTAAATTTCCTTCAAGAACTTTTTCTTTGCATTCATAACTTGACTATCCATTTGGTGCAAGAGAATTTGATTTTGGCCTGTCTTAGCTTTAGACATGCCTTCTTCACTAAGCTTAATCATTTCTAGCTTTTGATTTAAAGTGAGAGACGTGCGACTTTTCCTTTCACTTGAATGCTTGAAGGCCATTGTAGAGTTATTAATTGGCCTAATTTTAATATTATTGTGTCTCAGGGAATAAGGAGGCTCAAGGATAGGGAGAGAGACAGGGAGAAGCCGGTTGATTGGTAGAGAAGTCAGAACACACACATTTATTGATGTTTGCCAACTTATATGGGCATGGTTTGTGGCACCCCAAAATGATTACAATAGTAACTTCGAAGATCACTGATCACAGATCACCATGACAGATATAATAATAATGAAAAATTTGAAATATTGCGAGAATTACCAAAATGTGACACAGAGACACAAAGTGAGCAAATGCCATTGGAAAAAGGGTGCCAATAGACTTGCTTGACACAAGGTTGCCACAAACCTTCAATGTGTGAAAAAAATACAATATCTGCAAAGTGCAATAAAGTGAAGCACAATAAAATGAAGTGTGACTGTATATCTTGTGATTTCGTGGGCCAAGAATTTAGGCAGCTCTTAGTTGTTCCAAGTGATGTTGACGGAGGTTACATGTATTCAGCTGTTAGGTGGGCTGGTCTGAATGGTCTAAAATAGTTTTACTCACATGTCTGGAGCCTTAACAGGAAGCCAAATGTTGACCAGTGTGTCTGCTTATAGCCTCTTGAATATGGTGCTATAAGGGTAGTCAGATATCTTACATGGTGACTGTGGGAACCCAAAGATTATGTCCCAAGATCTTCAGTGATAGCTGTAGGGATCAATCCTTATGACCTAACTGCAGAAGTCCCAAATATCACCTCTACTACATTTCATTGACCCAATAAGGCCATCCCCTCCACCTGTCAATGAAGGGAATAGCAAATAATTTGTAGACATCTATAATCTGCCACATATTTAATTACTAAGAATTCTTTCTTGTTCTCTGGTCTGCTTTTTTTTTTAATCTTTTCAGGGAACCAATATCTTCTTTTTTTTCCTTTTCTATGAGTATATTATTTTTGTTTTATTTTCCTTTGTCCGTCTTTCCTTTGGTATTACTTTTACATTTTCCTCCATTAGATTGATCCATTCCTTTTTTTTCATGTAGAGGATTTCCTAATAGGCCTAGTGATCTTGGCTGACTTTGATGTTTAATATGGAGGCCTTAAAAAAGTTCATTTGAAACTATCAGTGGGTAGAAGGACTTTTGTCAACTGGTTTGCCTCAAGTAAGGCAGTAGAGCTAGGTCCGTCTGTTTTGTGAGTAGTTCCACAAATGTCAGTTCTCTCTCTTTAGCCAGTCATTTTCTCCTGTGATTAATTTCTCCTGTGAGGGCTGCTGCCTGAACTTGGGACTGAAAAGGAGAAGGGAGTTGTGTGTTGACTTTCTCATACTAGGCTGTAGGATTTCCCCAGGTGTTCTCGCTGTTTCTGGGCCCAGTGGTCCTGAATGTTAGTATAGTTATTCACCTCTCTGTACACAGAGGCTCTTTTGTGGACTTCTCCAAAGAGCAAATCTCAATTTCCTGCTGCAGTCAGTGAGGGTTATAGGGGTACAGGTTGTGAAAAGGTATCTGGGATCTAACTTCTCCTTTTAACCCAATCTTCTGTCACTTCTGTGTCTTTATTGTTACCCTCTGTGACACCAGATCCCTCCAGTCTTGAACCTTTCCTCTTATTATTTCCTTCTGCGGGCATTTAGATTTCCCTTACCACACTCTGCCAAGTCTGTTACCATTCATCAGTCTGCTTTGCAGCTTCCAAATTTAGTGATTTTTCTCTGGAATTTCCTCTCTTATCCTCCATGCTCTTGTGGATTTATACTTTAAAAAATTTATTTGCTCTATTTTAATGTAGTTTTGGAAGGTATTGGAGATCAACACATAAATTAAATCTGCTGTGGTTAGAAAAGAGTCTCAAATATTATTTTAACCTTTTTTCTCTCTCTCTCTTTTTTTTTTGGCACTAGAGCTGCTATTAAGAAAATTTAACTGGTTGCTTATAGTTCAGAATGATCAATAAGAGGGAGGTGATATTTTGATTTTCCATTTGAGTATGTTTAGTGGAGATACTAACATTAAGAGATAAAGAGAATACAGGATCTTGGATAATCATCACCCAAATATACCTGAAATATTTACAGAGAATTTAACTTTTTAAAATGCTGTCTATTTGTTACCTGTTTTTTTTCTTGGAAAACATTGAAATTGATTTATATTACAAAACTGTACATGTACACTTATCAGATTTTTTCCAGCCTCATTTGTAGGAAGAATAACACTGGTGTTTCTGAAGGAACACAGAATGAAAATGAAATGATTGTAGTTATGGTTTTCCCACTTGGAACTCTTCTCTTGTCCTTCCCTCTCAAAACAGCACTCTTGCCAGTGCAGGAATTTGTAGTCATTTGCCAAGGCTCTGCTCCTATTATTTTATTCCTTTCTACCACCCCTACAACCTCTACGTTGCTGTATTCTAGGAGGTTTATTTCAGGCCCTTCCCCAAAGACATGAGTAATTAGTTCCATTGCTATTCAGCAAATGAATCACCCCAAAACTGTCTGGGCAAGGTACTTTAAATATACATGTAAGCACTTCAAGGGTGGTAAGAGGCAATATAGGCCAAGGAAAAGAGTTGTGGAGGAGAGTTCTCAGGAAAATAGTCCTTAGGACGTAAAGTAAATAGATGGGAGTGCGGCTGGGTAGATTGTCTGGAGGTGACAGGGGTCAGTAGGTGGTGAGGGAGAGAGATAGGTATTTGGGCCATTGGCCAAGTAAACTTTGAATTTCATTCAACAGTGGGTTTTTTTTTTTTCATTTTAATAATGTGATTATTTAAGCTATAATTTAATTGAATGTAAACAGTTCAAGTTCAGATCAGTTATAGCTAAAAGCTCATTTTGCAATCCCATTTCATTTCAGATCTACAGGTTTATTTTGGTTGAAGAAGTTTACATGTTCTTCTAGCAAGACCCAAATATCCGTTCATTCGCTCTGCTTTAATAGGAATTTCTGATTTTACTCAAGGTGGCAATGTGCCTACCTAAAATATTGTATTTCTCACCCTCCCTCTACACATGGGTCAGGTCATATGATTATGCACTGGCCAGTTAGATATAAATGGAATTGCTTTATGGGACTTCTTGAAGTTTCGTATTCCACTTGCCAGCTGGGAAAGTATATGTGGTGGCTGGAGTGCCATAGCAGCCGGGCAATATCCAAGGGATGTGGGGTGCAAAGATGGAGGCACACTGGTCCTTGACAGCCTCAGAGTCCCTGCATCCCAGCTCTTGACATGCCTACCTCTGGGCTTACTTTGTGTGAGGAAGGTACTTCATTTAAATCACTCTATTTTGATGTAGTTTCATTCAGCTGTGCCTAATTGGATACTTAAAGAGAACCCATAGAATTCTTTGAAACTTTGGCTAAGGATTGCAGGATTTTAAAATATTTGTTTATACCATATGACCTGTCACCTAAACTAAAAGATCATTTTCTTTAAAAAGTGAAAAAAAAGTATAATAAGAACATTTTTTAGTTTTCATCTTGAAGCAGAGGGCCTAGCGTAAAGCAGGAACTGGATAAATATTTGTTGTCATCATATAAATTAAAAATTAATTATTGAGGACCTACTATACCTGTCAGTATAAGTATACAGAGATAAATAAATACTGTCTCTCCCCTAATGAGGTTTCTAATTTTATAAGAGTGATGTAAACAACTAGCACTTATACAAGATGGAAGGAATTAAATCTCATAGCAGAGGCACATGGAAAGTATTGAATGGCAGGAAGTAAAGTGATGGACTCCCTAAGAGTGGGATTTACATCCTGACTAAAACACAGAATGATAAAGCAAGGAAAGTAGACTGGGCAAGATTGTAAATCCACACTGAAGAATTTTGATTTTGTTGTCTATCTAACTGAGAGAACTTCAGTTAATCTTTAGGGGGATAATTCTGATGGCCATGTGAAAAACTTACTAGAGAGGCAGAGGCTGAAGGCCAGAAGGAAGTGCAGTTAGAAGCAAGTCTCTGATTACCCCACTCTAAGCAGGGAAAGGGAGAAAACTAATATCACCTCTGTGAGTCCTATGGGGCTGAAGTCAAGGCAAGAAGAAAGGTTTTCAAAAGAATTAGAAAGTGAGAGTCCAGTGGGCAAAGACATAGTATTAGAAAAAGAACCGTGGATGGACAGGAGGATACAGAAACCACTGTCATGGACTGCACTGTGTCCTCCGAAATTCATGTATTGAAGCCCTAAGCCCCAACTTGATGTACTTGGAGATGGGGACTTTACGGAGATCATTAAGGTTAAATGCAGTCATAAGAGTGGGTCCTAATGCAATAGAACTGGTGGCTTTATAAGAAGAGGATGAGTTACCAGAGATCCTTCTCTCTCTCTGAGCAAACAAAGAGGCCATGTGAAGACCTAGCAAGAAATTTACAAGCCAGGAAAAGAACTTCACCCGAAACCAACCCTGAAAGCACCTTGACTGTGGACTTCTAGGTTCCAGAATTAGGATAAATAAATTTCTGCTGTTTAAGCCATCCAATCTGTGGTATGGTGTGATGGCGGACTTAGCAGACTAATACAGTCATAGAATTTAACCCGACAGAGAATAGAACCCGAGGGAGATGCCTGCTTTACTTCTAAGGGAAGGGGTGAGTGCTTCTCTCCATGCATTGTGCCAGCCTCCTCACTGCTTTGTGGGAAGGAGACATTGGTCAGGCTGAGCACAGTGATTGGGTCACATTTATTAAGTTTCTTCATCTATAAACAGCATTAATAATGGTACTGACCTCATATTTTGTTATGAGAAGTAAACAAACCAGTGAAGATAATAGACGAAAAGTAATTGCCCAATAATATTAGCTATTTTTATTTTTACATGCAACTTGCACTGGCCCCAAATATGTATTCTGCGTTCCACCAAACTAAAGATCTGTATCTATGACTCATAGATAGAAATTTGGGAATTGTTGACATGGTAGATAGATATGTGTATAGGAGTATGTAAATTGATATTACACTAAATTCTGTACTGTAATAGATTAAATAATGGCAGTGTGCAACGCCAAGACACACACCTTCGTGCTCTTTTCTTTCCATAGTGAGTTGCCACAAAAGGTAGAATTGTCAAAACACACTCACATGAATCATAGGTCTTGCCCAAGACCAAGCTACTAATGATTCAAAAGATAACAAGCAAGAAGCAGGCATACATGTAGTATTCCTTTCCTGAGGGGCTTGAGCCATCAAAATTGCTTCCTAATTGTCCCTTTTCCCACACTGGAGTAGCGAACAAGCACTAACAATGTGTGGTGTGTGTGTCAGCTCAGCCACTTAGGTTTAGAGCTGCTTAGTTTTTATGAGTTTAATCATTCAGGGACAAAGATGTTACAGGTCTAATTTCCATTCTCTGGTCAGCTATATCCCATAATTGCATAAATTCCAGATTTATTTACAGTAATTAGTATAGACAGACAGGCACATCCTGCTCAGATCATCTTTTACATAAGAACTCTATAGAATCTACCTTTTTTTTTTTTTTTAAACCAAAAAGTTGGTGGATAGAGGTCAAGATTTCCTCCAGCTGCTGTTAACTCTTTTCTATCCTGCGTGGCCTCTTGCTGGAAGGTGAGACAGGATAGAGTAGTATTTCAGAGGATGGCCTCTACATCCATCTCACCTGGATTAAAGTCCAGGTGACACAGTTCTCAAGGAGTTCTGGGATGAGTTCCATAAAGCACTAGCCAAGCTCAAGGTCACAGAGAGACAACGTTACATGTTTGGCTTGAAGCTTGTTGAAATGTTCCTTTAATGATGTTAATGTCTTTTATTCATTCGCCTTTTCACCATCCACATTGGTCCAGGCTTAATTAAGGCCCTCATCTACTCAATGCTTAATAATTGCTTCTTAATTAGATTCTCTGTCTCACATTTTACTGCTTCTGCTCTTCTACACCCTTAATTTGCTCCCCAGATCCATTAAAATTAGCCAACTAAGTTAATGATCTGTTCAAGTCATTCTCCTGCATAAAAACAATCTCTGCTTCCAAATTTCCTACAAGATGAAGTCAAGCTCTTTTACATGCATTCAGGGCTTTTCAAAATGTGATTTCCATACTCACTCTCCACTGGTATCATTCACTGTGGCCTAATCAGTTTCCCAAGCACCCAGATCATGTCCTGATTCCTAACAACATCATATGTTTTTTTGTGTATTTTGTTAATTTTTTAGCTCCACGACTTTGATCGCTCTTTTTCCTCTACTTGGATTGCCCCTCCTACCTTTTATGCCACCTCCACCTACTCTGAGAGCTCCCCAGATGAAAAGTGTATCTTTAATTTCTGGTTTAGGAAACTTCCCTGATTCTCTTAGGTGGGTAGTTTCTCTTTCCACAGTGTCACTTGGCACAATGGTTCTTAGCTATGGAATGAGGGAGGGGATGAGAATTTCTGAGGGACTTTTTAAAAGTACACAACATTCCTAGCCTTCAATTCTCCCTGAGATTAAAGATAAAGTCTTTTGATTGTAACACTTCTTTATAGCAGTTAAAGTATACAATTATTATTTACCCACAGGCCTGTTTCCCAGTATGGACTGAGCTTCTCAAGAAAATCAACTATATCTTAGTCACCAACACATCCCCCATATATAATATAGGTGCAATAAAATTATTTTTTAAATATAAATTGTGTTTATCAATTTTCAGATTAGGACTCTGTTTCCAAACATAGGAGAAAAGTTCTTTCCATCATGGTATAGATTAGTATCTAAAATTAACTGTACACTTAGTTATTCTGGAGGTTGTGCTCTATGAATTTTAAAGGAACATTTGTTTCATTTCCCTCTTGTTCAAATCATGATAGTTCACTGTATAAATTCCCTTTCACAGAAAGTTTTATAGAGAAATGTGGAAAACATGAGTATGTGTTTATAAAGTATGCTTTATTTGCATCTCAATCATAATAAGTTTATTTTAAGTGTACTATTCAGGAAGCTTCTACAGACACTTAGAATATACATTTGATTTACTCACAGGTGTATAAACTATAATCTATTAAAATATGACTTTCATTTTTTTAAAAGAAAAACAGAAGAAAAATGAGAGCCCTCTGGTGGGCAATACTTTAAGTTCCAAATATCATATATAGTATTTTCCTGATAGGATTTTCTAAAGATTACAGAAACATTGTAACAAAAAGTAAGATGAAGTTTAAAAGTTATTTCAACTCCTAAAGTATAATTTAAGTACATTAATTTTCCACAGAAAATGTCTGATTCTAAGTAACTTCTACTAAAATAAAATCAATTAAAAACCATAGGAAAACTCACAAAACAATCAAGAATAAACGGTTAAACCCATTTTCTCATCCTCTCACATTGAGTTTAAATGAAACAGGTGCATCAGTTTAAAACCCAGAAAAGTGATAAAATTAGGAGTTTTGAAGTGCAAAGTATGCAATGAACAGATGCATTATTTTTTTCATTTTTTCCTGATTAAGGTGAAATTCTCAAATCATAAAACTAAGCATTTTAAAGTGAACAATTCAGTGGCATTTAGTACATTTACAATGCTGTGTACCACCACCTCTGTCTACTTCCAGAATATTTTTATTATCTAAAAATAAAAACCCATACCCATTAAGCAGTTACTCCTCCATCCTTCCCTCCCCGGTCCCTGCCAACCTCCAATCTGCTTTTTGTTTCTATGGGCTTACCTATTCTGAATATTTCATGTAAATGGAATTATACAACATGTAACCTTTGTGTCTGGCTTCTTTCACACAACATAATTCTTTTAAGACTCATTCACATTGTAGCATGTATCATCACTTCATTCCTTTTATGGCTGAAAAATGTTCCATTTTACATGTATATCAATTTTTGTATACATTCATCTATTGATAGACATTTGGATTGTTTCTGCCTTTTGGTTATTATGAATAGTGGTGTATGCACATTCGTGTGTTAGTATTTGTTTTGAGTACCTGTTTTTTCAATTCTCTGGGGCATATGCATAGGAGGGGAATTGCTGGGTCATATGGCAGTTCTGTGCTTAACATTTTGAGGAACCACCAAGCTTTTCCACAGCAGCCCCACCATTTTACATTTCTACCAGCAGTGTATGAGGGTTCTAATTTTTCCACATCCTGACTACTATTTGTTATTATCTGTCTTAGTGGGTGTTAAGTGATATCTCATTGGGGTTTTGACTTACATTTCCCTGATGGATAATGATATTGAGCATATTTTCATGTGCTTATTCACCATTTGTATATCTTTGGAGACATGTTTGTTAATGTTAAGTACTGTCGTTGTTGAGTTATAAAAGTCCTTATATATTCTGGGTACCAGATATATGATTTGCCAGTATTTTCTCCCATTCTATAGGTTGTCTTTTCACTTCCTTGATAACGTATTTTGATGTACAAAAGTTTTAAATCTTGATGAAGTCCTACTTGTCTATTTTTTTTCTTTTGTGGCTCATGCTTTTGGTGTCATATCTAAGAATCCATTGCCAAACTAAAGGTCATGAAGATTTACCCCAATGTTTTCCTCCAAGAGTTTTATTGTTTTAGCTCTTATATTTAATCTTTGATGCATTGTGAGTTTATTTTTGTGGTGTTAGGTAGAGATCTAACTTCATTCTTTTACATGTGGCTATAGAGTTGTCCCAGGGCCATTTGTTGAATAGACTGTTCTCTGCCATTGAATGGTCTCGGTTCTTGTCAAAAAGCTATAGGGCTTAGATATATAGGCTTATTTTAGACTCTCAATTATATTCCATTATCCTATGCCAGTACCACACTGCTTTGATTACTGTAGCTTTGTAGTAAATTTTGAAATTGGGAAGTGTGAGCACTCTGACATTGTTTTTTTCAAGATTGTTTTGCCAGTTCATTGCCCTCTGCATTCCACATAAATTTGAGCAATGGCTTTTCCATTTTGGCAAATAAAGCCATTAGAATTTTGATAGAATCAATAGATCACTTTAGGAGTATTGGTATATCTTAATAATATTAATTCTTCCAATCTAAGATCATGGGATATCTTTTCATTTATTGAGGTCTTCCTTAATTTCTTCATAGTTTTAGCAATGTTTTATAGTTTTCAATGTACAACTCTTTCATCTCCCTTATTAAGTTTATTTCTAGCTACTTTATTCTTTATGTTGCTATTGTAAATGGAATTGTTTTTCTAATTTCCTTTTTGGCTTATTTACTGCTTGTGTTTAGAAACACAACTGATGTTGGTGTGTTAATCATGTACCTTGCAACTTTGCTGAATTCGTTTTTTAGCTCTAGTTGGTTTCTTTTGTACATAATTTAGTTAGCATAAATGTTTTTAAATCTTTGGGGAAAAGTAGTATATAGTTCTGGAGTTTTAATATTAACTTTACTATCCTATAAAGCGATATATTTCAAATAACCCTGCATTACTGTTATAATCAGAAAAAAAACAAGTGCTTGATTAATTTGATTGTGTTTCATCAAATGTTACGTTTCTTAGTAACTGCAGAGTACCATACACATACTAATTTTGTAATTATTTCCTAACCCAGGCTATATTTACTCAAGACTAAAGACCCTCAGTTTTAATCATTTTATGAAGTTAAATATAAGAATTAGTTTGATCCTATCTCCTTCCAATCTATACAAATGCCTGTTCCTGTGTATGCAATCCTGGCATGATGTGGGGAAAATTTGCACACAAAATTTAAAATCCTGTACACTGTAATGAAGTTACAATAATAAAAATGGAAAAATGATATCTAGGCACAAGGCAACAGTAATGATTCCTGTGGTTCAGAGCCTGAGTCTATAGTTAGGGAGACAGGGAGGAAGTAAGAGGCGGGCAGCCTCTGTGGAGTGTTCCTGAGGATGGGGCAAGAGAGGGTAACTTTCAGGAGAGGGAATAGATACAAATAAGATAGTGTTGGATTCAAGCATGAGGAGCAACAAGGGCAAGAAAAGCACAGACAATTTCTCTGCCTCTCACTATGCCATACAGCTTCAACATCACAGAAAATTAGTGGCCATTGAACCATGAATCAACAATCAAAGTCAATTAAAGTGCTCTTTCAGCTAATTGGTTCTAGATTATCTATGTATCCTTGGAGTCTAATTATTTTTCAAGAGCCCCAACAACTTAATTTCAGTTGTGTGTTCATTATAGATGGGGGAATTCTAGAATGTCCCCTGACATTTTTCAAGAAAACCACATTGTGTCCGGTAATAGGTATAGTGATTGAATTCACTAATTTCAAAGTAAGGTAGCAAAGCAAGCAAAATCTCCACTGGTATATGTAGGAGAAATAGCCTATAACTTATAAAAATAAGACAGTTCCTGTCTCCTGTATCTATTTCTTTCAGGTAGTAAAATAGTTAGTTGAAGGAACCCAATTCTTGGGACATAGTTCCTGTATTGAAGACTCTTTGTTCTTTTTCAAGATTGTTTTTTTTTTAAAGATTTCTCTCACTGTTTGGGGTCTTTAGTGCTTTGGTATGAATTTTAGAATTTTTTTTTCTATTTCTATAAAAAATTCTATCAGAATCTTGGTAGGGATTGCACTGAATCTGTAGATCGCTTTGGGTAGTGTGGACAGTTTAACAATATTAAGTCTTCCAATTCATGAACATGGGATGTTTTTCCATTTGTTTGTGTCTTCTTCAATTTCTTTCAACAATATTTTGTAGTTTTCAGTGTACAAGGACATCACGTGCTTAGTTAGGTTTATCCTAAGTGTTTTATTCTTTTTGATGCTATTGTAAATGATCCTATTTTCCTAACTTCCTTTTAAATAGTTTGTTATTAGTGCAACTGATTTTTATATATTGATTTTGTATCTTGCACCTTCATTGATTTTGTTTAGTAGTTCAAACAGTTTTTGTGGATCTTTAGGGTTTTCTATATATAAGATCATGTAATTTGCAAACAAATTACATTTGGGACAATTTTACTTCTTCTTTCTCAATTTGGATGCCTTTTATTTCTTTTTCTTGCCTAATTGCTATGGATAGTGACAGTCACACAATAAAATATTAAAGCTTCCATCTTAGAAAAATGTAGCAAGTAAGATAGCTAAGCATGTATTTCCCATTATAAAGGTGAAATTAAAAATGTATTTACTCTTTTATTTATAATGAACTTACTCTCATTACAATAGAGAGTAAGTTCAAACATTGTACAAACATTGTTAAGTAGTGTAGCTCCTAAAAAATAATTTGAGATGAGTGAATTTTATGGTTTGAGCCTGTTGATTTATAGTTTATTGTAATTTTCAGGCTAGCTAACCTCTACAAATGCCTACAGTTAAAATAGTTTTTATATAAGGTCATGACATTTTCTTTGGATGAAAAATAATGTAGTTCTTTAATTTTTTTTAAAAAAGAATATTAAAGTTAAGCATTTCAGTTACAACCAGTCAAGATATTACTCAGAAAGGTTTTTCTAAATATCAAGTTTCCCTTCACAGATGCTATGTCCATTTTCTTCATAATCTTCTCTTATTACTACTCCAGTATCAGTTTTCTACCTTTCCAGATATAAGTAATTGGGTTTTCAAGCAGCATAAGAGAAACATCATAATCTCACGGAGTGCAGCATCAAACTTCTGATATACCTATTCATGAATCCCAGGAAATGCAAATTATCTCCTGACAAAATGAATCTACGTTTTTTTTCAGTTATGTTCTGAATAGAAGAGATCACAATGTCTGGAACTTCAACTTTTTGAATATCTATATTAAAGAGATTACAGAGTATTTCTGGAAAAGCAAACTTCTCGTTGGATCATGAAGTATTTGTTTCCCAAATTTGTATGTTTCATCTTAGGCTCAAATCTCTTCTGTCACTGTCTCAGAAATTAGTAAAATATGACTTCTTTCCATATGTCTATTGTTATGGGCTGAATTATGTCCTTCTAAAATTCATAGATTGAAGCCTAATCCTCAGTGTGATTTTATGCTCATTAAGAAGGTAATTAAGGTTACATGAAGTCATAAGGGTGGGGTTCTAATCCAATAAGACTAATGTCCCTATAAAGAGAGGAAGAGAGATACCAGAGAACTCTCTCTGCACAGATGTAGAAAACAGGCCAAGTGACGAAACAGTGAGAAGGGAGCTGTCTGCAAGCCAGGAAGAAAAGTCTCACCAGAAATAAACCCTGTGGGCACCTTCATCTTAGATTTTGAGGCTCCAGAATTGTGAGAACATAAATTTTTGTTGTTTAAGCCATCTAGTTTGTGGTATTGACTGCTATGGCAGTCCTAGCAGACTAAGACAGATTTTGAGTGTGAGAGAGAGAGAGAGAGAGCGAGAAGGACATTTATTATAAGGAATTGGCTCACATGATTATGGAGCCCGTAGAATCCAAAGTCTTCAGTGTGAATGGGCAGGCTCGAGACCCAGGAGAGCCAATGGTGCAGATGAAGTCTGAAGGCAGTCTGATGGAGAATAACCTCTTACTCAGGGAAGCCAGCCTTTTTCTTCTATTCAGGCCTTCAACTGAAGGGGTGAGACCCACCTGCATTATTGAGGGAATCTTCTTACTCAGAGTTCACTAATTTAGATGTTAATATCATCCAAGAATACCCTCCAAGTTGACATGTAAAATTAACCATCACACCTTTCAAAGATATTTTCAAATTATACTGAAATTAAGCAATATACAGTCTAAAATTATTGCCTTCCCCTTTCCTTCCAATTTTACAATATCTTCTTGTAATTTTGAAATGTTATTTCTATAAAAATCCTGAGATACACATTATACATCTTCTTTCACTTGGTTAATCATGTGTTTCACCATAATTTATAGTTGCCTAGGGGAAATGATCTTTCATTGATTGGTTAAGAGCTTTCCTCCCACATTTACTTGAACAGCTTATTAGTTTTTTCCTTTTTCCTTTTGTAAGAATGAAAAATATCTGTAAAGGAACGGGCATCCATGGAAAAGGCATACAGCATAATTCAGATGTTATGTCAGAAAAATCTGTGTGTACCAAGAGCCCCAGAATTTAACCTCAATACTGTTTGAAATTGGAACTTTTCAAATAGGATTTCATCCATTGTGAAATGATATAGAGTTAAAATACAGTTCAGTGATAATAATATTAGTATCTTAAAAAAATCAATTCTAATATGTAAATTGATACGTTTCTTTTTGAAAATGATCATTCATATTCACCAGGAAGCCCTTCTGACAAGGAGGAATGTAAGAGTCAAGATAGATGTTTTATTTCATCTATCTGCTTAGCCATAGAAATATCAATATATGCTTTTTTTTTTTTTTTACCTGAAGTGACAGTTATGAGTAATCAAGATATTTCATATCTGTAATAGATTTTACCATCATGGGACCTGTCATCCAGAACTTAGGTCATTTGTAGCCTTAGTTGCTTTTTATCTATTTCATTCCTGCTATGTCTAGTGCCAATAGCCATGCCAACAGGTTTTTTCTGAGAGAATTTCTCTCTGTACTTAATTACCTTTAAGTTTATCAGTCTTATCTTAGAGAACCATACTTTTACTTTCTTTACCTTGTGCCTTTTTGTCCAACTGAAAGGGTTTACTCAATGCCACTTAATGATTCAAAGATTTTAATAATATGTGTTGTCTTAGCTCAGGGTGCTGTAATGAAATATCATAAACTTGGTGGTTTATCCACAACAGAAATTTATTTCTCACAGTTCTGGAAGCTGGAAGTCTGAGATCATTGTGCAGCATGATAGGGTTCTGCTGAGAGCCCTCTTGCAGGTTGTAGATGGCTGAATTTTCACTGTATCTTCCTGTGGTGGAAAAAGAGTTTGATGTCTCTCTCGCCTCTTCTTATAAGGCCACTAATCCTACTCATGAGGGCTACACCTTCATGACCTAATTTCCTCCCAGAGGCCCTACCTCCAAATATTTCTGGTTGTGGATTATATTTCAACATATGATTTGGGAGGGGGGGACACAAACCTTCAATCCATTAGAAATGTGAACACTGTACTCTTGATGTGTATCCCAGTATGAGTTTCAATTGGCCTGTATTACTTAAGGCCTTCTCAGTTTTATTTCATTTGTCAAAAATGAGAAATACTTGTATTTTGTATCCTAGAAAATGTTGGACTAGTAGGAATACCTGGTTTTCTTCTATTCTTAAAAACTGGCCAATTCATTTCTTAGCTCATATCTTTCTTGTATCACCTATTTGTGTGCAACTGTGGCACACAAATAATATTGCTTGCTAATCTCTATCTAAAACCACAAACTAAATCAGTCCATTATGTGTCTCTCAAATTATCACAGGTGACACTATTACCTAATATTTTGTGCAGAATAATATTGACTGTCATCTTTCCAGACTCCTATAGAAATGTCTTTGGTACCTATTGCCCAACACCAAGGTCAATGACATTTAGTATTTTTTCATTAGAACCCCAATTCTATATCAATCAGTATACCTAAGTTATGCTGTGATAACCAATGATCCAAATATCTTAGTAATCTATCAAAAAAATTATTTCTTGTCATGTTATATATCCTTTTTGGGTTAACTGCATGTATTAGTCGCTCCAGGACTCAAGCTGATAAACCTGATCCATTTCTGGGGCATGCCAATCTCACAGCAGACAAATAAGAGAGAAAGTTTGATAAGACCATGGCTCTTATAGATTTTGTTTAGAAGTAGCACAGGTCACTTCCATTCATATTCAGCGGAACAAAGCAAATCATATGGCCAACCCTGTTGTAATTGGGACAAGAATGTATTATCTTCTAATAGAGAAGTACTCCACGGGGTGGACTCTGTTGGGAGAAAAAGCAAAGGTTTTGGAAGATAACACAAGTTTTGACACATTATTTTTTTTTACATAATGATAATATCTAACACTTTCTGAGCATTTACTGTGTGCTAAGTGTTGTTCTGAGCACTTTATCTGTATTTAGTCAGTTAATTTTTATAACAGCACCATTATGTAGGAAATAGTACTATCCCCACTTTACAGATGAAGGAATTTAGGCTCAAAGAGTTAAAAGGTCGTTTATGTGAAAAGTCACGTAACTTGCCACACTTATATTTGAACTAGGATGCCTAGTGCCAGAGTCTGGCCTCAATCATTACAGGATATTGGCCCTCCTTAAGCTGTTTATATAAGTCATATACATGTGTTCATAGGTATATTTTAATATAATTTTATAACAAAAGAAAGATACTATAATTTCCCAAACATTTTGTCAAGTGCATTTTCTCCTACACTCTGTTTTTACTTGTAATCCAAAGATGGCTTATCTGACCTCATAAATTGTTTAGAAAAGGTTTGCCACATATTACCATTTATAAATATGTCCCACTGACCTGACAGTAGAGGATTCCAATAATTTTGTTGTAAACCTGAAATAGATGATTTTATTTATATATTTTTTGTAATCTGGATAAGGAACTTGATATGAATGGGGAGAAAGATTTCAAATATTTATTAAGTCCAAAAACAATGTTTTCACGCCCAACTTCTATTATATGATTTCTCAGGAGACATTATGCTATGATCCTGAGATCTTTAAACATGAGCTTCTCTGTATAATGTGAAAGGGAAAAGATTAAGATGTCCCTAAATAGTAGCATCTGTGGGATAGTTGGAAGAATTTATAGTAGGGAATGGAGATGTAGCTTATTTTAACATCACCTTTTGAATAAGTTAGGAAAATTTTGATTAAATTTTTTGCTGAGTGACTTTCTTAAGTCCACATCTCTTGACAACTAATTCCTTCTAAGAGATCCAACTAGTCAAACCATTACTGACCCATCAGATTGGACATTCTTACATGTGTTTCTAGACTTCTAAACACATTTAAGTTGAATAGCATGTGTGTATGTGTGCGAGTGTGTGACTAGGGGAAACACTGCTGATTTATTCAGAAAAGTTCCAGTACTCTTATTTAAAACAGACATATAGACTAAGTAGCTGCCAATAAGACCCTGCACTAATTTCTCATTTGTGAATTACACTTGGTTAATGGAATCACATGAATTAAGTAAATTGAAGAGCTTTTTTGATTATACTTAAATCATATGTTTGTGAATATATTCACATAGTCTGTAGTTTTTGTAGCTCTTTAGAGGTGCAAACCTCAGGATTTATGTGAATTATGCACCTGTTCTAAAGTGACTGAAGAGGAATGATTGAGCTGAATGTAAACTATGGCTACCAAGAAAACACATTATCTTAAAAAATGTTTAATTGTAGTTGACTTACAATATTATATTAATTTCAGGTGTACAACATAGTGATTCAATATTTTTATAGATTATACTCTATTTTAAATTATTATAAAATATTGGCTATATTCACTGTATTGGCTATATTGGCTGTACATTATATCCTTGTATCTTATTTTATACCTAGTAGTTTGTACCTCTTAAACCCCTACCCTTTTCCCTCCTTCCACCCTCTCCCCACTGGTAACGACTAGTTTGTTCTCTGTATCTGTGAGTCTCTTTCTGTTTTGTTATATTCATTCATTTGTTTTATTTTGTAGATTCCACATAGAAGTGAAAACACATAGTATTTGTCTTTGTCTGACTTATTTCACTAAGCATAATACCCTCCAAGTCAATCTATGTTGTTGCAAATGGCAAAATTTCATTTTTTTAATGGCTGACTAATATTCCATTGTATATATGCCCCACATCTTCTTTATCCATTCATCTGTTGATGGATACTTAGGTTGCTTACATATCTTTGTTATTTTGGAATCTAAAAAAAAAAGGTTCTGAAGAACCTAGGGGCAGGACAGGAATAAAGACGCAGACATAGAGAATGGACTTGAAGACATGGGGAGGGGGAAAGGTAAGCTGGGACGAAGTGAGAGAGTGGCATGGACATATATACACTACCAAATGTAAAATAGATAGCTAGTGGGAAGCAGCCGCATAGCACAGGGAGATCAGCTTGGTGCTTTGTGACCACCTAGAGGGGTGGGATAGGGAGGATGGGAGGGAGACACAAAAGGGAGGCGATATGGGGATATATGTATATGTATAGCTGATTCACTTTGTTATATAGCAGAAACTAACGCTATTGTAAAGCAATTATACCGCAATAAAGATGTTAAAAAAAAAAAAAAAGAATGCTGCTCTATGAACATTGGGGTGCATATGACTTATCAAATTAGTGTTTTCATTTTCTTCAAATATATACCCAGGAGTGGAATTTTGGATCATAAGGTAGTTCTATTTTTAGTCTTTTGGGGAAGCTCCGTACTGTTTTCCATAGTAGCTGTACCAATTTATATTCCCGTGAACAGTGTACTAGGGTTCCTTTTTTTCCTCCACATCCTCCCCAACACTTACTATTTATTGTCTTTTTGAGGATAGCCATTCTGATAGGTGTGTGGTTTTGATTTGCATTTCTCTGATGATTACTGATATTGAGCATCTTTTCATGTGCCTTTTGGCCATCTGTATGTCTTCTTTGGAAAAATGCCTATTCAGGTCTTCTGCCCAGTTTTTAACCAGCTTGTTTGTTTTTTTGATGTTGCGTTATATGAGTTCTATATATATATATTTGGATATTAACCCCTTATCAGACATCATTTACAATTATCTTTTATTTAGTAGGTTGCCTTTTAGTTAATGGTTTCCTTCACTGTGCAAAAGCTTTTAAGTTTGACTGGGTCTCATTTATTTATTTTTGCTTTTGTTTTCCTTGCTTGAGGAGACAGATCCAAAAAAATATCGCTAAGATAGATGTCAAAGAGTGTACTACCTATGTTTTCTTCTGAGAGTTTTATGGTTTCCAGTCCTACATTTAGGTCTTTAATCCATTTTGAGTTTATTTTTTTATATGGTGTGAAAAATGTTCTAATTTCATTGTTTTTGCATGTAGCTGTCAAGTTTTCCCACCACTTATTGTCTTTTCCCCATTGTATATTCTTGCCTCCTTTTTCATAGATAATAGACCATATGTGTTTGGTTTTATTTCTGGGCTCTATATTCTCTTCTGTTCTGTTGATTTATGTGCCTGTTTTTGTGCCAGTACCATATTATTTTGATTACTGTAGCTTTGTAGTATAGTGTGAAGTCAGGGAACATGATACCTCCACCATTATTCTTTTTTTCTCAAGATTGCTTTGGTGATTAGGGGTCTTTTGTGGTTCCATACAAATTTTAGGATTATTCATTCTAGTTCTATGAAAAATATGGGAATTTTGATAGGAATTGCATTAAACCTGTAGATTGCTTTGGACAGTATGGACATTTTAACAATATTAACTTTTACAGTCCATGAACATGGGACACTTTTCCATTTCTTTATATTGTCTGAGAAGCAATCAGAATGCCTTCAGAAATTTTCTGTCTGAATAATGGGATGCTGAAGCATTTATATACTGGCTCCTTTCTGCCATTGTCAAGGGTGACCCCTGAAGTATTAACTCCACCTTTTCTGCATTTATAGGCAGGTTAAGTGGCCTCTGTAGTTTCAGAGAAGATCTTTGGGCAGAAACAGAAAGGCACACTGTTCACTGTTGAGGAGGAAATGTTTAATTGTATGGTATTATCAACCACATTTGTGGCTGAATCTGAGGTTGGCCAAGGGACTTTGATGTGAAACACTGGAAACATTTGCTACAATTTCCACCTTGTTCTGCTCAAATCCATGTGCACCCTGCATTGAATCCACCCTGCCACTGAGTTTTCAAGGTGTTAGCTGGATAGCCTCTATGCACCACCAACACTGAAGACAAATGATAACTGATTGATATCCACAAATGAGTCATCCCACCCACCTAGTTTTTGAGTGTTAATTCTGTGGTGGCTATTCGCTGGTGGGCACTGAGATAAGACACAAATATCTATATGCTCTGTACAATCAGAGTAAGGGTACTGGAAGAAGGTTGCATGGAGTTTGTGATACTAGAATGGGCCTATTAGGTCGATTTAGAAGAAAAATAATTTCTAGGGCATGTGCTGAGCTTGAAAAAGAATGTAGATTCTGACATTGGCAGAAAATATTTGAGGCTGAGTTAAGAGACTGTTTTCAGATAAAGAAGAAGGAAATCAACTTTGACAATATCCCAGTCATAAAAATAAAAGCAAACACCAAAAATTAGTTTTGTTCTTATTTTTCACTTTAATCTTCTGAAGAATACTATATATATATACTTTTTTCAGCTTTCAGTGATATTCTTTGATTGCCTGAAATTCAGCAAATTTCTTCTACCTCCCACCTTTTTCTCCCCTTTTTCTTCCAGTCTCTTTCAGTTTTTGTTATTTTCATCTTTTGGGCAGCACGTTGGCATAAAACATTTATGATCTATTCTGTCACGCTAATCTCTTGGGTCTTAATTCTACAGTTAGATATATTAAGTGCTCATATCAGTCCTTTACCTTATTTTTGCAATTATTTCTTGGCTAGCTGAAATTCACCCTCTAGAAGGTTCCTCAAGAAGAAGCCAGGAAAAAAATATTTTCTGCGTTCCTGTATTTTCAAAACTGTTTGTAATATTTTTACTTGAAAGTCTGCTTGGCTGGATATAAAATCCTTGCATCATACTTTCTTTACTTCCTTACTTTGTAGGTGTGTTACTCTAATATAATCTCCATTTTTCTCCACAGCCTGATTTTTTTCCCTCTTAGGTGACCTTTTTGCTTAGTTGCCCACTGTTTTTGATTATTATACTCTTGGTCTGCTTCCTCTGATGCACAGTGTGCCTTTTCAGTTTGTAAATTCAAGTTCTTTTTTATTTCAGTGAAGTTTTCAAATTTGAACCTTCAGATATGTGTCTTGTTCAGGGAATCAGGCAATGTATATTCTCAATCTTCTTTACTTATCTTCTATGTCTACTATTTCCCCTCTAGTCCTTTGTAGCTCTTTTTAAAATTCATTGTTCTCATTTCCATTCTTTGTGGCCCTTACAGTATTTTCAACTGTGTCTATTCTTTCTCACCCTCCTTTGAATATCATTATTTCTACTATGATTGTGTTTTCTTCTACTTTTTTCTTGAGTTCTGCCTGCTTACCTCCTCATCCTATTGACTAATCCTATTGACTTCACATCTCTGCCCTGAGTTATTCCAATTTTCACTTTCTTTTTAGAGGAAATTGTGTCATTTTAATTTTGAGTCAGAGAATGTAATATTTTCATCCTCTGCTTAGCAACATTTTCCTGGGAAGTGTCCCTCATCTATTGGTAAGGTTTAGGGTATACTGAACCTCTCTCAGATTCTTCTCTGTACATCCTGTTGCATATTTTTGCCTGATACCAGCAGTTTCATAAGGCTTTCTATATACTTTGGAGTATATGTGTGTATATATATACACACACACACACACACACACACACATATATGTACAATTAGTTATGTTGAAAATTTAGCTTTCAGGTTTTCTTATATTTTCTTGTTGATTTTTTATGGATTCCAGGAGAAGAAGAAAGTGTTTTATGAAGCCATGTTCTCGCTGCATGTCCCAAATTTTTATTTCTCTCTTACTATTTCTGAATTCTGATATGAAAATGAGGCTATCCAATTGAGTTCATTAGAATGGTAATTAGATCATATGTATAAATGCAGTATCATGAAAAACTGGTACTATCATGAAAACCTACTATCATGAATAATCTATTCATTATCCTAGGCAATCTTAGCATAGGAGACTGCCTATGTATAGGAGATTTTAAATGCTATTTTTCATATCATAAATAGCTAT
Source organism: Balaenoptera ricei (assembly GCF_028023285.1). Lineage (NCBI taxonomy): Eukaryota > Metazoa > Chordata > Mammalia > Artiodactyla > Balaenopteridae > Balaenoptera > Balaenoptera ricei. The sequence continues at coordinate 110,434,272 of NC_082643.1, forward strand.
GGTGAGGACTAATGGAACAATGTACATAGCTTAGAAGTTCACATTTTTAGTATATTTTTCTTAATGAGAATGGTAGAAATGATTAATTGCTTGTTCCGATTCACAAAGCAGCCCAGAGGACCAAAATAGCCAATTTCATTATTTCAATAATTGTTTACACTGATGAAGCCTCTGTATGAGTTCCAGTTGTTGACCATATGTGCAGTAATCTTTATAAACAAAATACTCTTCACAACTACTTAAAAATATGTACAACATATGCAACTGTACAACGTATGCAACCAAGACCTTTTTTGTCCGTGTGAGGGGCTCTCAAAACCAGTTATCTTCAGTGTTTTTCTTTAAAAAAACAAAATCAGATTGCGGCATCAAGTTCAGGAGAGACAAAAGCCATGATATTTGTTATACCATGGAACTCCTGACTTGTTTGTGCACAATAGTCATCTGCTACATGATTGGAATACCAGTCAACCACAGAAACATTATTTTTTAATTAGCAAGCGAGCCAACTACTGGAGTTGGAAAAATATTTGGAAGATCCAAGTATAAGACTGCTCAAAGTTCAATAAGAAAGAGAAAGGGATTCATTAATTCCATAGATGATCACTTTCCCTCTTGATTTTGCATTGTCTTGCACCTGCCTTAATGTTGGTATCCTTCTTACACATGATTTTAAATTTAAATGGATTAACCAAAGTGGCCAAGAAAATACATTCTTTTGTTTCCTTAGCCTCTCTTTATTTAGTGAGAAAATAGATGCTAAAAGAGGATGGCTAAAGAGATCTTTTGACCAAAAAGGATAGCATATGTCATACATTTTCAAAAGCTGTATCATTTGTTTCAATTGACTTCAATTAATTTAACTTTCCCAAGAGAAAGTCTGCTAAATATTCTGAAATCAAGTGAAAACCACATGTGAGAAAGAGATAAATTATACTAAACACTGGAATGTGGTAGAGTGGAAAGTTCTCATTTAAAAAGGCTGGGAGATTAATGAAAAAACATGAATAAATTATTGCAAAAATTGCATATTTATGAAGGAGGTTTTCCTGGAGACTTTTTTTTTTCTTTTCTTTTTTTAATTTTTGGCTGCGTTGGGTCTTCATTGCTGCACTCGGGCTTTCTCTAGTTGCGGCAAGTGGGGGCTCTTCTTTGTTGCAGTGTGCGGGCTTCTCATTGGCATGGGCTCTAGGTGCACAGGCTTCAAGAGTTGTGGCTCATGGGCTCTAGAGCGCAGGCTCAGTAGTTGTGGAGCACGGGCTCAGTTGCTCCGCGGCATGTGGGATCTTCCTGGACTAGGGCTCGAACCCGTGTCCCTTGCATTGGCAAGCGGATTCTTAACCACTGCGCCACCAGGGAAGTCCCTGGAGAAAGAGTATTAACTAGTCTTAAACATAGAAGACATGACTATGCTAGTTTGTGGTTTCTTAATGTATTTCATATTGTATGAAGTTGCATATAGCATATCTGTATTCTTCAGCCAGAGTTATTTATTTCATTACTATTACATTCTGAGGAATAAACATAAAAAAGGAGACCTTTTCTCTTTCTCAGTCAAACGAATACATCATAGATAAACATCTAATTATCCCATGTTTCAAAGAAATGGTGGTGGGCAGGGCAGTAGAGGGAGAAAAAATGTTTCTTTTTATATAAAAGGCATGAAGCTAGAGACCTTGCATATAGTGTCTCCTTACATTAACAATATATAAAGTTTAAAATTTTATCTGCTGTGTAACCTCCAATGCATCACCCCTCAACTTCCCTTTAAAATACCTATAAAATCACAAAGAAAAAGTTATAAATTTGCTAAATGAAATAAGCTAGACCAGAAAGAAAAATCTGTATGGTCTTACTTATATGCAGATTCTAAAACTGAATTCGTAGAAGTAGAGAGTAGAATGGTGGTTACCAAGAGTGGGAGGTGGGGGGAAATGGGGAGATGTTAGTCAAAGGGTACAAAGTTGCAGTTACGTAGGATGCATAAATTCTTGAGCTCTAATGTAAAGCATGGTAGATAATAACATTATATTGTATACTGGAAATTTGCTAAGAGAGTAGATCTCATGTGCTCTTGCCAAAAAACCAAATAAATACCAACATGAAAATGCCAGGACCTGGTTAGCATATCCACTAACAGATTGAACCAGGATAAGAACAATGCATCCTGATCTCATGGCATATCTGAATATTTCTTTATGCACTAGAGTCCCATGGAAGATGGGAAGACATTATCTCTCTAACACAGCCTGCCCCCAGCTGAATAAATGACCTAGAGGGTCCTTCCCATTACCAGCTAGGTGCTACTTGTTGAGGAGGCCAGAATTCTGGTTCCTTCTTGTCTATAATCCCTATCTCCAGACTATTCTGTCTTGTTTTCACATTCATACAGAAATAGCAACTCCAAGCAAACAATTGGACATAAAGGACAGAAACTGTTGTGGCATTATATAAACTTGATTGTCTCATGGTAAGGAGATAAGAGGAATGTTGGTTGCCAGATTGCTGGGAATATTATTTTCTCACTTTTTTCAAAAATTCAGAGTACCACAGAACCAGGTGTGGGGAGAGGAGAAAATAATATGTCTATGTGGCTGATCCCTCTGACAAAAAAATAGAAATTAAATCGAGAACTGTGAACATTAGCCTGCTCTTTTGTTGATCTGAAAAGAAGGTCACCCTTCAACTAATGCAAAATTGCCACCACTTCTACAGTACTTATTATATGCCAGATATTGTTCTAAAATCTTTGTATAAATTAACTCTTTTAATTTTCCTAGAAACCTTATGAGGCAGATATTGTCATTGTATTACCCAAACTTTACAGATGAGAAACTGAAGCATAAAAAAGTAAAATTCACAAAACTAGTAAGTGGTAAAATTTGATTTGAACCCAGGCAATCTGAATCCAGTGTCTGGACTCCTAATCATGATGCAATACAGAAAGAGAGTGGGACCCAAGTGGGTTCTGCATCAGACCTAACTCAGAGATCCACCACTTCAAAATTTGTTAAGAAATAAAACATCATTGGAGTCAATGAAAAATATGACAGAACATGAGGAAAGAAATATCATCCTAATGAACCAAAGGAATAGCCACCTCTGAAATTATCTCTTGTGAAATCCAGAAGAAAATGTTAAGAAATTATACGGAATCTTTAATATTGTGTCAGAAGAGAGAAGAAAACCTAAAATCACTAAGTGGTGATAAAAAGAGAAAAGGCAATAGGATGGGGTGAAAATAACGGTAGGAGATTGGAAAGAATTTCAAGAAGATCTAACTTAATATCAGATTAAAAATCCACAATATACTGTATACTGATACTGTATACAGTTTAACCAGTAACAAATAGGAAAAACTTATGTGCGTTTGCAAAAGACCTGAGATGAAAATTGATACTCCTTGAGAAAATATTAGACAAAGTGGAAAAGAAGCAATAATCACTTATACACAGTAGAGATTGTTTTATGATATGGAAAAATAATACCTGATGAAATACTGAAAGAGCTCTCCATGTTCCACAGAAAATAAATTAAAAGATATTTATCTTAGATTCTTAAAGGTAAAATATATCTGCCTCTTTTGTGAGCTCAAATAGTTAAGTCTAAAGGGAATTATCAATTTCTCATTGGTTTGGTGGAACTCATTCCTAAAATCATAAGGGCCCTGGACCCAGGGCCAGATGATGGTAGTCCCTTGACAGCATTTTCCATTTATTTTATGGTTTGGGCAGCCTATTCCTTGTTCCATGTTGATCATTTATATATTCTAGAGAAACATAAAGGCAATCTAAATTTCAAAGTTTACAGCTTAGTTATATATTTTAATATTTAAAAACAATACTCCTTCATATTTGTGGTCATATACACTTTCTCATTCCTGATGTTATTTATGCCTGTAGTTCTGTCTTTTCATCTGCTAGCTAGTCTAGAGACTTGTTTATGTCATGGATCTTTTCAAAGAACCAGCTTTTAAATACAATTAGCAATTCTGCTGTATTTTTGTTTTCTTGTCTTTTAGTTTCTGCTCTTTTTTTATTATTTCCTCATGGGTTTCTTAAGCTTGGCTTTTGTGGGGTGGAGTGCGTTTACTAATTGCTTGAGTTGAATATTGAATTTGTTTTCATTCTTTCTTGATTAATACTAAGAGCATTTAAGGCTACAACCTTTTCTTTTCTTTTTTCTTTTCTCTTTTGCTGTATCCCATAACTTGTAGTGCAGTTGCAATATCTAACTAGTATGCAATTGCAATTTTTATTTTCTTCATGACACAGGACTTAAGAAAGTGCTATTAAATTTCCAAATGGATAGATATTCTGGATGTTTGTTATTCCTTTAACTCTTCCTATTATTTCCTAATTTATTTCACTGTGGATGGAGAATGTATCTTGTATAGTTTCTATGTCTGGGAATTTTGAAATACATACTTTTTGGCCTAATGTATAATCAATTTTAAGGTTTCCATGGGAGTTGAAGAAGGAGTGTTCTTTATAAGGAGTTAAAATATATGAAGCAATTAAATCAATTTTATTTATTGTATCATTAATTTTCCATGCATCCTGTGTAATGAATATCCCTGGTTACAGCTGAACAAAATTAGTTTCTAATTTTCTGGTTTTTGATTTCTAGTATCTTTCCCAATCTTACTGAGGCTGATCAAAGAAAGTGTTCTAGAAATATGCATTAAAAAATCAAACATCAATTTATTGGGAGATTTGATATATATATCAGGTTTTGAACAACTTCATCATGTGCTTGTAATAATATTATTTAATATGATTTGATATAATCAAATGTATATTGGTTACCATATCATTTTTAGTGTTTTCAATGCCAAATTAATTTGGTATTAAAATTGCAGCCTCTGCTTTACCTTTTATTTCTGTTTACTTGATATATTTATTTTACTGTTAACTATTTAGGTTACTTTATTTTAAATGTATTTCTTTGAAAGCACCTTTGATTAATTTTTCTCACCTATTTTTCTCTCTTAATAAGGGATTTTGTCCTGTTTAGATTTATTTCTAAAACTCCATGTTTCCAAACAGCATTTTTAAATAAATCATAATATTAATACTGATGCCCAGTTAAAATGTTTTCCATGGACAAATAAGTATGTAAATACTGAATACTACAAAACTTCTTAGAAATTTAAATTTCACATTAGAAAATTAAAGGCTCTAATAAATTTTGAGTAAAAAAACCTGTTTAAATCTTATTAATTCAGCTGACAATCTAAGTTTTTATAATGCCCGAGAGATACATTTTCGCATATAGAGAGCTATTTAAAATTAATTATGCTTTAAAATAATACTTAATATATACCAATTAAATAATAAACTTCACTTTTCTTGGGTCATTAAGTTCAACTTAGAAGTCTTGCTATGTTATTTATAGATCCCATAAAATAAGAACAGTCACCATTTTATATAAAAAAAAATTTATGTTCTGTATCAAGTTGAACACATTAAACTCTTAAATCCGATCCAGTTATAAACCTAATTAATTAAAATCCTTGTATATATTAAACTGCATTTCAAAAATTCAATATAGTCAAAAATTTTAAGCATTCTATATATATTTGACAGAATAAGTTTACAATTCTAACATGCTCACAGTTTAAAAACATTATAAATTATATATAAATGAATAAAATTAATTTCTCTTAATTATACCAATAGTTTGCAAACAAAGTTCTGTGTATATTTCCACTCAAAATCACAAGGCAAATATGTCAGATTTCTTAAATATAAAAATATAAAAACAAATATACAAAAGCATTTTTAAACATAGCAAAAGTAAGTTTAATTAGCTTCATCATCTCTATAGTTGGTTACTTTTATTTTTAATTTCTTTTTTATATTATAGTTGATTAACAATGATGTGTTAGTTACAGGTGTATAGCAAAGTGATTCAGTTATACCCATAAAAGTATCCATTCTTTTTCAAATCCTTTTCCCATTTAGGTTGTTACAGAAGATTGAGCCAAATTCCCTGTGCTATACAGTAGGTCCTTGTTGGTTATCTATTTTAAATATATTGATAGTAGTGTGTACACATCAATCCCAAACCCCCAATCTATTCCTTCCCCACCCACACCCCACCCACACCCCCTGGTAACCATAAGTTCATTCTCTAAGTCTGTGAGTGTTTCTGTTTTGTAAATAAGTTCATTTGTATCATTTTTTTTAGATTCCGCATATAAGCGATATCATATGATATTTGTATTTCTCTGTCTGACTTACTTCACCTAGTATGATAATCTCCAGGTCCAACCACGTTGCTGCAAATGGCTTAATTTCATTCTTTTTAGTGGCTGAGTAATATTCCAGTGTATATATGTGCCACATCTTATCCATTCCTCTGCCGATGGACATTTAGGTTGCTTCCACGTCTTGGCTATTATAAACAGTGCTGCAGTGAACATCGAGGTGCATGTATATTTTGAACCATGGTTTTCTCCAGATATATACCCAGGAGTGGGGTTGATGGATCATATGGTAGCTCTATTCTTAGTTTTTTAAGGAACCTCCATACTGTTCTCCATAGCAGTTGTACCAATTTACATTCCCACCATCTCTACAGTTGGTTACTTTTTAAAAAGGTATAGATTTATATTTTAGAGCAGTTTCAGGTTTACAGAAAAATTAAGTAGAAAGTAAAGAGAGCTTCTTTCATGCCACTCACACACAGTTTCCTCTATTATTAATATCTTTCATTGGTGTGGTATATTTACTATAATTAATGAATATTGATATATTACTACTAACTAAAGTTCATAGTTTTCAATAGGGTTCACTCTTTGTACAGTTATATGGATTTTGATAAATGCATAATATCATGTATCAACCGTTACTATATCATACAGAATCATTTCACTGCACTAAAAATCCTCTCTGCTCCACCTATTCATTTCCTCATCCCCCACCAATATCTGACAACCGTTGTTCTTTTCACTGTCTCAATAGTTTTGCCCTTTCCAAAATGTTGTATAGTAGGAATCATGTGTAGCCTTTCCAGGCTGGCTTTCTTCACTCAAAAATATGCATTTTAGGTTCTTCCATGTCTTTTTATAGCTTGGTAGCTTATTTCTTTTTAGCATTGGATAATATTCCATTGTATGCATGTACCACAGTTTGTTTATCCATTCATCTATCCCAAGTTTTGTTATGAATAGAGCTTCTGTAAATAGCCATGTACAGGTTCTTGTGTGGATATAAGTTTCCCATTCCTTTGGGTAGACACTAAGAAGCTTGGTTACTCGATCGTATGGAAAGTATATATTTAGTTTTAGACAGAAACCACCAAACTGTCTTCCAGAGGGGCTGTATAATTTTGCATTCCCTTCAGCAATGAATGAGAGTTCCTACTGCTCCACATCCTTGTCAGCATTTGGTGTTACCAGTGTCCCTGATTTTGGCCATTCCAAAAGATGTAAAGTGGTGTCTCGTTTTAATTTGCAATTCCCTGATGACACATGATGTTGAGCATCTTTTCATATCTTATTTGCCATCTGTATAGTATGTCTTCTTTGGTGGGCTGTTCAGTTTCTTATTGTTGAGTTTTAGTAGTTCTTTTTATATTTTGGATTCAAGTTTTTTATTGCATATGTGTTTTGGAAATATTTTCTCCCAGTCTGTCCTTTCATTCTTTCCCATTTAAAAATTAATATTGTTAAAACTGGCAGTCACTTATCTACCAAGAGATGCTGATTCATCATCTCAAGTTAGCTGACACTACTGGGTTGAAAAATCAAGACATCATTTTTTTATATGGAATGCTAATGGTTGTGGTATTCTGTTAATATTAGTAATAGCAATAATAACAGTAACAATAAAAGCAGTTGACTTTTTTGTATTATGCCAGCCACTGTGCTACGGACTTCCAATGTGTCATCTCATTGACTCCTCATAACAATCTTCCATAGCAGTTACTACCGTTATTCTTATTTAACAAGTGGCAACATTACAGCATGGAGAAATTCCATAACTTTTCCATAACACAAGGCTTTTGGTCTTATAGTATTATCTGGGGAAGAGCTGAGTACCTCATACCCAAATTGTAACAAATCAAAAGGCTCCAGATAGATAGGGTACGTAAAACTTTCCCTCTTTGTCTAAACTTTGAAAAATCAAGATGTTTGCTTCTTGACAGATGGGTACTTAAATAAGGGTAAATATGGTTTCTGATTATTCTTTAAAATGTTTTTACAAAGTTTACGTTCTCATTTAGCTTTGAAATAAAAAGCTTCTGAGTAAATAGAAGATGCTTGGTTAAAGATAAAAGAATTACTAGCTCTAAAAGGACTAAAGTATTATCAAAGGTCAGCTCCAAATGATTGATTAATCAGGCATTCAGCATCTAGCTCAAAAAGCTTTCGGCTGATTTAAAAGAGAAGCCATTTAGCTTTCTTTACTAATTAAGAAGATAATTCAGATTTCAAAATTATATGATCATTAGCAAAAATGTCAAAGGAATCCACAGTTGCAACCACGGTTAGTTTTGATGATGTGCATAACTATCACATGCCAAAGTGATTCAGAACAGTGTTAACTTCTAAATTTGAAGAAGGCTTAAACTACAAAACTGTTGTGTAAAAGAAAGTATTGTAAGATTTTATGGAAAATGTAAGTTACTGTCATTAAGAAAATAACCTGTTTATTTAGTATGCATTTTTTTTTCCATTAAGAGCTATTAGTGCAGTGATTAAGAGCATGCATTCTGGAGGTGGACAGGCTTTGGGTTTAAGCACTTGTCTTTCCACTTAGAATCTGTTATCTTAGACAAGTCACTTAATCATCCTAACCTGTTTTTTGGTCACTAAAATGGGGATAAAACTAATATATGAGGTTTTCCTGGTGACGCAGTGGTTGGGAATCTGCCTGCCAGTGCAGGGGACACGGGTTCGAGCCCTGGTCCGGGAAGATCCCACACGCCGCAGATCAACTAAGCCCATGCACCACAACTACTGAGCCTGCACTTTAGAGCCCATGGGCCACAACTACTGAGCCCGTGTGCCACAGCTACTGAAGCCCGCGTGCCTAGAGCCTGCACTCCGCAACAAGAGAAGCCACCACAATGAGAAGCCCACGCACCACAACGAAGAGCAGCCCCCACTCGCCGCAACTAGAGAAAGCCCGTGCGCAGCAACGAAGACCCAATGCAACCAAAAATAAATTCAAAAAAAGAAAAAAACTAATATATGTTTGTGTAGTTATAAACACTAAATGGTGTAAAATATAAGAATACATCTAAAATAGTTCCAGCCTCAAAATAGCAGCTATCTTTATGGGGTTAATTTGCTTCTTGCATTACAGCTTTGAATTTGTGGATCTTATCTTACTGAGGGAGGTGGTATTTCCTTACAAACCAGCAAGTAGCTAAACTAAAAGAAATGCATTTCACTTTTAAAGTTAAAACAAACATACTTGACCTTTTGATCGTTTTAAGAACCTATCTTTTTCATCTTCTCCTACTTTATTTAACAATTGGTTCATTTTAAAAAAATGTATTGGTTGCCTACACTATAGCAGTCACTATTCTTTATACTGGTCTGGCATATATAAATAAAATACTTCCCTTCTACACCTACAAGTGTTCTCTGTAACATATATTCTATTGGAAATTCAGTTAAAATCCATTTCATTTGGAGACTTTTACTATTCCTCTTGAGATAATCAGGAATTTTTTGGCAGAGGCAGAGGGGTAGTGTTGACAGGGACAGGGATTACAAAATTAAGAAAGAGATTTAGCTATTTGGGAAATACTGTGGTTGCTTATTTCACTTTATTTTCCAAAAGTTTTCTCAGGACTTTTCTATTGCTACCGATTAGGAAATGATAATCTAAGGTATTATTACTATTTTATTTTTGTAAATGGAAGAATTGTCATTTACTGACTTTATACACTTCTATGCCCTCTTGTTCCAGGAGAAAACTTTCAAAGTGTCATTTTGGAGAGGTCATTAGGAAGTTCTCTGACATTGAGATTCTTAAGACTCCTTCCTCTCTTTTTCTCTACTGCCTTTGTCCAAGAGTGCAGCAGTTGAATGAAATGCTATATAGCCCTTTCTGGAAGAAATATGGCATAACATTCCTTAATTTTCAGAATTATAGGCATAGAATTTTTCAGCCCTATCTGTCCAGATCTGAACTTCTACTTCACTATGGTATTGTGATCTATTACCAGGAACCAGAGGCCAGCTTAAAAAACTTAAAAGGATTTCATTTTAAATCTGGAACTTGATATTTTAAAAGCTAAAAATGCCATCAAGTTTAAAGTAATTATCTCAATCCTTGTAAGTCTTGGTATGAAGCTTAACTTACAGAGAATGCTGACGTGCCAAATGACTCTCAAGCTACCTTGTTATTCATTTAATTCTCAGGTCTTAAAATCTAGGTACAAAGCATATGTGAAGGGAATTCCTCCAAACTACTTCATGTTAAAAAGAAAAATAGTTTAATTCAGAGAATGTATGCCAAAAGTAATTTACATCTCTAAGGAAATTTGGTCAACAAACTAGAGGAGAATGAAAACTTTTAAAAAAAATAAGATGACTACAGTGATGTTCTCAGAAAGTGACACTAACCATAGCATGTTTTTTAATGAATTGTGATGGAAAAAGATACATGGGGAAATAAGACTCAAGAAGCAGCCAGGGAACAGAGCAATGTGGGTTCTACAAACATGGCCTGCCTGAGGTTCTTAGTGACCTAAAAGCAACAGGGATCTATCTGGGGATGTTGGGAAGCAAGAACAGCCCCTCAGGTTGCTACAGAATGGGCTTGCTCAATTTTTTCACTCCTGTAGGGTAGCCAGAGAGTCCTAAAGTCATCTAGGGGGTTAGGAGCATAATTTGGAAGCTCTCCACCAGAAGTACTCCTCAGAAACACTGCATGTCCGTGAACAGCTATTCCCAAATAGTTTGTTGAGTTAAATACACACACACACACACACACACAGACACACACACACACACACACACACACAAACCAGTCTTCAATCTCTCTGAGGTCCAGCTTCTGAACCTGTAAAGTGGGCGTTATGCTTTACCTCATGGGTTTTTATGATGATCCTGTGATGCCTTGTGTTTGAGGATAGGGCCTTGTGCCCTTACTGCAGTTCTATCTCTAGAGCATAATCAAGTTCCTGTCACAGAGTAGATGCTTAGCAAATATTTTCTAAATAAGTGAAATGAAAAAAACAACAAATCAAGTATTTGAGCATGACTTAAAAGAACTTAAAATCCTATACAAATGCTAATTGTTATTATAAATTCTTCTATTGAAACTAAAACACAAAATCATATCATATTCTTTCTCCATGGTTAAATTGATTTGCTGTAATTTCATATATGAAAGGGTTATTTTGAAAGTGGTGAAATATTTTCATGTAAATTCTAGTAATCAGTCTATAAAGAAAAATACGATGGCTGTTAATACTCCTGATTTGAGTAATGGTGTTGGTCAGTTGGGGACAGGGAGACATTTCCTCTCATGACTTATATAACTAAACGTGCTACAATGACTATCTGGTTTCCTCAGAAGAATATGGCATTGGACTTACTCCAAATACTAACTGAATATCACACACCAAGTCTTGCAAGACTAGAAATCTTCTCTGTTAATGACAGATTCTTTGTTCTCAAAGATACATCGCAGTGGAAGCTAACTAAAGAGATCATCTGCTGGTCACAACACTTTTATTTAAGAAGGAGCTACTCACCAGAGGTTCCTGCTTCTTTATTATAAAATCAAGGCTAAGAAAATCCTGGAGTCTTTAATTAATCATGGTCTTACAGACTGAGTAAACTATATTTTAAAAATTTAGAAATAATCTTGTTTTCTACTTTTCAATATCATTTAGGAGTCCCGTATAGCCAAAATTTTTTCAGCATGAAATTAATACTTATGTGTTGCTGGAAAAATTTGAAACATTTTAATATGTTTTTCTACCATTTAATGTTTTTCATACCCTATGCATTCCTTTTGTATTCATTCAACAATGTGGGTGTCATCTGGTGGCCCAAATCATTCTTTTCAACTTCCTAAATTTTACCATGATATTACATCCTGTGTCTTTGCTTTATTGTGTAAGAGCTCAGATGCCCATTTGTGCTTACTAAAATCTTCATATTATTTGATTTTTACTTGCAGCTGATAAACTGCTGACTCCTTCTATTCACATTAACAAAATATTTTTCAGGAAGATTCCTATAGGACCTGTAACATAGATCAAAAGACATCTAAAGAGAGAATGACTGTATCTTTTTTCTCCATCTTTAAAACTCATTTTTACTTTAAGGAAATAAATTCAACAAAATATCTTGGTAAACATAAAGTAATTCAAATATGGAATCAAAAAATTAATACTTTTTCTAACATGTATATGTATGTGATTATATGGTGTCTTCGTTATTGTGTACAGTGAGTTCCATACCAGTAAGGGTTGTTTTTTAATACTATCTGAATAGTGCTTTATAACCTATAGGTACATAAGGAAAATTTAATTTATTCTACTTTAATCTTTAATTCTTAGTGTTCATTTATTCTGCTCATTCTATGGTACATGAACTCTAAAATCTCTTCTTTTTTGGCAAAATACATAGAACATAATATTTTTCATCTGTTTATTCTAAAATTTTATACAAGCATATTTTTTATTGAATTTCTGTGATCAAATGTATCATACATATGGTACATAATTAACAATTTGGACTTAATAGAGAATTTCGTTTTCTTTGTGAGCCCACATTTTTTCCACTAACTGCAATAAAAAGAATGGGCTTTTATTATTTGTTTATATAAAGTCAATAATTTCATGTCCAATTTTCATTTTTACTTGAATTTTAATAATTTATATGTAGATTATAAAAGGTTCCATTTCTCTCATGACAGATTGTAGGAAGAAAGATTTTATTTCACTTCAGCCATGATTATACTCAGACTGGATATTTTCTACATCTCATGCAAGTATTTTCCTAGTCTAAATATAATATTTAAAGATAATTCTGTGTATTTACAGGCAATGACTGCTTTGTTTAAAATTTTTTTACAAATTGTATTGAAGTATAGTTGATTTACAGGGTTGTGTTAATTTCTGCTGTACAGCAAAGTGATTCAGTTATACATATATGTGTGTATATATATATTCTTTTTCATATTCTTTTCCATTATGGTTTGTCAAAGGATATTGAATATAGTTCCGTGTGCTGTACAGTAGGACCTTGCTGTTTATCCATCCTATATATAATAGTTTGCCCCTGATAATCCTAAACTCCCAATCTTTCCCTCCCCTACCTGCCTCTGCCCCCACCCCCCTGGCAACCACAAGTCTGTTCTCTGTGTCTTGTGAGTCTGTTTCTGTTTTGTAGATATGTTCATTTGTGTCATATTTTAGATTCCACATATAAGTGATATCATATGGTATTTATCTTTCTCTTTCCGACTTATTTTGCTTAGTATGATAATCTCTAGGTCCATCCATGTTGCTGCAAATGGCATTATTTCATTCTTCTTTATGGCTGAGTAATATTCCATTGTATATATGTACCACAACTTCTTTATCCATTCATCTGTTGATGGACATTTAGGTTGTTTCCATGTCTTGGCTGTTGTAAATGGTGCTGCTATGAACACAGGGGTGTCTGTATCTTCGAATTATAGTTTTGTCTGGGTATATGCCGAGGAGTGGGACTGCTGGATCGTATGGCAACTCAATTTTTAGTTTTTTGAGGAGCCCTCATACCGTTTTCCATAGTGGCTTCACCAGTTTATATTCCTACCAACAGTGTAAGAGGGTTCCGTTTTCTCCACACCCTCTTCAGCATTTATTGTTTGTAGAATTTTTAATGATGGCCATTCTGACCGATGTTAGGTGGTACCTCATTGTAGTTTTGATTTGCATTTCTCTAATAATTAGCCATGTTGAGCATCTTTTCATGTGCCTATTGGCCATCTGTATGTCTTCTTTGGAGAACTGTCTATTTAGGTCTTCTGCCCATTTTTTGATTGGGTTGTTTGTCTTTTTGTTGTTGAGTTGTATGAGCTGTTTGTATAATTTGGAAATTAAGCCCTTGTCAGGTGCCTCATTTACAAATATTTCCTCCCCGTTCATAGGTTGTCTCTTTGTTTTGTTTATGGTTTCCTTTGCTATGCAAAAGCTTATAAGATTGAGTAGGTCCCAATTTATTTATTTTTGCTTTTACTTCTATTGCCTTAGGGGACTGACCTAAGAAGACATTAATATGCTTCATGTCAGAGAATGTTTTGCCTATGTTCTCCTTGAGGAGTTTTATGGTGTCTTGTCTTATATTTAAGTCTTTAAGCCCTTTTGAGTTTATTTTTGTATATGGTATGATGGTGTGTTCTAACTTCAGTGATTTACATGTGGCTGGCCAACTTTCCCAATACCACTTTCTGAAGAGATTGTCTTTTCCCCATTGTATCTTCTTGCTTCCTTTGTTGCAGATTAATTGTCCGTAGGTGTGTGGGTTTATTTCTGGCCTCTCTATTCTGTTCCATTGATTGATCCACATGTCTGTTTTTGTGCCAGTACCATGCTGTTTTGATTACTGTACACTTGGAGTATTGTCTGAAGTCTGGGAGAGTTATGCCTCTTGCTTTGTTCTTTTTCCTCAGCATTGCTTTGGCAATCTGGGTCTCTTATGGTTCCATATAAATTTTAAGATTATTTGTTCTAGTTCTGTGAAAAATGTCATGAGTAATTTGATAGGGATCACATTAAATTTGTAGATTGCTTTTGGGTAGCATGTCTATTTTAATTCTTCCTATCCAAGAACATGGGATATCTTTCCATTTCTTTGAGTCATCTTTAATTTCCTTTTTATTAATGTTTTGTAGTTCTCAGCATATAAGTCTTTCACCTCCTTGGTGAGGTTTATTACTAAATATTTTATTTTTTTGATGTGATTTTAAAAGGGATTGTTTGTTTATATTTCCTTTCTGATATTTCATTGGTAGTGTAAAGAAATGCCACTGATTTCTGTATGTTAGCCTTGTATCCTGCTACCTTGCTGAATTCGTGTATCAGTTCTAGTAGTTTCTGTGTGGAGTCTTTAGGCTTTTTTATATATAGTATCATCTCATCTGTGTATAATGACAATTTTACCTCTTCACTACCAGTTTGAATACCTTTTATTTCTTGTTCTTGTCTGATTGCTGCGGCTAGAACTACCAATACTATGTTGAATAGAAGTGGTGAGTGTGGGCATTCTTGTCTTGTTCCAGATTTTAGCAGAAAGGCTTTCAGCTTTTCACTGTTGAGTATTATGTTGGCTGTGGATTTGTCATAAATAGCTTTTATTATGTTGAGATATGTTCCCTCTATACCCACTTTCATAAGGGTTTTTATCATGAATGGATGTTGAATTTTATCAAATATGTTTTCTGCATCTGTTGAGATAATGATGTGGTTTTTGTCCTTTCTTTTGTTGATGTGGTATATCACATTGATTGATTTGTGTATGTTGAACCATCCTTGTGACCCAGGGATGAATCCAACTTGCTCATGGTTTATGACGATTTTTATGTGTTGTTGGATTTGGTTTTTATTAAGAATTTTTGCTTGTATATTCATCAAAGATATTGGCCTGTAATTTTCTTTTTTGGTAGTGTCTTTGTCTGGTTTTGGTATCAGGGTAATGGTTGCTTCATAGAATGTCTTTGAGAGTGTTCTTTCTTCTTCAATCTTTTGGAAGAGTTTGAGAAAGATCGGTATAAGTTCTTCTTTGTATGTTTGGTATAATTCCCCAGTGAAAGCCATCTGGTCCTGGACTTTTATTTGTAGGAAGTTTTTTTTTTTTTTTTTAATTACAGATTCTATTTCATTTCTAGTGATTGTCTGTTCAGGTTATTTCTTCTTGATTCAGTTTTAGTGGGCTGTATGTTTCTAGAAAGTTGTTCATATCTTCTAGGTTGTCAAATTTGTTGGCATATAGTTGTTCATAGTATTCTCTTACAGTTTTTTATATTTCTGTGGTATCAGTTATGATTTCTCATCTTTCATTTCTTATTTTGTTTATTTGGGTCTTTTCTCTTTTTTTTTGATGAGCCTGGCCAAAGGTTTGTCAATTTCATTTACCCTTTCAAAGAACAAGCTGTTGGTTTTATTGACTTTTCTAGTTTTTTTAATCTCCATTTTACTTATTTCCTGTCTGATCTTTATTACCTTCTTCCTTCTGCTGACTTTAGGTTTTGTTCGTTCTTCTTTTTCTAATTCTTTTAGTAGTGGGTTAGGTTGTTTATTTGAGATTTTTCTTGTTTCTTACAGAAGGCCTGTATCACTGTGAACTTCCCTCTAAGAACTGCTTTTGCTCCATTCCATAGATTTTGTATGGTTGTGTTTTCATTGTCATTTGCCTCAAGGTATTTTTCAGTTTTTTCTTTGATTTCATCTTTGACCCATTGGCTTTTTAGTAAATGTTGTCTAGTCTCCATGTAATTGTTTCTTCTCATTTCTTGCTTTGTTTTAATTTTTGATTCTTCTGGAAATATGGGAAATAAGTAGAGACTTGCCTCATGGGCTTGAGATGTATACCTAATATATACACTAATCATGTGACAAATTTTTCTATAATGTGAAAAGCATTTTGTTAGTTAAGATAAACATTTAGTATTAAGAAAAGACAAATTAGCCTTTAATTTATTGAGTTTATAGAATATTATTGAGGTATAAATCAAAAGGAGAGGAGAAACTTTCAGGTATGAAAGTGTAAAAAATTAATAAACAGAAACCTCAATTAAATAGAATCAGGAGACCAGAAGGGAGAGTTCTCACACCCTGTGATGATAGCAGAGCCTGACAGGAAGAAGAAAATCCTCTTCTTTCCCAGCAAGGACTTAGCCAAGGAAAAGCCATGGACTCTTTGTTTACTATAGCACTCCTCACTTCCTTCTCCTCTCCATTTTTGTGGGGGACTTGCATGTGGCTTGCCATGGTTTACACTCTGAATTGCAATTATTTGTTGATCCTGAATAAACCCATTTTTTGCTGGAGAAATAACTGGTGGTCTATTTTTGTTTTTAGGTCAGCAAAAGCCATATGCTTATACAAAATAAGAGTAGTCTTCTGGGAAAGTCTTTTAAAGAAAGGGAAAAAAAATAGATGTCAAGAAGGAAAACAGCAAGAGTAGAATTAGGTGATAATAAAAAAGTTAAGACAAGATGAGAGAAAGAGAGCAATCAAGTGATCAAAGGAATGACCAAGAAGTATAAGTAGGAAAAAGCCAAATACTGTGGAGTGGTGGAGAATGCAGGGGCATTATTAGAAGTCAAGAGCCTCACAATCCAAATTTGGCTGAAGAGCTGTTGCTGGCTACCCTTATTCCATTTACAGATTCAGCTTGTGTTCTGATATCCCTAGAAATTAGGAGTTAGTGAGATCAGGGTTATCTTTCCCCAGAGAAAAAGAACTTGAGACCAGAGAATTTAAAGAGAAAAGGGCTGCCTAGAGACTGGGCTTCCATCAGGCACTGCATACCTGCAGATGAGTTTAACAGTTGGGCTCCTCAGAAACAAGGACCTTGTATTTATAGTGGTGCAGCTGGAGGCACAAATGCCTGGGGACTGAGCGGGTTTGAGGCATGGAAGATCACACTGACAACAAGTTGGCTTGGAACTGCACTTATCTTACAGTTAATTCAGACTGTCATGAACCTATCCTATTGGAATGAAAATGGCAGAATCAACTGATACGAGGGAAGACTCAGGGTGTGCTTTAAGTACTCCATGGCCCAAGTCTTCAATTCCACTCATCTCTCCATGTGTCCAAAAGCCACTTTGTGGTAACTGAGCATGCCAGAAGTCTCCATACCCACTTGAGCTTTCCTAAACTTAATAGCCAGGAGTAATCTATTAACTTAGGATCATAACTATAATTAATATGGGGTATGGATAAGCAAGGCTCTGGAGGAGTCATTATCTGCCTTCCAGATGCAGGGGGCGAGGAAAGTATGGGAGTAACTGTGCATCTGAAAATATTCATATTCTTTTGGCTCCAGTCCAGATCCTGACTAATAATTTTGAAATGCTGAGGACAGAAGTTAAACAGGCATCTAGATCCATGTCCACTAGGGAGCCCTTGATCAGCTAGCGGCGGGCCAGCAGTGAGAAAAGCTCTGAATCTTGAAGCCAGGCCAAGAAAATAAAACCCATTGGGTCTGGGCCTATTGTAGGTACTAATGGAGGGACAGAGTCCAGATGAGGGTAAAGGCCAAAGTTGAAGAAGCAGGGATTGATTAAGAAGTGAAGGAGTTGTGTGAGTGCAAGTTGCATAAACTTAAGGAAGGTCCTTCTTGTTAATGGCTCAGGAACTATAAAGGACTAGGGGCATAACTAGAGCCTTATGTGGGTTTCTGATTCTCTTGCCTAAATGCTGAGAAGGGAATGATAGTGGAGAAGTAAGAGGATATAAAAGCAATGGGTCAGGATAATAACTTATTGGGAGTCAACTTTAAAAATGCTCAGTCTATTGAAAAAGATAATCAATATGTTATTGGTCTGTCACCAATGACATATCTAAACAGGATTCTTCCTATGGCCTCAGAAATAAATGATGCTCCAATTTTTTTTCTCTTTCTTTTTGTTCTAAATATCATTCCTTTGAAATATCTCCTTGAATTCCTTGTTCATTCAGGGAGAACTTAAAGGAAGGACACTTTTATCTTTAGCTATGTCATTTATTGATCCATTTTGTTTTGTCCCTCTTCTGGGCTCTAACTAAAACTACTAATAAATTGTGTACTATCTGGGGCAGGTGGAAGCTTAAGAGATAGCTTCAGTGAAGCTGGTTTAAGAGTCCTTGTCTCTCAACCAAGAACCAAGCTATGACGTATTACATATTAACAATTAAAAATATAATTTGGGCAAGCATTTTGCCCATTACCTGCATGATTATTGTCATGCTCAGCTTCACATTGATATGGGCCCCTGATCCCCAAAAGGATTGCATCCAGGGCTGAATTTAAATCATGCATGAGAGTCTGCTGAGGATAACGGGCAGCCCTGATGCCAGCACTCCAACAGGAAAAGTAAAGGTGGCAAAGGAATATTAAGCAGAAATGGCTTGGCAAGAAGAGAGTAGAGGCTAAAATATACAGAAATGAAAAAGGGAGAGGAATCTTGGTTATATGGGAAAAGAAAAAAAAGGAAAATTTGATAATAATTTAGAAGAGGTTTTTAAATATAGAAATTTCAAAGGAAAAGAGGTTGTTTTACTTCATAGAGAAATTTCAGGCTCTGGATTTCCTGTCCCACTAAGATAATTTACGTAAATTGAAAGAAAGAAGTGGGAAGAGATGTAATTAGGTGAGAGGAAAAAGTAAAAGGAGCAATTGACTATGTGAAGTAGAGAAAATAAGAAATTTATGCCAAAATCCACATGAAAAATTGGTGTGTATATATTTCATGAATGTTTCTTACCTATGTAGTCTCAAATTGGATAAATGTTTGGGGAATATCCCTTTTTCCTGAACATTTACAATAAGATAAAGTACACATTATGTAATTGATTAGAAATTTTATTCATGTCAGTATGTTGGCATTAATTTTTTGCTGTTTAAATATTACAGCTTTCATTAGCTATAATTTGTTGTCCTTCAATGAATTTATCATTATTATATTATTGTAGAGGTTGAATTAATGAATCAATTTTTATCTAGAGTATTCTTAAAATTTTAAATTTAAAATTTAAATACTCAAAATTAAACACAAGAAACTATGTATAAGGAAAAAGAATAGAAACAGACCAAAAATAAATGATTTCTAAAACTGGAATATTTATTTCTTAATTTGCTATCTATGAATATGGATGTGACATACATTTTACAAAAATCAGATTATACTATAAATAGTAAATAGCAACCTCCTTTTTTTCACTTAATGTATTTTGCATGTTTGGCTATGACAATATAAATGCCTGTATGATATTTTCAGAGGCTTTGTGGCATTCCATTCAATGACTAGACATTTCTTCCAACCTGTTTAAAAGTTTAGTTTTTCCATTTTTTGCTATTATATAAAACAGAGAACATCCATCATAGCTAAATTTTTGCAGTTATCTCCAATTGTTGCCTTAATATAAGTTTCCCTGAAGAGAAATAATGCAAAATGGGCCTACAGCCAAATTTCCCTATAGAAAATGTTTAATGATTTATAATTCCACTAATGATATATGCAAGTATGCATTTGCTTATGGAAGGGAATGAATCATGGGGAGGCAGAGGCCAATAGTGGTGGTGGTGGGTAAACCCTAATCAGACCCCGAGATCTCTTCATTTTTGAATTCATACCCTGTATAATCTCCTCACCTTGAGTATGGGTGAGTCCTATGACTTGCTTCTTTCTCATCAAGATAATGTGGCAAAGGTGATAGAATGTCACTCCCATAGTTGTTACTTTACATTGTATTAAGACTTTGTTTTCCAGTAGACTAGAGCCTCTGTTGCTGGTTTTGAAGAAGACAGCTGCCATGAAATAAGTGGCAGTGTTAGAGAAGCTCACATAGTAAAGGATTGGAGGTGGCCTCTAAGAGCTGAGGGTGATTTTCAGCAAAAAATCAAAACCCTCAGTCCTGCAACTGCGAGGAAATTAATTCTGCCAACCACCTGGGGAAGTTTGGAAGCAGATGTTTCCCTAGTTGAGCCTCTGATGAGACCACAGCCCTGGCTGACAGCTGGATTGCAGTCTGGCAAGGCCCTGAATAAAAACCTAGCTAAGCAGTGCCAAGACTTGTGACCTACAGAAACTAGGCAACAACAAATGTGTGTTGTTTAAAGCCACTAAGACGGGTAATTTGTGATACAGCAGCAGAAAACTCATACATTAATCACATTGTCAATTTATTCACTTACTTATTTATATCAATATTGACCTATGGTTTCTTATTCTTTACTGTCATTATTTATTTTGATGCTCATATTGTCCCAGATTTGACCAGTGTGAACCCCTTCAGTAGGGCTTCTGTGTCCTTTTGACATGTGCCCATCATTCTTTGATTATCTCCTGCTTTCTGGCACAATGCCCTTCCTCTTTGCAGACACCCTTCTAATCACACTTAGGTTCTCATATACTGCTGCTTCCCCACTCCTCCATCCCCTGCCACCTGCCAACATGGGCATTCGCTTTACTCCGCTTGAAATGTGCATCCTCAAGCCAGGCTGCCCACCTCCTGCCCCCACGTTGACGCCTGCTTTACCCTAATTGAACTCAAACACTCCCTGTCAGCTCATCCTTCCATGTAGATGCTCTTCCCAACCTGCTTGATTTCTGGCATGCTGTGCCAGGTAGCTGCTATGCATGGACACCTCCTCATCTCACTCAAGTTATAACAATCCATGCCAGGCCTTCCTGCTTGAATTCCCTCTTCTCTGTCTTCAGGTTCTGAAGTGAGACTGTCCCTTGAGTGGATAATTTCCCCACAGTCTGGGCTTTGACACCCGTTCTGGTCATTCCTCCCCTCCACATTTAGGCTCTAGTACCCCTCATTAGGTCAGCCCTCTGCAGGGGTGCCCTACTCACCCTGCTTGAATTCTGATACCCTACAACAGGATGTTCTAATGCATGGATATTCTTTTTATCCTTCTTGGTTTTCAACACCCAGACCTGGCAGCCCTTCTATGCAGAAGCCTTCCTTGCCCTGTTTGGGCACCTCTTCCTCCATCTCGACCACCATGACTCATTCCGTCTCCCCAGTGCAGACACCTACCTGGTTCAGTCTCACCTTATGTCTTTGAAGTTAATTACTCAGCGAGATGAAGGAAGAAAGGAAAGACAAATTAAGGATGGAGAAGGAGAATGGGAAGGGGAATGAGAAAAGAAAGAGGAAGATATATATATATATATATATCTTCAATTCTATTTAAATAAGATATCAAATAAATATCATCAGTCAGAATGTATAACAGTGCTTCATATTTTCAGGTCTTATAAGGTTGCTCAATTTAAATACATTTATAAAATTTTTAAAAGTTTAGTTTATTATGGAATTTAATCATAATGGGACTTGCCCTTTCACATAAACTGTGATAGGCACATATAAGATACTCAAAGAAGTTAATTTCTGTTTCTTTTTAAAGAAACTTTAATGAATTTGATATTGACTTTTTCTCATAAATTATTGACCAACATCTGTTTATTTTCTGTGACTTATTTGTAAGCAGTATATATCCTTTACCTATCAAAATACAACAACTAAATTGAAAGCTAAGCCAGGATATAATTTTAATGATGTCTCTGTTCAATGTTATAAATGTCCATATACACATATAAAATTTAACCAAAATGGCAGATTTTTATCACTTCCACAATACGAGAAAGTGTTTAATCTTGAATATTCCCACTCCATTTTCAAATATTGCTCATATTCTAAAGTCAGTGCAAATTTCTTGTTAAGTGGTCAAAATGGTAATGATAAACAAACAATTGGAAATTGTATAGGTGGAAAATAAATCTGCCTTTTACTCCTGGCCCCAGATCACAAGAGAAAAATCATCGTTGCCAGTTTCTTGGTTAATTATCCACAAATACTAAATACACACAAAAACTGATGAAATATATCAATTCATAGATTCAAGAAATTCTGTGAACCCAAGTCCTCTTCAATATTTGCCTGTAACTCCTGGATCAGCAAATAATGTCCAAGTATCAGCATTGAAGGACAAAAATTTGGGCAGAAAAGAACACCCAGACAGAAAAAAGGGGAGTTCTGATCTCATCTTAATCACACTCAGAAGACTAATCTGTATGATAGTCAACTCATAGGACAGAGAATATGGACACTTAAGTGAATTTTCATTCTTTTCAGTAAAATGTTTTATACCCAACTGACAGAACAAACAAGGTTTGCAGACTAAAACCAGTGACATACAGATTGGTCATTTATTGAGCAGATAGAAAAAAAGTTGAAAACAACTGAATTTTAAATTACAAAAATGAGCAGAGAGTGATTATCTTTGCTTTATATTGATAAAGCAGTGGTTGCATATATGAACATTTTATAATACCTATGTTATAGCATGTATTGTGTCAACTGTTAAAATAATGTATATTGAAATGTAAGTTCAAATTATTCCTTTTAATAGAGTTAGCAAATTCCCTAGAAGAG
This sequence comes from Balaenoptera ricei, assembly GCF_028023285.1. NCBI lineage: Eukaryota > Metazoa > Chordata > Mammalia > Artiodactyla > Balaenopteridae > Balaenoptera > Balaenoptera ricei. Next base: position 110,457,393 of record NC_082643.1, read on the forward strand.
TTTGCTTAACTTACTTCAAGACCAATTAAAATATACTATTCTTATTCCACAAAGTGTGATGTGTTTGTTGAAATGTGATACATGGACTCTCCACCTTTTCAGTACATGGTTTCAAGTTAACTCAAATCTGCATGCTCAGAGCAGATTGTGTTCAATAAAATCTGTTTTCTAGAAGTAAACGTATGGTAAGAATAAAGTAATAAAAAAAAGAATAATAAAGGAGGAAATAAACAAATTGTGCAAGGGCTGGAGCATAATGAAGTTTTTACTGGAATAAGTGGCACTAACTGTAAATTGCATCTGGGTGGTCAAGCCGCAAAGGGATGATGCAATCAATGATAAAACTGTGTATCTTAGGACATAATCACTTTCTTACCACTCTTTTATTTTGTGTTCTTCTTTTTCTTAGATCTTTGTAATACATATAGTGTAATTCATGGTTACCTTTATAATGATGAAACTTGCTGAAATGTAGCTTATGGAACTTTTCAGTAAGGATAAATTCTTCCTGAAAATATTTCATTTTGAAATTAGTTTTTATTGCCAGACTATTTATGACACCTCTAATGTTTTATGAAACCTCTAATGTTTTATGAAAGTATGAATTTTGAATTTTGAGCTTTGGGTTGATTTTAATTTTTTTAAGTTTTTATGTATGTTATGTTCAACTTTTATAAAAAGTAAGACTGTTATTTCAGGATAATAATAGAATTGTATTACTTCATCTCCTTGGTTATATTATAAATAATATTTATCATTTATTCAGTAAATGCCATGCACTTGAATTATTTACTTTATTCCTTTCAACAGCCTTTTGCCATAGATGCCATTGTTGTTCTCCACATTTTGGGAGAGGAAGATGTGTTTTAGACAAGTTACAAACCCATGATTACAGAGTTAGGAAGTGGTGAAGCCACAATTAAAGTCCAAGTTTGTCTGATTCCAGTCCCATGATCATCTACTACACTATACTGTCATAGGAAAAAAACCTAATTTTGTTTTTAGTCTCCATAATTGTGGTTATCTCCAGGCAAAATGGTAATAAGTGAATTTAAAGACTTCTTTAATAATAAGAAATATGATTACAGGTTTTAGAAATAAGTGCTTTGGTCTGTGGTCTAAGTTCACCCTACAGAACATGTGAAAGCATCCATTCCTCATGTGTTCCTCCGTTTACTTACTCAAGAGTCCAACAATGCAAGTGAGCCCTGATCACTGCCTGGTGTGGGGTTTTAGCTGTAGCTGGATTAGACCATGGTTGTGTTAGGTGAAATTCACATGGTACTGCAAATCTGGAGAACATCCAGGAGCAAAAGCTTTTTAACTGACTTACTTCCATTTTTCTTTCATAAATGCACCATTTCCAGTTTGAAGTTTCAGGGAGCATTCTTTAAATGAGGAGGGATGAGTGACTTCTGGTACTTTACCGTTATATTTTCTACGTTCCTTTTCCCCTATGTTAGTGAAGTGATTGCAAGTAACACTGATGACTAATTTTCTGGCACATATTTTGAAGGAAATATTATTCTCAAAGTTGGAAATTATATTTATAATATTATTGGCCCTATACTATATATCTTCCCTCCACCATCAGCATTACTCCATCCCTATTTCTACTTACCTTTCTAAGTGAAGTCAGATTAGAAATATGGACTTTACAAAATATATACTATAGTTAGAAATCTAACTTTTGTAATCATCTGTGTCAGCAATGTCAATAAAAATATAGTGTAAGCTACATCTATAATTTTGTTATTTTTAAATTTTTAAATTAAAAATATTGCAGTATTGTAATTTACAACATTAGTTTCACGTGTACAACATAGTGATACAAATTTGATGTAGATTATACCCCATTTAAAGTTATTATAAAATATTGGCTATATTCCTTGTGCTGTACAATATATTCTTGTAGCTTATTTATTTTATACATAGTTTGTACCTCTTAATCCCCTACACCAATCTTGCCCCTCCCTTCCACCCTCTCCCTACTGGTAACCACTACTTTGTTCTGTGTATCTGTGAGTCTGTTTCTTTTTTTTTTTTTTTTTTTTTTTTATTTATTTATTTTTGGCTGTGTTGGGTCTTCATTGCTGTGCGTGGCTTTCTCTAGTTGCGGCGAGTGGGGGCTACTCTTCGTTGTGCATGGGCTTCTCATTGCATTGGCTTGTTGCAGAGCACGGGCTCTAGGCACATGGGCTTCAGTAGTTGTGGCATGCAGGCTCAGTAGCTGTGACTCACGTGCTCTAGAGCGCAGGCCTCAGTAGCTGTAGTGCTCAGGCTTAGTTGCTCTGTGGCATGTGGGATCTTCCCGGAGCAGAGCTCGAACCCGTGTCCCCTGCGTTGGCAGGCAGATTCTTAACCACTGCGCCACCAGGGAAGCCCTGTGAGTCTGTTTCTGTTTCATTATATTCATACATTTGTTTTATTTTTTAGATTCCATATATAAGTGATAACATACAGTATTTGTCTTTGTCTGACTTATTTTACTAGCATAATACCCTCCAGGTCCATCCATGTTGTTGCAAATGGCAAAATTACATTCTTTCTTATGTCTGAGTAGTATTCCATTGTGCATATATACACCATATCTTATTTACCTAGTCATCTGTTGATGGACACTTAGGTTGCTTCCATATCTTGACTATTGTAAATAGTGCTGCTGTGAACATTGGGGTGCATGTATCTTTTCAAATTAGTGTGTTCATTTTCCTTGGATATATACCCAAGAGTGGAATTGCTGGATCATATGGTAGTTCCATTTTTTAGTTTTTTGAGGAACCTCTATGCCGTTTTCCACAGTGGCTGCACCAATTTATCAACACATTCCCACCAGCAGTGTGCAAGGGTTCCCTTTTCTCCACATCCTTGCCAACGTTGTTACTGTGGTCTTTTTTGATGATAGTCATTCTGACAGGTGTGGTGATATCTCAATGCATTTCTCTGGTGATTAGCAAAGTTGAGCCTCTTTTCATGTGCCTGTTGGCCATCTGTATATCTTATTTGGAAAAATATCTATTCAGGTATCCTGTCCAATTTTTAATCAGGTTGTTTGTTTTTTTGATATTGAGTTGTATAAGCTGTTTGTTTGTATATTTTGGATATTAACCCCTTATTAGTCATATCATTTCCAAATGTTTCCTCCTATTCAGTAGGCTGTTTTTTCGTTTTGTCAGTGGTTTTCTTTGCTCTGCAAAAGCCTTGAAGTTTAATTATGTCCCATCTGTTTGTTTTTGCTTTTGTTTCCTTTGCCTTAGGAGATAGATCCAAAAAAATATTGCTATGATTTCTGTCAAATCTGCCTTTGTTTTCTTCTAGGAGTTTTATGGTTTCTGATCTTACATGTAGATCATTAACCCATGTTTGACTTTATTTTTGTTTATGGTGTGAGAAAGTGTTTTAATTTCATTGCTTTAGATGTAGCTGTCCAGTTTTCCCAACACTGCTTATTGAAGAGACTGTCTTTTCCCCCATTGTGTATTCTTGCCTCCTTTGTCATAGATTAACTGACCATAAGTGTGTGAGTTTATTTATGGACTATCCTGTTCCAGTGATCTCTGTGTCTTTTTTTTTTTTTAATGTGTCTGTTTTCATTACAGTACCATACTGTTTTGACTACTGTAGCTTTGAACTATAGTCTGAAGTCAGGGAGTGTGATACCTCCCCGTTCTAGCTCTGTTCTTCTTTCTCAAGATTGTTTTGGCTATTTGGGGTCTTTTGTGTTTCCATAAATATTTTTAAATTGTTTGTTCTGCTTCTGTGAAAAATGCCATTGGCATTTTGATAGGGATTGCATTGAATTAGTAGATCACCTTGGGTAATATGGTCATTCTAACAATATTAATTTTTTCAATCCATGAACACAGTATATCTTTCCATCTGTATGTGTCTTCTTTGATTTCTTTCATCAGTGTCTTACAGTTTTCCAAGTGCAGGTCTTTTACCTCCTTAGATGGATTTATTCCTAGGTTTTTTATTCTTTTTGATTCCATTGTAAATAGGATTGTTTCCTTAATTTCTCTTTCTGATAGTTTATTGTTAGTGTGTGGAAATGCAACAGATTTTTGTATATTACTTTTGTATCCTGCAATTTTACCAAATGCATTAAAGAACTCTAGTAGTTTTTTGGTGGTGCCTTTAGAATTTTCTGTGTGTAGTGTCATGTCATTAGCAAACAGTGACAGTTCTACTTCTTTTCCAATTTGGATTCTTTTTATTTCTTTTTCTTATCTCATTGCTGTGGCTAGGACTTCCAAAACTATGTTGCATAAAAGTGGTGAGAGCGAGCATCCTTGTCTTTTTCATGATCTTAGAGGAAATACTTTCAGCTTTGCACTGTTAAGTATGATGTTAGCTGTGGGCTTTTCATATGTGGGTTTTATTATGTTGAAGTATGTTCCCTCAATACCCACTTTGTGGAGAGTTTTTATCATAAATTGGTGTTGAATTTTGTCAAAAGCTTCTTCTGCACCTGTTGAGTTGATCATATTACTTTTATTCTTAAATTTGTTAATGTGGTATATCACATTGATTAATTTGCAGATATTGAACCATTCTTGCATCCCTGGGATAAATCCCACTTGATCATGGTGTATGATCCTTTTAATGTATTTTTGGATTTGATTTGCTAACATTTTATTGAGGATTTTTGTATCTATGTTCATCAGTGACATTGGCCTATGATTTTCTTTTTTTGTGATATCTTTGTCTGATTTTGGTATCAGGGTGATCCTGGCCTCATAAAATGAGTTTGGGAGCACTCCTTTCTCTGCATTTTTTGGGAAAAGTTTGAGAAGTATAGGTGTTAACTCTTCTTTAAATATTTGGTAGAATTCACCTGCAAATTTATCTTGTCCTGGACTTTTGTTTGTTGGGAGTTTTTTTCATTACTGGCAGTTGGCCTCTTCATATTTTCTATTTCTTCCTGGTTCAGTTGTGACAGACTATACTTTTCTAGAAATTTGTCCATTTCTTCTAGGTTGTGCATTTTATTGGCATATAGTTGTTTGTAATAAACTCTTATGACCATTTGTATTTCTGTAGTGTCGTTTTTAACCTTTCTTTCTTCATTTCTGATTTTATTGATTTGGGCCATCTCTCTTTTTTTCTTGATGAGTCTGGCTGAAGGTTTATTAATTTGTTTATCTTTTCAAAAACCAGCTCTTAGTTTCATTGACCTTTTCTATTGTTTTTTTCTATTTCATTTATTTCTGCTCTGTTCTTTATGATTTCTTTCCTCCTACTAACTTTGGGTTCTGTTTGTTCATCTTTTTCTACTTGCTTTTGGTGTAAGTTTAGGCTGTTTACTTGATATTTTTCTTGTTTACTGATGTAGGCTGATATCGTTATAAACTTACTTCTTAGAGCTGCTTTTGCTGCAGCCCATAGATTTTGGATCATTGTATTTTTGTTTTTATTTTTCTCTAGGTATTGTTTTATTTCTTCTTTGATTCCTTCAGTTATCCATTGGTTATTTAGTAGCATATTGTTTAGCCTCCACATGTTTGTGTTTTTTGCAGTTTTTCTTATTGTTGACTTCTAGTCTCATAGCATTGTGGTCAGAAAAGATCATTGATTTGATTTCAGTTTTCTTAAATTTATGGAGGCTTGTTCTGTGGCCTAGCATGTGATCTATCCTGGATGATGTTCCATGTGCACTTGAAAAGAATGTGTATTCTTTTGCTTTTTTCTTTAGTTTTTGCCATTTTAATTACAGTGTATTTTGATGTGGTCCACTTTGGGTTGATCTTGCTTGGGGCTTTCTGTGCTTTCTGGACTTGGATGTATGTTTCATTTCGCAGGTTAGGGAATTTTTCAGCTATTATATCTTCAAATAACTCTTCTTCCACATTCTCTCTTCTCCTCCTGGGACCCCATATAATGCAAATGTTAGTACCCTTGATGTTGTCTCAGAGGTCTCTTAAACTGTCATTTCTTTTTATTATTTTTTCTTTTTTCTGTTCAGCCTCAGTGATTTCCACTACTCTGTCTTCCAGCTCGCTGATCCATTCCTCTGTATCATTTAATGTACTGTTGATTTCTTCTAGTGTATTTTTTTAGTTTTGTTATTGTATTTTTCATCTCTGTTTGGTTCTTCTTTATATTTTTTAACTCTTTGTTAAAAGCTTCTAACTTCTCCCTCTGTTCATTCATTCTTCTCCCAAGTTCTTTGATCATCTTTATGATCATTACATTGAACTCTCTCTCTCTCAGATAGATTGCCTATCTCTGCTTCACTTAGTTCTTTTTCTGGCATTTATCTTTTTCCTTTATTTGGAACATGTTTCTCTGTCACCTCATTTTGCCTAATTTGTTGTTTTTATTTCTATGTATCTGGTGGGCTGATTATGTTTCCTGACCTTGGAGAAGTGGCCTTTTGTAGGAGACATCCTATGCATCCAAGGAGAGCCATCCCCTCTTGTCACCCTACCTATATGCTCTAAGACACCCCCTATGTGAGCTGCATGGGTCCTTCTGTTGTGATGGACTGACCACTGTGGGCAGTCTGCTAGGGGTGGCTGGCCCCTAGTTCAGTTCATTGCCAGTCCTGCTTTGTGTGGAGTCTGCCAGTCATGTTTGGCAATGCTAGGTCACAGTGTGGCTTGCTGTGGAAACCCACCGGGTCCTGGGGCTAGAGTTGGCTCACTGATGGGCAGAGCTGGGTTTGGTATGGGTGGTTGCATGGCCTGGGTTCCAAGATCTAGTGTCGGCCTGCTGGTGGCTGGGGCCAGTTCCTTACATAGCTGGCTGCAGATTCCGTGGTTATGAACCTTCACATGCACTAACTGTATTTCAGTTGAGACATCAGAAATACTATACCCTCGAAATAAGGGTCCAACCTAAGAGTTAGAATCATGCTATGGGACTAAGGGCTATGTCCTTGGGGTAGGGGCACAAATAGATACATAATAGTAAAATTTAATAAAAAGGAGAACATTCTAAAAACTTTCAAAGAATGAAAGCAGATTACTCAAAAGAAAGCAAAAATTAAGTTGCTTTATCAACAGTTGACTAGAGGCATACTAAACAAAGTAAGTGAAAAATCAAATAAAATGTTTAAAGGAAAAGAATACCAAATCTAGAATTTTATAATTTAGCTATTATCCTTTAAGGAAGAGGGCAATATAAAAATGTTCCTATATTGACTGTTACTATACAGAAATCCACTTTGAAAATTCTTTGTGAGGGCACTCTCCACTAAGAAGAGAAAGAAACCCAGGAGGTCACATGACATGTATGAGAAATAATGGTGAGCATTAACTACACATACATGCTCTAAAAAACGCAAGAAAGAAAAGAGAAAGAAGAAAGATAATCCGAATAGCAGAGACTATTAAAGAAAAAGCTAATACCTACATGGCTGGAAGGGGGAAGTTGACAAATATAAAGAGAGAAGCTAATTTGTTTAGGTGGAAGGTATAGATCATGAGAAGTTTAAACCATTGATAAGGAAAAAAAAGAATGAGTCTCACTAAGTTAGGAGTAACCAGTAGCAAAATAAAAAATACATGACTTATAAACCAGCAGAAAGAAAAAATGCCATATGTACTATAGAAACAGAAAACCAGAAAAAAAGAAACAAAAATACAATGGTAAATGAAAATATAATGCTACAGATAAATCTTAGTGTAACAAATACTACAAGAATTCTAAATGAAACATACTCACAAATTGAAATAAAAAGCAGATTCTCTGACAGAATCAAGGAAAACAAGTTTAGCAATATTTTATCAAAAGGATAACATATTTAAATCAAAGGAAAATGCAAGCAAAGGAAAAGTAAAAATAAATACTGAGCATAAAGAAATACGTGGTAGCAGTCATACCATCAGACAAAATGGAATTTGAAATGAAATCTGTTACTGAGGAAAAAGATGTTTATGATGGTAAAATGATAATAATGCTAGTGATACTAATATTAACAAACACATATAAAGTGATTACTATATGTCATGTGCTGTTCTAAGCACTTTATATATTATGATGCATTAATCCTCATAACAACCAAAAGATACAGGTATTATCAATACTTGCCATCCACATTTAATAGATGAGAAAAGTGCAGCACAGAATGGTTCAGCAACTTGCCCAAAGCCAGAAAATGCTTCAGCCAGAATTAAAACTCTGGCACTATGGCTTCAGGTTCCATACTGTCATCTACTAAATCATGAACACATATGCAAGCAAAGATGTAAAAGATTTAAATAATAATTAGATCTAATTAATAGATACATAGATAACTTTACTTTCATCAATCAAAATTACACATTTTTTTTTTAGCTCTCATCCAGTCTTACAAAATCTCCCACATGTGTATCTCCAGCCCACACATTTCTTCTGACCTGAATATTTAGTTTATTAGTCCACATCTCAAAGTTATCTTGTTGAAATTTTATCATTCCCCAAACCTACTTTACCTACAATGTGGAAACATCTTATATTCCTTTCTTCTCTCACTCCCTACATCTGATGTATCAGGAAACCTGTTTGCGCCATCTTAAAAATATACTCATAATCCAGTCATAATTTCACTGTCTGCCCTGCAACATCCATGATGTGATTCCTGAGCACTGATTGTCTTGATTATTGCTGTCATCTCCTAATTCTTCTCCTTCCTTCCATTCTTGACCCCATAGTCAATAACTCACTTAATAGCCAGTGTTTAAAATGTGAGAATCATATCACTCCTTTGTTCAAAAACTTCTGAAAGCTCCTATCTCTGTCCAAATAAAAGCCAGAGTTTTTACAGTGGTCCAAGAGACTCTCCATCATTTGGCCTCCATTACTACCCATTTCTTGACGAATCTGGCTACCAAAGGACACTGCATGGGCTGGCCCTTCTCCCTGAAAGGATATCCTTCCAGATATCTTAGTGATTAATTCTCTCATCTCCTTTTGCTATCTGTTCAAATGCCACCTTTTCAATAAAGCCAACCTTGATCATTCTATCTTTTAAAATTGAAATCATACCCTACTTGGCATTCCCAATCTGCTTTACCCAACTCTCCATTTTTCTTCCCATAGTATTTGTCTATTTCTAACTTTCCATTTATCTATTAGCTAGTGTTAATTATCTTTTTCTTTCTGGTAGAATATAAGCTCCTTGAGGAAAGAGATTTTGTCTGTTTTATTCACTAACTTTCCTAAGTGCTTAAAAGAGTACCAGAAACAGAGTATTTATTAAATATTGTTATGTGACTAAACAAGAAGCAGTCAAAAATTAAATTTTCTCAAGGCCATATAGAAGCTTCAATATATTAAAAAAGCAAATATCATACTTAATGTGTTCTCTGATCACAAAGCAATAAAATTAGAAATTAATAATTAAAGGAACTTTTTAAAAATCCCTAATGTCTAGAAAAAACTACATAATGTACTATGAAAAAAAAACCCTTGAGTTAAAGAGCAAATCTTTAGGGAAATTATAAAATGGTAAGAACTGAACAAAAATGAAAACACTACAGTTAAAATTTATTGTATACAGCTAAAGCAGAATTTGGAAAGGAAGTTATAACCTTGTATAGATTAGTCACAAAGCAGGAAATATTGAAGTCATACTATTTTCCTTTTGAAAAAGAGCAACAGAACAATGCCAATGAAACAAGAATACAACAAACATAAAAGCAGAATTCGTTTAAATAAATAACAAGAGAGGTCAGAATTTTGGCAAGATTTATTTAGGGACAAAAAGGAAGATGCAAAGCAAGAGTATACCAGGAAAGGGGAAAGTAATCTCAGATATAACAGAGATTTAAAAAAAATAATATATGAATACTTTGAATAATATAAATATGCTAATAAAGTTGATAATCTATACATTGTTTTCAGTCAGAGGCAATGTGAATTCCTAGCTGGCCTCTGGAAATCTGTGAGTATTTATAATTGTCACAGTGGCTGGAGATGCAATTGATATATTTAGTGTCCAGAGCCCAGGATAGAAAACTTAAATTATTGAAAGAAGTTGAAATGATAAATGAAAGATACACCATTTTCCTCCTTTCCTACCCCTGTTCTCCCACCAAAAACCCAGATCTTTATATCTGAATTTTGCTGAACTTTCTATAAACAGAAATAACTACCATATGTATTTCATTTCAAGAAATAGAAAAAAGGACAAGTTCACTAATAAATTTTATGAGACTAGCACAATACTACTGTAAAACCTGCTAAGAACAGTGTAAGAAAAATACATGATAGACCATTTTCATTTTAAATCTAGAAGTAATATCTTAAGTAAATTTTATCTAAGTCCAAAATACAGTAGGAAACTAAGGATGGTTCAACATCATAAACCATTATTTTTTTAAACCACCTTCTTTTTACCACATAATTATTTGAGTATTACAACAATGCAGATAAAGCATTTCATAAAATTACATTAAAATTACCTATATTTGGTTTTTAAAACCTCATAAAACAAGGACTAGATTGAATTTTCTTAACAATAAAAATCTGTATACCATAAACCTACAGAAAGAAAGCAACCTTAATTGAGGAAATTTAGATGAATTTAGATGCATAAGATCAGGAATATGATATGGATGTTCATCATCACAACTACTTTTTAGCATAATATTGAAGATCATTGCCAACTGCTGTGATCTGAATGTGTCTGCCCCCGCCCTCCCCGCCAAATTAATATGTTGAAATCCAAATTCCCAATGTGATGGTATTGGGTGGGGGCCTTTGGGAGGTGATTAGGTCATCCTCATGAATGAAATTAAGGTCCTTATGAAAGAGATCCCAGGGAGTACCCTTGCCTTCTTCTGTCATGTGGGGATACAATGAGAAGTCTGTGACCCAGAGGAAGGCCCTTATGTGACTACACAGGCACCCTCATCTCAGACTTCCAGCCTCCAGAACTGTAAGCAATACATTTCTGCTGTTTATAAGCCACACATTCTGTGGTATTTTGTTATAGCAGCCCAAATGGACTAAGACACCCAACATTTGAGAAACAAGCAGAAAGAGTATAAGGATTATAAGGGAAGAAAAAAATCTGTATAGACAATTCAATAGTAAACAATTTTTAAATAATAAAAGACAGTGCACCTGAATGAAAGTTGAACTTAGAAAATCAATGACACAATTCTTTACCAGCATTGAGTTCCCTGGTGGTCCAGTGGTTAAGACTCCAGCATCAAACAAATAGAATTTTAAAATGGGATTAAATTTATAAGAGAAATAAATTGTAAAATATATAACTTTTGTTATAAAATAATACAATTAAAAATAACAAACAATGCACAAAGCTCCTCAGAGAAAAACATTAAAAATCTATTAAAGGAGCACAAATGAAAAGATGCTCAACATAATTAGTCATCATGGAAGTACAAATCAAGGCCGCAATGAGATACAACTTCACATCCATTAGAATGGCTAAAATAAAGAAAATGGAAAATAATAAGAGCTGGAGAGGATGTGGAAAAATGGGAATCCTCATACATTGCTGGTGGGATATAAAATGGAGCAGTCATTGTGCAAAACAATTAGGCAGTTCATCAAAAAGTTAAACATAGATATGAGCCAGCAATTCTTCTCTAAGGTAGAAAGTTAAAGAATTGAGAACAGGTATTCAGACAAATCACTGTACATGAATATTCATAGCAGCACTGTGTGCAATAGCCAAAAGGTGGGAAGAAAGCATCCATCAACAGATAAGTGGATAAACAAAATGTAGTATATTCATACAGAGGAATATTATTTAGCCATAAAAAAGAATGAAGTATTGATATATGCTACAACATGGGTGAATTGTGAAAATATTAAGCTTGTCTGGCTGGAATCTAAACCAAGTCCTGATCAAAAATTCAGGTGGATTTTGTATTGTATATTTGAATAGCTGAGTGATATTCCTTTCCTTCTTCATTCTCTCCCACCTTCCTCACTTCCTTCCTTCCGTCCTCCCTCCCCTTCCCTTTCTTCATTTCTTTCTTTAGTTAAATGTTTTGTTTTGTGAAAACTATAGATTCACATGCAGTTGTAATAAATAACATAGAGGGATTTACTGTACCCTTTGCCCAATTTCCCCCAGTGGTAGCAATCTTGTAAAACAATAGTACAATATCACAACCAGGATATTTACACTGATATAGGTCAAGGTACAGAACATTTCCATTTCCATTCCACAGGAATCTGTCATGTTGTCATCTACTTCTCTCCTCCCCTTATTTTCTCATTTCAAGAATGTTCCATAAATGGAATCATATAGTGTCAATATGTAATCTTTTGAGATTGGCTTTTCTCAGCACAATTCTCTGGAACTTCAAGCTGTTGTATGTATTAATGGTTCATTCTTTTTTATTGCTGAGTAGTAGTCCATGGTACGGGTATATGAGTTTGTTTAGCCATTCACCTGTTGAAAGACATCTGGATTTCTGGCCAGTTTTTGTCTATTAAGAATAAAACTGCTACAGAAGCTTTCATACCAATGTTCATAGCAGCATTATTCATGGCCAAAAGGTAGGAACAACCCAAGTGTACCTCAACAGATAAATGGATAAACAAAACGTGGTATATATATTAGCATGTAATATTATTCAGCCTTAAAAAGGAATAAAATTCTGATACATGCTACAACATGGATGAACCTTGAAAACATTATGCTAAGTGAAATAAGCCAGACACAGAGTCATATATTATATGAATCTATTTATTGTATTGTATGTATTGTATGAGATATCCAGAATAGATAAATCCAGAGAGACAGAAAGTAAACTGGTGGTTGCCAGTGGCTGGGGAAAGGGGAAAATTGGGGGAGTTGACTTGCTTAGTGAGTACGAGGTTTTATTTTGGGGTGTTGGAAATGCTCTGTAAACTGACAGAAGTGGTGGTTGCACAACATTATGGATATTATAAATGCCATTGATTGTGCACTTTAACATAAAATTTGATGTTATGTGAATTTTGCCTCACTAAAAAATAAGTAAATGAATGAATGAATCAATGAATAAAATCTATTAAAGAATGTAAAAACTTCTGAATACATGGAGAATATAAAACGTCTTTATAGATACGAACCTTAACCTAGAAAATATGTTAATTATCTCCAAATTTTCCATAAATTCTTTGAAATATAAATAACATATAGCATTATATTAGTTTTACATGTATAACATAGAGTCAATATTTGTATTGTGTATATTGCAAAATGATCACCACAATAAGTCTAGTTAACATCTATCACCACATAGAGTTTTACATTTTTTTCTTGTGATGAGAAATTTTATGATCTACCCTCTTAGCAACTTTCATATATACAATACAGTGTCATTAACTGTTGTGGCCATGCTGTACGTTACATCCCCAGGACTTATTTATTGAACAACTGGAAATTTGTACCCCATATATATATATATATGTACACATTTTATAGCTCTGGACAGGAGGAAAATTTGAGTGGGTTCACTGCAGTAAGGTTGGCCGTAGTGGGGAGGTGGAAGCAATCTATGCCTCTTAAGTACCATAATATATAAGCATGTAGTAGAGGAAAAACTCTAAAATATGATTCACCAGTGAGGAGCAATAAGCTAGATGTGCAAAAGTTTCTTAACCTCAGTTTATTCACCTTTAAATGGAAATAATAGGAACACATATACAACAGAGTTACTGAGAAAATAAATGAGTTAATATAGCATCTTAGTCCCTTTGGGCTGCTGTAGCAAAGTTCTATAGACTGGGTGGCTTATAAACAACAGAAGTTTATTTCTCACAGTTCTGGAGGCTGGAAGTCTGAGATCAGGTTGCTAGCATGGTCAGGTTCCTGTGAGGGCCTTCCGACCGATGGCTACTTCTCCCTGCGTCCTCACATGGCAGAGAGCAGAGAGAGGAAACCAGTTCTCTCATGACACTTAGAAGGGCACTGGTCCCATCATGGGGGCTCCACCCTCCTAACCTCATCTAATCCTAATTACCTCCCAAAGGCCCACCTCCTAAAACCATCAAATTGGGGGGTAGGACTTCAACATATGAAATTTGGAGGAACATAAACGTTCAGTTCATAACGTACAGTATATGTAAAGACTTTAAGACAGTACCTGACAAAAATATGAATACCCAATAAATATTAGTTAACCACTGTTTTTATTGTTGCATACAAGAATATGACAAGATGATTTTTAATAGTATTAAGTGAAAAAAGTAAGAAACAGAGTTTAAAAGGATAAGAGAGAGAGACAGAGAGAGAACTGCATAATCCCCACCACTTAAATTGGCTGACTGATTTGAGATAAAGCATTTCAGAAGCTGATTCCCCCACTTTCTTGGCTCTTTCTACCAACATCTCAATAAATCTTGAAGATCTGAAATGCCTTATCTCTCATTAGTAACAAACCTTGGGGATATTTATAATAAATTCTAACTGTATCGTGCTTTGCATGTTGGCTGCCCCACACTTTCCTTCCCACGGGTTCTCCCCCTTTCCCTGGTCAGAGCTGAGCTGTAAGTATGCACCATTGCCCTCTGGTGGATGAACGTTTAGTGTCCTATTAAAAGTAGGGTTGGATTTTCTGGAACTCTAAATTCAAACTTCATACCTTATGATTAACTCATAAAATAGTATCAGCATTGCTTAATAGAGCCCCTAAATAGAATTTGGGTGCTGAATTACATAATTACATCTTTTATTCCTTTATTTTAGTTCAGATAATGTTAAAGTATTTCAATGGAATATGTTCAGGAAGTTAGTGTAGTTCCTGTCTGCTTCAGATGTTTATATATTAAGTAGTTTCACTTTGATGACTTGCCTGGGATATTGACTTTTTTTCCTTGTTTAGTAGAAAGGTTTGATATTGTTCTTTCCAAAAATAATTATATCTGCATTAATTCCAACTTTGGAATCTGAATTTGTGCTTCCCATCTCATATGCCTTAATATGTTAAAGCATCATGCTCTTTATCCTCTTCTTAAATCAGTTTCTGACATTGAGACTTATCCAAATATGGCAGATGGTTTCCTGGGAAAAGGTGAATTCCAGGGAGTGATGTCTTCATTGCTGTCTGCAACTACTTCTATCTTAAATTTTCTCCTGGTTAGTGTCAACTACTCAGCTAAGGCAGTCAAATTCTCTCGTAAAATAGTCACATTGATATCAAATAAAAGCTAATAAACTACTTTAAAGATAAAAAGCTATGATTGTTTAAAAAAGATAAAGTTATAAGACTCATAAGGTTTACATTTTCTAAGTTTTTTGACATTGAACATTCTTAGTTTGTTTTCTTGACTGACATTCAAGAAAATGGAAAATCTGGAAATAACTTTCAGTATTTAACTTCCTAAAAATGGTTAATTTGAGTTAAGTATAGAATTCTCCATTAAAGTTGCTTGTTAGCTTGTTAATTTATTTCATTCTATCTTTAAACTTAATTTTAAGAACTGTATATCATGAGTTTCTCTAGTGTCTGCGGCTGTGTTAAAGGCAAACATCCCTCGCCCACACTTAATGGAAATGTCACGTGCCAATGACATTTCTCAACACAGTTGTTTTAGTTCTATTAAAAATTAATTGTAACTAAAACAGAGGTTCTAAGCCTCCAGGCTTGTTGCGTCAGAAAATCAGTAATGATCTGTAGTAGGGAAGGCTTGTCCACAGAATCTTTTGCTCTGACTCTTACACTCTCATGTACCCAGGAAAAAGATCTTAACAACTAAGACAAAGGCAGAATTGTAGGAAGGGCCCTGAAAGGGAATTAAATGGCAGTATTAAAGCACATTAATTTGAAAGAATACAGTATGGGCAAAGAAGGAGCTTCTCCTGGGGTGAGATGTGAGGGAAATGGTTGTGGGAATGAACTTGAATGAAACATTAAACTTCTCGCAGTGGTTTTGAAAACAAGTGACAAAGGTGAACTTTGAATCTACTTGATAGATGTCTCTCTAAGGTAGTTTATATGAAGTTCTATCTAGCCAAAGGGAGTTGATTTTGGAAAATCCATATTTAATTGCATTATGGGAATTACATTTAAAGTTTGCTATTTATCTGTTAGAGTGTTCTGAGACTGTACCTCAATATATATGAAGGTTTATTGGCTGACTACCAGGACATAATGACTGTGATAAAATTGTCAGAAATTGGTTTTGTGTAGCTTTAGAGAGGGGGGCAGTAGAAGTTATATTTGATATGATCTTTTTGTTGTTGGTTTGATGAGCTTCTTTGCCACTTTGCTTGATACTGCCTGTGTTTTGGAAGAGGACATTGGGGACAGCATCCAAATGCAAATGTTTCAGGCTGACGTGTTATTCTATTTAATGATTTTTAAAGACTGTGTCATGGATGAAGGCATCATCTTTGTGGAGAGAGTATTGTGAAGTTAAATATTTTCCCAGTGTCCTCTGGCAAGAAGCTCTGAGGCTATGGGAGAGAGTTCGTGAGAGAAGAAACTGAGATCTTATTAGAAATTGGCAAAGAGCTCAAAGAGAGATGGCCCCATAGGATTCAGTGTTACAGAGTATATCCTCAACATCAGCAACAGAGACACCTAATATTAAAATATACTAACTTATGTGACACTTTCTATTGGACATTTAATTTGCATCCCAAGTCCATAAGATAAAGTTTCTAACTCATTGTATTTACATTTTCTAACTATAATTGAAACCCAGTCTAAACATTTTTATACTTTATTTCTTGGCAGAATATTTTCTATTTTAAAAACCCTTATAATTAAGACTAGATCTCATTCTTTCTCCCATATGCCATGAATTTATTTGATCTTCAAGATTATTTAGATTATTACTTAGGTTTCTTGGCATTTCTGTGCATTTCTTTACAGCTGCTCAGTGTGAAGTCTGAGTCAGGGTCACCCTGCTCTACAGGGCACAGAATGTCTAAATGTCTACTTTTTGCCAGGTTCAGATTGGGTGGGAAGGTAAAGCCACACATGTCTCTAGCATCCATCAGTTGATGCTAGTCAAATTTGTTAAGCTGGGAAATATGTTTCCCAGAAACTCCTCGCCTGTGTGGGTCCAGGTTAGAAATTTGAGTAAGATCTAGAAAGCAGACATGAAACGGATCTCTTTTCAGTCAGATGTCTTCAAGGACAGATTTAGAGATTCCCATCAGGCCCAGTTTATCCTCTCTGTCCTCTGTTCTGTGTTCAGATCTTCCCTACTTCAGGTCCTACTGACCAACAGTGGCTTCAGGACAACTACCAGATGCACTTGACCATGACCCCACAGAGAAGGTAGCTGTAGAAGAGCTTTCTATAGACCTAGCCACAAGCTCTCACTGAGGGGACTTGCTTTAGCAGCTGGATAGACTTGGCTTCTAGAGTAACTGATTGGCAACTCCCTCCTTTATCCTCCAACTCTACATTCCAGACCTTCATTTCCCAACTCGTCCCACAATTGACTGAGATATAATAACTATAATAAGTTTTCCATGACACTCATTGCATCTCTGCTACCTCCACTGATGAACTGTAAACAATAAAATGGGAATTGGCCCATCTTCATTTTTTGAAAAATTGGCTCTCACTGTCATAACTCTTTTCTCATTCTCTTCTCTGTTTCTTTGGTATTTAGATTAGTCTTTGTGATGCCTCTTATACAAACTTTTCTGAGAGTTAACTCCATGATACTAAAAGAACAGCAATAATAACAACAACAAAAACTTTAATGAAGTTTATGCCTATTATGTGATGATTAAAATTTTCTTTACAAAAAGGTTTAAGGTCAGAGTTCTGTTGATTGATCCATATGATACTTTGACTAGTATGAACCAGTTACTGAGAGAGAAAATAGTGACCGAGACAGACATAATCATTACTCTCATGAAATTTAAGTTCTAGTGATTGATTACTGGTAATTAAATAGTCAATAAAATGCCATGTAAAATGTGTAACTACAGTGAAGTTAAAGGAGAAGAGTAGCATCCCAGACCAGTGGAAGGATGGGTCAAAAATATTTCCTAAAAAAGTGAGATCTAGCTTGAAATACATATATTCCAGGGAAAAGAAACAGAATATTCAACAGCCCAAGATAAGAGGGAAATGGTGAGTTCCTTAGAGAAACTAAATGTGTTTAGTATGCTGAGAACACTGTCTTGAGTGGTAAATAGTAACTAAACAGGAAAATGGAGAGTTAAGCAGGGACCTTTCAAGCTGTATTATTCTAATAGGGACTGATTATAGGACATTAATCAAAGAAATCATACAATTGTATTTTCTTGTAGAAATATCACTGTCTGCAGCATGAAAAATTAGTTAGAATAAAGGGTGGATTAACTAGGGATGAGAATAAAGACAAAGCAATCAGTTAGGGAACTACAGTAATAATCCTGTGGATGGTAGCCCCAAACTAATAGATATTCAGAATAGAAAATGTATAGGACTTTATGATTCATTGAATGTAGGGGAAAGTAGAAATGAATGATGACTTCCAGCTTCCTTACTTGGGCAAATGGAGAGATGGTGGTACCATCCACTGTGATAAGAAACATATGAGGTCATGACATTTGCAAGGGAGGTAGAAAGGTAATGTGTACAGCTTTTTATATCTCAGGCTTGAGGTGCCTATGGAATACCCAAGTGACATTATCTTCAAGACATAGGCATAAGAAGAGATCTTTGTAGTAGATACAGATTTTGGATTTGTGATGGACACTTTTTTTTTTTTTTGGCCCACCTGAAACCTATTCTCCCTGGCAATGGAATCTCCATTTCTTTCTGAGAAATCACCACTACTCCAATCTTAATCCATATAATTCAAATAGACTGATAGCATTCACAGGCTTCAAGGGTGAAGACATGACCCACACCTGGGTTATTATAGTCATAATGACTGGTTCTGGAATGGGCAAAGGGCTTGACTGATCCAACGAAAATCAGTGTAGAACTTCTAATAAAACACTGGCATTATTTATTTATTTGCTAATTATAAGTGACATGATATCAGAGAGTGTTGTTTATTTAGTTCACTTTTCTATCCCTAATCCTCAAATATTGCTTGGCTTACAATAATTTTTCAATAAAAAATTGTTAAATGAATGAATACATTGAGCACCTTAATAATAACTATGCCTAGATTTTTCAGTTGTGTGAGTCAATAAATACCCTTCTTTGAAATTCACTTGGTTTAATTTGAGTTTCTGCCACTGGCTTCTAAACAAGACCTGATCAAATGAGGAGTTGTTATCAAGTACAGCAGTCCCCAACCTTGTTGGCATGAGGGACTGGTTTCGTGGAAGACAATTCTTCCATCGGGGTTGGGGGTGGTGGTGTTAAGGCCCTAATGCGAGTGGGGCGGCGGGGGGAGGTGGTTCAGGCGGTAATGCGAGTGATGGAGAGCCATGGGGAGCGGCAGATAAAGCTTTGCTTGCTCGCTGCCACTCACCTCCGGCTGTGCGGCCCGGTTCCTAACAGGCCACAGACCGGTACCGGTCCACGACCTGAGGGTTGGGGACCCCTGATCAAGTAGATGGAATCTAAAGTCAAACAACAGAACAGTCTATCCCTGGGAGAGTCTGCAGACTATGAAGGAGAGAGGATCCAAGTCCCTGAAAAACATCAAATTTTCCAGGCAGAAGGATATCAGAATGGGAGCCTGGATAGGAGATCAGTATTATAGAAGGCAAAGAGAACAGAATATTTCAAGACAGAGGGCATGAAAAACAGTGTTGTATTTTATTTGACCTTTTGATAAAATCTAAGGAAGAACTGACTAAATTTTCATCTTGCACCTGCTTGCTTAGTGTGTTGTTTTTTCTTTTCCTTTGTGAGTGTTGTTTCAGGGCTCCTTCTCTCGAATATAAAATTAATTTTATAATTTGTTTTCTAATTGCCCGCATCCTTTCCACACTGGGATTGAACCCCTCCAAGGAACTTCTGTGCTTTGCATCATTTTCTTGTAGACAATCCATTTGGATTGGAACACCAGTGGAATGGTACAATTACAGAGACTAGAATCACTTCCCCATAACCTAGCTCGCACTTTTTTTCATGTAGTTTTGGAGCCTGATCCATGAACAAAAATCATCCACCTCAGTCACTTACAATGACTTTGGAAAGAGTTTCTTCTTTTGGTAATTTAGAAACCATAGGGACCATGTAAGGACTCTGTAGATGAATACCACAAATTAAAAGAAAGAGGAAAACAGTGCAAAAGCCACTTCATAATGCAAAGTGTTAGCTTTTAAAGATAAGCAGCTGGAAGTTCCGTATCAGGCAATCAGAGCAAAACCCCTATGTATTAGTGCACTAATCCTTTCTAAAGATTTTTAAAAGTGTTTTACGATGGGTTGTGCATGTTCTCTCCCTCTGTCTGAGAGCCTTCAGGTGCATAATTTCTAATAAAGATGACCGTGGCTCACTCTTCCTCATACTCAAGGAAATAGTTCTGCTGAATAACATTTCTCAGCTTATTCATCATTTCTCCTTGAGGACTCTGATACGAAGGGTGCACATGAAATTATTCTGTCTTTCCAAGTGATAAATTTTATGTTCCTTTGTGTTCCCCAAAGATCGCATTAGGCTTTGAGAAGGACTCCTTCAAAACCTGAGTCCACTGCAGTCAGAGGTCAGACTGAAACTAGGGTCCCGGCCACTACTTCTCCAGAGGTGACCACCAGAGTTCCTTCCACTCATTTAGAGATGAAGCCTGTCAGTAGGAAGGAAAAAATGTGTCCCCATGGCCCATTTCCACCCTGAGTCTTTTTAAAATAGAACAAAGACTGCCAGTTGGACCAAAGTTGAGGTCCTTTAGTTATGTGCTGGGAACTCGAATTCCCTGGGAATAGTGCCAAGACCACCAGACTCATTGAACTCACAACTTTTTACCATCACATTATCAGAATGGATTACACTCCCTCTGGTCAATATTAGATTCTCACCAATGTGAGTCAGGTGAAAGGTTACCAACTTAAAAATTATTTTGTGTTTTTGGATTTTTTTTTTCTTGGTCTCCTTCTGACCCCTCCCCATTGTCCAGGTAATTAACTTGTGTTTATCACTTCTTTATACAAGTTTATGTGT
Source organism: Balaenoptera ricei (assembly GCF_028023285.1). Lineage (NCBI taxonomy): Eukaryota > Metazoa > Chordata > Mammalia > Artiodactyla > Balaenopteridae > Balaenoptera > Balaenoptera ricei. The sequence continues at coordinate 110,478,359 of NC_082643.1, forward strand.
CACCATATACTGGATTCCAGGCTACTGGTTGACAAATGTCTGTTTGTCTCTGTATGGTTATAATAATTTTTTTTAACATCTTTATTGGAGTATAATTGCTTTACAGTGTTGTGTTAGTTTCTGCTGTATAACAAAGTGAATCAGCCATATGCATACGTATATCCCCATATCCCCTCCCTCTTACATCTCCCTCCCACCCTGCTTATCATGGTATATCTCTTCATCTCTTTGTATCATCTTTAATTACTTTCATCAGTGTCTTATAGTTTTCTGCATACAGGTCTTTTGTCTCCTTAGGTAGCTTTATTCCTAGGTATTTTATTCTTTCTGTTACAATGGTAAATGGGAGTGTTTCCTTAATTTCTCTTTCAGATTTTTCATCATTACTGTATAGAAATGCAAGAGATTTCTGTGCATTAATATTGTATCGTGCTACTCTACCAAATTCATTGATTAGCTCTAGTAGTTTTCTGGTAGCATCTTTAGGATTCTCTATGTATCATATCATGTCATCTGCAAACAGTGACAGTTTTACTTCTTCTTTTCCGATTTGGGTTCCTTTTATTTCTCTGATTGCTGTGGCTAGAACTTGCAAAACTATGTTGAATATTAGAGGTGAGAGTGAGCAACCTTGTCTTTTTCCTAATCTTAGTGGAAATGGTTTCAGCTTTTCACCATTGAGAACAATGTTGGCTGTGGGTTTGTCATATATGGCCTTAATTATGTTGAGGTAGGTTCCCTCTATGCCTACTTTCTGGAAAGTTTTTATCATAACTTGGTGTTGAATTGTGTCAAAACCTTTTTCTGCATCTATTACAATTATTATATTTTTTTTTAAACATCTTTATTGGACTATAATTGCTTTACCATGGTGTGTTAGTTTCTGCTGTATAACAAAGTGAATCAGCTACACATATATCCCCATATCTCCTCCCTCTTGCGTCTCCCTCCCACCCTCCCTATCCCACCCCTCTAGGTGGACACAAAGCACCAAGCTGATCTCCCTGTGCTATGTGGCTGCTTCCCACTAGCTATCTATTTTACATTTGGTAGTGTATATATGTCCATGCCACTCTCTTACTTCATCCCAGCTTACCCTTCCCCCTCCCTGTGTCTCAAGTCCATTATCTATGTCTGCATCTCTTTATTCCTGTCCTGCCCCTAGGTTCTACAGATCCTTTTATTTTTAGATTCCATATGTGTTAGCACCTGGTATTTTAGATTCCATGTGTTAGCACCTGGTATTTGTTTTTCTCTTTCTGACTTACTTCACTCTGTATGACAGAATATAGGTGCATCCACCTCACTACAAGTAACTCAATTTCATTTCTGCTTATCGCTAAGTAATATTCCATTGTATATATGTGCCACCTCTTCTTTATCCATTCATCTGTCGATGGACACTTAGGATGCTTCCCTGTCCTGGCTATTGTAACTAGAGCTGCAATGAACATTGTGGTACATGCCTTTTTTTGATTATGGTTTTCTCAGGGTATATGCCCAGTAGTGGGATTGCTGGATCATATGGTAGTTCTATTTTTAGTTTTTTAAGGAAACTCCATACTGTTGTCCATAGTGGCTACATCAATATACATTCCCACCAGCAGTGCAAGAGGGTCCCCTTTTCTCCACACCCTCTCCAGCATTTATTGTTTGTAGATTTTTTGATGATGGCCATTCTGACCGGTGTGAGGTGACACCTCATTGTAGTTTTGATTTGCATTTCTTTAATGATTAGTGATGTTGAGCGACCTTTCATGTGTTTGTTGGCAATCTGTATATCTTCTTTGGAGAACTGTCTATTTAGGTCTTCTGCCCATTTTTGGATTGGGTTGTTTGTTTTTTTGATATTGAGCTGCATGAGCTGCTTGTATATTTTGGAGATTAATTCTTTGTCCGTTGCTTCATCTGCAAATGTTTTCTCCCATTCTGAGGGTTGTCTTTTAGCCTTGTTTATGGTTTCCTTTGCTGTGCAAAAGCTTTTAAGTTTCATTAGGTCCCATTTGTTTATTTGTGTTTTTATTTCCATTTCTCTAGGAGGTGGGTCAAAAGGATCTTGCTGTGATTTGTGTCATGGAGTGTTCTGCCTATGTTCTCCTCTAAGAATTTTATAGTGTCTGGCCTTACATTTACGTCTGTAATCCATTTTGAATTAATTTTTGTGTATGGTGTTAGGGAGTGTTCTAATTTCATTTTTTTACATGTAGCTGCCCAGTTTTCCCAGCACCACTTATTGAAGAGGCTGTCTTTTCTCCATTGTATGTTCTTGCCTCCTTTGTGGTAAATTAGGTGCCCATATGTGCATGGGTTTATCTCTGGGCTTTCTATCCTGTTCCATTGATCTATATTTCTGTTTTTATGCCAGCACCATACTGTCTGGATTACGGTAGGTTTCTAATATAGTCTGAAGTCAGGAAGCCTGATTCCTCCAGCTCCATTTTTCTTTCTGAAGGTGCTTTAGATATTCGGGGTCTTTTGTGTTTCCATACAAATTGTGAACTTTTTTGTTCTAGTTATGTGAAAAATGCCATTGGTAATTTGATAGGGATTGCATTGAATCTGTAGATTGCTTTGGATAATATGGTCATTTTCACAATGTTGATTCTTCCAATCCAAGAACATGGTATATCTCTCCATCTGTTTGTATCATCTTTAATTTCTTTCATCAGTGTCTTATAGTTTTCTGCATACAGGTCTTTTGTCTCCTTAGGTTGGTTTATTCCTAGGTATTCTATTCTTTTTGTTGCAGTGATAAATGGGAATGTTTCCTTAATTTCTATTTCAGATTTTTCATCATTAGTGTATAGGAATGCAAGAGATTTCTGTGCATTAATTTTGTATCCTGCTACTCTACCAAATTCACTGATTAGCTCTAGTAGTTTTCTGGTAGCATCTTTAGGATTCTCTATGTATCGTATCATGTCATCTGCAAACAGTGACAGTTTTACGTCTTCTTTTCCAATTTGGATTCCTTTTATTTCTTTTTCTTCTCTGATTGCTGTGGCTAAAACTTCCCAAACTATGTTGAATAATAGTGGTGACAGTGGGCAACCTTGTCTTGTTCCTGATCTTAGTAGAAATGGTATCAGTTTTTCACCATTGACAATGATGTTGGCTGTGGGTTTGTCATATATGACCTTTATTATGTTGAGGTAAGTTCCTCTATGCCTACTTTCTGGAGGGTTTTTACGATAAATGGGTGTTGAATTTTGTCAAAAACTTTTTTGTGCATCATTCAGATGATCATATGGTTTTTCTCCTTCAATTTGTTAATATGGTGTATCACATGGATTGATTTGCATATGTTGAAGAATCCTTGCATCCCTGGGATAAATCCCACTTGATTATGGTATATGATCCTTTTAATGTGCTGTTGGATTCTGTTTGCTAGTATTTTCTTGAGGATTTTCTCATCTATGTTCATCAGTGTTATTGGCCTGTAGTTTTCTTTTTTTGTGACATCTTTGTCTGGTTTTGGTATCAAGGTTATGGTGGCCTCATAGAATGAGTTTGGGAGTGTCCCTCCCTCTGCTATATGTTGGAAGAGTTTGAGAAGGATAGGTGTTAGCTCTTCTCTAAATGTTTGATAGAATTCGCCTGTGAAGCCATCTGGTCCTATGCTTTTGCTTGTGGAAGATTTTTAATCACAGTTTCAATTTCAGTGCTTGTGATTGGTCTGTTTATATTCTCTATTTCTTCCTCGTTTAGTCTTGGAAGGTTGTGCTTTTCTAAGAATTTGTCCATTTCTTCCAGGTTGTTCACTTTACTGCATATAGTTGATTGTAGTAGTCTCTCATGATCCTTTGCATTTCTGCAGTTTCAGTTGTTACTTCTTTTTCATTTCTAAGTCTGTTGATTTGAGTCACCTCCCTGTTTTTCTTGATAAGTCTGGCTAATGGTTTATCAATTTTGTTAATCTTCTGAAAGAACCAGCTTTTAGTTTTATTGATCTTTGCAATTGTTTCCTTCATTTCTTTTTCATTTATTTCTGATCTGATGTGATCTTTATGATTTCTTTCCTTCTGCTGACTTTGGGGTTTTTTTGTTCTTCTTCCTATTTACTTTAGGTGTAAGTTTAGGTTGTTTATTTGAGATGTTTCGTGTTTCTTGAGGTAGGATTTTATTGCTATAAACGTCCCTCTTAAAACTGCTTTTGCTGCATCCCATAGGTTTTGGGTCGTCGTGTTTTCATTGTCATTCGTTTCTATGTATTTTTTGATTTCCTCTTTGATTTATTCAGTGATCTCTTGGTTATTTAGTAGTGTATTGTTTAGCCTCCATATGTTTGTATTTTATGCAGTTTTTTTCCTGTAATTGATATCTAGTCTCATAGCGTTGTGGTTGGAAAAGATACTTAATACGATTTCAATTTTCTTAAATTTACCAAGGCTTGATTTGTGACCCAAGGTATGATCTATCCTGGAGAATGTTCCATGAGCACCTGAGAAGAAAGTGTAATCTGCTGTTTTCGGATGGAATGTCCTATAAATATAAATGAAGAACATCTTGTTTAATGTATCATTTAAAGCTTGTGTTTCCTTATTTATTTTCATTTTGGGTGATCTGACCATTGGTGAAAGTGGGGTGTTAAAGTCCCCTACTATGATTGTGTTACTGTCAATTTCCCCTTTTATGGCTGTTAGCATTTGCCTTATGTATTGAGGTGCTCCTATGTTGGGTGCATAAATATTTACAACTGCTATGTCTTCTTGGATTGATCCCTTGATCGTTATGTAGGGTCTTTCTTTGTCTCTTGTAATAGTCTTTATTTTAAAGTGTATTTTGTCTGATATGAGAATTGCTACTCCAGCTTTCTTTTGATTTCCATTTGCAAGGAATATCATTTTCCATCCCTTCACAGTCTGTATGTGTCCCTAGGTCTGAAGTGGGTCTCTTGTAGACAACATATATACAGGTCTTGTTTTTGTATCCACTCAGCCAGTCGCTGTCTTTTGGTTGGAGCATTTAATCCATTTACATTTAAGGTACTTATCCATATGTATGTTCCCATTACCATTTTCGTAATTGTTTTGGGTTTGTTACTGTAACTCTTTTCCTTCTCTTGTGTTTCCTGCCTACAGAAGTTCCTTTAAAATTTGTTGTAGAGCTTGTTTGCTGGTGCTGAAATCTCTTAGCTTTTGCTTATCTGTAAAGGTTTTAATTTCTCCATCGAATCTGAATGAGATCCTTGCTGGGTAGAGTAATATTGGTTGTAGGTTTTTCCCTTTCATCACGTTAAATATGTCCTGCCACTCCCTTCTGGCTTGCTGAGTTTCTGGTGAAAGATCAGCTGTTAACCTTATGGGGATTCCCTTGTATGTTATTTGTTGCTTTTCTCTTGCTGCTTTAAATATTTTTTTTGTATTTAATTTTTGATAGTTTGATTAATATGTGTCTTGGTGTGTTTCTCCTTGGATTTATCCTGTATGGGACTCTCGGTGCCTGGAGAGAGTTCCTGGACCTGTTTAACTATTTTATTTCCCATATTAGGGAAATTTTCAACTATAATCTCTTCATATATTTTCTCAGTCCCTTTCTTTTTCTCTTCTTCTTCTAGGACCCCTATAATTCAAATGTCAGTGCGTTTAATGTTGTCCCAGAGGTCTCTAAGACTGTCCTCAATTCTTTTCATTCTTGTTTCTTTATTCTGCTCTGCAGTAGTTATTTCCACTGTTTTATCTTCCAGGTCACTTATCTGTTCTTCTGCCTCAGTTATTCCGCTGTTGATTCCTTCGAGAGAATTTTTAATTTCATTTATTGTGTTGTTCATCATTGTTTGTTTGCTCTTTAGTTCTTCTAGGTCCTTGTTAAACGTTTCTTGTATTTTTTCCATTCTATTTCCAACATTTTGGATCATCTCTACTATCATTACTCTGAATTCTTTTTCAGGTAGACTGCCTACTTCCTCTTCAGTTGTTTACCTTGCTCCTTCATCTGCTGTGTGTTTCTCTGTCTTCTCATTTTGCTTAAGTTACTGTGTTTGGAGTCTCCTTTTCACAGGCTGCAGATTCGTAGTTCCTGTTATTTTTGGTGTCTGCCCCCAGTGGCTAAGGTTGGTTCAGTGGGTTGTGTAGGCTTCCTGGTGGAGGGGACAGATGCCTGTGTTCCGGCGGATGAGGCTGGATCTTGTCTTTCTGGTGGGCAGGACCGCATCTGCTGGTGTGTTTTGCAGTGTCTGTGACCTTATTATGATTTTAGGCAGCCTCTCTGCTAATGGGTGGGTTTGTATTCCTGTCTTGCTAGTTGTTTGGCATAAGGTGTTCAGCACTGTAGCTTGCTGGTCGTTGAGTGGAGCTGCATCTTTGCACTGAGATGGAGATCTCTGGGAGAGCTTTCGCCGTTTGATATTATGTGGGGCCAGGAAGTCTCTGGTGGACCAGTGTCCTGGACTCGGCTCCTCCACCTCAGAGGCTCAGACCTGACACCCGGCCAGAGCACCAAGACCCTGTCAGCTACACAGCTTAGAAGAAAAGGGAGAAAAAAAGAAAGAAAAATATAAAATAAATTAAACTTATTAAAATAAAAAAGTTTTTAATAATTAAAAACAATTTAAAAATAATTTAAAAAAGAAAGAAAGAAGAAAAGCAATCAAACAAAAAAACAAATCCACCAATGATAACAAGGGCTAAAAAGTATAATAAAAAACCCAAAAAAACCAAAGAAATGGACAGACAGAACCCTAAGACAAATGGTGAAAGCAAAGCTATACAGACAAAATCACACAAAGAAGCATACACATACACACTCACAAAAAAAAAGGAAAAGCATATAGAGAGAGAGAGAGAGAAGGGAGAAAGCAACCTAATCAATAAATCTACCGATGATAATAAACTCTAAATGCTAAACTAAGATAAACATAAAACCAGAAACAAATTAGATGCAGAAAGCAAACCCCAAATATACAGTTGCTCCCAAAGTCCACTGCCTCAATTTTGGGATGATTCGTTGTCTATTCAGGTATTCCACAGATGCAGGGTACATCAAGTTAATTGTAGAGATTTAATCCACTGCTCCTGAGGCTGCTGGGAGAGATTTCCCTTTCTCTTCTTTATTCACAGCTCCTGGGGTTCCGCTTTGGATTTGGCCCCACCTCTGCATGTAGGTTGCCTGAGGGCGTCTGTTCTTCTCTCAGACAGGATGGAGCTAAAGTAGCAGCTGATTAGGGTGGTCTGGCTCACTCAGGCCGTGGGCAGGGAGGGGTATGGTATGCGGGGTGAGCCTGCAGCGGCAGAGGCTGCTGGAACATTGCAGCATCCTGAGGTGCACCGTCTGTTCTCCCGGGGAAGTTGTCCCTGGATCACAGGACCCTGGCAGTGGCGAGCTGCACAGGCTTCTGGGAGGGGAGGTGTGGATAGCACACAGGCTTCTTGGTGGCTGCAGCAGGAGCCTTAGTGTTTCATGTCCGTCTCTGGTGTCCGCACTGATAGCTGTGGCTCGTGCCAGTTTCTGGAGCTCATTTAGGCAGTGCTCTGAATCCCCTCCTCTTGCGCACCCTGAAACAATGGTCTCTTTCCTCTTAGGCAGTTCCAGACTTTTTCCTGGACTCCCTCCCAGCTAGCTGTGGCGCACTAGCCCCCTTCAGGCTGTGTTCATGCCAACCCCAGTCCTCTCCCTGGGGTCTGACCTCCGAAGCCTGAGCCTCACCTCCCAGCCCCTTCCCACCCCGGTGCGTGAGCAGACAAGCTTCTCAGTCTGGTGAGTGCTGGTCAGCACTGATCCTCTGTGCGGGAATCTCTCTGCTTTGCCCTCTGCACCCCTATCGCTGCACTCTCCTCCGTGGCTCCAAAGCTTCCCCACCCTCCACCCCCTGTCTCCGCCAGTGAAAGGCCTTCCTAGTGTGTGGAAACTTTTCCTCCTTCACAGCTCCCTCCCAGAGGTGCAGATCCCATCCCTATTCTTTTGTCTTTGTTTTTTCTTTTGCCCTATCTAGGTATGTGGGGAGTTTCTTGCCTTTGGGAAGTCTGAGGTCTTCTGCCATCGTTCAGTAGATGTTCTGTAGGAGTTGTTCCACATTTAAGTGTATTTCTGATGTTTTTGTGAGGAGGAAGGTGAACTCCACGTCTTACTCCTACGCCATCTTGAAGGTCTCCTCCTAAAACTTTACGTTTTTTAAAAAGAACCTTTGGAATGGATCAGTGAGTGGTATCCAGTTGAATGGATCTTTGCTGGGGAAATCCAGGCACTGTGGTTCCATGCCAGTCCCTTCCTCCATAACATTGCCTTAACCACCCATTTGCTGAAAGGTGGGTCTTGTCCACAGAACTGTGGACAAGAACTGATGTGTAGAAAAGGTCCAAGAGGTAGAAAGCAAAGCTCAACATGAAACGACCCAGCTGAAAATGTTGGCTCAAACAGGTTCTCCTGAGCCCTTAACCATGGTTATGGAAGGTGAAAAGTCCCGAAATCTGCTGTCTGTAAGGTGGAGAAGCAGGAAAGCTGATGGGATGATTCAGGCTGGGTTCAAATGCCTTTTCTGTGGAAACTCCAGAGAAAATTTTCGTAGATCTTGGTACTATACAGGTTCTGCTTCTTCTCCCAGAAGCCAGGCCTCATCTTAGAGAAACACCAACAAGGATATCAATCTGGTCCACCTGGGCTCACCTCCATCACGAAGAAGTTCACTAAGCTTGTGTGCAGAGCGTAGAAGCCACCTTATCCTATCATATGGTTTTTGTCCTTCAATTTGTTAATATGGTTATCACATTGATTGATTTACGTATATTGAAGAATCCTTGCATTCCTGGGATAAACCCCACTTGATCATGGTGTATGATCCTTTTAATGTGCTGTTGGATTCTGTTTGCTAGTATTTTGTTGAGGAATTTTGCATCTGTGTTCATCAGTGATATTCGCTTGTAGTTTTCTTGTTTTGTGACATCTTTGTCTGGTTTTGGTATCAGGGTGATGGTGGCCTCATAGAATGAGTTTGGGAGTGTCCCTCCCTCTGCTATATTTTGGAAGAGTTTGAGAAGGATAGGTGTTAGCTCTTCTCTAAATGTTTGATAGAATTCGCCTGTGAAGCCATCTGGTCCTGGGCTTTTGTTTGTTGGAAGATTTTTAATCACAGTTTCAATTTCAGTGCTTGTGATTGGTCTGTTTATAATTTCTATTTCTTCCTGGTTCAGTCTCTGAAGGTTGTGCTTTTCTAAGAATTTGTCCATTTCTTCCAGGTTGTCCATTTTATTGGCATATAGTTGCTTGTAGTAATCTCTCGTGGTCCTTTGCATTTCTGCAGTGTCAGTTCTTTTTCATTTCTAATTTTGTTGATTTGAGTCTTCTCCCTTTTTTTTCTTGATGAGTCTAACGATTTATCAATTTTGTTTATCTTCTCAAAGAACCAGCTTTTAGTTTTATTGATCTTTGCTATTGTTTCCTTCATTTCATTTTCATTTATTTCTGATCTGATCTTTATGATTTCTTTCCTTCTGCTAACTTTGGGGTTTTTTGTTCTTCTTTCTCTAATTGCTTTAGGTGTAAGGTTAGGTTGTTTATTTGAGATGTTTCTTGTTTCTTGAGGTAGGCTTGTATTGCTATAAACTTCCCTCTTAGAGCTGCTTTTGCCGCATCCAATAGGTTTTGGGTCGTCGTGTTTTCATTGTCATTTGTTTCCAGGTATTTTTTGATTTCTTCTTTGATTTCTTCAGTGATCTCTTGGTTATTTAATAGTGTATTGTTTAGCCTCCATGTGTTTGTATTTTATACAGTTTTTTCCCTGTAATTGATAACTAGTCTTATAGCATTGTGGTCAGAAAAGATACTTGATATGATTTCAATTTTCTTAAATTTACCAAGGCTTGATTTGTGACCCAAGATATGATCTATCCTGGAGAATGTTCCATGAGCACTTGAGAAGAAAGTGTATTCTGTTGTTTTTGGATGGAATGTCCTATAAATATTAATTAAGTCCATCTTGTTTAATGTGTCATTTAAAGCTTGTGTTTCCTTATTTATTTTCATTTTGGACGATCTATCTATTTGTGAAAGTGGGGTGTTAAATCCCCCTACTATGATTGTGTTACTGTCGATTTCCCCTTTTATGGCTGTTAGTATTTGCCTTATGTATTGAGGTGCTCCTATGTTGGGTGCATAAATATTTACAATTTTTATATCTTCTTCTTGGACTGACCCTTTGGTCATTATGTAGTGTTCTTCTTTGTCTCTTGTAATAGTCTTTATTTTAAAGTGTATTTTGTCTGATATGAGAATTGCTACTTCAGCTTTGTTTTGATTTCCATTTGCATGGAATATCTTTTTCCATCCCCTCACTTTCAGTCTGTATGTGTCCCTAGGTCTGAAGTGGGTCTCTTATAGACAACATATATACAGGTCTTGTTTTTGTATCCACTCAGCCAGTCAATGTCTTTTGGTTGGAGCATTTAATCCATTTACATTTAAGGTAATTATTGATATGTATGTTCCTATTCCCATTTTCTTAATTGTTTTGGGTTTGTTATTGTAGGTCTTTTCTTTCTCTTGTGTTTCCTGCCTAGAGAAGTTCCTTTAGCATTTGTTGTAAAGCTGGTTTGGTGGTGCTGAATTCTCTTAACTTTTGCTTATCTGTAAAGGTTTTAATTTCTCCATCGAATCTGAATGAGATCCTTGCTGGGTAGAGTAATCTTGGTTGTAGGTTTTTCCCTTTCATCACTTTAAATATGTCCTGCCACTCCCTTCTGGCTTGCAGAGTTTCTGCTGAAAAATCAGCTGTTAACCTTATGGGGAGTCCCTTGTATGTTATTTGTTGCTTTTCCCTTCCTGATTTCAATATTTTTTCTTTGTATTTAATTTTTTTTTTTTTTTTTTTTTTAAGTTATTTATTTATGTATTATTTATCTATTCATGGCTGTGTTGGGTCTTCGTTTCTGTGCGAGGGCTTTCTCTAGTTGCGGCAAGCGGGGGCCACTCTTCATCGCGGTGCGCGGGCCTCTCACTATCGCGGCCTCTCTTGTTGCGGAGCACAGGCTCCAGACGCGCAGGCTCAGCAATTGTGGCTCACGGGCCCAGCCGCTCCGCGGCATGTGGGATCTTCCCAGACCAGGGCTCGAACCCGCGTCCCCTGCATTGGCAGGCAGACTCTCAACCACTGCGCCACCAGGGAAGTCCCTGTATTTAATTTTTGATAGTTTGATTAATATGTGTCTTGACGTGTTTCTCTTTGGGTTATCCTGTATTGTACTCTCTGTGCTTCTTGTACTTGATTGACTGTTTCCTTTCCCATGTTGTGGAAGTTTTCGACTATAATCTTTTCAAATATTTTCTCCGTCCCTTTCTTTTTCTCTTCTGTTTCTGGGATGTCTATAATTTGAATGTTGATGCTTTTAATGTTGTCCCAGAGGTCTCTGAGACTGTCCTCAATTCTTTTCATTCTTTTTTCTTTATTCTGCTCCCTGGCAGTTATTTCCACCATTTTATGTTCCAGCTCACTTACCCGTTCTTCTTCCGCAGTAATTCTGTTATTGATTCCTACTAGAGTATTTTTAATTTCAGTAATTGTGTTGTTCATCACTGTTTGTTTGCTCTTCAGTTCTTCTAGATCCTTGTTAAATGTTTCTTGTGTTTTCTCCATTCTGTTTCCGAGATTTTGGATCATCCTTACTACCATTACTTTGAATTCTTTTTCAGGTATGTTGCATATTTCGTCTTCATTTATTTGGTCTTGTAGGTTTTTACCTTGCTCCTTCGTCTGTAACAAATTTTTTTGTAATTTCTTTATTTTTTTTTTTTTGATGGGTGGTGCTGTATTCCTGTGTTTCTGGTCGTTAGGCCTGAGACGTTCAGCACTGGAGTTTGCAGGCACTTGGATAGAGCTGGGTTTTTGTGCTGAGATGAGGATCTCCGGGAGGCCTCACTCTGACTGATATCCCCTGGGGTTTGAGATTCTGTGTTAGTCCAGAGGTTCAGACTTAGAGCTCCCACCATGGGAGCTTGGCCCCGACATCCGGCCTGGGAACCAAGATCCCACAAGCTTTGTGGCATGGTAAAAATAAAAAAGGAAGAAAGAAAGAAAAAAAGGAGCAGTACAATATCAAAGGGTAAAAAACATAATAAAATTAGAAAGATAAAAAATGTATTAGGAAAAATAAAACTATAATTGAAACAACTGCAACAAGGCAAAATAAAACCACAACAGAGAAAAGAAAAAAAAGGGAGGGGGGCAACAAGGCAAAAGGAGAGATCACTAAGAAAGTATAAAGAATAAAATAAAATTAGAAAAATAAAGATTTATTAGCTCTAATAGATAAAAATTTATTTTAATAAATATTTATTAGATTTATTTATTTTATTTTTTAAAATAAAAATATAAAAGAGTCAACAACTGTGAATCAAGGTAAAACAGAACCTCAATCTAAAAGAGGAAAAAAGAAAAGAAGAAAAAAATAAAAGCCTTGGCTGTGGGTGTGGAGTTTAGACAGGGGGTGGACCTTAGGCAGGGGCGGGGTTTAGGGTGGGGCGGGACCTATGCCGGTGGGGGTGACGTTTGAGCATGGGGCGGGGCATCTGCTTAGGACCTGCCCAGAAGGGGAGAGGCAGCACTTCAAAAGGAGGGCCTCTGCAGTGTGCAGTTCTGGAGTTTGGACGTAGGGCCCTGGGTGAGGGTGTGTGGGTGGGCCTTAGGCCCAGCTCATTGGAGGGGGTCTCTGAGTGTAGAGGTAGGGCCCCGGGTGGGGGTGTAGTGGCGGGGCTTGGGTTTTGCGTGGCAGGAGGGAGACTCCAAGGGCAGAGAATGAGGCCCAGGAGCCCAACAGGCTCCCGGTGCCTAAGTGGACAGGGAAGGCACTGGCCCCGTTCCCTTCTGTTCCTTTGCACCCCTCCCACACCATCTCCCCCAGGGTCTCCCCTGTCCCTGCTGGACCCCTAACCGTGGGTGGGTCCCACTGGGTGTAGGAACTCCTCCCCACCCCCAGCCACCTCTCAGGGGTGCCCTCCCAGAGGTCCGGCCTTTACTTTTACTCCTCCCCTTCCCTCCCTCCCACTCCCTCAGGACCCGCACGGCTGGAGGATCCTCGGTGGGCAGAGGATCAGGCCCGGGATCTCAGCAGGTTCCTGGGGGCCCAAGTGGGCAGGGGAAACCTGGCCATGCTCCCTTTTGATCCTTTTCCCTCCCACTGGTTCCCCAGTTTCTACCTTCGGGCATGGGATCCCTTCCCCCCCAACCCCCCAGCCGCCCCTCGGGGGCGCTTGTCCTGTTCCACCTCTGCTTCTCCTCCCCCTTCACTCCCCGCACGCCCCATGCCCTACCCCCTCGCTGGGGGTTCCTCCCATCCCCTTAGGTGTCCGTGGTCCCCCACGGTGCCTGGTAGGTGCCCTAGTTGTGAGGAGATGCTAGTTCCATGTCCTCCTAGTATGCCATCTTGACTCCACCCCCTTGGTTATAATTATTTAAGTTGAAAAATTGTAAGACTTATTTAAGAAGGGTTAGTTTATAGGGAAACTTTACAAATAAGAATAAAAAGTAACTTTAAAACCTAACTCTCATGCTGCATTTTTATAAGGAAAAATTTCTGACTCCTCCTTTGGGTCTTGCCTTTTTGAAAAATTAAAACTTAACACAGTGGCTTCATTACCTTGGCTAGTTATGTCAATGGAGAATAGCTATGCAGGATGGGAAAGTAAAATCACGTTGAAGGACATACTCAGTTCAATATACAGCACCTATGCCTGCATGAGTAATGATATATCTCAAAATATTTTTGCAGCAGATGTTATCAAATTATTCTTCAGTATCACATGAATTACCCCCTTCTCTCTAAAGATGCATTTTTTTTTCCAAAAAAAAAAAAAATGAGCATGGGAAATAGTCATCCTTCACTGGCATGGGTTTTGACAAGAATTTTCATTATTATAGTCAACAAATATTTGTTGAGAACCTGTTCTGAGCTGGAAATACAGATGGAAAACTAATTATGTTTTTATTTTAACTGAATGATGCTAAGCTAAACCCTGCTGGTAGATTGAGGGGCACAGAGAAGACATAGTGGGGGATGTACTGAAGCTCTCAGATTCCAAGATCTGAATAAATTCAGAATATTCAAGCTTTAACAGTACCACCTAAAGCAGCTACCCAAAATACCTAATTCAACTCACAGCAACAAAAATTTATTAATTCCTCAAAAGAAAAAGTGAATTTTTTTTGCCTGATGTTCATAAAGTTTCACAGTGGGGTTTTTGTTCATTTGTTTTGTTCTGTTTTGATTTGTTTTATAGGTCAAGGAATGTGTTTGGGATTTTCCAGACAGAGTGGCAGTTCTCCAGTCTTTAATTCTCTGTTTTGAAATAAGAAAATTGCCTCCATATTACTATCAAACATGGAGCAGGATCATCTCTGTGTTGATAGAAATAGTTACTCAGCAAAGGTCACACCTGCCTGAAACCACTGTGCAGGGATCTGAAAGGGCGCTCACTCGGGGCTGAGGAAGCCCCAGCCATCCTCCCATTAGCCAGATTATCAGCCTGCTCCCAGAGGGAGCTTTCTTCCTCGAAGAAACAGGCCTAATGTTTTCTAGTTGGAACACTTCACAAAGAGCCAGGGCGTCTGGCTTCTATTCCCAGCTGCACCATCAGATCATAGAGTGACATTCTGTAAGTGAACGTCTTTGTGGTGATGTGGAGATGGTTATCCTTGTGCAGGGAAGAGTTAGGATGCATGGTAAATGCTTACTGTGAGCATCTTGCCTGAAAGGTGTTGCATGCTCTTTGAAAGAGGAAGGTTACTGCATGATGTCATTGCTTCCAACATATGCTCAGATGTTAAAAAAAAAAAAAAGGGAGGTTAACGAAAGCAATACTGTTGTCTTGGAGGGTGTTTCAGGGATTGTAGGAGGGATGCACAGATAAGTAGGTGGCAGATTGTTTTCCTACCATAAAGCACAACTTTTGCATCATGTCACTCTGACAAGTGGAATTTAAAAGATATTTCCAGCAAGGTGTGATGTACACTGGAAATGTTTGATGAAAGAACATGGGGAAGTGATTGGGGACCAGGAAATATGGACTTGATTTGAACCTTTGGATGAAAATCCTCTTTTCTGGTTTGTTTTCATGACTTGTAATATTACAGTGATGACATTTGCATTCTCCAGCTCAGGATTAGCTAGAGAGGAAGTAAGGGCTCAATTGCTTTAGTGAGCACATAAACCATGACCTCTCCTGGAAGATAATTGTAATTAAGGGATAGTAAACCCTCAGTCCATTTGCTTCTCAACGTGGGTAACAGAATTATACACAATTGTGACATTTGCCTGAATACGAAGAGGAAATTTTTCTTCATCATCATCTGCATTCTGGTTTTGGGTTGAAAGAAATCATAATTTTCACATGGTGATGTCAGATCCATTCCCACAACAGAGATTAGACAATACCACAAACACAGATTTATGGTTTCATAGGAGAAATCTCCTGTTTTCAAACATTTATCTTTAACAATAGGCTACTGGCAGGGAGGGAAGGCCACCAGTTGCATATGAAAGGTATGGTATTCTGTTGTCAATGATGAACGATACACAGCCACAGACACTGGTTGCTTCTGTTGTCCCTGCTCCCACTCACGACCCCCATTTCTCCAGCATATTTAACATCAGCCATTATAGATTTAGCACACAGAAGATCAGTGGCATCACAGCTCATTTATGTAAGAGAATTATCAAACGTTCATCACCGTCAACAATAAAAAATATGATAAAATACCTTCTGTTTCTATCAAGGTAATTTCTATTTTCAAGGACTAAAGGAATCTTTTAAAAAATATTCAGTAGTTGAGGAAGCTGAAAGAAAACATGACTTCACTTTCCTCCTCTCTAAAAAGATGACGACTAAAACACCAAAACTTCTTCTAAGTTTAAAATTATTCCATTTTATAATTTTTTAACTTGCTAAAAGTTTCAGATTCTCTAATAGTATCATGATGCTGCACTTAGTAATTTCAGAATAATTACTTTAAAAAAAAAAAAAACTACAGCCCCCATCTTAGCATTTTATGGCCATTTATTGCTTTTTCGTTTGTTTCTTTAAATACTGTCTTGTTCCAGAAAAGACTTAAGGGGATTTGTAAGTATGTTCACAGTATAGTAAGATGAAATAAATAGGTGATAAAAGTAAGGCAAAGAAAAACTAAGGGATGCAGTTAGAATGAGGATAGTGCTAACACTTACATAAAGTTCACTCCATTTCCCAGAGATGAGTGATTTGGATCTCCACTTTCCAAAACCCAAATGAAATGGGGAAATAGTGCCAATTATAGATTTTAGTTTCCCTAAAGCAGTAGTTCTCAAAATGTCATCTGAGTACACCTAAGTGTCCCTTAGATCCTTCAGGGGCTGCAAAGTGAAATTATTTTCATAATAAAACAAAAACATTATTTGCCTTTTCTATCTTATTCTCTCTTGATCACATGGTGGAATTTTTTCCAAAGACCACATGACCATCATTCTGATGCTGCCATTACTTTTAAGGCTAATGGAATGTGTGCTTGTGTATGCTTGCATTTTAAAATTTTTTGTTTCAATTCCTAATGTGGTAAATATTCATAGATACATTCCACATAACAAAAGCACTTTGGTGGCCTGAGTCATTTTTAAGAGTGTGAAAGAGTCCTGTTCTAAAATATGAATAATTTTGTTTCTTTTCACTTTCCTTATATTAAAACCTGAAAATTGTCATTCACAGAAATTTAATATTAGTTATTCTATCTGATCATGGGCAAATGAATAACTTTCAGGTTATTTATGATGTACTGTAATCATCAGGAGAGCAGTGGATCTTATTGACCTCTTGTTTTGAGGGTATTGGTCAAAGCTCCCTTGAGGAACTGATGAAAGCCATGAACCCTCTCAACTAAATACAACAATAGAAACACAGAATTTTAATGTCTTCAAATTGCTTTAAAATACAGTTTTAAGGTAAATTTGAGTAATAAGATACAGAGAAGCTTAATGAATAGTGGTTCCTTTTTATCCTCTCTCTCGTCATCTTTGTTTCTCCCCAGAGTATAAATTAAGGTAAAGTATTTCTAGTTATACTGTAACTCATTCTACACCAGAAAGGAATATTGTTTCTGGTCATGTTGATGAATGGAAGGTTTTATAAGCTCAGCTTTCCTTCCTTAGATCCTAAAAATAATAACCTCAACTACATAGCATAAATCTATTTCCTTGGAATATTCTGATGATCTCAAAAATAGAAATGCTGAAGTCTCATAGATTTAAAAAACTTGGCTACATGCAGCTAGGTGAGCTGATGTAGGACTGTAGAGACTCTCATTAGGACGGTTTACTTCCAACTACAGCTTCTGAATTTGCTAGCATGTATTTATTGAGTGCCTCCCATAATATAGACCTGGGCACTATAGGGACTGTTTGAGTACAGTATGACATTTGGCTGAGACTCAGCTAATGCATCAGATGTAATTCATTTATGAATAGACATTTTATATGTGGGAGATCGTGTAACATGATCAAGCAGAATGGTTAAAAAGAATGTTTCTAAATTCAGAAATCTTGGTGGGTGATAACATTTATTGGCTGTATGACTTGAGCAAATATTTTAATCTGGTCTGTTGAACTGGCATAAAGAGCATTCCTGATACATAGAGTTATTGTGAGAATTAAATTTAGTAATGCATATAAAGTGCAGAGGAGTGTGTGTCATATAACAAGTGCTCAATAAATGTTATTACAAAAAGTGCTGTGCGATGTGGTGCAATGAAAAACGCAATATGAATTTGGAGAAGGAAAGGATCACCAGAGGTCAGAAGGGTCTGAGGGAGAGTTCATGAAAGAGGTAAGACTTCAGCTGTGGGGCTACTAAGTGGAGTGGGGAGTTATAAAGTTCTTGGTGCACCATAAATTTAAAATCTAATGGAGGAGAGAGGATCAGCCCCAGTGCGTATAAGCACAAGTGTCAGAAACATGGAAAGAATGCTTAGGTCTCTAGAGATATACATAGAAGTGCTAAAACACAGGCAAGTGAAAAGGATAAAGAGTGGGTGTGAGTTATTAAAATGACTGGAATACAGCTAAGTACATTGCACCACTTATGGGACCATACTATTCCATTCATCCCTCCCAAATTAAATTTCACTTTTCTCGTAGGAATCTTTTGTGGTTAATGATTCCAAAGGGAGGATTTATCTTTTATTTTATTTATTTCTGAGCAAACACACCTTATGCACACACAAAATACACACACATGCACACCCAAACCACAAAAATGAAGCACCAAAACTCTGTGACTTTTAGACATTTATACTTTTTGTCTCTTCATTCAAAAAATTTTTTAAAATATGGAAGGAATTTTGGAAAAGGCTCACAAGTACATGTTAATGGGAACAGATATTTCTATAGAAAAATTTCAAGGCTATTCTAAAGTAATGGCTTTGCCGATTTTTTTAATGGTCATGATGTATCCTGGCTTTGTTAGTACACTTTTCCTGATTAAGTACCCCCGTTACTCTAATTAAAATAACATCATCTGGTTTTAATACTGCACAATAACTTTTCTACCCCTTAATCCCAGGGCTGAAACAACATTCAGTCTGGACCAAGCAGAAGTCATGCAGTATTAGTTTACTTGCTGCTACAATTTATGGATTTGTTGGTGGAGGATCCTGAGAGATAGTGGTGCTGGAGATTTTAAAAAGTAGGTAGAGCATCCAGAAGAAAGAACAACATACTAGAGTTGTGTGCATACATGCTAGATTCTCCTTTCAAAATGGATACTTCAGGTTCTAGAGAGAAGACCTTTTTGAAGAGATAGCATTGAATGGACCTCTGTGAATTAAGGAAGCAAGCCATTTGAACGTCACGTGGGAGTGTGGCTATGGAAACTACAATAGGCAAAAGGACCGAAGGAATGGTGGGTTTGATGAGAACAACCTTGATGAGTTCGCGGAATAGGGAAAAAAATAAATAAGCTTGGCTGGAGTGGAGTGCAAGAAGGGGAGAGAGATGGGAGACAAGGTCAAGAAGATAGGCAGAGGCCAGACCATGTTGGATTTAGAGGCTATTCTGAGGGTAATGAGAGACTGGAGTATTTGTAGCAGAGAAATGTGTGATATTTCATTTTTTTTCTAAATATACAACAAGAAAAGATCCCAAGCTCAATTAAAAAAATAGCAACTGATATGCAGATGTGGGAGTGGTGGGAATTGAAAAGAGTAAGACTCCAGCTCCCCTAGGCTCTAATCAATTGCTGCGAGGCAGAAATGCAGGCCCAGCATTTTCCTATAGTTCAGGGTGTTTATGCTTTGTTTCGTTTTTCATGAGAATCTAGAAGTCCAGATTTTTTTGGCGGGGAAGGCGGTGGGTGGAGACAATATAGTTTTAATTTTATACTACTATTGCTTTAATATTTTTACACAAAAAATTACTTGTAAAGGCATAGCTCTACCCTTTTATGAGCATATGAATAATGAATACTCCTTTTACATACCATTAGCAATTAGGTTTTCAGATAAGTTAGCTGTCATATTGAAAAGAGCACAGATATCAGATTATGGGATGCTAAGCAGATAAGAATAAATGCTGGACACATCTTCACAAAACATTAGTGGTTCAGTGGGTTGTCCTGGAAACATGAGTAACAGAGTGAAAGAGGAAGGAAACAACCCTAACCAACAAGGACCTACTGTATAGCACAGGGAACTCTGCTCAGTATTTTGTAATAACCTAAATGGGAAAATAACCTAAAAGGGAATAGATTCATGTGTATGTATAACTGAATCACTTTGCTGTACGCCTGAAACTAACACAACATTGTTAATCAACTATACCACAATATAAAATTTTACAAAGGTATGTTTAATTAAAAAGTCAAGCTGTATCACATGTAGATGGAGTGAGAATTCTGAAAAAAGTTTTTTAAAAATTAAATTTATGTATAATGTGCTAGAAGTCCAGGTCTTTATGTAAAAAACTTTGTTTTCTAAATGCTAGCAAATAATACACATTTTCCTAAAATCAGTATACAAGCCAGTGTGCTAGATACAAGTGGTTAGTAGACAACAGTAAACAAACTTGGAAGCCATATGAAGCCCTGGCCTTGATGATTCACCATCTTTATGATGTTACATCTTGGCTTTCATAGACTATGAGGGAGAACAGTGAAAAGGAAAAGCAGATTAACATTTAGACCTAGGTCAGGTGTCAGTCAGGGTCCTGGCAGGAAGCAGATGGCAGACAGAGACAGATCATTGAGTAGAGGTTGATGAAGTACTATTTATAATAGTGTGGGCAGTGTTAGGAAAAAGCAACAAGGAATGTTAGTGTGCTCAGGGCTAGGATCAGCATGAGTTAACATCGCTATGCCTGAAGGAGTCATTCCTGAAACCTGGAGAGGAGTTAGGAGAAGGATGCTCGTCCCTGCCTGTGGCTTTTGGTTGAGGAATACAGCCACTACCAGACTCTGCCACGTCAGGGCAAGAGCCAAGAGGAGATCTATGAGCCTTCTATTCTCATTCCCAGACCTTCCTCAGGTGTCTCCCAGTGGCCAAACCCAGAAAGGAGCTAGAGATTTAGGGAGCCCACCGACTGCAGTTGATGTTGGTCAATCCTGTGGGACACAGGAGGACCAAGACCATCTAGCACAGTCAGGCACTTCTTTTAAAAAGTGATTTCAAATACTTTACAACCTTTAATAATTATTTCAATCCAATAAGCAATAAAGAGCTTTCCAGCTTAAGATATTTTTGAAGTTGTGGCTTTTTTTAAGACTAGCAAATTGTGGTCATTATACACAGTCTTTTATTACCTGACCCTGATTCTTCAAGTTTTTGCTTTTCTTCAAGGAAAGAAATGCTTCTCAACAGTAAGCATTTCATATTCCGGTGAAAATTACTCATCCAGCCCAGGGTTTTTAAGAAAACAAAATCTGAACTCACAATCAGCCGTACTTTCCTATTTAAGGAGCCAAACGTAATGAATGATTGAATGAGTGACTGAAGAGAGGGAGGGAGGGAGTGAAGGCAGGCATCTGTGAAGCACTGTTTATAATACAGGAAATCACCATTCTTCCAGAAGCTGTTAAATTCTCTAGGCCACACTAGGCAAAGAAACAAAAAACTGTAGTAATATTTTAAAAGAATACATAAAAGAACTTGGCCCACAAGTAAAGCACAGGTGTCAAGTCAAAGCATATTGGACATAGTTTGGGCAAATCTCCACCTTCACTTCCTCTGGCCCCCAACCCAGTGACGTTGGCAAGTCATTTGGTTCAGTTTGTATTTCCATTTCCCTGACAGATGATTGGACCTTCTTTGAATATATGCAGTCAAAGACTGATTAACACATTTGTATCATGTTTAGTAATTCTGTGTATTATCTAAATAGAGATAATGTTTTGGTATAAGGGAAATAGAACAGGGTATAAGCTCAGTGGAATCTTAAACTGAGTTTTTTACAAAATAGCAAGATGTTCAAAGAAGTGATGATTATTTTTCTGATATGAATTATGTTTCACAGCAGAATGTGAGGTGAGGTGGGATGGAGATTCAATCACTATTTTAATGTGTTAGTCATACCAAAGCTAATTTCAGCCATATATTCTCCAAATCCTGCTTTGAAAAATCCCATTCCTGCTTTCCATTCTTATTGTGAAATTTTGAACATTTAAATTACCTTTCAATTGTCCACCTATCAAGTGATAGATCATTTATTTGTAAACTTTATAAACTGTTACATAGCCATAAGCTGTTCTTGGTAACATTGTCCAAAATACTAGACAGATTTGTCCCCTGAAAGGAAGTCAGTGGGAAGGAATATCTGCTGGGGAGAAAATGATGATATTCTCCAGTTAGCCCAAATTCCAGCACTGACTACTATGATTTCAGGGGAAATAAGGAAACTGCTTTAGGAAGTACCCAGCAAATCTTGGAGTGAAGAAATGGTTATGAAAGGCATCCTTTAGCATCAACGCTGATACTTAAGAGCTCTGTGACAGTAGGCAAGCCACAGAATCCCCCATAATCCTGAAAGGGGTCATTATTTCCAAATGGAGGCAGCATAGGCTAATTGATAAGACTGCAGAGTCTGGCATCAGAGAGTCAGAGTCTCAAATCTTGGTTCCACCCCTCTTTGCTGTAGAGTGATTGCACACTACAACCACTGTGATGATGGAGACACATCACTGAGCCAGAGCCTGAGCCATAGTCAACATTCAAAAGAGACCGGAGTTGCAAGCATATTGTAGGGAATCAAGCGTAGTAACACATTTGATGACATTTCTGAAGCAAAGTAAGAAGTGCTACGTAAATAGTAACGATTATTATCATCACTATCGTGTATGTCTCCTGTGGGAGAATCCTTATGAACACTCTTCTTTGCCAATTGACGATGAGGTAATAGCTGGATTCTCAGTAAGATGACCTGAAGCATCAGAAAGGAATGTTGGACTAGCACAATGTTCTTTTTGGATAGTCTCTTCAAATCACTGTTTTTTCTGTGAAGGCCCTGCCTGTAACAGCCAGTTTTCACCCAGTCAGTCCTTCTCTTCAGGTGCTCCTTTGACTTATTTCAAGGCTACCAGAACAAAAGTTTTTCCAAGGAAAGTTCACATACCTCCTGCTCCCTGAACATTTTCTTGAATTGCCTCTGCCTGTCTCTTTCTTCCATGTGGTCACTCTCTTCAGCCTATCCCACTCTTAACACTGAGTAGGTTTTTTTCCTGGTTTTTCCCTGTTAAATAACAGATACCCACTCTGGTCTGTAACTTTAAAACAGTGTTTTGAGTGACTTCACACTCATTTACGAAATAAATACTGTTTTCAAGGGTTTTTTTTACCACTTTTATTTTAAGGAAAGTTTGCACAGCATCCCCAATTTTGTCCTTAGCTAACGTTGATTTTTAACAGTCCCAAACTGAAGTCCATAGTGTATTGGGACGTTTACTCCCCATAGAGAACACAAGATCCCTTGAAATGTAAAATACACGGTTTTGCTGTGTATTCCTCTCAGACATTATAAAAGGCAGCGTCACTATATTTGGGTCTTAGAAAGTTATAAGACGTGGACGTATGTTAAATAGCTTGAATGTTTCTATGAAATTTCCATAGACATTGCTTAGTCTTCCTGTTATCTAAATAAGCTTTAAGTAATGGCATACAATTGGGCACAGAATAAATAGCTATTGGAACAGGCAAAAAACACAGTTGCCAGGAGCAATAGGCAAGGTAGAGAAAGAAATGGAAGATGAAATGATCTCCATTTCAAAGTCTGCCTGAAAAGCTTAAGTAGGACTTAGAATATTTTATATGCACTAGCTGATCTGATGTTCTCCATCTGTTACTAGGCCCTGGAGGCTGACTGGCCATTAAACACAGAATGATGACTGGTGTAGCAGGTGCAGTAAAGTGGGAAGGTGTGGAACAAATAAAACAAGTTCATGACATCTGTAAGAAATGTTGACCCCCAGGAAATTTTAAAAGGTCGTGCACTGTGGTATTCATGACGTATGTGTGAGAGGTATGATGGCAAGTGTATTTCTCATGAAAGCACTTCAATTACTTGCATATTGTTATTTCTTTAGAATCCCCAGGTCCTATACTATACAACTACTTAAGACTCAAAGAGAACTATGACTTGCTTTGATAAATTGCCCTTTAATGCAATGCATTGGCCCAGTGTCAATAGGAGTGTTGCCTCAGCTACACCCTTTGCTAAAATAGTTTTGTAAACCTACTGCTGTGAGTCAACTATTCTCTTCCTGTAACTTTTCCTTGGCACCCTTTGACATCTGCATCAAATTGGAGCTTCTTATTAGCACCCTTTAGGATTTCCAGCATGCCTCTCGATGCATCTCTTTCTTATACTCTCTCTCCTCAGTCTCTGGCTCCTGTTTATTCCCTTTTCTATATCTTCCTGATGCCCCCTCATTCTTCCATTTGTCTGCAACTGCTTCCTTTAGTGCATCCAACAAGTTCTCTCTTTTTGTTGATGCAACCCCTCCTTCATATAATTTTTTCTTAAGTTCTCAAGATGGCTGGTGAGAAACTTACAGAGGGCAGTTTTCTAAAGAATTGTCAGTATTCTACTGAGGGAAATTCTTTCTTAACGACAACAGCACTGTACAAGAAAGAGGTGGTTTTTTTAAACCTTTGTTTTCCCATCAATAATTTCTCTATGTTTTTGATGCTCATGTGAAGCTAAAGAGGTTTACTCTTTCTCTCACAACCCTCATCCAGTTCAGCAGCATATCCAGTTGCCTCTACCTCTAGCATATCCTAAGTCTGATATCTGCCAGGACCTCTACCTTACCTCACCAGTTAAGTCACCAGCAGTTCTTGCCTAGAGGCCCTAGTCTCTTCTCCATGCAGCAGCTTACATGACCCTTTCAAAGCATGTCAGCTCATGCTACTCCCCAGCTCAAAAGCTCTTGCCAACTTCATATCTCTTTCAAAATAAATGTCAATAAGGGTCTTCATAATCTGACTCAACTCTGTCTGACCTCATCTCCTTTCTGTCCCCCCCTTACCCATTCGATACCAGTCTCCCCCTCAACTTCTTCCCATTGTCAAATGTTTGCCCTTGCTCTTCCTGTGCCACTGTTTCTTCAGACCACCCCTCATTTCATTCAGGTTTCTACTGATATTTGCTTCCACTAAGAGATCTTTCCTGCCTGCAAAGTCTAAAACAGTGCTACTTGTCTCCCTCTGTTCCTTTACGCTGCTTCAGTTTTCTTCATTGGGCTCATATCTGTCTCCTGTAGTATTTATACAATGGTTATTTAGCAATTTTCTGCCTCCTAGCTATTGTCCTGAAAAATAACTGGAGGGCGAAAACAATGAATGGATGAACTTCATTGGTTTGGTTCTGTTTCTGCCCACTGTGTCTACAAAGCTGCCCAGCACAGTAGACGTTCCTCTTTGTGAGTTCGTGTTGAGTGAAAGAATGTTAAGTTGGGATTGTCTTCTCTGCCCCTGGGCACCCTTCGCTAAAATCATTTTCAGAAGTATCTGTAGCATTTTAATTTCAGGAATGTGTTGGTGTGCTTCTACAATTAGAACAAATGCAGGGTTGAGGGAATAATTCCACACCAAGTGGAAGCAGCCACTCTGGTCACCCCTAAAAAAGGTCAGCTTGCAAGATACTGTGGAGGCCACATTGCCCAACCAAACCTATTCTCAGTTAAGCACTGGTGATGCTTTGAACATGCTGGGTGCATAAGAAAGAAGCCACAATGGGGCTTACACCATGGCGAATTTCTAAACTTGACCAGTTTTACCTGAAGGCAGCAATGCCTCAAATACCACTCACTCTCTCTAAAAGTAGAGGGAGAACATAGCTGGATTCTCCCTGCCTCCCGACCCTACTTGATGGTAAAATATACTGCAGTAGCTAATGTCTTGGTGGGACATTTTTCCCAAGTAAGTTTTTAAGTATATAGGTCATGGGTTCCAGAAAACTAATTTGGATTGGTTAACATTTTCAGCAAAGCAAAAACAAAGATTTTTCTCCATCCATCTTCCTTCACTCAGATTCCAAGCATCTTTGCTATGGTCTTTGACAATACCATGTCCTAGATGTGTTAATAGCACATTGCCTGAGATACCTGCTCTATGAAGTAGAGATAGGCTTATTTTCTAAATGTGGTGACAGTTTTTACTTAATCTTGTGCATCCTAAAGATTTATTGGATTTCATTAGAAGTGAAAGTCTGTCATTCCAGTGAGACACTGTCCAGGCCATAGCTGTTGAAGGAGTCCCACTTCACCCAGGCATCAAGAACTTCTCTGGCACTCACAGACTTAGAGAATGAACATATGGTTACCAGCGGGGAAGTGTAGCGGAGAGGGATAGATTAGGAGTTTGGGATTGCCATGTATACACTGCTATATTTAAAGTAGATAACCAACAAGGACCTACTGTAAAAAAAATTTTTTTTAATTAAAGAGTGAGTTAATTTACAGTGGAAAAAAATAAAGAACTCATCTGGCTGAGACAGAGCAGAATATGGAATGAGGGAGAAATACTTTAGCTAGTAACTTGAGAATTTTGAATTTTGATTTGCTTTGACTCCTTATTCAAAAGAGGAAGATAGCAAATGTATAGTATCATATCATCTGCAAACAGTGACAGTTTCACTTCTTTTCCAATTTGGATTCCTTTTATTTCTTTTTCTTCTCTGAATGCCATAGCTAGGACTTCCAAAACTATGTTGAGTAAAAGTGGTGACAATGGACATCCTTGCGTTGTTCCTGATCTTAGAGGGAATGCTTTCAGCTTTTCACCATTGAGAATGATGTTAGCTATGGGTTTCTCATATATGGCCTTTATTATATTGAGGTAAGGTCCGCAATGCCCACTTTCTGGAAAGTTTTTATCATAAATGAGTGTTGAATTTTGTCAGAGGCTTTTTCTGAATCTATTGAGATGATCATATGGTTTCTTTTTTTTTTTAACATCTTTATTGGAGTATAATTGCTTTCCAAGGGTGTGTTAGTTTCTGCTTTATAACAAAGTGAATCAGCCAAATGCATACATATATCTCCATATCCCCTCCCTCTTGTGTCTCCCTCCCACACTCCCTATCCCACCCCGCTAGGAGGTCACAAAGCACAGGGCTGATCTCCCTGTGCTATGCAGCTGCTTCCCACTAGCTGTCTGTTTTACATTTGGTAGTGTGTATATGTCAGTGTCACTCTCTCACTTCGTCCCAGCTTACCCTTGCACCTCCCTGTGTCCTCAAATCTATTCTCTACGTCTGCATCTTTATTCCTGTCCTGTCCCTAGGTTCTTCAGAACATTTTTTTTTTTAGATTCCATATATATGTGTTAGCATACGGTATTTGTTTTTCTCTTTCTGACTTACTTCACTCTGTATGACAGTCTCTAGGTCCATCACTACAAACAACTCAATTTCGTTTCTTTTTATGGCTGAGTAATATTCCATTGTATATATGTGCCACATGTTCTGTATCCATTCATCTGTCGATGGACACTTAGGTTGCTTCCTTGTCCTGGCTATTGTAAATAGTGCTGCAATGAACATTGTGGTACATGTATCTTTTTGAAATATGGTTTTCTCAGGGTATATGCCCAGTAGTGGGATGGCTGGGTCATATGGTAGTTCTATTTTTAGTTATTTAAGGAACCTCCATACTGTTCTCCATAGTGGCTGTATCAATTTACATTCCCACTAACAGTGCAAGAGGGTTCCCTTTTCTACACACCCTCTCCAGCATTTTTGGTTGTAGATTTTTTGATGATGGCCATTCTGACTGGTGTGAGGTGATACCTCATTGTAGTTTTGATATGCATTTCTCTAATGATTAGTGATGTTGAGCATGCTTTCATGTGTTTGTTGGCCATCTGTATATCTTCTTTGGAGAAATGTCTATTTAGGTCTTCTGCCCATTTTTGGATTGGGTTGTTTGTTTTTTTGATATTGAGCTGCATGAGCTGCTTGTATATTTAGGAGATTAATCCTTTGTCTGTTGCTTTGTTTGCAAGTATTTTCCCCCATTCTGAGGGTTGTCTTTTTGTCTTGTTTATGGTTTCCTTTGCTGTGCAAAAGCTTTTAAGTTTCATTAGGTCCCATTTGTTTATTTGTGTTTTTATTTACGTTTCTCTAGGAGGTGGGTCAAAAAGGATCTTGCTGTGATTTGTGTCATAGAGTGTTCTGCCCATGTTTTCCTCTAAGAGTTTTATAGTGTCTGGCATTTAGGTCTTTAATCCATTATGAATTAATTTTTGTGTATGATGTTAGGAAGTGTTCTAATTTCATTCTTCTACATGTAGCTGTCCAGTTTTCCCTGCACCACTTATTGAGGAGGCTG
Source organism: Balaenoptera ricei (assembly GCF_028023285.1). Lineage (NCBI taxonomy): Eukaryota > Metazoa > Chordata > Mammalia > Artiodactyla > Balaenopteridae > Balaenoptera > Balaenoptera ricei. The sequence continues at coordinate 110,506,118 of NC_082643.1, forward strand.
TCTTTTCTCCATTGTATATTCTTGCATCTTTTATCAATGATAAGATGACCATATGTGCATGGGTTTATCTCTGGGCTTTCTATCTTGTTCCGTTGATCTATATTTCTGTTTTTGTGCCAGTACCATACTGCCTTGATTAATGTAGCTTTGTAGTATAGTCTGAAGTCAGGGAGCCTGATTCCTCCAGGTCCGTTTTTCTTTCTCAAGATTGCTTTGGCTATTCAGGGTCTTTTGTGTTTCCATACAAATTGTGAAATTTGTCGCTGTAGTTCTGTGAAAAATGCCAGTGGTAGTTTGATAGGGATTGCATTGAATCTGTAGATTGCTTTGGGTAGTATAATCATTTTCACAATGTTGATTCTTCCAATCCAAGAACATGGTATATCTCTCCATCTGTTTGTATCATCTTTAATTTCTTTCATCAGTGTCTTATAGTTTTCTGAATACAGGTCTTTTGTCTCCTTAGGTAGGTTTATTCCTAGGTATTTTATTCTTTTTGTTGCAGTGGTAAATGGGAGTGATTCCTTAATTTCTCTTTCAGATTTTTCATCATTAATGTATAGGAATGCAATAGATTTCTGTGCATTAATTTTGTTTCCTGCTACTTTACCAAATTCATGGATTAGCTCCAGTATTTTTTTGGTAGCATCTTTAGGATTCTCTATGTATCGTATCATCTCATCTGCAAACAGTGACAGTTTTAATTCTTCTTTTCCGATTTGGATTCCTTTTATTTCTTTTAGTTCTCTGATTGCTGTGGCTAAAACTTGCAAAACTATATTGAATAATAGTGGTGAGAGTGGGCAACCTTATCTTGTTCCTGATCTTAGTGGAAATGGTTTCAGTTTTTCACCATTGAGAATGATGTTGGCTGTGGGTTTGTCATATATGGCCTTTATTATGTTGAGGTAAGTTCCCTCTATGCCTACTTTCTGGAGGGTTTTTATCATAAATGGGTTTTGAATTTTGTCAAAAGCTTTTCTGCATCTGTTGAGATTATGTATGGTTTTTATCCTTCAGTTTGTTAATATGGTGTATCACCTTGATTGATTTGAATATATTGAAGAACCCTTGCATTCCTGGGATAAACCCCACTTGATCATTGTGTAAGATCCTTGTAATGTGCTGTTGGATTCTGTTTGCTAGTATTTTGTTGAGGATTTTTGCATCTATGTTCATCAGTGATATTGACCTGTAGTTTTCTTTTTTTGTGACATCTTTGTCTGGTTTTGGTATCAGGGTGATGGTGGCCTTGTAGAATGAGCTTGGGAGTGTTCCTCCCTCTGCTATATTTTGGAAGAGTTTGAGAAGGACAGGTGCTAGTTCTTCTCTAAATGTTTGATAGACTTCACCTGTGAAGCCATCTGGTTCTGGGCTTTTGTTTGTTGGAAGATTTTTAATCACAGTTTCAATTTCAGTGCTTGTGATTGGACTGTTTATATTTTCTCTTTCTTCCTGGTTCAGTCTCAGAAGGTTGTGCTTTTCTAAGAATTTGTCCATTTCTTCCAGGTTGTTCATTTTACTACCTATAGTTGCTTGTAGTAATCTCTCATGATCCTTTGTATTTCTGCAGTGTCAGTTGTTACTTCTCCTTTTTTATTTCTAATTCTATTGATTTGTGTCATCTCCCTTTTTTTCTTGATGAGTCTGGCTAATGTTTGTCAATTTTGTTTATCTTCTCAAAGAACCAGCTTTTAGTTTTATTGATCTTTGCTATTGTTTCCTTCATTTCATTTTCATTTATTTCTGATTTGATCTTTAGGATTTCTTTCCTTCTGCTAACTTTGGGGTTTTTTGTTCTTCTTTCTCTAATTGCTTTAGGTGTAAGGTTAGGTTGTTTATTTGAGATGTTTCTTGATTTTCTTGAGGTAGGATTTTATTGCTATAAACTTCCCTCTTAGAACTGCTTTTGCTGCAACCCATAGGTTTTGGATCGTCGTGTTTTCATTGTCATTTGTCTAGGTATTTTTTGATTTCCTCTTTGATTTCTACAGTGATCTCTTGGTTACTAAGTAGTGTATTGTTTAGCCTCTATGTGTTTGTATTTTTTGCAGTTGTTTTCCTGTAATTGATGTCTAGTCTCATAGCATTGTGGTCGGAAAAGATACTTGATATGATTTCAATTTTCTTAAATTTACCAAGGCTTGATTTGTGACCCAAGATATGATCTATCCTGGAGAATGTTCCATGAGCACTTGAGCAGAAAGTGTATTCTGTTGTTTTTGGATGGAATGTCCTATAAATATCAATTAAGTCCATCTTGTTTAATGTGTCATTTAAAGCTTGTGTTTCCTTATTTATTTTCATTTTGGGTGATCTGTCCAGTGGTGAAAGTGGGGTGTTAAAGTCCCCTACTATGATTGTGTTCCTGTCGATTTCCCCTTTTATGGCTGTTAACATTTGCCTTATGTGTTGTGGTGTTCCTATGTTGGGTGCATAAATATTTACAATTGTTATATCTTCTTGGATTGATCCCTTGATCATTATGTAGTGTCCTTCTTTGTCTCTTGTAATAGTCTTTGTTTTAAAGTCTATTTTTTCTGACATGAGAATTACTACTCCAGTTTTCTTTTGATTTCCATTTGCATGGAATATCTTTTTCCATCCCCTGAATTTCACTCTATATGTGTCCCTAGGTCTGAAGTGGGTCTCTTGTAGACAACATATATACAGGTCTTGTTTTTGTATCCATTCAGCCAGTCTATGTCTTTTGCATTTAATCTGTTTATATTTAAGGTAATTATCGATATGTATGTTCCTATTACCATTTTCTTAATTGTTTTGGGTTTGTTATTGTAGGTGTTTTCCTTCTCTTGTGTTTCCTGCCTAGATAAGCTCCTTTAGCATTTGTTGTAAAGCTGGTTTGGTAGTGCTGAATTCTCTTAGCTTTTGCTTGTCTGTAAAGGTTTTAATTTCTCCATCGAATCTGAATGGGATCATTGCTGGGTAGAGTAATCTTGGTTGTAGGTTTTTCCCTTTCATCACTTTAAATATGTCCTGCCATTCCCTTCTCGCTTGCAGAGTTTCTGCAGAAAGATCAGCTGTTAACCTTTTGGGGATTCCCTTGTATGTTATTTGTTGCTTTTCCCTTGCTGCTTTTAGTATTTTTTCTTCGTATTTAATTTTTGATAGTTTGATTAATATGTGTCTTGGTGTGTTTCTCCTTGGATTTATCCTGTATGCGACTCTCTGCACTTCCTGGACTTGATTGACTATTTCCTTCCCCATGTTAGGGAAGTTTTCAACTATAATCTCTTCAAATATTTTCTCAGTCCCTTTCTTTTTCTCTTCTTCTTCTGGGACCCCTGTAATTCGAATGTTGGTGCATTTAATGTTGTCCCAGAGGTCTCTGAGACTGTCCTCAATTCTTTTCATTCTTTTTTCTTTATTCTGCTCTGTGATAGTTATTTCCACTATTTTATCTTCCAGGTCACTTATCCGTCCTTCTGCCTCAGTTAATCTGCTATTGATTCCTTCTAGAGAATTTTTAATTTCATTTATTGTGTCGTTCATCATTGTTTGTTTGCTCTTTAGTTCTTCTAGGTCCTTGTTAAACTTTTCTTGTACTTTTTCCATTCTACTTCTAAGATTTTGGATCTTCTTTACTATCATTACTCTGAATTCTTTTTCAGGTAGACTGCCTATTTCCTCTTCATTTGTTTGATCTGGTGGGTTTTTACTTTGCTCCTTCATCTGCTGTGTATTTCTCTGTCTTCTCATTTTGCTTAACTTACTGTGTTTGGGGTCTCCTTTTCACTGGTTGCAGGTTCATAGTACCCATTGTTTTTGGTGTCTGCTTCCAGTGGGTAAGGTTGGTTCAGTGGGTTGTGTAGGCTTCTTGGTGGAGTGGACTGGTGCCTGTATTCTGGTGGGTGAAGCTGGATCTTTTCTTTCTGGTGGGCAGGACCACATCCAGTGGTGTGTTGTGGAGTGTCTGTGAACTTAGTATGATTTTAGGCAGCCTCTCTGCTAATGGGTGGGGTTGTGTTCTTGTCTTGCTAGTTGTTTGGCCTGGGGTTTCCAGCACTGGAGCTTGCTGGTCGTTGAGTGGAGGTGGGTCTTGGCATTGAGACGGTGATCTCTGGGAGAGCTCTCACCTATTGGTATTACGTGGGACCAGGAGGTCTCTGGTGGTCTGATGCCTGAACTTGGCTCTCCCACCTCAGAGGCTCATGACTGACACCTGGCTGGAGCACCAAGATCCTGTCAGCCACACGGCTCAGAAGAAAAGGAGGAAAGAAAGGAAGAAAGAAAAATAAATAAGGTTATTAAAATGAAAAATAAAATTATTAAAATAAAAAAATTAAAAAGTAATAAAAGAGAGGAGAACAAGCAAACCAATAAACAAATCCACCAATGATAACAAGCACTAAAAACTATACTAGGATAAACATACAAATCAGAAACTAGTCAGTCACATACAGCAAACCCCAAGTCTACAGTTGCTCCCGAAGTCCACTGCCTCAATTTTGGGATGATTCATTGTCTATTCAGGTATTCCACAGATACAGGGTACATCAAGTTGATTGTGGAGATTTAATCCGCTGCTCGTGAGACTGCACAGAGAAATTTCCCTTTCTCTTCTTCGTTCACAGCTCCTGGGGTTCAGTTTTGGATTTGGCCCTGTCTCTGCATGTAGGTCGCCTGAGGGCGTCTGTTCCCCTCAGACAGGACGGGGTTAAAGCAGAGGCCAATTAGGGAGTTCTGGCTCACTCAGGCCGGGGTGAGGGAGGGGTACGGAATGCTGGGTGAGCCTGTGGTGGCATAGGTTGGCATGACATTGCAACAGCCTGAGGCATGCTATGTGTTCTCCCGGGGAAGGTGTCCCTGGATCACAGGACCCTGGCAGTGGTGGGCTGCACAGGCTCCCTGAGGGGTGTGGATGGTGACCTGTGCTTGCACACAGGCTTCTTGGTGGCTGCAGCAGCAGTCTTAGCGTTTCATGCCCGTCTCTGCTGTCCCCGCTGATAGCCGTGGCTCACGCCCATCTCTGAAGCTCGTTTAGGCGGTATTCTGACTCTTCTCTCCTTGCGCACTCCGAAACAATGGTCTCTTGACTCTTAGGCAGTTCCAGACTTTTTCCCGGGCTCTCTCCTGGTTAGCTGTGGTGCATTGTCCCCCTTCAGGCTGTGTTCATGCCGCCAACCCTAGTCCTCTCCCTGGGATCTGACCTCCAAAGCCCCAGCCTCAGCTCCCAGCCCCCATCTGCCCCAGCAGGCAAGCAGACAAGCCTCTCAGGCTGGTGAGTGCTGGTCAGCACCGATCCTCTGTGCGGGAACCTCTCCGCTTTGCCCTCTGCACCCCTGTTGCTGTGCTCTCCTCTGTGGCTCTGAAGCTTCACCCCCGCCTCCCCCTGCCCCCCGTCTCAGCCAGTGAAGGGGCTTCCTAGTGTGTGGAAACTTTTCCTCCTTCACAGCTCCCTCCCAGAGGTGCAGGTCCCGTCCCTATTCTTTTGGGTTTTTTTTTCTTTTTTCTTTTGCCCTACGCAGGTACGTGGGGAGTTTCTTGCCTTTTGGGAAGTCTGAGGTCTTCTGCCAACGTTCAGTAGGTGTTCTGTAGGAATTGTTCCACATGTAGATGTATTTTTGATGTATTTGTGGGGAGGAAGGTGATCTCCACATCTTACTCGTCTACCACTCTTGCATCCCTGGGATAAATCCCAATTGATCATGGTGGATGATCCTTTTAATGTTTTCTTGGATTCACTTTGCTAGTATTTTGTTGAGTATTTTTACATCTTTGTTCATCAGTGATATTGACCTGTAATTTTCTTTTTTTGTGATATCTTTTTCTGGTTTTGGTATAAGGGTGATGGTGGCCTCGTAGAATGAGCTTAGGAGTGTTCCTTCTTCTGCAGTATTTTGGAAGAGTTTCAGAATGATAGGTGTTAACTCTTCTCTAAATATTTGATAGAATTCACCTGTAAAGCCATCTGGTCCTGGACTTTTGTTGGAAGTTTTTAAATCACAGTTTCAATTTCAGTACTTGTGAATGGTCTATTCATATATTCTATTTCTTCCTGTTTCAGTCTTGGAGGGTTGTACCTTTCTATGAATTTGTCCATTTCTTCTATGTTGTCTATTGAAGATAGCAAATATAGAATAATTTCTCTGGACTTCAACTTGTTTTTAACATGCAAGAAGGTTTAAATTTTGTACTTTCATTTCTTCCAGGGATTTTTTAATGGAAGAGGGTTTATATTCAAAAGTGTGGCATGTCTGTTTTGTCAGAATTTTATGATGGAAGTGCTTTTATACATTTTAATATCAGATATGCATGTGTTATGTAATCTCACTACAGAACCTCTGATTGACTGTACTGGATAATATGATGGACATAATTTTGATGGCAAAAAGAAAGAGGAGGTTGTTGGGTTTTTTTGTTTGTTATTTTTTTTTTCAGTCCTGAGTGTAGTGTGATCCTAGGGTTGACTGAATTAGTGAACTATTTTCATCCATTTTATAATTTTCTAGGGATAAAATCTCAATTGCTTGTCACTTGTCCTGAGAGGATCCATAAGTAAGGAATGTTGGCATCGGGGAAATGACCTTATCACATACTACCCTAGTAGATAGCTTCTCAGATTTTGGTTAAAACCCATATCTTCACCATAGACAAAGGGTTATGTACAATTGATTAAGAATATAAAGATCTGGGGAATAATATGGGGAGAGGGTCTTCTTTTCTAATCCTTCATGTTAGTTTAATGTGGAGTGTATAATAATCTTTGTCTCAACTTCATCCCTCACTCACTCCTTTCATGTGGTATGAATTATACAGTTTTAGAGAATTTAAAATGAGATTCTTGGATGAGAAATGCATAGTTCTGTCCTTTCTCTACTCTTAGTCTTTGGCACTAACTTCCAGAAGAAAGTGTATCATTCTGTTGTGCCCATCCAGATTGTAAGTTTTACAGGGGCAGTTCCAACACGTAGAACTGATGTTGTCTAGTATTGCCTGAGAAGGGGCACAGAATCTGTCTCTTTCTGGTGTCCTCTTGCCCACAGATACATGCCACACTTTCCAATATTAACTTTATCAGCCATAGGGTAATCTGTCATCTGCCTTTCTTTCTTAACCTTTTTCTCAAATGGTCTGAATTTGGGGAAGGAGAAGGGTGTAATGGATTGTTTCCCCTCCTCAAATCCTGAGGCTATGATAGGGTATTTTGTTTTTTGGCTAAAAAAGGAAATCAGGACAATTCGTCACTTCTCAGAGCATCTCACTGAGCTCAGTGGAAAAGAAAAATATCACCGATATGATTGTTATAATCTAAAAATACACTGTAGCTTGGAAATATAAATGTTCTCGATTTGAAGAAATGGATAACTATTTAATAATATACTAAGTGACTAATTAGAATAATGTGGGGAATTATTTCACCAGTGCTTGAGATGTCTTCAACCAGGACCTCTAGCTATGGGACTGTTTTAGTGTCATTAGGCTGCCATAGCTGTCAGACTCAGTCCATTCCACTATGTCACAGAATGTTTATTTTCCACATTTCCAGCCCATTAACATCTCTAATACAACATGGACTCTTGCAACCACTCCTGGTCTCATAATTGGTGAATAATGTTTGTGAAACACTCCTGACATCTTTGTATTCAGGAAGCAGAGGAAAGACCTTCCTAGGAAGTAGATTTTAGGTCACGCAGGGCCAGTCTATAGCTATATAGGGATAAAGATATTTTGTATTTTCTTTGTGCCATAGAGGAATGAACTAATACCCTAAGCATGTTGGCATCTCTATTGTGGGAAATTTTAAACTGGAGAGAAGATTATAGGAAATATGGTAGGTGACTTCAAGTGTTTTAAAGAGGTTTGTGGAGAGTTTGTGTTCTAAAATGTTCCAGAAGGCAAAGTAAGAATAAATGGGTGGTAAGCACAAGCTGGAATACTTTAGTTTAATGAAAAAAGAACTTTCAAACAAACAATTACAGCTTTCCTGCCATGAAATAAGCACCTTCAGTAATAGTAAAACTGCCTTGGATCATCTCATGGTGATGTCATCCAAAGGATTTCAACTAAGACTGCAACATCAGACCCAGTCCACTTGAACTCAGAGAGTCTATGATTCTGTAAAAGTTTTTCCCATAAGCAAAACACAAGGAAGTTTGAATTCCACTTTTGGAGGAGAAAAATTTAATATATTTTATCTTATTATACATTTCCCCTAAATTACAAAGTCAATAGCTGCAAATATATTCTGCTACAGAGCTTTCTGTAAGAAATATCTCTATAAGAAAATACATCTCATTAACATTTCCTGTAAATAAATTACTTCAAATAATAATTTTTGAAGGGATGTACATAAGGAAAAAAATGCAGAAACCAGATTGCTATATAAGAAATGTTTGACTAAAATGTTCCATTATTTTCATGTTGCCAAGCTTATAGAAACCTGCTTGTGTACAGACTTTGGTTCTTGGATAGATTAGCTAATAAGTTTTAACAGACATGTGGGGAAAATGTAAATCTTAATCATACTTGTAAATGTATGTGGGAAGCTGAAATTCTTAATAGACCTGCAGGCTCAGGTTGAGTTTCTACTGGGAGAACTTGAATGTGAGACTGCAACTGGGATTTAAGTAAAAGAAAATTAAGGAGTGACTTAAGGTCTATAGAAGAAAAGGTCAAAAGTAACAACTATAAGATAACTTTTTTGCTTTATGCTCTAGACATAATATTTAGAACTGAGTAACGTAAAAAAGTAATAAAATGGATTCAAAGAATTTAGAACCTGTGGTTTCTATAGATTAGCAAAATGTACATTTTACAAGTTATTCCATTTATAGTTTTTTAATCTCAATGACTGCAGAAAACAGAAACTGTATCTTTGGCAAAGAAACAGCTGTTGCAGAGAGAGGCTGGTGCAGAAAAAAATCAGATGGTGCCAGCCAGTTAGAAAGAAGCTTACCAAGGGCAATGGAAGCTTACTATCCTACCTGTCTTGGAGTCCATTTAATGAGACCTCCTCATATTAAGATTATTTTAGGACCTCAAAAATAGAAAATAAATATTTTGAGGTCAAGTAGTTAACTCACGCTGAACTCATCTGCGTAGTAAATATTGTGATAGCAAATCCCATGGAAAACTTACATTTAGGTTGTGCAGCCTTGGGCTTCAAATATGAAAAGTGAGTTTGTGCTTCAGACATACGATCTATGTGTTGCCAAAACCTGGACACTTGACAACGTTTTCCCTATTTATTTCCTTGCTGTGCTTCAGTGCAGGACACATGTAGCTCGTCTCTTTTATCAGCTTTACCCTACTATACTGCAGAGTATGTAAAGAATAAATGTCCAATTCTATCAAAAATAGGGAATGCCAAAGCTTTAAAATATGTGATCTAGTAACTTTTATTTTGGGCATCTTAAAACTTTTACAATCTGAAAATTCTGCTCGGTGCTATTCACAAATAACGTGTGTAATATAGAGAATAAAATGGGTAGGAATCACATACAATCAAGAGAGATGCAATTTAGATCCTTTATAATCTGAATGGATTATTTTTGTCTTATTATACTGGTTCTTATTAATTATAAGTGAAATTAAAGTTTTGAAAAATGTAAATAAGCAGTCTGAGGAAAAACGAGTTTGTTTTTTTCTGAAGGACTAGACAAAAGACCTGTGATTATTTTGGTATTATTTGGAAAATATCGACTGCTTTTTTTCTTATCTATCTATGAAGGTCTTTAATTGAGTGGTAAGAAGTAGTGCTCCAAATTAAAAGGTGATTCTGTGTTGCAAATTAACTCTGCTCCACGCTTTCGTTTCCTATTTAACAACCCCTCTTTTCATGTTTTAGAGTCTATTGTATGCCAGGATATATGGGGAGTATTTTGTTGTTAAAGTAAAGTATAACTTTAAAGAGAAATATGGCTTTCAGGTTATTTTTATAGGCAATCAATCAATCACCAATGTGAAGGAAACTGATCCTCTAGCACAACCTAAACTGCTGGAAAGTCACATGGTATTCGTCAGTAATTTCACTTTTTTTTTTTTTTTGAGTCATAGCATTTTCATAAATGTATACATTATTTACATAAACAAGGTGCATGGTGGAAACACACTGATTGTACAACACTTGTCACTCTTTCTAATCTGCTCCATTTTCTTTCTCTTTCTGTGATCTATCATCTTGTGACACTCCTCATTTTAGCCCTTCTGAAATCCCCATGCTATAATGTATTAAATACACAGATTCACAGTCTGCTAGTGATGCTTTTCCTCCCTCAGAGGTGGTCATATTTTCTGGCACACGTGGAGTCTGGCTTTGGAGGAGTAGGTGGCATCTTTCCATACTTTACAAGACAGGCCTTTTGCGCAGTCACACCGCTGGAAGATTTCCAGCCCGTGAGAGCCCTTCTTGCGCTGCTTGGTACAGACTTCTCCCTGATGGAGCACCGGTTTGCAGATTTTGGTCCAGAAGTGACGAGCACAGCAAAACCCTTCAGTGCAGTCTGATGATCGTAGACAGGGGTCTCCTTCATGCCCTACGGAGAGGATGACCAAAAGATTTTACCATGACACTTTAGAAAAAAATCTTCTCTTTACTTTGGCATGGTGTGCTTTTAGATATTTCTCTGTTCTTTTTTTGTTTACTAGGTGAGTGAAAATAAGTAAACAGAATTGCTTCCAAATTAATTAATTTGGTACCTTCTTGGAAAGAGTAAACAAACTGATTCAAGGAGAAGGCTGTAATTGTCTGGGACTCCTAAAGACCATGTATCAGTTAAAATCTAGCCAGGAACACAGAATCTCTGAGTATTCAAAAGAGAAGATATTTAATGCAGAGAACTGGTCACATAGGTAGTGAGTGGCAGGGCTAAGAAGTCCCAGAGGATGGTAAAGCAACACAACAGGAAGCCACTACCACATTTAGTCTGGAGGATCCAAAGGAGCCGGTGGTATCTGAGTGGGGCAAGGGCAGGAACTGGAATTCCAACAGGCCCACCTGGCAGGAGCTGAGGCCCCAATGAGGTACAGCTCTGCCAGAAACACTGCCTGAGGCAGAGAGAATCTGTTGGCTCTTCCCTTCCTCTACCTCTCAGTCTCACCACAGCCAAACCCATGTGGTCGGAAGCCATCTGACGGGGAGCCCAGGAAATGAAGTCTATAAAAAGCTGAGATACAGAGTGGAGCAGAGCAAGGGCAGATAGCCCCAGGGTCAACCAAGAACCCATCATAAAAATGACGTAGGAGCACAAATCTGGGTATTTAATTCAGAAAAACAAGTCAGCAAAGAACACCCACACGTCACAGCTGGGTTGATGTGTAATCTTTATAAAAAAGTACTAGTCAACAAGCTTCTTTGTGACCTGCCAGACTGTAAATACTTTAAACTTTTTAGGCCATGTGATCTGTGTCACAGCTCCTCATCCTGCTGTTGTATCATAAAAACTGCCACAGATAATGCCTAAGTGAATGGGCAAGTGTGTGTTACAATAAAAGATTATTTACAAAAATGGCGGCAGGACAGACTTGGCTCACAGGCCATAATGTGCCAAGCCTGTTCTAAAAGGTTAGCTGTCATCACAGATGTCACCAGCTCCACTGTGTGATGTGGATGCAACTCACTAGCTGAGCTGTATAAGATTCATCACTGGCTGCCATCAGAAAACTCCACATATAATTAGATAAAAGCAATAAATTTGAAACCGTACTGTGACATAGATATCTGTCAGAATAAAGAAGGATACTCACGTACTAACAAATGCATGTGAATTTGGTGGACTAGAAATAGGAGATGTGGGTAAAGCACTTAGGCCTTCAGGGAGTGTAGACAAGGGATAACTGAAGAGGAATTGTCAGTCTCTTTAGCCCTATTGATTTGACCATTAGTATTCCAGGTTGGACTAATAGGTCAGATATTCTCTAGGATACTAGCTCTGCAGAAGGTGAAAATGTGGGGAAATGGTTTTGCGGGCAAGTAAACCAGGGAAATACAATGTTTAAAAAAGTTAACCAGTTTTCCTCATTGCTGGACTTCAATATATCAATGTTTATTATAAAGTCCCAGAAATGGGGAGATACCTTATTACAAAACTCTTGAACACAGGGCTCTTTCATTCACAGAACGTCTTGAAAGAATAGTGCTCCACAGAATACACTTGCAAAAACTTCCTTTAAAAAATACGTATTTCAAAACAAAAAAATATAGGTATTTCTATTTTTCAAAATTTTACTATTAGTAACTGGGTTCAATAATTTCATACTTTAAAATTTTACTATTAGTGATTAGGCTTCCCAAATATTTTGACACAAGGAAGGGCATTTTATGGGCATATGTAATCTCAATTATGTTTGGTAAATTGGTTTATGCACAGTATATTATCTGGTTGTTAAGTGAAATACAATTTTTGAATCTGCAAAGATGAGAAAAAGACTCTAAATCTTGGTGATTTAATCATATGGCAGCAAACATTTTCCCATTTATTTTTTGGAATGCTTTATGCTTGAATATGGAAGAGAAATGCTTGTATAAAACATGTATTCTAAACATCCTGTAAAAAGGCAGGACTGTTTAGAAAATGGCATGGTTAATTGGGGGTACTGCAAGTCTTGTAATATGTATTTTCTAACAATTTAAGATCTCTAAGAAACCTCTAGCATCCTCAAAATTAAGAATTAAGAAATTCAGTTAAAATCTTGCTATTAAAGTAACTTCCCAATATTTTTTTTCAAATTGCACACAAAACCAATGGAATTAATTATCGATATTTTTCTTTTACTTCATTATAAAACAAGAAAAAGTAAACATAGAGCTACAGATATCCCTACCTTTTATATGTGACATCTTAGTGTGTGTTCTTCCTAGATTCTGCCATCCCAAGTCGTGGTTTGAGTAGTGACCGTGGTTTCCATCTCTGTGCCGAGTGCCGTCCAGAGCTGGGATGTGAGCAGTTAAGATGCTCTCAGTGACGGGGATACAGATGCCTGGAGATGGTCAGGTAATCAGTTAGACTTATTCAGTTCTCTAAAGTGTGATTCTTATCCAAGTATTCTCCTGATGTGAGGTATGAAGCCATTTATCTATCATCTATCTATTCATTTATTTACATATTTGTCCAGACTGAGAATTGAATAGTTTGGTCCTGAGCCAGGCTTTCTTGATTTGAATCTTGCCACCCTCAAGACCAAGTGACCTTGGGCAAAAATAAGGATGAAAACAGAATTCATTTCACTAAATTACTGTGAATACATGTGAAGTGCTTAGAATAGTGACATAGTAAAGTATTAAATTATGATTGGCTCTTAATACCTTAAAATTGTCTAATCAGACATCTGATCAGAAAAAGATCAAGGTTCCTTTTTCAGTCAACAGTATAATCCTTGTCTACACTGTAAACGCCTCTAATGGTGTGAGGTCTTCTTGCCTTCACCTCTTCTTGTCCAGGGCACTTCCAATAGGACTGTGCCCAGAGGCCAGGAATAAGTATATGAGCCTGATTATGTTGTTTTGTATGACTAAGTGTATGTTTCTGATCACCTTCTGCAATTATTTAATGGTTTTACCATGTGTTGTTGGTGGTTCTTCATTTTATCATTAATGCTGAACTGTCTGCCTCTAAGCTCATTGAGATTGGGTGAAGGCCAGGGAATAGACTCCTGTGTCTCCTTTGGGAGGAAACAATCACTCCATCAGCATTTGTGCATGCCACGGGGTAGGGCCTTCAAAAGAGGACACCTTGAGTATAAGAGTAAAAGTATGAAACTAGTATGGAAATGGAAAACAGATTCACAAGTGTCTTGCTAAATCATAGCATGTTCCTTTCTTTGGTTCCTTTGCACATATTTGCTTAAGTGTTCAGTGGAATAGAACATCTAGCTATTTATATGCAGCATTTCAATACGGCAAATCCTAGATCAGCATAGATTATAAATTATAGGAGATGATCAGAGCCCAGGAAAACTAAGATTTGAGAGGGAATCCAGGTAATCTTATACATATCTAAACCCTGATCCCATTCCTGCCTATTTTGAAAGGCTCCTTACATTTCAGGAGTCTGACTAAGGGGAAGGCAGCCTAACTTGGTAGCCAGGCCTCCTACATGAAAGGAAAGAGGCCCTTCAACACTGAGCAAGACCTTTACCATTATTGCAGCGGGCGCCAGGACAACACATGCCATCTCTGTGGCAGCGCTTCTTTTTCCTTCGACACACCATGCAGGCCGAAGACCCTTGGTGGGGACTGTGGCAGTATCTCCCAACTTCACATTCCTTATCACTGCTACAAGGGTAGGCCTGTCGTGAAGTGGAACAACACCACCAAAAGCAAAGATTAGATCTTGTAACAACAAGTTACTGCACCAAATCATGATGGAAAATCAATCACAATATATCCCTCCTCAAAGGAAATATACCATTGTAATAATGTGCTCAGCAGAGATACTACGTAGTAACAGTTACTTAATTGAGGACTTTATAAATATTTACTGTTGATGGTGATGAAGATAAAGTTGACACTATTCATATCATTGACACAAATTAGGGGTTAGGATTTAGACTTTATGTTGATTAGTAGAGCCCTAAAGGGTGACTCTGGGAGCTCAAAACCAGTTCTGAATGTTATATTGCCACTATTTAAGGTGTAAATGAAACAGCCTAGCCACTCCGTTTTTTATCCACTAAACTAGGATGAGGAGAAGGTTAAATAAAGCAACAAAGGGCTGTGGTAGCAGCTAAAACACATCTCCTGCCCAATTATGGAACAGATAGAGGAGCAAAGAGGGGAGACGCTTCTAAGAAGAGTTGGAAGCAATGAACCTTGTGGCACAAAGAAATCAAAGAGCAGCATCTACATTCCAAACTCAGTGGTGAGCAGCAGCAGAGCTCTGAGTGGTCAGAGATGCTGAACTCCAATTATTGATACAGCATCATGTTCTCAGGAAACAAGAAAGCAGGCTCTTAACATGCAAAAACAGCCCTATGATTTACTGTACCTTCAACTTATACAGAAAGGACTTCTGTTCCTACATTTCTCTACCAAGTTGTATGTTCAGAAGGCTACTTAAACAGTGTCATATATTATCTCAAAAAAAAAGAATATATATATATATAAACACACACTCCAGTTATATACTCCTTGTCTCTTGCAAGTTACTGGAACACTTAAAATGTCCCTGTTTTCAGAGACTGAGAGTTGAGAAACTGAAATATCACACCACACATCAAACTTACAGTACTCACATTTTGAGGCATGTTGATAGGGAAAATTATTTGTAAGTCCTTTTTTTTATTTTTTTTGTAGTTCATTTTATTCCCTGCTTTTCAGAGTAATGCATTTTTTTAAAATTGAAAAATACAAAAATATAAAGAAGCTATGTAGTTGTTTTTAAGCAAGCATAAATGATATGACTATAAAACTATGGGATAAAATTTTTGTGACGCTAAAATAAGTAGTGTGGTTTGAGCGCTTCACTTTTGAAATGAGGCTTGATGACCTCACCCCTGCATGCATTGCTTATTCTTTCCCCCCTCTCTCGTTCTCTCTCACTCTGTTCCGTCGCCTTTTCTCCCTGTGCCCTTCTCCTGCATACGTGTGTATGCATTCTGCCCCCTGTGTTTTCCATTTAGATCTGTTCATCTTAGAAAGAGGAAATAAATACGAAGTTGATATGTGACTCTGAAAACCTTACATTGTTGTTCCATGAAAAAAAATACACTTTTAGCATCATTACAATTTACTGTTTACCCTCAGAAGAGAATAGAAAATAGAAAAACCTCTAACTTCAAACTGAAAGTGCTTTTGAAAAAGTGCACAGTGGCAATGTTTGACGCCCACATTATAACTGGAGCCAGATAAAGCTATAAAATTAATTTGAATACTATTGTCCCATTTTATAACTCCATCATTAGACTTAAGAGAGACTCTGAATGAGGTTGAATTCAGAGTATTAGGCCATTTTCAAGAGTCTAAGACAGATGAAAACAAAACAAATGTCACTTCCCGACTTGCTACACTCTTTCCCCCCTGAGCGCTTTACTGCCTTCATATTTAAACCCATTAATTTTAACTGAAATACAATTCACATGTTTCTGATTCATTTACATTTATTTCACCAAATTGTTTTGCAAGAAACATCTGATGTCTCACAAGTTTCTTTTCCTTCCTCAAAAATAGGACATGTTCTTTCAATGGAAGTAAACACATGCCACCTAAAACATCATGTGCAATTCAACTCAAACAATGACTCTTCAAGGGATTCTGAATATAGAATAATACTTGATTCCATTCCTAAAAAATAGCCTGTATGGTAGAAAGCAAGCTGTTTGCTAAAAGTAGCAGTTCATTTATGCAGAAAATTGTGGAAGGCACATCATAGTCTTCCCGTTCTCAGTTGGTGGGAAATGGAAAATATTGAAATGGAAAATACTTGAGATGGAAAATATTTGATGCTATTACAAAAAGTAATATGCACAGTAGTACTTTGTGAATGGGATCACAGTAAAATTCTCACCAATTTTTACAGGGAAGAGAGAAAAAATATCAGTTACTTTTATTATGTTCCAATATATCTTTTAATTGGCTTGAAATATAAATGATATAGGCAGAAAAAGTATGCAGGATTTTTTTTTTAAATTGAAGGTTATGGTTAATGTGAACTTGTCCTTGGAATGGAATCCCAGAACATAATATTAAGAGGAGTGCTATGACAAAAAAAAATAAATTTTAATAACTGAAATGAAAGGTTATATTACACAGCTTCTAGTATGCTTATGGAACTCCTGGCTCCAAAAAACAGCCTTTATATATGAATAAAATCAAGAATGGATGAGAAAAATTGATTGAAACAAGTTTAGGGAAAGCAAGTGATATTTCAGAAACATCTGAAATCAGTGTTCCCCCAGGATGGATCTAGTCAGCCATAAAGTTTCCCTTGGTGTAACCATTAGCAAGAGAATACAGAACAGGAGAAAATGTGATTCTGACCCATTAATACCAATTCTCATGTTTTCAGCCTAATGCATTATTTTTTAGTAAAGAGTTTTCAACTCAAGTATGAGGCTCTGCAGCTTGCTATTGGGTTTTTCCTACGTTAACCCTTTTAACATGTCTGGAAATGGTATCATATTAGGCGAGGGAGGGAGATTGGGAGAGAGACAGAGACAGAGATAGAGACGGGAAAAAAGCACATAGTTAAAGTAGTTATGGAGAATCCTGAAGAAGTGACCTGTGGCAATTAACAGACCACTGAAGGGAATTATATACATTAATAAAAGTGTCATTAAGAAGCTTTCCCATGGAAAAATACTTTCCCTTTACTTTGGCCTCCAAAGGTCCCATTTAATGATGATTTTTACATTTGAGTACCTTAGTCTAAGTTTCCATTTAACAAAAAGAATAATATGCTTCCCTGGTACTTATTTTATAAATGAATAAGACTGATTTTCTTAACCTGCTATGGAAATTATTTATTAATAGTTAATTTTTATGGTTCTTCATTTACTTGAGTTTAGGAACAATGACAGTCTGTGTGGAAGACTGGAAATCAAGTGAAAGAATTAGGGAGAGACTTTATACATGCCTATCCTGTACTAAAAGTTCCAAAACTAAATCAGAAATTTGGTTGCCTGAGCATCCAGTAATACTCGCCTTCATGCAGAATCATTCATGACTTAGCTTTAGTCACACTTAGGGGATAAGTTCATTTGCAATATCTAATAATAGCAGATGATGGGCCATAAATTAAGAAAACATGAGGGCTGTCCATGATCAGGCCAAAAAACAGAGAAGTTTTGCCCAACCCCCTTTCTAGGCTAAAAATACAGTGGTTCCCATAAATAGCAGTGCTAGTTATCATTACCACCATGACACGGACTAAAATAAGAGTGAACACATTGGACACAGCTTGAAAATAAGTCTGTCAGAAGTAAGCATTTCTTTTTTAGTATAAAGGATATTTTTGCTAATCTAGAACCTTTATTTATTACAGTTTTAACAATGAAGTGAAGAGAGGTTAAGTAACTTCTGCAGATAAATCACATGTGCTCAGCGGCAGAACACTTGGGGATCAGAGCCCTGCCCTGGCTTTTAGGCCTCATTGTAAGGTGTCGTGACTGAGAGCATTTAATAATGACTATTAATGCACACATAGAAAAGGTGTTTGAGTGGTGACCTATGTGCTGAATTTAGAGATCAGGAAAATAAACTTGGCCACTTCTCTTTCTAGAAGCCTCCAAATACCAACAGCATGTCCTGCTGCAGCTGTTGGAAAAAACAGAATACTGGCGGAAAACACAAGACTGTAAACAACATCTTCTCATTCCATTTTTGTGACAACAGTTTTATGTCCACTTAAACTCAGTGTAATCAGAGTTATAAGCAAAATCCCATCATGCAAATAATGATAAATAATATTCTAGTGAACAAAATAAAATGTTACTGCATCTTATTTAAACTAATTGAGCCTTTTTTTTTTTTTTTCAATTATTCTTAAAACTGCAGGGAGAAAAGGCCTGTTAAATCAAGACTTAGATTTAGGGCTGAATTTATTCTTATTTTCCAATTACTGCCCATCCCTTAGAACCCCCCAGTGCAAGAGTGAAGTGATTATGAAATGAGAAAAAGTGTTTCAGGTATCTCAGCAGCACTGACTATTCAATAGACCTTTCGCCACAGCTAAAACCTTAGTTTAACTCCCAAGCTTTCAAAACAATGACATGTTCCTGTTTAATGATGGGGGGAATGAAGAAGAGAGAAACAACATAAAGTGTTCATGTCGGCTACCCACCCATTTGGATTCTTGCAAGACTGTCTTAGTTTTGTTGTTGTTGTTTTAATTGGGACAATCCTTTGTCCCCTGTAAGCACTGTTTGTAACAATCTCGGAAGTTTTCTGGAGCCAGAAAAACGTCATCAGCTGGGCAGGCAGAAGAAAGCCTGCAGGGGGACAACCCAGCTGTGGGAATGAAAAACATTTGAGGCAAGTGGATAGAGGGAGGTAGCAGCAAAGGGCTGGGGATTGGAACATGTCTGGGGTCTTAAAGAGAGCACAGCAAAGGGTTGGCAATTACATTTGGGAAACCAGATCACACTGGTGTCCTCTAGGTTCTTAAAGATTAATTTCCCTTGTCATGACATTCCACATGATAGATCTGTATTTCAGTGAGCATGCAAAATACGCTATCCTTTAAGGTGGTCATTTCAAACTCAAACCCTAACATTGCAACTGCAGGAGGTGCAAGGAAATATAACTCAATCTGGCTAATGTGCAGTTGTACACTTCATGCCAAAGGCTATGCAATTTGATCTTTTCCTTTGTCCACAATTACCTCTAGGGGATAGGGGTTTAATAGATGCATCTTTGAGGATTCCTGAACCTAAGGCCAGGAGAATTGAGCTATATTAAATTTGAGAGGAAATCTTCAGATATTTCATGGTGTTCTGGATCTGTGCCATAGGTTCTTAGGGTGGCTGCTTGGGTATTCATTCAGTATTCAATAATTATTTATTCAGCTTTTATTTATTGAACACCAGCTATGATCCAGACACTAACAACTATGTTCTATGATCTACAAATGTTTTGCCTGCGTTACCCCTAAACTAATTTTAAAAAACATGTATCATCGCATTTGACACGTAAAATGTTTCCGTATAAGTTTAAGTTTGTTTTGTTAATATGATATATAATATTACACATTTTATAAGGTGAAGTTCACAGTAATTTGTCATGATTCAATAAAATATTGATCAGCGCAGCCTGATCCTAAATGCATCCTGATCCTAAAATAAATCACAACATATTTACCAATAGATATTCTTCCTTGAACAAGTTAGTCTTAGAAGACATTCAGTTAAATTTTAAAATGCACAAGTCATAACAGCTATTTTGAATGTTCTATATCCAGAACTTTCCAACTGGGGCCAAGATTCACTTTTTAAAAATTAGTAATAAGAGAAGGATATTTGAAGTGATGAAAAGGAAAAACCTACAACCAAGAATATTCTATCCAGTAAGGCTCTCATTCAGATTCAATGAAGAAATCAAAAGCTTCACAGATAAGCAAAAGCTAAGAGAATTCAGCACCACCAAACCAGCTTTACAACAAATGCTAAAGAAACTTCTCTAGGTGGAAAAAAAAGACCACAACTAGAAACAAGAAAATCACAAATGGGAAAGCTCACCAGTAAAGGCAAACATACAGTAAAAGTAGGAAATCATCCACACACAAGTATGATATCAAAACCAGCAACCATGAGAAGAGGAGAGCACAAATGCAGGAAATGGGAAATGGATTTGAAATTAAGAGACCAGCAACTTAAAACAACCTCGTATATATATAGACTGCTGTATCAAAACCTCATGGGAACTTCAAACCAAAAAATGACAACAGATACACACACAAAAAAGAACAAGCACTCCAAACACAACACTAGAGATAGTCATCAAATCACAAGAGAACGAAAGAGGAAGGGAAGAAAAAAAGACCTACAAAAACAATCCAAAACAATTTTAAAAATGGCAGTAAGAACATACATATTGATAATTACCTTAAATGTAAATGGATTAAATGCTCCAACCAAAAAACATAGACTGGCTGAGTGGATACAAAAACAAGACCTGTATATATGCTGTCTACAAGAGACCCATTTCAGATCTAGGGACACATACTGACTGAAAGTGAGGGGATGGAAAAAGGTATTCCATGCAAATGGAAATCAAAAGAAATCTGGAGTAGCAATACTCGTATCAGAAAAAATAGACTAAAGACTGTTACAAGAGACAAGGAAGGATACTACATAATGATCAAGGGATCAATCCAAGAACAAGATAAGAGAAGGAAATAAAGTGCCTTTGTACATTTAGGATGCCCTGATCAACCATTAAGAATATCTTTGTTGGGCTTCCCTGGTGGTGCAGTGGTTGAGAATCTGCCTGCCGATGCAGGGGACATGGGTTCAAGCCCTGGTCTGGGAGGATCCCACATGCTGCGGAGCAACTAGGCCCGTGAGCCACAACTACTGAGCCTGCGCGTCTGGAGCCTGTTCTCCTCAATAAGAGAGGCCGTGATAGTGAGAGGCCCGCGCACCACGATGAAGAGTGGCCCCCACTTGCCGCAACTAGAGAAAGCCCTCGCACAGAAATGAAGACCCAACACAGCCAAAAATAAATATAAAAAATTAATTAATTAATTAATTAACTTAAAAAAAAAGAATATCTTTGTTAAAACCAGTATTCCAAATTCTATTTTAGTTTTTCATCCCAAAGTGGATTTTATACCTCTGGCTAATGCAATATATCAAGATTTGGAATGCGTGACGGTTTTGCTTTTTTTCCCCACATAAAATAGCAAAAGACTTATTGTAAACACAGGCATATTCCAGACAATTCTAAGAAAAAGAACCATGGAAGTTGAGGATCTGGAAATTGAGTCCCTAAAACAATTCATGCTGTGCACACCGTGGAAAACCTTTGAATACTTTTTATACATATTCATTTCAAGGCTAAGTTTGTTAGACATTTGATTTTTGATATAAAAGTTCAAAATTGAGAGAATTTCTACTAATACTGCCTGGATTATAAATTAGGAATGACAGATTTCTGCCAGGGGTTCATTAACCTCCCCAATGTATTCAGAAAGCCTCATTTAAATCCTAAGAAACAATAATTCTGTGAAATAAAGGCAGGGTCCTCTCCAACTTTAGTTGCTTCACCCTGTTCTCTGTATGTCATTAAGCAGAAAAGAGATTCCAAGGAATTCTCTACTTTGAACATAGACCACCTTCTCAACTGTAACATGTCCATTACTGCTGTTGATCACGGGGTGAATGGGAAGAGGAACCCTTCCCATATGGTCTCAGCACCTAGAGAAATCTAAACAGTACATGGCTTTTTATTTTTGCTTGTTTTTGACCATTTCCCCCTCATTTGGAATATATAGGACAGAACACTTCTATCCCATGTTCAAAAAGCATTTCCAGAGTGCTTTGGCAGCAGTGGTTGGAGCCCTTTATACTCCGCATATAATTATGAAGCCCTTTATAATTCTGCAGTTGGTTCAGTATAACTGTCCTAACCAAAACAGAGGAAGAAACTACACAATTTTACGTTTTCTTTTAAATCCAGAATTGAATGTCTATAATATAGAATTTTCATTGTAGCCTTACAAATTTGCTTGACCTCATGACCTGCAGCAAGGTAACATGGTAGGAAGAAATTTGGAGTTATATTGCAATCTGAATTATGCCTTCACAGTTAATTTGTTGTACGAGTTACTTAACTGAGTCTCCGTTTCCTCCTTGATAAAATGGGTATAATACTACCTTCAGCAGCATTTCCCTCCTTACCTAATCTTAAAAATCTCATGAGGTGTCTTTAAAAACTACTTATTCACAGGCTTCTCATAGAGACTAATTCTGTAGGCCTGGATGTGGTCCAGGGATCTATATTTTTTAATGAATCCTATCCTGGTGATTATATGATAAGGTAAGACAGGGAAATACTGCTTTATAGAATTGTTGCAAAGATTAAAGATGCTCTTATACATTTATTATACAGACAGTGTCTGGTCTACATGAGATATGAACTCCGTAGTACTTCCCAGATAGACATGGGTCTAAGGGGGGGATTGGTTCCCTAACATCAATATGAGTCTAAGAGACTCACTGACAACAACTATTTCCAGGCAGGTTCATCTTCACTCCTAGTACTTAGCCACTGTGTTTAGGGGTGGGCTTGAGGATTTCTAAAACAAATAAAAAAGTAAAGTAACACATAACAAACACACCAGTGCACTTTGGGAGAAACACAGTGTGGATTCATAGCTGTCAACACACCCATTACTGCTGGCTTGTTTCATATCCTCGTGTGGTGTACACCTGTGTCGTGTTGGCAATGCATAGCTTTGCAATTTTCTTTGCATCGTGTATCCTGTTGGTCTTTACAAAACAAGTACTCTTCCTCCCTGTATCAAGTATGATAAATAGAGGATGTATGATTTTATTATTTTCTATTCTTTGTATAGCATCAAATTTTCCTTTCCAATGAAAAGCACATTGAAAATTCAAATACTGATGTACAGGTAGATATGAAAACTTAACATACTTTCAAACTGCTGTTTAGAAGACCTTCTTTATGATTATAGAGTAGGTCAATGTTGGTAAAGATTTCTGTGCCCAAACGTAAACACTTATGAATTTGAAATGTTTCATGAGTTGGAGTAAGTTTTCACTTATAGTATCATGGGTTTAGAAATGAGAACATGAGAACCCCACGAAGATGTGTGTGGCGTGTGTGTGCGCACGTGGAACACACCGACACGGAACCCACCGACACAGAGGCTCGACTGTACTAAGCCATTCCACCTAAGGGACTTGAGCATCCTTGAATTTTGGCAACAGTGGGGGTTCCTGGAACCAATTCCCTGTGGACGCCGAGGGACAACTTTAATATTATGAGATTGAAAGTGAAATTTCTTATTACTTGCTAATTTTATGCCTAATGGTTTTCATATTAGGAAGGCTTGGAAGAACTTGGGTTTCCTGGAGACAGGGCTTCTTGCAAGTGTATCAAGAATACAGATTGAAGTTTCATGATTAAAAATTCTCTTTTGTTTCATAAATGTCACCTTATTAGCAGAATAAGACCATCAATGCAACATTCAAATGATATATATATACACACACACATATAAACAATCCATTGTTCCAACAGTTATTTAATTGAGCTAATGTTTATTGTTTTGGCTGATTTCATTTAGTATAAAATGTACAAACTTTATGCTTCTCTAATCTCATTTAATTCTCTTTTACTTCTTCTAAGAATTAGGCTAGACTAATAGACAAATGGCCTCTCACCATATTCTAATCTGATTTTTGAGGAAACAATTGATGGAAGCTGATAAAATTGAAAATATTGCTCTTTTATAGTTGGGAAGATGGAAAAAAGCACAGCAAAATATAGCCCTCAATATTCATTTGCAGTGAAAAAAACTCAATTTCTGTTTAAGAAAGAACTACTTTAAGACCTGTGTAAATATTGCTTGAGAATATAAAATGTACCATTTAAATTTAGAGTCATAAATAAGAAAGCAGGCAGCATTTTATCCTCTAGGTGTGCTGGGAGGAGAAGCAAACATTTGAGATGAAGCACGGTCCCAAAAGATCACCCAGAAGGTTGGAGCAAGAGGTTTACGCAATAGCAATAGCCACAGAGATTGAATCAAAACCTAAGAAACCTTTTGATTAAAAAAAGTAGGGTGAAGAGGTGGTTCACAGTTCTAACACAGAACTCTGCCTAAGTAACTCAATCTATTTCTGCCTTTGCCATTTGGAGGAAAATAAACAGTAAGTCCGTGAAGAGTCATGGACTAGAATCATTACGCTATTACACACTCCTGAGATACAGAGGGGCAAGAGGCAAGTTACATGTGTGACAGGAGGAGGCACTTCAACTCCTGAACTCTGGATGAGTTACTAAGAGAGAAGTTTGCGTAAGTTACTAAGCTTGTCTGTTACCAAGAGAAAGGAATAGGAGTTATCTCATATAATCAGTTATTTTACCATCCTTATTCTTTCCTATTTTCCAGTTTGATTCCTTCCCTAGGTATTTTAAGCTGATATTTATATAACCTGTAAAATAGGTAGGGACCTATGCTACATGCCTGTGTTTCATTTTTATTTATTTGGAATGTTCAGTTGATAAGGCAGATCTCACACAGGAGTTCTTCATGCAAAGAGCACTCTAAGTACACCTGTGTTGTCATTTCCGGGTTCCAAAGATCAGGACAATGTTTGAGAGAGTTTGAATCAGTCTCAGAGTCTCTAACATAATTACCGGTTTAAAGCATCCAGGGGAATTACTGCCTGACTTCCTGACAGATGAAATTAAAATATCCAAGGCTACTCATTTATTTCAGGTATTCACAAGACGATTGGGTTGAAAAGCCCCAACCTGGAGAGTATTTTTATTTTTAGTGTCAGATAATAGCAATTATATGACCATATGTTGTTTATTAAAATAAAACATTTTTTCTAAAAAATAATCAATATCTTGATACACATGTGGTCTTACTTCTCAGCCTCCTGCCCCCATGAACAAATTTAAATTCTTACTGTGTAGAAGGAGGAAGGGACGGTCAGCACATAAGGACAAAGAAAATTTACTTCTAGTGAACAATATAGCATAGAGAAAGACATCACTCATTGGCTTATAATCTACTTCTATCAAAAAATTCTATTTAAATGCTTTGCTAGAGGATTGGAAAGGAAGGAAGTTATGAGCCAGATGACAGATACGTTGGTTTGTGTGACCTTGGTATTCAAATCTCAGCCTCAGAAATGTGGTTCATTTAGGATGACATATTCAATGTGTTAATAATCTCAAAGAAAACACATAGAAGACATCGGTCCCCCACACCACCCACATCTCTGTATATCTGCTTGCTGTGGTGACCAGGACACTCTCAAAAGTGAGAGAGAGATCAGATGATTTGTTACTAGATGAAAAAAATGAAATCATGTCTCAGGGCTTAAGCCACTTCATCCCATTGGTCCTTCCAGACCCTGCAAAGAGTATGCTCCTCTGTATTTCTGCTACTCCTTTTCTTGGCCCTTGTTCATTCCTAAGGATCCCCAGATGTACTGGCATTGGACTCTTTTTAACACCTCTGTGTCTGGCCTCACATTCCAGCAGAATTTTCAGCAAATATGGGGCTTTAAAATGTGAGATGTGGGAGGGAGAGTAGGAAAGAGAAGTGGAGTGCAGCTAAGAAAGCAAGGATCACCCCAGGGATTGGGGTAGATATGTCCTGCCTCAACACAACTCAAGTGCTATTTTGGTCAAAAGGAAGTCTAGGCAAACAAATCAAACAAAATTCATCAACCAAGTTGTTAATAAAGGTTTTAATACAACTTTACTAGCGTCAATCTGAAATCCTATACTTTTTTCAAATTTTTTTCCCTCACATCCAGCAGTAAAGTGTTTCTGGAACTATGTTTGGGATGCTATCTGAAATCTATCCCATTTGTTTTTGTTTGTTTTAATCAAAGAAGGCAATTTTGTAGCAATAAAGATGAGCAGAAAATATTAGCATGGCATATGACCCCTGTCTGCCCCCCCAGCCAGCACTGCATTATATATTCCAGTGATAGGGTCTGCTTGCACATCCCTCAGTCAGCCACACACCCTCATGTCTATGGATCTGCAGACACTTTTCCTCTGCCACAAATACCTTTCCTCCATTCACTTCATCATCAGAATAATTCCAACTCATTCAGAGATTATATCAAATAACTTCACTTTTTGGAAATCTTCTGGGCTAGTTCCTCACTCCTAGCTGATTTGGATGTCCAATTTAACCTGCATTCTGCTAACACCTCATGCTTATTTGTCCCATGACACAGACCATGTTCTGTTAAATTCTTCCTCTGCCTTCTTTATACTCTTTGATTATGGAAATCATCTTTCATGTCGATATTCTCCAATGGTCACGTGGAATAAGTTAGCATTCCACATTTTGTCCAGTAATGAATTAATGAATGAGATATTGTTGCAACAGTGGTTTGAAATTTGTACCATCGATTTGATAAAAATGCTCATACAAGTACCCATCAGCAGATGGTAAAAAGAATGAACTTGAAAATCAAGAGATGATTTTGTATATATTTTGAAATAGATTTTAAAAAATCAACTAAGTCCTATATAAATCATTTGTAACCTGTAACTGTTTAACTTAGGACGCCATATGTGTTTAAAAAAAGAAAGAAAATTGATGGATGAGTAATTTTCCAACCAGCAACTTGGCTGCAAATATTTCATGTTGAGCCTCAGATTCACGTTTTCAAGTGCTATCATCAGCTCCTTTACATTACATTCCTATAACTGATGATATTTTTCACATATAAATTATCTAAAGTGAAAAGTAGGCTCTTTATATCTAAGTGGTATTGATGGTCTCTGCCACAGCAGTAATGCTGTCCTAGCAGCCATTCATAGTAATGACTCTGTATTTCATCTCTTTCCTAACTGTCCTCAGGAAATTGTTTAAGCCTCTTGGTGGGTGGGAGCTATGACACTGGGTACTTCTGAGGATCAGATGAACCTGTTGACATTCCACCCTAAATACTTCTTTCTAAATTTTCTTTGCCTTTGTCTCTCAATATTTTTCTTATTGGAGGTCATATCTGATAGTGTTCCTAGTTAACCTCCACCACTATGAGATATTTTTGTAAAGAAGCAAAAAGGTGAGCAACTAATGATGGCTTCCTTTAAACATCCTAAAGGTATGTAGGTGGAATACTAAAGGGATTCAATTTCTTGATACACCTTAGTCACTGCAATATAACAACCAGCACAAAACAACTAATGCTTTCCAAATGCTCACCCCATGGAATGCCACCACCAAAACATTTATTTAACGTCTAACTTGTTTATGATCTTAAACAAATTGAGTTAAACAAGGTTCTCACCATGTTAAATTAGTTAAATCTCATTGGCATGTCAATTTTTATCCCAAAATGTGGACAGCGTGTCTATGTTATGAACCAAATTCATTTCAAATCATGTCTACCATTCTTACACACACCTAACAACTCCCCTCATTATGCCCACACATCAGAATTTTGGGGACACCCATACGTTTTTCAGGCCCTGCTCCCAAGTTTAAGAACTTAGAGAAATTTGCAAAGAACTTATTCAGCTTAAACTAGATTCATATTTGGTATTTGTAGAAAGATTCTATGAGCCTATTGCGTGCGCAAAAAGGAAAAAAATAAGAACTCTACCTTCTAGGTCAAATTTCCTAAGTGAAATGTTTGTTACATGTTTTGAGTCCAAGCAGAGATGTCACTGTGTGTTTGAAAAGGTTAAGTCTTTATAAGACTCCTGTACAGTTTAGCTGCACAGTCTAGAGACTAGAGTGATTGGATTCCCTTGTTCTGTAGGAAAAGGAAAGACACAGCCACACCTGGGCACAGCAGGTAGCAGATAGGATGGATTACAGTCTGACTATAACATTTTCAGGGTTTAAATGAGATCACCAGAACTTTATTCACACAAACAAATCAAGTTGTTTCCACATTAACGTTGGATGAGGTGATTTTTATTACAAAACCCAGCACTCGCCAGGCTCTTTTCTGAGGGCGGATCAAAAGCATAAGGACCTGGTCATGTGCTGCTTTTCATCTCCTCTGCGTGAGCACAGCACTGACTAGCACACACTGATCAAATTCTGCCTACGATTTTAAACAGGACGCTTTGGAAAAGCCAAGAACGAGCTCTTGAAATAATACTGTTTATCCCATAGTAACGAGAATTGGAGCTGTACTTTTATAAATGGTACACTGAAAGCTGTTTACAACTTGCAAATGATGATTCCAAGAAACATCAGGATGCCTTTCTTATACTTAGACATTAATAAATAACAGCAAATTTGCTAAAAAGTCCAGTCCTGCTTTTTGGGAACCTTCCAAAAAGAAATCACAGTTCTTTAAAACACAGTTTCATAGAATGAATCAGTTAAAAGAGTAATCAGCCAGTTACTGATTATATAATAATAGTTATTATTAATATTTAACAGTAACTGTGCATAGAGCTATTTGTCTTCAAAGCAGTGAATTTCTTAAGTATTAACAAATTAACTCTCTCTGTCACAACTGCCAACATGTGTTTGGAGAGCTCTACAGAGAAGTTCATTTAACATCTATATGTCTTGTCCTCGTAATGTCTACAGGAGGTCTTTCCATTGTTAGATAAACCTGTTTGGATGTACAGAGATGGGGTAATTATACACACCCATGTCCTGCTGTCTGGCTGGTTCAATGCCAAGTTCTCAACCAATACCCAATCACAGGCAAAAAATGTATTTCCAGTGATAGAGCCAGGATGGTTTTCACTGAGGACAGTCTTTGCCGAAAATAACACAAAAATTGTCTGGGAATTTGGATGCATTACCTGGGTGTGGTGAGGAGGAGTTCAGTACTCTCCACATAACCTCAGCCCAGCCGTAGATCCTTAAATTCACCATCTCACCAGCCAAAAAGACTCCTCCTGCTAACAGATGCCACAGTTGCTAGAGCTTCTCTACAAACTGCACGTATTTTCATGAGACCCTGAAAATAACAGGCTCCTGGAAACTACAGATATTTTGCAGATGTGCTTTTTACAAAATGATTTCACAATTTGCCTAAGCACTTTATCGATGTGTCACTTTACAGACAAAGACCAAGCACTGGTCTTCATTACAGATTACAAATTTCAATTGTAATCACTTTTCCTTGATAATTTCCAAAATTGTAAACATTCAAGAATTCTACTTATTGGATATTTAATGATATTAAGGAATTATTTTTAACTCTAAGTTTTGATAATATTAATAGTATTGCAGTTATTTTTCCAAAGTTCTTTTCTCTTAAAGAAACAACTCCTCAACAAAATACTACCAAACCAAATCCAACAATACATTGAAAGGATCATACACCATGATCAAGTGGGATTTATCCCAGGGATGCAAGGATTCTTTAATATCTGTAAACCAATCAGTGTGATACACCACATTAACAAACTGAAGAATAAAAACCATATGATCATCTCACTAGATGCAGAAAAAGCTTTTGACAAAATTCAACACCCATTTATGATAAAAGCTCTCCAGAAAGTGGGCATAAGAGGGAACCTACCTCAACATAATAAAGGCCATATATGACAAATCCACAGATGACATCATTCTCAATGATGAAAAGCTGAAAGCATTTCCTCTAAGATCAGGAATAAAACAAGGATATCCACTCTTGCCACTTTTATCAAACATAGTTTTGGAAGTCCTAGCCACGGCAATCAGAGAAGAAAGAGAAATAAAAGGAATACAAATTGGAAAAGAAGAAGTAAAACTGTCACTGTTTGCAGATGGCATGATACTATACATAGAAAATCCTAAAGATGCCACCAGAAAACTGCTAGAGCTCATCAATTAATTCAGTAAAGTTGCAGGATACAAATTAATACACAGAAATCTGTTGCATTTGTATACACTAACAGTGAAAGATCAGAAAGAGAAATTGAGGAAACAGTCCCATTTACCATTGTATGAAAAAGAATAAAATACCTGGGAATAAACCTACCTAAGGAGGCAAAAGGCCTGTATTCTGAAAACTATAAGATGATGAAAGAAATTGAAGATTTCACAAACAGATGCAAAGATATACCATGGTCTTGGATTGGAAGAGTCAGTATTGTCAAAATGACTAAACTACCCAAGGCAATCTACAGATTCAGTGCAATCTCTATCAAGTTACCAATGGCATTTTTGACAGAACTAGAACAAAACATTTTAAAATTTGTATGGAAACATAAAAGACCCTGAATAGCCAAAGTAATCCTGAGAAAGAAAAACAGAATGGAGGAATCAGACTCCCTGACTTCAGGCTATACTACAAAGCTACAGTCATCAAAGCAGTATGGCACTGGCACAGAAACAGAAATAAAGATCAATGGTACAGGATAGAAAGCCCAGAAATAAACCCACACACCTATGGTCAATTAATCTGTGAAAAAAGAGGCAAAAATATACAATGGAGAAAAGACAGTCTCTTCAGTAAGTGGTGCTGGGAAAACTGGACAGTTACATGTAAAAGAATGAAATTAGAACATTCTCTAAAACCATACACAAAAATAAACTCAAAATGGATTAAAGACCTAAATATGAGGCTGGACACTATAAAACTCTTAGCGGAAAACATAGGCACAACACTCTTTGACACAAATTGCAGCAATATCATTTTGGATCCACCTCCTAGAGTAGTGAAGAGGAAAACAAAAATTTAAAAAATGAGACCTAATTAAACTTAAAAGGGCAAAGGAAACCATAAACAAAACAAAAAGACAACCCACAAAATGGAAGAAAATATTTGCAAACAAAGTGATAGACAAGGGATTAATCTCCAAAATATACTAAGAGCTCATGCAGCTCTATATCAAAAAAGCAAACAACCCAAGCAAAAAATGGGCAGAAAACCTAAATAGACATTTCTCCAAAGAAGACATACAGATGGCCAAAAGGCACATGAAAAGATGCTCAACATCACTAATTATTAGAGAAATGCAAATCAAAACTACAGTGAGATATCACCTCATACCAGTCAGAATGGTCATCATCAAAAAGGCTACAAACAATAAATGCTGGAGAGAGTGTGGAGAAATGGGACCCCCCCACACACTGTTGGTGGGAATGCAAATTGGTACAACCACTATGGAGAACAGTATGGAGGTTCCTTAAAAAGCTAAAAATGGAACTACCATATGATCCAGCAATCCCACTCCTGGGTGTATATCCAAAGAAAACCATAATTCGAAAAGATACATGCACCCCAATGTTCATTGCAGCAGTACTTACAATAGCTAAGACATGGAAGCAAACTAAATGTCCATTGACAGAGGAATGGATAAAGAAGATGTGGTACAGATGTACAATGGAATATTACTCAGTCATAAAAAAGAATGAAATAATGCCATTTGCAGCAACATGGATGGACCCAGAGATTATCATACTGAGTGAAATAAGTCAGACAAAGACAAATATCATATGATATCACTTATATGTGGAATCTAAAAGAAAAATGATACAAATGAACTTATTTACAAAACAGAAACAGACTTAAAGACTTTGAAAACAAACTTATGGTTACCAAAGGGGAAACATGGGGGGAGGATAAATTAGAAGGTTGGGATTAACATATACATCCTACTGAATATAAAATAGATAATCAACAAGGACCTACTGTATAGCACAGGGAACTCTACTCAATATTCTATAATAATCTATATGGGAAAAGAATCTAAAAAAGAATAGAGGGACTTCCCTGGTGGTCCAGTGGTTAAGACTCCACACTCCCAATGCAGGGGGCTCGGGTTCGATCCCTGGTCAGGGAACTAGATCCCGCATGTCGCAACTAAAAAGATTCCACATGCTGCAACAAAGACCCGGCAAAGCCAAATAAAGAAACACTTTAAAAAAAAAAAAAAAAAGAAAGAAAGAAATATGTGTATGTATAACTGAATCAGTTGTACACTTGAAACACAACATTGTAAATCAACTATACTCCAATATACAATAAAAATTAAAGTTAAAAAAAGAAACAACTGAAATACTTGTGGATGAAATAACATGCTGTGTAAGATTTATTTTAAAATGCTCTGCAGAAAGTGAGGATGAGTTGGGGTATGTGGATGAAGCAAGGTTAGCCATGAGTTAAAAATTGTTTAATCTATGGGATGGGCACATGGGGATTCACTCATACTATTCTCTCTACCTTCATGTATGTATAAAAATTTCCATGAAAAGAACATTAAAGAATTCCTGCAACATAGGCAGAACTCTAAAACTAATCTTTAAGGAGCAGCCAACTACAAACGTAATCTGAAATCACTCGGTTCCACACAAAAAGCACAGGCAGCATCTTGACAACATGGAATCAAAATTTTTTCCTTCTCCTGATTCCATCCTCGCCTTGGAGGAGCTGAAAAGGCCACCTCAGATCAGACTGCATTAGGCTGACAAGACCTCTGATAATGTGAGTAAACTTCTGAGCTTCTATAAACTGGATTATTCACAATCTACCATATGGTGGTAGCCATGACATCACTGAATTTATAAATTAGTGCTTTAGCCTCTGGTCCTCAAATCTCTGTAGTGAAAACTTGTCCCAGGAGCCCTACAGGAAAACATCCATTTCAAGCCATTGTCATACATTGACATTTACTAAAGTGCTACTAATGTAGGCATTTTAGGGGTGGTAAAGATGCATAAGACATGGTCACTGCCCTCGAGAGACTCATATAGGATAGAAACAAGCCATTGCTTTTGTGAGTAGTCAAAACTCAGGTAGTGGCAGTACACATACTCTCAACTCATCTTTTCAGGGAGCACACAGGAACTCCATTATCTTGGAATGAGCAAACAAAGGAGAAGAGAGTTGATATCAGACTGAGTGAAAAGTTTCTTTCTAAGTACATTCGTGTACTTTCGGTTTTGGAATAACTGGGGT
Source organism: Balaenoptera ricei (assembly GCF_028023285.1). Lineage (NCBI taxonomy): Eukaryota > Metazoa > Chordata > Mammalia > Artiodactyla > Balaenopteridae > Balaenoptera > Balaenoptera ricei. Next base: position 110,539,106 of record NC_082643.1, read on the forward strand.
GCATGTATGACCTGGAGGTGTAGGACTGTATCTGTTGATACTAACCACATCAGCTGCAGCTGGTGTTCCCCTCTGCCTACCTCAAATTCACCCCTTGACAGTTGTTTGAAAGGTACCATAAAAATAAAATGTTTTCTTTAAAATGCCACATTGTTTGGCAACACTTGCTAAATGTCTATCTAAATGACAGGGCTCTCTGTTTCTCAGGAAAAATAAAAGTACCTGAGGAAAGTTACTTTCTGAATGGCCTTCCTATAAGCCCACATCTGTATAGCACCTTCTGATTGGCAAAGAGCCTTCATGCACATTCTTTCATTCAGTTGGGAAGTGAGTTGAATAGGATTTTAAAAATAATTTATTGATGTGAAATTCATGTAACAAAATTAAACATTTTTTTAAAAGTAAGTCAGTGGCATTCAGTACATTCACAGTCTTGTGCCACCACTACCTCTATCTAATTCCGAAACATTTTCACCACTCCAAAATACCCCTCCTCTGCCCACCAAACAGATTAAGCAGTGTGGGTAGGCATTATCAACTTCAGCTTTGTAGGTAAGGAAGCCTAATCAGAGACTGTTAAGTGGCCTGCAGTTAGTAAGTGCTAGAGCCTGAAACAGAACCCATTTTTTGTAACTCTAAATTCTTTACCAGACCAGTTGTTCTCAAACTTTAGCCTGCATGGAATCACCTAGAGGTGATTGCATGGCTCCAGCCTCAAGGATTCTGGTTAAGTCTAGAGCAGAGCCTGAGCGATTGCATTTCTAATAAGCTCCCAAGTGATACTGACGTTGCAGGAGACCACACTTTGAGAACCATCATGCTAGACTGAGTTGCCTATTCGCCTATTTTCTAATTATAGGTTTTGCTAATTCAACCAAGGACCGTTGTATATTTAAACAAAGTAGGCTTATAGGAGGTGTCCACTTTCTCTACATCACAGGTTTATTGGCTGGATCAACATCAAAATGAAAATGTGTAGGTAAAAGCAGCTTTAAAATAATTATGTATCAGCTTTAAAATAATTATGTAAATTAGTCTTATTCCTTGCTGAAGATCAGTCTTCTTACTTAACTAGTTAAGCTCTTCCAGCCTGTCTGAGGAAACTACTAAACTGTTTCAATTTGTACTTCCAAAATGCCAGAACTAGAGGTGTCTCCTGTCTTGGGTCTGACACACAGTGCCTGGCATGGTATAGTCATTAATGTTGAATGAATTAGTTTGCTTAAAATCAAAGGTAACAGGGCTTCTTTTAGTATTACTTGAGGCACTTACTAGATATATAGCTTCAAGCAACCTGTCTGATTGACATGATGGACACAGGTCAATCCTTACCCATAAGGTTTCCTGCCAGTGTCCTAGTCTGTGTGCACCAAAAGGTCTTAGAAGCACCGATAAGGGCATCCACTCCTCTCCTGCATCTCTGCAGGAGTCGATGCCAGTGTTTTAGCATCAACTCCCAACCACTTTCTTTGCCCTACCCCATGTGTGTACATGTGTATAGATGACAACTGGCAATATAGCCAACATATATTCCAACATCTGCCTACCAGATCTGTGCACGCTCTCCAGGTCACTTTGCTTGGGGTTGAGTGTGGACGAGCATTGTTGGGGGGTAAACGGTAGAGCTGACAATGTCTTGTTTCTAAAGTGCTGGGATCCTTTAATCTTCTTTCTTCCTTTGATGTCTGAGATTTCCTTCTTTATGCACTGACACTGGGACTAAATGAAACACCAGGAAACCATTTACCAGTAAAGGGTGTGTGTTACAAACACCTGCAGAGCCCATTGTACCAGGTGACTTGAATTACACATTTCTAGAGCTCTGCTCTGCGTGGGGGGTGGCTATTTGGACTCTTATTTTGGGTAAAAAGATGACAGCTCTGGTCACATTTTTATGACTTCTATTTATTTTCTATCCATACATAAAGGCACAAACAATGGAGAACGGGACCTTTTTGTCTCTGATGAATATAAAAGCAGCTGCTTGAAAACACATAGAATCTTTGTACAAATGGCTTTTGGATTCAAACAAAAGAGATAATATTGTTGTGGTCCAAATAGCTGAGCACTGGGAGGTGGAATTCTGGGTTCAAGTCCTGACTCTTGCATATCAGCATGTACACTTTGAACACATCACTTAACACCTGTGGGCTTCTGGTTTCCATCTACATAATGAAGGAAATCACCTTTAAAAAGCTTTGTTTTGTTTTTTGTTTTTAAAAAGCTATTTGTTGCAACTAATTAAAAAATTGCCCATTTTCCAGGGGCTACTTGTCATTAACCTGTTTCTTTAGCATTACAGAAATAATATGATTACCTCCTTTTATTGTTTGTTTCCATCTAGTAGAACAAACTAGAGATCTAGACAAAACCTTTGATAAATATGAAATAGCATCAACCTCTCAACAACCTGACACTACAAAAAATTCTAATAATAGCTAATATTTATTGAGTGTTTACTATGGACCATGGGCTGTGTTAAGTGCTTTACAAGCAATAACTTGGGTGTGAGCCTTCCGCACAGTGTAAAACATGTCTTGAATTGCAAAACTTCAGTTCATTTCCAAATTGGAATGTCAAAAAGGTCCCAGTAGGTAATATGTTTTGTGAAAATCAATATAGGTAGGGATGATCCTTTGGAGATCTTCAAAAAAATATTACAAATGCTATTCTATTTCTTTTTCACAGAAGTCCTCCCCATCTCAGTAAATGGCAAGTCTATAATGGCAGTTGTCAGGCCAAAACCTTGTTGCCATGCTGTATTCCTCTCTTTCTCTTAACTTCATATCGATCACCAAATCCATTGAGCTCTACCCTCAAAGTGTTTTTGGAATCCAGTCTTTTCTCACCATCTGCACTGCTCCACTCCACTCCATGCCTCCCATCTTTGCTCTGCCATCCCAGAATTCTCCTACACCATTTTATTCTCAACACAGCGGCCTTAGTGGGCCTGTTGAAATGGAAGATCAATCCTGTGAGTTGCTAACTAAAAACAGTCCGCTGGCTTTGCATCTCCACACAAAAGCCTGAACCCCTTCTGTTTGAGATGAGCTGGCCCTGTGCTTCTTTGTCACTACTCACCCCACTCCAGCCATGCTGACCTCCTTGCTGTAATTCCTACACACCAGACATCTTCCAACTTCGGACCCAGCACCAGCTCTTCTCTTTGCTGGAAGGCTCTTCCTTAGAGAGCCACCTGGCCCGCTCTCTCCTCTCCTTCAAGTCTTCGCTTACTTTACTATTGAGGCCCCCGTGACATCTCGCTCTACTGCTCCCTCAGCTCCTTTACCACTTTATTTTTCTCTATAGCATTTCTCACCCTCTGACATGCTGCTTATTTTAATCATTTGCTTGTTTATTGTCTCTCCCCTCACTGAAGTTTAAGCACCATGAGGGCAGGGATTTTTTATTTTGCTTAGTTTATGACTGTATCTCCAACATCTAGAACTGTGCCTGGCATATAATATATGCTTAAAAATGAGTGAATGAATGAATTGATGTATTTTATAAACATAGTTTTGCACATCTAGCATTAACGGGGTCCTTTTCCCTCCTGCTCTCTCTTTTAGGGTCTGTAGACTCTTATTTCTCTAATCTTTTTAAGTTTCTCTTGTAAAAGTTTGGCCCACTACCTGAATATATTGTTTTCCTGAGTTTGACTAGTGAGAGTTTAGTTAGAGTAGTGTATCTTTAGTTCTCCCTGTCTACTAGCAAACTGTCTTTCCCTAGCAAAATTCTCTTATTAAAACCAAAATCTCTAACTATGCTCATTCTCTCTTTTATTGGTAAATTTCTTGAAAGAGTAGTTTACACATGTAGTCTTCTCTTTCTGGCTGCTAATCTATTCCTTAATTCATCATTTAACCTGAGATCTGACGTTACCAATGTGCAGAAACTCTCATTCACCCCTGGTCATACTTCACTTTTTAAGAGCTCGATTCAGAGGGTTATCCTTGATCATGTCATTCTCTTTCTGAAGGAAATGATTGTCCTCTATGGACAATGATTTTCTCCTTAGCTTCTAGCACTCATCATCCTGGTTCTTCACCTTATCTTAAGTGGGTCCTCTTCATTCCCTCACCTTTCTAACACAGTAATCCTAAACATCTCTGGTCTCAGATTTTAAAATTTTTTTGTAGAATCTTTCACTCCAGAATTCTGTCCACTTCTGTGGCTGACTGTCTTCTACAGATAGCATTCTCAACAATAATGACATTTCCCATTCACTGCCTAACATCTTCTGGGTCTCTTCTGGCATCCTAAATGTTGCATATTTACATCTGCACTCACTAGGGTTCAATCAAAACCATCTCTTCCTCATGACTTTCCTATTTCTCTTTAAACGTCCTCTAAAAATGTGAAAATTTGGAGTGGTTCAAAAATTCGAAAGGAGACCAACAGAACCTTGTAACTAAGGGAGTAGAGGATGAGATTATAGAGGGAGGGAAGGGAAGCAGTGTTCAGAGCATTCTTAATGATAAAGTTAAACCTGTTAAACTCTAACGTTTAATGTTTAATCACATATGGAAAAACTTTAAAAGCTCTTGATTCTGAGTGGTGGAAGTCAGAGACTTAATTATTCTTTTAAATTATTAGTGTTTTAAAATTTTCTCCAAAAATATGGCTCTTAAGAAAAAAATAATTGATATGTCTATCATTTGGGAAAACATTTTTATTAAATAGAAAATAATGCAGTCAATAATTTGCTTATTTTTTCTAAATGCCATTAAACAAAAATGCATGTTTGGAAATAACTACATGTTTGGTGTGGTGTTGACTAAACAACAAAAGTAAATCTTAGATTTGGATGTGAGTGTAGCCCTTATTTAACTCAACATGAATCTTTTATTCAGCATCTCATCCAGCTTTGGCTCCAGTGAGGGAATGATGACCTCAAGGGGCTGTCTATTCCATTTTGGAAACGAATTCCTAAACTGTTCTTCTCTACATCAAGTAAAAGTCTAATTCCCTTTCCAATCCTATCCAGTTGTTCTGGTTCTGCCTATTAAAATCTACTCAGAATAAGTTTTACACTCTTATTAGCCCAGTTTTATTTAACTGTGATTATCTTAAACCACAAGAAAGTCTCTGCTTAGCTTTGGCCAGTTTCCTTATAGGAAAGGAAGGACCTATCTCTATTTCAAATATTCTCATATCACCCAGTATGAGAGTAGGTATAGCAGAAATTTTTTTAACTATAGTAATTGAGAATTTAATTAACTTTCCAACTTAAGAGATGAAGGTGGAGAGCTATCACTATGACTCTGTTAACAACTTTTTTGTAAATAATCAGACCCTGTGCCCTTCAAAATGAAGAGTAATATTGATGCCAAAATTCTTTATTTGTATTAACATTATGATTTATCAATGGGCCAAATAAGTACTACATCAGTGTCAATATGTACTCAGTGAGTCCATAAAAAACTACCTTCTCAAAAATAAGAATAGCCTCAAATCCTTTGAATATAATGATAACGTGTAATTCTATGAATAGAAATGAGAAGTTAAAAGCTATTGATCAACCACTTCTAGGAGAAATCCTGAGTATTTTCTCATCTTCAAACACTTTACCAAGAATTCTCAAAAGTTAACCAAGATGGCGGAGTAGAAGGACGTGCTGTCACTCCCTCTTGCGAGAGCACCAGAATCACAACTGACTGCTGGACCATCATTGACAGGAAGACCCTGGACTTCACCAAGGAGGATACCCCACGTCCAAGGACAGAGGAGAAGCCACAGTGAGACGGTAGGAGGGGCGCAAGCAGAGTAAAATCAAACCCCGTAACTGCTGGGTGGGTGACTCACAGACTGGCGAACACTTATACCACAGAAGTCCACCCACTGGAGTAAAGGTTCTGAGCCCCACGTCAGGCTTCCCAACCTGGGGGTCAGGCAACGGGAGGAGGAATTCCTAGAGAATCAGACTTTGAAGCCTAGTGGGAATTGGATTGCAGGACTTTGACGGGACTGGGGGAAACAGAGATCCCACTCTTGGAGGGCACACACAAAGTAATGTGTGCATCAGGACCCAGGGGAAGGAGCAGTGAGCCTGGGGGAGACTGAACCAGACCTACCTGCTGGTGTTGGGGGGTCTCCTGCAGAGGCGAGTGGTGGCTCTGTTTCACCGTGGGGATAAGGACACTGGCAGCAGAGGTTCTGGGAAGTTCTCCTTGGCGTGAGCCCTCCCAGAGTCTGCCATTAACCCCACCAAAGAGCACGGGTAGGCTCCAGTGTTGGGTTGCCTCAGGCAAAACAGCCAACAGGGAGGGAACCCAGCCCCACCCATCAACAGTCAAGTGGATTAAGGTTTTACTGAGCTCTGACCCGCCACAGCAACAGGGAGGGAACCCAGCCCCACCCATCAACAGTCAAGTGGATTAAGGTTTTACTGAGCTCTGACCGCCACAGCAACAGTCAGCTCTACCCACCACCAGAGCCTCCCATCAAGCCTCTTAGATAGCCTCAACCACCAGAGGGCAGACAACAGAAGCAAGAAAAACTATAATCCTGCAGCCTGTGGACCAAAAACCACAGTTACAGAAAGATAGAGAAGATGAAAAGGCAGAGGGCTATGTACCAGATGAAGGAACAAGAAAAATCCCCAGAAAAACAACTAAATGAAGTGGAGATAGGCAACCTTCCAGAAAAAGAATTCAGAATAATGATAGTGAAGATGATCCAGGACCTCGGAATAAGAATGGAGGCAAAGATTGAGAAGATGCAAGAAATGATTAACAAAGACCTAGAAGAATTAAAGAACAAACAAACAGAGATGACCAATACAATAACTGAAATGAAAACTACACTAGAAGGAATCAATAGCAGAATAACTGAGGCAGAAGAACGGATAAGTGACCTGGAAGACAGAATGATGGAATTCACTGCTGCGGAACAGACTAAAGAAAAAAGAATGAAAAGAAATGAAGACAGCCTAAGAGACCTCTGGGATAACATTAAACGCAACAACATTCGCATTATAGGGGTCCCAGAAGGAGAAGAGAGAGAGAAAGGACCAGAGAAAATATTTGAAGAGATTATAGTCGAAAACTTCCCTAACATGGGAAAGGAAATAGCCACCCAAGTCCAGGAAGCGCAGAGAGTCCCATACAGGATAAACCCAAGGAGAAACACGCCGAGACACAGTAATCAAAGTGGCAAAAATTAAAGACAAAGAAAAGTTATTGAAAGCAGCAAGGGAAAAACGACAAATAACATACAAGGGAACTCCCATAAGGTTAACAGCTGATTTCTCAGCAGAAACTCTGCAAGCCAGAAGGGAGTGGCATGATATACTTAAAGTGATGAAAGGGAAGAACCTACAACCAAGATTACTCTACCCGGCAAGGATCTCATTTAGATTTGATGGAGAAATCAAAAGCTTTACAGACAAGCAAAAGCTAAGAGAATTCAGCACCACCAAACCAGCTCTACAACAAATGCTAAAGGAACTTCTCTAAGTGGGAAACACAAGAGAAGAAAAGGACCTACAAAAACAAACACAAAACAATTAAGAAAATGGTCATAGGAACATACATATCGATAATTACCTTAAACGTGAATGGATTAAATGCCCCAACCAAAAGACATAGACTGGCTGAATGGATACAAAAACAAGACCCATATATATGCTGTCTACAAGAGACCCACTTTAGACCTAGGGACACATACAGACTGAAAGTGAGGGGATGGAAAGAGATATTCCATGCAAATGGAAATCAAAAGAAAGCTGGAGTAGCTATACTCATATCAGATAAAATAGACTTTAAATTAAAGAATGTTACAAGAGACAAGGAAGGACACTACATAATGATCCAGGGATCAATCCAAGAAGAAGATATAACAATTATAAATATATATGCACCCAACATAGGAGCACCTCAATACATAAGGCAACTGCTAACAGCTATAAAAGAGGAAATCGACAGTAACACAATAATAGTGGGGGACTTTAACACCTCACTTACACCAATGGACAGATCATCCAAAATGAAAATAAATAAGGAAACAGAAGCTTTAAATGACACAATAGACCAGATAGATTTAATTGATATATATCGGACATTCCATCCAAAAACAGCAGATTACACGTTCTTCTCAAGTGCGCACGGAACATTCTCCAAGATAGATCACATCTTGGGTCACAAATCAAGCCTCAGTAAATTTAAGAAAATTGAAATCATATCAAGCATCTTTTCTGACCACAACGCTATGAGATTAGAAATGAATTACAGGGAAAAAAACGTAAAAAGGACAAACACATGGAGGCTAAACAATACGTTACTAAATAACCAAGAGATCACTGAAGAAATCAAAGAGGAAATCAAAAAATACCTAGAGACAAATGACAATGAAAACACGACGACCCAAAACTTATGGGATGCAGCAAAAGCAGTTCTAAGAGGGAAGTTTATAGCTATACAAGCCTACCTAAAGAAACAAGAAAAAGCTCAAGTAAACAATCTAACCTTACACTTAAAGAAGCTAGAGAAAGAAGAACAAACAAAACCCAAAGTTAGCAGAAGGAAAGAAATCATAAAGATCAGAGCAGAAATAAATGAAATAGAAACAAAGAAAACAATAGCAAAGATCAATAAAACTAAAAGTTGGTTCTTTGAGAAGATAAACAAAATTGATAAACCATTAGCCAGACTCATCAAGAAAAAGAGGGAGAGGACTCAAATCAATAAAATCAGAAATGAAAAAGGAGAAGTTACAACAGACACTGCAGAAATACAAAGCATCCTAAGAGACTACTACAAGCAACTTTATGCCAATAAAATGGACAACCTGGAAGAAATGGACAAATTCTTAGAAAGGTATAACCTTCCAAGACTGAACCAGGAAGAAATAGAAAATATGAACAGACCAATCACAAGTAATGAAATTGAAACTGTGATTAAAAATCTTCCAACAAACAAAAGTCCAGGACCAGATGGCTTCACAGGTGAATTCTATCAAACATTTAGAGAAGAGCTAACACCCATCCTTCTCAAACTCTTCCAAAAAATTGCAGAGGAAGGAACACTCCCAAACTCATTCTATGAGGCCACCATCACCCTGATACCAAAACCAGACAAAGACACTACAAAAAAAGAAAATTACAGACCAATATCACTGATGAATATAGATGCAAAAATCCTCAACAAAATACTAGCAAACAGAATCCAACAACACATTAAAAGGATCATACACCACGATCAAGTGGGATTTATCCCAGGGATGCAAGGATTCTTCAATATACGCAAATCAATCAATGTGATACACCATATTAACAAATTGAAGAATAAAAACCATATGATCATCTCAATAGATGCAGAAAAAGCTTTTGACAAAATTCAACACCCATTTCTGATAAAAACTCTCCAGAAAGTGGGCATAGAGGGAACCTACCTCAACATAATAAAGGCCATATATGACAAACCCACAGCAAACATCATTCTCAATGGTGAAAAACTGAAAGCATTTCCTCTAAGATCAGGAACGAGACAAGGATGTCCACTCTCACCACTATTATTCAACATAGTTTTGGAAGTCCTAGCCACGGCAATCAGAGAAGAAAAAGAAATAAAAGGAATACAAATTGGAAAAGAAGAAGTAAAACTGTCACTGTTTGCGGATGACATGATACTATACATAGAGAATCCTAAAACTGCCACCAGAAAACTGCTAGAGCTAATTAATGAATATGGTAAAGTTGCAGGATACAAAATTAATGCACAGAAATCTCTTGCATTCCTATACACTAATGATGAAAAATCTGAAAGAGAAATTATGGAAACACTCCCATTTACCATTGCAACAAAAAGAATAAAATACCTAGGAATAAACCTACCTAGGGAGACAAAAGACCTGTATGCAGAAAACTATAAGACACTGATGAAAGAAATTAAAGATGATACCAACAGATGGAGAGATATACCATGTTCTTGGATTGGAAGAATCAACATTGTGAAAATGAGTATACTACCCAAAGCAATCTACAGATTCAATGCAATCCCTATCAAATTACCAATGGCATTTTTTACGGAGCTAGAACAAATCATCTTAAAATTTGTATGGAGACACAAAAGACCCCGAATAGGCAAAGCAGTCTTGAGGCAAAAAAATGGAGCTGGAGGAATCAGACTCCCTGACTTCAGACTATACTACAAAGCTACAGTAATCAAGACAATATGGTACTGGCACAAAAACAGAAACATAGATCAATGGAACAAGATAGAAAGCCCAGAGATTAACCCACGCACCTATGGTCAACTAATCTATGACAAAGGAGGCAAAGATATACAATGGAGAAAAGACAGTCTCTTCAATAAGTGGTGCTGGGAAAACTGGACAGCTACATGTAAAAGAATGAAATTAGAATACTCCCTAACACCATACACAAAAATAAACTCAAAATGGATTAGAGACCTAAATATAAGAGTGGACACTATAAAACTCTTAGAGGAAAACATAGGAAGAACACTCTTTGACATAAATCACAGCAAGATCTTTTTTGATCCACCTCCTAGAGTAATGGAAATAAAAACAAAAATAAACAAATGGGACCTAATGAAACTTCAAAGCTTTTGCACAGCAAAGGAAACCATAAACAAGACGAAAAGACAACCCTCAGAATGGGAGAAAATATTTGCAAATGAATCAACGGACAAAGGATTAATCTCCAAAATATATAAACAGCTCATTCAGCTCAATATCAAAGAAACAAACACCCCAATCCAAAAATGGGCAGAAGACCTAAATAGACATTTCTCCAAAGAAGACATACAGATGGCCACGAAGCACATGAAAAGATGCTCAACATCACTAATTATTAGAGAAATGCAAATCAAAACTACAATGAGGTATCACCTCACTCCTGTTAGAATGGGCATCATCAGAAAATCTACAAACAACAAATGCTGGAGAGGGTGTGGTGAAAAGGGAACCCTCTTGCACTGTTGGTGGGAATGTAAATTGATACAGCCACTATGGAGAACAATATGGAGGTTCCTTAAAAAACTAAAAATAGAATTACCATATGACCCAGCAATCCCACTACTGGGCATATACCCAGAGAAAACCGTAATTCAAAAAGACACATGCACCCGAATGTTCATTGCAGCACTATTTACAATAGCCAGGTCATGGAAGCAACCTAAATGCCCATCAACAGACGAATGGATAAAGAAGATGTGGTACATATATACAATGGAATATTACTCAGCCATAAAAAGGAACGAAATTGAGTCATTTGTTGAGACGTGGATGGATCTAGAGACTGTCATACAGAGTGAAGTAAGTCAGAAAGAGAAAAACAAATATCGTATATTAATGCATGTATGCGGAACCTAGAAAAATGGTACAGATGAGCCAGTTTGCAGGGCAGAAGTTGAGACACAGATGTAGAGAATGGACATATGGACACCAAGGGGGGAAAACTGCGGTGGGGTGGGGATGGTGGTGTGCTGAATTGGGCGATTGGGATTGACATGTATACACTGATGTGTATAAAACTGATGCCTAATAAGAACCTGCAGTATAAAAAAACAAACAAAACAACTAATACTAAACTTTCATTGGGTTATTTGTATGGAAACATGTTAATATAAATGTTTCAGACATTACATGAAATTTCTAAAAATCTTATATTTGTATTTGTATGGAAATATGTATGGAAATATGTTAATATAAATGTTTCAGACATTACATGAAATTTCTAAAAATCATATTTGTATTTGTATGGAAATATGTATGGAAATATGTTAATATAAATGTTTCAGACATTACATGAAATTTCTAAAAATCTTAAAAAAAAAAAAAAAAAAAAAAAAAAAAAAAAAAAAAAAAAAAGAATTCTCAAAAGGTTTAACTGCACTAAGATTTCCACTTCTGTTAGGATTTATAGAGAGTTCAAAAAAACAGCCTGTTAGGCCATATTCTCCAAAATTTAATCTTGACCTTTCATGTTTCCAACATGTCAGTTTGCTTATAAAAATAATGCAGAACTTAAAACAAAATCTTCATTTTATTTTTTCAGGATAACATTATCTTTTATCCATTTTTTAATCCCTGATATTTCTCTCTGTGTTTTGCAAGTTGCATCTAATTTCCTGCTTTAGCTTAGTTATTTCTTGGTATTCCTCCTAGGTAACTACTTTTATTTTATGGTATTCCCATTTGTGTTTCAACTCCTTGTTCAAATTTTTCTGTAGACAACCAGCTGTTAAACTTAAGAACACCAGATGTTAGTGTAAGATTTGAGATGCTGTTACCAGGACAACCAGCACTGAGTGCTGGCCTTCCCATCACTATGTTCACTGCTCCAAAGGGGGGATTGAGCTTCACCTTTCTCTATGGAAATAAAACAGACAAAAACACACTTGTAACACAAATTTAAAGAGGTGGCTAGATACCCTTCTGGTATAAACTCTGTTCATACCTTTCCAGTGGTTTTGCTCTACATAAAAAGAACAAAGTAACAAATGTTTAATAAAGAAAAATGTGAGACAGAGAAGGCTTTAACCCATTACCACTTAGAGGATCAATTACATTTTGATGATTTTTCAAGGTTATAGATGAGTTGCCTCATTCAGTAGATAAAAGGGAAAACTTTGAGACTTCCCATCTTTCTTCCTTTCCCTCAGAAGCTCAGAGGTTAGTGAGATTTTTTTCCCCCTGGGTTCATGTGAGGCAGTCCCTCACAAAAACAGAAATCCTACATTTAAGTCACTACATAGCCCAGTGAAGAGTGGAGTGAGAGATTCAGAGTGTTCCCTGCAGAAAGGGGAATACTTTAGCCTCCTTCTGACATTCCAGAATCACAGAATAATGGGACATAGAACTTATGATAATGTAGCACAACCCTATCAGTTTCAGGTAATAAAATCAAATATTTTAGACTTCAAATCTGTACTCACTTTATGATTCTAGTTCATTTATCTTAAGCTCTTGACATCTAGTTTTCTTAGGCTGTGGAAGTCCTGCTATGCGTTATGGTGAGGAAAACCCAAGTTATGGATGAGTGTGAGTACCATCTTTTGCAGATTATCAGCCAAGCCTCAGTTTCCACAAATACACAATGAGTATAATGATAACTACTATTCTATTTGCTACACCACTGAGTGGTCAGATGAGATAACCTGTTACTTAAAGTACATTGTAACTGTTGTAAAGTGTGATTATTTTCATTGATTTACGTAAAATCCCTAAAATAGAGAATAACCTGCATGATGAAAAGTTGTCTCCTCCTCCGTATATAGCCAAAGTCACCACTGTGCCAGCTAAAATTTCACAGACGCAAGATTTAGACAGTTAGCTATTATCTAAAAGTCCTAGGACTGTGCATATGAATTTTGAAGTTTTGAGTTGTTTTCTTTGTTGATTCATTTTGCCTAATATTATCATCACTTCCTTATATTTTCTATTTGGACTACCTACAAATTTATTTTTATCATAGCAAAATAAGAAAGGAAAGAGAGATGGCTTCTGTAATTGCATCTTAAGGAACAATACATTCTTTAATATACCACTCCATTATTTCAATGACAGTCTAAATCAGATTTGAGAAATGTTCATTTTTATGAGACAGAGAAAAGCAGGTATCTGGCAGTTCATGGTGTACAGAAACCACCATCAGTGTTAGATGGCCATGTCTGTAGAGACTGGAATGGAAACACTTCCAGACAATGTGGAGAGATTTCCCCATTATGGAATATGACCCCATAAGTTCATAATTAATAACACTGCTTTGTTTCAATTGGAGAGACTTGGGAAATTGCACAGTGAGGCAACTTTGCTTCTCAGTGGAACTTCTCAATGGAAATTTTTTTATTCATAAATAATAATGAACAAGACGCTAAATTAGTGTACTAAATTCTAATGTTAATTATCTCTTAAAATAGCAACTTACTGGAAATGTAATGGGTTTTATTTTCTCTTTTAATGTTATACTCATGCCTTTCTCCAAAATGAAGGCTGAGTGGCTTTTTTTGCTTCTCTTTCCTACCCATATTTCTTACCCATCCTTCTAAAGTCAGAAAGGTAAACTTTCTCTATAGCTGAAACTCTCTGAAAGTAAATGTAAGGTGAACACATTTTTAAAATAGGCTCATTGCTGGCTCCACTTACTAGGCTTGAGCATGACACCTGGGGAGGTTTTATAGGGCTGGCAAGGGAACCACCACACCAGACTGTGTCTGTGGGATAAGTGTTTTCTCTCCTATGGAATCACGCCTAGTAGAGTATCAACACACCACCCATGAATTCACCACCACTCATCTTCTGACGCTTAACAATACAAAAGGAGAAGCAAATTATTACTTTTTTCCAATAAAGGTCAACAAATATCTGATGTACCATGGAAACCTTTGGTGAATTGCAGCTAACCCTAGATATGCAAAATGGTTTTATTTGCCATAATCAGAAATACAAAGGGAGCAAATGAAGAACACTGCTGGGTAGTAAGCTATTGTTATTAACTACAGAATACCGATAAAAAGGGAAATCCTACATTTAAGTTATGACATGGCCCAGTGAAGAGTTAAGTGAATATTACCCCTCTGGTGGAGCCCTTTCCTTGATGCCCTCCTCCTGCACCCCAACCCCAGAAACAGAACGCCCACCCCTGTTCTCAGTAGAGCTCTTTTCCCTTTATTGCAGCATTTATCACAACCTACTTATTGTTTAGACATTTCCCTAAGAGCAAGTAAGGTGTTTAGCTCATCTCTATGTGCAAGTTCACGTAGTTTCTGGTACATAGAGGAGGATCAGTGAATAATTATTGAATACAGGAATTCTGAACTCCAGAGACAATTTAATCTAAGGAGTAAGAGAATGTAGTCCATATTTGTTAAGATGGTGATCTACTAGCATTTAAAAAAAAGAACGAGAACTCTTCAAAAAATTTAGCTGACCACTTCTACTGAAGTAAAAGAACTGAGAATTGATTCAGAATTGTCTGCATGGCAAAACTTTATTTTTGCAATTTCTGTGACCTGGGATAGAAATGATTGATAACATGACAATGTATATTAAAAAGGTATATTAGATATATAAATTATATACAGGGTTCTTGGAATGGACTGTTGTACTATCTTTTATCTTTGTTGAGAGTTTTATTAACAAAATACTAATTATCCCAAGCTCAAGTATCAATACTAATCTCAATCCTTTTTAAAAGGATCAATCAAAAACAGATGCAAACCTGAGATCTATGAGAATATGCTTAGATTGCACATTACTTATACTTTACAAGATTTGCACCTGTAGTCAAGAAACAAGGGTGATATTGTCACTCTTAATCTCCCATTTATGTTATACCTCCCCCGAAACCAGACATATAAACTAAAAAAAAAAAGTCCTACTGTACTGAATATATGGTAGGCACTGTGAAGGAAGTCTAAATTCATGGACACATGGCTAGCATCATTTTTAAAGGATATAATTTGGTAAAATTTTAATTAAGCAAGAAGGGCAAAAATTATGTGCTTGAGCACAGCTGCTTTTAATTTTTGGTATCCAGTTCAACCAGTTGCCCTCCTGCCTAATAGATTCAATTTTCCTTATGTTCTCCCCATTCCTTAAATAAAACAAAATGAATCAGAAAGGTTATTATTAAAAAATTAAGAAATGAAAAAATGACATTAAATACAGACACATGTTTATATTTCTTTTCTTTATAGTTGATCATATCAAGCAGACAATATTTTGGAAAACCAAAAAACATGCCCAATCACTGTATTTGACTTTCACAAAATGTCTAAAAAAAGATTTTATTTGTCTGTGTGGAAAAATATTCCAAACATATAAAAGGATTTTCCTGGTGGATAGAAATTAAATTTCACAAGTATCCACACCACAAAATTTCATTACATTAAGCCGTTTTTATGAGTGCCTGATTGCCTCCCATAAGTTTATGTTCTTGATTGATCTCACTCTTCTTTCTCAGGGACTCTAGAAAATTGGTCTTTGGTGGCATTAAGCAATGGTTGGCTTGCAGTACTCAATGCAAGGAAATTACCCCTTTCCCTGTCATATAAATCTCTTCAGTTTTCTGGGAAGTCTACTTGATTCTTTATGCCTATTTTTTCAAAGGTTTCTTAAGAGGATACAGAGATTAAGTGGGACCTAGACCTACAATTGGTAAAATTCCCATAAGTAACTTCATTCCTAGAACATAATAGTCAGATTTTAATGGGAATTTCAATTTTGTTTTTAACTACGGAATATGCATAATAAAGAATAAGCACAAAATATGCACAAATCTATGACAACAGTAAGGATATTGTCAAAAGTGAAGGATATTGAAAAGGTTATCGTTGACAGAAGTTCACTTTTAGTCACTCATTCATTCATTCATTCAACAAATATTTTTTGCCCCTTGTGAAACCAATTTGCCCTTCCTACCATAGAGTGCATAGATATTCAATTAAGCTCAAACTCAATGAAGCTCAAGTAATTTTTAAAATGCTTAAAATCTGAGTTTGCTCAAGATGTCATCAATTTATAAAACAATTTGCTCACTGGCATGAAAACTGAACTGAGGGGGCATGAACTTAGAAAAAAAAGGATAAAACTAATCGTGCATAGAAAGAAGAACTTAGATGTCTAGATATCCATTATAAATTTATTTTGTAAACAGTGATTTATGTCTCACTAAATATATGGTCAACTAGCCTTAAGACATACCGCCTGAAGTTTCAGGATGTTTCATATTAGCATTCATATTATTTTAAAATGTGCAAACTTTCCTTCTAGTTATAATTAGAAAAAATGCTTACAACTAATTAATTAAATTCTCTTTTTCAATTGAGTCTTAGCAATAATTATTAAACTGTAAAGGAACAATGAAGTGGACAGGTTTATATTTTTCCTATTTTCTTCTTTCCTACTGGTTTGTCCATTCTATTGTCATACGCCTGCTCTACTTGAGGAAAATAGTTTAATAATATGGTCAATGATATTTATTATTCATTATAATTATGCATATTTGGGGGATCCAAGCATCTGATTTTTTTCTCTCTTTTTATCCAAAGTTTTCTCTTTTGCCAAGTTAATATATGAAGAGGTTAATTCCATTTAAATAATTCATCTACTTGTTAGAAGCTTAACTAATATTTTGATAAAAGAGAAGGTTTATATTAATATTAAATACTAAGTTTGGCTTGACACTGCATATGAATCCTCATGCCATCTCATCTCCCCTTTCTCTGGAAAATCAAGAGTTGGCTCAGTTTCTGTGTGTTCTAAAATAGTAATCCTAAATTCATTAAATCTTTCAGAAAAAAAAAAGTGTTTTGACCCTGTTGAAAAGTTGGTACATATTGTGGGTTTTCTCTTTTGCAAAATTTTTAGAGTTGAAAAATATTTAATACTTAATTATAATAGCCATGTTTTAACACCATGTTAATTTTCCTAAATTTTTAATCTTATTAAAACTTCTAAGACCTTGACATTTTCACAACAGAGTGGTTCCAGAATTCCTAAAGAGTCAAACAACCACACAACAATAAATTTTAAAATGTTTTAACCTTATAAAGAAATTTCAAACTCTAATGTTTGTAACCACCAACAGCTTGTACTAAAAAAAATAAAGAAAAAGAAAAAGAAAAAAATCTGGTAAGAGTTAACAGTCACAGACTTTCTTCGTAAGCATGAGTTTTCCCTTTCTTGTGCTTCTGACATTAACAATTTAGTTTCAACAATTTATAAATTAGACAATAAAAACCCCCCTATGCAAATTTATAGATACTTAAAATATGTTTCATAACTTTTTCTACTGGAAAAAAAAAGTCTCACATAATCCTGCCCTTCCATCATTTGCCACAAAACTCAGGCAAATACAAAGAAACCAGTTGTTATATAGCTCAATAGTTAAAAGACCATGATGGCCTGGCTCTATCACTTACAAAATTGTGTGACTTTAGACAAATTACTTCACATCTCTGTGCCTCTGTAAAACCTTACCTCATAAAGTTTTTCTAAGAATGAGGTGATGTGACATATTTAAAGCACTTAAAACAATGTCTGGCACTTACTAATTGCTGTAAGTGTTTAGCTATTGCTATTATACTTTTCATCAGGACAAAGCTTGAGAAATTAAATCCATAGGTAATCTCCAAGTCTCAGTTGATTAAACCATCTTTTTTTTTTTTTTTTTTCCTCATCAAACAGTGGACTGGTTCTTAACCAGAGGTCTCTGAACTTGGTTGGGAAAGCATGACATCTTTATTTTCACTAATCTCCAACTCCATGTCCTTGAATTGTAAATGTACACATGGATCACGGTGGCATTAGCAGTATCTGTGACTTTGTCAACAATAGAAATCACAGATATCTTCATATCACATTACAGTCATTTCTGGATCTCAAAATACTGTTTCATCACCATTTTAAAATTATGGGACAGGGACTTCCCTGGTGGCACAGTGCTTAAGAATCTGCCTGCCAGTGCAGGGGACATGGGTTCCATCCCTGATCCGGGAGGATTCCACATGTCGCAGAGCAATGAAACCCGTGCACCACAACTACTGAGCCTGCACTCTAGAACCCGCGAGCCACAACTACTGAGATCGCGTGCCACAACTACTGAAGCCTGCTCACCTAGAGCCTGTGCTCCACAACGAGAATCCACCTCAATGAGGAGCCCGTGCACTGCAACGAAGAGTAGCCCCCACTATCCACAACTAGAGAAACCCTGCGCGCAGCAACGAAGACCCAAAACAGCCAAAACAATTAATTAATTAAATAAAATTGTGGTACCTATTAAACCTACAGCTAGATCTTATTATTTAATATATAAACACATATATTGTTATATAACAACGTTGGTTAATCATATTTAAATATAAATGATATGCCTTTTAGTTCTATTTATTTTTTTAACATATTTATTGGAGTATAATTGCTTTACACTGGTGTATTAGTTTCTGGTGTATAACAAAGTGAATCAGTTAGACATATACATACATCCCCATATCTCCTCCCTTTTGCTTCTTCCTCCCACCCTCCCTATCCCACCCCTCTAGGTGGACATAAAGCACCAAGCTGATCTCCCTATGCTACGCGGCTGCTTCCCACTAGCTATCTGTTTTACATTTGGTACTGTATATATGTCCATGCCACTCTCTCACTTCATCCCAGCTTATTCTTCCCCCTCCCCATGTCCTCAAGTCCATTCTCTATGTCTGCATCTTTATTCCTGTCCAGCCCCTAGGTTCTTCAGAAACATTTTTTTTTTTAGGTTCCATATATATGTATTAGCATATGGTATATGTTTTTCTTTCTTACTTCACTCTGTATGACAGTCTCTAGGTCCATCCACCTCACCACAAATAACACAATTTCGTTTCTTTTTATGGCTGAGTAATATTCCACTGTATATATGTGCCACATCTTCTTTATCCATTCATCTGTCGATGGACACTTAGGTTGCTTCCATGTCCTGGCTATTGTAAACATAGCTGCAATGAACATTGTGGTACATAACTCTTTGAATTATGGTTTTCTCAGGGTATATGCCCAGTAGTGGGATGACTGGATTGTATGGTAGTTCTATTTTTAGTTTTTTGAGGAACCTCCATACTGTTCTCCATAGTGGCTGTATCAATTTACATTCCCACCAGCAGTGCAAGAGGGTTCCCTTTTCTCCACACCCTCTCCAGCATTTATTGTTTGTAGACTTTTTGATGATGGCCATTCTGACTAGTGTGAGGTGATACCTCATTGTAGTTTTGATTTGCATTTCTTTAATGATTAGTGATGTTGAGCAACCTTTCATGTGTTTGTTGGCAATCTGTATATCTTCTTTGGAGAACTGTCTATTTAGGTCTTCTGCCCATTTTAGGATTAGGTTGTTTGATTTTTGATATTGAGCTGCATGAGCTGCTTGTACATTTTGGAGATTAATCCTTTGTCAGTTGCTTAGTTTGCAAATATTTTCCCCCATTCTGAGGGTTGTCTTTCGGTCTGGTTTATGGTTTCCTTTGCTGTGCAAAAGATTTTAAGTTTCATTAGGTCCCATTTGTTTATTTTTGTTTTTATTTCCATTGCGCTAGGAGGTGGGTCAAAAAGGATCTTGCTGTGATTGATATCATAGAGTGTTTCTGCCTATGTTTTCCTCTAAGAGTTTTACAGTGTCTGGCCTTACATTTAGGTCTTTAATACATTTTGAATTAATTTTTGTGTATAGTGTTAGGAAGTGTTCTAATTTCATTCTTTTACATGTAGCTGTCCAGTTTTCCCTGCACCACTTATTGAGGAGGCTGTCTTTTCTCCATTGTATATTCTTGCCTCCTTTATCAGAAATAAGGTAACCATATGTGTGTGGGTTTGTCTCTGGGCTTTCTATCCTGTTCCATTGATCTATATTTCTGTTTTTGTGCCAGTACCATACTGTCTTGATTACTGTAGCTTTGTAGTATAGTCTGAAGTCAGGGAGCCTGATTCCTCCAGCTCCGTTTTTCCTTCTCAAGATTGCTTTGGCTATTCGGGGTCTTTTGTGTTTCCATACAAATTGTGAATTTTTTTGTTCTACTTCTGTGAAAAATGCCATTGGTAGTTTGATAGGGATTGCATTGAATCTGTAGATTGCTTTGGGTAGTATACTCATTTTCACAATGTTGATTCTTCTAATCCAAGAACATGGTATATCTCTCCATCTGTTTGTATCATCTTTTATTTCTTTCATCAGTGTCTTATAGTTTTCTGCATACAGGGCTTTTGTATCCTTAGGTAGATTTATTCCTAGGTATTTTATTCTTTTTGTTGCAGTGGTAAATGGGAGTGTTTCCTTAATTTCTCTTTCAGATTTTTCATCATTAGTGTATAGGAATGCAAGAGATTTCTGTGCATTGATTTTGTATCCTACTACTTTACCAAATTCATTGATTAGCTCTAGGAGTTTTCTGGTAGCATCTTTAGGATTCTCTATGTACAGTATCATGTCACCTGCAAACAGTGACACTTTTACTTCTTTTCCGATTTGGATTCCTTTTATTTCTTTTTCTTCTTTGATTGCTGGGGCTAAAACTTATAAAACTATTTTGAAAATAGTGGTGAGAGTGTGCAACCTTGTCTTGTTCCTGATCTTAGTGGAAATGGTTTCAGTTTTTCACCATTGAGAATGATGTTGGCTGTGGGTTTGTCATATATGGCCTTTATTATGTTGAGTAAGTTCCCTCTATGCCTACTTTCTGGACAGTTTTTTATCATAAACTGGTATTGAATTTTTTCGAAAGCTTTTTTCATCTATTAAGATGATCATATGGCTTTTCTCCTTCAATTTGTTAATATGGTTCATCACATTGATTGATTTGCGTATACTGAAGAATCCTTGCATTCCTGGGATAAACCCCACTTGATCATGGTGTATGATCCTTTTAATGTGCTGTTGTATTCTGTTTGCTAGTATTTTGTTGAGGATTTTTGCATCTATGTTCATCAGTGATATTGGCCTGTAGTTTTCTTTCTTTGTGACATCTTTGTCTGATTTTGGTATCAGGGTGATGGTGGCCTTGTAGAATGAGTTTGGGAGAGTTCCTCCCTCTGCTATATTTTGGAAGAGTTTGAGAAGGACAGGTGCTAGTTCTTCTCTAAATGTTTGATAGACTTCACCTGTGAAGCCATCTGGTTCTGGGCTTTTGTTTGTTGGAAGATTTTTAATCACAGTTTCAATTTCAGTGCTCGTGATTGGTCTGTTTATATTTTCTGTTTCTTCCTCATTCAGGCAGAATGTAGAACGTAGAACAGAATGTAGAATGTAGAATGTAGAACAGAAAGTTGTGCTTTTCTAAGAATTTGTCCATTTCTTCCAGGTTGTTGTCCATTTTATTGGCATATATTTGCTTTTTGTAATCTCTCCTTTGTATTTCTGCAGTGTCACTTTTTACTTTTCCTTTTTCATTTCTAATTGTATTGATTTGAGTCTTCTCCCTTTTTTTCTTGATCAGTCTGGCTAATGGTTTATTAATTTTGTTTATCTTCTCAAAGAAACAGCTTTTAGTTTTATTTCATTGCTTTTTCATTTATTTCTGCTCTGATTTTTAGGGTTTCTTTCCTTCTGCTAACTTTGGGGGTTTTTGTTCTTCTTTCTCTAATTGCTTTAGGTGTAAGATTAGGTTGTTTATTTGAGATGTTTCTTGTTTCTTGAGGTATGCTTGTATTGCTATAAACTTCCTTCTTAGAACTGCTTTTGCTGCATCCCATAGGTTTTGGGTCGTCGTGTTTTCATTGTCATTTGTTTCTAGGTATTTTTTGATTTCCTCTTTGATTTCTTCAGTGATCTCTTGGTTGTTTAGTAGTGTATTGTTTAGCCTCCTTGTGTTTGTATGTTTTACAGTTTTTTTCCTGTAATTGATATCTAGTCTCATAGCGTTGTGGTCAGAAAAGATACTTGATATGATTTCAGTTTTCTTAAATTTACCAAGGCTTGATTTGTGACCCAAGATATGATGTATCCTGGAGAATGTTCCATGAGCACTTGAGCAGAAAGTGTATTCTGTTGTTTTTGGATGGAATGTCCTATAAATATCAATTAAGTCCATCTTGTTTAATGTGTCATTTAAAGCTTGTGTTTCCTTATTTATTTTCATTTTAGGTGATCTGTCCAGTGGTGAAAGTGGGGTGTTATAGTCCCCTACTATGATTGTGTTACTGTCGATTTCTCCTTTTATGGATGTTAGCATTTGCCTTATGTATTGAGGTGCTCCTATGTTGGGTGCATAAATATTTACAATTGGTATATCTTCTTCTTGGATTCATCCCTTGATCATTATGTAGTGTCCTACTTTGTCTCTTGTAATAGTCTTTATTTTAAAGTCTATTTGTCTGATATCAGAATTGGTACTCCAGCTTTCTTCTGATTTCCATTTGCATGGAGTATCTTTTTTCATCCCCTCAATTTCAGTCTGTATGTGTCCCTAGGTCTGAAGTGGGTCTCTTGTAGACAGCATATATACAGGTCTTCTTTTTGTAATCATTCAGCCAGTCTATGTCTTTTGGTTGGAGCGTTTAAGCCATTTACATTTAAGGTAGTTATCGATATGTATGTTCCTATTACCATTTTCTTAATTGTTTTGGGTTTGTTATTTTAAGTTTTTTCCTTCTCTTGTGCTTCCTGCCTAGAGAAGTTCCTTTAACATTTGTTTTAGAGCTGGTTTGGTGGTGCTGAATTCTCTTAGTTTTTGCTTGTCTGTAAAGGTTTTAATTTCTCCATCGAATCTGAATGGGATCCTTGCTGGGTACAGTAATCTTGGTTGTAGGTTTTTCCCTTTCATCACTTTAAATATGTCCTGCCACTCCCTTCTGGCTTGCAGAATTTCTGCTGAAAGATCCTTATGGGGATTCCCTTGTATGTTATTTGTTGCTTTTCCCTTGCTGCTTTTAATATTTTTTCTTTGTATTTAATTTTTGATAGTTTGATTAATGTGTGTCTTGGTGTGTTTCTCCTTGGATTTATCCTGTATGGGACCCTCTGCTCTTCCTGGACTTGATTATTTCCTTTCCCATATTAGGGAAGTTTTCAACTATAATCTCTTCAAATATTTTCTCAGTCCCTTTCTTTTTCTCTTCTTCTTCTGGGACCCCTATAATTCGAATGTTGGTGCGTTTAATGTTTTCCCAGAAGTCTCTGAGATTGTCCTCAATTCTTTTCATTGTTTTTTCTTTATTCTGTTCTGCAGTAGTTATTTCCACTATTTTATCTTCCAGGTGACTTATGTGTTCTCTTGCCTCAGTTATTCTGCTATTGATTCCTTCTAGAGAATTTTTAATTTCATTTATTGTGTTGTTCATTATTGTTTGTTTGCTCTTTAGTTCTTCTCGGTCCTTGGTAAACGTTTCTTGTAGTTTCTCCATTCTATTTCCACGATTTTGGATCATCTTTACTATCATTACTTTGAATTCTTTTTCAGGTAGACTGCCGACTTGCTCTTCATTTGTCTGGTCTGGTGGGTTTTTACCCTGCTCCTTCATCTGCTGTGTATTTCTCTGTCTTTTCATTTTGCTTAACTCTACTGTGTTTGGGGTCTCCGTTTCGCAGGCTGCAGGTTCTTAGTTCCCGTTGTTTTTGGTGTCTGCTCCCAGTGGGTAAGGTTGTTTCAGTGGGTTCTGTAGGCTTCCTGATGGAGGGGACTTGTGCCTGTGTTGTGGTGGGCAGGACCACGTCCAGTGGTGTTTTTTGGGATGTCCGTGAACTTATGATTTTAGCCAGCCTCTCTGCTAATGGGTGGGTTTGTGTTCCTGTCTTGCTAGTTATTTGGCGTAGGGTGTCCAGCAGTGTAGCTTGCTGGTCGTTGAGTGTAGTGGGTCTTAGCATTGAGATGGAGATCTCTGGGAGACCTTTGCCTCTTTGATATTACGTGGGGCTGGGAGGTGTCTGGTGGACCTTCCACCTCAGAGGCTCAGGCCTGACACCCAGCCAGAGCACCAAGACCCTGTCAGCCACATGGCTCAGATACATGGGAGAAAAGGAGAGAGAGAGAGAGAGAGAGAGAGAGAGAGAAGAAAGGAGGGTGGGAGCAGGGAAGAAAGTTATTAAAATAGAAAAAAATTCTTAAAAATTAAAAAATTTAAAGTAATAAAAAAAAGATAAAAGAGAAAGAAAGAAAGAAGAGAGCAACCAAACCAAAAAACGAATCCACCAATGATAACAAGCGCTAAAAACTATACTTAAAAAAAAACAAAAAACAACAACAAAAATAAGGACAGTCAGAACCCTAGGACAAATGGCAAAAGCAAAGCTATACAGACAAAATCACGCAAAGAAGCATACACATACACATTCAGAAAAAGAGAAAAAGGAAAAGAATATATATATATATAAAAAATAAAAAAGGAAGAGAGCAACCAAATCAATAAAGAAATCTACCAATAATAAGCTCTAAATAATAAACTAAGATAGATAAACATAAAACCAGAAACAAATTGGATGCAGAAGGCAAACTCCAAGTCTACAGTTGCTCCCAAAGTCCACAGCCTCAAGTTTGGGATGATTCATTGTCTATTCAGGTATTCCACAGATGCAGGGTACATCAAGTTGATTGTGGAGATTTAATCCGCTGCTCCTGAGACTGCTGGGAGAAATTTCCCTTTCTCTTCTTTGTTTGCACAGTTCCTGGCATTCAGCTTTGGATTTGGCCCCGCCTCTGCGTGTAGGTCACCTGAGGGCATCTGTTCCCCACTCAGACAGGACGGGGTTAAAGTAGAGGCTAATTAGGGCGCTCTGGCTCACTCAGGCCGGGGGGACGGAGGGGTACAGAATGCGGGGCAAGCCTGCGGCAGCAGAGGGTAACATGACATTGCAACAGCCTGAGGCATGCTGTGTGTTCTCCTGGGGAAGTTGTCCCTGGATCACGGTACCCTGGCAGTGGCGGGCTGGACAGGCTCCCAGGAGGGGCGGTGTGGAGAGTGACCTGTGCTCGCACACAGGCTTCTTGGTGGCTGCAGCAGCATCCTTAGCGTCTCATGCCTGTCTCTGGAGCTCGTTTAGGCGGTGGTCTGAATCCCCTCTCCTTGCACATTCCAAAACAATGGTCTCTTGACTCTTAGGCAGTTCCAGACTTTTTCCTGGACTCCCTCTGGCTAGCTGTGACACACTCGCCCCCTTCAGGCTGTGTTCACGCAGCCAACCCCAGTCCTTTCCCTGGGGTCTGACCTCCGAAGCCTAAGCCTCAGCTCCCAGCCCCCGCCTGCCCCGGCGGGTGAGCAGACAAGGCTCTCAGGCTGGTGAGTGCTTGTCAGCACTGGCCCTCTGTGCGGGAATCTCTCTGCTTTGCCCTCCGCACCCCTGTTGCAGCACTCTCCTCCATGGTTCCGAAGCTTCCCCCTGCCACCCCTCGTCTCCACTGGCAAGTGGCAGATAAAGTTGGAGATTAATAAGCAACTTGGTGTCTGTGATGGTTTGTTTTATGTGCCAGCTTTGGTAGGCTAATGTACTGAGTTATTTAATCAAACATTGATGTGTCTGAATGTTCCTGTGCAGGTATTTTGTAGATGTGGTAGCATCTGCAATCATTTGACTTTAAGTAAGAGAGATTACCCTCGATAATGTGGGTGGGCCTCATCCAATCAGTTGAAAGGCCTTGAGAGCAAAACCTGAGGGTTCCCAGAGAAGCAGAAATTCGGCCTAAAGACTGCAATGTCTACTCTTTATGAGTTTCCAGTCTACAGATTTCAGATTTTCCTGTCCCACAATCATGTGAGCCAATTTCTTTTAAAAGCTAGATAGATAGATAGATAGGGAGATAGATAGGGAGATAGATAAATAGATAGAGCCAGATATCTATCTATCTATATATATATAGATAGATAGATATATCTATCTATATATATATAGATAGATAGATATATAGACATATAGATCTATGTATCTATCTATATCTATAAATATATTACATCTCTCTCCTATTGGTTCTGTTTCTTTGGAAAACCCTAACTATTCATTTTCACTCAACCTAACTTGATTTCAAATAGAATAAAAGTAAAAGAAGAAATCTTTCTCCTTCCACATTTTTCTTATATTCATGTACTTTATGTCTTATACATTTCATTTCTTGACATTTAAATACCACTTAAGCAGTTTTGAAGACATAAAATAGAAATATACCTTTATCTTGTTTAGCTAATATCCAGATAGTTAGTATTTCTTTCTTGTTTCTTGGCATAGGTAATATCAGCCATTGTGTTAAAGCTACAGCAACATATCTTTTTGTGAGCCTAATGAGTTATTTCTAAAAGTTTGGCAGGAATAGGTTTCCCAAGAATGTCAAAGCCAAGAGTTATACAGGTATTCCCAATTAGAAAGGAATAAAAACTGTTTGGAGCATCCCACCAAAAATATGATTTAATATATGTAACCTACTTGACTTGCTTTTAATTGTTTATATAATTCTTTCAATTTTCTTCCAAAATATATTAATACCACTGAGAAGTTCTTGGTTATATTTGAAGTCCAGTGAAAAATCCAGTGATACACATAGTAATTTAAGATATAAAAATAATTTAGGAAAACGTAAAGGATTTTACATACATAATTTCAAATGAAGTTGGTTTAGATGTTTGTAGTAAGTCATGGATAATTTATATTCTAAGATGATTAAAATTATGACTTAATGACCAAGTAGTAATTTAACACAATAATTCACCAAAAAACAGTAGCCAACATAATGTCTCCAGTAAAAGTTGGCTTTTGTGACATAATATCAGACTCTGAGTTTAAAGAAAATCATGCAATTCATTCATTTTTTTCATATGCCTTTCACACAATGGAAGTTATGTCAGTAT
Organism: Balaenoptera ricei; assembly: GCF_028023285.1. Lineage (NCBI taxonomy): Eukaryota > Metazoa > Chordata > Mammalia > Artiodactyla > Balaenopteridae > Balaenoptera > Balaenoptera ricei. The sequence continues at coordinate 110,566,367 of NC_082643.1, forward strand.
ATGCATTATAGGCCAAAATTTATGTAGCATTACTCTCAACTCCAGTCATAAAAGCTGCAACTGAATACCAACCTAATCAATTTCCTGGGGGTTTTCTCATTAGCAGCCAACTCTCCATCTCTTCTAAATTCTCAACCATTTTAATTTTCCCAAGAATGTATGTGTGTTTTTTATTTAAACCTCATCTGTTTGTTAGGAAGTAAACTAAATGTCTTGACCATTGTTCGCAAATAGTCGTGTTTGAAAGAGCATATTGTAAGCCTCTGGGGTTCTTCCTTTCTTTAAACAATATGCATCTTAATGAAGAGCCTGGAAGTCATAATTCTCTGGAGGCTGTCTCAGAAGTACCCGGCTTTTCAGCTGCAGGTTTCTGGTTAATAATAGATTACAAGTAGAAGAAAGGTCACAATAAGGCACTGTCTTCAAAGAATTATCTTCATTATTATAGTCCATTTGTATAATAGAGAAGTGCACAATTATTTTTTTTTTAATTTAGAGGAGGGACTGCTTTATATAAAGCTTTACAATAACTGATTGATAGGGACAAGAACTGAGGACAGTGAAGTTCCTTAGTGGATTCACTCACTCATTCATTCATTCAAATAATAAATATTGAGCACTTATCACAGGTCGGGGATTGTGGGAGGCTCTGGCTTCCCAGTGGTGGAAGTAAACAGACACAGTGTTTGCTCTTAGGGAGCCTGCTGCTTGGTAGAGTAGAGAGTAATAAATACGATAAGCTTAGATAAGTAAATGTGGCACAGTGCTATAGAAGCACACAGCAAAAGAGCCTCATCCAGATGAAGGGTCAGAGAAAGTTCTTCTGAGGAGCTGAAGGGCTGAAGGGTGCCTGTGAGTTAACAAATTGAAGGGAGAGCCATGCTGAGGAAAAGCTTTAGAAAATGGAAATGGTTTGTGTAAAATCCCTGTGGCAGGAGACTGCATGGTGACAAAGAAGGCCGAAGTGTCCAGAGAGGTGAGAACAAGATGGCAGTGGAGTGAGATGCGGCTTGCTAAGCCATGACCCAGATACTGGTCTCTGTTGTAAAAGTACTAGGAAGTTACATAAGGATTTTAAAGAGGAGGATGCATCCATCTTAGGGCACAGATCTTTCTTCTCTGCTGGGGATTCTGTTAATTACCTCGAACACAATAGATAGCACTTTAGTTGATAAATACATATTAAGAAAGGAAGAAGAGAGGAAGGAAGGGATGGAGGGAGGAAAGAAGGGAAGGAAGGAAACCTCAGAGAGTGAGACGTATTAGAGGTCCAAGATTTGGAGATACCTCAGTCAAATAGAGCCCCCATCCACGGTGGGGCGCCTCAAATTTTTACAGAGCTTGTCTCATTTTGGTTGTTATTGTCATTTTTATAGATGGGGATAATAAAGCTAGGATAGTTTAGCGACTTGCTTAAAGTGATTCAACCATACCCGCCCTCTCTCTAGCATATTAGTGTGTGTGTGTGTGTGTGTGCGTGCGTGTGCACATACACATAAATCTTTTTTTTTTCTCTCCTCTAAGGAGGTCTTGATTGTGATTAAGATTTAAAGTAAGAGTCTAAATAATGGGACCTTGCTTCATATTCTTAAATTTATTGCAAATATTATATTTACTTTTAATTAAAGTTGTTGTGAAACACAGTGTGCCCACCAGATAGCAGAAATACATAATGCATAAAATGCTCTGCATAATGAGGTCACTGAGTCTCCATTTTCCATATGGCTTTCTGGGCAGTTTGGCTTTGAATGTGTTGGCGGGATTCCCGAACGCTTGTCACATGTGGGATTTACAGAAAATTGAAGAGCTGGCTCTGGTTGTAGTTCCTTCAGGTTAAGAGAAAAGGAGTTAATATTATTGACTCCCCCACTGAAGAGGAGATAAAAAGACACTCCCTCAAGATATACGGTCATATTCTTCCTCCCTTTCCCATGTTGCCAATTTGGATTTCACAGAAGCATGACTGGTCAACTTAGAGACACTCCCAGAGTAAAACAAAAGTACTCAAGAAGAATTTCAGCATTTGACCTAAAACAAATCCCAACTCCTTTCTGGAATTAACTTGAGTGCTAGGTTCCTGGAGGATGAGGCTGATTTATGCTTTTTTTTAATTCTTTTTTTCTTCAGGCGTCAATTACTGCAAAGAAGCAGTTTCATGATCTTTGCTGAGAACCGAAGCCTGGCTTTCCTTCCTCTGCCTTTGCTCAAACTTTTAGGCTCCGGTTTGGGACCCCTCTTCCCTCTCGTCTCACACAGCCTGGAGGCATCCCACGTGCTCCCACTTCTCCTTCTCCAGGACTATTTCCCTGAGCTCCATCACTCCTGGGACCTACTCTCTCTGTAGTGCTAAGGCCTCCCTTTCCTCATATATCTGTTCCCACGTGTCCCAGCCTTCCCCTTAGAAATTCAGCATCATGCTGACTCCAGAATTACACACCAAAAAAGCTTTACTCTGAAAATCAATTACATAACTTGGACCAATCGTAGTGTTTAAATGATGGGGTGGGGAGGGGAAAGGATAGTTTTAAAAAAAGAAAGGAGGGATATGTTTTCCTTTCTGACATACTTTCAACCTGTTTCTTTCTGCCCCCTGGCAATAGAAACTTTAAAAGTTTTTGATACGGGCTTCCCTGGTGGCGAACTGGTTAAGAATCCGCCTGCCAGTGCAGGGGACACGGGTTCAAGCCGTGGGCCGGGAAGATCCCACATGCCGTGGAGCAACTAAGCCCGCGACTCACAACTACTGAGCCCACGCACCAGAACTACTGAAGCCTGTGCGCCTAGAGCCCGTGCTCCGCAACAAGAGAAGCCACCACAGTGAGAAGCCCGCGCACCGCAAGGAGGAGTAGCCCCAGCTCGCCGCAACTAGAGTAGCGACGAAGACCCAACGCAGCCAAAAAAAAAAAAAAAGAAAAAGTTTTTGATACACTTTGCTTGCTTTAGGTGTGAGAAATATTCTACTGGCTTCTGAAGTAAGGGGAAATAAAGCAACTTGGAATTTACTGGTGGTAGCAAAGGACAGGAGCTGACAAGAGGAAGACAGGGAGTCCTCGAGAGCACAGAAATATCCCCAGGAGTGTAAACTGGTCAGAAATCTCCTTCACTCTCGTAATTCCAACTTTCCTCTGGAATCTACTATGTGGGACCCCCCCCCCCGCCCCAGGGGCATAAGACCTGGAGAACTTCCTGTTTCTACGGCGGAGCCGGATGTGAAATAAAGGAGGGGGATGCATCCCATACAGTTTCAGGGATATTGACTTGGATGGGACTTTATGAAAATCCAACCACTATCGTTATTTTCCTTAGAACATGTGTTTTTGAGTTTGGGTTAAACTTTAGTGTGCTTGAGCCAGGTGGCTTGGGTTTGAATCCCAGTTTTACCACTTTTGAGCTGCATGACCTTCAACAGTTTATTTAACCTCAGTTTTCACATTTATGAAATAGGGATCATGTTGCTATCGACTTCACAGAAAACATTTTCTGGCACTATATGAGATTGTTAAATTAAGACTATAAACAAACATTTTGGAAGCTTTCTGAATATGTGTATAACTGCAAGCATGCAGTTGTAGTCCGTTTAGAAAAGAGGGACGGTTACCTATGCTAGGACTGTGGCAGAACAGGCAATGCTGATCGTCGGGAAAGTCCTTAAACCATGCAGTGCAGTTCCAGGATTGCAGGCCAGCTCTGAACACCCATGTGGCCGCCTTGTGCCTAAAGAGGGAGAAACTGATGGCCAAGATTTACATTTGACAATGTCTCTTAGGAAATCTTGCTATAAAATGCAATTGACCACTTCTTTGAGAAGGATCAGAAAGGTAAATGTTCCAAAATGTTAACACAACTATTTGGAAACGGAAGAAAGGAATCAAGTAAGTGTTGTTGTTATGTTTCAAACTTTTAAAATACCCAATTAGGTTTTGTTTTGCTTTGCTTTGCTTTACAGAAGTAAACATTTGTTTGGGTGGCCATTTTAGAATCTGTTCTAGCACTGACTTTTGTCACAGTGTGCAAACATTTTCTTGCTTCGTATTTTCTCTGGGTAAACATACAGAGAATGTGATTTTCCATATGTACTCTGTCATTTGCATTGCTTTGGGGGATTTGATTAGTCTGAGATATACAAGGTCGCTAAGTCAGGATAAACCCAGCCACTAACTTTCTAAGTGATATTGAGTTATTCCCTCTAGACATGCAATTTCTTTGTATTACAGATTTACCTCTCCTTAAAAAAAAAAATACCATGATATGTTCCTCCTCATGTTTTTTATATTATTAAAGCAATAGTGGTTGCAAATTCAATTTAACATATTTCAGAAATAATTCTTAAACAACCTATACCTATACTCTGCTTAGTGCTGGAAGAAGAAAGAACCAGAAGATTAATGGCGCACTCATGAGACAGGGCAGAGGAAACTCCTGCCCTCCAGATCATCAAAACCAAAGATGTGTACACAACTACCTATAATGTAGGCCAGACCACATAAATGTTAAGCAGTGCTTTAAAGTCTTCTGAAAAATAATGCCCTAACTAAACGAAATCACCCTGAACTCTGAGTATGAATGATGCTGTTATTACTTATTTCTACTGTCTTCCATCTATTTTATGGTGTTCTTTGATCCATTCTTTGCATTCTTCTTGTCTGAAAGTAATATTCTTGATATGTTTAATAAGGAGACCCCCTCCTTTGTTCCTAGATGCCTTGGCTGCTGACCAACAAAAGCCATTGAAAGACTTAATGCTCTAAGCTTGGCACCACATCAGTCTGGAAATAGTTTACATGCAGAGTCCTTTGGAGTAAATACTCATTAGAGGTTCCGTTGGCTTATTTGGTCACCCACATTTTGCAGTGGGTGGCCCAGTTGGTATCTTCATTATTTTATTTTCCACCCGTGAAAGCCATCCAGATGTAGCGACCTGACACGACTCCCTTTGGTACTCTAAGTCCATTGTAATGCAGCATCCATTCCTTTGTGATGCTAGTTAATAGGTTCAGAGAAGTAAGGGTCTCAGACTGGTCATGCCATAATAAATTTTTTGCTAATACACCTTTTTTCAGTGCAACTCCTGAAATGCAATCTGAGTACTTCAAGAGTAATTTGCCAGTAATCTCGAACACCTGAGGATTCAGAGAACTGTCATCTCCCTTCCTCCCTCCCTCCTTCCCTTCCTCCCTCTCTCTCACTCTTTCTCTGCCTGCCCCCCACCCCACCTCTCCACCCCATCTCTACATAAATGAACAAACCAGTTCACAAGGTTTGAACTTTATCAAGGTTATTCACAAATTACAAAGCAGGACTCTTGCTTTTTCGCTTACTAGGTAGAACTTTACTGCTTAGAGCTTCTTGGTTAGTACTTGGATCAGGGAAATGGAGTCTCTATACTGTCATCGTTCTGGGTTTAGCAGTGAAAGTTCTCAAGAAAGAAAAATCAACTAATGTTTCTTGACTGCGTATTAAGTGCAGAGCAAAGTAACATTAAAATACAAGGTGGTTGTTAAACATGCCTTCCTCTTGCCGAGCTTGTATTCTTGTAATAAGGCCAATATAAGTACGTTGGTACTTTCTTCCTCATGATTGTTATGATAAGCATATGCAGAATGCTTAGAATAATATCTATCTACCAGATGGGGTATTTATTAATGTATGGATTAATAACATACATAAAGTTCTTAGAACAGTTGCTGGCTTTTTCTTATAGGTACCAATATCTCCGAAGCTATTGCATTCTTTTTTTATGAATCAGCATCAATTTTCAACGGAAAGCATTCAAAGTTTTTACTTTGAAAATTTATAAAACTCTTAAGATTTTTTTCTTCATTTCCCCTTGGACGATAGGAAATGGAAAGGAGGTGTGATGTTGAAGGATGAGGGAGTGTGAGCATCTAATAGATGCTGGGTGTTATATTGAAGGTTTGCATCCATTATCCCATTTAATACTCAAAATGACCATACAAGGTGCATATTGTTCTGTCTGTTGTACAAAAAGACTAAAACTTGGGCCAAAAAAAAGCTAAATAAAGAGCCAGGATTTGAAGGCAAGTTCATCTGGCTCAAAAACTCACGTTTTTCCCATTCCTTGAGTTCTGATTAGACTACTTAATATCATTTTTTCAAAGACAGGAAGAGTGTAAGAGTGTAGGAAGCATCCTGTCATCTTGTGTAAAGTCATACAGTATCCTGGATTTTAACTGCCGCTAAGATTTAATAACTCTGGGAAAAAACAACCAGCAAGGTATCCTCCTGTGTACCATAAATAGGCCACTCCATGGTAAATTACACAATTGTGACTTATCCTAGAAGGAGCTCCATATCACTGTTGGACACTGTTGCTGACCAAAACCGTGAGGATTTGCACGTGTTCAGGATCTGCTCTGCTAAGTGTGTAACACACTCAGCAGATGCCGTGCTGTTCGCAGACTTACTACCGACTTAAACTCACTGCACTCGTGCACAGATGCAGTTTCTGTCTTTTCTCATACATCACAGTATCCAGGTGTTTGTTTGTTTGTTAAACCTGGACATTTAACCACATAAGACTTTTACAAGTGGTCAAATAGATTCATAAGGGGACAATACATAAAACTAGTCACTTTACTACCACAAGTCTTAAATTACTCATCCACAAACCTACACATAAAATTTCATTTTGGTTGTTGTATTACAGTTTCTGCTACACCAATCTATATTACATAAAGCTTCTCCCATATAGAATGCAGTAAGAGATCTGGAATAAAATTTTAATTTTAACAACATAATTGCTGTATAGCTATACATGTTTATTTTGTTTCACTATCAATGTGATTTGAAACTCAGCACATTCTGAGGCACTAGCAGTATTATATTAATTTCAATTTAGACCATATGGTTGTATATCTATAATATCTATACATCTACATATTTACATATATAGGTATATACTTATAGATATATTTGTGTTTATATATACACACACACATATATATAATGACGTTATCAAAAATTAAGTTTAAATATTTAGTTTAAATTTAAACTTCTTCACTTTTCTGCATGTTATATACTGACTATATTATATCTTCTTAAACATAAAGTGAAGCCAGTAGAACACATGTAATTTGACTTTTATTCAGCATTACACTAGATATATCATCCCAGAAGTATAACGAGTAATAATTCTGTGAGTGGTTTTTTCTTTGACACAAGTAATATGACTTTTCTATTCTGAATGGTTCACTATGATTAAACAGAATAATTACATAATAAATTCTTTATAAACAAGTTCATAGAACATTCATTTGTTCATCAACAAACGTAAAAACAGACTCTATGTATACAGGCAAATAAATGTACTGTGGTATTGTTGCTATTTTCAATAATGCTACTGAGAGTAAATAGGTGCCGTGTGCCGGGTACCACAGCAGGCACTCGGGGAATGCAAAGATATATGAAGCGCAGTCTAAGCCATCATGAAGTTTATTATCTAATAATATTAAATTTGTACTATACCAATTTTTTAAAAAATTCACATACCTGGTCTCCTTTTATCCTTACAACAACAACATGATGTAAACATTATTATTATTAAGTGACACGAGCAAGGATTCAATACAGGTCAGGACTCCAACTCTTTAACATGCTGCCCGATTGAAAAAAGCAACAGGGTGAGAAGGATCTGCTCATAATTTTGCTGATGCAAAATATATTGTAATATATATCGTAATAATGGATGGAATCAGAGTAAAGCAAAATTGTGCCCTGTGGATTCATGAAGGTATGGTCTGAATTTACTTTTTTAAGTAAATTGAAATAACAGTCAAATTATTGTGATTTCATGTTGACACATTAGTTAACTATTTCTAGCCTTTCATTGGAAAAATAAATTTTTTTTTATAAAACATTACACTTTATTCATTATTCAGTCTAAAATCTTAAAAGCTATTACACAAATGGAAACAGTCTTCCATCCTCTTTAAAGCCTGAATCTTTGTTTGAATTCTTTTATAAGCTGTTGTGAGTATAGGGTCAGGGTACAAATAGACATCTCTCCACTAGCATTCAAAATGCATTGCCATGCATTTGTTCCCTTTGTATTTGAATCTCCTACTTTTTAAACTATGATGTCAAACCGGTCATTTCTGAAACAGAGGAATCGTGTTTTCTCTCCATGCTGATCCTTTCTTAGGGCCATCATTCCATTACCCTTTGCCTCCTACATGGTCTTTGACTGCTTGAAATCCTGTCTTCCTTTAAGGTTGGCTGCAAAGCCCAGCTTTACGATGTTGCCTACCCATGCTTTTCCATGATTATTCCCAAGGGAAGGGACTGTTCCTCTTCACTGAACTCTTGTCATTTTTTACCTTCATGTATCATTCATTCTCTTTATATGACACTTGTTTATGTATATTCTTATCTCCTCAGCTAAATTATAAATTCTTGGAAATCAAAACATATGAAGTTTTTTTCTTCGGGATTATAGCAGCAACTAGAACAATGCTGGTACACACAATAAATATTGGACAAATCAATAAAATAGTGTCAATGAATCAAAACATATGACTCTAATGACACATTTTGTCATTCTATTATCACAGTCAACACAACTAATATTTGAATGTTTGAAGTATTTCAGTGTATGACAATGATAAAACCTTATAAAATGGCATTCATTCTAATCCATGATTATTTAATCTATTTACTTGTCTTCTTTCTCCGTCACTAGGATAAAAACCTCTATGAAAGCAAAGACCTGTCTATTTTGTGTAACATATTATTCCCAGTTATTTATTAACTATTCATAGGAGGAAGGAGGGAGGGAGGGAGGGAGGGAAGAAGGAATGTATAGGATCTATTTGCATAAATTACTGCTCTCAGCACCACTTTTGCTAACTACAAAGTCACCTGTGCCTCATTCCCAAGTTCCTGGTGCTCCTAATACACCAGAACAGAAATAAACCCAGATGAACTGAGGCTGCCGACAATGAGTACACTGTACAGCAAAGAGAGGACTGGAATGTCTTACCCGTCTCCATCTTTCTTTCGCTCATTAATTAACATGACGATTATGAAAGTACAAAAATGGGCTAGCAAAATGCTGATTTAGGTGTTTTATAAATATATAGGAGAATATGAATTTGTGCCTTCCATATACACAGTCATCAAACTTCATAGCATGAAGGTGCCAAAACTTCTGTTTACAGAAAGAAAACCAGCTACAGTGAAGATACTGTTGATAATGTAAAGCAGTGGCCAAAAAGAGAAAGAGGGAGGGAGGGAGGGGGGAAGGAAGGAAGAAAAAGGCATTATTTCAGGGTTAGTTAAAAAATTTGATGGAGAAAGGATACTCTTTTCAACAAATGGTGCAAAAGCAATTGGTTATCCATAAGGAAAATAATAATAATCTTGACCTAAATTGTATACCTTATACAAAAATTCACTCAAAATAAATCATGGGTTTAAATGTAAATGTAAAACTGTAAAATTTTTAGAAAAAAAAAGGAGGAGAAAACTTTGGGATCTAGGACTAAGCAAAGAGTTCTTAGACCCGACACAAAGAAAATATTATCCACAAAAAGAAAAAATGATAAATCAGACTTCATCAAAATTTAAAACTTTTGCTCTATGAAAGATGCTGTTAGAAGGATTAAAAGACAGGTGACAGAGTAGTAGAAAATGTTGGCAAACTACATCTCTGACAAAGGTCTAGTATGTAGAATATGCAAAGAGCTCCCAAAAGTCAACAGTAAAAAAGCAAACAATACAACTAGAAAGTAGGCAAAAGACATGAAGGGATATTTCACCTAAGAAGATATATAAATTGGCAAAATGCATCTGAAGAGATGTTCAATGTCATTGGTTATTAGGGAAATGCAAATTAAAACCACAATGAGATACCAATACACACCTATCAGAATGATTAACATTTTTTAAAATATTAGTGACAACACCAAATTTTGGTGAGGATGCAGAGAAACTGGATCACTCACACATTGGTGATGGGAATTAAAATGCATAGTACTCTGGAGAACAGTTTGGCATTTTCTTAAAAAACAAAAATGTAACTATCATACAAACCAACAGTTGCACTCCTGGACTTTCATCCCAGAGAAATTAAGACTTATGTTCATACAAAATCCTATGCACAAATGCTTATATATTCTTTTTTTAAAATTGCGGTAAAATATACATAACATAAAATTTACCATTTTTAAGTGTACAATTCAGTAGCATTAAGAACATTCACAATATTGTGCAACCATCACCACTATCCATTTCCAGAACTTCTTCATTATCCAAAACAGAAACTTCATACTCATTAAATAACTCCCCATTTCTCTCTCTCCTTCAGCCCCTCATAACCTCTATGCTACTTTCTGTCTCTGTGAATTTGCCTATTCTTGGTAATTCATATAAGTGAAATCATACAATGTGTCCTTTTGTGTCTGACTTATTTCACTTAGCATAATGTTTTCAAGGTGCATCCATGCTGTAGCATATACAGAATTTCATTCCTTCTTAAGACCGAATAATATTCCATGCGTATATATATATATATATACCACATTTTGTTTATCCATTTATCTGTTGATGTGCATTTGAGTTGTTTCTGCCTTTTGGTTATTGTGAATAATGCTGCTATGAACATTGAAAGCAAGCTTCTGTAGCATATGCAAGCTTCTGTAGCAGCTTTATTCTTAATAGACAAAAACTGGAAACAAACCCAGATGTCTTTCAACAGGTGAATAGTTGAACAAACTGGTATATCCATGCCATGGAATTCTACTCAGCAATAAAAAGGATGAACTATTGATACACACAACAGCTTGAATGAAGTTTCAGAAAATTATGCTGAGTGAGAAAAGCCAATCTCCAAAGATTATATACTGTATGACTCCATTTATGGAACATTCTTGAAATGACAGAATTAGGGCAAGAGAGAAGTGGATGTGACTATAAAAGGGAACATGGTAGGTCCCTGTGGAATGGAAATGTTCTATACCTTGACCTATATCAATGTCATTATCCTGGTTGTGATATTGTACTATAGTTTTGCAAGTTGTTACCACTGGGAGAAACTGGGCAAAGAGTACAGCAAATCTATGTTATTTATTATGACTGTTTGTGAATCTATAATTATCACAAAACATTAAGTAAAGAAAGGAAGGAAGAAAGGGAGGGAGGGGGAGAGGAAGGAAGGAAGGAAGTGAGGAAGGTGGGAGGGAATGAGGAAGGAAAGGAATCTCACTCAGATATTCAAATATACAATACAAAATCCACCTGAGTCTTTGATCAGGACTCAGTTTAGATCCCGGCTGATGCTGGATCAGAAAGCAGCCAAGATGGCAGAGCAGAAGGACCCTGTGCTCACCTCCTCTCACGAGCACATCAAAATCACAACTATGCGCAGAATAACCATTGATGATAAAGACTGGAACCTACCAGAAAAGATCTACAACTAGAGACATAAAGAAGGGACCAGAATGAGGGGGGTTCTGGCTCCAGAAGATCTGGCACCAGGGGGTCTGGCACCAGGAAGATGAGCCCCCAGAGCATTTGGCATTGAAGGCCAACAGGTGTTAATTGCAGGAGCCCCACAGGATTGGGGGAATTAGAGACTTCACTCTTAAAGGGTACACACAAAATCTCATGCACACCAGGACCCAGGGCAAAATCAGTAATTTGATAGGAGCCTGCACCAGACTTACCTGCTGGTCTTAGAGTCTCCTGGAGAGGTGTGTGTGGCGGGGCTGCAGCTCACCTGCGGGACATAGACACTGGTGGGAGACATACTGGGGAACATTCAAATGCGAGAACGCTCCTGGCAGCTGACATATTGGCTCATGAGTGCCAAGACCTGGACCCACTCAACAGCCTGTAGACTCCAGTGCTAGGACACCTCAGCCAAACAACTAACTGGGTGGGGACACGGTCCCTCCCATCAGCAGACTGGCTGCCTAAAGATTAAAGAGCCCACAGCTGCCTGCGGACATGCCCCTAGACATGGCCCAGCCCACCAGAGGGCTAAGACCCAGCTCCACCCATCAGTGGGCAGGCACCCTCCCGACAGGAAGCCTGCATAAGCCTCTAGACCAGCCTCACCCACCAGGGGCAGACACCAGAAGCAAGAAAACTGTGACCTGCAACGCAGGCCAGACCATACCCTGGGACTAGCTGGGCCCTGGCCGACCTCACAACCTTCGGGACACCCCAGACCTCATACCCAACTGTGTCAGGAACCCCCCACCCCAATGAGCTGAAACAAGCTCTGGGATCTCTGGGTCCTGTAGCCAGACTCCAGGAACCAGCTCTGCCTGCCAGTAGACTGGCACTAATCCCACGTTCTGGCTTCACCTGCTAGTGGGTGGGCAATACCCCTGCAGTGGGTCTTCGGGCACCCTGACTCTGCCCACTGGTGAGCGAGCACTAGCCCTAGGGCCCCCTAGGATTCTGCAATCAGCCACCTTGTAACCAGACTCTGCTAAACAGCAGCCAGCAGTATCCATACAAGACAGGGCCTGGCAACCAACCAGACTAGGAGCCAACCAAGCCTATCAGACTGCCCACAAAGTCAGCCTGCCACCACAGAAGGACCCACACATCTTAGGGGAAACCCCTAGAACTTGGGTGACCAGAGGGGAGTGCACAGCTGGGACCCATAGGGCACCTCCTACAGAGGACCACTTCACCAAGGTTGAGAAATGTAACCAACCTACCACATACGTAAAAATACCAATAGCAACTTAGATGAAATGAGGTAGCAGAGGAATATGTTCCAGATGAAGGAACAAAATAAAACCCCAGAAGAAGAACTAAGAGAAGTGGAGGTAGGCAGTCTACCCAAGAAAGAGTTCAGAATAAGGATCGTAAAGATGATCAAAGAACTTGGGAAGAGAACGAATGTACAGAGCCAGAAGTTAGAATTTTTTAACAAAGAAAATATAAAGAACAATCAGAGAGGACAAATACAATAAAATGAAAAATACACTGAAAGGAATCAATAGGTCCCAGTTAGCCAAGCTTCCTCCACATTGCCCCCTAATGGTAGCTCAGAGTCACTGTGTGAATGTTAAGATATTTCCAGAATAGAAAGGGTGATTTCAATATCAAGAGTGTACTGCACACAGTACTATTATAAAATGGCACAATTTAAAATTTCCTTCAACCCATATTTATTTGCAGAAGTCCCTGAAAAGTTTTGACAGGCATTATATCTTGACACTATGTAGTAGTGCAGCAGGAGTTTCTCTTACTAGAGGTGTGTTATAGAAGCAGAGGGCATTCTCTGGTTCCTCTTGATATTGAATGAATATTTAGATTTTTACTAAAAATTTCCAATGAGGGAAATAACTTCGAGTCTTACGTTAATTGTTTGAGGCCTTGCTTTAAGGATGCTTATCATTTAGTTTTAATGGAAGACATTATTGTGAAGTGAAAGCAGAAGTTTGAAAAAAAATAATAAATACAGTTGGTTCCTTTTAAGTTCCTGGCACTTTCGTTCAGTTCGTAAGCAATTTCAGGCCAAGTGTAAATAGAATCTCTCTTAATGTTCTTTAAAAAGTTACAAATTTCAACGTAGATTCGCAATCTTAGTGTGGGATAGCAGTTTACCACAGAATATTTTCCTCTGTAGACTGATAGTTCAGGGAAGTGTTCTAGACGTTCTGTTTGCATATAGCTGGAAAGACTTATATCTCTCTCTCTCACACACACACACACACACCCATCAATGAACCCACGTCAGAAGAGTCTACAGTCTCTCTAATTTGAAGCAGCTGGTGCATTCTAAATATGGAGAGCACAAGCTTCTAGAATCATCAGTACCATCATTAAGAATCAGAATCCTTGATTTAAATGTTCTTTATTATTCTCTTTATAGGGGGTTTTACATCACATGGCTGTTAGCTCTTCCCCTATTGTTCCGAGACTGTCATGCATAAATGTCAACAAGAATGTATTTCATTCATACTCTAAAATTAAATCCTTTATCCCACGATTAGCCATAATCACGACCACATATGACTATGATTTACCATAACTAAAATAGATGGCATGGGATTTATTGTTGGCTTATGTTTGAAAAAGTGAAGGCAGATTTTTTAATTAAATAATTGCATGCTAACTATTTGGGACATAATTACTACTTATTTTGTTTTCCATATATATCTATCTAGTTAGCAAATTGTTAAAATGCCCCCGTTAGTAAGATCTAAGGGACTGCTCTGTTTGTGTGCGTGTGTGTTTAAAATATGCTCTGAGAGCATAATGAGAAGAATAAACTAAATTATGAATTTTTTCTTATTGATAATTTTTAAAAATTATCTTTATTGACAATTTATATGTACTGTTACTGTGTGTACCTATGTCAGTGATCTCATTTGAACGGTATAATGACTCTATATAAGTCAAGAGAATATAAAATACTTCATTTCTTTTGCTTGTCCAGCACCCATATCCCTTTCCTTGGTAACACCACCCTGATGTTTTATTTAAGAAATCAGCCTCCCTCATTTACTACAGTTTGTCAGTGGGGGCACCCTTCCTTCTCCTGCCCCCCCTTCATCAAGGAAAGGAAGGCAGGACCTCAACTAGGCCACTCAGACTCTTTCTGGGAATTTGCATCTTGAGTAAAAAATCCAAAGGATGAAATCTTATAAGAGGTCTTTTATTTTGGCTGAGGTGCCCTAATAAGGCCCCAAAGGTCTTGTTTTCTAGAACCCTGGAGTGCCATGGGTTCATGCTCTTCTGAGGCTCAGTTCATTCCTTCATTTGATTATTTCAGCTTTCTCATATCCTTACAATAAATTCCTTTTTAAAAAATATTTTGTATAGGTTGCTTAAGAGTTGGTTTCTATTGCTTATACCTGAAGAACTCTAACTGCTATGCTGTTACCCTCTTCTTGCAGACAAGGAAATGGAGGTGCAGAGAGGTATAGGAACTAGGCCACAGTCACACAGCATCTAGGTAACACAGCTGAACTCAGGTCTGCCTGCTTCCAAGCACTCTTTTAATCCCCAAGTAACACTGCCTCTGTTTTCAGTTTTGGAAGAATTTAGATGAGAGCGTGTCTAGATGGTCACACAGTCATATTAGATCAGACCAAAAATATAAAATGGATAAAGGAAGGAGCATCCCTTTCTTTGTTACATTTAATCAGATAGTCACTATTTATTATGCACCCAAAGAATTCCTTGCACTAAATAAGGAGTACAAAACCATGACCAATTTTGCAGTGATTCTGGCAGTTCCTGTAATTCCCTTTTTAGTGTTTAATGTCACACAGCTGTGCACAATTCCAGAATTAACATGGGTTCAAGTACAGTCCCTACCTGCATTTAAAAACACATTTTTATTTCACACCCATTTAGCTAGGGAGGATACAGTGAAGTCCAAAGCAACAAGTGCTAACATGTGTGTAAACATCACTTTAAAACTCCCGTGAAGAATTACAGTGTAGGTCAGAGTCAAATGCAGGAGGATCAAATTATGCATAGATTGAAAACAAGAATGGGAGGCAGCACTATGATGTTTTCAACCCCAAGCTCAAGGACCTTCGTCCCTTGTGTGATTTGGGTACAGTTTACATCTCTGAGCCTCTCTTTACATCCTTTCCCAGTGTCATTAAAGGGAAGCAAGACTGCCTAATGGTCCACGTAGCACTCTGATTAAGGATGGGGTGAGACTGCGCTGGGGTTGGCGGTGGGCTCAGCAGAACGCAGCCTGCCCAGACCAGCTTGATTTATCCCACCAAACCTCTCTCTGCCTTCCTGCAAGTGACCTGACAAGCCTCCGCTAGAAGCTCCTTTTCATGGAATTTGTGAGCTATGGTCTTTTCTAGGTCTGTTTGAAAGTGTTACCCGTGGGCCTGTGGAAGAAATGGAATGTGGTCTGGGAGATTGGATAGATTGGATAATCTATCAAAAAACTTTCTGGCATCTGATAGCTGCTTAACAATATTAATACTTCCTTCCATTCGGGAAACATTTTTGAGGATTACTCTACTAGAGCACACTGTAAAAATTGTTTAGGAAACATCTTTAAAAGCCAAGTGTCGCCAAGCTAATAGTGCCTACTGAATATATGTATCCCCCTCAAAGAAGCCTATTTTTTTTCTCTTTAAAAACAGAGTGGTGATTTAACTCACAAGAAATAAAATTAGTCACAGTTTTCTGGTTTTTTTTTTTTTTTGGTTTTAGTGGAATCAGGGTTCCAACAGTCAAAACTGACGGCATATTAAAGCTGTGTATTTGAAGAGTATAAAGGGGCTATTTACAGTAGTGTGGGCAAGATTTACAGCAGGAATGTCCATTAGTGGGAGCAACATACTAATTTAGAATTTTCTGTTAACTGCATTAAAAAAGTGAAAAGAAACAGGCAAAATTAATCTTAATGATATACTTAGTTTAACCCAATCTATTCAAAATATCATTTTAATATGTAATAAATATAAAAAAAGGTTAGGAAGTTTTTTTTTCATAGTAAGTCACTGAAGGACTTCCCTGGTGGTGCAGTGGTTAAGAATCCATCTGCAAATAAATGCAAGGGACACAGGTTCGAGCCCTGGTCCAGGAAGATCCCACATGCCGCGGAGCAACTAAGCCTGTGCTCCACAACTACTGAGCCTGTGCTCTAGAGCCCGCGAGCCACAACTACGGAGCCCATATGCCACAACTACTGAGCCCGTGTGCTACAACTACTGAAGCCTGCGTGCCTAGAGCCGGTGCTCTACAACAAAGAGAAGCCACTGCAATGAGAAGCCCACGCACTCAAACGAAGAGTAGCCCCTGCTCACAGCAACTAGAGAAAGCTTGCACGCAGCAGTGAAGATCCAACACAGCCAAAAATAAAATAAATAAAGTCACTGAAATCTGGTGTGTATTTTACATTTACAGTCCATCTCAGTTTAAATAATAAATTCTCAAGTAAAATATAGTCCTACCAAAATAATAAAGCTGTGTTTAATGGGAAAATGTTTTATACTGTCTCTGGCTTTTTAATTTAAATTTAATTAATTTTAACTAAATAAAATAAAAAATTCAACTCATCAGTTACACTGTTATGTTAATCACATCATCAAGTGATCAATAGCCACATGTAGCTGGTGGCTACCATGTTAGATGGTACAGGTTTACAGAAACAAAAGAGGAAGTGCAGTAATCTGAGGTGAGCAAGGCAGGAAACCGTTATGTCTCTTAAGCCTGAAGACGAAGTGGTGGTCGCAGGAACCTGAACAGTGATGCTATGTGGAGAGTCCCCTCCATACACCTTTGGTTAAGGTACACAGCCGGCCTAGGTGGCCAAGTACAGAGGGGACAAAAGGCGTAAGTGCCTGGAACCACACGCCTCTAGGAGCATGCAGGTAACCCGGCTTTCCAAAAATGAAAGCCCTGATTTGTAACATGTGCTCATGGCCATGGTATAAATTCTCCAATCACACCTGAATGAAAGCTAACAACATGATGTCACTGAAGGCAGAGTGGGGCCAGGGGAATGTCTCCCACAAACCACAGCATCTCCTCCTACCACGCAGTCTCCTGACTGGTCTCTTCTGATGGCCAGGCTCAACTGGGAACCAAAAACGAGGGTACCCCTGACATATTTCTTGTAGGTCAGCCTCCTGGTGCAGTAAACAGGTTGGAGAAGGATCAGGAAGCGCACATGGAAAATATACTCAATGTTCAAAATAAAGATCTGTCTTTTTCTCTTTTCCTTCTGCACATATAGAAGAAAATGACCACGAGGAAGCTGAAATCTATGGCATAGACTTTGAAGGCAGGATGTTAAATAGAATAGGCATCAGATTATCTCCTTTTTAGATTAAAAAGTTTTGTTCTCTGTGAGTATAGAATTTATGCAAAGGAAGAATGCCCTTCCAATATCAATCCATGGTGGATATCACTTGGGAAAAATAATTAATATAGTCTCACAAATTATGAGAGAGCACATTTCAGTTTTTTGCCATGGATTAGGAAAAAATTCTGTGAAAATAATTTTTACAGTTATTGAAATGGCACTTTTTTGGTATGAGACAATGTGTTTATACTAATAATTATTCAGTGTATTGACCAAATTGATGTGCTGCATAGATAAAATGTGGTTCAGAGTTAGTTATTTCAACCTCCGTTTCAGGGATCACCCAGGTTTGTATGCCCATATTCTTCTACAGCTGTCTTCACCCTTATACTTCATAATCCTTCCAATCCCTCCTTCTGGCTCCATTCCACTGCAGTACGAATCCAGGCCCTCAGCCTGCTGCACCCCATGCCTCTGTATGGCCCTCTGTCTCCTCCCTTTCTTTCCAGATTACCCCGCCTAGCACCACTGGATGATTCTTGCTAAGACACCACTTCTGATGTCATCCCACTGCTCAAGAACCTTCAAGGCTCTCTTTTGACTACCAAGACAAGTCCAAATTCTTGGCCTGACCTTCAGAGAACCCCATAACTTGAATTTAACCTACATTTCTAAAGTTTCCTATGAGCACTGTCATGCAGCCAGATCAAGTTCTTGCGACCTTCAGAACACGGGCCCAATTTGCCACAGTCCTTTTTTCCATACTGACTCCTTATTTTCTTCTGGCTTCCAATACACACATGTACAGATGCACATACACACATGTGTATGTCAGAATACGACTCTTCTTCATCTGTATCTTTCCAAATCCAACCCATCAATGAGGTTCCTCATCGGGGCTCAAACTTTTGAAGGCTTCATGACCATTCATTCTACATCCTCAGCTTCAAAACCTGAACTCCAGTGATAGTTCATTCCCTTACTCATTTTGCCACTTGGATCCTCTAACTCCAGTTGTTTGCATGGCCAACCTTGCATGGCTCCTTTTGGTCTCCGTCCTGATGCTAAACTCTAAAGTGATCCCATGGAGCCAGAAAGGTGATGGGATTTTGAATCTAAATCACTTGCTAAACCTTTCCCCAGAGTCCTGAGTTAAACAGCAGGCTGTGAAATACCAACAATTTTCACAAGTAAATGTAACAAGATTACCTCTGCTTGAACAGACTTATCCTATTATCATCAGTTACATTCATGGTGCTAGTCTGCCCTAAGCCATGGAATCACCAGATCATTAGATGAAAGATTTGCATTAGGAAATAGCAGAAATGCTCAAAGGTTTGGGTCGAGTGCCAACCTGTAGTTAAGCGCCAGACTTTCCCTCTATGTATTTCTGCATTGGCAAACAACTTTCTGATTGGCACGTGGAATGCAGCTTTGCTCACCTGAGCCCAGTGTCCCTGGTGTGGTCTATAGAATCACTGGAGTAACACCCCTCTCCACCTGCTGCCCCCCTCCCCACCTCCTAGCCGTTAAAGATTTGTCCATGGCTTTGTTTCTGAATTCAGGCTATTACTGAAGATCTGGAAGAGCAATCCTCAATCTGTACTCTGTGACATGTCAATAGGTGTTAGTGGCGATAGGAGTATATATTAAAATAAATTTTGAATACTCTGGCTAGAACAAAGATAAGTTTCGTTACTGCAGAAATTCTCAGAGCCTTTACTAGGCTAATGTGAACTATGAATCATTAAAAAGAGAATACAGTAGGTAGCGTTTACACATATATTTGAGTAGAAAAATCTCCTACCGACCCCCACTGAACTCTGGCCCCAGAACATGAGAATTTACCTCATAGGGTTGCTGTGAAGATGGAATTGAGATACTGCATGGAAAGCACTTAGAACAATGCCTGACAGACGAAAGCTCTTTGGGCTTATTGCTGTCATTGTTATCACATAGCTGTTTCAGTGAGACCTCACCAGGTGTTCCTGTGCCCTCTGAGAAGGAAAGAGTTGCATATGGATTGAATGGGGATCTTTTCAGGAGCTATGAATCTCTCACATGGATACTGCACAGAACCAGTATGGATCTCTCTTTGGGTTCCTTTCAATCAGAAAACGGTTCAAGTGCAAAGAAGTTTATTCTTTTCCGTTCTTCCCAAAGCCTGGCTAAGCAGGGTTCAATTAAATAGCATGGAGTAGCAAGGGTTCAGAGCATAGCCTTCAGAGTCTTGCTTAAATCTTGACTCTTCCATTGGTGACCATGTACCCTTGGGCAAATTGATTAAAGGAGCAACACCCAAAAATCTGTAAAATTTTAAAAATAATGTTTATCTCTCTGGTTGTTGTCAGTAATTCAAGAGATTGTGTCTATGAAGTACTTAGCCCATGCCTGATACATGGTAAAATATGCTCAATAAATGGAGGTTCCTAATCATTCTACTAACAGACTAATTTCTCTAGTTTATTGAAACTGTGAAATTCTAGTTAACTTTGCCCACGTAATCATTGCCCCAGTATCTATGAGGACCAATTTGCTTCACACCTGATCGATATTGAGTAAGTATATTGGCCACTTGGATTGGTGACTGATTAGATTGCTGGATTAGGCCCATGAAGCCTCTTGGGTAGCTCCGTGACGTTAGGAATTGAAGGGGGACGCCATATAAGCTCTCAGGGATCGCTGCTTCGGGCAGCTAAAACAGGCAAGCTAGATTTCTTTGAAATCTCTGAAGCAATTCTGGTACCCCTTTATTTTTTAAAACCTATAAATAATTTCTAATATCATAAAGATTTTTAGTTCCTAGGTAAAATAAAAAGTATTCCCAAGTTCACTGCTTTGATTAGGAAGGTTGTGAATAATATCAAAGTTATTCACAATCCAGTGAAGCTCTGGGAAAAATAATTTTAATTTTAGATGTTTCATGCAACGCTGCAAATGTTACCTCTCCTGTTTGGGCAGGGAGAAAACTGGCAAGCATTGTGAGATGGGGAATTTATGTGAATTAATGGAAATGTTGCGGCTGACCAACAAAGGAACTTCCCCAGCCAAAATCAAAACAAAGATATTAACTTGGAAGGGGGAAAAAAGGCTGCAGCATAATAATATCATGCATTGAAACCTTATCTAGCAGTTGAAGTAATTTGGTTTGAAGAACTTAAAGAGCATTTCGTGGTTTATGGAAACGGCCAGCAGACACTGTGTTTAGCAGCCTCTCCACTATTAAGTTCTCATACCATCCTCTCCTCTCACCAAGTGGGGCCATTTAGCTTCCTTTATCCCTGGATTGTTACCAACCTAAGACCTCATGAGGATAAAAGCCAAGCTATGAGAGTTTGCCATGCAATGCCCTCGCGTTGCAGACTATTTCCAAAGACCAATGTGGCCACAACAGATCTGAAAGTTTGCTTACATTCACTTAAGATAAATTTTCTGAGTTCATTTACACAATTTCAGTCCAAGTTTTAGACAGATCCATCCCTCTTCCAAAACAATCTCCCTCTCTCTCTCTCTCTCTCTCTCACACACACACACACACTCACTCACAGATGATCCTCATAACAAGTTCACAATTAAAGTTTATAATAATTCTGAATTAGATAAGAGTGGGTTATACTGAGTGAACCAGATACTGCAGAAGAAAAATAATTTGAGGGTTAGAGACCAATTCTTTTTCTCTTATAATTCAGCACCATGACTTTTTTGTGTAAATAATAGAAAAGCTGCCAGGGAAGAAGACACTTTGCTAACGAAATTACCAAATTAACCCTTTCGTGGCTACCGCTCGCCCCATCTGGCCCGCAGCTGCTCTCCTTTGAAGTCGCAGTGCTCCTCTGAGGACCGTCTTGCTGACTAACACAAGAGCAAGTACTACAAGGGCTCTTGTTTGACCAACACATGGACACATGCAGTTAACTGCTCAAACAGCTTAAGACAGTAGGAGTTATTTCCTCATTTTTTTTTTTAGAAAAATATGCTGTTATTCTACCATGGAAAACTTCTCAGGATTGGTATATTATTTTATCAAAAAATCTGGCTTCATTTGTTATAGATAATATTATTAATACTATAATATTATAATACTATTATAATTAGTACATTAACAGTACTAATTATATGTAAACTAAAATTATTACCTAAAATATTAATTTCCTATAATCCAATTTGTTTCCTTTTTTGTTTCCAGAATTTCATAATATTAAATATTATATTGAGATTCATTATAGTCCTAATGTCATTTTCTAAGACAACGTTTTTGAGAATTAACAAGTCAGCAATTAAAATGTATAGTATTTTTGTTAATCCTTTTATTTCACTTTTCTTTAGCTATAGACATTGTTGTAAATATACTGACCAGAGTTCTGAAATTCTTTTTCCTACTTCAAGTACTTTATATAAAAATTTATAATTTAAAATTAAACTTTACTCAGAAATTTCACCAGTGTTCCACTCATTGACATTTTTTTTCACTTTCAGATTAGATAAAAGCCTCAATGGATGTTCTATTATTTTTCATGAAATAAGAATGAATGAATTCATTTTCCTCTTGCTTGTTCACGTTTTGCTGAAGAAATTTTTAAAAAACAAATTCACCAATACGAATTTTCATGATCCTACATAATGTAGGAGAGAAAACAAATCATTCTCATGTGCAGAATAAGGTCACTATGGAACAGGATTCTATGTACCTTTAAGTACCCTTTAGCCATGAGAAATGCAAAAGAAATTTTACTTCCATATTTTTACTTAATTAGCCATCTGTCCCAATCTCTTAATTCTGTGATATTCCTTAAAGTGGGGGAAAAGTGCTGAAGAATAAAAAACCAAAAAAGTCTACTTTGGAAAGCTTTCATTTGTAATGAAAATCAAATAGAATGTATAGAGACAAAGTTTATTTGTCATTCCAGATCTTCAGAGTCACAGACTCTCTTAAATGATAAGTGTTCAGATACAAAGCTGGCCCCAACTGCAACGATTTATAGATCAGCTTTGAAAAACAGTCTATGATTCAATTTATGGAAGACACAGAATATGCAACTATAAGGAAAAAAGTATAAACTTAGAGATCTCTTGTTTCCAGTGCTCTGATCAGGATTCCCTTCTATTTCCAGGAAAGGTAACTGAGCACCTCTCATTTTAAGTTTGTAAGATTGTAAATTTAATATGCTATCAAGAAGAGTTTTTGAATGAAGTTCTTTCGAGCCCAGAATTCTATGGTAAACTATGAAATCAGGTGGATGTTGAAGTTGACAGATCTTGGAGGCCACAACTACCCTCACCCTCTAAGACATCAAAGAAAGGGCAGGATCTAGTGATTAACCTCACACACAAAATTACTGGGCCATGGGATGCAGACAGGTTTTCAGAGGTCCTTCGGTGGCCTGTTTTTTGTAGTCTAAAAACCAGTGAGATGAGGAAAAACAGCTGCACAAGATTGGTCCTTTCCTTTCTAAGGCAGTTGTGACAGGAATACAACTAGTAGGTTTCCCTGCTTCTCTGAAAAGTGTCTGACACCTAGTTTAGCTTTTTTCTGTAGGCCAAGGTTAACTCTGAGTTAACTTTGACTAATAATAAATTACATATGATTTTGAAAAGAAATCACTGAGTTGAGAGGAAACGTAGGAAGTTTCGCCATATTTATATACTAATATATATTAAATATTCCCTACAAATTGGCACACAATTACCTTTAGAACATTCCTAGAGTTCTATAACACAAAACAGCCCATTTACTTTCATAAAATCTCTGACTTTTAGAAAATTTTACCTTAAACAAAATTCAAGTTTAATCTCTGTAATGCCTACCTAACCATTAGTCCCAGTTCTTTCTTTCAGTTACAAAGAATAACTGTTTCCATCGTACTAGCTATATAATACAAGAACTCTTTCTGTAGCCTCACCATCTAGCACAGGGTCCGAACATGTAGCACCTCCACATCAGCACTTAAAATATTGCTAGACATTCTTCCCAGGTTAAAAGTTTCAATTACTTTATTTGTGCATCCTCTGAAATGGTTTTCAGATTTTTTATCAGCCAAATGCCACATGTTTTGGTGGGAATATATAGATCATATTTATGCATATAATGTCAATATGCAAATAGATTCAATTCCTCCTGAAATATAGGAAATTACCAAGAGTATCAACAAGTTTATCTGGGGCCAATCAGCTATCCAGACACTCAAGAGATACATTTTTTAATTTCCTTAGCGTTCAATTCTTCCTTTACCATGCCAATGAAAAATCTTCCTTGTAATTTCATACAGAAGAAAATTATTGGACGACAGGAAGACAGCAAGTCCACAAACCAAAACATCCATTATAAAGGTCCTGGTCCTAGCTAAATACTGATATTTCTTCTCAAAACTTTCCAAGACTCAGGTGTATTGAAATAAATATTCATGTCTGCAATTATGTATTATGTGTAATCAGTTACTCAGACACTTTTCAATGGGCATTATATCAATACTTGTCCTTCTCATTTTAAATAGTTTCTTCTTTTTCTCTTTTATGGTCTACCAAACTGCATCTGACTAAATGTACATATTTAGTGAAAATGGAGTGTAATGTTACCCAGCTATTGTTTTCTTTGGGAGGAAATAATGGAGAGCATGTCCAGATGCTTAGTATCAGGCTCCTGTTTCTAGAATTACAGTCTTAAAGATGTCAGGACTGTTCAAGAACAAGGATGGTCCAGAGATTGTTCAGCATATGAAACACCCTTTTTGTGAACATTTAAGCAGGTGAGGGAGGAGAATGCTAAACAACTGGCAGAGAGAACTTGAAATATTTAAGCAAAGGACTTTTCTTCCTTCTCAGCTGTCAAGACATCCTGTTTTTCCATGAAATAAATGAATCATATTTTCTGATCTATTTTGAATGTACTGAGTTTTTCTGGTCCATTCTGTTTCAGTCTCACAATGTTGTAGCCCTCCGTCTGGCCACAAACAAGTTATTTTGCTTGCATCTTTTCTGGAAGAAGAGTACATTAAGTGTACCCACATTTTCCTGACAAAGTACTGTAATCACTTTGGTTATGCAAGGGCATGAAGGTATGTTTACCTCCCTTCCTTTACTCCAGTAAAGGGCAGCTCTCTGAGATGGATGCCACCAAGCAGTTTACAGTAAATCTCGTTTAACACAGTAGCTCTAGTCAAAAGAGAACAGTGATGTAATTCTAAAAGAAACTCTTCAATGTATTCTCATGTAAAGGGAACAGTTCTACAAAATATTAATAATACTTTTCACAAGTGTATGTTCAATAAATTTGTTGTCAAATTTTCTTAAGATGAGCCATATACAAATAGCTATAGCTAATCAGAAAAACTGTCCTAATGTCTTATTTAGAGAGAGAAATCTGTTTATTTGTACTAATTACAGAAAGCATTAAATAGTACTTCAAATTGATGACCATATTAGAAAGCTTACATTTGAGGCAGTAAATCCCAAGTATAATCACATAAATTGATTATGTGATTTTGCAGCTGATAAAAATAGCTTCCTGAATACTATGGGAGAAACTTTCAGAGGAACAACTGAAGCATTAAAAATGAGGGTCACTGAGTTAACCAAGATGCATAAAGTAACTCTTTAGAGTCATCTACTTTAAGTTTCTTTAGGGTAAAAAAAGCAGGAGTTGGCTTCAGGGAAAGCATACCAACTTTGGAATCAGAAAGACCTGGATTAATAACCTGACCTCAGAGTTTAGCTTTTGTGTCCTTAGGCAAGGACACAAAAAAGGTTACTTTACTTCCCTGATGATAATCCTAAGCCTACCTTCCAGAGTTGCTATGAGAATCACAACTGAAATACGTAAATCACCTAGCACAAGGCCTGGGCCACTGCATGTTTTAGGGTTTTAAGAATGCATTAGATGTGACCCTACTTTATAAAGAAAATCTTTAAATATATATGTGTGTATGTGTATGTGTATACATACATATATATGTTTGTATCTTTTTTTTAGAGGACTTCTTTTTCTAATTCAATCTTTATTTCTTTAGTTCGAAAGTATATGGCTACATAAAAAACAAAAAGCTTGTTTAAAAAATCTAAGTCAAATTTTCATATTTTTTCATCTTCTTACTTTAATAGGGTATAGACATATGTAAATTTTAAGTATAAACTGGAGTATTTTCAATTGGTAAGAGTTCAGCTCTTCAAATAATTCTGGTAGAAAGAAGTGTGCCTGTGAAAGGAAGGGGAATGTTTTGAAACCTTATCACTATGAAAATTGATAAATGTGATAATGAAATATGTAATATGAAAAGAAATACGTAAAGAGATAAGAGCAGACATATTTGCAGAAAAGGAAAGTGTGTAAAGGGTGATAAAATGAAAATATAAACATCAACAGGCCAAAATATTTTAAAACAATGCATAAGTTTTATAAATAATCAAAGATAAAAACCCACTAAAACTTACTTATTGGACTTAAGATTTGCTATATATCTAATAAATTCTTACTTTTAAGAAGAATGGTCCTTGATTAATGGCAAATTTGCTTTTACTATGGAGTTTTCTTTGCTAGCATTAACAGAATGGAAAACCACAGTTTAACAGTTTTGAAGTGATGTTAACGGCTAGAGATTAAGTTACAGTGTTTCTGTTTAATTCATCAAAAATATAGCACTCATTTCAATGAGAATAAAGAATGCTGTTTATAAGATTTAGACAAAATGATTATGGATTTTTAAGTCTAAGCAAAACTTGCACCATCCATTTTTTTTTAAGTGTAAAGGGTTTTTTTTTAATTATGTGTAACACAAAGTTATTTAAGTCAATAAATTTTTAAGGAATTTCACATGTTCCGATTCTTTCCACTGCCAATCACCTTAGTTCCTCCAAACTCATAATCTTCAAGATAAAATAGCCCTTTCAAAAAGAAGTTATCGTGTGAGTCAGCCCACAATTCTTTTAGTTAGGCTTCTTTGATCTCCAATGAAATATGGACACACTTCAAAATTCCCCACCTGTAATCTTTGGGATCCAATTTCCTCAAGCAATCTACTTTAGGACCATGTTTAGGGTCAGGCAATGGATCTGCCTGGTTCTGAATTTGACACCCTCTAAAAATGTATTAGGTTCAAATCATATTCACTCCTAAGCCATCACACCCTAGAACAGTACAGATCATTGGGATATGCCAATACCTAAGATAAAAAGTTTATTAGGTTTTTCATAGTTTACTTGGCAGCTCTGTCTTGTAGTTCTTTCCCACAGATCTAACAGGTAGTTCTATGAGTAAAGGAAACCACACAGTTAATCTATGAGGCGTTTCCAACGATGTAGGTTTACAGAAAAAGCCCCATCGGGATAGACCTCAACTGCACTATCCATTTTGCAACACTGGACACTAAACTGCTTTTAGCACCTGAGACTTGACTCAGGATGGAGGCTTCTATTCAAGGAGAAAAAGGGCAGTTTATACCTGCGTACCTCAATTTGTTATTTGGTAACTATTCGGTGTCTTTCTGTATGCTAGTCTTTTTTCATCTGACTATTTTTCCTATTTCATATGCTAACAGAGGTGGCCTTGTACCAGATTTCCTAAATTGTGACCCCTTTGAGATAGAGTGCACCCACATAAGTCAAAGGACAAAGAGAACGAATGGTCCATTATCTGCCAGACTCTTCAAATGTACTGTCTCATAAAATCCTCTTGCACTGAATATTATCTCAGTTTTACAGATGAGGAAACTGAAATTTGAATTCAGTCTCTTGTCCATGGCCATACAGCTAGGAAGTTTAGATCTCACTACTTTCAAAATCTGTGAGAGTTGAGGTAAGTAGTTATTCTCCGTTTCACAACTACCTGACATGTACTAACTGCAGCTGGTTCTAAGATTGTAGATGTGAAGCTTCCTGGGAGAGAAAACCCAGGTATGACTGGTCTGAGGATTGACCTCTTTTGATTTTTCCCCATATCATATGGACAGGGCTCTTCTCTCTGCTAAAAACAAAACAAAACAAAACAAAAAACCTACCCTCTGTTTAGAAATATAAAGCCCCAGCGCAACCAGGTTTTACAACTCATACAAAGCTCATACAACATACAAAGCTAAGGAATGCCAAGGATTGCCAATAGCCATCAGAAGAGGTGAGAGAGAACCCTTCCCTATAGAGCCCTCAGAGGCGGAATGGTTCTGCCAGTGCCTCAGTTTCAGGCATCTCCCATACAAACCTGTGAGAGAATAAATTTCTGCTGTTTTAAGCCACTCACTTTGTTAAAGCCGCCCTAGGAAATTAATAGAGATCTTGGTAATCCTAAAGGCTTTCCTTTTCTAAGAATTTTCTAAATAAGCAGCTTAACTCTTATATGATGATATTCGTGCTTTCAAGACTAGATTAAGGAAATAGGTTTTTTAAGGCAACAGAACTGGGGTTTAAATTAACTGGTACTGATTGCTGTGAAGATTAAATAATATCGTTAAAGCTCTTAGCCCCAAACCTGGGAGGTATCTCTTGCTCAGTAGGAACCGTACCTTCTCTTTCTTTTTCTTCCTTCTTATCTTAGATTATCTGCAGGTTTTAAGACCACACAGGGCAGAGAATCATGGCTTGCCACCTTTCACACCATTTGGTGCGTTGTCTTGTGTGTTTACAAAAGAATGGACTGTTATTTTTTTAACCTAACAGAATGAAAAGTTATTTGTTTTCCATAAGGAAAAGCATATAACAATGCATTAAAGAAATTTTCTGGAACAGTTAGGAAAAAATAAACATTTTAATTCACAACAGAGAAAAATCATTGTCCTTTGGAATGTGAAAGCCTTATCATTACATCATTACCTTCAGTGGATTACTGCAGACCTCAGCCCTGGAAAACCCTCTGGTCTTTGCTGACAAGAAATATACTCACCCAATCAAAGATAAGCAGTAAGTGAAATGTTACCTACCATGAAAATCTTACTCTGCACTTAATTTTTTGCACTTGGTACATAATGACTTTTCCATCTTGCTTCAAAGAAAAAAAAAAAATCTTTGATTTCAAAACCATGTGTTGGAGAAAAAAAAAATCTGTCCTGAATTATATCATTCTGAACTAGCTACAAGACACTGTTTCTTCACAATGCCTGATTTCACAGTGCATAGATATGCAAACAAATTGTTCAGATCTTTTAAGTCTACATTTTTGTATCCTGGAACTCAGAGTATCACCGTGTGGCTATATAGTTAGCAGACCTACTGGTCTTCTCCCTGCCTTTTACTTGCTTTTTCCATAAGCAGAAGCTGGATCTAATTTCCAAATGAAAGACCTCTTCACCAAAAATTTATTTTTATGAAGGAATGGCTTTACAGTGTTTGCCATTTGGGTTCTTTTATTTGGCTTTTTTAATTCTCTTCAAAATGTGAATGGAAAATGTTTATCTGCTGGAGGGCTTCACATGCTTCTGCTTTGCTGGCTCAATGACTTCTACTGCCAAAAAGAAAAAGAAGAGAAAAAAGAAAGAGAGAAAAAGGAAGAGAAAAACCACTAGTCATCACATAAATGTTGAGCCAAAAGCAAATTTGGCATGCCCTAAAAATGGTATGAAAAATTAAAAATCAGTCTCATTCTAATAGTCTAACTTCTGGACCTGGGGTTCTGGATCTACTCCTTGTTGAAACAGTTACCATAGCACAGTGATTAAAATTACAGGATCTAGATTAACGTAGATGTGTTTGACTTCAACTGTGCCACTTACAAACTATGTAATCTTGAACAAATCATTTGACTTTCCTCAGCTTTCACTTCCTTTTCTGTAAAATGGGTATAATACCCATCTCTTGTCACCATTGTGAGAGTTAAATTAGATACATAAATAAAATGCTTAGCATAGTGTCAGATAAGTTATCACATTCCATAAATGATTAATAGTACCTAATTCATGGCACCTCCTACAGGATTAGGGACAGATTGATAGTGAGCTCTTCCATAGCTCAAGTCCACTAAAACCTTGTTACTTAACAGGTAGGGGCTGTTCGGAGAGCACCTTCTGAGGTTGCTGAGGGAGAATTTGTTCCTTGTCTTTTCTGATGGTTGTTGACAATCTTTAGCCGTCCTTGGCTCATAGATTGCTGCCTTCCTCTTCACATGGCACTCTCCGTGTGTGTCTGCTACCCTGACAGAAACTTCAGAGGGAACGAGCTCCTGGATGGCTTAGTCCTTCTCTCCTGCAGGCAAGTCAGAAGAGGGTTCTGCACAGGACAGTTACGGATCTCCACCAGAGCTTCCTCAGGCTTCATTCTGCCCAGGCATAGTTTACCATCATTCTAGTCCTAACAAATGTGCTCATGCTCCCAGTGTTCCCTGAGCTGACTAGAGAGGCCTCGGGATCCCAGCCCAGCAGCCTTCATTGTCATTGAGCCAAAGGCTACAGGAGGCTCGAGCCTCGGTGGCACTGCCCTAAAGCTCGGCCTTGGCAGGATTCTGACTTAGAGGCATTCAGTCATAGTTCCACAGGTAGTAGCTTGGCCCCCTTGGCTTCTCGGCCAAGCATATACGCCAAATGCCTGAACCAGCAGCTTCCTTTCCTGCTGGTGGGGTTACCATGGCAACAACAAATCATCAGCAGGGTACAACTAAGCTGTCTCAGACCAGGTCCATCATCATCACATCACCTGGGACCTTGTTAAAATGCAAAATGATAGGCTCCACCCCAGATTTGCTAAAGCAGAAACTGCATTCTAATAAAATGCCCAGGTAATTTGTATGCGCATTATAACTTGAGACGCTCGCTCTAAGAAGTTGGGTGTGTAAGTCTTGCATTCCAAACTGAACTACAAGATGGCGGAAAAAAATGCATAGGGATGGAATTCATATTCCCTATTTGTTTTACTTATTTATTTTCTTATGAGGGATGGTCAAAATTAGAAGTGATGAAGCAACATGGTTCAGTGTAACTTACATTCATAATACTATGTGGATTGGGAGAAAGAGAGCAAGAATCTATAAAATAGAGTGCAAGAGAGAGAACAATTTTAATTAAGCCCACCATTCCAAATTGTAGAACAGAGTGAGTGAGGGATTGGGTATATGAATATGCTATTGAATTACTCAGTTTTAGAGTGCTTCTTACATTGTGATATCGTGGTATTTCACTTCACTGTGATTCAAGGGTTTAGAGAAATACATTTTTCATCTATTAACTACTGTATCTGATGCTCATACACATCACAATTCTAGTGATCCCTTCCAGTAATGAAGAAAAAATGGATTGTATTGGTTTTTATTGATAGACCTATGCTAGGGTTCACAATGATGTCTGCCTAAGAAATTTTCAAGGGTGATTTAGACCAAAGCCCCAATTAAGAATCTATTAACATCTATTCTACCATTAACCACAAGTCATCTGCAGTTGCCAACAAATTCTTTTACTAAAGTTTTAAAATTGACCTCACTCACTATATACTACTATAATTTAATAAACTTATAGAAGATGGGGTGTACAAAACAACTGCCTAAAGGTCACACATATTATAGGAGGAATAATGTCCCCCCAATGATGTCCATATCCTATAACCCCTGGGACTTGTGAGCATGTTGTCTCACATGACACAAGAGACTTTGCAGATACTAGACCTTGGGATGGGGAGATTAGTCTGGAATATCTGGGCCGGCCCAATCCAGTTACATAGATCTTTAAAACTGGAAAAGGTTTCAGAGTGATGCAATGTGAAAGGATTCAACCGTCTGTTTCTGGCTTTGAAGATGGAAGAAAGGGGTCCAATGAGCCAAGGAATGTGAGAAACCTCTAGAAACTGGAAAAGTCCAGGAAATGGATTCTCCCCTAGAGCTCTAGAAAGGAACTCAGGCCTGCTGACACCTTGATTTTAGCCCAATGAGACCAGTGCTGACCTGCTGACATATAGATCTATAAAATAATTAATTTGATTGATTTAAACCACTAAGTTTGTGGTAATTTGTTACGGCAGCAAGAGAAAACAAAAATTAGAAAATTTTAAAATGTGCAATGGCAGAAAGACCTAGAAGATCTGTTTCTTCCTTCTTGATGCCTTCAACACAGTTCTCCCCAAAATATGTGGAGATATTTTGATTCTGCTCTAACATCATTGCATTCTTTGTTTTCTCTATGGTATCTGATGTGCACCATTCTCTTAGTTCACCTCTACACCTCTTGTAGCCTATTTGCATTATTATTCTGAACTTGCAATTAAGAGGTAGAAGCTGTTTT
Organism: Balaenoptera ricei; assembly: GCF_028023285.1. Classification (NCBI taxonomy): domain Eukaryota; kingdom Metazoa; phylum Chordata; class Mammalia; order Artiodactyla; family Balaenopteridae; genus Balaenoptera; species Balaenoptera ricei. The sequence goes on from NC_082643.1 coordinate 110,598,311, forward strand.
CAAGCATTTTTTAAGTGGGAGGGTAAAATGCAGAGATTTTAATTTTATTTTGGTTTTAGTTTCTAATGGGCTCAGACACTCTCTGTTAGACAAATTATATTATGATCTTACAATTATCAGTAGAGTTTCACTGGTTATGCTACACTAGTTAACAAGAAGTTTTTCAATCTCACTTAATAAATACTTTTGTTTCTAGAGCAGTGAGTTCCCACATCTGGCAGCTTACCAGAATCACTGGGGAAACTCCTCAGAGAAGACAATGGTCTCCTGTTTTAAAACAGCATAACTATACAGAAACTAGAATTGTAATGCCAATGGGAATTTAAAATAAATAACACCCTTCTGTGTAAAACTCAGTCATGGCTTCAAAGACAATTCCACCATTTAAGAAAACGTTGGAAATAAAAACTAAAGAGCTAAGAAAGTAATCAAAGAGCTAGAATGTAGCTAATGAGTTGGAAGGTAAATGTCGGAAATAAAAATTAAAGGGCTGGAGGGTAATGGTTTGAGGGCTCGCATTAAAATGACTTAAAAAAAAAAAGCAGCTTTTTCTGTGTTATTAATGATCATCATGGCTGAATATATAAGTTTGATAATGTGGGTAGGGTGTTACAGCATGATTCAGAAGGAGGAATTCCAACATAACAACGTTTCAAAGCAGTCCACTTTTCTATACACCTAACTAAACCCCGGGGAGGGAGTCCTCCCTGGTCTCAGCTCCTCTTTCCATGCTTAGCAGCACCTGGTTGTAGGAAAAAGAATACCTTCGGCAAACAGTCTTTTGGTAACCAAGAAGGTTTGTTTGTCTGAATCAAATTTCTAGAGTCTGGTTGAAATCTTTAGTGACTCCAAGATCATGTTAAGTGCACAGTATTTGTCAAGTGTTAAATTCTGTGTGATTCATTTGATGGCTGAATTGAGGGCAGGTGGTTTCCCCTTTTTTGTTTACTCTCTGCTCATCCCCTCCCTGCACTTACCCTCTCTACCTCCCAATTTGACTTCGGTGAAAGAAGTGAAAAGGCAAGTGACAATCTCTGGCTTGTGTCCTGTTTCTATACAAAGCAAATAAAGTGAAAATTAAGGAAACATACAACTGTTACATAAGAACCTTTTGGCAAAAATATTGTTCTCAAATTTTGAATGGGAAGTATAGTGTTTTGAGAGAAAATTGAAACAAAATTTTAACCTTCCTTGGTTATAAGTAAAATGCAGCTATTTTGGAGGAGAAAGTGAAGGGAAATAAGGAGTGTTAATAAGACAAATACATCAAACATTGATAAACAGTGAAAACTTTTCCAAAGGGTAGTGTTTTAGATGTTATAAAGAGAAGATGTTCTTTAAAATAGAACTTCAAATTTTCAGAGCTAATGGATAAAATAAATGGGTGCATATATCTTGAAAGAGCAACTATCACAGTAACTTTGCTTTTTTAGGTTAATGAATGATAGAATGATCCTGAATTCATTTTAAAAAGACAGAAGATTTGTGCTTTTTTTTTCTTAAGTTTGTGCTTAAATTTAAGCTCCTGCATGGAACTTTAATATGCCCTCTGTGTCAATGGACTCAAAAGTAATGGAGGCTCTGTTTTCTCTTTATATGGTCATGAAAAATTTAAGTTCTTTTTTTCAGCAGAGGCTTAAGAAAGGTAAGAAAACAGGTTATTTTTTCATATGTATTAATGATCTTTTCTTGCCAAAGTAGTCATTTATTTTAGCACTCCTGAAAATAATGAGAGTGACACCATTAGTATTTTTAAATAAACAGAGTTTTAAATTATACCACTACAAAATAAGAAATGTTTTGAGAAGAAATCAAATATTTGAAGTATGGTGGTGCTATGGCTCACAACTTGAGGTGATTTTCTAACCCAAAGATGCCCTTCCTTGAGCATGCTCATAGAGTTTAATATAATTCTAAATCAATAGTTCTGTTGTCATCTTCAAGTACAGTGGATCTCAAGTTGGCTGCACAATGGAATCACCTGAAGAGCTTTAAAAACTAACCATGCCTGGATTTTACACCAGGAGATTTAATTGTTCTGAGGTGCAACCGGGGCATCTGGTGATTCTAGTATGTAGCTAAGTTTAGGAGCTGGTATACTAGTTGATGAAGTCATGCTGTATGGCAAGGATAGACATATAATGACATACTTGATATTGCTAAGACTCAGGTAAACAGTGGGAGGTGATTGCATGTCATTATACAGGTTTGCTGATTCCTTGGGAAATATCAACTCTCAGAATGAGAAACTGCCCCAACTAGACCCCCATCTCATCTCCTGACCCTTACTCCTTTCCTGGCTGCACCTTGTTTGATTCAACGCCAATGTTCTCTACTAGTAATCGCCCTGCTTATGTTTCAGCCTCTGATAAAACAGGATAAAAGAAAATAGGTATTCTCTAATTACCGCTAATAAAAACTAAGTAGACTACATAAAAAGCAACATGGAATCACGTTTCATGTTTGAGAGACACTTTAAAAGATTTATAATTCAACACTTATTCATTCATTCAAGTAATATTTACTACACGTCTACTCTGTGTCTGTACTAGACACTAGATACACAATGGTGAAAAATAGGATTTTCAGTTTGAGTAGAAATGGGGACTGAGGGGTACTACTGACCAAAAATATTTACAGTAGCAACAATTATAATGAGAGTAAATACAGGGTGCTATTGGAACACGTAGGAATCTTATTTTGTCTTGAGAAGTTCAGGAAAGTCTGCAGGATGAGCAAGAGTTACGCAAGTAAAATGTGTAATGGGAAAAAGAAGAAGCACCATGTGTTAGGCAAAGATAAGCACTCTTGTAAGTCATGGACTTGTAAGTCATGTTAAAGCAGTTAGACTTTACCTTAAAAGGGAGAGACACCATCAGATTTGCAATTTTGAAAGCTCACTCCAGCCAGAACGTGGAGGAGCAAAGGGAGAGGCCAAAAGCTCCTTTAATGTCTCATACACACAACATCTTACACACACACACACGTGCAAACTGAACACTCTCTACACTTCAAGTTATTTATTTAGTGTCAAGTAAGACTTATACTTGTTTCCAAGTTTTAGGGTTTAGTAGTCTAAGAAAATTATAAGTCATATAAAATTGTTACTAGTAGTAATAACATAGAAGGGTTTCCTAGACTTGATATTTTACTAAACAGACATTTTCAAGAGTGTTTAGAAAGATGATGAACAAATATAATCAAAACTGGATTGCATAACAGATATATCAATTCATTACTCTGTGATCAGGAATATTTGATTATTTGTAATGTATTTTCATAAAATGCCAAATAACAGAGAATTTTCTGTTCGCAATCTGATAAATGAAAACGAACATGAGCATCAAGGATTATCAAAGTAGAACCAAATATATCTTCTCAACAACTGAAATGCTTTTATATACGTAACATTTTTAACATGAAGGAATTCTAGATTACCTACTAAAGGATCAGTTCAAAAGGTAGGATGTCTATCATCTTCAAGCATAGAAAAAAAATTCTCCTTAGTTTCAATACTAGAAAGTTATAACATGCCCTTCCTTGGCTAATGCTCATTTAGTAATGTTTTCAGGACTGGAGAATTCAAAAATAAAAATAGTGGAATTAAAAAGTAATGTTGCAACTGAGGAAGGACCTGGGCTAATCTCCACTGGCAACAATCAGAACCACTGAGAGTCAGGACAACAGTGCGGGTTTGGAAAGACGTACCAGAGAATCTGAACTTGTTCTGTATTTATGAGATATTACTACAAACAAAAAGCTGAAAAAACCATGAAGGGCTAGAAATCTGCAGCTGGAAGAATAGAGGGGAGAAGATGAGTTCTTATTTTCAACATATGTGTTAATTATTGCACAAAGCAGGGTAGGAGTTTGCAGCTGGAAGGGGTAGAGCAAAGGAAAAAAGAAATTTTATTTCAGAATAATTTTATGAAATCATGGTTCAACAGGGGATCTTGCAGCTGGGGGAGGGCAAAGGGACAGCAACATTTTTCAAGTAAGTCACTTTAATATGCAAGCCCTCACTTTGACAGCATTGGAAGGGATGTTCTTGAATCAGTATCAAAGTGGACTAAGACATTTTGTTATGCAAAAAAACAATTTTAGGCTCCTTGGATAACAGAGATTTTTCTTTAAATGAGTACTTGCTAACCAGTTTCTAAATCTCTGTAATTCTGTGGGAATTCTTCTCGAATTACAGAGAATAAGATTTTGGCCCCAGGTGACTGTTCCTCAATTCTTCAAGTTTGTACTTCAAAAGGATTTATTTTCCTCTAAGGATCCCAAAGCATTTTGCCATCTGTGAAGTGTACCATCACTTTATCGCTTTAAATGAGATGTTTTTTACACACACACACACACACACACACAAAGGCAAAGAAAAGAAAAAACCATGTAGGTTTTTTTTCCCTCCATTTAAATGACTTGATTTACCTGCAAGTAGGCTACCTTCCTACAAGGTGGGAAACGAATAACGATACAACATCTATACTCACTTGTGTGCTTTTAGTTGGTTAAAGCCTCATCAACTAAAAACTATAAACTATCTAATGATTCCCTTTCCAAGTATAGGTTAACCCTGTATTAAGACACCTAAATATGAGAGTCATTAGGCAATAAAAATACATAAAACTTCTATTTCTATTTTTAAAACTGAAATATCTACTAAATTGTGAAGGAATGAATAAAATGGAGCCTGTAATGCCAAGAGAGCACTAAAATGGAGCCGGGAGGCCATTGGGAAGCGGACCTATGCATGTCTCCACCTGGATGGAACATGAACTTTGAACTGGGCCACAGTATCCTGAAAGAACACTTACACAGCAGACTCTCAAATAATAACAACCCTAGCAACCAATCAAGTATAGACAAAAATGGTTCCAGTCAGGCAGCACCAATCATAATTCTTGCAATATGACTTATGTCAGATTCCTGCTTTTTCCATTAAAAATCCTTTGGCTTTCAACCCTCCTGAGAGTACATTTGGGTTTCTACCAGATTCTGTGTCTCCAGAATTGCAATTCTTAAGACCCCAAATAAATGCTTTTGTTGCATTACAGCAATGGTCTTATTTTTCGGTTGACAAAATACACATCATTACTGTCACACAATCTTTCACTGTTATCAATTTAAGCTAAATCCAATATCTAATTTAAATAACATTTCTAAGAGAGGACAGGGGCATTTGTCTTTTCTCTATATTCCCAGTTCTAGGACAATACTTGTCATATAAAATGCTCTCAAAAAATATTGGTTAAAGAGAATAAATGTTGGGTTCAATTTTAGTAAGAGGTGATAAGTCTCAGAACTTAAAGAGAGTGGATCAAGTTGCCTTTCTAGTTCTGTTAAGTTCTAAAACTCCTGAAAGTTTTCTATTTACTTTGCTCCTAACCACTGGAAGAGAAAGACCAAGAATTTGCAAAAGAGAATTGTCCTCAAACTTTTGAGTCTAAGGACCCTATTAGAATTTTAAAAACTATTGAGGGCCCCCCAAAAGCTTTTCTTTATGCTTGTGATATCTATCCATAATGACCATATTAGAAGTTAAAACTTTTTAAAATATATTTATTAGTTCATTACAAAATAGTAATATAACCCCATTATATGTTTATGAAAAATAACTATATTTTCTAAAACAGAAGAAAAATGTAGTGAGAAGCATGGAATTGTTTTATATTTTTGAAAATCTCTTTAATGTCTGACTTAGTAGAAGACAGCTAGATTCTCTTATCTGCTTCTGCATTTAATCTCTTGTGATATGTTGTTTTGGTTGAACTAGATAAAGAAAATCTGGCTTCACACAGGTATGTAGTTTGAAAGGGGAGGAATATTTTAATAGCTTTTTCATATAATTGTGAATATTCTTCTTTGATTACTACACCAAAACTCAACAGATGGTAGTTTCTTAAAGGTTAGTTGCAGTATAGAATCCAAAGCCATATTAATGAAACTTTCATACTCTATTACACTAAAATCCTTTGGTTTACTTTGCACTATCATTCTGCAACATCATCCATTGATCACTTAGGAAATGTTGGTTCGTAAAGTTATATAGACCTTGAAAGCTCATATCTTATCGTGGCAACAAATATCATGAACTGTTTTCCTTGAACTAACAGGTTCACTTTGTTCTTTCTGAGAAAACACTTGCTAAATAACTTGGTAAGTCTGAATAACTACAGCTTGTTTTTCAGTCATTCTTTCGGGTAAAAAAAAAACAAAACAAAAAACTGCTGTCCCTGAAAAAAAAGCAGCAAATTCAACTTGCAACTCAAGTATTGCAGTCATATAATGAGATTCAACAAAAGTGCTTTATGCATACTTACTATTACATTTTACAGAATGCTTAAAAGATATGTACTCAAGATGTAATCAAATTAATTAATTTTTACTGCTTCATCAAGGACTCTCTTAAGGGAAAGTGGCATACATATGTATGTATGTATAATTTTATTATGAGTATGTTGGTGAAGAATACAATGGCTACTAGCAGTTTGGTGCCACTACACTGATTCATGTTAAGGCACCAGCAGTTTTACTCACCATTGTTTTTTGCACCATTGATAACATAGTAAAAGAAAGGCAAATAACATCTTAGTGTTATTATGAAAAGAGTTTTGAATTTTTAGACTTCTTGAAAGGGTCCTGGACATACCCAAGAGTTCATGGACCAAATTTTAATAACTACTGGCATAAGGCGATTTTTCATGTCAATAAATTAGAAAAACTAATTTTCTCTTTTGCTCTTAAAGAGAAGAGTTACAGCACCCACCCCTATTCTCTTTAGAACAGGAAGTTGCTAACCAGATATAACTTACCATTCACATAATAAAAATCATTTTAATCACACTCTCCAAATGCAACAGGCAAAATGCATCCAAAGCTGAACGGCTGAAGTATCTCATATCCCATATAAATAATATTGCTGAAGGGAAAGTTTAAACACAGATTTTAAAGATATTTCAACCTGTTTTAGTACAGCTTAAGAATTATCACCTACTTTACAAGCAAGAAACCCACGAAGCAAATAGATTTAATAAAATTCCCAGTAGAACAGTTCAGCAAAAATTTTTTGTAAATGTGATTAAATTCATCCAATATTTATGTCAGCTTCAGTGTTGAGACCTTAAAATTATTATTCTCTTCATTTATAATAAGTAATTTCATCTCTATCAAATCTCCTAGGAAGTTACAGTAACAAGATAGAGACATGTTTTGCAGAAGGGGTTGCTTATTGAAGCCATGAAAGCTTTTCTAAAAGAAAAAAAAAAAATGTTTCTACATTAGGGTTAGATAGAAAATACCCCCAAATCATGACATTTTCAGAGATGGTGAGTAAGCAGAGGGATATCCAGGTTCATAGATCAAGGGAATATGCCGGAAGGTGGGGATGTGTGAGAATGGGAAAGAGGTTCATCACTGGTTAGGGAGGAAACTCATAAAGGCTTTAACTACATTCTCTAAGGTCTGAGTCCTATTTTTACTCAACTTTCCCTAATACTGTTTATCATAGTGTCAACATACGACCTCTAAACATCACTTTTAAAATGATAATCTCAGACTATATGCTCAGAGATATTTACCTCTCTCTTAACACTCATCTGCAGATATCTTACCTGAATGGATGATCCCTAAGCTATACAAGAATTTTCAGAGCTCTCTTCTGTATTACCTTTTAATTTTTATTTTTTAAATATATTAAAATATATTTGATACATGCAAAATATATTTAAATATTTTAAAGTTGGCAAGCACAACTATGAACCCACCATCCAACCCAAGAGCTAGAACAATATCAATAACTTGCCTCAATTTAGTATACCTCCTATATCCCAACCCTCTTGACTCCCTCTAAAATTAACAGTATCCTCCATAATATTTATATATTATAAATATAATAATAATATTAACATAGATTAAAGAAAATAATATATAAATAATATAACTGTTACATTTCAAAGCTTCATTTGTGCTCACTTCTAGCTATAGTTCTAGCTAGTCTAGCTAGCTAAACTATAGCTCACTTCTAGCTATAGTTTATTTTTCACTGCTCCATAGTACTCCACAGTATTACTCTACTATAATTTATATATACGTTCTTTTGTTGATGAACTAGGTTGTTTCCTGGCTTTTTATACTACAAGCCATGCTGCTATAGCCCTTTTTATACATATCTTGCGGTACACGTAAATAAACACTTCTCTGGGTTATATCCTTAGGAGTAGGATTGCTAGGTCAGAGAATATAGGAAAGTTCAGAATTACAAGATATTGTCAAGTGGTTGTAGCAATTACACTCCCATGAAAAATATATTAAAATTCCACATATTCTCTTACACACTTGGTAGTATCAAGTTCTTAATTTTTCATCATCCAATATGTGTAAAATGGAACGTCAGTATCTTAATTTGCATTCTCTTTATTACTAATTAATACTGAAGCTCTATTCAAATTTTTATTGGCCATTTTATTACCCTTCTGTCAAGCACCTGTTCCTGGGTTTTTTTCCCATTTTTATGGATTGTGTACCTCAGTTTTAATTTCTTATTGATTCGTAGGAATTTGTTGAATATTCTGGACACTAATCCTTAGTCATACAAGATTTGGGTTGGCTACATGTGCTGTGTACATCTCCCAGTTAGTGACCTGTTTTCTACTTTCTTTATGGTATCATTGGGTAGGCCAGTATTACTTTAAATGTAGTCAAATTTATCATCTATTTTCTGGTTGGTGCCTTACTTAAAAAATCATTTCTTTCTCAAGATTTGAAAGATATTATATTTTCTTCTAAGTGTTTTTCAAATTGTTTTCTTTTTGCATAAAAACACTAATTCATTTAGAATCGATCTTTGTATATAGTAGTGTTACAGTATCAGTTTTTTCCTTATGGATACTCAATTTTTCCAACATCAGGTTTTAAACAGTTCCTTCTTCTCTTAATGATCAATGTTTCAATCTTTTTTTGGCCCTCTAGTCTGTTTCATTGGTTAATTGGTCAATACCACAGCATCAATTAATATAGCTTTATATTTTTCATCTCTCTTGAGACAAAATATTTAGTTCTGTAAATGGGATTACAGAATAACCTGAAACTTTGGCAAAATAAAATACTTTTAGTAGCTAAAATAAAATACACTTTTTCTCAAATGTCTACGTACCAGTATGACAGATAAATCATATCGGTAACATGAGTAAACACCAAAAGAGAGAAATCTAATACTCATGATAAAAATTGAGACCATGATAAATGGCATAATAACAATATCATAATACCTCTTGTGTGATATCATTTCCCCTTCCTTTTTTTAATTAATTTTACTTTATTTTATTTAATTTATTTTTTTGGTTGCATTGGGTCTTCGTTGCTGCATGCGGGCTTTCTCTAGTTGCGGCGAGCGGGGGTTACTATTCATTTCAGTGCGCAGGCTTCTCATTGCAGTGGCTTCTCTTGTTGCGGAGCACGGGCTCTAGGCACGTGGGTTCCAGTAATTGCAGCATGTGGGCTCAGTAGTTGTGGCTTGTGGGCTCTAGAGCACAGGCTCAGTAGTTGTGGCGCACAAGGTTAGTTGCTCTGCAGCATGTGGGATCTTCCTGGACCAGGGCTTGAACCCGTGTCCCCTGCATTGGTAGGTGGATTCTTAACCACTGCGCCACCAGGGAAGTCCCATTTCCCCTTCCTTTAAACAATAAATAAAGCTTGCCCTTCCAAAGAGTCAAGTTAGAGCAAAGTTATTTGAAAATTTGAGGTTGGGAAACTAAGTCACATCTCGATATAAGACTATTAGAGAACATAATGGCCAATCTAAGAAATCATTTTCCTTATCTGCTAGCTATGTATGTACTATAACATAAAGAAAAATTAAAAGAAGACCCCCCCCAAAAGGAAAAAAAAAACCAAAACCAAAAAACATTTGGAAAGTATCAAGAAAGCACAGCTAATAATTGGGTTTGGTGTTGTCTGGTCACTAAAAAAATGATTGAGGGATCCAGTCTAACAAATAATAGGATTTTCAAAATGCTTTTGTTTTTATAGGGTATGGTCAATAAATGCTTCTTGATTAATTTTTCCTGCTCTGGCAATGGCAGACTTGATGATTGAATTGGTTTTTAGGATACCAAATTCTTTAATACTCTAAATGTATACAGATGAAACACTTCCTAGACTATAAAATGAATATGTTTCTCACGTTTGTGTGAAGGTATTTTCTTAGGAAGGTCTGTTCTGCCCTGTACCTATCTTGTCCTGCCTCAGTTAAATTCCTAAGTCATTTTTCTGTGAGCTACTGTTCACTCATACTTTTGTAGAAATGCCTGTTTTGATCTATGGATATGTTTTTAAGACAGAGCTAAGGGGCTTTCCTGAGGGGCTGGATGTGAGTGTAAGGGAAAGAGAGAAGTTACACATGAATCCAAGCCTTTTTGGTTGAGCAATTAGAAAAAGAGACTTACCATCAAATGAGATGACGAAATCCATGGGTGCAATAGGTTTGGAAAAGGGAGAAGATGATTTTGATATGGTCAGTATGAAATATCTATTAGTGGAAATGTTAGGTTAACACATTATTCTTATTATTCTGAAGTTCAAGAGAGAGGTATTGCTGAGAGATATAAATATGGGAGTCATTGGCATATAGTGGTATTTAAAGCCAAAAGATCATTAACTCACAAAGAAAATGGCTATAAATGGCAAGGACTAAATATCATACTGGTATTAGACCAGTTCCCGTGCTCAGGAAATAATAAAATTAGTTTGTCGTGATTTATTCTAAGTAAAGCTGTGTTTTTTCCTTGGGTAAATCTATTTCCCTAAGTACCTAATTTTATAATCTGCTTTGTAATGTAGTCCACATTCATCATTCTATAGAATAAACCTCCACTTTTTTGAAAATCAGAATATCTCTTCCATATTATATTATTCCTTTTAGATCCATGGCGATAATTGAATTATCTTAAGACAGTGGGATAAAATCACTTCTGGGTAATAAATTTTTCCTTCTTGAGCTGAGCTGAGTAATCATATCTGCTTATCTAAATGCAGACCCAACCAAGTTTGTAGAACCTACTAGAGTGAAAATGAGTAGCTTTTAATAAATAAGATATCAGTTTCAAAATTATGTTTTGTGAGAGAGAATCAGAGTCAGGGCAAGAACACAATCTATAGCTCTAAATTATGATACCACCTACTTCCCTCATTATTTCCCCTTATGTTTTTCCTACTTAGACATATTCATTATAAGCAGGTGTTAGAGGCAGCTGTTACTAAGATGGAAAGGAATGGGAAAGTTCTTAAATATTGCTTTCTTTATAAAAAAAAAAAAAATGCAGAACATCTGGGTTCTGGACTTCCCTGGTGGCGCAGTGGTTGAGAATCCACCTGCCAATGCAGGGGACACAGGTTCGAGCCCTGGTCCGGGAAGATCCCACATGCCACGGAGCAACTAAGCCTGTGCGCCACAACTACTGAGCCTGCGTGCCACAACTACTGAAGCCTGTGTGCCTAGAGCCTGTGCTCTGTAACAAGAGAAGCCACCACAATGAGAACACGTGCACCGCAACAAAGAATAGCCCCCGCTCGCCGCAACTAGAGAAAGCCTGCGTGCAGCAATGAAGACCCAACGCAGCCAAAAATAAATAAACAAAATTAAAAACAAAAATCTGGGTTCTGCCCAGAACTAAGAAATATTTTTGGTATGACTGAAATGATTATGCAAAAGATTACGCAGAAGGAACAGCAACTAAATTTCTTCCTTGTTGCCTGCATTTTAAAAATCTCCTTTTACTTTCACAGTAGTTTTTGTAAAATGCTATGAAAAGTTTAATGCATTTGTCTAGTTTTGCTTATCTTTAAACCCTTGAAGACTACTTAACATTGGAATGTGGTTGCTCAATATTTATTAATTATTAGAAAACTACCTTATAATGTACAATTTTTAGCTTTGTTTATTACAGCAGTAGTTTCCTTCTCTAAAGAACTTTCCCACCCTTCTGAGATGTACCCCAAATCCTAAGAGGTGAAAGGAGGAGATATGGATGACACAACACAATATAAAAAAGAAAATCAAAACCAAAAAGTTGGCCTAGACTCCTAGAACAAATCCTGTACCCTGGGTCCCAGCTAAATATGAGTTAGAGGGTTAGGTTACCACCTTAGTCAGAGCTGTCATTGTTAGGCCAGTATATCTGTTGTCACTGGAAAACAGCATAGCCAAGTCATACTTCCCAATGGAGGAAAGTGTGGTGTCAGAATCTCAGGAAGGTCCAAATCAGGACACCTGCGTGCCAGATCGGCCCAGCTACACATGCGGACTGGCCAGAGCTGCAGGACGCCGTCTGCTCAGCACATGAAATGCCAGCTTCTTTGCCGAAGATGGGTTTGAAGGATGGGATTCTTTAAAGAGAAAGCTCACCACTCGGCTGTGACATCCTTAGCCTTTCTCACATTTTAAAATAAACAATTTTAGGAAGAGGGGATTAAAGGCTTATGTCTGAGAGATGACAAATATGGTATATTGCTAGCTCCAGAAGACCTGCCTCAGAAGTCCTCCTTCAGATCGGCATTTGGCTTTTCATTCTGGTGACTGATGAAGAATGACTATAACTCTCAGAATATGCCAGGTGTTAAGCATGTGCAAATTCCAAAAATGCTCTATGTTCTCGTCACTGGGTTTGCAACAATCAGACCAACAAGGGAATATCTCTCTTCCCTATTCCCTTTAAGCCATAATGAGACATGTGGCCCATACCTTGACTTCCTGATCTTTAATGAAAATCTGGTCAGAGAAAACATGGTGGACAACCCAGAGTCTATTGAACAATTAGTATTAATTGTCTTCCCCCCGCCCCACTAAAACTGACATCTAGAATAGTATAAAGTAAGACTCACTTCTTTGCAATTTGCGGGGCTGAATTTCCCACAACTTATCTTTAGGTCCTTATTTAGCAATCTATTGTTACCTTTAAGTCCCATTAGTAATTATTAGATATTTAAAACGTTTATTTTTCTTTTAATTGATATATATACTCTACTCCCCTTGAAGCTTGTGCCAATTTTGGTTTCTTCTTCAGAGATAAGAAAACAAGGACTTCAATAGTGTTTCCAGAGTTTATATGCACAGTTCTATAAAGTTGTTAAACTCCAAAAAAAAAAAAAAAAAAAGCCAGTATGGAAAAACAATCTCATTCAATTTTACAAAAAAAAAAGAAACTTAAGTGTTCTCCCCACTTCGCTCATCAAGGTAAAACTCTTCCGTATTAAAACTGTAGTCAAATAACTACAGTTATTGAAGCTGATCTATCATGGGACCACAGATACCAAATATTGAGCTTGCTCATAATGTATATAGTCACTTTTCTAGCATCTTCCTTCCTGCCTAACTGCCTCCCTCAAATATTTACTGAGTGCTCTGCACATGACAGATGCTATAGGGTATTGAGAAAATTAATTTAATGTTATTAATATAGTGAAATTAATGTAAATTTCTTGGCATAAAGTAGGTTTTCAACAAATGTTAGTTGCACTATCTTCTAGAAGCAAGGGCCCATGTATTGCCTAGATATCCAATCACAGTACCAACCACACTCATGCTGGCTGTAGGATATTGGTAGGAATGTGCTGGAGGTGTACAGTCACAATACATAATATCAGATTGCATTATCCATGGGTAGGCAATGACTACAATTTGGAGGTTGGCCTGTTTATCCTGTTTGGTTTTGTGATTAAGTCACAAGTAGCTCTCAGTTATGTTCTTCCTTTCCTTTCCATGCATCTTAGCTGCAGATTATCACTCCTTCAAATCCTTATATTAAATCTTATTATGGTGATTGCTATTGGCTCTTCATTGAATGTGCAATTCTTAAATCTGGTAGCAGGGATTTGAAATCAATAATTTGTCCAGTGCTCTGGCCCTCTGCCTTGATTCCCTAAGATATTTTAAATAGCCCTTGAAGATTAAGAACATCTTGGTCCCACCACCAGAGCATTTTCTCCAGCTAGTCTCTGACTCTCCCAGAAGTGGACTTTTTAAAAAAAAATTACTGGTGAGGTTGGGCTATATTTTTTTTTATTGATGTCTACTGAGAATCAGAATTATATTTTTTGGTCTTAATTTTTTAAGTGACAGGCCATCAAATATAGTTGTTATTTTGTGTCAAAAGCTTGTATTTTCTAACAACACACACACTCCAATCCAATTTGTAATCAATCACTGGGGTGGCTATGGCACAAGACCTGACTGTTGGTCACTTGTGTTTTTAACAATGAGAACCAAAAGAGACTAAAATTTAGTCACAATGTGTTGCAGCTGGTGTGGCCAGGACCCCACTGGAAATGTAATTTCAAGAAGATTTTTCTTGTTAAAAAGCCATTTCCTTCTGAAGAGTGTTGGGAAGATAGCAGTAGGGCAAATAGGCAAGTAAGGAAATTTACAAGGATTTCCAAAGAGCATTTTGGAAGCATTGTATTAATTTTGAACAATTGCCAAAACATTTTTACTGAGTTAAGCCGTTTAGCCTTTTCTCTGAAACTTTAATAGGATATGTTTGCATTAAAAAATAACTTAGACATTTTTTTTTTTGGCCTCAGTGCATGCATTTTTACTAAGTGGCACATGAAGTAACATGTGTCACCAGACTGGACTCTATGGCATTGCACTGCGTACGATGTGTTCCTGCCTCTTCTTTCAGGAAAAGAGTGGGTTTTGGGTGGGGAACGTACTGCTGGTTTGCACTCATTAACTGCTTCCCGAAAATGATGGTTTCCTGGGAATGGTAACCATGCTACATCAATTTCGACCAGGTTCTTCTAATAGAGAGGACCCGGTCACAAGATGATATTACAGGTTCTTTTTAAGACTATCAACCAAACTAAGGGTATACCACCTTAAAGCAATCAACATTGAAACGTTTATAATTATAACCACAATACTGACTCCGTGACTCAGAATTCCTTTTGGAACTTTTTGGAATTGTTTTCAGAAAGTACACTACATTTCTTTGACTGACATCCTCACCTTCTGTGGGATATTTTGTTTATGGAAACAACACAAAGCCACTCAGAGCCAAGGATTTTCAATGTGGTGTGTTGGTCAATATATATAATCTTGTTTATGGTCATAAAATTATGGCCTAAAATAAATAAACATGTAAACTACTTCTGAAGTTAGTTTCAAAAGAAAGGTCTAAATGACAATATCAGAGGAACGAGTTTTCTGCAGTGACTAATTTGGAAAAATAATGTTTGAGCATGCTTGTTAAAAAAAATCTATGACATCATTTTAAACTTGCACATTTATCACATTCTTGCTTTGATATATTTCAGCACACATTCTATTCTGTTCCTCCGCCTTACCTGTAGGAAGATCTTGTCCACTTTACCTAACACAACCCCTCTACCATCTGTTCTGAAGTCACCAGACTCCTACCCTCCTACTAGTGCAACCTTGTTATTTCTTACCATGCTTCTTATTCCTTGTAAACCTGCCTCTTTCCACTTATGTTTCCTTAGTGCTTTGTAAATGAAACTAGGATCAGACTTCCTCAGGGAGCAGTGAGGCATTAACAAAGGAAAAAAAAATCAAAATTTAATTCCTTCCAAAATATTTGGAAAAGAAAAGGCAGGCACCACCTCTTTACATTACCAACATAATGTCTAGCATGTCAGACCTTTTCTTGACCGCTGATGAATACAGTCTTACTCTTCCAGGGCATCCTGACTGTTTGTTCATCAAGGGAACCAGAGTATACTCCACGAAAAATGACTGAAATAGCTTGACTACATTTTCTGTTAATGAGGAAGTGCTTTTACCTGGAGATTGATAGCCAGCTTTGTTTTATCCATGCTTCACTTACAGCAGAGAGCAGAATGTCCCCATTCTTAACATAATTAAAGTTAAGATAACTAGATAACTAGGAGATACAAGTATTCATCCTTAAAAATCTTTAAAAAAAAGGAAAACTCATCAAATTGTTCAGCTCTCATACTGTATTGAAAATAGAGGCCTGAATTGGACAATATCTGGGATCCTCTTTCAACCTGAAAATTACAACTGGATTCGTCAAATACACTACACTTGTTTTTACGGCTACTTATACCAAGGGCCCAGCATAACATATGTGTCTAATAAATGTTTCTTGACTGTGATCATAGCATCTAATACATCTAAGAAGTAAGTAAGCAATTAACAAGTTGACTGGCTTACCAGAAGAACTTAATCACCTCTGAATTCTAAAACATACCAATAAAAAGTCTCTAGCTGGATTCTCTGGCCTCCAATTTATATGAGGATGCAACATAGCATGATTAAGTAGACAGACTCAGGGAAGACTGCTTGGCTTTAAATCCCAGCTCCGCCATTCATCAGCTGTGTGGCCCCAGGGACAAAGTAAGAGAAACAAGATAATTGATGACATTGTGTGCCAAGTTGAGAAGTTTAGACTTCATGCTCTAGAAATGAACATTTCTAGAGGACCCTTATCAGATTTTTATTTTAGAAAGCTCACTTTAGAAGTAGTGTGGAGGATGGTTTGGAGAAGCACAAAAATACCACAAAATTGTAATGTTACACTGGGAAATGACAATGGTCTGAATCAACGCAATGGCAGTTGGGATGACAATAAAACAACAAAAGAGATCGATATTAAAAAAGAAGTAGAATCCTATCAATTAGAGCATAATTGCCTAGGAGCAGGGATGGCAAGCAGGAAGCCTAGACTGTTTCTAGCCTGGACAAATGTTTGGGTGAGATTCCTGCACATGGAACGTGAAAGATCAGAACTACTACACTGTTCATTAGGAAACGCCTACTTAGTAAAACAAAAATATGTTTTCACCAGCTTTGAAAAATACCCACTTTCCTGTTTGAAGAGTTTGTGGCAAAATATATTTTGTCTGTCACAGTTCACGTGATCTCACACCCATACAGCTTGACTTTATAATTGGCTATTTCTCTGAACTTTATCCACTGTGAACCCTGTAACCTATAATGTGCCCAAAATATGACACTCAAGTTTAGTTTTAGAGCTTTAAAAATACACTTACTTCTATTATTGAGGCCCTTATAATGCCTTTCCAAGATGTTTTTAAAATATATAAACAGTAACACATCTCATACATGATAGAATAAAAACACATAGGGCTCTTCTTGAATGTCATATGCAGAATATTCTAATAGCAGGCTGTTTGTAGCCTGCAAGAATAAAAATAATAATCCTTATAATAATACCACTAAGTTCTAATAAGAAATGTGGAAGAATTACTACTGGTACTGAAATTTTTGATGAAATACAAGAAAATCAAGACAAATAGGCAAAGAAAGGAAACAAAACCAAAAAACACCTTCCGCTTTCAGTCTTTCTTCCCTAAAAAAATAAAGGCAATCTGTCAAAACAGAAACTGAATTTATGATTCCAGAATCATAAAATCCAACTCGAATAACTCATTCTTGGGTTGATTCTGTCTAATTCAGATTTGTCTTTCATAAATTCAGAGTGGAAAGGTCTTAATTTTTTTTTTCATAACACAACCTCTAATGATGTAATGTAAATAAACAATACTTTATTTTTTGCAGAGAGATAGGAAAAGACACCATTGTCACAGCTCCCACTTTACTGATAAGAAAACTAAGGCGTAAAGGTGTTAGATGATTTCTTCAATGTCCAGCATATTAAAAAATAGGCTAACCAGGTCTTCTGAATCTTTATCCCAGGCTCTGTCAAGCTCATCTGCTGTCCTGTGTAGAAACTGTAGCCATCCTCAACTGCATATTCTTAGAAATAAAGTATGATGATACATATGGCATACACCCAGAAAGAACAATACTAATGTGGGATAACAGATTAACATGGAAATTAATTAACAGGAAACATCCAAGGACCAAACACGGCATTGTTATAAGTCAGTTACTCCTGGAAGCAGAGAGAGAGGCAGAGGTTAGGCACATCCCAAGGTGAAGAGTTCCACCACATCTAGGCCAGAGGCTGACATGCAGTTGCAGAAGGGAAAGTGGGAGAGGTCTGAGATGGTGGATGCTTCTCTCCGTGAAAACCCGCCTGCCTCTGCTTTCTATCTCCCCGCACTGGGGCTGATTCCTCAAGTACTACCAATCTCTGAGCATAATGCCCTGAGTTCCCTCAGGGTGAGGGCAGTAGCAAATGAGTCAGTGGTTTTTCAAACCACGGGTTTTGATCAGTCATTTCTATAAGTAATGACCAGTATTTAAAAGAGAGAGAGCAAAGAGAACAGAACAAGAGAATAGTGCAGAGTAGAATAGAAGGAAAGAACTTAAAGACTCACTGCATCTTAAAAGTATTTATTGTTGAAACTTTTTTTTCAAGGGGGTGTGTGTGTGTATGTGTATACGTATGTGTACTTGATCCAATGTAAAATATATTTCTTTGGTACAGACTCTCTTTAGCCAGGCTTATTAAGGTATTATGAATGAAAAAGCAAGCAAGGATAACATAGTCAAAGCCACATCCTTTCATTAATTTTGCTTAAATCCTACTGACACCGTTGGAATCATGACATTGTATTCTTTGCTAATACATTTTGACATACACAAATTTAGAGCTGAAAAAAGAGCTCTACCTATAATTTATCTCCCATCAGTTTTGTAATCAACTGAATTTAATTCTTCTACAGAGCTTTGTTATTATTCGAAAGGCTTGTGTTAGAAGTCAGAAGATCCAAGTTCCCGCAGAAGTTCCTTTGTCACAGGCATTATTTGTGGTACATTGGGCAGATCATGACCATCTCCTAAATTGGTTGCCTCGTATGTAAAATGAGCGAGTTAAACTAGGTGATTGCTAATGTATCTCCCGGCTATAACTATGCCCACGTTAGTCTCTTGTACAAGTTCTTGAAACTTGTAGATGATAAAAGGTTCTCTTGTTTCTTTCTATAAAGCTCTCCATCTTGATTAATAATGATTAGGCATATTTGAAGAATCCTCTTATTCAGTTATTAAAGAGGCAAGCACTTTTAAGAGTCTATCAGGTGGAAAATAAATGTTAAGGAAGCGTTTTACACTAGAAATTAGTAATTATTTATAAAATAGCAAGTAGCAAAAAATTACTCTTTAGTGCGTAGTTCAAGCTATAAAAACAAACATTATATACTGCTTAAAATATGTATTGCATATTATAATATGTAACATTTCATGAGCATAAATAATAGATACTTGCATATTCTCATCAGACACTAGTTGATGTAACAAGTCCATCATAGAGAAAAAAAAACTGGAGGCCCTTTACATCCAAAGCATTCAAATAAATAGAGTTCAAGAAACAAAAGCACCTGTCTTGATAGGAATCTACACAGGTTTATTTCATGTCCAGTAAGTGATGAAAGGGAAAAGAGTATGAGAAGTTGGGGCAATCAGACTTGATTCTTGGGGGCTGCATTAGTCTAACCCGGGGCACTTTTTAGCAGACTTTTTTGTTAGCAATGAGAAATCATAAAGACTTGGTTGCCTGACTCCTGACAATTTGTAGTCAACCGTAAATGGTTTAATTTTTGATATGGAGATTTTTTGTTTGTTTCTGAAAGTACTTCAAAACAGTTGAGCAGGCAGGGGGGCTCAGGAGTTTTTATCAAGAACATCTGCATATGTGACAAATGATTTCAAAGAAGGAAATAATATCAGCAAAGAAAAGAACACAGAACAGAAAGAAAAGAGGACTGGGGAGAGAATGTGAAGGAATGCCCACGTTTATGGGCAGAAGGTTGTGGAGGAATCAGTGAAAGAAATAAAGAGGAACAAACCAGAGAGGAAAAGAAAAATATGTAATATTACAGAAGCAAGGGGCTATATTAGGTATAAAAGACAGACAACAGAGTACAGAGGATGGTTACTGGAAAAAAGACTTTGGCTTTCAAGTGACAAGTTAACACAGCGCTTGTTCACAGTGCTAAATTCCAAAGGGTTAAGATGAAGTTACAATGAGCAAGTGAAGACTATTATTTGAATGTGAGCTGTCATTTCAGTTGGTTTTAAATGACAATTTTCCCCGTCCTCCCACTTGAATGAAGTTTTTTAGTTCATTACCAGATAGAAACTCTTATTGGCAAACAGTTTGTATCCAGTATGTTAAAAGAACTTCATCACATACTTCAGTGAGATGACTTTCACTCTCAATTTAACATTACTAAAATATTTCCAAATTACCTGAATCATGAAAAAAGAACTCAAAACAAACAAACAAGTAAAGGGAATGGAACGAGAATAATGAGCTCCAAATTTCTGAGTCCTCTTAGCAGGACAGTCTGACACTCAAAGAGAGTTATAAGTCTTCCAAATTCTCAGCAAGCCCTTTGGGCTCCAAGCACTGTGCAGAAAGTGTCAAGAAGCTTGCCTTGGCATAGGCTGTCTTACTTTGGAGAATATCAAATGAATGCTGTTGGCAGCAGACTATAACATGTTGTTCAATTATTGTGGTCCCCATGTTTAAATAACTAATATTGCCATAGTTTTTAGGACCTCTCCTTACTGTGGTTGTATTTTTAATATCTGCTATACTCTTGCTTCTGTATAATTTCATCAATTTTCAATTATGTGCTATTTTGCTTAAGTTTTACAAGACAGCACTGACTTACCATCCCTTTTAATTCTAACAATCAGTGCAAGAAACATGATAGCATGTGTGTGTGTGCGTGTGTGTGTGTGTGTGTGTGTATTTTGTCCTGTTTTGTTCTGTTTTACAATTCTTGGCCTTGGTATAATTGAGTTCATTTGTTTCCTTCATGTACATCACATGCATTCATTTAGTTACTCCTTCCCATCTTGGTGGGGAAAATTAAGCAGCCACTTTCTATTTCGTGCAGGAGCACTTGACCTTACTTATTTCTGTAATGGTAATAGTAATAATGACATCAGTTCAATGACTAAGTGCACTTTCCTCTTCCTCCCTGTTGCCCAGTAAGATGAGTATTGTTACTATTATGGTTGCTACTGTTATCCTATTTTACAGATTTTTAAAAAAAGACCAGAGGTTAAGCGGCTTTTCCAAAGACATTAAGCTAGCCAGCTGAAATTTGGAAAAATTCCCCTAGGAATTCTGTTAGGAAGCTGGAGTGCTGCAGTGCTGCTACAGATCAACTGATGCTCTGAAAGGCAGCTCGGAGGGGTCAGAAGTAAAGAAAAAACAAAAGCAATAGCAGGTTCTAAACCTAGACAGTTTCCCCCAATCTGATCCTAATGTGAGGGATGCCAGCCAGACCAACTTAAAGCCACTGGAGAGAAGCCATTGAGAAGGCCTCCACTTTGCTGATGTCAGTGGGCACGTGGTGTCACTTAGATGCAGGATGATGGGTACTGGGGACTGTACGGTGGTTACCATGAGAAAAAAAGAGAAAAATAGAATCCATGCAATAGCATTCCCTTCTATTTGGGGCAACGCAATAATTTAATGGGAAAGAGTAAGAGAAAGAAAGAGGTGTGTGTGTGTGTGTGTGTGTGTGTGTGTGTGTATGTTTTCCTTGTTGACAGTGAATTCTCCCTGGCAGGGAGGCAAGTAAAGGCAGAGATGAAACTAGTGTACTACTATGTGCATGCCTTTGTACCCATGAACTGCTATCAAACTTTGGTTACTCAGAGTAGCAATTGGCATCAACAGAGGGTTTGGGTTTTGCTATGGTTTTAATGAATGTAGAGTTATATCCATGTCATTAGAAAATAGAATAGGGAAGAATAAAATAAAGGTCCATGTTTCCTCTTAAGTCCACACTGTATGGATATTGTATCCATATTGTATATTGCAGCATATTGTAGCAGCATGGTCTGGTAGTTAAATATGCAGGCTCTGACACTAGATCGCTTGGGTTCGTATTCTGGCTTTCTCCACTTACTGCTGTGTGACTTGTGCAAATTGCATAACCTCTCTGTGTCTCAGGAGAATTATTGTTTTATCATTTATAAAAACAAGGATGATGTTAGGACTTGCTCCAAAGGCTGCCGAGAGAATTAAAAGATTAATTCAAATGAAGCATTTGCAGCAGTGCCTGGCACAGAGTAAATAATCAATAAACGGAACCTCTTACTATAATTTGATGTGTGCTATAACTGTTTGCAAGCCAGTTTAAGGAAATAATATCTGAAAATCACTCTTCTCTTCTAGTCCTGGGAAGAAAGAACATTATTATTCCACATGGTAAAGCATACCGTGGAGAGCTAACATTTTTTAGGAGATATTTGGATGGATCCACTACTTTAAGAAGTCTCTCCCCCTAATTGTGATGCTTTGTTTTGCCACTTAATGTACTTATTCATTCACTGATTTTATTTGTTTGCTTTAGACAGGTTGGGACAGTTAAAATGTTGCATGATAATGAAATATTTAAATATGAGCTATTGTGTGTGCCAAATTATAATACATAAGTAGAATCAACCAATTAAATTAGATGCTGTAATATATTTTAAAGGATATCTGATGCGTATTTGTCCCTTTTTATCTAACTATGGAAGAGAGATAAGTAACTTTTTAAAATGTTTACTACTTTTGTGTTTTGCTGATTTTATTTCTACATTTATTTGAAGCACATAGATAAATCTAAGCTAGTATTAAGATCCCACAAATATAGTCTCTTATTCAGGTTCATTGGTTGTGGATAAAAGTTAGAATATAATAATTCTGTTTTTAGTGCTGCATAAACTGAGTTAAAATACAGCAATTTATATCTGATATTGAAATCCCTTCTGCCTTAAAGGTTTCTGATTTAATTTACCATCACTAAGACAAGGATTTATGGGATGAACTCTCCCTAAGGACCCTGATTAGATGTTGGTGTTATTCGTGGCCAGCCTTCCTTGTTTCGAACCCAAAGAAGTGGGCAATAACCCAAAATTGTTAGCATGAGAGACTCAATGGGAAGCCACAATTTAAAATATTTGGATGGTGACTTTCCTCCTGTGGACAGATGTTCCTATCAAAAAAAATCTCCCATATTTTATATCAGTTGACCTCTGTGTTTGGGAGAATGGTTTATATTTATCCTAAAAAAAAAAACCCAACAATCAGAGATAAATATGTCATTCTCTCATTCCCAGAAAGTGGGGACAGAGAAAGAAAAAAATTAACTTCTGCTTTCCTTAAACAGTAATACTAAACTTTTGTTATATATTCCATATTTAATCTTTCTATGTAATCTTAAAGCAATCCTACACAACACAAAAATCTATCTATTAATTATTATTAATTTTGTTTTGAGGGTTGCTTCAGATTTTTTTAAAAAATGACTCAATAAGAGGAATATAAATATTGCATAAATCTTTTCAATGATTGAATAATTAACTAGGAGCAGATTTATCTCCTTTTTATGGATGAGTACAAGTGACTAGAGGTATAATGAAATAAAATGACTTAAAAGGGCATTGAGGGAGTCACAGACAGAAATAAGATTGTAATTCATTTCAATGTTACATCAGTACCAAAGAATGAACAGCCAGAAGAGACTGAGTCTAAAATAGTAAGTATATTGAGTATTATAAAGGCCTCTATAATTTAACAGATCATTTTAATGTACACAAAACGATTGTGCAGGGAAAAGAAGAGGAAGCGGCAGTATTCTCCTAGAACAGAATATACGTTACCTTTCTATTACATTGCTTTCTCTACTTTAAAAATTGTAAGATTTGAAACATCCCGGGAAGGAATATGTATCAGAGGGGAGTGCTAAAGAAGACTATGGTAGGGTCAGAGTCACAGCTGGAGTGAGTTTAAGTAACCTTGTCCTTTACTCTCTCTCCTCTAGCACAGAAATAAAATGATGGATGCCTCTACTTAGATCATCATTAAAATACTTTTCTTGCTATTCACGAGGTAACCTTCACTTGTATCAACCATCAATTCTCTACTATCCACCGTGAAAGAAAAGAAGTAGTGTAGTGTAGAGTATTTCAAATATTTTTCATTTTGAAAAATTTAATTTAAAAACTGATTTGCTTTCCTGATTATGTTTAGTGTCAGTTGATGTCCAGAGGAGATAGCAAATATTTATCCTCAAGCAGGGGAAAGTTGGACTGGGGTTTTAAAAAAAAAAAGTCATGGATAATTTTAGAAAGTGAAGAAATCACCTACAGAAAATAGGGTATATAGTTTTTTCAATGAGCATATTCATGAGTGTTTGTGCATACAAATAGATACAGCATTTTTATTAAAGAAAATTCAATATACAAATATGAGTGTTCTCTAACCAACGTCCTCAAGCTTCTGTTTCAATGTATTTCAAGCGTTCTTTTCTCACAACATAACTTCATCCAAACCACCGTCCTTCAAGCATCAAAATTATATCAGAAAATAATGGAATCTGAATTTACATGACCAGTTTCACCTTCGTTTTAGAGACACATGCCAGGAAGCTTATCTACCTTTAAAATATAATTATTTTCCACAGTTCTCATCATAACTTTTAAAAATATTTCAAAATCATACAGCATTGTGTTCAAATTAATCTGCCAGTCTAAGACAAAGTAAGGAGTAAAGACTAAAAGAAGCTATTACAAACACATTCAAAAGGTTTTTCATTCTCAAAAAAAAAAAAAAAAATCACTGTTAATTTCAAGGGTAAATTGATTTTATAAATTGCTTTATTTTTTTTAAATCTGTCTTTAAGGTGGCCTGTAAAAATTGATACCTCATGCTCCAGAGGTGATGTTGAACAACAGTGTACTTAATCAGAATATATTTAAGCGCATGATATTGAATATTTTGTCTAATAATACTTTTGATTTAGAAAATTTGCAAGTCTCTTTAGAAATTGAGATATATAAATATTTATATATATGTTAGTAACAGTCCTACAATCTCACTTATCCCATATACATATACATACACACGCTACCTTTTAAAACACATTAATAATAGATGCAAAAGGAAAGTCAAATTAAAACAATGTGAATAATTCTGCAAAATAATTTTTGCTACTTCTGTATCGATTCACCTGAATGAATTCAATTTTCTATGTCAGTTTCCAATCGTAACTCATAACTGCGTCTTTGAAAGCAAACCTAAGAATGAGAATTTTAACACCCCTGGAGAACAGTTCATTTTCTTTGAGTGCCCTCTAAATCTTTCCTGAAATTCAAAGGCTACTCCTCCAGAAGTGATTTACAAATGATTCACCTTGCTGACAGGACAAGTAGAATTCCTACTAATTAGAATGTTTTCTTCATATGAAATCAGCTACAGTGAATCAAGAAAACCTTGGTGCCAATTTAGTCTCATTTTCACTTTTGTAGATTAGTGAATTATTAAATTTCTTCAGTAATTTCTTCTGCAATAGCAATAAAATTTTTATTTTAATTCTCTATTCTGAAAGTAAATCAGGAAAAACAGACCATTATTCAATTTTCACTTAAGGAAAAGGAGACCAAAGACTAAGTTTCTGACATGCCTACTTGAAGTTATATCTTACAGTCTCTGGTTCCTGTACCTCTGAAATGCATACAGTTCAGTATCATCAATCAAAGATTGGGGACGGGGAGACAACCAGACTTATTAGGCCTAAGGATGACACTACATAATTAGCTAGTTTTATCAGTTGGCATTTTACTGCAAATTTTCTCAATCAATCATGTTATGATGGATAAAAATTCAGTTCAGCTACATTTTACTTCTAAAGTTTTTCTCCATGAAAGGATGTGGCATCTTCCGTTTTGAACAGTCTTTCTAATTTCCATTCCATTATTGAAAATAAGAGTACTAAGAATTTTGGTAACCACATAACTAGTGGTAGAAAGAAGATAAAGAGACCCATAAATATTCAAAGAATTCCTCTTTCTACTTCAAAGAGGAAAGATTTTTTCTATTTCTTCCTTCATAACAGTACACATTTTAGGTCACCCAATAAACAAGTGAGAAGCCAGAATGTACAAAAGATAATCCTTTTATTTTACAGCTATCTTACTGTGAGTCAACTTAATGTTTCAATTCTATGTTACCATTGTCTCTAATAAGTTGTAATTTTCTCACAAACCCAATGTCAAATTCTAAGGATCCTGTATTACAGTTAAGTAAATATAATGAAATATATTCCATAGGACCACTAAGTTATGGAAAGCATACAAGACATCCAACTCAAAAAAGAAAAAAAAGAAAAAGAAAAATTCAACTCATTTATAAAATAAATCAATCTTCAATTTGAAGACATGCAAAACAGAGTCACAACCTCTTTAAGGAGCAGATATTTGGAGAGATAGAAAAATAAGCACACATATTTTATACATATTTATATACTGATATGCTACCAAAACATAAAGGATAAGCCAGGTTCTGGGATGCATCCCACAGTCTAACCCATGTAACCCTATGGCTAGCGGCAGTGCTGACATAACTGGTAATTTGACTGAGGAACAGCAGGTGTTAGGGCCCAATGGTGACGGAAACAGAAAGCCCTTTGCAGAAACTCACAGAATGTACATGGATTAGAATCAAAAGGAACCTCAAAGATTATTGGGTCCATCCCTCTGTTCTTTGCTAAACTAAACCCAGCTCTTTTCAGCAACTGATAAGGTGGAATTTGAAGTCAGTAGCATTAGAAAAAAATCTGATGATTTGGACTGAGAGCATCCTTTCTAGTCTTTGACCCATGACATTATGGACTTCTAAGAGAAGTCCATTCCTATTGAAAATGGCAGGGTGTTTCCTAAGGAAGAGGAAAATGGAATGAGAGTGGTCTTGTAAGTGTGGATGGAGGTATGTACACATGTGTGAGAATATGCACAGGACATGTATGCATGTAGTGTGTATGCAGATGTATAGTTTATTTCCCTTGAGACTTTAAAAAAAAAATTACTGTGGTTGCAGGCTTTGTATTCCTTTGAGAGGATAGCTGAAATGTTTGACATTTCAAAGCCTAGGAAGCATTCTGGAACTGCAAAACGAGCAAAACTTTCCCCGTGAGAGGGCACTAGGGGGCCAAGCGGAGCAGAATCTTCCCTCGCTGTCCATCCAGGACGGCCTTGATTGTCAACCTTCGCTCTGCCGCCTGCGCTGGGGGCAGGGGCAGCGGAGGACGCGCACAGCAGCTGCAGCAGGATCCTCTCATAAAACAAGGAAACCCAGAATCTGTGGGGCAATGAGCCGCCTTCACGGGTTGACAGTTGTGCTGTGGATGTGCCCGTGCTGCTTGGCAAACTGGCTTTCGGTTTTGGCTTCGCAAAAAAGGAGTGGAAGGGGGAGCTGTAGTGGTTCCCAGTGCCCGCAGGGCCCCCTCT
Source organism: Balaenoptera ricei (assembly GCF_028023285.1). Lineage (NCBI taxonomy): Eukaryota > Metazoa > Chordata > Mammalia > Artiodactyla > Balaenopteridae > Balaenoptera > Balaenoptera ricei. The sequence continues at coordinate 110,625,513 of NC_082643.1, forward strand.
CCCGGCCGCTGCGTGCTGGCCACAACGGGCGCAGGGTGTGCGCACTCGTGTCTCTCTGTGTCTGTTTGTGTAACTGTTTGCATGACTGTCAATCTATCTGTCTGTGTGACAGAGAAACAAAGATGCTCGCGGAAAGTTCCCTCTGGAAAATAAACCTCGGGAGTTTTCCTTGCTACGTCCCAGGCACCCTGGTCCTCCGTAACTATGATACTGCCATTGTCGCTTCGTTATTTTGTTTTCTCCGGGATGATTTATATCCAGGAGTGAGAAATGCACGTTTACTTAAGCTTTCTGTATGTGACCTTACTTCACGGAAAGGAGAAAGTGGCTGGGAAGGAAGGAGAACCTGAAAAACGGTAAATTCCCTCTTCGGATTGTGAAATGAAACAGTTAAGAGCCCAGAAACTGGACTCAGACTGTCCGGGTTCAAATCCCGCTCTGCCACTTACACTAACTGTGTGCCGTGGGCAAAGAGCTTCTACTCGGTGCCTAAGTTTGTTCATTTGCCGTATAGCGATAGTAACAGCGCCCACCTCATAGGGTTGTGAAGATTAAACATATGTAAAACGCTTAGAACAGTACCTGACACATAGTAGTTGCTGTGTGTTAGCTATTAACATCATCCTCGACATCCACCGTGTTAAATGTGGAGAAGGACCATTCCGGCCCTTTCCCCCATCTGTACGCACTAGATCTCCGCACATGCCCATCATATCCCAAAGCAAAGATGAGAAAGTACCCCATCCCGCCCGCTCCACACCCTCCAGCACTCGCAGCCACCCAGCCACCCCCGCCAGTGCAGACGTGCATCTGCGAACCCCTCCCCAGCCGTCTCGCGCGCCACACCTGGGGGCGCCCTCGGGGGCAAAGGCAAATGAAGTGTCCGAGAGTGCCGGTCCCTACCTCTCCTGGCTGAAGAGTGCATTGGGGGTATTTTCCTACCTGCCCCAGGTTTTTGCCCTTCTTACTGCCGCCGAAAGCCAGTCCTTGGTATGTGCCCGCAGATCGATTGGCGGCCTGGGCTGGCGTCTCCCCGCCCAGAGAGGACTTGATGGAGTTGAGTTTGGCCCGCGAGCTGCCGAACTGTGAGCTCTCCACCATCAGCACCGCGGCCAGAAGGAGCAGGCAGCGGGAGGAGTCCTTGCCCCGCATCAGCGTGGCCATCTCCTGGCGAGGGGTCCCCAGGGAGGGGCAAAGCCCGCAAGGGTACGGATACAGAGGGAGGGAGGAGCCCAACACGGGGCCGTACGCTCGGGGCGCCGGGACTCGCAGACTCTGTTTCCCCCAACCCCACTTGGCTTTGGGGGCCCAGCACCGTGTGAACTCAGTCTCACGCCTCAGACCGGGAGGGAGCGTGACCCAAGCAAGACCTGCTTCTCCGCCAGGGCAGGAAGTTCTGCAGTAACTGGAAGCAATCAAAGGCGAGGCGCCTTCTTGCCAAGGAGGCGTGACCCGAGGTGCAAGAAGACCCAGCGCCACGGCCCGCACCGCTTCCGTTGCTCCTTGCCCCGCACCTCCGAGGTCCCGCCCGGTTCTCCTTGGTCCAGTCCTCCTCCCAACTGCTCAGGAGGTCCACATCAGTTCCTTCTCCTTCGGCCTCAGTTGCGTTTTCTCTCCTTTTCCTTCCCTACCCCTTATGTCTCAACCTTTGCAGGACATAAGTCCTCCTTTTCAAAGTTAGCGGGCACTATATGGGGGATCAGGAACCGCCCCCAGACAAGACCCCTGAGGTCTGAGGCCAGCCAAGGTCCCGCACACGCGCACGCACGCACAGGCGCCCCGAAGCGTTGTTCTCCGGCTCACAGCCCTGCAGCAGCCAAGCGCTGCCAGGGACGGTGCGATGCCCCGGGAGCTGTCTTGCGCTCCACGAGGTCTCCCTCTCTGCGTCTGCTCTCTCATCGCCGCCCCCTTTGCTTTTTATAGCTTCCCACAATGGGTTTTTTTTTTTTTCCTCCGCCCCCAATTCAATAGTGACAAAGAATGAAAACGTATCTATCACCCCCCGCGTTCCCGCCCCCCTCTTCTCTTTTCCCTGCGGCTGCTCCTTCTGAGGCTTCCCCTTCTGCTTCTCCCTCGCCCCCTCCCACTGACCTTGCACCGTACAGCGGCTGAGGAAATGGGATTCACCCCCAGAGGAACAGGCGGGGTTCTGATTATTCCTGACAACCAGCCACTCCAGAGGATGGAAGAACCCTTGCAAACAAACGGATGGCAAATGTGGACGTGGAGAGGGGCGAGGTGCCACCTCGCTTCGGGACCGCCAGCACCCCTCCCCAACCCACCTCCAGCCCCTGACTCCTGGAGGAGCACTGGGAAAGCCCTACAGAAGACTGAAAGAAGTGAGCATCTGGGCGTTAATGGTCTGTGTATGCTCAAGTTGGGTTTTAGCCTGTGCCTCCCAGTGGATGTGTGAGACTGGCGCTGTACTGGTGCGCCAGGGAGTGCCCAACCGACCCAAATGGGGCTTTGGGAAGAAGAGTACCAGAGAAGGGGGAAAGATGCTCCTATTCTCCCTCTGAGAGGCGTGTAGGACGTTCTGGTCTCCCCCTCTTCACACTCCAGTCCCCCTCCCCACCACACAAGCAGCGTTTGCCTACTTCTCTGAGGAGCTGGGAGCAATGGGGGCCCCCTGAGTACCTTCCGAGCTTTGAATCTCACAGCTCTACCGGGCACCTTTACCGTCCCAGGCAACTCGTCCCTTTGCAAAGAGGAAATCCCAGACAGGAATGAACGGGGCGGCAAGGGAGTCTTGGAGGTTCTGCTTTCTGCCCCTTAGCCTCTGGGAATTACATGCGAAGCCTTTCCTGCGAGACCCGAGGCTCCCCGGGTCCGGTTCGCTTCTGTGGGAAAGAGGCTCAGAGAAGGCCTGGAGCGCGCGGGTCTGCGGCGCTTGGGGGCGCCAGTGGCAGCCGCTGGGCAAGGCGAGGAAGCGTTCCCGGAGACAGAGATGAGAGCTGTCCCAGGCAGTCTCTGGGACTGGAGATGTTCAGCGGCAGTAGAGAGCCAAGGCTTCCAAGGCAACCCAAGGGCTTCGGAATTTGTTGCATTTCTCCTTCTCTGGTGCGCTAACATCTGTGCACAGAGAAATCGAGGCCGTGCGGCACAACTTGATGGCTAACAGCTAGGGGAGCAGGCTGTTCTTTCTAAACACGCTCTAGGATCTTCAGACCTGAGTTCCTCAGCTTTCGCACCTGATCCTGGCGCACACCAGCGCGGACGGCGGTGCACAGTCAACAGTTGCTAGGGGAGAACGTTAGTGACTCCTTTCTTTTCCACCAAAAGGGCTGAGAAGGTCTAAAGTGTGAACTTGTAGCTGGGTTCCCGCGGGCTGCACCAGCTTTGCATATTTCTCTGCCCTGTTCTGTCTGCCAGGAATTCTTCATTTTCTGAATGACTTTTTTCTTTTTGAATGCACAAGCAAGAGGTGATTAAAACTTGAGGAACCCTCAGGCATGTTTTCTTATCTTTGGATTGCCTTGTGCTTCCTCAGGGTAGAGATTTTCACGTTAAAAAAAATTTTTTTTTTCAATTTTTAAAAATATGCCCAGGAATGGATTTGTAAGGATTTGTAAGCATTCCAGGCACTAGTGGAGGGCAAGGAAACTAACTTACACTCTACAGATAAGTACTTGGGATTCAATGCTTAGACTTTACACACAAAGGTGTATCTTTTGCCTTCATTGTGATTTGCCAAACAGAAAACATGAGAGAAATGGAGAAAATTAAGTTAGGATCCTACTGGTTTGGATATTTTTCAAGAGTATTATAGGGCAAAAGGAAAAGAGAGCTAAATATGTAAGCAAGAAATCACTCTCCCTCCACTTGAAGAGTGTGGGAATCCACCAGCTGCTGAAGAACCAACTCCAATGAATCAACAGAAAATCTGAAGATGCTTTGCCTGTTTCTGTGGGTTCCCTCTTTCTTTACCACCAACCAAAATAAGATACCACATACTCAGAACCCAACTCCTGTCATATGCTAAAAAGAAATAGTGTACAATTCAGCACATGTACTCTCAAGAAACCCTTCAGCTCTAGATATCAGGATAAAGAGATTATCTCAGAGGTTTACACAGGACCCTACAAGTTCCAAAAGCAAACTTTACAAATATGGTTAAAAATCAAAGTTCACATGAAAATTACTTTCACAAACATTGTCCCTTTTATATAAAACAAAATCACGCTATGGAATCAAATGCTAAAACATACACAACTACACCTTAGGCTAAAAAGAAGATAAAAACTAATTTCATTCATGGTCCAAATGCTCTCTGTAACATTGTATAGAAGACAGAAACAGACAGACATAACCCACATGCGGACAAGTAGGTATGCACACACAAAATCAGCTAACTGCAAATAAACATAATCCTTTGGATTACTGTTTTAATCCCACATGTGTTTTCTCATGTGTGTTTTCATAAATATGAAGATACAAGCTTCATATTCTACTTGGAAAAATAGATTTTTTATGCCTTTTGCATAACATCATTAGGGAGTAAATAAATAAAAGCAACACTGTACAGAAGTAAAGATAGGGTCCTCTTGTCCAGAAGAAAGTGCCTCTGTGGACACTTTCTCCTTTGGCCATAATTTCCCACTTCTCTTTGCTCCTCAGCTGTGGGGTGATTTTGGCTCCATAGAAAAACCACAACTGACTCAGCAGTTTCTTCTGGGTCCTGGTTTCCTTCTGAATACTTAGGGCCAAGGTAAGCTAAGTGTACACCTCATTGCCTTATTCTTGTTTTTCATCCTATTTTCTCTCTCCCGGCATTAGTAACCACTTCCCACAATAGTCTATTTATCAGTTGTTCATTTATTCACTGTATATTTATTAAATTTAGGGCCTTAAGGATACAAAAGTGAGTAAGTCAGGGCCTTGGCCGTGGAGAGTCTTATGGTCCACTGTGAAGGCCTTGACTTACTGAAATCTGCCTCTACCCCTCTCAGGAGCTGCTGCTATTAGCCCTCCTCTGTTCTCATCCACCACTGAACTCTGCCAATCTCAGCCTCTCACAGGGTATCTGGAGCTTCCAAGCTGGATTGAATTCATATGACTATGGGAATAAAAATATTAGGAATGTCCCCCAGAGTCTTTCCTTTTCTCATAAGTTACATGTACATTTTAACAGCACACAGGGAGACAGTATTCCCACATTTGTGGTTAAATGCAGAGAAATGACACTAGCTGTGGTCATTTGGGTCATTTTAGATAAGTAAGAAGTACAGTACTCTGGCAAACTTGGGAAGGGACGTTAATTTTTAGTAGGTCCCATAGACCCACAAATCTTCTTGTTCACACAAGATGCACATGAAACATCTCCATCATTTTTCGGTGTTAAAGGATTTGGAATATATGGCTTTGTGTGTTTCCTCTCTCCATGGTAAACCAGCCTACCTGGTCTTCAATTCTAGTAGGACTCACACTTTGGATCTTATCACATGAGAATTTTATGTTTCTCATTGTCTAAGGAAAAACAGTACCATGTGTTAGCGTCAATTACATTTTAAATAATTTGTGATAAATGAATATTAGCACTGGTATTGTGAACATTTTTAGTGTCTCTTGATAGGACTAATTTACATACCAGATATGAAAAATTGCACCTCCTATTCTATCCCTGCCATAGTTTCACCTGTTAACTCTCTTCTGACTTGATCTCCTGGACAACAGGTCCAGTGAATGAGAAAAGACCTCGTCACTCACATTTGAGGCACTGGCTGTGCTTGACCCAAACACGCACAAGTGAAATGGTTCAAGGTTATTTCAGAGTAAATCAATCAGAAACATAATTTCCTAGCCAATGGCTTGTTTCTTAATCCTTGACACATCAGTCATCTTCTCAATACTTTACCTGCCACCCAAATGATAGAAACTTACTAAACAAATCCCTCCCTTAAGAGACTGAACCCAACTAATAAAAAGCATGCAAATAATATAGTCAGAAACTCAGGTAGACAAACTTCTGTTGACTCTTGTGCATATGGGTGGCCTTAGGTAGAACTGAAATTAGAAGCGTTTAACACCAAACGTTTAACACCAAACCTTTCCCTTTATGATGCACAGTTTCTGCTGGTTCTATACACTGCATATCCTTCTTGGTGGTCCATATACCCCTACTGCTGAGCTCTGGCAGGCTGTTTCAAGATTCATTTTTGGAAAGAGTACTATACTTGGTGGTTTGGAAAATATGTTTAATTCTTGAGAGAGGCTCATTGCAAGAAATCTCATCTTGAACAACAAAACACACAACTTGTAGATAATCTAGACCAGTAGTTTCCAAATTCTTTTCCTTAGACCTCCAGGGTTCTGTAGGAATCTGACAAGGAAGTTAGAACTGCTGTTATTTTTGACAGGACCTCATGCGAGAGGGCTCCTGCAACATGAATTTTTAAGTGTCTATCTTGTTACTGTTTTTATTTGGGGGAGGGTTGTGTTGGCTGGTTTTTTGGCTTTAATCAACCATACAGATTTGGATGCAACGAGTTGGGCAAATACTCTATGAGTACTCAACCTGCCAACAAGACGGATTGATTTCTATCCTGCTATTATTGCAGATTATTGCCAAAACAAACATTACTCAAATGGGGAAACTATTGCAAATCTGGCAATTTTTCTAGTCAGATATGGTCATTTGAAGTAAGGCATATTAAAAAATGGAAGGGCAGGGTAGTTAATCCAGTCATGGTAAAATGTGTTTGTTCCTGGTCAGTTATCTGAAACTATGAGTAGTAAACATAGAAAAACTTCAACTATAAAACAAATTATGGCACAGATTGAAAAATAATGGGAAAACTATTGGCACAAACTAAGGAAATATGTTCCTAAGTGGCAATTTTAAACCTGTGTTTGAAGCATAACCATGCTTGGTAACAGGGAATGTAAATTGTGTTCAGTTTATCTTCAAATGATCATTCTGCAATAGGTCGTACCTTTTGATACTCTGGGAATAGGCTCCAATGCTCAAAAACATCTTGAGGTATGAAAAACTCAAAGTATTAAACTTCAATCAGTTTAAGGAATTTTAAAGGTAACTGGCTTGGAAGATATAGTAATAATAAAAAAATAATAATAACCAAAATATACTGAATGCTTACTCTGTGCTAAACTTGTTAGGTACTTCACATTTATTGCATGTATTATCTCTTATTTGTATGCCTTAGTCATGCCTTTAAAACAATGTCCAATATTAAAATAATACTGAGCAAAGAGTAACTTGCAGCACAGCAGGCCCTCATTTGTACTTACAGATGCCCAGTTATGGCAACAATGTGGAGTGCACCTAAGAAAAGGAGAATTCATCCAAACAAAATGGAGGTGGCTTTGCATCACTGCAGCAGGACGTAACACTGATTCCTCTAAAAGAGCCAAGATAAATCACTTGATAAAGGGCTACAAATAACACCAAGAATACAAGTAGATGAGCACATATATTGCAGCTTCGACCAATATAGTAAAGCCTCTTGGAAGCTGAATGATCATAGAGCAGAAAACCAAAAAAAGACTCTCTGCTATAAGGATGGTGTCCTCACCTGCCCAGGCTGATATAACAAAATACTAGAGACTGGGGGGTTTAAACAACAGAAATGTATTTTCTTACAGTTCTAGAAGCTGGAAGTCCAAGATCAAGGTGTCAGCAGTTTGGTTTCCTCTGAGGCCTTTTTCCTTGACTTGCAGATGGCCTTCTTCTCACTGGGCTGTCCCTCTGTCTTTGTCCAAATTTCCTCTTAGTAAAAGAATACGTGTCATATTGGATTAGGGCCTACCCTAAAGACTGCATTTTAACTTAATTACCTTTTGAAAAACCTTATCTCCAAATGCAGTTACATACAGAGGCACTCGGGGTTAGGGTTTCAACATATGAATTTGGGGAGGGGGCACACAATTCAGCCCCTAACAGATGAATTTATAGACAGTGCATATAAAACATTTGAGGAAAGTGTAACATTTCTGGAACTCTGCCAGAGTTCCTAAACATAATGTGGGAGATGTGTCATATGTCCACTTAAAAGTGCTATTTTAAAAATTTTCCTATTACCATTTTACCTCTAACCTGTGTTAATGATATTAACTTCCTCACCTTCTTCTGTGTGAATTATGGCTAAATATGAATGCAGCTGACCGCGTCTGAAAGTGACTGTCAAGTTTCCACTGGGGCCCTGAAAAAGAACACAAAAAATTCAAGCTATTTGCCAAGAAGATAAGATCATTTCTACATTTAAAAACAGCACTTTGTTAATGAAAGATGGAAACAATAAAATCCAGGAGTATATACGATACAAAAATGAAACTGTTGTAGATCAAAGAAAAAGGAAGTGGCCATCAAAAATAGAGTGATCTAGCAATCAGCAAGTTGTTCTGTTACTAACTTAATTTGTCCATTTATTTAATTTGATTTGTTCAATTTACTCAGTAAATTAATAGTTACTTGGAATCACAGTACTTTTAATTAATTCAAGGCAGTGCTAAATATGTGGAAGCAGAGGGAATATCTAATTTCATTGAAACTGCTCATGGAATCATTTTTTAATATATGTGCACTTTGACCACTTAGTTTTAAATTATTAAGAAATCTGAGTTAGAATAAGTAACTAAATAACTAAATTTCATTTAGTTTTTTTTTTTTTAGTTGTTGGTCTTTCTGAAATCCATAAAATATGTCTACAGCCATACCACCCTGAACGCACTCGATCTCACCTGAAATCCATAAAACGCTATTTTGGTTGTTAGTGTCAAGAATATAGGTGCAGATTTGTATACACCTAAGATCAAATAATATCTCCTAGAATGTAACAACTGTTTCCATGTTCTAAAACTGGGTTAGCCTTGTTCTCCAGTACCAATGTTGTATATTTTAATTAACAAGAAAATGGCATTCTTAAATCTTTGATCGGTTTGCCTTTTAGGTATCAAAATGCATTATATAAATATAATCTTATCATGTTATAGAATTATTCAAATTTTTAAGCTATCCTATTGTTCTATAATATTGAATATATTTTCCCCCTTCCAATTTACACTGGAGCTACTAGCACTGGGGTCAGGGGTATGCCAACCGGGACCCTTTCTAACATGAAAAGTCAAGATACGTTTATAATCTTTTAAGCACCATTTTCAAGTTCACAAAATTACATGATTTTTCTTCTATATGTTTGCATAATTCTAGGAGTTCACTCATTAAAAAAGCTCACAGTTACAAGTTCTGATCAAAAGTTATTCTTGCTACAGTCCAACACTCTTAATTGTCTTTAACCAAGTGTAGATACACCTAAGACTGTTAATTTTAAGTTAATTTGTACACTGTCACTCATTTGTAACACGCTTTCTGAATATAGCAGACATGATCAACTGATTTCTTTTCCAATGGCCATTTGATGTTAAAATGTCCCTAAGGAAACCACTCTAAGTAGTGCCTCTGAGTGAGACCATATATATGGGGGATGGAAATTGCAACCCATCATGATATTTTTCTCTGATAAGAGTTCCTGTTAACTGTTAGAAATGGGCTTTAAAAAAATAAGTGATCTTACATAGTTATTATTAGTCTACAAGACTAAGAGAGGTCTAAGTTCATGTAGCAGAGGGCAGTAATGCACATATATTCATGGTTAGAAAGATGAAGAGCTAGAGATTATTACAAAGTAACTTTTCTGGAGAAAAGCTTTTAAAGGCCATTCTTGTACCGCTATTATTAAATGGAAGAGAACTGACAAACGAATTCATCTACTCCTCTAATGAAGAGGTTGCAATACCTTTCAAATCTCAGATTGCCAAGATTGAAAAAAATAAAATCAAAAATCTTCCCCTTACCCAACTATACACAAGGAGCCATCTTCCTTTGTCAAGGCCTATTCAGAGGTTGCCCATGTGGCACTGAAGTCTGCTGTAAAAACTCTTCCACACCACTCAGAAACAAAGGCGAATGAAGTGCTGCTAGCAGTCCCATGAACGTGCAGAATGCACTGGGAATAAACAATACCTGCTTAATCTCACTTACCACCACTTTATCCTCAAACTTTCCCTGGCTACCTAAAAAAACAAAACAAAACAAAACAAAAAAAGGCAACAAAATCTGAAGACCTCAGTACTTAACCCTCCTTTAGTTCTTGTGCCTGCTCACCACTGGAAAAATATTTGCATCTTTTTGTCTTGATTTTTTAAAAGATTATTTCAACAAACTGCTTCCCCCCTTACTCACTCTGTCCTAACTTTACTCTTTGTTCTACTTCCTGCAATAAACCACCAAATAAAGCAGCCCCTGACACAAGGGGATAGTGTTATTCGAAAAGTCTGTAGGTAAAACTATGAAGGTAGAGTCTGGGAATACATGATGGAATAGTTTTTAAACTCCTGCTTTACAAAACCAGAAAAAGATACTAGGATAACAAAACGAAAAAACACAGACAACATCTACGGTATAATTAGGCAACATGGTGAGTGAACAAAATCATCAGTAGTTATAAGGCCCATACAATATCAGTTTCCATGAAAAAGATTACAGTAAGTCCCCTACGTATGAACGAGTTCTGTTCCGAGAGCACGTTCATAAGTCCAATTTGTTCATAAGTCCAACAAAGTTAGCCTAGGTACCCAACTAACACAATTGGCTATATAGTACTGTAATAGGTTTATCATACTTTTCACACAAACAATACATAAAAAACAAACACAAAAAAATAAAGAAAACATTTTTAATCTTACAGTACAGGACCTTGAAACGTACAGTAGTACAGTACAACAGCTGGCATACAGGGGCTGGCATCCAGTAACTCAACAGGCAAGAAGAGTTACTGACTGGAGGAGGCTGAGGAGGTGGGAGATGGTAGAGCTGAAGGATCATCAGCAATAGGAGATGGAGGGCAAGCTGCAATTTCACTCCCACCTGACGTTGATGGCACAGGGTCTGGTTCCTTGGTGGATTCAACTCTATCTACCCTCTTGAAAAAACCATCCAGTGATGTCTGGGTAGCAGCTCTTTTTTTCTTGTCATAGATGACAAGAACTGGATTGCATTCTGAACGCACATTCACATCTTTGAAAGTTCGCAACTTGAAGGTTTATATTTAGGGGACTTACTGTATTGAGGGAAAGCAATGGAGCTCTGAGAACAAGCACAACCCCAAATCTTTATCTGGTCCTCATTGGAAAAAAAAAACAACCAATCTGAAAATAGTATACAAAACCAGGAGGGAACGGGTTCTGCAGGCTCTAAATCAAGGAACAAAGCCCCTCAATGAAGAACAACTTCTGGAAATAGAATCCAAATTGAGCAGGCCAAGAACAATCAGGACAAAAGAAAAAGTCTAGATAAAAATGAGCAAAGGGTGGAAGTAGATCTCAAAAATATGAGGCCATTTTTTAAATCACTCTGTAAAAACAACAGAAGAGGGAGTACTAGAGCAATGTAGCTAGAAAAGTTATTTTGGCCCAACCCTGTCTCTAAGAGCAAAGAAAAACTTATTTGAATTAAAAATGGGCAACAAAAGAGGATTGTGGCCCAATCCTATATAAATGTAATATGTAAAAAAAGAGAATAAGGATTGGAATAGCATCACTAACTGCAAGCAGAAAAAAAACCCAAAACCCAAAAACCGAACAAGCAAACAAAAACAATACCCAGTAAACACATAAAAAGAGTAACCTAATATTCCAGAACACACTAAAGGAAATTAAGAACAAAATTGAAGCTATCAAAGAACATCATATGTCAGAATTCGAAAAACTCTAATAATATGTTTCAAGAAGAGAAATATTTGAAAAGATACGTAGCAAGAAAAATCATTTCAGAAATGAATACTGAATGAATCTCCTAAAGGGAATCTTTAGGAGAAATATCAGATGAAAAGGAGGGACGTGGATAAATCAAGAAATAAGGAAAGAGGTAAAAAGAGTTCAAGAGGGGAATTCCCTGGTGGTCCAGTGGTTAGGACTCTGAGCTTCCACTGCAGGGGGCTCAGATCTGATCAGGGGGCTCAGATCTGATCCCTGGTCTGGGAACTAGGATCCTGCATGCCACGCAGTGTGACCAAAAAAGAAAAAGAAAGAAAAAAAAAATAAAGAGTTCAAGAAAACTAATAATAAATATAGAAATAGGAAAAGCTGATTCAACATACTTATAATAGTTTTCCCAAATAAGAAACCTAGGCAGTGGAACAAAACAAACACTAAATAATTTAAGAAAATGTTCTAAAATAACATGAACCAAAAGATTTGAAATTACATATGATAATGTTACACAGGAGAAAGTCAACCCAGAATGGACAACCCCGTAACATATTCTAGTTAAACTACTGAACTTGAAAAAAAATGTCCTTTGGCCAGTAGGCAAAAAGATCGTGTCACTTTCATCAACCATGTTTTATACTAGGAGACAATTAAGTAACATATTTAAGATATTCAAAGAAAGAAAATGTGAACCAAGGGTTTTGAAACCAGGTAAACTGATCTTTATATACAAAAGTTCCAGACAAAATGGTTTGTGAATCTGAGGGGTCAGAGAATATTATCACATAAGCCCTTCCTTAGAAATCTATCAGAAAATAAGATTTAGAAAACCACAGTGACTGTGGAGATACTGAAATAGTGGTACTAAAAATGCAATTACCTGTAGAGCCTAGACTACAGGATGGCCTTCAGTGAGAGACACAGTATTATATAATGGCTTTATGCAGTAACAAGTAACAGAAGAGAAAGAGAGAGAGAGATAACAACACTTGTGAATATGGATGTGAAGAAATCTTCAATAGTCGTAGTAAACAAAACTCAACAGTCCTTTTAAACAACACACCATGACTAAATGAGGGTTTGTTCAGAAATGTAATGTACTTAGGAAAGCCATTAATATGCTCCATCAGTGTAATAGGGCTAAGAGAATAATATGATCATCTCCATACATGCAGAAAAAGCACCTGGCAATAATCAATACTATTCATGTTAAATATTAACCAATAGAATGGGAATTTATGGAGATATATTCAGTTGACCCTTGAACAACACAGGTTTGAATTGCCCAGGTCCACTTATACGTGGATTCTTTTTCCAACAGTAAACACCATAGTACTACAGGATCTTGGTTGGTTAAATCGTCGAATATAAAGGAACTGTGAATACAGAGGGCTGACTATACATTATACTCAGAGGTTTTACTTCATAGAGGGTCAGTGCCCCTAATCCTTCTACTTTGTTCAAGGGTCAACCGTCTAGGTCTAAGTCTAGGCCTAGGTCTAGGTCTAGGTATATATATATAGGTTTAGGTCTAGATAAAGGGATAGAGATAGAGATAATAGGGATAGAGATATCATTACAAAAGTTGGAATCTTTACTTAATAGAATCATTGATGCTTAAATGAGAAAGTCAGAAGTAAGATGAGGATGATCACAATCTCCACTACTACTGAGCACTGTGCTATTGGTAATAGTCATCAGTTGAGCAACAGAAATCAATCAGGCATAAGCCATAAGAACTGGAAAGAAAGTAAAACTACCTCTATTTGCAGATAATGTTAAGTATATATCTGGAAAACTAAAAAGAAAAAAGGAATTTACTAAAGAATCAGTTTTTAAATTTAATATTCAATCATCTCTAGTCTTTATATATAAGAAAAAATTGTTTAGACATTATAAAGGAAGTGAAGACCCCATGCCAATTGCCAAAATCTAATCATACAATTCTTAGGTATAAACATAACCTGATATGTACAAAAAATATATTTTTGAAACCTAATACTCCTGAAAGATAAAAAAAAAAGTGGACTTAAGCAAATGGAAAGTAATACAATATTCTTGGAGCAGAAGACTCAACATTATAAAGATGTCAGTTACGCCTGAATTAATAAACTTAATATAATCTCAGTAAAAATACATCATGTTTCTTTGAAAGTTGTTTTTAAAATTCATTGGATTAAAAATCTTTCAGGAGAGTAAACAAGAAAGGTCAGGAAAACTCTGAAAAAGAACAGTAGTGATTAGAGAGACGGAGATAAATCTATCAGAAATTAAAACCTCTAAAAGAGGCATTGGTTTGTTACTGGCACATAAACAGACATACAGACCAACATGATACCACAGAAAACTCAGGAGTATACCCAATTGCATATGGACATTTAGTATATGATAGAAGCAGCATCCCAAATCGGTGGGCTAAAAGATGATTAGTTTAACTAGATAATAATATTTTTTTAAAAAGGTAAAACTGAATCTATTCTTTACACCCTCACAGCTAAATTCCTAATGGATCAAAATTTTAAATGTAAAAAAAATAATAAAATAATGCGAGAGGTAAAAAGAAAACATGGATGAATTCCTCCATAAACTGAATTCCTCCATAACCAGGGAAATGCTCTTCTGACTTAAAATCCAGAAGTAATAAAGATTAGAAAATTTGATTTCATAAAGATCATTTTTCCATGGCAAAAATCACTATAAACAAAGATAAAATATTAATGACAAACAAGAAAAAGTAATTGGATCTTATATCAGAGATAAATGGTGACTATCCCTAATGTGTAAAGAGCTTCTAAAAGATGGAAAAGTAAAAGTCAAACAACTCTACAAAAAAAATAGCCTAGAGATACAAACAGAGAGTTTAGAGAAAAAAACTGGCTTTTGAAAATATGAAAAAGTGCTTGCACATAATAAGAGAAATACAAGTTAAAACTACACAAATATATGATTTCTTATCTATAAGACTGCAAAAATCCAAATGTTTGATAATATCTCTACAGCAAGCCTGTGAGAAAACAAGCACCCACGTTGATGGGAATACAAAATGGCAGTACCCCATATGGAGGGGAATTTGGCAACCTACCTTTGACTTAGTGAGTAATCCCACTTTTAGGAATCTTTTCAAAAGATAGACTAGCAAAAATACATTGACACAGGGTGTTTACTGTAGGATTGTCTGTAATATCAAGGGTTTGAAAAGAATCTAAATGTCTATAAGTAGAGCACTGGTTAAATAAACTCAGAACACATCCACAGTGGTGTTCTATGTATCTGTACAAAGGAATAAGTAATATACTTAATATATTAAATGGAGTGATCTCCAAGATGAATCATTAAGTGAAAAAAGGCAAGATGGAAAATTGTGTACTATCATTTAACTAAGAAGGGGTAGTTACAAATATATATCTGTAACTGTATCTCTATCTGTCTTTGCTTATGATTTAAAAAATAATAAAGACAAATCACCACACAAATAAAATGGAGGACAGGAATAGGGTGGAGGGGACCATGCATAGTAACTAGCTTATTATTTTTTGAAAATGATAAAAAAAAAAGAAAAAATAAGCATTTATTCTGCTTTTCCTAGTCTCACCATACCTCAGGGTAACCAAATAAATTATCAAAACATTTTCTTCATATAGGGGTTAATAGATGACAGAATTAGAAGATCATCACCATTGCAATCCTTAATGAGTTATGGAATCTAGGCAATCATCATCAATGTTTGACATTACAGAAACTGAGACAGCCAAATATGATACGCTGCTTGATGGCAGTAGTACACATTACAGTTGACCCTTGAACAACATGGGTTTGAACTGCACAGATCCATTTACAGACAAAGTTTTTCAATAAATACATACTACAATGCTACGCCATCTGAGTTTGGTTGAATTGGCAGATGTAGAACCAAGGATAAGGAGGGCTGACTGTGAAGTTATATGTGGACCTTCAGCTCTGCAGAGGGTTGGTGTCTCTACCCCGGGAGTTGCTCAAGGGTCAGCTGTACCACCTACCAAGCTGTCTTGCCAAAAAATTGGATCTGAATTCAATCAAGCCTCTAGATTGAAGTATGAATTTTCAGATATATAGGGAATGGAGGAACATATTAAATAGCACCACGGGGATGAAATCGGTAAAATCCTGATCATGTGCAAAACTCTATTTAACAAATGATTCAATTTTTATGAACCACAGCAACAACAACAACAAAATGCAAGGAAAAAAGGATGACAAAGGAAAGATGATTAAGACACATTAAAAAATCATAATGCATGGATCATATTTGGATCTGATTTAGGCAAACAAATTGAAAAAATTATATGATGGATACTTGATAAATTTAGGAGCTATTGTTAATCTTTAAGTTGTGATAATGGTTTCTGTAAATGAGTTTTCTTAGACAGTCCTTATCTTTTAAAGATACACACTAGAATATTTACAAGATGAGATAGCTTTATGTCTGGGATTTGCTTCAAAATAATCTCAGGGATGGGTTTTGAAATTGTTGAAGCTGAGTGAGGTATGTATATGAATTCATTATACTCTTCTGTTTTTTTAGTTTTGAAAATTTCCATAAATAAAAGTGACAACAGCAACAACAATAAAAATTTTAAGGCAAAATCTCCAATTATAAAAGCAGGTGGCCTTTGGGGCAAAGTATCTTCATGAATATTGATTATATCATTTTATATTCTTCTAAACTCTTCAAGAGAACTGAAAACATTGAAACATTAGAGATGTAACTTAAAGTCCTCATGAGGAATTAACCTCTTCTAAATGCTTCTGCCATGGCAAGTTGGCTTCAGTGCCCCTATCCGTTTATATTTCTTACCAGGAGATATATCTAAAACAAGCATGTTTTGACTTTTTTTAGGTGGCATCTAATTTCAACAATACTTTTTGTTTCAATAATAACACTTCAGACAACGTCTCCTGATTTAGTTTGGGAAAAAAAAAAAAAAAAAACCCCAGTGTATTCAGATCCCAAAGTGTCGTATTTTACAGTAGGGAATAGATAAGTGTAATGCAGGTTTAGAAGCTAGAGAAGAATAAAAGAGACTGTCCCATCAATAGTTGTATAAGAAGATAATTCCTATACAAAATAATGCTACTGATACTAGAGTTTACCTTTGAGAGGTAAGTTTTACAACTGAATTAAATTTTTTAAGAGGAAGTTAAGTGTCCACTGAGTGGACACTTACTGAATTGGAGGCCTAGACCCCCATCTCTTTCTCAGAGAACCATTTTCTCTGAAAACAGACTCCCATCTACAGTTCTTTTTTTTTTTTTTTTTGTATTGTATGGTATGTGAATTTTTTTTATTGAAGTATAGTTGATTTACAATATTGTGTTAATTTCAGGTATACGGTAAAATGATTCAGTTAAATATTTTTTTCAGATTCTTTTCCATTATACATTATTACAAGGTAATGAATATAATTCCCTGTGCTACAGAGTAAATCCTTATTACTTATATATTTTATGCACAGTAGTTTGTATCTGTTAATCCCATACTCCTAATTTCTCCCTCCCCCTCTCCCTCTCCCCTTTGGTAACCGTAAGTTTGTTTTCCATGTCTGTAAGTCTGTTTCTGTTTTGTATATAGATTCATGTGTATTATCTTTTGGATTACACATGTAAGTGATATTATGTAATATCTGTCTTTCTTTCAGCTGCAGAACAAGGTTTCTGGCAGTCATATTGCTGCAACACCATCTGCCTCTCTGGCCACACAGTACTTGGATTTGGTGTCACATCTGATCTAATAGGGCCAGTGACCCCCTTCCTTCCCTGTGAAACTTGGAATTAGCATTAAAAATAATAGTCTAATTTTACGTGTGTTCTTGATAAAAGAAGATGCAAACTCAGAATCTGTTGGTAATATTTTCTGTCTTGTGAACAAGAAGGAAAGAAAGTTAGTCTTTGGTGAGAGATTGATGCAGATGAGCAGAAAGAGGTGGAGACGAATGATGGAGAGAGGGGGCTTATGAGGCGATGTTAAAAATGCGAGATTAGGTTTCCTTTGCTGTGCAAAAGCTTTTACGTTTCATTAGGTCCCATTTGTTTATTTTTTATTTTATTTCCATTGCTCTAGAAAGTGGGTCAAAAAAGATCTTGCTATGATTTAAGTCAAAGAGTGTTCTGCCTATGTTTTCCTCTAAGAGTTTTACCATATGACCCAGCAATCCTGCTACTGGGCATATACCCTGAGAAAACCATAATTCAAAAAGACACATGCACCCCAATGTTCATTGCAGCACTATTTACAATTACCAGGACATGGAAGCAACCAAAGTATCCATCAACAGATGAATGGATAAAGAAGATGTGGCACATACATACAGTGGAATATTACTCAGCCATAAAAAGGAACAAAATTGAGTTATTTGTAATGAGGCGGATGGACCTAGAGTCTGTCATACAGAGTGAAGTAAGTCAGAAAGAGAAAAACAAATACCGTATGCTAACACACATATATGGAATCTAAAAAATACGGTACTGATGAACCTAGTGGCAGGGCAGAAATAAAGACGCAGACATAGAGAATGGACTTGAGGACACGGGGGGTGTGGGCGGGAAGGGGAGGCTGGGATGAAGTGAGAGAGTAGCACTGACATATATACACTACCAAATGTAAAATAGATAGCTAGTGGGAAACAGCTGCATCGCACAGGGAGATCAGCTCGATGCTTTGTGATAACCTAAAGGGGTGGGATAGGGAGGGTGGCTCAAGAGGGAAGGGATATGGGGATATATGTATACTTGTAGCTGATTCACTTTGTTGTACAACAGAAACTAACACAACATTGTAAAGCAATTATACTCCAATAAAGATATAAAAATAAATAAAATTAAAAAAACAAAAAAAATGAGAGATTAGATAGTTAAATGGATGGATGGATGGATGGATAGAGGGATAAGTAGGAAAAGAGATATATAGAGATAGAGATAAAACCATAGAGATAAATGAGTAATTATCACATATAAAAATATCTCCAAGTTATATAGTTAAATGAGAAAAGCAAAACGCAGAAAAACATACTCTGTGTTTGTGTGTGTGCACACAAGCTGAACATTTAAATGACACATACTCCTAATATGTTGGTTTCACCATGGAAAGGAAAGTAGGATTGAGGGAAATAGGTTGGTGAAGGTACTTTTTATTATATACATTCCAATATTACTTAAATTTTTATAGCTCATTTGTGTTTTTTGTTTTGTTTATGTAAGAGTTAAGATATACTTATATTCACATATTACTTAAACGGGTAGAAAAACAAAATTTATAACTGTTAATATCCAGGAAACACTGAGCAAGAACTCAAGGCCTAAAGGGGAACATTCTTTACTTCAAAACAATTAGTAAAAGATCTAAAATTCTATCAAATAAAAAAATGATCATTTCTTAACTTTACCACTAAAAGAAACAAGTAAAAGCATAAGACCCATTTTTGGAATGTAATATTTTATTTCCTTTCATAGACCTGCTCTCTTGTGTTTACTTAGGCTTACACTAAATAAATTGCTCTTTGCTAAGCATTCACAGTCCCTGGAAGAAAGAAGCCATAAATTGTGTCATTTAGTAGCAAAGGCAGGGCTGGGAATAAATACTCAGGACAGAAAATCCGAAATGTATTATAGTTATCAAGAGTAGGGACCCTTCTGGTTTTGTAATTTTTTTCCAAAATACTTTAGCTCCATCCACTGGGTTTCATATTAACAAATGCTTATGAAATGATTATATATACAATTGCCAAATGCCAAACACACATAGTAAAAACTAATCTCAAATAAATTTCATCAGCTACTAAGTTACTTCACAATGATGCCATCAGACCTTTTCATTTATTTAAGATTTTGGTCAGTAACTGGTCCACAGTTGCCCAGCACATCAGTGGCCAGGTCCAAACTAAACTTTATCTCGACTTCACTTAAGCTCTGTTTCCAACAAATTCCACTCAGCTAAGGTCTGCACGTTTTCCTTCTTGGACACTAGAGGGAGAGGGAGATTGTTTGCAGTTATCCACTTTTAGGCATATTTTGCAGCAAGGCCCTTTTATCATCATCCAGTCGGTGGCTACATACAGTCACATATGGCAGCTTCCCACCCTCATGCCCGGTCAAAAAAAACACATTTTTGAGAATGCTCTACTAACATACATGGGAGAAACACCAGTTTAGGAAATAGTTCACATTTATTTAAAAAATGAGATTATAAATTGAAGAAATTTAAAATAGGTAAAACTAACATCAAACCAAAGGAGGCCATAGCTCAGAATTTGTTAATCTAATCGTATTTACAGAGAAAAATACATTAAAAAATGTAATAGCTGAACTTTTAGAACCTCAGAGGATACAACCCATCTGTAGTCAAGTATTTTGGTAGAAGATATATAATATCCTCTGTGTTTTCATCTCCCCCAACTCTCCTCCTCGTTCATTCGCTCCCAGGACACCAGCCTCATTGCTGGTGCTCAGCCTTCCAGACATTCCCACCAGGCACTTCCCGCTGGCTGCTCCCTCTGCCCGCAGCTTCTTCCTGCCAACATCGTATGGCTCATCCCCTCAGCGGTTCAAGTCTTTGCCCAGATGTCATCTTCTCAGTCAAGTCTACCCTACTTAAAACTGGACCATTACCGCCACATAGCCTTCGTTATTTCTGTTAACTTATTCTGTATTTTATTTTTGCCATAGCATTTGTAAGTTTCTATTACTCTACATATTTTACTTATTTATTATGTTGATTACTGTCTATGTTCTCCACTAACATGTAAGCTCAGTGAAGGTGAGGATTTCAGTCTATTTTACCTATCAGTGTAGCCCAAACACCTAGATTAATGCCTGCCATGTGGAAGGTACCAAATGTTAAAAGACTTAATTAAATCTTCTTCAGTTCAATTCAATAAAACATTATTGCTTTGTACTTGAATTTAATAATATTTTTCATGATCTCAACGTCTGTTATTGAATGAGTTTTTTTTTTTTTAACCAGAAAAACCTGCAAAGATAATAACATTATCTTTCTTTGACACAGAATCTGACTCCACAAGCACTGATGGATAGCTATCATGTCTTGTCTTCCTTGTGGTTTGGCACTTGAAATCCCTTCATTTTTTAAAAACATCTAGGAATAATAAACCCTTTTGTAACTTTTTTCTCTTCTCTTATATCTGATACAATTTATCTGTATTTTTCCATTGGAGTTGAAGAAGTATAAACGATGACTTAGAGCTGGAATAACCATAAGAAAATTGTGAAGTTAGACCAAGTAAATCTTTGATGCCGTGCCAACAAAAATCATCTAATATTCCATCTCCCTTAAACACTGTCCCTCAGAAAACTTTTATCACTAGCCATCAGCTAATCCTTGCTAGAGCACCAACTCTGAGTGGCTTAAGCTACTACTGCTTTAAGGGGATATTTGTGTTTAAACAAAACTGGAAAACTCCAAGACCCCTAGGATCCAAAAAAGTACATCTGTGTGTCAGATAGTAGGAGGAAATATTTGGGGAAAAAAAGGAAATATTCAGGCACTCTTTGAATCATATCACATAAAAGGTCTCAGCTCCTAAGACTGTCACTGGATGAATGATTCTTGAATTGGTAGATCCAATGTGGAAGATAATGCACTATCAGTGCATAAGAATGTGTAGGTCAACAGACCATAACTGACGAGAACAAAGCTATAATAACTGGGGTGGGAATGCAAAGTCAGAATAAATACAGAAATGGGAAATACTGGGTAGATACAGGGAATATCTTTGCTTATGTTTCCCAGCACCACCTGTCCTTCTCCTCAGAGTAAAAACATCTTGGTTTTCCTTGGTGAAATTACCCATTCCCCCATTCTTACTTCATGTGACTTCAGAGTAGACACAGGACCCAGGCCTTGCAACTCAGAGCATTCTATCCTTGGCCATAGAAGCAGATTCTTAGCAGTGGGGTCAGATATTTGCTGGTAACATTGAGAATGAGACATTCTCCTTTTGTCAAGATTTCTTAACTGGCAGGAGGGAAGACAGGAGAGCACCTACTCAAGAAAGTAGTCTCTACAGGGGAAAGCAGAGTTAAGAGACAAAGAGAGAAAGATTACTAGTTATGGTTTGAGTCAAACCTGAAATCTAATGTTAGAGGATCCCATTATGAGAACCGATAAGTTTCTCTTTTTGTCTAAGCTATTTCAAGGTAGGGGGTCTTGTCACTCAGAGTCTAAAGAGTCCTACATAAAAATATACTGAATTTGGAATAAATAAGAACACAAGCTGAAAAAATTTCAGTCCAGAAACAAATAGAGGACATCTGTTACTTGAGCAAATAAGTATACTGTCTATTAAGTTCAAGCTTAACACATGCTAGAGTTCAGGTTTGACTGGGGCCAAGAAGATGTTTGAGAATTTACTAGAGAACATCTGACATGATCGTCTTGTGTGATAGATACCATGTAAAAAAAATTGCTTATGATTTTCTAATATGGAAATATACCTTAAGATTAAAAAGTTATTTTTCAGATTGAAATGTATTTTATTATTCACATACTTTGGATCTGGTAACTTTACATGAAATGGAACTGTAAGGAGAATCTCTTCCACTCTTTTGATTTATAATACCTCTCAGGTATTATTAAATTTACAAATACCTTTTGATTTTTAATTACCTCTCAGAATTATTAGGTTGCAATTAGAAAATCTGAAGCACGTGGTAGAAGAAGTGTGATAGCACCTGAGGGTAAGACACAAAAGCACAACTCAGCTTGGTCACACTGGCCCAGACCTGAGAGCTGAGAACCAGACCACTCCCTCTGCTTTTCATGGGACTGCCCGTTTCCTGTTCTTGCCTAGCTTTGTGCTTCTGTTTCATTGCGCTGCTTCTTTCTGAAAACCACCCTTCTTTGCTGACTTGTGGCAGTCCTCTCTCTGTAACTGGATTTGGCTTTTTTCAGAGCCAACTTCCAGTCATACCTCTTTGTTATCTTGGGACTCCGTTTTTCTTAGCTGGATGATTCACTCAGTTTGATCTTTCTAAATTCCAAATTCCTGGCTAAAAGAATCTGCTTGGTTCTCTTCAGGGGCAGGGTCACCTGGTACAAAGGAGCTACCTCGGTTCACCATTCCCCATAATGGAAGCTTCTAATGGGCACAGGTACTTTTCAGAAAGGATATGAACAGGGAGGCAAGGGTTAATTTTTCTGTTGCTGAGAGTAATACAAAAATGATCCTGATTACCACGCAAACACTTACATATTCCTTCTCATTGGGGAAACAGGGTAAAATTATGAGAGATAGCATTACGAAATAATAATGATTTGAATCATTAATTCATACTTTAAGGGTACTATTGCATGATTTGGGTTCCATACAGAGGACTTTGGTATCTATTAAGAGTAAACTAAAATACAGGTATCTTAGAAGTTTCATTAGACATGTTTGAAATTATTCTGTCCATTATGTCTTATAAAGTTTAAAATCAACAGTATCACCTCTATAACATTCATAGGTGTGTGGTATAAATATATTTCAGAACAAAATAAAGATTTTAGAAACAAACCAGATATTACATTCACTCTGATAATTGTTTAGAGATGTTGGTTCCACTGGAAAGTTCAGGAGGAAAAAATGAAATGGAAAAACATCAACGACTAACCTATAAGATCAATTGAAAAAGTCAAAATTGTTTCTGATGTTACAATGGACATAATTTCTCAAGACATCATAAAATAATTCAAAACATATTCATACAGCTATCGATAATATTTATCTAAAACAAAGAAATTGTAACCATACAAAATCAAATGTGTCTGATTTAGCTTTAGGAAATCTTTATGACCTAATATACAAAGCAATTTTGGAGGAAACTAAAGTAAAAAATCTAAGCTCTCAAAGGTCTGATATTTTTTCTGAAGTGCGACATATTGAAATAATCTCTACTAAAAGGAGTACTGATGAGGCAATTCAGTAAATGATATTAGTTCAGGAGATGAAAGAGGAAAATGACGTATTAACAGTCAATAATATAAACGATGTAAAATAGAGGGTGTACAATACTTGCTGTGACTGTTTAGGGTTCCCATACTGTGTGGTATTTCAAGCTTATAAAGGTGATTATAACAATATTTTATGAATAAAGCAATTTGAACATTAAAAGTATGCTTATGTTTAAACACAGAAAAAAATTTTGAGGAAAAGATTGATTAAAGGAGCTTCAAAATTTTTATTCCATGAGGCACATATTCTGTTCTCTACCTGCAATCTTATGTATGCTTAATCTTCTCAGTGACACAAAGATCAAGGCTCCCAGAGCCCACATTGAGAGATAGGAATTGACTCACTCCTGTAATGACAAGTCAGAAAATTGAGAAAGTTCTGAAGTAAACTCTTACCAACCCATCTCTCTATACTATGAGGTGAGTATTTAAATAATCACTGTAGGAAACAACCCAGAATCGGTTGAAATTATTACAGTCCAATTTCTGAGGAAGAGAACATATTTTTCCTGATGAGAGACACATGTCATTTGTAGGATTAGAAAAACGTTAGGATTCATTCTTATTTAAATTAATTAATAAAGTGCAAAATCGCAAGAAAACAAAGTAGATATATCAGAATTTTATAACAGTGGTCACTTCAACTAGATATAGCGTTTCAAATGACTGAGTAATAAATTTAGCTTTTGGGGGACCAAGAAATGCTTCCAAGCAGAGATGATATTTGACTTGAGATTTAAGGAATGAATAGGAAAACGTGAACTGGAGGAAGGTGACAGAGGCCACAGGAACGATGAAGACACTGAGCTGCAAATGTGCACGGCAGGCTTCCTGAGGGTGTAGAGCACCGAATCTACTAGGGACAAATGAGAGGAGGCTGTAGAGTCGCAAGTCCAGGAAAACAGTATCTCAGGTCTGGACAAGGGAGCCCCACTGATTTATTCCACAGTTTCAGGTATGTCCAGTTATGTTGCTCTGCAAGTTTTATCTCCTTAAACCTGGACAACTCCAAGAATATCACTTGTCCTTGCTCCAATGCACTCTTCATCAAATATTAAAAAGGATTTTTAATACTCAGAATATGTGCTCACAGGGCTGGCTCTTCTACTGTAACCATGCCTTCTCAGGGCATGTGTGTTTTCAGCCACTTGGTATCCTCAGTGCCTAACACCATGCAGCACACTGATGGTGCTTAATAAATGTTTAATGAAAAAACAAACACTGAGCAGTAACTTTCTGCATATTTCTAGTAGGCCTTGCACTGAAAATTAACAAAAATTGGGCACCAAAACATAGCATGTTATGTAATTGTCATGGTTAATAATGAGATAACTGAAATGCATTGACAGTTCATGGTCTAATGTATCTTTCTGATTTATTTGCCTAAAAATAACAAGACCTTGGTCTGCAAGTCAGGCGAGCTCTGCTACTAACTAGTGTGTGACCCTGGACAAGTAACTTAACCTCATCTTTAAAACAACAGCTAACATGACTGTCCTTTTAAACTCTGTAACATAACAGGATGCAGAGATCATTTTACTTTAAATATAATCTTAAATATATTAAAATATTTGTTTATCTCACTTGTTTGCTATTATTCAGAAAATAATTTAGTTCTGTACAATAAAATCAATTTTTCCCTTTTGCCCAAACTGTATGTAGAAAATTATTTTACTGCTGTTATTAATATGCAGTCATACCATTAATCATATATATATATGTGTGTATCTTGCTTTTTTCTCTCTCTTATGAATATAGGAAAAACTTAGTATTAACATTCTAATGCAATTACTTTTGGGAATTTATAAAGTAAAATATTAAAGAGTAAACGTTGGAAATAAGGAAGAGAGATAAACAGAATACAGTTATTAATTTATATATTCTCACCTTTATCTTTTCAAAAAAAATTAATGTAGTTAAACAAAAACATAGTACATAGTATTCCAAAGAACAGCCTTTCTGTATTTGCTGAATTTATTTATCAGAGGAACAATGGAGAGAAAATAAATCTTTTAAATTCAGGCTAGTTCCCTAGGGACAATTAAATCTAGGATATTTATATAACAATTTAGGTAGAGAGGCACCATATAGTTGGACAGAATTTGTCATTACAGGAAAAGTAAATAACTTAAACACACCCAACAGGAAAACATTCATCAGAAAAGGCAGAACAGGCAGGAAACTTTTCACCAAGAGTTTAAAGCTGCATGTGAAGCAGAATTAATTCATTGCGAAGAGTTTAGAGATTAAGAAACATAATAACAGCAACACTAACTTGTAAAAGTAGAAAATATGAATGTATTACAAAGAAAACTTTTTCAAAATCATGGCTTAGCCAAATAGCCATATCACTGACCACTTGTTGTGAAAATGGACATGTAGACATGTTTTCTTTATGTGTTAGCTAAACGTAATAGCAATAACTCAAGAACTCAACAATTCACTTCAGTGAACACTTGCCGCATATCTAGTCAAGCAGCAGGTCAGGATACAGAGATGTTTACAGCATAGTCTTTACACTCAAACAGCCCACAGTCTCGGAAGGGAGGCAGAAATGAAAAATAAGTTACAGTACAGTACGGTAAAGTGAAAGATTAACAATATGTGCAGAGTGCAGAGGTAGCACAGAAAATTAATAATTATGAATAATTACTTCTATAGAGATTTGAGGGAAGGGAAGTGTAGAAAAAAGTTTCCCAGAGGAGGGGAATTCTGAGCTGAATAGTTCAACCAGAAGTTCACTTTCCTGTACTTCACTCTCTATATTCCTGAAAAGACAATGCTTGTTTGGAAAAATGAAGAAGGATCATCACAGCAGGGTTTGATTTTATTTTTTGACAAGAAATAAAGGATGTGTACAAGGGGCCAGAAATCATAGTAATTAGAGGAGGAGGGCCAGAACTTAAACAATCATAATAACCAAAGAGAAAGACTTTTAAATCAATTTTAAATTGAATTTACAATAATTATGAAGCATTATTTTCCTCCATATCTTCCCAAAGGATCTAAATCTGCCAAATACCATCCATAAATTTATCCTGCACATTTGTTTCTAGTAGAGTGAAAACTGTTTATGTAAGCTGTCCCACTTTCGATAGATGGTCGGGGCATGATATACATGCCTTTAAATATTCAAAATTCATTTTCAGAATCAAAGACCTATCACATGCTCTCCTACTGCATGCCTAAGAGGGCCTCTGAGGATAAAATAAAGGAAAAATAATTTAGGGACAATATTGTTATGACACTAGTTCAAAAAATATAGTTGCAAGTCCTAGTATTTTTTATTTAAAGCTATCATTTTATGGAGTGCCTATTGTGTGACAGGCACATTAAGGACTGCTTACATATTTTTCCATTTAGTCTTTATCACATCCTTGGAAGTAAATAATATCCAGTTGACAGATGGTGATGAGTCTTGAACCCCAGAATTACCAGTCTTCAGAAGCTTCACAAAAGAATGGGGTTAAATTTGAGAATGGGGGAAAGAAAATATGGACGATTTTTCAGGTAGATTAAACAGTCTGAAGCAAGGTAACCAAAGAATTTGAAGTGTAAATTCTGCCTCTTTTATACACAGGAAGACAGCAAGCACTCGCATACACCGATAGTTGGGTCACTCAGTGCTCTGCTCTCCTCCCCACTGTGTTTGACTTTCCTAAATTTCAGAATCCTTGTGTGACTAAAGTCATGTCAAGCCCATTGACTGAGGAAGCCCAAAGATCCTGGATACAGGGGATGTAAGCTGTTGGTGTGGATCATCCCTAAAGAGTTCAGTCTCCAGCATGGCATGGAGCTTTCCTGTTTCACCTGTACAAGTTCAAATGTTTTGGCCTGTTCAACCTGCAAAACTAAAGCATGCCATGAATAATGGGAACATTTCTCTCCCTGCTATTTTTAAGGATTCCAAGGAAATCCATAAGACATCTTGCTTCCTCTCAAGAAAAGAGGAAAGATAGATTTATTTTGACAGACTATCTCTTCTCCAAATACCTATCATAAATTAGTCACTGTTTCCCTAACGCAACTCCAAATTCCCCAAACCAGAGCAGACAGTTTTATTTGCTATCCCTCATGTACTTTCATTGTCAGCATCAAGTCCCCAAAGCGGTGGTGTTAAAGCATGCCTTCCGTGACCAAATTGTATTTCAATGAACCTCTTTAAATTACTGCTCAAACTCCAGAATTTCATGGAAAAGAATTTGAAATTTGTTGGTCTGGAGTTATTACGTTCTTAATTTTATAGGGAGATGGATATTTTTGCACGAGAGTAACAACCGCACAATAGACAGTAAATTCATTACTAAGAGGTTAAGTATTTTTAATTGTATATGTTTGCATTCTCTTTAACAAGGATTCTTTGGTTAAACATTTTATGAAGTGATAAATTATATTATAAAACATGCCTCTTCCCCCTTCCCACCAATTTCCATGTTTTGCTATTTAACGTTGACTTAGATTGTCTTAAATCAACATAAAATTCTAAGTTTGGAAGGTTGGCAGGTCCGACCCCAAATCCTACAGTTTTTGTAACAATCACCACTTCCTGTCTTGTAAGCTCTTGTTGATGACTGAGCTGTGCAGCTACGGCACTTAGAACTCCACTGTAGAACTTATTTCGGAGTAAGAAACTTGACAAGTATCATTTGCACCACCTCTAACTCTCCACCTCAGTGTGTGCTTACATGTCTGCAGTATTCTTTAGGTTAATATGTTTCCAGTCTAACATTTTCATTAATTCAACTGAGGTAGTTTCAGAAAGGGTCCCAAGAAAGTTAACATGATTTGAAAGACAGTTACCCTCAAAATGATCTTGTTAGTTTGAATGAATTGAGCTATCAATCTTAGGAACTTAGTGTTTTAGTCAGTTTGGGCTGCTATAAAAAAATTACCATAGACTGGGTGGCTAAAACAACAAACATTTATTTCTCATGATTCTGAAACCTAGATGTCAGAGATCAGGGTGCCAATGTGGTCAAGTTCTTGGTGAAAGCTGCCTTCTTGGTTATGTCCTCATACAGGCTTTCCTTGGTGTGTGCATGCAGACATAGATTTCATGTCGCTTCCCCTTTTTATAAGAGCACTAATCCTACACTAATCCTACATCTTTTTATAAGAGCACTAAGGCTACACCTTCATGACCTAATTACCTACCAAAGGCCCCACCTTCAAATACCATCACATTGGGGATTATGCTTTCAACATATGAATTTGGGGGATACAAACATTCAGCTCATAGCACTTAAAAAATAGACCTTTTCGGGCTTCCCTGGTGGCGCAGTGGTTGAGAATCTGCCTGCCAATGCAGGGGACACGGGTTCGAGCCCTGGTCTGGGAAGATCCCACATGCCGCGGAGCGACTAGGCCCGTGAGCCACAGTTGCTGAGCCTGTGCATCTGGAGCCTGTGCTCTGCAACAAGAGAGGCCGTGATAGTGAGAGGCCTGCACACCGCGATGAAGAGTGGCCCCCACTTGCCTCAACTAGAGACAGCCCTCGCACAGAAACGAAGACCCAACACAGCCATAAATAAATAAATAAATAAATAAATAAAATTTTAAAAAATAGACCTTTTAAATTTTTATTTTCTGGAGATGGAGAGGGCATGCAGTGAATACAAATGGAAGTGGCACCAGTAATATCTACTCCCAGTCTTCTCTTTCTGTCTCAAGGTTCTATCCCAGGAACAGTTCTGGCTATTCCTCCTAAGAATAATTGTGCCTTTTGATGTGTGTGATGTTAAGGCCTCTACTTAGCTATGTTTGGGTATATGAATCCTCTTTGCTCCTGCACAAAGATAAATGCAAAGTAGGGTTGTCTCTTGGGTTGTCAGCTTAACTATAAAGATCTAGAATGTCAATTGTGGCTTCCCTAGTTTGTGACCAGAGCTCAGATACTCCACAGAGCTTCTTCCCAACATGACCATCCAACTAATTCGGCAGAAGAAGATGTGTTCTTAGCAGTCCACCCCATGCCTTGGCTACAGTAGAAGCACGGGCTTACCTTTCATCTGCTTAGTACTTCTAAGATCAATTCAGGGAAGCAGAGGCTGTATTATTATAGGTTCAATGACTTTATTAAGGAAGGCAATATTTATCAGTACTTAGCCAAATGTTCCCTGAGAGAAGTCGGGAGTAGAGTTGCCTCTCCATGGGATAGACAGAGAATGCCAACTAACTCATGTAAATCTTACATATTTATTTTATGTGTATTACTATTCCTGGGACATTTGCCATAGCCAGATACCTATATTCTTTTCTCAACCTCCAATATAAGACAATTAGAGAGACATTTAAAAAGTATCTTACACAAGGTCCATTGTCAGAAATAGTAGCATAGGACTTACAACCTTTTGAGAAGGATTCCACCACAACTAGGAAGTATTATAGAGTTTTTAAAAAAATTAATTCAATATTAAAAGAGTTCATAATTGCTTTATATCAAGATTTCTTTATCAATTTAATTTAAATGTTTAATTACACGGAAATTACACTTAAGATCCAAAGTAATATATAAAAAAGTAAATTTATTAACCAACATGGAGATATAAGATTTTCAAATATCCTAATTTTGCTAAGTTAACCCTTTAGTTTTGAAGCTACTTCCATTTTTCCTGTATATGTAAGAAATGGAAGATCTGTAATATTATAATTACTACTCTATTATTAATTCATTCTTTCAACAAACATGTATTTCATACCTGCTGTATACCAAATTCTGTTCTTGGCCCCTTAATATGGCATTGTTTGCTCTTTGGTTAGTTACAGTGAGCGTCCTGGCAAGTAATACTCTTATTTACAGAATTTTCAAATATGTATTTGAAAAGTATGTATTTGCACCCCTCAGGTATAGCTGCTATCTGGCTTAAATATTAACAAAAAGAATCATAAAGAACTTCTATCATTTATTGAGTACCTACTATAGTCCAAGAATGCCTTTAAAGACTTTAGATAGATGATCAAGCATATACTCAAATTTAAAAATGAGAAAATCAAGTCAAAGAGAGATTAACTAACCTGCCCAAGTTTCAGCTATTGAGCACAAAATTATAAGATGGCCATAAATAATGCACCCAAAGTCACTGATGGTACATTTCAATTATAAAATCACATAATCACATTATTTTATCCATAAGAGAATTTTGGAGGAGTAAGGAGATTGAGTCATCATTTTTTGATTTGAAATAGCTAAAGTTCTTAGTCAGTCTCTCTGCTGGCTACAGAGTTTAAAGCTGAGGCTAATGTCAAAACTTATGCAGTAAATTGTGAAATGTGATAGACTGAAGAGGAGGGTAAAGGAAGTTTTCTAACATCGAAATTCCTAGTGAAGGCAGCAGCATTAATTCATTCTATTATTCAAAAACAACTGGCCAGTCACTTTGTGCCAGAAATACAACAGTGAACAAGAAGACACGGTCTTAGACTTTGCTAAAGTTTCAGTTGTGTTATTAAAGAATAGAACAAGCAAACATTAAATCTGCAATTTAGATGACTATCATGGGAAACGTCAGGATACCTTAAGGTGGGAAGAGAAATTTTAGGACACTTTAAAAGAAAGTAAGTGTCAAAAAGTTTGGAATGTTAGAGAAGTTCTCCTTGATAATAAAGTGATATTGAAGTTAGGATAAGATGGAGAGCGTCAAATCAGGTAAAAAAAAAAAAAAAAGTGCTGGAGTGGTGCATTCCAAGCCAAGGGGACCACATGAGCAGATGAGGAAGCAGCTTTTTCTACTAGTGTGACATAGAGAAGAGCAGGGTAGCTGGAGGCACAAAGTAAAAGAGGTGGAGCATGTTGGGAGGTGTGGAAGAAGATCGCAGGCAGAAGCCAGATCATGCAGGCTATATTATGGAATTAGCGCTTTATTATAAGAACAGAGATACCATTGAAAGGATTTACCTAGAGGAGCAACGTGAACAAAAATAACTGGAAAATCTAGTCTCGCCATATTGTGCAGAATGGTTTGGAAAAGAACAAGGAAACTAGTTTGGAAATTAGAATAGTCCAAGGGAACCATAAAGGACCGAAGTAGAGCAAATGGAGTACAATGGACCAAAAACGGACAAAAGATAGGATGGACTTAAGGATAAGAATGAGCTGGTCCACAGGAGGAGGGATACCATGTCCCTAGAAGACTGGAAGTAACAAAGTTTGTTTTTATAGATAAACTAATTAATAAGAGGTGGGAAGTAGAGGGAGATGACCCTCAAGGAATTCAACAATCTTGGTAAATTGGACCTTGAGGTTGTCAGTTGAAGATGAGATGGAGCAGGGTTAATAAGAGACCTCAGGCAAATGGTAATACTTGAAATAAATACTAATGGAAACAAAAATAATAATAGCTAATGATTTGGGGCACTAGAGATTGTTTCAAGTGCCTAATTTTTTAAAAAATCAGAGCAGAGCAGCTCTATAAATTAGAGAATTTTACCAGCCCTACTCTGGGGATGAGGGAATTTAGGGAGCAGAAAGTGAATTCATTTTCCTCAAGTTCCTGTGATCATAAGCGGTAGAAGCAAGATAAAAATCCAGGCAGTCTGGTTTCAGAGTCTGCATGCCAAATTACTGTATTGTGGGCAGCACAACTCATCTGCCATAACGACAGCATGGAGGGTCCACATCCTAAATGTGTGCTGGGGCCCATCTGCCATGACAGTGCCAGTGCAGTCTGGGGTGACTCACAGTTCTTTCCTGAAAGTTTTCTTTTCACACTGAATTTGATGTGTTGAAATAGGTGACATTTTCTGAAGATGTATTCTCCCTTCACTCAGTGTTTGTTCTCCTCTATTTTTCTATCCAGAACTCTTCTCTCATTTTCTATCTTATGCAAAATTCTCAAAAGTAATACAATGCACTTTATTTTATTTACCATTTAAATTTGTGATTTAAAATTATATATACATATGAAATTGTCTCTTAGTTTTTCTCTCTCTCTATCTCTCTGTCTCTCAGTTTCTCTCTCCCTCTGTCTGTCTCTCTCTCTCTCAGAATATCCAGGCATCGGTAGAGTCCATGAGAAGCTGAATATGTAGTTAATGACAGCATGATTTCTTGGGTTGTTAAAAGAGCCTTTGAGCAAAGACAGAATTTCAAAATTTTTCTTCTAAAAGATGAGTAAGATAATAATTCAGTGAAGGTTTTACACATAATTTATCTATACTTTCCACCAAGTCCTTTGCAGTGTATATATAATGGTTATATGGTTTACAATCACAAATTCATATATTAAAAAATTGAGCTTTTTAAATTGATATTTAACTTTGAATTTAACTCCTGTACTCCAATGTCCAGTGAAAGTGGAAAACTCATTTTGTTCAAATCAAAGTAACCTCAATCATTGCTGGATATTTCTCACACGAAGAAGGGAGTGGTTTTAATACAGACAAGGCAAGGAACTAAAAACTGTCTAAAAACTGAAAAATAGAATCATGTGATTGTTCAGTGTTACTCTCTCATCAGTCTCTCCTTTTCATTCTCTTCAAAACAACCTGTAATCACCCCCATCAAGACATGAATCCCAGGAAATGACTGACAAGAAACTTATCAAATTACAGCTGACCCTTGAACAACACAGGTTTGAACTTCAAGGGTGCACTTATATGTGGATTTCTTTCAATAAATGCTACAGCACTACATGATCTCAGTTGGCTGAATCCAAGGACGTGTAACTATGGATATGGACGGCCAACTGTGAAGTTATATGTGGATTTTCTACTGTGCATGGGGTCAACGTTCAAAGGTCAACTGTATATGAACTAACGAATGTTCTAACCCCTGTGCCTAAACAGTGCTTAGCAGATAAAGGTCATTCAACATCTGTTTTTTTGGATGATTAAGTGAATGAATAAATAAAATAATTTTAAAGACAAGAGTTACTCAAATTCTTGGATAAAATATGTATTCACTGTAAAAAAGAGTGGATTTGTACGGCCTACCATTGTTTAAATCATTATAAAATACCATCCACTTCACCACAAAAGATAATTGGATATAAGTAAAAATATAGAAATGTAAAACAACAATGGAAAACCTGCAAGGAATTCAATGGTTGTCAGCAAAACTGTTCTTGATTGGTACCTAATTACTCTGGGTTTTTTTGTTTGTTTGTTTGTTTGTTTTTGTAACATGTACCTGTGGGAGTATACAATACCCTCCCCTCCTATACAAGTGCTTTAAATACATTTTGTAAAATAAAATTTGTTCAGTATCTTTAGTTTGGCATATTTTTAATCAATACAATCATTTAAAAAGGGGTGTGCTTTACTTTTTTGAATATACATAGTTATAAAATTTCTCCACATTAAATACTGTGTTTCTGCTTGTTTTCATTATTATAAGAAAGAGATGTGGTCCTATCAAAATATTTTGTTAAAGGTAACAAGTTTAAAACTCAGGTAA
This sequence comes from Balaenoptera ricei, assembly GCF_028023285.1. NCBI lineage: Eukaryota > Metazoa > Chordata > Mammalia > Artiodactyla > Balaenopteridae > Balaenoptera > Balaenoptera ricei. Next base: position 110,659,613 of record NC_082643.1, read on the forward strand.
TATTTAAAATATCCCATCACATGTTTTTAAGTGTCTATACTGACAGATGAATTCTATCAGTGAAACTGAAGTAGACAGACATTGTAGTACATTATCTCCAATGTGCTCTGGCCACTCATACACTGTGGCCTCCAACACGATGCAAAACCACCATCACCGGGGCTTCCCTGGTGGCGCAGTGGTTGAGAATCTGCCTGCCAATGCAGGGGACACAGGTTCGAGCCCTGGTCTGGGAGGATCCCACATGCCGCGGAGCAGCTAGGCCCGTGTGCCACAACTACTGAGCCTGCGCGTCTGGAGCCTGTGCTCCGCGACAAGACAGGCCACGACAGTGAGAGGCCCGCGCACCGTGATGAAGAGTGGCCCCCACTCGCCGCAACTGGAGAAAGCCCTCTCACAGAAACGAAGACCCAACACAAGCCATAAATAAATAAACAAATAAATTTAAAAAAAAAAAATTAAAAAAAAAAAAAAAAAAAAAACCACCATCACCCTTTTGGGAGAGCCTTTCCTAAACTGTACTTTATCCCTACAGCTACAATATATATAGGCACAGCTATAGCTTACAGACCTTCATTTCCAATTTTTTTTACCAATAAAAGTAAGGTCCTTTTTCACTCCGTATTTTTCTCTTCTTATGTCCTTGTTAAAGAAAAACAACTTTCCTCTTTTTCCTTTGGAAACAAATTCTACGAAAATTGCCAAAGATTGCTTTATTTTAGTGTTGTATCCAAAATAATTTTCTGCTTATCTGTAGTAGAGAGACACAGAAAATTTCAACTAATTCATCTATGCTATTTATACATTTTATACAAAACAGAAATGTATAATCTCCAGACTGCTGGAACATGAAAGCATGTGTCATTGATTTTAAAATTTACATTTCAGGTTTCCCTTTTAAGGCAGCTAATCAATTAGTAGAAGGTCAGCAATTAACCATCTGATTTAACATTTTGGAGTAGTCAAATAAAGCTGGTAATGAAGCAAAATGAGAAAATGTAAATGTAGGATGTGGTGAGATATTTGGATTGGAGTGTTTGTATTACAGGATAGCACAAGCTTTAGTCAAGTGCAACCAATTAAACACGATGTTCATTCCCTCTGGATATTGCACAACTCTGTCTTTGGATCCAACTGTGTATTTAAGTCTTTGACTGATGTGCAGTGGAGAGGGAGCATGTTGACAGAATATGAGTTAGCTGCTTAAATTGCATAACCATTACAGTTATGTGATTCACCCAGTTGGACATCCTTTCTGAATGACTCCTGAGTGATATTTTAAAATATATATTGTTCTAGGGGAAGGGATGAGATAAATCGTTGTATGTTCTTTTCTCTAAGCTCCAAAAGCTGTTCAGTAAAGATTCTGTCTCTTTGATGGACCTCAAACTTTCCTGACAGTTGAATATACCCTGTAACAGAGTATCTGTAAAGCAAAAATGTATACAACATACTTTCTTCAAGCCCACATGTAACAAATAAAGATATCAAATGAACTGACATTTCTGCATTACAGTTTAAAATAACATCCTGTGTGACTTCTATATGCTGTGCTGTTAGCTCAATTTCAGATTTTCTAAACACTGGCTTTGCTTTCAAAGAATAATGTTCCAGTTCCTGTACTGAGTGTATGGAGAGTGATTCTAAAGCTGGGGGGAAAGTTAAGAATGTGTGGGTTTTGGCTTCAGAATTAGCCATGCTTTAGTGATCTCCTGCATTAAACTGTTTCTTATTAATAGATCATGCAACTACCCACCACCGTTCCCCCTCCCCCTCCCCACACACATATCTGACACATTCTCATAATCGACAGCAAATGTTCATTCTGAAAGTTTTACTTTTTTTTTCTTAAGCCCACCCTGACTTTCATGGTGATACAATGAAACCATCAACTATCAGAATTTAGTGTTTGGAGTGAGGCATATAAAATTAGTGACTGTATCTTGAAAGTGTAGTTGATACTTTTGAAGTAATATAACATTTGTTGAATGTATTGTTCCCTCCAAAGAGAATGAAGATTTATCCTGAATAAACAGAAGGGAAATATATAAAGTTATGTAGATAATTAGAGAAATTATGACAAAATATATGCAATTTTTACTCTTAAAGACCTCTTTACTTTGGATAAAGATTTTGAAAGTGCTTTAAAAATAAATTTTTAAAGGTTTTCAAAAGCTTATTTTTCCTTTTAAATCATTCTAAACTGCAACAGTTCTCCTCATATATTTAACCCCCATTTAGATCTTATGATTTCACTCTGCTCCAGTACAAAAATGTGGCTCTTATTTAACATGTAGCCAAGCATTTACTCTATTCTCAATTCTCATCTTAACTTCTTTGCTTCCCTTTATAATGTTGGTCTTTCTCTCGTGAGACCCACTCCTTCCCTTGGCTTCTCTTCACAGTCTCCTGCCTCTCCTCTCTACATAGATTCTTACCTAAATCTTTCATGAATTGACCTTATTTCTCACACTTCCTAAATATAAATGTTCCACATCTTTCTGTCTGCTTCTCTCTTGCCCTCCCTTCCTGAACTTCCATTAACATTACTTGCACTTAAAACAAATATTAAGCTGTAAATACATGGATCTTTATCCTCTCTCTCTCTCTTTCTCTCTCCTGCAGTGTGTATGTGTCCCTGTATTTCTTAACTCTTTTTGTGACAATGCCCGAGAGAAGTAAATTAGTGGTGTGGTGATACAGATTTACAATGAACACATAATTAGAGTAGATGATTTTAGAGATCATCCATTTACTTTATGGATGATGAAATAATGTAGAGGGATTTATGATTTCCCTTTGCTGGAGTTTAATACCCATTCATTAAGCACATAATACATGGCAGGCGCTATGCTAATGCTGATGATTAAGGTACAGTATCTGCTCTCAAAATGTTTAGGCCAATAGAAGAGATATATAAAAATCATTACAGTATAATTCTATGTGTAAAATAGCAGATATACGTACAATACACAGACATTTTATGGGGTGCGGGGGGGGGGGGCAGGGAGTATGATGAATGGAGAGAGAAGCCCAAGACCACAATCAGAGGAAGGGATACTATGATAGGAGGTCAGAACAGGTGAACATTTTCCAGGAGGATAAAGGGAGCAGGGAGGGCACCACAACTACTAAGCCTGCGCTCTAGAGCCCGTGAGCCACAACTACTGAAGCCCGTGTGCCTAGAGCCCGTGCTCCGCAACAAGAGAAGCCACCGCAGTGAGAAGCCCGCGCACCGCAACAAAGAGTAGCCCCCGCTCACCGCAACTAGAGAAAGCCCGCGCGCAGCAATGAAGACCCAACATAGCAAAAAATAAATAAATAAAATAAATAAATTTTAAAAAAAGAAAAATTATATTAAAAAAACCCAAACTACACCCAGAAATTAACAACTTCTTACCCCCTCCATTTCTACCAGCAAGTCCAAGTCATAATTTTTTTTCTTTTAATCTTTAATCACTTAAGAATATTATCTTATATCCTCTGTCTTTTAACATCTTTTTTTTTTTTAAAGTGGGATGAATATCAGGAGTCCCACTTTTTTTTTTTTTTAATTAATTTATTTATTTATGGCTGTGTTGGGTCTTCGTTTCTGTGCTAGGGCTTTCGCTAGTTGTGGCAAGCGGAGGCCACTCTTCATCGCGGTGCGCGGGCCTCTCACTATCGCGGCCTCTCTTGTTGTGGAGCACAGGCTCCAGACGCGCAGGCTCAGTAGTTGTGGCTCACGGGCTTAGTTGCTCCGCGGCATGTGGGATCTTCCCAGACCAGGGCTCGAACCCGTGTCCCCTGCATTGGCAGGCGGATTCTCAACCACTGCGCCACCAGGGGAGCCCTCCTCTGTCTTTTAATTCTAAGGAATTTGACATTCTGAGGAGTCTATTTCTATTCTTTGTGTTATCTGCTGTTTTGTAGTGAATCGTGCTCTTGTGTTAATTATAATTTTAGATTGTGACCTTATGGTCTGTGGGACTTTATCTCTGGAAGAACTACCTGGCCTATTTGAGAGCGTGTCCATCCAGGGAAGTTTCTGTTTTGCTTAGCCAGGTCCTTCAAAGGTATAAGTTACTTGGGATGGTTTTTCATGTTAATTTCAAGATTGTACAGGAAATTAAAACACGAACCCTTTTGTGGAAGAGTCATAGATAAATACTATCAGGAGAGTTTTTTTTTTTTTTTTTTTTCTTTCCAGAGCCTAAGTTATGATGGTCAAGTTCTCTTGTTATCTACTCTTGCAGGTGTTAAGCTTTTCTTTCTATATCATCCTTACCCAACTTAATACTGCTATCTCAGTTTGAATCCCAGACATGTAGGTAGGACTTATCTACATTCCCTGAATGGTTGTTAAAACCTTAGCCCCTGGCTGGCAAACTAGCATCTTGTCTCCAACTCTCATTCCTGAAAGCCACAACCTACACTCCCACTTACCTCTTTTGCTACAGTTCTCACTTTGCTTTTGTAAACGACATTTAAATAAGGCATTTTATATCTTATTGAACAAATCTAAGTGTGTTGTAGCTAAAGGCTTTTTCAGAGAAATTACTAGAGAATCTGGCTGTAGGTAGATTTGCATTTATATTTTTAAAGTTTTTAAAATTAAAAACTATTATATATATGTGAATCTACATATACATGTGTATATACATATTTCACTGTGGAAATTCAAAAACAAAAGGCAAAAGAAGTATTGATTTCATCTAACTAGTTCAGCTACTTAACAAAGTTGTCAGGTACCCCAGATTCTTCCTCTCCCATCTTGCCATTCTCAGTGTGTTGGCTTTTCACTCTTATGTGTATAACCTCTTGGTTGCAAAGTGGTTGCTGCATCTCCAGGCATTTCATACATATTCTAGACAGCAAGAGGGAGAAGAGCAAAGGGCCACCCTAGCTGCACCTGTCCTTTTTTTTTTTTTTGACAGAAAAATTTTTCCCAGAACCCTCAGTAGCTGAGTTTACTAATCCTCTTTAACCAGACCTCCTTTATATGGCCACTTTTAGCATCAAGGCTGGGGAAGGGGTATCAAGTATCCTAATTTCCACAGTATTTAGGTTCTCAAGCCATAGTGTGCATCAGAATCTCAATTAAAAAAAAATCACCTTAAGTGCTTAATTAAATACTGATTGCTGGCCCCCACCCTCAGAGTTCTGATTAGGGAGGTTTGGGGAAGGGCCTAAGAATTCACACTTCTAACAAGTCTTTAGAAAAAGCTACTGCTGTTGGTCCCAGAATCACACTTTGATAACCCCTGTTCTATACTAAAGGAGGGCAAACGTGAAGGGGTTTGGAAATGGTTTTGGAGTGAGGCGACTTATAGTAACTGCCACAAACATCTACCCTTTATTGTCAGATCAGAAAGTACATTTACTTGAAGACCTGAGGAATCATAAGGGGGAAAGTCAGGGAAAAGTCTTGCATAATGTATAAAGGCCTCATGGCAAGTGAAAACTTAGCATAGAGAACAGAATGCCAGAGCACCAGAGTATGAGGAGGAAAGAGGTGAGAGGCGAGTGCAGGATCCACTAGCAGGGACCTCTGGGGTTACAGAAACTCCCTTAGGGCATGAAGCTAGTAAGAAACAGCTCCAGGATTTGGATGCAAATGTCTGGCACTAGGCTCTACTGCCTCTTTACTGAAGAACAAGCGAGAAACTTTAAACAAATCTTTACAGAAAGTTCTGCTGCCCAGGAAAAGTTTTATCAACTTATTATTATAATTTCCAAACATTAAAACAAGACAAACTAGAGGGATAATATAAATAAAGATAAAATGGTTGATATCCCTCAATCAAAACCATATTCCTAAAAATCAATAGGAAAAATACAAAAACCCAAAGAGAATATGGATAAGTGATCAATATTGGAAGAAAAAATGGTTAGAAAATATGAAAACATGTCTAATCAAAGAGACAGACATTTAAGTGGTTGCCCATCAGACACAAAGTTTAAAAGGTTGATAATACCCATGTAAGCTGGGAAGTGAAGAAATAGGAGTCCTCAAACATTGCTGATAAAAAAATGTAAATGGATACAGCATTCCTGGAAGCCAATATTGCAATGTATGTCATAATAAAATTAAATATATGTTTGACTCTAGCACTTTGAGTTCTGAGAATTCATCCTAGGAAAATAATCAGACTTATGCACAAAGATGAATGTACAAAATTATTTTAGTGTTCTTTCCACATAAAAGATGAAGCAAAAATTCCTCTTTATGAAATTCCAGCTCTAATATTGAATACTGCAGAAATGAGAAAATAGGCATTCGGGGGAATAGATTATATTATTTCCCTGAATAGAAAGTCATATCACAGCATAATCAACATAATGTCACACTTCTAATCGCAGCTCTATAGTTAGAAGAAAGTTGGGAAGGTCAAGTCTTTGTAGTTCTGGGGCAACTCAGGCTCTGGGTTGTCTTTTTCCAGCTTGGGAGAGGAGTGCTCACCACAGAGAGTTCTTCAGAGCCTACTGTGTCTAGCCTGGAGACCACCAGGGAAGCACTAAAGATACTCACATGGGGACAGACCATTTACAGAAAGATAATCCATTACTGGTCCCAGGTCACAGATATTCAACACAGGGTTGTTTATAATAGGAAAAACAAATAAGACTGCTTAAAGCTCAAAAGTAGGAGACTAGTGGGCAGTTTAACTATAAGTGATGATATAGAATGTGATCTAGAGAAGGTCAGGCATGTAGAGTCTACTCAGGTGGTTTGTGGCTTGGTGTGACTTGGCTTCATGGGCCGCTGCACACATTGCAATTGAGTGAAGCCCTTCCCACAAGGGTGTAGCACAGACTGGGAGCATAGAGCCTGCCACAGAGCGATATAGGGCCAATGGAGTATTATGCATTCATTGAAAATGGTGTTTATGAAGAGCTCCTAAAATGTGTAAAACTGCTCAGCTTATAAAGAGCCTAAAACCTGCATTCAAATTATCATGTATTAAGAATATTTAAGTTCATAAAAAAAAAACTACTAAACAGAAATATGAAATTGGAAATGGAAAGTATGAAAGTTTCTCTCAGCACATTTCTTTAAAACGGAATGATGTTATGAGGATACTTATTACAATGCTATTTTTAAATCTACACCAGTTAAGAGATTAGTTAACATACAATAAGAATAAAAAATAACTGGCATAAATAAAGAGAGAAGGAAATCAAAATTATCATTTGCAATTGACAGGATTTTATACTTGACAATCCCATCCCATGAGAAAAAACATTTTTGAAACAAAAACAGAATTTAGAAATGTGGCAATTTACAATAGTACATGAACAATATTTTTCTAAAATATACAGCAAGAAAAAATATTTCAATAGTAACAGCAAAAAATGTTAAAATAACTAGAAAATTAGGGAAATGTTTATGGTAGTTGGAGCTAGGTGATGATTGTATGAGGCTGTTGTCCTATACTCTTTACTTCTTCGTGTTTGAAAAATTCCATAAGAAAACATTTTGTTAAATGACTAGATAAAACCACTAAAAATTGTGTAAAAAACATGTAAAGAAAAAGATTTAAAATAAAATATACTAAAGAATATAGAAGACTTCACTATTTTAAAATGAGAACTCTTTGTGGTTAGGAAAAGACAAATATTATAAAAATATTAATTATGCAAAAATTAATTTAAAAATTCAGTTTTATCCCAAACAAAATATCAACTTGAATTTTTATCAAAACATGATAGAAAATAAAACCATAATTTAAAAAATAAATATAAAAGAACACCCAGAAAATTGAAAGAACAGTAATGAGGTCATAGAGAGAGTGACCATGTAGCTTATCATCAAACCAGGAAACTTGACGGGAAAAGACATATTAAAAGTAATTAACACATATTAACTGATCTACAACAGGTATAAACTGGGACTGTTCTGGTTAACTGGGCAGAACGATCACCCTCGTTAGAGACCTACCAGATATCAAGATGAAGTTTAACATTAACAATGGCAGACAAGTTAAAGGAGAACTGAAAGAGCCAAACGCATCTGAGAATTTAGTATATAATCAAGGTAACACAACTCAATAGAATTAATACTAGATATTCAGTAATGTGTTGAGACACATGGCTGCTGTTGTTTCCCTTTTGCTCCCTTGTATTATCTTCTCCACAAAGCTACCAGGAGGATCCCTTATAAATGACAATCAGTTATGTCCATCTGCATATTATCCTCCAATGGCTTCCCATCTTATGCAGATGAATGAATTAACGATGAATTTGTAATTTCCTGCCAAGTTCTACCTAATCTAGATATCTTCCCCAGTTGACCACTACTGCTCCCATTCCTCTATTCTCTTTCCCTTCCTGCCACAGGGGCCTCTTTCTAATTTTTCCAGCATGCCGAGCAACAACCATCATTGGGCCTTCGCTCAGGCTGTTTCATCTAACTGGAATGTTCTTTCTCCAGACATCCACATGGCTTACTCTGTTCATTCAAGTATTCACTTAAATATCACCTAGCAAAGAATCTTTTTCTAAAGATCCTACATAAAACAGAAATCCCCCAATTCAATAATATATTTCTATTGTACTGAATTTCCCATACCCTGCTTTATTCTTCTCCATACTTACTTACTACCACATGATATATCAAATGTGCTTACACTGTATTAATTCTCTCTCTCCTCATTACTCATTAGAAGATAAACTTCACCAGTGCAGAATTAACTCACTGTCATATTCCCAGCACTTAGAACAGGCCTGGAATGTAGCTGGTATACAATAAATATTCGTTGAATGACTGAATGAATGAATAAATAAATGAATATAAAGAGAATACTAAGAAATCAATTAAAAAGGAAAAATATAAATGGGAAAATGACTAAGGTCCATAAATAAAGAAAAAGAAATACGCATGGCTGATAATATATATAAAAGTGACTGAACCTAACTCATATATTCAAAGAATTGTAAATAAAAATACCTGTCAAACAGACAAATAGTAAAAAAAAGTATTAAAAAAAAGTATATAAAGCACTGAATGAAACCCAGTTTTGATAATGGATAGAAAAATAAGTACCACCTATCATACAGAGTTGGTGGAAATGACAATTGGTACAATCTACTTGAAGGGAAATTTGGCAAAATTTACCGAAATAAAATGTTCCTAGCATTCTACTTCTAGCAAAGATGGAGTAACTGGTACCAGACTGGCCCCTCTAGTGAAACAAATAGAAACAAGTATTTTCATATACTGGACAGGAGACAGCACAGGACTGTGATCCTTAAGAGAAAGGAAACAAAGGACATGATCAGTATGAACACCTGGGCTTTGAGCCTGGAGGCACTTTCCTGGATCTTGGTGCAGGAAGAACATGGTGATATTCTGAGTGAAGGGAGAGATCAGAGTGTGGGGGAGGCTGAGGTGGCTAGAATTTGTGAGGGAGAGCATTGGAAAGGAGGAAGCAATCTAGTAAAAGAGATTCAGAAATACGGCTATGGGTCTTCTTGAGTGTTTGGCTGAGTGTAAACCAGCTTATGAAGAGAGTGAAACTCCAGAGAAGCTGGGCGCAGACTCAGGAACTACAGGGCTGAGAGATACTCAAACTTGGATTAGCCAGGCTGGGTACTATACTTATACCACAAAGCTACAGTAATCAAAACAGTATGGTACTGGCGCTAAAACACACACATAGATAACTGGAACAGAATAGAGAGCCCAGCAATAAACCCATGAACCTATGGTCAATTAATCAACAACAAAGGAGACAAGAATATATGATGGAAAAAAGACAGTCTCCTCAATAAGAGGTTCTGGGAAAACTGGACAGCTACATGTAAAAGAATGAGATTAGAACATTTTCTCACACCATTTACAAAAATAAACTCAAAATGAATTAAAGACCTAAATGTAAGACTGGAAACCATAAAAGTCCTAGAAGAAAACATAGGCAAAATAATCTTTGACATAAGTAGCAGCAATATTTTTTTGGACCTGTCTCCTAAGGCAAAGGAAACAAAAGCAAAAATTTTAAGACGGGACCTAATTAAACTTAAAAGCTTTTGCATAGCAAAGGAAACCACTGACAAAACAAAAAGACAACCTACTGAATGGGAGACAATATTTGCAAATGATATGACCAATAAAGGATTAATATCCAAAATATATGAACAACTCATACAACTCAATATCAAAAAAAAAAAAAAAAAAAGAAAAACCAACCTGATTAAAAGATGGGCAGAAGACCTGAATAGATATTTTTCCAAAGAAGACATATAGATGGCCAACAGGCACATGAAAAGATGCTCAACATCACTAATCATCAGAGAAAAGCAAATTAAAACCACAACGAGAGAGACTTCTCTGGTGGTCCAGTGGCTAAGACTCCACACTCCCAATGCAGGGGGCCAAAGTTCAATCCCTGGTCAGGGAATTAGATTCTGCATGCCGCAACTAAGACCCAGCATAGCCAAATAAATAAATAAATATTAAAAATAAACCACAATGACATATCAATCTCACACCTGTAAGAATGGCTGTCATCAAAAAGAACACAAATAACAAATGTTGGCGAGGATGTGGAGAAAAGGGAATTCTTGTACACTTCTGATGGGAATGTAAATTGGTACAGCTGCTGTGGAAACAGTATGGCAGTTCCTCAAAAAACTAAAAATAGAATTACCATATGATCCTGAAATTCTGCTCCTGGGTATATGTCTGGAGAAAACAAAAACACTAATTTGAAATGATACATGCACCCCAATGTTCATAGCAGCATTATTTACAATAGCCAAGATATGGAAGCAACCTAAGTGCCCATCAACAGATGAATGGATAAAAAATCTATGGTATATATATACAATGGAATACTCCTCAGCCATACAAAAGAATGATATGTTGCCATTTGCAACAACATGGATGGACCTGGAGGGTATTATGCTTAGTGAAATAAGTCAGAGAGAGAAAGACAAATACTATATATTATCACTCATATGTGGAATCTAAAAAATAAAACAAACTAGCAAATATAACATAAAAGAAGCAGACTCACAGATATAAAGAACAAACTGGTGGTCACCAGTGGAAAGAGGGAAGAGTGGAAGGGAAACATAGGGGTAGGGGATTAGGAGGTACAAACTATTATGTATAAAATAAATAAGCTGCAAGAATATATTGTATAGCACAGGAAATACAGCCAATATTTTGTAATAACTATAAATGGAATATAATCTGTAAAAATTTTGAATCACTATGTTGTATACCTGAAACTAATGTAATATTGTAAATCAACTATACCTCAATTAAAAAAGGAATTAAAAAGAGAAAATGCGGTACATATTAAAAAAGCACTAAAATATTGGATATTTCCATGGAAAAAAGTGAAGCACTATACTTATCTGACAACATATACTGAAATTAACTTAACATGATCTTAAGTCTAAAAGTTAAGGCTAAAAATATAGAGCTTCTAGAAGAAACCACAAGAGAAAATCTTCACCCCTTACATTAGACAAAGATTCCTTTGTAAAAAACTGATTTGACAGATCATTAGAAAAAATGCTGATAAATTGATCTGTACCAAAATTAACACCTTCTGCTTTTGAAAGATATTAAGAATATGAAATACTGGAGGAAATATAAAATTGTAAAATCATGTTGGACAATTGTTTGTCAGTTTTGTATACAATGAAACATATATCTCCCATATAACCCAGCATATTTACCCAAAACAAATATCATATGTCCTCTAAAATACATGTATACAAATGTACAGAGCAGCTTTGTTCATAACAGCCAAAAAACAAAAGTACCGAAATGCCCATCAGAGGTAAATGCATAAACATGTTCATATATAGATATACTCAGTAACAAAAGAACAAACTATTGGCACATGCAACAACATGAATGACGCTCAAAACATGATGAATGCCTGGTATCAAAAAAGATACCAAACACAGGAGACCACTTACTGTATGATTCCATTTATATGAATTTTTTTTCATAGAATTTATTTTTCTTTTTAATTTTTTTAACATCTTTATTGGAGTATAATTGCTTTACATTGTTGTGTTAGTTTCTGCTGTAAAACAAAGTGAGTCATCTATATGTATACATATATCCCCATATCCCCTCCCTCTTGCGTCTCCCTCCCACCTTCCCTATCCCACCCCTCTAGGTGGTCACAAAACACCGAGCTGATCTCCCCGTGCGACCCACTAGCTATCTATTTTACATTTGGTAGTGTATATATGTCAGTGCTACTCTCTCACTTCGTCCCAGCTTACCCTTCCCCCACCCCGTGTCCTCAAGTCCATTCGCTACGTCTATGTCTTTATTCCTGTCCTGCCCCTAGGTTTATCAGAACCATTTTTTTTAGATTCCATATAAATGTATTAGCATACAGTATTTGTTTTTCTCTTTCTGAATTACTTCACTCTGTATGACACACTCTAGGTCCATCCACCTCACTACAAATAACTTAATTCCATTTCTTTTTATGGCTGAGTAATATTCCATTGTATATATGTGCCACATCTTTATCCATTCATCTGTTGATGGACACTTGGGTTGCTTCCATGGCCTGGCTATCGTAAACAGTGCTGCAACGAACATTGCAGTACATGACTCTTTCTGAATTATCATTTTCTCTGGGTATATGCCCAGTAGTGGAATTGCTGGGTCATATGGTAATTCTATTTTTAGTTTTTTAAGGACCCTCCATACTGTTCTCCCTAGAGGCTGTACCAATTTACATTCCCACCAACAGTGCAAGAGGGTTCCCTTTTCTCCACACCCTCTCCAGCATTTGTTGTTTGTAGATTTTTTGATGATAGCCATACTGACTGGTGTGAGGTGAAACCTCACTGTAGTTTTGATTTGCTTTTCTCTAATGATTAGTGACGTTGAGCATACTTTCATGTGTTTGTTGGCAATCTGTAGATCTTCTTTGGAGAAATGTCTATTTAGGTCTTCTGCCCATTTTTGGATTGGGTTGTTTGTTTTTTTGATATTGAGCTGCATGAGCTGCTTGTATATTTTGGAGATTAATCCTTTGTCCATTGCTTTGTTTGCAAATATTTTCTCCCATTCTGAGGGCTGTCTTTTCGTCTTTTTTATGGTTTCCTTTGCTGTGCAAAAGCTTTTAAGTTTCATTAGGCCCCATTTGTTTATTTTTGTTTTTATTTCCATTACTCTAGGAGGTGGGTCAAAAAGGATCTTGCTGTGATTTATGTCATAGAGTGTTCTGCCTATGTTTTCCTTTAAGAGTTTTATAATATCTGCCCTTACATTTAGGCCTTTAATCCATTTTGAGTTCATTTTTGTGTATGGTGTTAGGAAGTGTTCTAATTTCATTCATTTACACGTAGCTGTCCAGTTTTCCCAGCAACACTTACTGAAGAGGCTGTCTTTTCTCCGTTGCATAGTCTTGCCTCCTTTATCAAAGATAAGGTGACCATATGTGCGTGGGTTTATCTCTGGGCCTTCTACCCTGTTCCATTGATCTATATTTCTGTTTTTGTGCCAGTACTATAGTATTGCTACTATTACTGTAGCTTTGTAATATAGTCTGAAGTCTGTAGTATAGTCTGAAGTCAGGGAGCCTGATTCCTCCAGCTCCGTTTTTCCTTCTCAAGATTGCTTTGGCTATTCAGGGTCTTTTGTGTTTCCATACAAATTGTGAAATCTTTTGTTCTAGTTCTGTGAAAAATGCCATTGGTAGTTTGATAGGGATTGCATTGAATCTGTAGATTGCTTTGGGTAGTATACTCATTTTCATGTTGATTCTTCCAATCCAAGAACATGGTATATCTCACCATCTGTTTGTATCATCTTTAATTTCTTTCACCAGTGTCTTATAGTTTTCTGCATACAGGTCTTTTGTCTCCTTAGGTAGGTTTATTCCTAGGTATTTTATTTTTTTTGTTGCAATGGTAAATGGGAGTGTTTCCTTAATTTCTCTTTCAGATTTTTCATCATTAGTGTATAGGAATGCAAGAGATTTCTGTGCATTAATTTTGCATCCTGCTACTCTACCAAATTCATTGATTAGCTCTAGTAGTTTTCTGGTAGTACCATTAGGATTCTCTATGTATAGTATCATGTCATCTGCAAACAGTGACAACTTCACTTCTTTTCTGATTTGGATTCCATTTATTTCTTTTTCTTCTCTGATCGCTGTGGCTAAAACTTCCAAAACTATGTTGAATAATAGTGGTGAGAGTGGGCAAGCTTGTCTTGTTCCTGATCGTAGAGGAAATGGTTTCAGTTTTTCACTATTGAGAACAATGTTGGCTCTGGGTTTGTCATATATGGCCTTTATTATGTTGAGGTAGGTTCCCTCTATGCCCACTTTCTGGAGAGTTTTTATCATAAATGGGTGTTGAATTTTGTCAAAAGCTTTTTCTGCATCTATTGAGATGATCATATGGTTTTTATCCTTCAATTTGTTAATATGGTGTATCACATTGATTGATTTGTGTATATTGAAGAATCCTTGCATTTCTGGGATAAACCCCACTTGGTCATGGTGTATGATCCTTTTAATGTGCTGTTGGATTCTGTTTCCTAGTATTTTGTTGAGGAATTTTGCATCTATGTTCATCAGTGATATTGGTCCGTAGTTTTCTTTCTTTGTCACATCTTTGTCTGCTTTTGGTATCAGGGTGATGGTGGCCGTGTAGATTGAGTTTGGGAGTGCTCCTCCCTCTGCTGTATTTTGGAAGAGTTTGAGAAGGATAGGTGTTAGCTCTTCTCTAAATTTTTAATAGAATTTGCCTATGAAGCCATCTGGTATATGAATTTTTAAATCTGGCGAAAACAATCTCGAACGATAGAAATCAGATCAGTGGTTGCATGGGGCCAGGAATGGGGAAGGGGCTGACTGCAAAGGAATACAAGAGAGCTTTGTAGTTTGATGGAAGTGTTTCATATCTTAATTATGGTGGTGCTTATGGGGGTGTAAACATTTGTTAAAATTCAGCAAACTGTACATTTTAAATGGATGCATTTTATTGTATGTAAATTATACCTCAGTAAAGTTGATTTAAAAATGAAAACATAAAAGATTTGACTTACTGATCTGACCTATTCATAGTACAATATGTTTAGTATAATCCACACTGTTTTTATATAACGGAAAAAGGTCTATATCTGTGTGTGTGTATGCATACCCCTCCTTTACAAAATAGTTTGGCAGAGATTAAAAAGGGAATGAAATTTTTTATCCAAATAATTTTTCATCATATATAAATTCATGTATCATTTGTATAATTAAAACAACAAAAGTAGCATTTTAAAATTCTAGCCCAAAATGAGAGATTTAGGAAAATATGAGAATTTAGAAATATGGTCACTAACAGAGAGCCCTATTCCGATTCTCCACCCAGTACATAGAAATATTCATGTCCCTTGTTCCAAAAGTTCTATTTACAGGTATTTTTTAATAGATATTTTTGAAGAAAGTTTGCAAACACATATGTAAGACAATGTTAACTTCTTGAAGCCAAAACTAGGGTATATTTAAATTCCATTATTGGGGAATGTGTTAAATAAAATAAGGATCATCTATACACAGAGTTTTAAAAACAAGAAAGGTAGGAAGCAGGGATGGAGGGAGGAAGGAAGGAGGAAAGGAAGATTAAAACTGCTGACAGGAAAGATATAAAAGATAAATTGGCAAATGCGTATAATATTACTGAGATTCAGAGGAAAACACTGAAAATCAGAATATCAACATTGGATTTATTTTAAAAGTCTTTTAACAATTTGTTTCCTACGGAGGAACACAAATGATTAAAAATGTGATGGGCCCTATAACACTAAAGTAAAATTAGTATCATTATGTGAGAGTTATAAGTAGGATAATGAAAAAATGAAATAATTTCTGTTCTGCAAGCCATGATTCTTTCTGAAGAATAATCATCAGCATTGAGAAAGATGTATAAAATTAGCTAAGTCGAGCCAATTTTGATTACAACAGATGAAACCATCCTGTCTGATAATGAAGTTTTCCTGCTCATAATGTACAGTTCATAAAGAATGCAAAAGAATAAGTGGATACGTTATGTTCAAAATTACATACAATGTATACAAAAGGGTCACTTTTGTTTGAAAGCCTTAAAAATTAATTCCTGGAAAAAATCAATTTCCCAGTAGCATACATTGTGCAATAGATGGAGCCCAGGCTACAGCTGACAGGCAATTTATGTATATGACCAACTTTTTAAAAAGTAGCAACAGATGTTTTAGTGATTCACTGTATTATGCGTAGCAACAATTGGTCTCCAAGAATCACTGTGAAAGAGCCCACAAAGTAATGAATGTTATTATCAGTTCTATTAATGAAATTAAGAATAATTCCATGAAAAACAGATTATTTTATAAACTATGTAGATACTGAAGAACAATTTAAATATTATATTCTGCATATAGAATTAAGGGGCTCTCCAAAAGAGATTTTTAAAATAATATTTGCAACAAATTTTATATTATTATAGTTTTTTACTCAATTATTAAAATTTTACAATAAAATTTATAACATATGAAATAATGTGACATATCTTTAAGGTATGTTAAGTGACATTCCTAAACTACAGGGAAAATGAGATCAGTTTTATTAATATGGAGATAAGTATCATTAGCTTTCTCACAAATTTACATCATGTATAAATAGTACCACTCTCTGAGAATTTACAGGTTCTATGTGTTCAGCAATATGCAAAAATAGAAATACACTAACCATTCGATATGAATTTATACTGCGGTATACGATTTTCAGTTAGTTTTTTTGAAATAGATATAGAACATATTAGCACTATTTGTGGGACAGTTCATTGAGCTAAAAAGTGACATGGCCAAGCATGAATTAATCAATTCATTTACAGAAGTTTTAGACTATAGTTTATTCCTTTATGCTCACTTCTTTGGAAAGAAGCTAAGTGAATCATGATAGTGTTTAGTTGCCCAGGGGCACAATTTTTTTTTTTTTGGCAAGTTACTCAACATTTCTATAGCTTAGTCTTTTCATCTAAAAAATGGAAATTATAATAATATGTAATTTAGAAGTTTGTTTTGAAGATTAAATAATTTAATACATGCTAAGCACTTGGAACTGTTTCGAGCACATAGCGAATAGTCAACAAGTGTAAACTCTGTTTACAAATATAAAGCATTCTAAAAAATAGAGTTATAGGGAGCATTAAAGACAACTGTCACTGACCCAGGCCATCAATCTCTGGGAGGTTTTAACTGGAATGGCGATTCGATCTAACATTATCTCTGCCACACCAATCCATCAGCTCAGCTAAGACTGACAACCAGCCCAAGAATTCTGTGAAATCCTCTAAGGAATAGACTCGGTCTCTCTTTCTAAAACTTTGTGGTTTTTCAGTCACATGACTAAAAACACATGTTCTGGTCATTCTTTTGTTTACCCTGACAGCCCGTTCATTTTCTATAGGAGTGCTTTATTGTGTGTGTACCCTGAGCTTACTCTCTCCTAACTGCATGTTTCTCAATCCCACATGGAGTAATACGTTCACATCATTCCCTCTCCCCGTGAGAAAATACATACATGTACAAAATTTATAATCAGCAAGGTTAATTTTGTGTGGGGGGGGCACTACTTCAGCAGAAATTTCCATTTAACATGCAGCCTCTCATTCCTAGTGCTTCTTGGACGCTGTTAAATGCAGACTCACAGAGCACCTGACTTCTGCCATTCCACAAGGAGCAGTAAAAGGTAACATTTCAGCAGACAGACTAGGGAGTATTCGCTTTCAGCTCTGAGATGTGAGTTCTGCTGCCACTGACATTTTGTTTGAATCCTGGACATTTGTACATGGGATTTTTTGTTATGAGGTAAATTTTGGCTCGGTTTGGGTCAACACAAATACTACGGGCAGGCTTCTTCCAGGTATACTTTAAAAGATAACATTCAGTGGGAAATACAGAATAAGTAGCAGAAAGAAAGAATTAGTAACATAGAATTCTAATTTTGACCATGTCCATTACATAAATTATTCTGCTCTATTATAAAAAATGGAAGACAGTAAAACTACTGAGGAACTATTTCAGATGAAAGGAGACTAAAGAAGCATATAATGAAACGCAATACATAATCGTGGAATGAATGCAGTTCTGGAAGGAAAAGTATGTTATAAAGGACATAATTGGATCAATTGACAAAACTGGAATATGGATGTACATTAAAATGTTGTATCAATGTAAAGTTCCTAAAATGGAATATTGCAGTGTGGTTATGTAAAGGAATGTCCTTGTTCTTTAAAATATATACACTGAAAATATTTAGAGATAAAGTTTTATGTTGTAAGCAACTTATTCTTAAATAGTTCATGGATAGCTACATCTATCTATACCTATAACTATCACCTCTCTACCTATCAATACATCTATCTATCTCTGTATGTGTGTGTGTATATATATATATATATATATATAGAGAGAGAGAGAGAGAGAGAGAGAGAGAAAGAGGGAGAAAGAGGGAGAAAGAGAGAGATAAGTGTCTAAGAGGTTCTTTGTATCATTTTTGCAACTTTTCATTAAGCATGAAACTATTACCAAATAAAAAGTTTATTTTTTAACCAAAAACCTTAGTTCATTCCCTTTTCTTGAAAACTTTCCTTCCTCCATATTTAAATGCATTACATTACCAGATACTTGTTGCCCACACAGAAACAGTGGTATAATCTTTAAATCCTCCTTCTCTTTCATGTCTCTGCTTTAATCAACCAGAAGTTATGGTGATTCTACTTCATAACTATTTCTTGAATTTGTGCATCATTTTCCCTCTCGCTGCCTTTACAAAGATGAAAGACAACTATTCCCGTCTCAAGTAAGATAATTCTTGAGGATGATCACTTCACTTGGACTACTGCAAGTTAATAATGGTCCTAATCCCTGACTCCAGTTTTGACCTCCACAGTTTATTCTCCACACTGCAAGCAGCAGTCTAAAGCGAAGTGCTAAAGCACAACTCTGATTGCCTTGAAATATTTTAACTTGTTCCCATTGTCCTTAGGATAAAGTCCACCTTATTTAGCATAATTTATGTGACTCGACACTTCCTTCCCCCTACAGCTGTAGCCCTTCCCTCTCATGTCCAGATTCACCACAATGAATATTAATTTCTTGAAAAAGATGTCCTCTTTGTGTCCGGGCCTTTGTCTATGCAGTCTGCTCTGGACACATTGCTCCCCTCTTTTTCTTGCCGTACCCTACTCATCCTTTAGGTCTCAGTTTAAACATCACTTCCTTCAAGATATCTTTCCATCCCACCCCTAAACTATGAGGTGTCTCTACCTTGTCTTCCCTTTTCTTCCTGTACTTCCCTTCTCCTTACACTTAACTCATATCAACTCCTTGTTCAGTTGTATGTTGTCTCATTTCCTTAATCACCATTGCATTCCGAAGTCAAATTTAGAGCCTGACACTAAAGAGACTATTTTCTGTAATGAATGAATGACTGGGAAAGTACATTAAGTTTATATTTTAAAAATAAAACAGTGAACAAATCAAGGTCTTTGTCCTTATAAAACCCAAATACTAGGGAATAAATTGGACAGTATGTGTAATGTATCCTGAGATACAAGAAGAAAAATTAATGAATAACTTACATAAAATATGGAGTGGGTTTTTGTTTATTATATTAATTGTATTGGCTATTCTATGTCCAAGATTATTCTTTGCATGGAATAAAACGAACACTTAAGTCTTATATTCTCCTCAAGCATTATTATTCTGGGGTTGTTATTGGATATGGTGGAGCACTTTAGATGGTGGTGATCAGGGCAGTAGTGCTAAGAGTGCTTCTGATGTAATGGTGTGGTTGTGGTGATGGTGGTGGTGGTGGTGGCTGTGAGATGGGGGTGCTTGTGAAAAAGGACAGTGAATCATGATGACCATGATGAAACCAATGGTGGTAATGATGATGATAAGAAAAGACGAAGGCTGGATTGGGAGTCAGATTAAGATGCAATCCTGATTTAGCCACAAATTATCATCTTGGGGGAGTTATTTAAACTTTCTGATTATTTATAAAATGGGGGTAATACTGATTACTATAAAGTTGAAGTTAAAACTAAATGAAATTATTTAAATACTTAATTCTTTAGGCACACAATCAGTATTTAAGAAGTGGCTATTTTTTTGGTTATTTTATTCTTATTAATTCCTGTACTCTTCATCCTTATCTTCAGCCTTCATCAAACCCAAACCATCTCTGAGAGTTTAAATGCTTTGCTCAGTTTAAATCTTTCTTGAGCCAAATATACCACAGTTCTTTTCAATATGTAATGATCATGGTTTTCAGGAGACTCCACTTTTATGCATACCCCATGTCATAAAAGAAGCAGTGAAAACTCTCTTCTTTTTATTCATTCTTGGTGACTAAGAATTAGTTTCCCCTCACCCTTTGCAACACAGTATTAGTCAAGACTATTTGGACCACAAGCCATAACAGCTTGACTTAAATTTATTTAGCAAAATATATACACATATACACAAATAATTTGTCTATTTAAATAGAAAGTCAGGAAGTAGCACAACTATATTCAAACATTTAAATGTACTTAAATACTCCAACTTTTCTCAACTACAGGAAGATTTCATACAGTAGAAAAGACAGCTTCCAGGAAACCCTGATGCCTATATTTGACAAAAATCTTCCTTAAATTTCCATTCTCCACTTCTTCTACGACAATAGAATTTTTAAGTAGTCATGTGGTTATTCATGTAATAGCTACTATCTCCAGCTTTCCTTAAAGACAGGTGTGGCCATGTTAAGTTATAGCCAATATGATTTGAGCAGCAGTAACTTATACATCTTCTACTTAGGCCTTTGAAGGGATGAGGTGTACAGCCCCCTTGGTTGCTCTCTTCCCACTGGCTGTAATGCAGACATGAGGTGGAAGCTGGAGTAGTCCTCTTTGACCATGAGACAGAAGCTGTATGTTTAAAATTGCAGGATAACTACACAGAATGAGTGTGGGCCCCTAATGACTTGGTGGAGGAGCGCTACCATACAGATCAAACTTTTACATAATAAATTAGTCAACTGCTACCTTGTTTAAGCTAATGCTAACTTGAGGTCTTTGTAACATCACCTGAATTATAATCTCATGAATACACTACCCTTCAAGCATTATTATCCAAAAAAGCAAGAACCTTCTCCTAGCTCCAAAATGAGGACTCCTGGAGAAATGCATTGATTGGCCTACCTTGGGTCACATGCCTACTTTTGAATCAATCAACATTAGCAGGAGAGTAGAAAAATATGGTCTAGATCACACACTCAGTCCTGTGACCGGGAGTGTGATATTATGTGTGTGATCACAAGGAGTGTGATATAATTGGCAGTCCCAACAGAATCATAGTGGATGAGAAAGCAAACATTTCCAAAAAGAATAGAACTGAACAGTCAAAAACAAGAGATGTTCTCTAGACACCAGAGATATGTGAGAAACTTTAACAGTAAAGTATATTTTCTTATATATGAAAACACACGAGGAGAAACAACAACAAACAAATAAACTTTTCTGACTGGGAAAAGTCCACCTTACAACTGAGTCTTACCAAAATTAAGAATAAAATAAGTGTCAAAGTATAGACCATCTTAAGATATCATTAAGGGATACCTTCTCAGGAATTGTCTTCACTATCTTAGAGGCCTGGTAAGAATAAGCAAGGCTTCTAATCAGTGGCTTATCAATCTGCTCTTTGACTTTAATTTCTTTCCAAACAGCGGGTCCTGTTTTAGCAGGAGGTTTTCAAGATCATGGACCTTGAATTAGAGATGAAGATTCTAAATCTCTCTCTGCTCCACAACTAAGTTTTATCCACTTCATGGTTACAAGTATGAGTCCCTTGTGCACAGAAGGGATTTATGCCCAGCACACATAAAAATTCCTAAGGGTCCCCATGACCTTCTGTGCTCTTTCACAAACTGCCCCAATTGGTATAATGTCATGAAAGGCCTACATAATATTGCACCCTGGACTTGGAATAAAAGGACTATTTTCATACTACTTATTTGTGGACTTAGTTCCAGATGTGCATCTTACTTCTGTTTCTTCCCAAGGATTGACCTCTGCTGGATTTATCATTCTCTCTCCACTTGTCCTTGTTATCTAAACTCATAAAGCCATCTCTCCTGAATACTCTTACAGATGGGTTTATTTTTCCTTTTCAGTAGCAAGTTCATGGTCTACATAGAGTAACAGTTTTGGGGGTTCAAATTAATTCCCAGAACTCTCTGCAAATAAATTGCTCCTGTAAGAGCCTCCCCACATCTAGTCACCCATTACTGTGTCTTAGTCTTGTGGTTATGGCCCATCACACATGTGCATATTTAAGAGTAAAAGGGGAGATAAATGTTGAATCAGATCTGTCGTTTGAAATTCATTTGGTTTCTGATTCACTCATCCAGTTGTGTTCCTCCAAAATGTTATAAATGTTATTTGTCAGAGCCATTTAATGACTAAGAAGCTGTTCAATCCTTCAGTTAAACCTCACAAAAAAGCCTTCTGAAGAACAGGAAATAACTCTTTCACAAGAGTAAATGAAGCTAAATAGGAAAAAGCTTGAAATTCATTACAAATTTTGAACCCAAAATATCACAAAATATTCTCCAAATTTTATTTATCACATATCGTTTGTCTAGACAGTTGCCGGATAACTGATACATGATAACACGTTCATTTCTACATTTTCTTCACCTTAAGGTCTTTACTCACAAAAATGCTAAATTCTTTTCTGCAAGTAAGTACAGGCAGTATCATCCTCCAGAGATTTCTAGCTTTTCCCTGAGCTCAGGAGCTGGAAGTCATTTGATTTTGTCATGTTGCCCTTTAAAAACAACTAAGGCAAGAAAACTAATTCTGTTTGTAAGAAAGACCCATGATGATTCCTTTTGGATTAGAGCAAAATAATGATTATTTAAAAAAAATATGGTGGAGTACCTATTCCAAATCTGGCAATAAGAAATCTCAATCTCTGAAATGTTTTTCCGTTCTATAATGAAGACAGAGGACCTTTGTCAGGCACTTAAAACAACCCAAACCCATTGTTATAGAGGGAAGAAACTGAGCACAGATCAAGTGACAGATTCTAAATTCAGATTGATTTTTTTCCCCTAAATATAGGGCTAACTCAAATTAGAATTAACATCACTAATCTTTAAATTCCCCATCATTTAAAATCTTATAAGGACAGATGAATGGATAAAGAAGATGTGGTACATATATACAATGGAATATTACTCAGCCATAAAAAGGAATGAAATTGGGTCATTTGTAGAGACGTGGATGGACTTAGAGACTGTCATACAGAGTGAAGCAAGTCAGAAAGAGAAAAACAAATATCGTATATTAACGCATATATGTGGAACCTAGAAAAATGGTACAGATGAACCAGTCTGCAAGGCAGAAATAGAGACACAGATGTAGAGAACAAACATATGGACACCAAAGGGGGAAAGTGGCGGGGGAGGGGTGGTGGTGGGATGAAGTGGGAGATTAGGATTGACATACACACACTAATATGTATAAAATAGATAACTAATATTGAACATGGGGAAAAAATAAAGAAATTATTAAAAAAAAAACTTATAAGTGTGCCTTGGCTACAAAATTCCACGTTGACTTTAATTCTAACATTGGAGGTCAGACTAAATACCACTTGGTTTTTCCAGTGCTTTGATTTGTTCATTTTTTTATTCACTTGACAGAAATAAAAATTTTAGTTGTCTATATATCCAAACACAAACTCAATATTGAGCAACATATAGAAATTTGAGACTGGAAGGATGGCCAGTCTAGTCTCAGAACTTTAGTAGGAAAATGAGAAGTAATCATAACCCAGAAGCAATGTTTTAATCACTTAATCTTCATTACAATAATAATATACAAATGAAATATACAGAATTAGAATGGGGAGATTTATTGTACATATTAAAGCAAATTTAACATTTAGCTTAATTTGTTAATTCCACAAACAAGGTGTTAGTGATCAGAAAATCAAGACTCCTGAATTTTATTCCTCAAAATTTTATCTCTCTCCCATCGACTTGCCTCACCCTCCCACCCCAGGAACATGAAAAAAAAAAAAATCTAACAAATATGAAATAAGGAATAAATTGTGAATTCCATAGCAACAAAGAGGGTAAAAAGTTTGTATTATCATGAATAGAAATCATGGATTCTTTTCTCCTGGGGTAGAATAGGAATAAAAAATGTTTTTTAAAAGACCAGGAAGTGAAAGGTTTACAATTTGTCCATTAGTGTGAGGAAGAGGTGTTTGTAGAAAAGACTAGAACAGCTAAAGTTCTGGAAACAAAACTGAATGCAGGACAAGAGAGTCAGATAGAAGGTGAATATAAAAGTAATAACCTCCTTTAAGGTAGAGCTTTTCATGTACTGTGTCTTTTTTTTTTTTCTTACATTTACCAGTTTATTAAAGGATAAGATGAAGGATACAAAGGAACAGCCAGATGAAGCACATACTGTGTCTTGAGCTCTGGATTTATGTATTTCTAGAGACAGTATGTAAAATCTATAGTTATCTATGCATGGAATAAAAGACTGCTTATTCACTGTGGCTTATCAAAATAGGATTAGGAAATGTTATACTTAACAACACAAATGATCCAAAACAGACCTTTTTCACATAATTCAGTATCTATCGTAAAGAGCCAGACTTCACCCTCCTACCCAAGGCTTATGATTAGCATTAGATTTTAAGGAAAGTTTTAAAATACCATAGATATAAGAATATTCATCAAACTGAAATGTGTCCCAATATATACTCCATGCTTAACATTCATAGCTATCAGATATTTCATCACTATGACACTCTTGTTAAAAAATGTTGCTGGCTGATACTCTGCATGTTTCTGAGGGCTGATAAAATTTCTCAGCCTATTTATAAGGTTGACAAAAGGACCCTTGGACTTTCATATTATAAATATATCTCTAAATAACTACATAGTTCAAGAAATTTTAAAAGCTCACTCTACTCTACTGAGAGATAAAGCATTTGGAAATTTTTTGTCTTAACTGACTCCAGCAGCTCTGTTACGCTCATATAACTAACTGGTAGTAAATAAAAGTCGTAACTTTGATCTAGACCCTCAAGATTTAATAAGCTTCATAAAATCCAGTTGTATAAAATTAATATCTTGAATTTGTAGACAGAGAATTTGCTTTGAGCTTACAGAAGATAAGAACTATTGTGGGGCTTCCCTGATGGCGCAGTGGTTGAGAGTCTGCCTGCCAATGCAGGGGACACGGGTTCGAGCCCTGGTCTGGGAAGATCCCACATGCCGCGGAGCAACTAAGCCCGTGCGCCACAACTACTGAGCCTGCGCGTCTGGAGCCCGTGCTCCGCAACAAGAGACGCCACGATAGTGAGAGGCCCGCACACTGCGATGAAGAGTGGCCCCCACTTGCCACAACTAGAGAAAGCCCTAGCACAGAAACGAAGACCCAACACAGCCACAGATAAATAAATAAATAAATAAACAAACAAACAAACCCAAAGTTTAAAAAAAAAAAAAAAAAGGAACTATTGTGAATGCTGTACTTCATTCACCACACTGATGGGGCCTTTGGCTATGATTAGATCATTAGGGTCATGAATGGAATTAGCATACTTATCAGTGCACTTAGAGCTCTCTCTCCCCTTCTACCATGTGAGGATACAGGATGAACCAGGAAGCAGGCTCTCACCAGACACTGAATCTGCTGGCACCTTGTTCTTGGACTTCCTAGATTCAAAAACTGTGAGAAATAAATTTCTGTTGTTTTTAAGCCACCCAGTCTATGGTATTCTGTTATAACACCCTGAACTGACCAAGGTAAATACTTAATTCTTAAAGGAAGCAAAAGTTAACATCATACTTAATAGTGAGAAACTGGACACAGTTTCCCTAAGATCAGAACAAGATACTAAGTCTTCTTTCACCATGTGTAGTCAACATCTTATTGAAAAGTCCTATCTAATGCAATAAGAAAAGGAAATAAAGGGTATATCAGATGGGAAGGAGGAAATAAAGTTGTCTTTGTACACAGATGACATGACTGTCTATGTTAAAAATCCCAAAGAATGGACAGAACAAAAGCAAAAAACCCTCCTGTAACTAATAAGTGAATATACCAAGGTTTTAGGATTTAAAAGTCAGTTGATTTCCTACATATCAGCAAATAAGAATTTGAATTTTTAAAAATTATACCATTTACAATAGCACCAAGAAAAATGAAATACTTAGGCATATACCTAACAAAATATGTACAGGATCTGTGTACAGAAAACTGCAAAAATCTAACGAAAAATTCTAAGTAAACAGATATCTGTGTTCACAGATTAGAAGAACCAATATTATTAAGATGTCAATTCTTTCCAATTTTATCTATAGATTCAAAATGATCCCAGTCAAAATCCCAGCAAGCTATTTTGCACATATTGACAAACCAATTGGAGAGTCTGTATGGAAAGACAAAAGATCCAAAATATTCAACACAATACCGAAGAACAAAACTGGAGAACTGAGAGTACCTGACTTCAAGACTTATTATAAAACTACAGAAGTCAAGGTAGTGTAGTAGTTGCAAAAGAGTAGACATACAGATTAATAAAACAGAATAGACAGCACAGAAATAGACTCCCCACAAATACAGTCAACTGATCTTTGATAAAAGAGCAAAGGCAATTCAATGGACAAAGGATAATCTTTCTAAACTTACTGTGGTAATCATTTCATTATATATGTAAGTCAAATTATTATGCTGTACACCTTAAACTTATACAGTGTTGAATGTCAATTATATCTCAATAAAACTGGAGGAAAAAAAGGACAATCTTCAAATGATGCTGGAAAAAGTGGATGTCCTCATGCAAAAAATTTAACCTAGAAAGAGACCTTCCACTTTTCATGAAAATTAATTCAGAATGGATCATATATCTATACATAAAATGCAAAACTCTGAAACTTCTAGAAGAAAACATAGGAAAATATCTAGGCAATCTTGAGTTTGGTGAAGAGTTTTTACATACGACACCAAAAGCATAATACATGAAAGAAAAAAACTGGTAAGTTGGACTTTATTAAAATTAAAACTTCTCTCTGTGAAGACACTGTTAAGAAAATGAAAAGACAAGCCACAGACTGAGGAAAAACACCTTTGTAAAACACACATCCAATAAAGGACTTTTACCCAAAATATACAAAGAACTCTTCAAATCCAACAATAAGGAAACAAATAACCCAATTAAAAAATGAGTAAAAGATCTGAACAGACACCTCACAAAAGAAGATAGGCAGATGGCAAATAAGACCTCAATATCATTTGCCATTAGGTAATTGCAAATTAAAACCATGATATACCACTACACATCTACTAGAATGGAAAAAAATTTTTTTAAACTGACCATCTTTACCATTTCTGGTAAAGATGTGGACCATTGTTCATCTCTGGTGGTAGTGCAAAAATGGTATAGCCACTTTGGAAGATAGTTTGGCAGCTTCTTACAAACCTAAACACAGTCTTCCCATATAATCTAGCAATCATTCTCTTAGGTATTTGCCCAAGTGGTGTGAAAAGTTATGTCAACACAAAAATCTGCATGTGGATGTTTATAGCAGCTTTATTCATAATTGTCAAAACTTGAAAGCAGCCAGAGGTCTTTCACTGGTAAATGCATAAACAAACTGAGATACATTCATGCAATGGCATATTGTTCAGCAATAAAAAGAAATGAACTCTCAAGGCATGAAAAACATGAATGAACCTTAAATGCATATGCTAAGTGCTTTCATTTCTTTAAATCAGCCTGAAAATACTACATCCCATATGATCTCAATTAGATGACAGTCTAGGAAAAGTAAAACTATAGGAACAGTAAATAGATCAGTGTTGATGAGGGACTCAGGGAGAGGGAGGAAGGTTGAGTAGGTGGGGTACAGGGTAGATCTTAGGACAGTGAAACTATTCTGTACGACACTATAATTTTGGATACATGACAGTCTACATTTGTGAAACACCACAGAATGTTGTAACGCAAAGAGTGAACCTTAATGTATGCAAAGTAAAAAATTTTATTTAGGCAGTCAGGGGATACCAGAAGGGAATGTAGAATATGTCAGAACAATCTAACTGTATTACAAATATATGAAGCAATCTCACTGAAGGGTGATGGGGATAAAAGTACAGATAGGTCCAAGTAACTCTGGAAATGAGTGGCGTCTCTATGATGAAAGGCAAAAGAAATTGTGCATAATCACTGGATTTTAGTTGATCGAGCTGTTTCCCATGGAAGTATGGGTAAAGAATTCAGACACTGCGATATTCAGACACACTCCACACTGTATGCTGGAACTGAACAATTAGGTGAATGGATGGTGGATGGTGGGAGCCAGGTGTCTCACTGTTGGAGTGGGAGTTCAGAGATGAGTATGGGGGGAAGTTAAATGATCCATGTGGTAATGGATTAGAGTTGGAGACATCAGTATGAACTCATGTTTAGTTTGATATAGATACAGATAGTTACATAAAGAAATATTTATAGGTATGTGTATATACACGGATTAAAATTCACACGTATATTTCCTTGTTCAGTCGATTGAGAGGGCCTAGAAACAATGACATCCAGGTAGCAAATACACAGAGCACCCCGACTGTCTATTCGAACACCAATAAAATGAACCAGGACCCCTTGGAGAAATGGCTGACTCTAGGACTAGGGCAGACAATATACAACGTAAGGCTGGAGCATCTTAGAGCACCAAAAAGTAAGAAGGAGCTAATACTGATTTTTTACAAATCCTGCAAGGATGGAAGTATGTCAAAGGGCAATGGAGCCAGATAAAAGAGCCTGCAATGGTCACAGCTGGAACAATGGGAGCAACGAAACAGAGTAGTGCTAGGTTATAACTCAAAGTATTAAAATAAATATCCATGAGTCCAGGATATAGATGACTGATCAAATAAAGAAATAAATGGGGGAGAGGAGAAATTCCCTATACAAAAGAATTCCAAATAATTTATGTAGCAGCCACATTCCTTAAGTGTGGGCCATTCGTATGACTTCTTTACAAAGAGTACAGTGTGGAAAGTAGGGAGGAGGCTTGGGAGAAGACTAACTTTATAGTGCAGAAATCTAACCAAGACTACCTTAACCAAATGACAAGGGTCAACATCAATAGTAATAAGTTAAATTGATTTAATAGATTCTTCCCATAATATAGCTAAAATGGCACTTTGCCTCTGTGGCCTCCCTCCTCAAAACCCACAACCCCACTCTAATCATCAGAAAAACATCAGACAAATTCCAGTTGAAGGACAGTCTACAAAATACCTGACCGGTATTCCTCAAAGCTATCAAGGTCATCAAAAACAAGGAACGTCTTAGAAACTGTCTCAAGCAAAAAGAGCCTAAGGAGACATGGCTAAATGTAATATCATATCCTGGATGGGATTCTGGAACAGAAAAAGGACCTTAGGTAAAAACTAAGGAAGTCTGAATAAAGTATGGACTTTAGTTATAATACTATATCAATATCGGTTCATTAATTGTAACAGATGTACCATAAAATGTCATAAGAGGGAAAACTGGAGGTTTTTGGGAAATTTGTGTATTATATTTGCAATTTATTTGTAAATCTAAAACTGTTCTACAAATTAAATTTTATTAAAAAAATAAAAACTAGTTGGAGACCCTGTGATTGGAAAAAGGATAAAGGAACCAAGACTTTTCCACTAAAAAAGCACTTCACAACTGTAGAAACTATTGTTAGCCAAATATATGTAATACCAAAAGTAAAAATATCTAGTCCAAATGTTTTCAACAATCAAGTGTCTAAACTTACATTTTAAGATAATTGTTCTATTCAAAATATCTCATTTGCTTATAACCCAGAAATGAGTTTTAAAATGTTACTATCAAATATACTTTTAAGTATTAAAAGTACTCAAACTCATAGGAACAGAGATTTTTTTTTTTTTCTGTTATGCTCAGAGCTAGTAATTTTAACAAGTACTAGAAATCAGAGGTCTAGTTTAACAGTTTTAAGCAACAATGCACACCTGAATACTTGTTTGGAAGAGACCTGCGTTTGCAAAATAAGATCAAGGAAGAAAGTTAAAGTCAAGAAGATAGTCAGCCATAAGCCTGAAAAGTGGTTTAATAACAATTTTAAATGATGTTCAATAGTTTTACACAGCAGACAGTAAGCCCCTATTTTCAACCTTTAAACAAAGAAAAAAAGAGATTTTAAAATAATTTTCTATGGAATATTGAGTGAAATTATGGAGACTTTTTAGGTAAGATTACAAAAAAGATAGCTTTGTACAACTTTGAGATAGTGGAGGTAACTGAATGCATGTACTCGTTTATTCATTCAAAAACATTTATCGTCAACTGTAGATAATAAAATAAATGGATTTCCCACTGCCCTAAATTTCTAGCTGAATTTAACAGCAACAGCAGAAACACAGACAGAAGGTGACGCTAAGGCAGATCAGAAATCATGATTTTGTTCAGTATCATTGTCTAATCATGATGAAGTCAGTTGATATTTCAAAAGACAAAGAAAAGTACGTGAAGGGAAGCTGATAAAGGTGGAGGCAGGTGCTACTGTAATTCATTAGCTATATTTGTGATGATGGCCTTTGAAGGCAGAGATGACAAGCATGATTATGACTTTCCTTTGAGGCCTACATTCAATGGCAGATTAGTAACCTGATAAGTTTTCTATATTTATCTCCACAACAGCGGTCCATTTTCAAATCAGCCAACACAGAGCATGGTTTCTTTTTATGTTATTGCAACACACAGTGATAGGATGGGGCCATCTGGACAGATTGGCTGGGGTCTGCTGATTACCCAGGAGATTCCTGTAATGAATAGTTTACCTCTGTGGAACTGCTAGGAGGCAAAGGAACTTTTTCCTGAAGCACCAGTTTGTTATTTAGAATGACTTTTCTCAGATTAAACTATTGCTCTTTTAAGGGAGCAGAGTGCGTTATTTTGTTTGCTTGCGTGAATCAATGGAAAGGAAAGGAAAACAGAGCTCAGTTCCCATGCTGTGATGTGTGGTGGGAGGGGTTCTGGGTGGGTGGGCTGCCTTGAGGCTGTATGGATGCTCTAAGTCCCACTCCAAGGAAGTGCACTTCCTTCACTTGGACTGGAGAACATCCAGCCTCTGGAAATAGGAAATGGGCTGAAGTCTGCCAGCCACAGGAAGACACAAGCCACTTTTAGAACACATTGAATTCTGCCTTCGTCCCAAGTTTCCTTTTTTCAAGAAAAAATGATGCTTTCACATCTTCTATTTTGGAATTGTCGCCAGGAAATGTGTATTGAGCACCTCCTATATGTCACACTATTCTGGCAACGGAACACACGAGTTATCATTTTTGTTCTATAGAAAGAAGAGCAGAGTTGGAAGAAGCAAACTCAGAAATAGGTTTCTCCACAGTGCCCACTCGAAACCCCCTTCACATTTTCAGGTATAAGATTTCCTGAGCCAAATAGGGAAACAAAAGCCCATCCTCCTTGTTATTAACTAGGGGGTGGAGGCAGGTCAAGAATATTTACTGAGCACCTAAGGCCACATGACCAGTGCTTAACATACAGGAAGGAAATTTTACTAAAATATTTGTGTTTCTCCTTACATTTTCTTACATCTCATTTTCCCGGAGTAGTTTCTTATGTTAGGTATATTTTCAGGCCATAAAGTAGAAGCTACTTAAAGTCAATGTTTTCCTACCATTTGGAAAATTTTTAATTTTTTGAAGAGAACGTACTGGATATTACAGAGGGAAGAGGGGGTGGGATGACCCTGTGGACAAGGAGAAAGAGATAAGATTCCCAGAAAGTGGGAAGAGGACAAGGGTATCTGGGTCTCAACTAGGATCTGATCTAGGTGGTAAGGCCTCAAAGAGAAACAGCTGTGCTGTATACCCACCGAGGCCAAACTTCAGGGATCATGGTTCCCAGTCTTGCCAAAGATTCACTATCCCCCCCCATTCCCAAGTCAGTTAAGAACCTATGAAGCTCACTGCTTGTCTCACTTAATTCTCAAAACAGCTCATGCCATAAGCGTTGCTATTCCCTTTTATCTCCTGAGTGACTACAAGAATTATCTATGATTTTCTTTTTGGATCTCAGGTACACAGACTTAGTTGAATCACAGCCCATGGATCATGACACACTCTTGTCATTTGTCCATACTGACCCTCTTTTATGTAACTGGTTTACAATTTGGAGTTACTTTTTATTATATGATAATCACACATGAAACCACCATTCAAAATAAAAGCTAGGAACTTGACATACACCTAATTACCTCCCCCATTCCATTCCTTTGCTTCCTCCCATGTAAGGTAACCACCACCTCAAATCCTGTTTCATTAGTCCCTTTTTTACTTTACGATATGGTTTTATTATCCATTCTGTATTCTTAAAACGTTTACTTTTATTATATTGTTTTTAATATTATAAAAATGGTATTACGCTAGATGTAAATTTGGGTGACTGACTTTTTATACTTATATTGTTATGTTTATCTATGCTACTGGGTGGGACTGTAATCTATTCATTTGACAGCTATACAATATTCTATTGTGTGACTATACCACCATTATTCACGGTCCCCACCTCCTGACCAAAAAAAAAAAAAAAAAAAATCATTTGGGTTGCTTCCAGGTTTTGCTATCATAAACAGTGACTTTTTGATGTGTATATCTCCTATTGAACATGGGACTCAGCACCTCTATTTCCCACCACTCTACACTCCAGCCCATGCTCTGCGCTACTTTCCAAAGAACATTTCTAAAGCATGCACCTTGGCTGGAACTTGGGAGTTCCACAGAGCACACGGAGGACCTGCTTTACAGGGAGGCCATGTGGAAAAGCAATATGACCCTATGACAGGAAAAGGAAAAAGTATCAAAATGGAGAGAAAACAATGGTGACTGTAGCAAAAATAAGTAAGTCGGTCTCCACCCTGAAGAAGTCTACCAGCGTTCAGTGGTGGGAGCCATGGATTTGAGGAAAAGCAAAGTAAACTAGCAAGTTAGGAGTCTAACAGCCATGTGACTTATGGAGCTCAAAGAATGGGATGTGGAAGAACCTCAGAGATGAGGGAGTAAGTGTCAGGGTGAGCGCAGGCTTGGAGAAGCCTGGAGGAAGACTCCCACAACCAGCCTCTGCAAGCTTGTGTCCCTGTGCTCAAGCCATGCATTTGCTGGCATGTGGAATAAGGCAATGTGCTCCTTTTTGACACCAACCTCAGAATTATCCTTGGTGTATTTTAATCAACTATATTAGCATGGCAAAATCATCCAACCTACATTTCAGATATTTCCAGGAGAACGGAGGTGGGAGAAAAAGAAGTGTAAAACAACGTGGCAACATTGTATGAATCTACTTACAGAGCAAAAAGTATGTAAGTAATTACTGTCATGGGTGTGGCAAAGACCTGAGACTATGTCACCCTGTAGCAATTTTTTTTTTCAACTTTCCCATTGCGTCAGTATTAAATTCCACTCCTAGGCATAAACCAAAAGACCCTTACTCATCTTTCCAGTCTCTTCTCCCACCATGCCCTCACAAGGTTTAATCATGCTATAGTTATACAGACCTAATGCTGCTCCCCAAAGTTGCCATGATTAGTCAAGTTCCCTTTATTTATGCTGTTTCTACTGTCTGAAATGTCCTTTGGCATCTCATCGACTAACTTCTAAGGGTCTCCAAGAGGCACCATGAGGGTCAGTCCCTTCGGGTATCGTTTGATTTTTCTTAGCCCTTCATCAGCCCTTTAGCCCCTCTCCCTCTCCCTTCTCCTCCTCCATCTCCCCATCCCCAGCCCAGGCGTACAGAACAGACTGTGACACTACAGATATTTTTCTAGTTTGACCCCTGTCATACTTATTTTTCCTCCCATTAGACTCTGAGTTCCTTTAAGGTGAGGAATACAGTCAATGGCATCTAGCAGACACGCAACAGAAATTGATATAGTCAATGTTTTAAACGCCCTGCCCTGCTCACCTTAACCTGCTGTGACACACAGCTCCAGCTGCTGAGGGTAATGTGGGCTAACAACTGACACCCTGACACCCTCGACCTTCTCAGGAAGACTGGCCTCGGCAGACAGGAGCCAAATTTCCAGAAGTCGAGTAGGAGGAAGGTCATGCCAAACTTTTGCTGGGGTCAGCCAATGACTGACTGATAAAGGGGTACAAAACTCTGTCCCTTCCCTCGGTCAGGCATACACTGCCATACAATGTATGTTTCGATGTCTGGTGGATCAGGCCAAGGCTAGACATCCCCTGAGACGACATCCTGTCTCCACTCTTTCTGCTTCTGTATTCTGCTTCCCTCGGTCCCTTACTGGTTTTTCCCTGAAGAGCACATCCCTTGTAAAGCATCTGTACCCAAATGGCTGCTTTAGGTTCTGCTTTGGGGGAATATACCTTTGAGAGTGTCGATTTTTTTTTAACTGAGTTACATTAGATTGAATAACTTGTTTAAGGGAAGCTAACATTTAAGTCTCTATTACTGTAAAGTCCCTGTTTTACACTGTATCAAAAGTCTCTAATAAAGTTGTAGTAGTAATTATATGACATAGAAATCTATATATATTATATACAATATGACTTAATATACATAATAATATATATCTGTACTTCACTCCATGAGTCTCGGTTTCTTCATCTGGTAAGTGGGGATAAATAACCCATAGGATTTTTAGGTGGCTTAAAAGTGAGAATGGGTAAACTACCCATGATATAATAAATGTTCAATTTCCAGTACCAAACAATACTGAATAGAGTATTTTGATGATCCAGTGTATAGACAGCAATGCTAAGTAAGATTTAAAATAGATAAAGTCAGTTCTCTTGTATTTGGCAGGGTATCCACTGAAGGTAAATTTCAATAGGACCAAATTTCTATCAGTTAGATCCCCTGGGGAGGGGAGTGATTTCTGTTTGTGTCAGCTTACAGAAAAATGTGAGTTTTGAATTTGTACACTCAAACTATAGAGAATCAGGCTTACTATAATTAATGATGTGCTTACTATTGGGTTCATATACTCAAGATGATATGCTAATCCAACTTTTTTAAATCTGGAAAAAAGAAGAAGCTGGAATGGCTTTTCTCACTAGACCGTTTGTATCAGAGACATTCTTCCCAGTCCATTTTTGGACGAGGCCTGTGAAAGTTGTCTGTCTGCTTTGCTTTTAATCAGGAGGTTTTCCTCTCTTTCAAGCAGCCCACCATTCCCAAGTACTGTAGACCAAAGAAAACTGGGGTTTATTTTGAGTACACTGTAAAACTACTTCCTTCTGTCAAAAAAGGGAAACAAGTTGTAAAGGGTAAAAGCAGAGAGATCTGAGACTCTTTTGTCATCTGCAAAACTGAAAATCTCTAAAACTTAGTTCCAGAATTCTGTCCATTCTAACATGAGGTCTTTTTTCCAAAATATAAAAAGTAAAAATAAAAGCTCACTGCTTGATTAAATTTACCTAAAATAAACTCTCCTTCCATACTCAGGCTTTTTTCCCCCACACCACCCTGAGAAGAGAATGTGCTGACAGCCTGGCTGGGGGGACCAGGGAAGGCCAAGTGGCAAAGCAAAGCACAAAGGAAATGGTTCCAAAAGAAAGTTACACCTCCCTGTGTTTGGGTTGCCTGAAATCAGAAGCAAGAAAGCTCAAGTGTCAAAAAGCAAGAACAATTTCTTTGCCTCGAGTGAAATGTAGGCTATTTCCAATGACTGCGAATTAATGTTTCTTAAGCTACTGTAGTCTGAAAATGCTGTCATTTCAGAGAATGGAAGAACAGCTACAGGAAGTGGGCCACACAGAGTGAGCCTAGAAAAAGAGAAGGATATAGATTCAGTCCCGGCCAAGATGCAGAAAAAATTGCCTAGAAAAGGTCAATTTGATTTAGAGATTTCTTCAGATTTTTTTGTTTTTAGCTCTCTTTAACTTTGCATGGCTCAGTGGAGAACAAAGAAAAACAACATATTTGGTTTTATTTTCCCAGGATGTGGAATGCTTTAGCAAACAAAACTTCCAACAAACTTAATCAGGCGTTTGAAAGATTGCCCATATTGAAACCAAGCATTTCAATGTAAATTGGTAAAAACATTCTGATACACCCTTGACAGTTATCTTCTAAACTAAATTATTATGATATACCACCCCAGGCTTTTCATGAAATCCTAAGAAAACTGCAAGGAAAAAAAGGCTTCAACTCATATTTGGGAAGTCTGGGGTTTTTGTTTTTCGTTTTAATTTTGCTTGGTCCTTCTTGTATCAGGCATTTTACTGATGTGTATAAATCCCAGATGAAAAAATGAGTGTGTACATGTGAGAGACACACAAAATGGGCCAGATTGTAAATAAAATTGGGTGTATATGGAATGTATCTGACGAAATGGAGGACTTACTGAGTGTAAACAGATGGGGAAGATACTTATAAAAATCATAAATGTATAGTAAACTATTAATGCAGGAACCACTTTATCAGTTGAAACTTTTTTTGCTTCAAAGTATTTCTTGGGCTTGCATGATTTTCTTAAGAAATATTAATTTGTGATCAACTAAATCTTATCTATTCTCATTTCTTCTGTACAAATTAAGCCTCTAGAACTAATAATTACATAGGGATTTGGTCAGTCATATTATTTTCCTCCAACCTGGATCTTAAATAAAAACATTTCTTAATGTAGCCATCATAAAAACTTCAAATCAGGAGGAATTTTAGAGATCATCTCTTTCTTCTCTGTGATGCCCCACAATTGACTTCAGTGAGTAATTAGTGATATTCAAGCAGAATCTGCAGTTTCATGAAGTATATATTATATGTCGTTGAGAGGATCCAATTAGCTCTTAGTTATTTTCCTATCTGACAAGCCTGAGACAAGGTGATTTTAGAGCCTTCTTTCCAGTGCATGAAGTTTTTTTGCAGTGTCTTTGGCCAGAGGTTATCACAGTCACAGCTTGCCCATTTCTAGTGACAAGGAATCCACTTCCTCGGGAGAAAGATTACTGCAATTCTAAATAACTCAAATTCCTTACGAAACAAAATGTTTTTCCTGACTTGAGCCCTGACCCCACTTCCTGCCTGTTACCTCTCTCTCCTCCTTTTTTCAAGCCTTCCTCAAGGACTATCTGCTCTCACTGTCTCCCCTCCCCTCCTAGCCTCAGCCTACAGCTGGCTCCATTTCCTCCATGCTGAAAATAGTGACTTTTCAAGTATGCTGGGGTGGGTGGGGGGGGGCTTGCATTTTTTAAATAAAAATTTAATGGAAATTTTTAAATAAAAACACCTTTTTTATGGTTAGTAATTGGGTGTTTTTATTGTAATGCGTATTCCAAGAATTACAATTACCCTACACTCATATAGTTTTTTTCCTTGTTTAATATCTTAACAATAGCTATTAGACCTAAAATTTAACTTAAAATTCCAATTAATTTAGAGACTGGGTGGCGGGAGATTTTGATGGCAAAATTTACTTTTTAAGTATCCGTTGCTCAATTTCCCTTACTTATTCTTTTTTTTTTTTTTTTTTAACATCTTTATTGGAGTATAATTGCTTTACAATGTTTTGTTAGTTTCTACTGTATAACAAAGCGAATCAGCTATATGCATGCACATGTCCCCATATCCCCTCCCTCTTGCGTCTCCCTCCCACACTCCCTATCCCTCCCCCCTATGTGGTCACAAAGCACCGAGCTGATCTCCCCGTGCTATGCAGCTGCTTCCCACTAGCTATTTTACAATTGGTAGTGTATATATGTCCATGCCAGTCTCTTACTTCGTCCCAGCTTACCCTTCCTCCTCCCCATGTCCTCAGGTCCATTCTCTATGTCTGCTGCATCTGTCTTTATTCCTGTCCTGCCCCTAGGTTCATCAGAACTTTTTTTTTTTAGATTCCACATATATGTGTTAGCATACGGTATTTGTTTTTCTCTTTCTGACTTACTTCACTCTGTATGACAGAATCTAGGTCCATCTACCTCACTACAAATAACTCAATTTTGTTTCTTTTTATGGCTGAGTAATATTCCATTGTATATATGTGCCACATCTTCTTTATCCATTCATCTGTCGATGGACACTTAGGTTGCTTCCATGTCCTGGCTGTTGTAAATAGTGCTGCAATGAACATTGTGGTACATGACTCTAAATAAAAACGCATCTTTAATATGAAGATTATACTTTGTAAAAACTAAAAAGTTTTTATAATACTCACTATTGGCTATGGTAGGAGGAAACAGATGCTCATTTCCTACTTGTAAAAATATATATCAATACAACACTTTTGTAAGGCAATAGGGAGCAAAGCAAACTATAACCACATCTAATCTTTGACTCAGCAATCCCAATTCTGGGAATTTATCCTACAGGTATATTCCCAAATACGTGAAGAAATATGCATTCAAGAATGTCCTTGTTGTAGTAACAACGATAGCAAAAATATCAACAATGGAAATTTTAATAATAAAAAAACAGGAAACAACCTAAATATCTATCATCAGGGTACTAAGTAAATTAGATATGGAAAATCCACATAGCAGTATATATGCAGTCATTAAAAGGGATGCAGTGGTTTCTGCTAATAGAAAACATATTTCTAATATGTACTCTTAAATAAAAATAACCAAAGTTTAGAATAGTGTGTATACAGTAAGCTCTCATTTATGTGTAAATATATTCTATAAAGACATAGGTACATAAGTGTACATATATGCACATACTTCAGGAAGGACGGTCTAGAAACTAGAAATTAGGTGGCACTCTCTATGGAACAGAATCAAGGTGAGGGTGTTGAAGGGTAGTCTGAGTTGAAAGCCTCACTTTATTTTTTATCCCTTTGTGCTGTTTGTATTATTACCATGTTATATGATCTCTTTTATAATAACAAGAAGTAAAAAGCCCTTTATTTTAAGTTTTTGCCCACACATAGTCTGCAAAATCTCTCTGCAGCTTAGCCTGTTGATATGACATTTCACATTTCCTTACCTGGAAGAGTTAAGTAATCTTAAGATGTGAAAAGTCCAGGGGACTTTTTCCTTTTACAGATCATTTATTAAAATATTGAACAAAAGTTATATCAGCCCTGATCCCTGAGAACCTCACTGTTTACCTTTTCCAACAAGAAAATGTCCATTTATCACTACCCTTTATTTCCTATTTCTGAACCAATTTCCTATTTGTGACAAAACATTTTCCCCAGTTCCATAGTGACACAGTTTTTTTCCAATGGCTTTTGATGCAGAACTTGGTTAAAGGTGTCTGAAAGTGAAAATACATTACATTTTCAGTTTATCCTTTATCCACAGTGATGTATGCATAGTCTTTCAAGGGAATATATGATGTGGTCAGCTACAATTTCCTCTTATGGAAATGACTTTGCTTTCCCCACCATAGTTTAAGTATCCAGTGATTCCACTGTTATTTTTAATTTTCACTAATTTGAAGACCTTCATGATTTGATCATTTTCATGAAAGTGAAATAGATTAATGCATATTTTCACAGTCCCTTCTGGACCTCTTTTCATAGATGGATGCTAAATTGATAATCAATGAAGCCTTAAAATTTTGGTATTTGTCACTTTAATTTCCTCATTCTGCTCTCTGACATTTGAACACTGAGAGTCTTCAAACTTATCATTATATACTATCTATTTCTGATTATTTCCAACTAGTTTGCCAATTAAAAATAGAAGTTTAAATAATACTTGGAGGAATAAGAGTGTTAGACATTAGTCTTCTCAATAGATATTTATTGGGAATAAAGTAAGTGCCAGGCACTGACTGTACATGGGAATAACTACTGCAAGCAAAACAGCCATGGTCCCTTCCATTACTACATTATTAAGCTTGTAGCTCAATAGACGAGACAGACATTTATCACGTAATCCCAGAAATGTATAATGACTAACTTTGATAAATGCTATAAAAGAAAAACCAATGCAAGGAGCTATGAGATAATCTAATTCATCTGGCAGTGAGAGTGGTGCTGTGTTAGAAAGCCTGTAAACCAGTCTGAACCATCATCAGTGGGTACACTTGGCTATTTAAGACCCCACTTGTATACTTGTCAGCTTTCTTCTGGACAGCTGCTGAACAGCTGGGCTTGTGCATTTGCCTACTCTTCCCTGATCCAAACACGACTCTTCTCCTGACCATAGCTGAGTGACCCTACCAACTTCCTCCCTCTCTGACTCTCTTCCCATGTGCTGTATCCAAGACCAGGAGCTCCATGTCTCTCAAATGAGTATACGTAGTAACACATCCCTCACAGCTCTTACATTGCTTGAGAAACCGAGCTTTGGTGTTCACACTTTTAATGCTTGACAACGCTTAATTTTAAGTAAGCCATTTATAATGATAGCTCAGCAGAAAGGCATGAACTTCTTGACCTAACAGGAAAATCTTTTTCCTAATATCTGGCTTACTACCATTAATTCTGTCCTTATAAAACCAACCTGGCACAGAAATCTTTCTCTAAAAATTCTGTGTAGTCGAGTCTCAAGAAAAGAACATTTTCATGTATCTTCTGGCCGTTTTTTAAAAATAATCTCTAGGCCAATATTTGATTCCTAAATATAGATTAACAAAACTTTGGCTCCTACTTAAAGTGGGAAAATGTCTATAATAATTGTTTTAAAATATGTTTTTATACCTTTTTTTTATAGAGTGACATGAAAGGGAAACTTTTTTCTACACTTAAATTTTCATATAAGATCCTATAGATGACCAGTCATGTTCCTAAATATTCTAACCCTGATTAGACATAACACTAACGAATTCATAGGAGAGAGAGAAAAAAAAAAGGAAATTTCTATGTCCTGAATGTACCAAGGTAGATATTATAACAAATAGCATTTATCCAAAAATGCCCCCTCTAAAATGTTTTCTTTTTCCCTCCATTATATCCATCATAGTTACCAATTTCTTCTGTTCTTTCTTGGCCTATTATCTCTTGATCTTCTACTCCTTTCCATCCCTCAGTCATCAACCTACTGGGGCCGTTGTTCCCTCGTGCTTAGACTATTACAAGAGCCTCCCTGAACTGCTCTCCTGCCTTCTTTCTCTTCCCTTTCCCCATCAACTGACCATGCTCCTGGATTAATCTTTCAAACGTGATGCTCTTCTGAGGGATTCATTATTGCCTCCAAGAGAAATTATCAGTACAAATGCCTTCGCTAGCTATGTGAGACCCTTCACATTCTACTTCTCACTTATTCTTCCTGGTTTATCTTTCATGGTTCTTCAAGATCTACTAATTATCCAGCTCTGTTTAACACCTTGTGACCACTTAATAAATGTTTGTAAATGAATAAAAGAATGAATGTGTGCTTTTTCTTACATACCCTGTTTATCCTACTAGCAGTGTCTTTACATTTCTTCCATGTGTCTAAAGCCTAAACTTCTTTTAGGCCTGGTTTTTAGAAAATTCACAGTGATGTCTCTACAGTGATGTCACTTTCCTATGAACTAACAGGCTTCACCCCTACTTTGGGAAATAATGTTCTAATAGATAGAAGATAAAAGCTAGGAGTGATCTTCACTAAATTTCTTTAGCCTGGAATAATACAATATGGGTCTGGGTATTAAAAAATAACCAGCTAAAATTCGAACACTGTTATAGGATAAGCATTGTAGTAATATCACTGATGACCCAAATGTTTCTTTTTTATGAGTCTATGACTCACTTCTCTCTGACCAAAAATTTTGGCCAAAAATACAGAGAGGAAAAATTGTTCGAAATTGCTTACATCAAAATGTAAGTTATCTGCTGGATTTGTGGGCACTGCAGTCTTCAAATAAAAGTGTGTAGGGATATAAGAAGAATGAGTTCAAAGGAATCTTTAGATGTGTGAAGAAATGTATACTCTATTCTTTTCCCCACCCCCAAGGAAATAGTACACAGCCAAATCTTTTTTTGTGGATAGCCTGGGGGGCATGTAGTTTAGGGTCATACATTTTAAGTTTGCTTGAATTTTAAGTGAGCCATTCAACTCCTGGTATGTCTCATTTTATAAAGGTAATTATATCCTGCTCTTCCCACCAGGCCTAGAAGGAGATGTTTTACCTTCTGACCTTTCCCCGCCCCAGGTATTCTGATGTTTGAGTAGGAATGAGAATGCTAAGGCAGTCATTCCAGATTTTATCCTATAGCAAATGAAGTAACTCCTCTCCATCAGGATTTAGAAAGATCTACCTTTACCCGTGGTAAACTCCTTTCCCAGATTACGCACCATAGGAATGACCAGGGTGCCATACAACCATATAGTAATAAACCATTCCTTCCCACCCACTGCCCTCTGAAGGCTCCTCTTATGTTATAGTTAGGGTCATATCACCACTTGGATCAAAAGCCTTCTGTGGCTTTCCACTTGGGACATTACATGTAGACTTCGCATAAACCCAACTATCCGGCTTACCATTCAAGGCTTTCACAGTGTGGTTCCCACACACCTGATCATCCTAAACTCTCACTAGTTTCTCACTTCATCATACCAGACTTTTTGCATTTCCCTGGACAGTGCATGTGTTTTTATGCTATTCTCTCTACAGGAATGTCTTTTTCCTATATTTTTACCTGTTAAAGTCCTAAGAGTCCTTCAAGTTTCAACCCAATTATCACTTCCCTCAATCCCACTGTCAAAGTGATCACTCCTTCTCTATCTCCTGATATTTTACAAACACTTTTATCATGAAATCACCAGAAATACACTACTATTTTATTTAATCCACTGCAATTTGGAATCTATTTCTTACAGCATGTTGGGCCATACCCTAACTGACACAATGGCTCTAAAAGTTTAAGGGTCAAGTCACTGGCATTTTGAAACAAATATATCACTTGCCACTAAACTGTCTTTCACTATTCTTTCTATACTACTGATATATTTTCATCATATAATATTACTGTGCCAAAATTATCATAAATAACATCAAGCTGGTCCTTTTATTTTGCTTCCTAGGTTGCAAATGTGGCCTGGTCTCATCACAGCTCTCTCTCTCCTGTGCTGCCACATCCATGTAACCTGATACTGTCTCCTAAATTCTGTTGTTTCAAGCAGCCTTTGAGATCATAAAGACAAAAAGATATGTGCACTGTTCACAGTGTTCACTATCCAGGGGCTGGAAACACTGCATCTAATCCAACATGGTGAGTAGAATCCTAGAGTCTACACAGATTCAGGGAGTATAGAGAAGGGGAGGATTAGTTCTCCCAGGTTTTGAAGGTCAGGTAGTGGTAAACCATGAGAGTCAGGGAATGTTTCAGAGAAGGGAATGTCTGAACTGGGAAATTTCCCTTAGGATAAAAGGAGATCCAGGTAGAGGGAATATCATGTACCAAGGTACAGAGTGTAGTGGCAGCATGGGAACCTCAAGTGATTCTGAGTGGATGGCGTTTAGGAAGCAAGGAGACGCTTGGCAGGATATAGGGCCAAATACACAGGCTGGAACCACATCATAAAGGGCCTGTAACTATGCCAAGGAATTCAGACTTTAATTTTTAAATTAAACAATAAACATTTAATGGTTATAATAAACATTTAATGGTTCTAAGCAGAGGAGTTACAAAATTAGCTTTGTATTTGGAAGAGATTGAGACCAGAGGAAAAGACACCAATTAAAATTTCCTGGCAGGTAATCTAAGAAAGCTGAAGAGCACCAAAATTTAGATGGAGTCAAAGGAGAAGGAGAGAAAGGAACTGAACTGGGGCATATTAAAAGTAGCAACAGGAGGTCTTGGAGGTGGGTTGCATGTAGGGAGTATCAGAGAGGATAGCTAAGAGAAAGCCTGGCTTCTTAGGTTGGGTGGCCGATGGTGGCAGAAAAAGATCCTAAGTTCAGCACTGGACAAGCTGAGTTTGAGGAATCTGTGTTTACCTTTGATGTGCTCATGCTGATCCCCCAAATGGCTTACTTTTAAAGCTATGGTGGCGATGGGGGGTTAGAAAAAATAAGGAGTAGGGAGAAATGAGTCCACATAATTCCCTCATTCATTTGTTCTGATTCCAATATCCAAGCTTTTGAGATGATAGGTTTTGAAGCTACAAAAATAAACATTAATATAAAGAGAAAGAATAGTTTTCCTTCTCATAATCTTCAATATACTTCTTTCTGGCTCCCAAATGTAAGCCTTTCCAATCAGTCCTCCTTCTGTTGAAGGAAGAATGGGAGAACTGGTACTTGTTAGATGTTAAAACTTTACATAAACTATATTTTAATTCCTACAGTAAACCTGCATAAATTGGTATTATTATCCCAGCTTCACAGATGAGAAACCCAAAGCTCAGAGAAATTAATAGACTTTCTCAAGCTTCCCCAGCTGGTAAGTGGTAGAAGCTGCATATAAATCTACAACTGTCTGGTTCTAAAGTCCATGCTTCTTCCATTACATGATGTTGACTCTTCAAGGAAAATCTTGGCTCCAGAAATCAGGCTCAGGAAAACAGTTAGTTATGAGAAAACTGAAGAGTCTCTCTGTCCCTTAAGCTATAACATGCTCTAAAAAGCATTCCTGTACGAAAGCATTTCAAACTCAATTTTAGAAATGATCACACCTGTC
Organism: Balaenoptera ricei; assembly: GCF_028023285.1. NCBI lineage: Eukaryota > Metazoa > Chordata > Mammalia > Artiodactyla > Balaenopteridae > Balaenoptera > Balaenoptera ricei. The sequence goes on from NC_082643.1 coordinate 110,704,180, forward strand.
TTATTCCATCCAAGAAATGCTTTTGATAATTTGCTGAAGCTAAATGAAAAACTATCCAATCAAATAATAAATGATCAAGCAGAAGAATGTAATAGTTATGAAAAATTCCTTCCAAATCTATGTGGAGTTTCACATCTACCAGTTGGGAGGTACTCCACCCATACTCCTTTAATTGGACAGTCAACCTGCCAAGGCTAACTTCCAAGTTTCCTCAACCCTAAGAGAGGTCTCAGTTCTAATAGAACTGGGGTAATTGTAAAAGACAGAAGATTTCTCTTGGAATCCCTGTATTAAAAATCAAAATGCCTTTAAATCAAAAACAAATACTACTTAATTGACAGATTGCTGCATTACATTACATAGCATTCTCTGTTCATACTTATCCTATCCAGCAAAGCACAGCAGTACCTTGCTCTTACTCCTGGGAAACTTCAAAGTGCCCTTCAAGTGACCATGGAGCGATGTAAGTGGTAAAAGAACTGCTTGGAAAGAACTTTGCATTCCCTTAATAGCTCTAACCACACTACACAACATATGTCAAAATGTTAAAGAGAACAGAAACTCCTAATGCTTTGTGCAATGTATACAGTTCCTGAGCTTTGATGTTTCTGTTTCTGCCCCTTTAGTTGTACAAAATTGTCTTTTTTTGTTTTTAAATCTTTTATGTCTCATTACTGACCTGTCAAACATTATTTTAACTTAAAGAGTAGCTGACGCCTTGCAGTAAACCTTGAAAAGCCCCCTGTTTAAAAACAATCTGCCTTTATGCTATACATATCTAGTATGGTTATGTTTTTATTACAAGGAACATGTCACTGAGAGAAATCTTATCCACAGGTTTTTAGGTCAGAACAAATGTAACCACATTAAGAGTCCAGACTCAGTGTCTTGCACTGACGCTAAGTGCCTGGTGTCTCACTGGGTTAAAATGGAAATTCAGAGGCTTTGAAAAGCTTGGGGAAGTCAAAGCATCTCCACATCCTTTCAGGCCTCTTTTTCACACCCCAAATTATTCTCTTACCACCACTTTCCTATTATTCATTTTCACAGATGTAAAGTGATTACCTAACTCCTAATTTTTCTCTTTAGAATGAAGGAAACATCTCACTCAGGTGTCATTTCATTTGGCTCAGTAAAGATCACTCCCCCTCCACCACCAGGACCACAAGCTTCCACGTTGTTTTTTTCATTGTTTTGGCAAGCGCTGACTTGAGTTCCCTGCCTTCCCCTCCCCCCTTGCCAGTTTTTGTCCCCCTCGGGGAGAGACTGTTTGAAGTGTTTCCCAACAGCCTTGCTGAGGCGGAGGTAAGGATGCACAGAAATGCTGTGTGACTTAGGAGCTTGAAAGATCTGGACATCAGAGGGGAGGAAGTGGGGATCTGCATAAAAGAGGTTTTCTTCATGACTTAACTGAATGGAACTGTTTGGGAGGAAGTGATACATGCTCCCATTCATGGGTGGTAGGGTTATACTGAAAGGCAGAAGGTAGCAGGAGATACTATAATTGGACTCTCTCACAAGTGCTTAAAAGCCACTGCATTATCAACAATGGCACTTTTTCCATTTATATCCTGCAATTGTTACTCATTGTTTATGAAAATACTATAGTATTTGCCTTGTGTTTTTTTTTTGTCATTAGGAAAATTATTTAATTGAACAAGCTACAGCCACAATTTTCAGAATCAGTCTTGTGTGATACCCTAGAGATACCAGATAACATTCACTGAGATGATAAAAGACGGTACTTTTTAAACAAGTCTGAATAAGGCATATACTTCAAATAAAAGTATATTGATTCTTATTAGAAACTATGGCTTAATCCATTTCCACTTAAAACTTCCCTTATTAGGATTCTGAATAGATGATTCAAAAAGATAATTTTTAATAACGGTGCCTGTATTTGAGTAATTTTCTTTAAAATTCAGTGGCTTAATTTCCCCCATTTCTAATGACAAGAATTCTTCAGACCTCAGGATAATATCCTCGACCTTTCTAACTCTGACAACATACTCCAAAAAGATAAGCTTTGAGATCAGGGTCACTGCCTGTGCTTGAATCAGATCTGAATACATTTTCTTTAACTCTCGACATCATGGAAGAAGTTTCTAAACCATTTCTCAGTATTGCTTACCATTTAAATTAGAACATTTCATTTTGAATCTACAACTTTAACATTAAAGAATTTGTCAGATGAATGCTGTACTGAGAACAACACAGGTCAAAAAGTTAGAAAACCTGGTTTCTAGGCCTGATTCTGTCGTGTTACCTTAACCTCTCTTAACCCTAGGACTCTCCTATGTGAAATGAGAGTGTTAGACTAAATTTCTGAGCTCTTTCTAATCTACATTAGACATTCCATCAATCAATTAATCAATCATTCCATGAAGAAACAACCTTGGAGAAAAGAGTAAAATCATATTTATATGCATGTTTTTGAAAAGTTCTAAGGTTAGGCATTTAGTTTCCCATTCATTCATTCTTCAGTCTTTTTTTTTTTTTTGAGTGCTAGTATCTTTATGCTCTGAGTTATAAATATTATAACATTCCCAAAGAACTCACAATCTAATGAATTAACATTTGCATATTTTTCTTTTCATAGTCTCTCCCTTTTCCTTAGGTAATAAGAATATATTTTTAAATCAATGCTTTTTTACTTCGTACCTGCTAATGGAGGTTTTGATAAATAAAACCTGACTGCTTAAATGACATATGAATTTCTAACTATTTGAGAAACTAATTATATCCCTGAAAAATTTAATTGTGGATTGAAGAGGAGTGGATATATTAGTGATTTTTAGAATATCAGTTAAATTTTTAATTTTTTGTTCTTTATCTCTCAAACGTACAAATATTCAACCACACGCACACAGAGAATGTTTCATGGATTCCCAAAGGTCCTTTCTTCCAGAGTCCCTTTCCTCTCATCCTCTTTTTAATGTCCATCTTTATATTTTTAAATCTATATAAATGTACCCAGGGAATTATAAATTGATTTATTTTTGCTCTTTCCTATAAATATGTCCAATTAGTTAATTTTATGATTATTAAGTATCAATTGCTTCTGACATAGGTGACTTAACCTACATTATTCTTACATTTTTCTGTTGGAGATTTTTCCCCCACAGGAAATTGCTCAGGGTGTACTTCACATGTTGTATATCCATAACATACTAATAAATTTGGTTCTCTCTTGCTTCTTCATAATTATTGTGCCCCAACTGTAACCTTATTAATTTCAACACCTTCCATTTTCACTTACTTCTCTTTCTTGAACTCTAGATAAACTTCTAGAAAACAATCAAAACATTTGTTTCCCTTTCATTTTCCAATTTAAAAAAATGAGACAGTAGAGCATGTCATAAAATCCCCAGACAGGAACTCACTGACAATAGGAAGAAGGCACTGCATGCTTTCCATAATCTGTAAGCGACTAAGTAAAGATGTTCTATGTTTCACCTACTTGGGAGGTGCCTCTGTCTGACAAGGCAACATTGATGAGAATGCAGAAACAAAAGGTGATTTTTTTTTTTTTTTTTTTTTTTACAAAAGGTGATTTTGATGAAAACCACAAGTTGACAGAATTTAAGATTTTAAGGAAGATTAGAGGGAAGTAAAAAATAGCTAAAGAAAATTAATGTTAACATGGTTTGAACAGCCTTGGAAAATAACACAAAAGATGCACTAAGTAATATACTAGTGACCTGATTATCAGGACATTTCTAGAGCTGTATATGAAACCCAGAAGGTCTAAGAGCCTGAAGACAGTACACCAACCTCCCCACAGAGCCTGACTGCTTACATTGCTGTGCTGATGTTTTGTATCCAACTCAGTGAACAAGCACAATTCCTGACATAATCAAAACACAACCTTGTTTTTGTGTCCCACTGTCCCTTTAAAATGTATTCAGTGGTGGCAATCTCCTGACCTGAGGAAACCTTGAGAAATCACATGCCTTTAACAATCATGTTCACGTTCAAGTATTAACAGTGTTAAGATCACTCTAAGTTGCAAACACGGGTTCAGTTTGGTAAGTAAAATGCCAAATCCTATGTAATGTAATTCTAAACTTCAAGTAGAATTAAATATTCTCTCCTTTCCAGCTGGCTGGAAACTGGTGTCAACCAAGGATGGGTGGTCAGTTTTTTATTTGCTTCCCTCTTCCCCCTCACCCATTGGCACCCTCTTCCAGGTCTCCTCAGATTGTCCACTCCTCACAGGCTCTTGCTGTTAGAGTCTCTCATCCTCCCTTTGCAAGAAGATTCAAAACAGCCCCTCTCTTGCATGGGTAGCACACATCTGGTTCACTGAAAACACATCGTTTGCCCCACACTCAATAGAAGTGGGCTGCAATCCAAACAGAATATGTTTCCCCTTCTCTGGATGAATCAGGCATCTTCTAATGATGCCTCTTAACCATAGGGAACGTATTTCAGGCTTCTGAATGATCCTATGGAAGCCACATCTCACTAGGCTTGAGATGAAGGAGGTAGCACCCTGACCGCTCCCCTCTTTGGGGTAAATAGGGACTGACAAGCAGCAACCGCACTCTGTAAAGACTGATCTTCCCCTCTCATCACTTTTTTTACATTCCTCAAGGGTTTTAACGTTATCTAAACTGGTTCTAGGTCATCTGTTGGGAAATTTCCTCCTCATAAGCTAACACATTAGAAATTCACATCTTTGTACTGTGATACCTTGGTCAAAATATACATTCTTAGGTCCAATTTCAAAGTCACGAACAGGGCTTCTGTCCTTGGAAGTCAGCTTGTTTGGTTCCGTCAGTTTACATGGAGGGAGCAGCACTTGTTAATGGCTTTACACCAGGATTAGCAGCTCAAGTTCTTCTCCCATAGCTGGGAGCACGGATGAATGACCCTGGCTGGGTGGGAACTGCAGTATATTAGAAGTTACCTGTCCAAAGAAATAGATGCCTCTTGGCCATTGTTAGTGCAATGATACCAGACATTCTAATTTTTCAAGAAAAGTGGAAAATGCAAATTTTTATATGCCATCTCCATTGTATAAATGTAGGCTTAAAATATTCTAAGAACTTTGTTCAGGCCTCACACTAAAAGATTAATGGGCTGGGTTCTGATAGAAGACCAGCAGTTTGTGATTTTTACAATTGGCTGTACCCTCAACTATACCCAGCTGTTCATGTTCTTGATGACTAGATCCTCAGGTGAGAGTAGGGCAACTGAGCAACTCCAACTCCCACTCTGTCCTGACAATAAAGCTCAAGGTAGAAATGGGGTGTTCTCTTCATATACAAATAATACACCCAGTTAAGACACTCTCAGTGCTAAGCTGGAAGAGGGTGGGATGGTGGATAAATGTACTTTTGTTGTTCATGATGGGAGCTATTTTTCACCTTCCTTGGGCATTTACAAACAGCCAGATGAATAAAACAAGCAGAACAGGGTCCCTTTAATCACACTAAACCTGGACTAAGCATACTCCTCTTCCTGCTTTGCTTTGACTTTTCAAATGTTGGTGGTGATATAAGTGTTGATGGTCATTATCTACCAGGGGGATTAATCCCCACTGGACAGTTGCATTTGCAACTTAAATTTAAAACATGTTTTTCCGATGCTTTGAACCAACAATCTCATGCTGCTGAATCTTAGGTGCCCTCCCAAGAACCTCAAATGGAATATTATATTATGTACAAAAACAGACTTCCCTATCATCACTACCACCCCCTCAACATACATACGCACACGTGTGCGCTTGGAGAAAAAGTGATATTAAAGCAACGCTGCATCAGCTGTGGGTACAATGGGTTCATTTTACTGCTGTCTCCTTTTGTCTGTTTGACATTTTTATAAAAAAAAATATTGAAAATGCAGTAGAAACTTGGTTATAACAAATAACTATCAATGTAATCAGAATATTAGATTATTGGGCATACAAAATTTTTTTATTTATAGTTAAACTCATGATACTATAATCACCTTGCCATGAAAATTGCACTGAATATCTAGTGTTGAATCATTACCCCAAAACAAATGCTTACATAACTACCCACTTTCTACTGGTTTACAATTCAATAGACACAGACACAAAGTTACTTAAATTTTATGTGTTTTGGTTTACTATTACTATAGACAAGAAGAACGGTTTAATGAATTTTTTCAAGGGTATGTCCTACTGTCCACCTAACATTTCATTGTTTTAAAATGCAGTATAGTGCCTGGGAGGAAGTAGGGACTCAAAAATGTTTATTAAATAAGAAGTGAATAAAAAAGTAGCTAAAACAGAGTACTAATACTATACATCGACTCCTTACTTTAGGTTAGTCTGAGCTTAGAGTGTAGGAAAGTGCATCTCGTGGTTATTGATTACATACTTTGAAAGTTACCATAAATACCACATACATATACACACATATATAATACAGACATTGAATATATGTAAAAAGACTTCTTTGCCAACTTAGTTTTAAAGAGTTAAATTTTGTTTAGGTGTATTTAATTACAATGTAAAATCAAATTGTTTGAAGTCCAAATTCCTAATCTTTACCACTGTGTGCTAATTTATAGAACTGAATTTGTAATCTTTGAGGAAACATTGCACGTTTGAATGACACATACCTAAACAATAAACTAAAATTTTATATCTTCATTTCTACTACATGGCTAGTAAGAATTTCTTCAAATTTGGGGTATTGAAGGGTAAGATATTTTTTATTAGAGTCAGAAAATAGAAAGGAGGAAACTCTAGCCGAAGTGTTATCACATTAAAAACAGACCCAGTCCTTTTGATTTTCTCTATTTTTTCCTTCAAGCAAATCAAAGATGCCTTACCTACTTTAAGAGATCAGACTGCCTGAGATCTGTTTCATTTAAGGACCAGACCATTTAGGAGGTACCAGAAATACATCTTCATTAGCAGCCACTTCAGGAAATAAGGAGATGCTTATGATAACATATTGTTTGAAAGCTATGAATAGTAGAGAAACTCAAGAAAGTCTGGTTAACAAGCATTGTAGAAGGGGATATACGTATTTGCTAAAGCCAAAACACTTTTTCCAGAAATATATTTTCCACTTTAAGAGAATAACTTGTATGTTCATAGTGAAACCACCAAGAGCCAGGAATTTTCCAATTCATTTGTCATTATAGGAAATGGTGTTCTTATTGCCATCCAAGAAATTTTGCTGATGGGCAATATTTTCTGCTGGACTGTGTCCCAGGAAATGGTCCTCTAATTTATTCAGGAAGAAAAACTTATGTATAAAATATCGGCCAAAAGCCGGTATCTTATTGGTCCTCGTTCAAAGATAGCATAAATAAGGCAAATATGGTCTCTGTTCAAAAGGGACAATAACACTCTATGATTTTTATGGCGTTCTCTTTCAAAGACTTCAAAGCCTCTGATAAATAACATGGCATAAGCCATTCCATAGACAGGAGACAGATAAGGGAAAAAATACCATTCTCCTTACTTCATGGGCATAAAATCTGAAAAGATGAAAAGAGAAGCAACTCCAAACCAGGCTTCTCTTCAGTTTAAAAAAAAAAAAAGCACCATATAAATCTAACAGAATGAATGCAACCACCATGTGCCTAATTTATGTAAAACTACTTATTTTCTTATTTACTCTGATAATTTTGGCAAAAACAAATTGTTTCCTTGAATTTCCATTTCCCCTGTAGCTACGTTCTCCAATCCAGCCTCCAGACTGCCTACCAAGGTTTCTAAAACACAATCTGGTTCTTTCATTATCTTAATTAAAATGGATCCACATGGTCTGCACTGAATTAACTAGAGGATCCACTGAGTAGCATTCTTCAATTTATGCCACTCTTCATTCATTCATTTATTCAATCAGTATCTCTCCCTACACTCTAATCATACTAAGGTGCTCAATATTACTTGCACAATGTGATATACTTCTTTCATTTCTTATTCCATTTCTCCTACTGGAAATGTTTTTACTCTGTTCATCTGACAAAAGAAAATTCTAATTCATATCAAGATGAAATTCACACATTTTGCACTTTGAGAATCAATTCTTGAATATTTTATCTGAGAAAATAAATCATTTCTTCCTCTGTGCTTCCGTAACAATTTATTCAGACCATCATTAAAATACATATTCCATTATAATTAGTTGAATGTGTTTGTTTCTTTCACTGGATGTCAGGGACCATGGCTTATTCATATCTGCAACTTACTGCACCCAGAATGTTGCCTGGAAACTCAATGGGCATTTGTTAAATTGAAATAAATTAGATACAGATACTTATAGAATCCACTATTTCTTCAACACTGAGATTTTTGACATCAGTAGTGTGTCTTCATCTCTGTACTAGGAGGTGTGAGCATTCATGGCATATAAAGGAGAGAGGTCTTAACTTGGAATTGCTTATAATTAGAAGGGAAGACAAGTAGATATCAATAATGCAATTCTACATCCAATGTAGTAGTTATGTTGAAACCTGATTCAAATAGAGGCCCTGTTCTTACTATTATTCCACATTACCAATTAAGAAATTTTATATTCTTCTGAGGCTAACATCATTCTTTCTAAATTAATTCTCCATTTGTAGCAAATGAAATATTTCCCCAGTTTTAGCACCTATATTGAGGTTCTCTGTTTCAAATAATGTTGGTTATCAATATGGATGCTGTGACTTATATATGTGCCTCTTACTGATGAATTCAGAGAGTGAGGCAGTATTAACCTTTTTTACTATAATTGCTCTGAGGCACTGAGATGTTTCTAAGAGCACAAAGCTACAAATCAAACAATTTTGAATCTCTAAATGAATCTTCATACCCAGACTACTAAATTTTACTCATTCCATCAAAGAGGGATGGATGATTTCAGGCCTTGAGAGTGGTTGTGACTTTATAACTGAGTCACTCTTTAAAACAAGTTTTCAATGATGAATAGGACAAATACTTTTGTAAAACTCGTTGATTCCTCAATGACTATCCTGTGGAAATCTGTTCTAAAGTAATTCTGATCTGCATGCAAATACTGTATGTGGTATACAGTCGAAAGTAAAGTAAATGGGCTAATATGACCTTTCTTTGAGATGCATATGGGACAACTGATAGAATTAATTGAACTTTCTAAACTCTATAGAGTGACTTATGTTACTAAGGATCTCTGGCTTTAATGCTGAGCTTTATTTGTCAAAAGGCCAATGAAATAACCATACTGAATCCAAAGCATTCCAGGTCATTTCTGTAAGAAAGCACACAATCTGCTGCTGTGGTATATAAGGAAGTTTGGCCCATTTACCTTTAGATATAAACAATAGAATTTCCTTAGATAAATGTGATGCAATGTGAGTTATATGCTCTGATATGTAAAGAATGGTTAATTATAGAAGCCAACAAGTTCTAGGAGAAATATCATTTGGAACATCAATATATGGGCTACATGCCAAATGAAATTTTTACTCTGCTAGAACATGCTTAGGTCTCAATATAAGGAAGGAAAAATAAAATGGTATGTACAACTGTGCAGGAACTTTACATTTCAGAGACACGATAGGAAAAGAAACACATCTCAAGAGACAACTTCAGAAAAAGGGGTGATTTCTGAGTCTTTCCAAATTTCCAGAAGACTGTGAGACAAATTTTTTCTACAAATACAAAATTCACTGAGGATCTCAGGAAGAGGCAATGAAGCAGCTTGGAGGAGGAATTCTCAGTCTGCTCAGTAAATCTGCTAAGTTTGTAAATCTACTGAGGTCTCCAGAACATGTGTAGCCCATTCTAGATCTAGTAAACAGAATGATAGAATGTCTTTTATATATTTATTTTTGCATTAATTTAGAAGAAGACACAGATGCAATAAGAGTCCCACTTATGCACATACCTTTAATATTGTCTTTCGGCTCAAATGAGACAGAGTTGTAATAGCAAAAAACAGTTCATTTTTACTAAGTATGTATCACTTACTCTTCATATATGTTAACTACTCGAACATTCTCATGGGGAAACATGGATACTTATAACTGCTCATAAGAAAAAGCATGTTTTACATAAATTATTACACTAAAGAAGACATAAGGAACACAAGAGGATGCATTTGGAATCAAAGAACATAATATATTTTGTATCTTTCATAATTTTTCTATAGAGCAGTACAAGCAAGAAATTGTTTCTCAGCTCTTCCCTCTCAGTGATTGATTTGAAAATAAGTTTAGCTTGCCTCAGTGCTGGTCACAGTTATTTGCAGGGTTTTTCTTATGTCATAGCCTTAAAAGGTGCTAAAATTGATTTCCTTCTATGCAAAGATTATTTTGGTACATTTCACATGTATCCCAACCTCCAGTGACATTTAGTTATCATTAAATGACTACAGTGAATGGAAAATAAGAAAGGGGAAACATTCCAGTTCTTATGTATTCACTCAGAAGTCTTCAACTCCTTTAGAACCAGGAATCATTTTCTCCATTAACAGAACAATAGCATTCTTAGGCTTGAAAAATAAAAAATATATAGATCTTTAGCAAGAGAGTTGGAAAGCTACAGTATTTCTGAAACAAGGTATCATTAATTATACATTCCATCTCAAACTCCATGCCAATTTTCTCCTTGACAAACTACAGATAGATATTTCTTAGCTCAATATTTTATATAAGAAATAATAGATTTGGGGCAAGATTATCCTATAAAAGACCAATGTTACAAACTTGGTTGAATCTTGTCCTTGTGACCAAGTCTATCCAGAATGACATACTTTGGTAGAGTTTTACTCAGCCTTTTACTTTGGGCAAAAACTAATGGTCAATATCTGCTAGGTGATTTCCTGGTACTGGTCCTGGTGCTCTATACAGATCTGCTGGTAAAGCCATAGCTCTTTTGGGAGAATAAAGATTGGGAGAAATGGCCTACTAGCTAATCAAATAATTTTAAAGAACAGAAAATCTTTCTGTGTTTTAATTCCACCCATTTTCTTTTTACACATTTCATTGGTTTGTTTGATCACTACAAATATGTCTGATATTGAGACTAGAATGTTCCTTCTATATGCTTACACCATGATTATGACTATCAGGACTCTTAAGGGGAAATTGGTTCTGCTTATGAACTATTATTATCAAAGATTGCTTAAAATCATTTACTTTAAAACCAAAATTATTTGGGTCAGTTATCTTTCAAAATGTAACTGATCCTATCAACACCATATAACAAGATAATTTAGCTAGTTACACATTCACTCGTAACTAATTCATCCTGGCAGATTCACCAAGGAAATTAGTTTCTTAAAACCAGAGGTTCCATCAGTGCATTTGCTGAGATATTTTCTTTTTCTATAGCCATAGTGGGTGGCTGGTAACTTATGTTTTGAAAATGTTCCAATCTAAATCACCTAGGTCACACTGCATGGTGAAGAACTTTAGAGACTTAATAATTCGTTTGTTCACATGCTGAAAAAGACTCAGAAACTGTTTCTCAAGTAAACTCGGACCCACCTATTCTATTGGCCCACCTCAATGTGGAAATTGGGTGGCCATCTATTCAAGAAGTAGTGTTGGTTTTTGATCTGGTTTTCATAAAAGGTTGTCAACCCTCCTGCTCAGTTAGTTAATTTTTAAAATACAGAGTCTGTCCTTAATCAGTAACAAAGAATTATTTATTGCCAGAGAACATACTTTCAAACTGTTTGCTAGCTAACTTCTCTCAGAAGCCATTTGAAAGGAATTTCATTTCTGGAGATTGTTTTGAAAAAAATGAAGTGTATGTCTCTCTCTCTAGACATCCTAATTTTTAACCCCTGAATCATGCTGTGCTATTTACTTAGCCTCTGACAAGATATTTCCTTTGTTGTACTTTGACATTATCCCTTGGCTTACATTAATAGATGCCCTAAAAATGCTTTATGAAATGGACTACTACAGTTACTCAATAATGCTATTAAAATGTCAGCCACTACATAAACCAGAATCCCCTATATAAAGACCCACTCAAGGCATGGGCCTTTGTGCTTGACCTTACAAACAACTAGTATGTCCTCTCCTTAAGTGATCATATGATTCCTATAAACTAATCACAGCTCCTTTTGCTTCAACTGCCAAGGAGCTCAGAGTTAAATTTATTAATGAAAGTATGTTATTATTAAAGTCTTTATATGCATTCCTTAATTCTAAATTTTCTATGAGTTTGCTTTTGTCTTCTACATTTTTCATGGCCTTGGCTTTATAATTTATGCATATATTTTTGGGTTTTGTGTATATCATTGAAAGATATCCCAAAACATTTTGTAAAAAAAAATGGGTTCTAGCTAAAGAGAAATAAAATAATCAGATATCCCACTATATTTTAAGATACTGAAAAAGATATAAGTGTGGGGGGGAAGGTTAGTTAAAGTGGTAATGGAAAAATCACTAGAGCACTAAAGGTGAGTAAAATGAAGGTAGTAATTACTGAAATTAGAAGTAAAGAATATGAGGATATTACATAGTGAGATCTAAGGAGACTCTGGCAACAAGATGAAAATAAATACAGATTAAATGTAGTAAGTAAATGGAAAGAAATGTAAACTAAAAGGCAGAAGTCTGCAGGCAGGAGAAGAAAAAATTGAATACTTTGACACACACAGCAGCAACAAAACCATTCAAGTAACGTACCAACTGAACAATGCACACTGCACCTGTGCATCATCTGTGCCATATTCTGGGAACCAAAACCAGATCAGGTCACCATCTTTCATGCCATCGTGTACATAGGTTCATTATGTATATTTTAATGAATGTTGTATTCACAACAGTTCTCAACACATCACCAAACATTTAAAATCCAGTTGTTACAAAGTTACTCTTACCTAATATTCTCAAATCTATGAATTCACTTAGTTAATCAATAAATTCAAATTCAATAAACATACTTTTCCTCTTGGAATGCTTTGAAAAGTAACCTCTAGCATCAAATTCAGAAGAACGAGGCAGGGTTGGTGGAGGAGACCACAGAGGGAAGAGTGGTGATGAGCCCTTCACAAGTCTGATTGAGGGAGCTGGTGCTTCGTTTTCCTATGTTCTTCCCAAACAATGCATTTGCATTTCCCTTTACCCTCTCAGTAGTTTACTTTCACCAAGCCTTTCAGCAAGACCTTGAATTACTAGAACAGTGCTTGTCAAGTGTGGTCCCTTGACCAGCAGCAATAGTGTCATCTGGGAACACATTACAAAGGCAAATTCTGGAGCTCTACCCCAGACCTACTGAATCAGAAATTCTGGGAGTAGGGCTCTTGCAATCTGTGTTACAATGGACCCTCGAGGTGTTCATAATGCATGATCAAGTTTCAGGACCCGTGGACCAGAGGAACACATGGATATAAGGAGATGTCTGCTCATTCACAGTTATTAAATGTGAGGTGATAATAACAGGAATAGAGGCAGAGTTAGAAAAGGAGGATAGAAAACTATAGAAAAAGAAAATAAGCAAGTGACATCTTGCCATTTGCTTGTTCCAGAGGCTCAAATGAATATTTCAGTGTTCATATTTTAATTTTTTAAAATTTACTTTTTGTACATTTTTGTCTATGCTGTTCTTCATACTTGGTTTGTCTGAAAAGAGAAAGTCCAACACTAGGTTTACTGGGCAAAACTGGTACTAAGACTTCACATACTTTAGACTTTCTTAACTCATTATCCTCATACAGAGAGCATAACTCACCTTCAATTCCTAAATCATACTGCAAATGATCAAGTTTCCTCTTAGCTTTAACTCCATACAGGGATCAACATCACCAGTGCAATTCCATCACTCTTGAGGTAAGACTCTGCAGCTGTTAAAACAGTGCATGCCCTGTAACAACACGCCAGCGTAGGGCAGGAAGCAAAGAAGGATTCTATTTCTAATTGAACCTCTGGTGGGAATTGAAATACGTGGTGTTTGATTTCTTGTACTAGAATTCATCTGCTTATCATAAACTTTTCAGTGGCACCCTTTCTCTCACCCTCCTCCTTTCTGTCACTCTTAAATACTTCCACCCCCTCAATTATTCCTTAACTTTGGTCTTTCAATAACTGGATCTGGTGCTATCTTTTCTGAAAGCAGGTACCTTCACTATTGAAATGTCTCCACACCGTTAAGGGGAGGAAATTTGCAACCTGCTCCCTTATCAGTAGAGATGATTTAGAGAAAAACAATGAAGATAGTTCTAAAAAGAATGGATTATATATGGATTATTTGGCCTGAATGAGCGAAGATTAATGAGTGGATTGACCACATAATTCCCAGATTTAAAATCTGGGAAACTTTTCAGAGCAAAGGGAGGGAGTGGCTATTATAGATTTTGCCAAGACAACTGACCCATGCTGGGACCGTTTTGGGCAAACCAGGAACATGCTCGATCTATTCATTGGAGACTTTTTGGCTGACTTCAAGTATATGAGGGATTTTAATGAGAAAAATATTTATCGTTTACTCTCCGTATCCATGGAAAACCGAATAAGAATAAAAGCAGGACATATTTTTTTGTGTATTTATAAGTTTATTGAGGACCCTGCTATCACTGGGCTCATTATCTACTTATTAAACATATGATTATATAAATTTAAACTTTCATTGTCCAGTTATTAGTTACATAATTAGATCATCTTGACTTTCAAAATGTTAATAGTAAAAATAGATACTGTGGGAGGTGTAGAGTTGCCATTCATGGGGACTCACTGACTCTGTGCATAACTAACTGTCCTGAAACCCACTAGAAGCTCAATTTGTTTTTGGGTATCATACTAAAATTATGCAGTTATAAAGTTCTCTGAAAGCAAAAAACTAAGATGCTCTTTCCAGATTCCTTCCTAACATACTATACAGTTCAAAATATCTCTTTAGTTATTTGGAGGTTTTCCATATATAACAATTCTCTCAACTTGTCTGTACACTGCCAAGGGTCGGATTATAGAAAGCCATTCAAGAAAGTGTAGACAAAGCAGTTCCACATCGTTTTGTTGGTATTCTTTTTATAAATATTTTGCTCTCTGTAGACATTTTTCCTTTGAAGCACTCAAAATCTCTACACACTGCAAAACCTGGCATTTATCTGATGGGTCACATTTAATAATGAGATTTGACATTATCAGATTTAATCATGAAATCTGACACTATTAGAATCCTGGCTTTCAGAAGCAAGAGTTACTATAACATATTTGGATGGATGAAAGAAAGGAAGGAAGGAAGGGAGAGAAGGAGCGAGGGAAGGAGAGGGGGAGGAAGGAAGGAAGGGAGGAGGGAGGAAGGAAGGAAGGGAGGAGGGAGGAAGGAAGAAAGGGAGGGAATATGGCAGGAAATTTTTCTCAAACAAAACTTCCCCAAAATATTTTATGTCTTTAAGAAGTACTAAAATATATTAATATATTTTATGTATGTTAATATATGTTATTATTTCTTCCAGATCTCTGATACAAGACAAAAATTTTAGAACTATGAATGATGGAGCACATACTCCCATAAAATGAGAAATATCAAGGCTTATTAATAAATTCTATCTCTACAAAAAATTAAGGTAATATAGCTGATTAATTTAGTGACTTCTAAATTTAAAAAAAATTTTAAATTATTGTCAAGAAGGAAAAATGAATTGTTAGTTCAGATTTTTTTTTCTTTTTGCCTCTTATTTGACCTAACATTGGATAGATACATCCTAAGAGTTGTCTCACACACAGCATGACCACCCATGCACTACTCTGTTATCTGTTAAATATATACTTCCCTCTTTTCTCATGATAGCATTGCATGCAACTCATGACTAGTGCCAAATAGTTAATACAGAGAAGTGGTTTCCAGGCAAAGTTCCTCACAGGGAGAGATCAATTCTGTCTGAGATGTTCTTGGAAGGCATTACGAAGAAGAGCTTTGCTGAATAGGGTACATTCTACAGAGTGACAAGGTTAGAAAAGTGGGATGTCATTGAGAAAACCAATTTTCCTGTAGTAGAGATTTAATTGGAGGTAATGGTAAGAGACAAAGCCAAACATTTATTGAGGTAAGACTTCCAGCCGAGGGGTTTGCATTTTATCTTCCGGGCTGAAGGAAGCACTGAAGGTTTGTGGAAGGGGATTTCAGGGTCTATGAGAATTAGACTGGTAGCAATGTACACAAGAGAATAATTTTGGGAACAGGTAAACAAGTATGGATTTTACTGGTCATCAGAGAGTGAGGTTAATGAGGATCTAAATTAGGGTATTGGTGATGGTAGTGGGTAAGAAAAGGATAAATGCAAAATATAGTATAAAAGAATAATCTAGGTGATATTATTACTGACTGAACATGAGGGTCTAATAAGAGGAGAGAATTTTAAAATTCTAAAGTATGAGTCTTCCTAAGATGATTGAGGTACCATTGATTGAAACAGGCAAGTTTGAAGAGGAAGCACACGGTGAAACATGGAAATGGTACGTGAAAGAAGAGTTTGATCTGAGTCATTGTAAATACATTGAGTTGATAGGAAATTCCAACAAAAATACTGAGTGAACAGTTGATGATGTGAACTGGTGGAGATGTGATGTTTGAAGCTGAGGAAATGGATCCGACCTTTGATATACAGATTTTGATATACAGAGCATATATGAAGGACTAAACATTCCCGGGGAAAAAGGATCCAGTAAAGGAAGCAGAGTAAAGAGAGAACTGTGAATAGCGTCAGGAAAAGAGAAAGCACGCTAGGTATTTCTAAAATGGAATTTAATACAGAGAATCAGTTGATATTAGATGGTTGCAAGAACAGAAAAGGGATTGCTGAGTTTGCACAGAGATTAATAACTGTAGGAAGCAGCTACTGCCCCTTGGGCTGGGAAAACAAAGGAAAAGAGGTGGTGATGTCAGAACCTTGAATTTGGATGAGGGGCCCAGAAATCCTGGTGTTTGGTCCTTTGGCGAAAGCTCCTTGAAGCTGGTTCTTAGATCTCTGGCCGGGCAGGTGCCAAGAACTCTGCGGAGGGGACACAGTTCAACAGGTGCCCAGAAGAATGTGCTCCAGTGTGTGAGGGAATACGGGAACATCTCATACTCCAGTCTTTAAAGGAAGCATGTTGTTACCAACAGGTGCTGGTAGTGGCAAAAGAAGCTGGAGGCTGCAGCCAGCTGTCCGCTGTTACTGGAACAATGCTGCTACCGACTGGAAAACCAGAAAGGAAACCCTCCTTCTCTCCCTTCACCTTCCAACCTCTCTCTAGGGCCCTCTACTGGCAGGGCCTAACAGAAGCCAACTGATAAGGCAGTCTGGGAAAAGTTATTTATAGAGCTCCATGCCCAGCCTTATAGAGCAGAGTAGAAAAAGGGGTCTTGAATTTGAGAGACAATAAGTAAATAATCAGCACATCTAGAGAGGAACATGTTACAGAAGCCTAAGGAAGAGTGAGGTTTCAATAAGAAAGGGGAGGAAAACTCCAACAAATGCTGGAAATAGGTCAAAGATAATGGACTAGGCAAAGACCTTTGCATTTAGTGATTAAATTAAATGAAATGTTCTTAAATAGCTAAGTGTTGGAGAAAATTCTCATAAAAAAACAGCGATTACTCTCAATGTCTTTGATTAACCTGTGTCAGTTTTCCCATTAAAGAACTTTAAAAATATTAAATTAAACTTTTATTATATCAATAGTAGATGATAATATTCCAAAATATTTGCAACAAAAACAAAAATGATGCATATTTTAAATGAAAGTATTAACAATGAAGTATGAAATATTTTTATTTTACCAAAATAGTACTGGCTTGCCCAAGAAATACAGTTATAAAATATATTAGTCTCTGTTTTTTTTATTGTCACCAATACATTTTTAGGAAATTCTTATTACATTCCTTCTGAGTCAGTGACAAGATAGGACTAGCCCACGCAGGAACCAGTGATTTAACATTATGTTAGGATGCTACGGGCACAGCAGTGCAGGCCTCAACGTGAAAGAGTGGCATAAAGAAAATTCTCTTTCTCCCTCCTGCAGAGAAGAGAATTCTATCCCACCATCATCTCTGCTCTTTCCCTTCCCCCCCTACAGAGCCTAAAAAATTTGCCTAGAATGTACATTCCACAGTCCTCTGAAGTATTATAGTAGTATTAATAAATTCCTTACATGACATTTGGACAAAAGCCAGTACTAGATACAAAAACTGAGGTGTCTTTCAGGTCTGAAATGGGTTTTTAAAAATTCTCCATGTTTAAGAAAAAGGAAAGCTAAATTTTGGTAGCTATAAGTGCAATGATTTTCATATTAAGTATTAGAAGACCAGCTTACGCTAAATACTGTGGTCATTCCGTGTTTATTTGCATGACAGAGCATGGAACTAGCAGCATATTTTGTTGCTGGAGCAGATCAGAGGTTAAAAGGTGTAAAATAATACATATCCATAGCATATCCATGGCAAGTAGAGCTGTGCCCTAGTTAATCAATATTGATTCCATAAGTCATATATAAGATAAAATGTACATATTTTTATATATAATAGTTACTATCCACTATTGCTGCATTGTACCATTTCTGAATAAATACTCAACCATATAAGCCAGGTAATATTATTCCCATTTGCCATATGAAGAAACAAAAGACAAAAGAAGACATTGTCCAAGCTCATATAGCTCTATGAAAGATTTAGAAAAAACTCTAATGTCCAAGTTCTTTCCACTGAGCTGTACTGCAAAAATGCCTATCTCCCACTTTACCCAAAACAGAGCAACTGATACTTCTGGTCTTCTGTTGTTCGCAATGCTGTGTGTGTACTAAGAGGTATCACTGACTTATCTGTTTAGAAAAATGATGCCCCTGTATTCCTGTTTTAGAACCATTCTGCCACCAGCTATATAGATACAGTCCAGCAATAGAAAGTCCTTCAGAAAGTTCAGGCTGAGCTATGATGGGGGAGATGACTGCTGCTGTGTGTGAGGAATCTGGCTCAAAAAATAAGAGAGGAGAGACCACTGATAGTTTTTAAAAAGAAGTAAAGTTTTCCATTGAAGCCAAGAATCTGGTATCAAGGGCATTGAGAACTTAATGTTGCATGGCTATGGACTATTTCTTTCAGAGTCATCAGGGAATCCCCACCAACTATCACAGTGCCTGGCATAGAGATCAACCAAATTTGTTGAATTAATGAGCTGAAAAGAGTCGACATGCCTTGAATTTCTAAAAACTGTTCGGAGATTCAAAGATAAGAAATTAAGACATCAAAGAATGGCACATTTTCCTGAAAGTTGTTCCTCAGGAAACTGCATTCCCAGCATATAAGAAGAAGCTGATGGCTGGGCAAGGATTTGTAATCATGAGGGTTTTTCCTGAGCTTGTATATTTCTAAGGAAATCACATATATTCTTTAATCTCAGAGCAAACAAAGGTGTGGCTAAAAGTATAACACATATATGACTTGCACCCTCTCAAAAAGTGAAATATATATATATATATATATATATATATATATATATATATATATATATATTTCATGGATATATTCTGACTGAATGACCCAGTGAGAAACAGCTGTTTCTCCTATGATTGAGAGAACACATTTTGTTTTGAAAATATATTTTATTTTTAAGGCTCCTTTGGGATTTATTAGACTGAAAAAGTGGCAGGGGAGGGGGAATCTGAGTGTTTTTAAGGAATAAAAAATATTTTGGCAATATCCTCCAACATCTAAGATACCTGAAATTAGAATTGCTCTCAGAGGACCCAGATCTATCCATGCAGCCAAAACTCTGATCCTTAGCCAACTGCATGTATGCTGCACTGAGATCCAAAGTCAGTCCTACATTCCAGAACTACACTGTCTCTTAAAACAGCCTGAGTCTCCACCAGAGCAAATCACAGCAGCTGGGCACCAGGGATATCTGTTAGAATGTGCAAAGGCTGGAAAATACTATAATTTGAAGGTATGTTGACCAATATGGCTGAAACTCAGCATAAAATAATATACTACCAGGACTGTAAGAAACAAGCTTCAAAACAGAGCCATGAGACGCTGTCAAGTTACAGTTTTAAAAAATATTGTGGGTGAGTAATTGTGGCAAATGGTCCATGATTATGTTCAAGCACTAAGCTCTGGCCATTGATTGACAATAAAATGTATTTTAGTATATGTTAAACATCTATTACATGTTACACATTACACATATGACATATATATTATAGAGAAGGATTTACATCATCACCTTTCAAATGTATGTAGGTACAGTTGTGTTTAATATGATACAAATTCAGTTTTAAGTGTTACTGTATATAGAGTTACTTTTAAATTATTACACATCTTCCTGATCATTAGATATTAAAAGCGTAAAAAAAAATGGCAAAAGATGTGAAAAGTTTTTCTTTGTGTGTGTGTGAGATCTCTCTATATGTGGAATCTTGTTTTAATTGAGATATAATTTACATATATTTTGTATAAGTTTAGGTGTACAACAAAATGATTTGATATATGCATATATTGCAAAATGACTGCCAAAATAAGTTTAGTTAACATTTATCACCACATATAGTTAAAATTTTTTTATTGTGATGAAAACTTTTAAGATCTACTCTCTTAGCAACTTTCAAATATATAATACAGTACTCGTAACTACAGTCACCATGCTGTACATTACAAAAAATTATTTTGTATTAGTTTAGGTGTACAACATAATGATTTGATATATGTATATACTGCAAAATGATTGCCAAAATAAGTTTAGTTAACATCTATCACCACACATAGTTACAACTTTTTTTATTGTGATGAAAACTTTTAAGATCTACTCTCTCAGCAACTTTCAAATATATAATACAGTACTCTTAACTACAGTCACCATGCTGTACACTACAACCCCAGATTTATTTATAACTAGAAGTTTGTACCTTTTGATCACCTTCGCTCATTTTGCCAACCTCCCACCTCCTGCCTCGGGCAACCACCAATCTGTTCTCTGTATCCATGAGTTTGGGCTTTTTAGGTTGCATGTGTGAGATCCCACACTACTTGTCTTTCTCTGTCTGACTTAGTTCGCTTAGCATAATGCTCTCAAGGTCCCTTCTTATTGTCATGAATGGCAGGATTTCCATCTTTTATATGACTGAATAATATTCCTGTGTATGTACAATTATATATAATTTTCTTTATCTATTCATCCATTGATGGATATTTAGGTTGTTTCCATGTCTTGGCTATTGTAAATATTGCTGCAATGAGCATTCTTTAGATAAATACCCAGAAGTGGAACTGCTGGATCATGTGGTAGTTCTATTTTTAATTTTTTGTTTTCCATACTGTTTTCCATAGTGTCTGCACCAATTTACATTTCCACCAGCAGTGCACAAGTGTTCCCTTTTCTCCACATCTTTGCCAATACTTGTTATTTCTTGTCTTTTCATAATAGACATTCTAACAGATGTGAGGTGATACCTCATTGTGCTTTTGATTTGCATTTCCCTGATGATTAGTGATGTTGAGCACCTTTTCATGTACCTCTTAGTCCTTTGTATGTCTTCTTTGGAAAAAAGTGTGTTCCTCTGCCAATTTTTAAATCATTTTTTCTACTGAATTGTATGAGTTCTTCATATATTAACCCCTTATAAGATATATGATTTGCAAATATTTTCTCCCATTCTATAGGTTGCCTTTTCATTTTCTTGATGGTTGTGTGGAAAAGGTATCTAAATCTAAATAAACAGATTTTCCCTCGGTACTTTAAAGATATTTGTCTTTTATCTTCTGAGATCCATTGATGTTTCTAAGAAATACTCTGCCACTGTGATTGCTATCTATATGTAATCCGTCTTGACTCTCTAGTAGCCTTTAAAACGTTCCTCTTACTCTCTC
Organism: Balaenoptera ricei; assembly: GCF_028023285.1. Taxonomy (NCBI): domain Eukaryota; kingdom Metazoa; phylum Chordata; class Mammalia; order Artiodactyla; family Balaenopteridae; genus Balaenoptera; species Balaenoptera ricei. The sequence continues at coordinate 110,725,931 of NC_082643.1, forward strand.
TCCAAATGTTCTGCAGTTTCTGTGATGTTTTTAAGGAATGAATTTGCATTTATTTATCTTACTAGAGACTTGATATGCTTTTACAATCAAAGGGGACTCAAAATATTTTTACAATTCCTAAAAACTTGGAACCATCACATCAGGACTTTTTTCTCTCTCCCATTCTCCCCTGGGACTCCTTTTAGACACATAGCAGAGCTTCTCATTTTGTCTTCCCTGAAGATAATTTGTCTTTTTTTTTTTTTTTAGGACAAATCATAATTTGTCTTTTTAAAAAAATATCTGAGCTGCATTCTGAATGGCTTCTTCAGATTTATCTTCTAATTCTCTGGTTATCTATATCAATCAATGCTTTAACTGATCCACTGAGTTTTTATTATTTCAATCCTACACTTTTAGCTACCAAAATCATATTTGATGCTTTTTACAATCTTCTTGTTCATTTTATCATATAGTCTTAAAATTTTCTTATGGATCTTACTGAATTCCTTTTATCCTCTGATCTTTTAAATATGTTTGCTTTAAAGTCCCTTTCAGAATGGATTCTGGTTTTTCTAGTTTCTCAAGTACAAATACTGCCATTTGTTGTATGTGTGCCTTTTCTCTCTTGGCAATGAATTTCCTCATGGACTTTGTAATTTTTTTCTATAAGCTATCAATAGTGAGGATTATTTTAGATAAGAAAAATGAGTCCTGAATTGAAACACTCAGCTATTTTATTTATCAAAAAAAGTAAATATTGACTTCTGGTTTCAGCTATGACATGATTTCAGCTTGGAAGTAATCATTCCAGGCCAGAAAAAAAGCTAAAAAAGATGAAAACTACTAGAGCTCATCAATGAATTCAGTAAAGTTGTAGGATACAAAATTAATACACAGAAATCCGTTGCATTTCTATACACTAACAACAGAAGATTAGAAAGAGAAATTAAAGAAAAATCCCATTTACCACTGCATCAACAATAATAAAATATCTAGGAGGCAAAATACCTGTACCCTGAAAACTATAAGATGCTGATGAAAGAAATCAAAGATGACAAAAACAAATGGAAAGAAATACCATGTTCTTTGATTGGAAGAATGAATATTGTTAAAATGACTCTACTACCCAAGCCAACCTATAGAGTCAATGCAATCTCTATCAAATTACCAATGGCACATTTCACAGAATTAGAACAAAAAATTTTAAAATTTATATGGAGACACAAAAGACCCTGAATAGCCAAAGCAACCTGGAGAAAGAAAAACAGAGCTGGAGAAATCAGGATCCATGACTTCAGACTATACTACATAACCACAGTCATCAAAAAAGTATGGTACTGGCACAAAAACAGAAATATAGATCAATGGAACAGGAGAGAAGTCTATGGTCAATTAATCTACAACAAAAGAGGCAAGACTATACAATGGAGAAAAGACAGTCTCTTCAATAAATGGTGCTGGGAAAACTGGATAGCTACATGCAAAAAAAGAAATTAGAACATTTTTTAACGACATACACAAAAATAAACTCAAAATGGATTAAAGACCTAAATGTAAAACTGCACACTATAAAACTCTTAGAGGCAAATGTAGGTAGAACACTCTTTGACATAAATCACAGCAATGTCTTTTTTGATCCATTGCCTAGAGTAACAGAAATAAAAACAAAAATAAACAAATGGGGCCTAATTAAACACAAAAGCTTTTGCACAGCAAAGGAAACCATAAACAAAACTAACTGACAACTCACAGAATGGGAGAAAATATTTGCAAACAATACGATCAACAAGGAATTAATCTCCAAAATTTACAAACAGCTCATGTGGCTCAATATCAAAACAACCCAATCAAAAAATGGGTAGAAGACCTAAAAAGACACTTCTCCAAAGAAGACATACAGATGGCCAAAAGGTACATGAAAAGATGCTCAACATCATTAATTATTAGAGAAATGCAAATCAAAACTACAGTGAGATATCACCTCACACCAGTCAGAATGGCCATCACCAAAAAGTCTACAAACAATAAATGGTGGAGAAAAGGGAAAATTCCTACACTGTTGGTGGGAATGTAAATTGGTACAGCCACTATGGAGAACAGTATGAAGGTTCCTTAAGAAACTAAAAATAGCGCTACCATATTCCAGCAATAGGCTCACTCCTGGGCATATATGCAGAGAAAAACATGGTCCAAAAGGATATATACACCCCAATGTTCATTGCAGTGCTGTTTACAATAGCCAAAACACAGAAGCAACCTAAATGTCCATCAACAGACGAAGGGATAAAGAAGATTTGGTACATATATACAAAGGAATATTACTCAGCCATTAAAAAGAATGAAATAGGGACTTCCCTGGTGACACAGTGGTTAAGAATCCGCCTGCCAATGCAGGGGACATGGGTTTGATCCCTGGTCTGGGGAGATCCCACATGCCATGGAGCAACTAAGCGCGTGTGCCACAACTACTGAGCCTGCGTGCCACAACTACTGAAGCCTGTGTGCCTAGAGCCTGTGCTCCACAACAAGAGAAGCCAGCGCAATGAGAAGCCCACGCACCGCAACGCAGAGTAACTCCCGCTCGCCGCAACTGGAGAAAGGCTGAGTGCAACAACGAAGACCCAACGCAGCCAAAAATAAATTAATTAATTAATTAATTTAAAAAATTTTTAAAAGGAATGAAATAATGACATTTGCAGCAACATGGATGGACCTGGAGAATATCATAATTAAGTGACGTCAGACAGAGAAAGACAAATACCATATGATATTGTTTATATGCAGCATCTAAAAAAAAATGATACAAACTTATTTACAAAACAGAAACAGACTCACAGACTTAGAGAATGAACTTATCGTTACTGGGGGTGGGGGCCGGGTGGGGGGAGAAGTGGGGAAAGGGATAGATTGGGAGTTTGGGATTGACATATACACACTGCTATATTTAAAATAGATAACCAACAAAGACCCACTGTATAGCAGAGGGAACTTTGCACAATACTCTGTAATAACTTAAATTGGAAAAGAAATTGAAAAAGAATAGATACAAGTATATATATAACTGAATCACTTTGCTGTACACCTGAAACTAACACATCACTGTTAATCAAATATACTCCAACATAAAATTAAAAAAAAAAAAAATCAATGACTTTTCCTGGACACATAAGAGAATTGATATCACAGGGCTAACCTCTACCTCCATATTGAGAAACACATGCAAATATAGAGAAAAACAGCTGAGATTAACTCAGCTAAAGCAAAAGCCACTGGATCCATAAACTGGTAGGAGAACTTAAATGTTTATTTGATTAACTGCTTGGAGTGTAGACCACCTTGAGAACAAGAAAATCCTAGAGCTTGTAGTCTTGGTAGGGGTGCAGGAACCCTTTCTTGGGTTTTACCTCCAGGAACAATACCATGTTCTCATGGTAAACAGCCAAGAAAAATAATCTTTTATCTTTGGAAAAATGAGGAGAAAAGTAACAATTTGAAATAATTCCAGTGTATTCTCCGTATCAAAGGCCTACTCTCAAGTGAAAAAGACTTTATCACCCTGCCCACCACAGGGACAAGACCCAGCTCCACTCACCAGTGGCCAGGTAACAGTCCCTCCCACCAGGAAGCTTGCACAAGCCTCTTAGACAGCCTCATCCACCAGGGGGCAGACAGCAGACGCAAGAAGAACTACAACCCTGCAGCCAGCAAACGGAAACTGCAATCACAGAAATTTAGACAAAATGAGAATGCAGAGGAATATGTCCTAGTTGAAGGAACAAGATAAAATCCCAGAAGAACAACTAAGTGGAGATAGGTAATCTACCTGAAAAAAATTCAGAGTAATGATAGTAAAGATGATCCAAGATCTCAGAAAAAAAATGGAGGTACAGATTGAGAAAATACAAGAAATGTTTAACAAAGACCTAGAAGAATTAAAGAACAAGCAAACAGAGATGAACAATATAATAACTGAAATGAAAAATACACTAGAAGGAATCAATAGCAGAATAACAGGCAGAAGAATGGATAAGTGAGCTGGAAGAAGAATGGGGGAAATCACTGCCATGGAACAGAATAAAGAAAAAAGGATGCAAAGAAATGAGGATAGTCTACGAGACCTCTGGGACAATATTAAATGCACCAACATTCACAGTATATGGGTCGCAGAAGGAGAAGAGAGAGAGAAAGGACCTGAGAAAATATTTGAAGAGACAATAGCTGAAAACTTTCCTAACATGGGAAAGGAAACAGTCATCCAATTCAGGAAGCACACAGTCCCAGGAAGGATAAACCCAAAGAAAAACACGCTGAGACACGTAGTAATCAAATGGACAAAAATTAAAGACATAGAAAAAATATTAAAAGCAACAAGAGAAAAGCAACAAATAACGTACAAGGGAACCCCCGTAAGGTTATGAGCTGATTTCTCAGCAGAAACTCTGCAGGCCAGAAGACAGTGGCACGATATATTTCAAGTGATGAGAGGGAAGAACCTACATCCAAGAATACCCTAACTAGCAAGGCTCTCATTCAGATTCATCTGAGAAATCAAAAACTTTAAGACAAGCAAAAGCTAAGAGAATTCAGCACCACCAAACCAGCTCTACAACAAATGCTAAAGGAACTTCTCTAGGCAGGAAACACAAGAGAAGAAAAGGACCTATAAAACAAGCCCAAAACAGTTAAGAAAATGGTAACAGGAACATACATATTGATAATTACCTTAAATGTGAATGGATCAAATGCTCCAAACAAAAGACACAGGCTCACTGAATGGATACAAAAATAAGACCCGTATATAGGCTGTCTACAAGAGACCCACTTCAGGCCTAGGGACACATACAGACTGAAAGTGAGGGGATGGAAAAAGATATTGCATGCAAATGTAAATCAAAAGAAAGCTGGAGTAGCAATACTCATATCAGATAAAGTAGACTTTAAAATAAAGAATGTTACAAGAGACAAGGAAGGACACTATGTAATGATCCAGGGATCAATCCAAGAAGAAGATATAACAATTATAAATATATATGCACCCAACATAGGAGCACCTCAATACATAAGGCAAATGCTAACAGCTATAAAAGAGGAAATTGACAGTAACACAATAATAGTGGGGGACTTTAACACCTCACTTACACCAATGGACAGATCATCCAGACAGAAAAGTGATAAGGAAACACAAGCCTTAAATGACACAATAGACCAGATAGATTTAAAGGATATTTATAGGACATTACATAGGAAAACAGCAGATTTCACTTTCTTCTCAAGTGCACACGGAATATTCTCCAGGATAGATCACATCTTGGGTCACAAATCAAGCCTCAGTAAATTTAAGAAAACTGAAATCATATCAAGCATCTTTTCCAACCACAACGCCATGAGGTTAGAAATCAATTACAGGGAAAAAAAAGTAAAAAACACAAACACATGGAGGCTAAACAATACGGTACTAAGTAACCAAGAGATCACTGAAGAAATCAAAGAGGAAATCAAAAAATGCCTAGAGACAAATGATAATGAAAACACAACAATCCAAAACCTATGGGATGCAGCAAAAGCAGTTGTAAGAGGGAAGTTTATAGAGATACAGTACTATCTTAGGAAGCAAGAAAAACCTGAAATAAACAATCTAACCTCACACCTAAAGAACTAGAGAAAGAAGAACAAACAATACCTAAAGTTAGCAGAAGGAAAGAAATCATAAAGATCAGAGCAGAAATAAATGAAATAGAAACAAAGAAAACAAGAGCAAAGATCAATAAAACTAAAAGCTGGTTCTTTGAAAAGATAAACAAAATTGATAAACATTTAGCCAGACTCATCGAGGAAAAGAGGGAGAGGACTCAAATCAATAAAATTAGAAATGAAAAAGGAGAAGTTACAATGGACACTGCAGAAATACAAAGCATCATAAGAGACTATTACAAGCAACTCTATGCCAACAAAGTGGACGACCTGGAAGAAATGGACAAATTCTTAGAAAGGTATAACCTTCCAAGACTGAACCAGGAAGAAATAGAAAATATGAACAGACCAATCACAAGTAATGAAATTGAAACTGTGATTAAAAATCTTCCAACAGGGCTTTCCTGGTGGTGCAGTGGTTAAGAATCCGCCTGCCAATGCAGGGAACGCGGGTTCGAGCCCAGGTCCGGGAAGATCCCACACGCCACAGAGCAACTAAGCCTGTGTGCCACAACTACTGAGCCTGTGCACCTAGAGCCCGTGCTCTGCAACAAGAGAAGCCACCAAAATGAGAAGCCCGTGCACTGCAATGAGAAGCCCGCGCACCGCAACGAAGAGTAGCCCCAGCTGGCGCCAACTATAGAAAGTCCGTGCACAGCAAGGAAGACCCATTGCAGCCAAAAATAAATAAATAAATAAATAAACAAACAAACAAATAAATAAATAATCTACAAGGATGTACTGCACAACAAAGTGAATATAGCCAATATTTTATAATAACTATAAATGGAATATATATATTAAAAAAAAACTTCCAACAAACAAAAGTCCAGGACCAGATGGCTTCACAGGTGAATTCTATCAAACATTTAGAGAAGAGCTAACACCCATCCTTCTCAAACTCTTCCAAAAAATTGCAGAGGAAGGAACAGTCCCAAACTCATTCTACAAGGCCACCATCACCCTGATACCAAAACCAGACAAAGATACCACAAAAAATGAAAATTACAGACCAATATCACTGATGAATATAGATGCAAAAATCCTCAACAAAATACTAGCAAACAGAATCCAACAACACATTAAAAGGATCATACACCATGATCAAGTGGGATTTAACCCAGGGATGCAAGGATTCTTCAATATATGCAAAACAGTCAATATGATACACCATATTAACAAATTGAAGTATAAAAACCATATGATCATTTCAATAGATGCAGAAAAAGCTTTTGACAAAATTCAACACTGACTTATGATAAAAACTCTCCAGAATGTGGGCAGAGAGGGAACCTACCTCAAGATAATAAAGGCCATATATGACAAACCCACAGCAAACATCATTCTCAATGGTGAAAAACTGAAAGCATTTCCTCTAAGATCAGGAAGGAAACAAGGATGTCCACTCTCACCACTATTATTCAACATAGTTTTGGAAGTCCTAGCCACAGCAATCAGAGAAGACAAAGAAGTAAAAGGAATACAAATTGGAAAAGAAGAATTGAAAGTGTCACTGTTTGCAGAGGACATGATACTATATACATAGAGAATCCTAAAGATGCCACCAGAAAACTACTAGAGCTAATCAATGAATTTGGTAAAGTTGCAGGATAGAAAATTAATGCACAGAAATCTCTTGCATCCCTATACACTAATGAATAAAAATCTGAAAGAGAAATTAAGGAAACACTCCCATTCACCATTGCAACAAAAAGAATAAAATACCTAGGAATAAACCTACCTAGGGAGACAAAAGACCTGTATGCAGAAAACTATAAGACACTGATGAAAGAAATTAAAGATGATACCAACAGATGGAGTGATATACCATGTTCTTGGATTGGAAGAATCAATATTGTGAAAATGACTATACTACCTGAATCAATCTACAGATTCAATGCACTCCCTATCAAATTACCAATGGCATTTTTCACGGAACTAGAACAAAAAATCTTAAAGTTTGTATGGAGACACAAAAGATCCCGAATAGCCAAAGCAGTCTTGAGGGAAAAAAATGGAGGTGGAAGAATCAGACTCCCTGACTTCAGACTATACTACAAAGCTACAGTAATCAAGACAATATGGTACTGGCACAAAAACAGAAACACAGATCAATGGAACAAGATAGAAAGCCCAGAGATAAACCCACGCACCTATGGTCAACTAATCTATGACAAAGGAGGCAAGGATGTACAATGGAGAAAAGACTGTCTCTTCAATAAGTGGTGCTGGGAAAACTGGACAGCTACATGTAAAAGAATGAAATTAGAACACTCCCTAACACCATACACAAAAATAAACTCAAAATGGATTCGAGACCTAAATGTAAGTAAGACCGGACACTATAAAACTCTTAGAGGAAAACATAGGAAGAACACTCTTTGACATAAATCACAGCAAGATCTTTTTTGATCCACCTCCTAGAGTAATGGAAATAAAAACAAAAGTAAACAAATGGGACCTAATGAAACTTCAAAGCTTTTGCACAGCAAAGGAAGCCATAAACAAGACGAAAAGACAACCCTCAGAATGGGAGAAAATATTTGCAAATGAATCAACAGACAAAGGATTAATCTCCAAAATATATAAACAGGTCATGCAGCTCAATATTAAAAAAACAAACAACCCAATCCAAAAATGGGCAGAAGACCTAAATAGACATTTCTCCAAAGAAGACATACAGATGGCCAAGAAGCACATGAAAAGCTGCTCAACATCACTAATTATTAGAGAAATGCAAATCAAAACTACAATGAGGTACCACCTCACACCAGTTAGAATGGGCATCATCAGAAAATCTACAAACAACAAATGCTGGAGAGGGTGTGGAGAAAACGGAACCCTGTTGAACTGTTGGTGGGAATGTAAATTGATACAGCCACTAGGGAGAACAGTATGGAGGTTCCTTAAAAAACTAAAAATAGAATTACCATATGATCCAGCAATCCCACTACTGGGCATATACCCAGAGAAAACCATAATTCAAAAAGACACATGCACCCCAGTGTTCACTGCAGCACTATTTACAATAGCCAGGTCATGGAAGCAACCTAAATGCCCATCAACAGATGAATGGATAAAGAAGAGGTGGTACATATATACAATGGAATATTACTCAGCCATAAAAAGGAAAGAAATTGGGTCATTTGTTGAGACGTGGATGGATCTAGAGACTGTCATACAGAGTGAAGTAAGTCAGAAAGAGAAAAACAAATATCGTATATTAAGGCATGTATGTGGAACCTAGAAAAATGGTACAGATGAACCGGTTTGCAGGGCAGAAGTTGAGACACAGATGTAGAGAACAAACGTATGGACACCAAGAGGGGAAAGCCGTGGGGTTGGGGATGGGGGTGGGGGTGTGATGAACTGGGCGATTGGGATTGACATGTATACACTGATGTGTATAAAACTGATGACTAATAAGAACCTGCTGAATAAAAAAATAAATAAAATTAAATTTAAAAATTAAAAAATAAAAATATAAAAAAATGAAAAAAAATCAGTGAATAGCAATATAAAAGAATAACTTTAGCTGTTGGCACAATAGCTGCTCTAACAAATTCCAATTAATTTAGAAATATATGTGTATCAAAATTACCCACAAGAAATGTATCAAAAGCCATTGTGTGTGAAACCAGTGGCCCCACTGACATGCATTATATGTGGTTAGTCGGCATTTGCTATATTATAATGTTGTGATAACCGACCTCCAAACCTCAGTGACTTACAACCAAGGTTTATTTCTCACTCATGTGGCATGTTGGCTATGAGGTAGCTGTGGCCCCAAGTCTTTATTCCCAAATCCAGGCAGAAAGAGTGGCCCCAATTTGGGAAATGCTTTTCTACAGGAAAAGAACAACGGCAGCATGATGTATGGCTCTGAAACGTCTGCTCAGATCCGGGATGTGTCCATTCTGCTCATATTCCATTTGTTACAACTAGTCACGTGGCCGACACTGATATTTGAGGGGGAAGAATATTTCTCCCAGAGGGAGGGGGTCCCTGTAAGCACCATATATTTTAAACAAGCAATTCAGTTATCACACAATAGATATACTATAAATAGACACAATTATGCCCAAAGTCTCATTTACCTACATACTCATTTTTATGAATAGCCTGAAAAAAGAAGTGGGAAGCCTGTTAAGAAATGTTTAAGTCACATGATGTAAAATGATATGGATGGAGAAGAGAATGGCATTTTTTAATAAATCTTGCATGTTAGAATGCTGCTGGTCACCAGAATGGACATTCAATGCTAGAGGAAAGGTGAATGGACTTCTAACATTTTCAACATGAAAGAATTCTCTTTGACCATAGGTCTAAGCCCAACTGCACCATTTACTAGGTATAAAACCTAGGAAATCACTACATTTACATTAAGCTGAGCTGTCTCAGATGCCAAAGTGCTGTGAAGGTGTTCACATATATGTCAGAAAAGATTGAGAGAGTGAGGAAAGGCTAAACAGAGAACTGAAGGAAAGAGATGTACTGATCTCAAATCTAATTTACTGCATAGAACAGCCACCCAGAGTGGGAAGGAAACTTCAGAGGGCCCCCGATGGCCTGGGTGGATTATCTCTTTGAGAGGATCTTTGGGTCTGTATTAACAATGTGATTGCCTGAGCATTGATTTCTTTGCCTTAGTAATAATAATTGCCATCAGTTTAGTGATGTGCAGAAGGAACAAACCATTTTAGCTACCTCACTTCCGTAAATTAGTAAATGTACTCCCTTAATGCAATTTTGCAGAGTATAGAGACGTCTACTAGTACCTAGTCTCCTCTGGACATTTAAATATAACAAAGTTTTCAAATCAAGAAAAAGGCGTGGAAGAAAACGAAAAACTATAAAGAAAAGTACCAGCCTTGGGGAAACTAACCCACAATACCCAAAAAACTACATCACCTGCTAAGTTAAGGATACGCCATTTGTAAGATATTAAGTTCACATACAAGTAAGCATTGGAGACATTATGACACAAAACTCAGTTTTCAAATAAATTGGGAGCCTGGGACATATTAACATTTTTAAAACCCTAAAACATAAAATGAGTTCACGAATCAAAATGAGTGCCAATAAATTCATAAAATATATTGGCAAGATGCCATTGCGTGGCTTGGTTATTTGTGTTTTCGTGTATAGACACAGGTGGAGAAATTTTTACCAAATAACAAAAGAAACAAAGGAAGAGTTTAAAGGGCAGTTCTTTCATTGAAAATAATCAAATTGTGCCAGACAGAACATCTTTATGGCTTCCTTCTACCAGCAAGTTACCTCTGGTTTGAGGTCTCCCTTTGGCTGGATCCTTTGACCAGTGTTAGATAAACTCTAGTTTGACACCTGAGTCCTTTGCTGGCGAGAAGCCTCACCTCTTCTCTCTTTACTTACTCTCTGTTCCCTCCTATTTCCCGCCCCCCCCCCCTTTCTCTTATGTTATTTCATTCCTTTCCTTCACCAAGGCTTTCAGTCTGTAAGGCTAAACATGAAGTCAGGGAGGTTTTGATAGTCTTTTTATAAGATTTTTCTAAAAATTGTTTACCTAAAAAGTTAAATTTTGGACAAATTTGAACTTTGCTATAGTTTAAAATTAGGAAGTCACTGGCTGAGTCTCAGAGCTCTTTTGCTGTGTAGAGATTTCTGTTCTATCCATGGTTAATGGATTTGGCCTTTGGTATTGTGTTCCAAAAGAGTCCAAATTTGGAAAACCTAGACACGTGTATATATATATATATATATATATGACTACAAATGTCTCTGCAGCTCCTCCAGGAAGCAATTACAAAAATATTTCCATGGTGATTGGATGCACCTGATTTTGATACAGCCCTACTTAAAGCTTGTTTTCAGGAAAAAAAAGACTGAGACCCACAGAGGCCCACTTTTCCCTGATATGCCTGTGTGTTTATAATGGATCAGAAAAAGTACGTAGTATGGATAAAACATTTCCTATTTGGATCCTTTTATAATCTCCTACAAATCTTCAGGAAAATGCTAAGCTGAAATCTCTGTCTTAAAGGACAAAGTGTCTCAATGGAAAATACCAAAACATAGATAGGAGGAATAATTTAAGGGACATGGGGGTCTCATTTGGTGAAAGAATATCTCTTCTATATCTCTTAATGTTATACTTTGTTGTCCTTTAGCAGAATTTGTTTGGAATTACTATCGTGATGACCCATTTACCATATTTTAAATACATTCTGTGTTAAGGACAGTGTGTACTATTCAGGAAACAAACTCAAGGATAAAAAAGCATATGGTAAACATATGCTGGTGTCATACGTGTTGGTGGTTTCACAAAATAAGTAATATATACGTGAGCCAAGCAGATTGTGACTAATGGTATGTGCTGTCCAGGCATTCCATGATTTTGCACTTTGTTTCTTCTATCAGTTGTCGAAATATTCTTGTAAGCCCCCATTGCATTTAAAAATATATTAACATTTAGACATCAGTTCAAACACCTTTTTTACGAAAAGAACTACTCTTTGAGAATGTAAACAAAAATCTACAATTTCACTTTTTGTGTGAGGTTTTCTTAAATATAAATAATAGCCACACCTGTTTTCAGAATTAATACTTTCACAAAACAAACAAAAGAAATCTTCTCAAATGTAAATACTTTTCAAAGAAACAAAGTGTACTGCAGTTAGAAAATCAAAATCCTTTACAATATATGAAACAGTCTTATTTAATTATTATACCTTCCAAGAACTAAAAAGAACTTCACTTTTTAAGAGGGCCCTTTTCATTTCAATGTCAAGCTTTATTTAACAGCATTAAGTGGTACTGGAATACTATCTGGTTTTTAAATAGTCATATCAATCTATTTCTTAGATTTGAAGGAAACAGGAAGACAAACATGTTAGATTTGTGTTATTTAATTTTTGTTTTCTTTCGAAATCTGAAAATTTTTACCTTTTTCAACTTGAGCAAAAGACTCAAAACTAAGAGAAATTAGAATAAAAGAGGTCTCTTGGGATATTTGTACATCTTCAATGAAGTTGAATGACACTGAAATTATATTTCTGAAACTTCAGAATATAATAATGCAAAAACATATACATCTAAGAATCACAAAAGCATTCAAAATATTAATTCCATAACTATTTAGCATATTTACTAGTCATTTCTAACACACATGAAAATGAATTAGGAATATATTTAAACTATCATTGTTAGAAACCAAAATATTGCTTTGACATAAAAGCACAAAAAATTAACTATTCCAATATTTACTTCGGGAAGTTTTGATAACAATTTTTTTGTATTTGTTTAGGAGAATGTTGTTGCCTTATCATTTCCTTCATAAATTATTATAACTTATCTAATTCCAACTTGATACTCTCTAATCAATCTTCCACACTTCTACCAAAGTCATATCAGGGTATGACTATGTCCTTCTGCTTAAATGGTTCTCCATTCTTTCAGGATAAAATTCAGCTTGCTGGAGCACACCACTCATGGGTTTACATCATCTGACTTCTGTCTCCATCTTATATTATTTCCTGTCATACCCCATACCCTTTCCCTACCTATTTGCTATTGCCCAAATGATCACTCTCACTCACCTTTTTATGTGTTTATTTGTTTACATGTCATTTCCTCAACCTAAAATATTCTTCCTTCTCATATTAACCAGATCTAATCCTCATAATATTTCAAGATTCAACTCAAGAATCATTTCCTCCTAGAAGTCTTTATGGACCACTTCTCCCTTCCCCTACTCAGAGGTCCATTTCCAATTACCAACTCCCTCACTGACATACACATAGCAAACTTTAAAATACAAAAAGCCAACAGATTGCAATGCAGAAAAATTAATTTCTGAATTAATCATTACCTAATGACAAATCTATTATTGCTTTGGTTTTCTTTTTGGGACTACCCAATATGCATGCATGTACACACACACACAGACACACAAATGTGACACCAGCACTGGTGTCAGAGGCCCAATGAGGAGCAAAGGCCAGCAGGTGAGCACTCAGTATAACTGTCCCGTTTCCACCATTTGTTAGAGATCCCCACCCTTAGTTTAGCCACTGAGATAAGGTTATTTCACTCTGACTTCCTTGGGTTACTATCCATTCTGCTTACTTATGGCCCCTTTTTTTTGGAGGTGATATTCTCTGATTAATACACAATCATCATTTTATACTATTGGATCTTAAACTCTCTTACAAATACCACCCCAGTTACTTTGTGATGGTTAGAATCACTACAACTCCTACTTTCCTTGTGAGAAACACCCATATAGACAACTTCATGATCTTCAAAGCTGCTCAAATCACTTTCTAAACATAATTAATCACTAATTCAGTTAGTATCAGACAAAGCGAAGTCTGATGCTACAGGTTCTGCTGCTAATTCACGTCTATTTTAACTTCTGGAGCATCAACTAAGTTCTGGAGATAAACTAGACTGTAAGAAGCAAAACCAGCTGCATTTCAATGTTGAGCTTACAGTTTTGCCAAAACAAATCCCCATTTTATAAAACTGTCATCTGATTATTTGAGAATCGGATGCAAGAATTAGGTTCAACACTGAAAGAAGAAAGTCCTCAACCAGTAGCGAAAATAATTTTCAACCCTGAAAGGTCCTACATACATAGTTTCAAGGTAAATAATACATTTTCACAGGCACACAGAATTAGCCCAAGGCCCCAACTGTGATTTACATTGGGTGGGAACAGTTAAGATGTAGCTATGGTCATGAAGAAAGAGGCTATCTGGAGGCCTACCTGTGTCAGCATCAGGCCACACAAGCCCTTCCTGACAATGCATGCCGGTGCTGACATACTTCTCCGTGACTGGCCCAACTACTCTTGTGGCCTGGAGTCAGACTGGCATCCCAGCTGAAAGTTTTAACAAGTACGGGAAAGAGGAGCTAAGCATTTGGAAGCACTTACTTGGTTTTTGTTTCTGGAGCAAAGCACTCTAGTACTCTGGGAAAGGAAGGAATGTGTCTTGTTTTTAGATAGCGAAGTGTTGAGATGCCAAGATGTGAAATGGAAAAAAAGATTAAGGCCTAGAAGAAAGTCAGTTTTAAGTGTCTGCCAAATAGAAATGAATTTGATCATCCTCTCTTACTTTCCATTTTGGTTTTGAATCTGACAGAAACTTTTTTGGTTAAGGAGGGATCTACCTAACTGAGCAAAAAATTGGGTGTTTTGGTTACAGAGAAGCTGACATAAAAGAGCTGAAAATTACTTTGCTATTTCTAAGTAATTATCCATGTATCACTATGTCATATCAAAAACCAACAGAGATGTTATTTTAGTATGGATTGATTTTATTTTTCTATTTAGGACTGAGTTTTCTTTGTAATCACTAAAAATTTAAAGATGAGGAAATAATAATTAATTGAATAACCTCACTTTCCTTCCCCTCGTTAACCTTGCCAAACTTTAACCAACAGTGTTCCTTGCTCACAAAATCCATAAAGATCCATAAAGAATTGTGTTTATTCACAGTGCAAAGATGCTTCATGAAATGCACAGCCTTGGCTCTACGTTTATTAAAACAATCTTCCTAAGTTTTAATCTTTTAAAGATTCCAGGCCCAAAAGAAAAAAAAAAAAAAGAATCTGATACATAAAGGATAATTTGAATACTCTTGAAATCACAAAAAAGGAAAATATCTTTAATTGCCTTTAGGAAGGATGGTTTACATTGCATTTAGAAAGGATGATTTTCACCTGTGGTAACTTTTATAAGCCATTTATATATCCATTCAACGTATATTTTCTGATTATTTTTTTACATTGGAAGTAAGTCTGGAAATGTTTTAAAGAGAAGACTAAAAAAGTATATAATCATCCCTAGAATTTTAGAATGTCGCCAACATTACAATTCTCCACATGACTTTATAATTTTATTTTTGCCATTCAGTTTTCTTCTTCCCCACAAGTAGAATCAGGTAAGTGGAGATAAGGGGCAGTGATACACATATTGATAGTGTTAGGCTTAAGAGATGAATGAAGATGGGAAGCTGTGGAGTGCTGAAGAAGAAAGCGATTCTTTTTCAGATCATGCTGCTTCTCAACCAGCAGAGCACCAGACAGAGGTAAAACACAAGTACGCTTGGAAGGAATAAACCACATTTTTGGACCATATTTCTTTTAGATAATTTTCACCTTCTCACCGAATCTACTTCCACAGCAATAATTAGTGCAACCAGCTTTACAAATAAGGAAACCAATTCCCAGAATCAGTAAAAGTCATAAAGCTATTAGGAGCCAAGACTCAATTTCCCGTGTGTTTTCTATTATGCCACGTTTTCTCATTATTCTATGTTTTTCTCAATGAAAGAATGATGACATCATAATGGAAATCAACACAGTTTTGAAGAAAGCTTCCAGTGTTCAAATCTGGAATGTTCTCTCAGAGTAACAACTGAATCCAGAACATTCTCTCACAGTAACAATTGAAATCCGTAAGGTCGTCTCAGAGTAACAGATCAAAACTCAGTAATAAGTGCTCTCAGTGCAATCTTGTTCCAAATACCTCTGAGCTAGCTAGAGAAATTAAGGACGGGGAAGAGCTAATCTGAGTCCTCCTAACCACGCAGGAGGGCAGATCAAAGTGAGCACTCAACAGCAGATACTTTAAAAAAGTGAAATGGGTTCTGCAGACAAAATAAGAAGTGACACTATTGTTCTCCCCCCATTTTCTCAACCTTTGTCCCAGCTGTCTTCTCCTATAGTAGATACCATGAAGATGACACTTTAGGGACCATGATTTGATAGCCCTGATGCTAAGGCTCTGGTCTAGTGAAAATTCAGAGGTCAGGTTGGATTTCTGCATCGTTAACATTCAAATAAAAGGGTCATGGTATACCAACTGCATCCACTCTGCCTTGAAACCAAGGCACACGCCCCTTGCACGCCTGCCAGGGCCTGTTCCTCACTGCTCCATCTCCTCCTGTCATATCAATTTCTCTTCAGATCGAATAAATCTTTCGCCTTTTACTAAAGACTTCCATGGAGAGGAACAAGTGAGGCTCACAGCAACTTTTTGAGGCCTTGCCCTGGCAAGGCTACTTACTGATGTCCAAACGAAAGAAGTATTGCGTTTTTTGCTTCTAATAGCAAAGCTACTTGCTGGTTTTTGCTAGTTTTTTAACATATGTGTGTATATTAAAGCAAGTAGGATTTTCTGGGAATCTGTGTACAAATAGGGTGCCCGGTTTCAGTCGAACTGGATCCCGCATGCATGCCGCAACTAAGAAGCCCACATGCGGCAACTAAGAAGCCCACATGCGGCAACTAAGACCCAGCGCAGCCTAAATAGATAAACAAATAAATAAGTGAATATTTTTTTAAAATGCTGAGTTTACTTCTCACTGGCTCATTTCCTACTCAGATCTGCTTATAGGAGGGAGGGTCTAAGCATTATTGATTCACCTACTTTTTCTTGCTTAGAGAGAGTTGTAACAGTACTAGGAATTAAAAGACCCTTGCAGCTAGGTCTTGATCAGTAAAACAGTACTCAAATTGTTTCCTCATAACAGAACATTCTAAGCCAAAACACTCAGTGTAGCTCTAACCACAGCAATATTCTTTAAAAATACCTTCCATACAAACTTACATAAAAGTAGAAATAGATCAATTACCTGTTGAGGCACTTTATGCAAAATGTGTCATCTCAGTTACTGCAAGAAAAAGGAAACAATCAAAGATCAGTAAATATCTAAACAATGAAAAGATCCGCTCTTAGGTAACTATCTCCAAAGAAGGCATTTTTTGGTTGCCAAAAGCCAATTACATCTCAAAAGTCCACCCAACCCGTGCAACGCAGAGACATTCACAGCAGCCGCAGGAAGTGTTTTGTATTATTGGAGGAAAGAAGAACTTTATGGAGGTTTGTACTAATGTTAACATAACTAAGCTAGAACTACGTTTCCCAGAATCCCTTCCCTGTATGTTTCTGGTGTAGACATGGCCAAAAGAGAAGTTTTTGTGAGATTTGAAAGGCTGAAGTGAAGCTGCAAATGTGAAGCTCAATGTGGGTTCCAGGTATCCCTGGAGGTTGTGAACTCCATCACCAATCTGCTGGCTCGGCTTGCTGGGAAGGGGCAGCAACTGCGCCTAGAGCTCCACCAGCTCCTACTGGCTCTCCTTCTGCTTCTCAGAGTCTGTCTCTCACTACTTCTATAAAGGACCTGCATTGTCAAGGTTGGAGAAAATGAGAGACAGAAGTTTGTCCTCATGGGTCCAGCATGTCCTCTCACATTCTATTTTTTCATCCTTTGCTTTGGGTCCAGCTTTTCTTTCTAACAGCTGACCACAACTTCAGACCACCACCAGACAGAGGGGCAGCAGCCTTACAGAAATTTAGTCACCAGCTGCCACAACTGCATAATGTCTATTCCCTGTAATAAATCCCCTAGTCCTATAAGAACTCACAGTGGTTCCACTTCCCTTATTGATCACTGACTGGTACAGAATCATGCCCAGGGAACAGGGAGGGACTGGACCCTCATCAAGGAACTGGTGAGGAGTCTCTGGCTGAATTTCATTACCCATGCTCCAGTGAAGTACCCCCCCGCCCTTTGAATCTTGAATCCTGTGACTCACTTTTGACTAAATGCATATGGCAGAAATGATGTTTCATGACTTCTGAGGCTAGATCATAGGAAACTTGCAGTTTCTGCCTGGTTTTCTTAGAAAACTCATACTGGGAGAAGACAGACACCGTGAAAGAAGTTTGACTACCCTGAGACTATAATGCTGTGAGAAATCCCAGTGACTTTACTGGTGTTCAAAAAAGGTAGATAAGGCAAATCACACCCATAATAGAATGGAGTTCCTGGGTGGACCTAGTCTTGTTGGGAAATACAAGCTATAACAGTGCATTCATCCGCACGTGTAATGACCTTGTCTCCCTAGTTCCTCATCTCTCTGTACTGTTGCTGGTATTCTTATGTTCAGTCTCTCTTCACTCCAATCCAATTACACATCACTACTAGATTTAGTCATCTACAAGTATCATTTATTTTATCATCTTACTATTAAATAACTCTTCAAAGGGCCCCATTATACATGGGGATAAAGTCTAAAATCTTTCATCCATCTTCCATCTCTATTTCCATCTCCATTTTCTACTACCTCCCAGAATGAATTTCCCCACTCCAGCCAAAGTAATTTTTTAATACCCCTAGTTATGTCATGGCATTACTGCCACCGTGCGTTTCGTTACCTACCCTCCCAAAGGAAGACTTACAATCTTCCTATTTACCTGCATGAGTTGTACCCATCCTTCAACATGCAACTTAAATACTACTTCTTCCATGAAGTTTTCCAGTTTCTCTCTTTTCTCTTTCTGTTACATTTATTATAGAAATCTTACTTATGTTTTTCTGTATATTTTGATTCCCCAGTTATATAATAATTATATTGAGGAAAGATACTGTGTGTTATTCATCTTCATATTTCTCCAAAGAAAAGCATTCGCTGGGTTGGTAAATTTGTTTATTTTCCTTCTTTTACCTTCTTCAAATAATGTACGTTAAGAGAAAATAAATTGTCTCAAACCATACTGAAGCAATCATACTGACAGCTTTCAATGAAATTGTTAGTAAAAGTATCACTAGCTCTGGTATTCACACTCAAAAGATAACTACGGAGTAATTTTACGTAATCTTTATAAGCATGAAAATCTCTTTTTAATTAAAAGTATTATGAACTCCTCTCATGTTAGTGATTGTACTTTTGACACAATGCATAAGAGAAAGATACTCTGCATTCCATGTCACTTTAAAATGAGTTTCTATTTTATTAATCCCAGTAGCATGCAAATAAAATTAAAAATCATATTACAAATCTCTTCGGCATATTTAGTCTATAGTTAATAATTGACATAATATAGATTTTTAAGGCACCTTGCAAAAACCTAATGTCCTCTAATTCTCCACTCTCCTGTTCTGCTTTTGACATCTCTTTAAGGGATTATTTTTGAATAATCATCACTGTCTAAATGTCACTCTAGAAAAGTTCAGTTTGGTTTGGCAAGACCCCAGATGCTGAGAACTAGAGGAGTGATTATGTGAGTTATAGTATGTCCATAAAATTAAGGTTATGGGCACAAAAATATCATATTAAAATAACAGGAAATTATTTTTATAATATTCCAAAAAAATTGTACATAAAGTATGAACAGAGATACAAAAGAAATGCATGGGAGAAATAGATTAAAGTGTTACATTTTCTTTGTATTTCTCAGTGAGAGTGTGGGTACTTATTTTTTAATCCATATTTTTACAGTTCTATAATGAATACACATTATGATTTTACTGGGAAAAAGTAATACATTTAATTTCTTAAAGGTCAGAAATATTACTTAAACATTCTTTGCTTTGTGGCTCTACCAACAACAATAATCATAGTCCCAGAAACTACTCATTCATTCGGACCTAACTCACCATTAAAGAAATTGCACTCACTAAACGTACTGCTTTATCTATAAAGTAATACTTTAAAAAGCTATATTACATACAGTATGTCAAGCACCAGGGGTTTTTAGTTCTATATTCTGTGATTTTGTGAACAAGCCTGTGTTTTACCTAGCAGTAGGCTTGACAACTTTAAGGCTTTGATCATATTCCCTCTTTGCTTTCATGTTTCTAGCCTAAACCATCCGAATTTCTTGAATCGATATTCATATAGAAACCCCTTGATCATTTTACTTATTGTTCTCTGGGACTCATCCAGCTCTATTTTGTCTGAGGAGTGGTGACCTGGAGAATTTATAGTATTCCAGTTCTTAGACAATTGTAAGATGATGCTTTCTGATTTGTTTCCAATTTTCTTCATGAGGCAGGCCACTGGGTTGGTGCCTTGGGGAGCAGACTACAATCATTTCTAGGTTGCTTTCCTAGGTTATAACCAATACCTTGAAGCCATCAGTTCTATACTTCTTCCCTTTAAATAGGCCTCTTACCTGTACATACACATTAAACCTCATCTGTCAGTTTTTTTACATTCACGTAATTGAGAATTTATCTGTAAGTTTATTTCCATGAGCCTAACATCTCTTACATTGATATTAACTTCAGTAGAGATTTTATTATTCAGACAATTTACTAAAATGTTAATAGTAATAAACCAAAGTAAAAAAGAAATTGTTAGAGAATTTCCCCACTATCATTCTCCACTTAGAGAAGTGCTTATTTATTCCTGCCCTTTGTTTCCTGTCTCTAAGTACTTAACTCACAATAAAAAAAAAAAAAAAAAAAAAACCCTCCACAATGCTGTGGTAACTATTGGAAAAGTTTTTTTCCTCTGTCATTTTGTCTTCTATTTAATAGTTTATTTTTACAGCGTGTATTGAAGTAATCTCAGCATGTATTACAGATTCTAACAACTTATCAGGCACCCTACTGAAAGTCATTTTTTATGCTCTCCTACTGAAAGCACTTAAATCCAAGGGACTCCAACTGAGACACTTTCATTGGCAACTTACATTTGATTATTAGAAAGCCTTTTCACCCATAACACAGCATGTTCTGAATCTCAGTGATTCTGGAATGAATTAAAGTACACTGGAATGAAATTCCTTCTCAACCTTCTCGTTATAGCTGCCTTTTTCTTTTTTGTTTGAGGTTTTATTCCTAAATGAAGTGTGAAGATTGTCTAGGGTTTAGAAAAGACATAGATGTAAGTATAGATGTAGTTATAGATATAAAAAAATAACTGGAGAGGAAATATTTTTCCAAGTCAATATTCAATTAAATTCCATCAAGTCTATGATCAAAATAATCTTGATTCACCATGTGGCAAGAAAGGGACAGTCCTAGTTCTACATTTCACTCTTTAAAAATTAAGAAGAGATTAACATTTTAAAAAGTGAGTGTTGAGCTTACATAGTACCTTACACAAAAATTAACCTTAGATATATAACAGACCTAATGTAAAACCTAAAACTATAAAATTTCTAAGTCAATCACAAGAGAAAAAAAATCTTTGTGAACTTGGATTAGGTGAAGATTTCTTAGGACACAAAAAGAAGTAAACACAAAAGAAAAAACTGATTTTGGAATTTATTAAAATTTAAAACTTCTGTGCTTCAAAACATACTGTCAAGAAAAAGAAAAGGGAAGACTGAAGCTGGGAGAAAATATCTGCAAAACAAATATTTGATAAAGAGCTTGTATCTAGAATACACAGAACTATTACAGCTCAGTAATAAAATAATCCAACTTTTTAAAATGAGAATATTTCAACAGACATCTCACCAAAGAAGAGACGGCAAATAACCATAAAAAGATGCTCAATATTAGTACTTATTAGGTAAATGCAAATTATAACCACAATTGGATATCACTACTCTCTAGGATGGCTGAGTTTGAAAGACTAACCGTACCAAGTATTGGCTTCTATGTGGAGCAAGTGAAATTCTCACACGCTGTTGATGGAAATGCAAAATGGTACAGCCACTCTGGAAAACTGATTGGCAGTTTCTTATAAAGTTAAATATACTTAACTGACTATATGACCCCAAAATCTCACTCCTAGGTGTTTACACAAAAGATGTAAAACCATATCCACACAGAGACTCGTGCACAGATATTGTATTAGTCTGCCCAGGCTGACATAATAAAATACCATAGACTGTGGGTGGCTTAAACAACAGAAATTTATTTCTCACAGGTCTTGAGGCTGGGATGTCCAAGATTAAGGTTCTGGCAAAGTAGATTTCATTCTGAGACCTCTTCTCTTGGCTTGGCAGCCGTCATTTTGTTGTGTACTCACATGACCTCTTCTTTTGGTGTGCTCAGTGGGGGAGAGACAGAGAGAGAGAGACAGAGAGAGAGAACTCTCTTCTTCATAAAAGGACACCATCTGTATGAACTCATTTAATCTTTATCACCTCCTCACAAGCCCTATCTCCAAATACAGTCACATTGTGTGGAGTTAGGGCTTCAACATATAAATTTGGGGGTGGGACACAAAAGTCAGTCCATAAAAGATATACAACCACTTTATTCAAAATAGTTAAAAATGGAAAGAACTCAAATATTAACTGGTGAATGAATAAGCAAACTGTGGTGTATCCATGTAATGGAATACTACTTGGTGGAATAAGTAAATTACTGATACATGCAAAAATATGGAGGAATCTCAAGAAAGAAGCCAGATCCAAAAGGCAAACACTATGTAGCTCTGTTTTTATGACATTCTGGAAAAGGCAAAACAATATTCAGGAATTAGATTAGTGTTGTTGGGGGCTAGTTATGGAAGAAAGGGATTGACTACAGAAGGGTACAAGGGACCTTTTGGGGATGATGAAAATACTCTATTTTTTCCTATGGTAGTGACAGAGTATATACTAATGTATACTTACATTATATTACATTACATTTACATAGTATAATTACATTATACTATGTAAACCCATCGAACTATACATTTAAAAATGTGAATTTTACTATATGCAAAACATACCTCAATAAACTTGGTTTCCATTTTTTAAAACATGGAAAATTGAGAACTCCAAGAAGCCTATGTATAATCCTCACAGCTCTAAACCATACCAGAAAGGCAGGTTTGGAGGCATTGTTCCTTAGGGGATCCCTTTTTCATTCAAAACGCATGTGCCAATTAACATGTAGCTGTCAGTCATATATAAATGAACAGCACAGTTCTCAAGAAACTCAATCAAGAAGCTCAGTTACTACTGGAGTAGAATTACTACATCACTACTATTTCCACCAAATAGTGGTGGGCTATCATTTTCACCAAATTACCGAGTATGAAAACAAAAGTAAAACGCTTGCCCGACATTTCCCCTCCCAAAATTTTCCTCCTTATACTTTGGATAGGAAAAATAGCTGGTATTTAATATTCAGAGTTGCTATGGACTGAACTGTATCTCCCCCACAAATTCATATGGTAAAGCCCTAACCCCTAGTGTGATGATATGCAGATGGGACCTTTGGAGAGTAATTAGGTTTAGATGAGTTCATAAGAATGAGGACCTCATAACGCTATTGGTGCCCTTATAAAAAGAGACACCAGAGAGGTTGTTTTGTCTAGCTCTCCACCACGTAAGGTCACAGGTAGAAGGTGGCCATCTGAAAGTCCAGAAGAGAGCCCTCACCGGGGAACCAAATTGGCTCCCAGTCTCCAGGACTGTGAGAAATAAAATTCCTATTGTTTAACTATCTAGTGTATTGTATCTTTTTTTAACATTTTTATTGGAGTATAATTGCTTTACAATGGTGTGTTAGTTTCTGCTTTATAACAAAGTGAATCAGTTATACATATACATATATCCCCATATCTCTTCCCTCTTGCATCTCCCTGCCTCCCACCCTCCCTATCCCACCCTTCTAGCTGGTCACAAAGCACTGAGCTGATCTCCCTGTGCTATGCCACTGCTTCCCACTAGCTATCTATTTTACATTTGGTAGTGTATATATGTCCATATATATAGTGTATTGTATTTTATTATGGCAGCCCAAGCTGTGTACTAGAGCCCTTTGGCTTTTAGAGTTTCAATAACTATAAGGAGACTTGGAGAGGCACTACAATGATCAAATACCTTGACTCAAGGAGAGACCTTCTGTAATTGACATTAAACTATGTTAACAAATGTACTGGGGTCAGGACATGTTCTCATTAGAATAGCATGCTAGAATAGTAAATATTAGAAATCATCAACTCCTGAAGATACCTGATGCAGTGGTGACCAGTATGGAATAGAGAAATCGGAGGGACAGGGAATGGGGGACAATAATTTTAGTATGTATACCACATTAGGCAATTTGATACTTAGGAAAACAGATGGGCTTTAGAGAAAAGAAAACCTGGATTCAAACCCTGGCCCTTTCTCTTGTAAGCTGTGTGGTCTTGAGCAAGTTATTTCAACTCTGAACCTCTATCTCCTCATCTGTAAAATGGAGACAAAAATCAATCCCTACTTCAGGAGTTGCTATGAGCATTAAATGCAATAATATACACAGGAAATACTTATTTATAGTAGGTTAGTTCTTCCTTCTTTTATAACAAATGCTGATCATAGATAAATAGTCATAGAGACACAATCAAAAAGCCAAATAACCTCTGTCAAGTAAATATAAGCTGGAAACCATGTCCTAGCATTACCTCTTTCAGGTAATATTTGACAAGGGAATTCTTGAAGCTCAAGATCAAGGTACAGTTCCTGTCATATGACATACAAATAACAAACATTTATGGTAGGGGAAGCTGTAGGAAAGCGGTTTCGTTCAAAAGGACTAATGCCTAATGATAGAATGACAAGCCTCCATGTTGGAAAAGTGGAGAAGAATTTCAAGTTGTGTGGGAATACAAGAACCTTATCAAAGTACCTCAAATACCATCACCCTGCCCTCTACATATACCCTACATTTACTTCTAGATTGATACTTACTATAACATTCTTAAAAAGGAGAAAGTAGGGAAACCTAGAGCATACTGAGATATCCCGCAAAGCAGGAATTTGTTAAAGTTTCTAAAACAGTTGATTTGTATCCAAGAATGAGAAGTAATCCTAAATATTCTAGAATAGAATCATCAGCCAAGTTCAAATTATATCTAATAAGGCCTGCACACAATACACAAGTCATAATGGACCCACCATTTAATCTCAACCAATGGTGCAAAGAAACTTCAGATACTCTTCTAACTCTGAACTTTAGTAAGAGTCCTGAGGCCATCGCATTGGCTTCACTATCTCTGTGAATGGTCAGCACTGACCTCTAGTGGCAAGTGTGGTTAATCACAGCTCTGTCCTTCAGGGCCCCGAGGGACAGCTTTCTTAAGGAAAACAGTTCTTGATGCTGTCGGCCCTAAGTGCCCAATGAGATCATATTTACATCTTTTTTTTCTTTTTAACTATGATTACTTCTCCCAGCTCACGATGGAAATCTGAAAGGGATGGTTTGTTGAGCTTGATGGAAAAACTCTAAGAAGCAGAGGATAAGGACCCTGATTCTAAGATTTAGAATCTGGATATATAGCCTCAGGAGCTCACACACATACAAACAAAACAATGGAGATTCAACGATCTAACATATGCATCTGTTTATTCTATTTACAATGTTCCATGGGGAGTCTGTAAAGACTTTGGTCAGCTTAAAAAGAGCTAGGAACTCCTCTGTGCACAGAAAAACAATTAGACATTACGTGAAGGCACAAAAGAAACAAAAGACTATCTTTACTCTCAAGTACACTGGAAATTAATAGGGATGGAAGGACTCACAAGTTTAATTTATTTTTATACCTCTAATAGAGCAATCAAACATACAAGAAATTGTAAATTTAAAAAATATGGGGAAGGAGAGAGAAAGCAGAACAATAGAACAATGAGATAGACAAAAAGATGCATCAGGTACCTATAATTTTAGGGCTTTCAATTTTTTAAGGGGTAGGTAATAGAAGTGATCTAAAAGATAAATTATCATTCCAAGCCTATCATTTTAGAGAGAAGGAAATAATGGGTCCAGAAATGTGATTTGACTTTCCTAAAGTCCCAAGTCAATAAGCAGAAAACTACTATTCCAAATCCTACTTCAGTAGTTATTCCATTGCATGATATGCCCTACCTTGATAAGAACTGAGCTTCTGTTCAATTTGAACTCTGAGAGAAATCTTGACTATAAAATAGGCTATTTTAAAGGAAATCATTTCTCCTACAGCTACACTTGGAGATAAGCTCATTGAGTGAAATAGTATACATTTACCATTGCCTAATGCAAATGGATAAAGGATGAAGGTAACACTGGGTAATTTATGCTTGCTTTTATTGCATTGTTTATGTAGTTTAAAGTTCAATTTCATGAATTTAAATTTCCTTATACATCACAAATGATTCCAAATATACCTCATTTAAGGTACAATATTCTTTTCTTTCTTTCTTGGATATAAGTTTCAGCTAAATTCAAATTCTGATAGAGCTTCTCTGTCTCTTTCTTTCCCTTTCCCTTCCACCTCAGGCAACAAAGCCAGATGGGCTATTTGATTCTGTTTCTTGAATATCAAAAAGTGAGAAAGAGGAAAGTTAGAAATCTGTGGAAAATTCCTTTTCTTCAAGATTTCCATCTAGGGGTTTCAGATTGTTTGGATAAGTTTCAAATAAACATCCCTCTTCTTAGTGTAGTTGATGCATATTTTTTAGCCTCCAGAGGGGAACACTGACCTGCTAAAATTGTCATTTTTCAGCTAAATTATAATTTGCTAATCTTAAGGCCATCTGACAGGCTTCATGGCTATTCTGACAGACTTCAGTATAAATAAAGAATGTTTTAAATAAAATTGAGAAAAGCTTATTTGGGGAAAGTAATATAGCATAGAATGAGGGTATGTCTCATCTAATACTCCTATTTACTTAATTTTGTAGGAACAAACTGCATTATAATATGTAATAAACTCTGTTGTGATCAACTGATAATTATGAGTAATCAAAAGCTACCATACTGACATAAAGGAACTGTTATTTTTTTAAGAGTTAGAAAATTGTAAGTACAATTCTATATAAGTAACATATAATTTTATAAATGCATAATACAAAACTCTACTGAACATAAGTTTTTCATTTTTGGTGATTAAGAATTTGCAGTGTCTCAGTATTATTCTGTGAATATCAATTATCATTGGACATGGACTCAAATTTTGGTCAAAATAAAGTTTTTATTAACAGAATATTGGACAAATAACTATCAGACTTGATAAGTTTAGACCATTGGCTCCCACAGGGACTTTCATTTGTAAGTCAGGACTTTCACTTGTAAGTCGATTACTCAGAGTAGTGCAGGGTGAAATAGGATGTCAAACGTGGCTTTGCAAGAGAGCCTGAAACTACCCAGCAACTTTTTCCCAGCAATTTTGTGAATGAAACTTCCTATGTTTGACAGTGCTTTCACTCTAGAAATCTATCCAAAGGACATTGTGAGGCAAGCAAACATACATAGAAATAAGTATAAGGATCATTTCAGTATTATTTAAAATGCCAAAAAATTGGACGAAGTTATATGTTCAACATAGGGGAATGGTCAAAAACATTAATTAGTGTATAGCCGTATGATGAACTATTCTGGAGCCATAACAAATTATGTTTCATGAAATTTAAATAACATGAGAAAAGACTAATAATAAAACATTAGGTAAAAAAGAAAAAGTCCATGTTCAAATCTGAAGTTAGTTTTATTCAGATATGCATAGAAAACAACTCTAGGAAAAAATACACCAAAATATTAACCATCATTTTTATGGCAGTGGATTATTGATGATTTTAATCTTTATCTCCAGAAGGCTGTTTCTTCAAGACATTGGAGGGCAGAAAAAGAATAAATGTAGTCACATCTTATTTATGGCTACATCACTACACTCCTCATTTCTTCAATTGAAATTGCATACATGTTTCATTCCTTTTCTTTTTTTGCTCTCAGCATGCATCCCATGCCAGACTGCAAGTGTACACAATAAGAAGAAAGCTGTAGTGTACATAATTCTTTATAGATTTTACATTCCTTTCATTTTTTTATTTGACCCTAACAATCTCAAGAGGAGGCAGGATATAGGTACTTATAGACTTTTTGGATTTTTCTGTTATTAATATAAACCTTTTAGTATTTTAGTGTTCATAGCAAGAGTTACTAAAAGGAATAGTATTATTAGATTATTTAGCACTAGGAGTCCTAAGTGTAAGTCTTAGTTATTCCACTTAGACAAATTAGATTCCAACTCAAACGTCACCTTTTCAGAGAGGTGCCTCTTGATCCCCCCCCCTCTTATGTGCACCCCCCGAAGCCAGTCTATCACATTACCTTGTATTGTCTTCATAAACTTAACGGTATCAGAAACTATTTGTTTATGCATTTGTTACTAGCATTAAACAAGTATCTCCTGCCACCATAACTCCCAAAAATGCAACTCTACGGATGCAAGAATCCTGTTCCCTCACTACCCCACCCCCGCACTGCTTTTTCCCTAATACCTAGAACAGTGTCTGGCCTAGAGGAGGCATTTAATAAATACGTGTTGAATAAATGAATGAATGAGCAATAATCTCTCTCAATTTTTCCTCTCCTGTAAAAGGGGGATAATCATACCTACCTTAGAGGTTTATCATAAAGACTAAATTAGACAACACATGAGAAAAATTCATATATTAAATGTCACTTTTTAAAATCCTCTGTTTACTTATGATCTCATGTGGCGGTCCTGCACAATTTTTGCCATATCATGATAATCGTACCAGCATTATATCCCAACAGCTTCCCAGGAATTTTTTTCAAAAAGGTAAGCTCACAGTATATTCACTAATTAGTATACCTATTAAATAACCCTCATTAAAACTACTAGGGGCCATATCCACAAGCAATAACATCAGTACTGGTTCTAACTACATAGACCATGTGACCTCTGTAGAGACGCAAAAGCCAGGTAAGCTACTCTAGGTTGTTGAGATCATGCCTGACAATATTCTTTAAATGCTAAGAGAAATAAATCACAAGGCACCAAATAATCCATTGTTTCTTGAGGACTTACCTGTCCTCAAGGTTATGCTGGGCAATATACTAATAAATGAGACAAGTGTACAGCCTGGCAAATGTGTAGGTTATTTCCTTTATTGCCTCAAAATGATACTTGTTCCCAAAGAAAATAAAGACCATGTTCGACTTTCATGATTTGTGGGTCCCAAGAAGATTTATAATTTTATAACTCACAGTGTAGTCACATCTTAGAGCCCCAGAGAGGCAAAAGGAACTATACAAAGATACATAGCTACTTAGTGGCTAAGTCATAGATACTATTTAATTCAGCTAAACTCAAATGCTATTAACTGAGTGTAAGATAGGAACATATGCAGAGTGTTTAACATCTTTACAACATAGTTCATTGAGCTACTGCTTGGTTGAATGAAGTTTCCAGCTACCTCTGATTTACTCAAGCTTGAAAGTAGAGATAACGACAATTGTACTTTTTTATTTTATTTTTTAAACCTGGTACCTCCTGGAGCCTTACTCTATCAAGTAACTTTAATATAGCACCCACATTTCTTATTCTAAATATTTTGCACAAAATAACAAAAATACTCCTTGATTTCCTGGCTTCACAAAGAAGAGAGCTCTATCTCCCTAAAATATCTTTATTTCAAACCACTGCCACAATGGTGCAAATCTCTTAGCTTTGGCCCGAGTTTCAAGCTGACTAGGTATAATTTGACTTGACTTTCTGCTAAATTATATTTAAACTCTTTCTCTGTTAGACTATTTTATTCCAAATGAATTTTGAAAAAAAAATCTGACATTTGTGGTATGTATGACTATATGGTTACTGACAAAATAGAAAGGCATATAAAAGGTTTGTTACACATCTGGAGAAGATAAATTCTTTTCAATACCGGAAGAAGCATTCTACATTATGTTAACTTCCCATTTTGACAATTAAACACCATGTGCTACTATGTAAAACAGTAAAATAAAAGTGAAAAATTCAGGATTGTTTATAGTCTAACTTCTGGTTGTATGGGCATAATACTATAAGTGACAGCTTTTTGTGGGAAACTCATGGCTCTATGGAATACAAACATCCAGAAATCCCAAAAATATGTTGCTTATAGTGTTATACAATGAAGTTTGATGACTATAACAAAAAGTCAAACTTGACTATTATTTTAATGTTAGCATTTCTGCTGAATTCTTACTGTTTTTATTAGGTAAACTATAAATGTATAAAATAAGTATTAATCCTTTGATAGACTATTTAATTAAGTCAGAATATTTCATTCTCTAATCATTTAGATACATTGAGAGATTACTGAAACACAAAACCACCAAAAAGTTAGTCAAATGTTCATTCTTTTTTTTTAAATTGAAGTATACTTGATTTATAATATTGCGTTAGTTTCAGGTAAACAGCAGTGATTCAGTTACATATATATTTTCAGATTATTTTCCATTATAGGTTATTACAAGGTATTGAATATAGTTCCCTGTGCTATATAGTAAATCCTTGTTGCTTATCTATTTTATGGATAGTACTTTGTATCTATTAATCCCATAATCCTAATATATCCCTCCTCCCCTTTCCTTTCCCCTTTGGTAACCATAAGTGTGTTTTATAGGTCTGTGAGTCTATTTCTGTTTTGTATACAGATTCATCTGTATTGTTTTTTAGATTCCACATGTAAGTGATATCATATGATATTTGTCCTTCTCAGTCTGACTTACTTCACTGAGTATGATATTCTCTAGGCCCATCCATGTTGCTGTAAATGGTAGTATTTCATTCTTTTCAGTGGGTGAGTAATATTCCACATCTTCTTAAACCAGCCATCTGTTGATGGGCACTTGGGTTGTTTCCATGTCTTGCCTATTGTAAATAGTGCTGCTATGAACACTGGGGTGCATGTGTCTTTTCAAATTAGAGTTTTCCTTAGTGGCTGTATCAATTTACATTCCCACCAACAGTGCAAGAGGGTTCCCTTTTCTCCACACCCTCTCCAGAATTTATTATTTGTAGACTTTTTGATGATGGCTGTTCTGACCGGTGCGAGGTGATACCTCATTGTGGTTTTGATTTGCATCTTTCTAATAATTAGTGACGCTGAGCATCTTTTCACGTGTCTGTTGGCCATCTGTATGTCTTCTTTGGAGAAATGTCATTCTTTTATTTCTAACAAAGAGGAAAGCTTTTAAGTTACTTCAAATCAACAATTATTTTTGAGCTCGACTATGTGCTCAACATTGCTCTGGGGAAAAAAAATGTTGGTTACTGAAAACCATTTTCAGAACACTCCAGTGTGGGGAAAATTCTGAGCTATTTGGTGGTTGTTGGAAATTTAGTCATTTCCATATCAGTCAGTATCTCCTCAGACAAAAAATCTTAGAATTTGTATGTGAATCAACTCAAAATGAAATTCATAGTGGTAGAACCTTTACAAAAACTTCTTCATTGTATTAAAAACGTATTCTATCCGCCTGCCAATGCAGGGCACACGGGTTCGGGCCCTGGTCTGGGAGGATCCCACATGCCGCGGAGCAACTCAGCCCGCGCGCCAAAACTGCTGAGCCTACGCGCTAGAGCCCAAGAGCCACAACTACTGAAGCCCGTGCACTTAGAGCCCGTGCTCCTCAACAAGAGAAGCCACCGCAACGAGAAGCCCACGCACCACAACAAAGAGTAGCCCCTGCTCGCCACAACTAGAGAAAGCCCGTGCGCAGCAATGAAGACCCAACGCAGCCAAAAATAAATATATATATATAAATAAATAATTTCATTAAAAAAAAAACTTATTCTACATTCTAATTTGATTGTACTGTGAAATATTTTTTTCCAATTCTGTAACATGATAAAAGATAGCATTTTATTGGTAGGTCCCACTCCTAGCCTCAGTATTAGAGGACACTGAGCTGCTGAGGTAGTCTATGGCTTTCAGTAAAGACCCTCAGACCACCCCCCTTGGAACTAATTTCAAAGAAGTTTCCTCTGCTTGCAGGTCACTTTATACTGTTTTCTTATGTTGGAGTATAGTTTACTATCAACCAGTTAGGAAATGGGATCTTAAAGCTGCACTTACTATCACACCTATTTGGAATCTTGTGCTAAACTTAGCATCTTTGCCTGTTTATGCATTTGTTCACTTCCTCCTAGGAGTTTTTAATCACATTCCATTATAGACAGGGACTATATCTGATTTACCCATGTATCCCATTAAAGTCTAAAACATTGATTTGCAGAAGGTGCTCAGTAAATACTTTGTGAATAAAAACTTAAATTATTAAATAAGACAAAAATAGATTATTACTGGGAAACATTTTCTGTAACATTATTCCATAACTTAGTGGCTTAAGAGAACCACTTATTTAGCTCATGATTCTGCTGGTTACAGTTTATGATGGACTCAGCTGAGTGGTCTTGGCTTGCACAGGCACCTGCAGCCAACTGGCAGGTCCACTGAGAACTGTGTGGTCTATGGAGAACTCAGCTGGGACAAATCATTTCTGTTCCACATGGTCTCTCATCCTCCATCAGAATAGACTGAGTTTGTTCTCATGCAGTGCAGGATTCCAAGAGACAGAGAGCAGAATTGTGCAAGGCCATTGGAAGTCTAGGCTCAGAACTGGGGTACAGTTATTTCCACGGCTTTCTATTGGCTAAAAAAAATGTCATGAGGCCAGCCCAGATTCAAGGGATGGGGAAATAGACTCCACCTCTTGATGGAAGGGGCTGAAAGATTTTATTGCAAAAGGTGTGCATACAGGGAGGGGTGAAGATTTAGGTATATTTTTGCAAGCAATTTATTAATTGCGTCACTTACAAACATCTATCACAAAAATGGTACAGAGTTCCCAGAGCAAATGATTACCATTCTAGAATTTCTAAAAGAAGTTAACTTTCCCATTGTTTCTGTGTCTTTAGGAAAGTTTTTTTTTTCTGTCTTGCAGTTAGCACTATTAATATCTTAAATTCATTAATGCATTTGTTTTTTCAACAAGTATTTATTAAACAAAAGCCACGTGCAAGATACCATATTAAGTGGTGGGGATACTAACAAGATGCGTCCTTTCACAATCCAGTGGAGGAAGACACACAGAGAAGTAACTATGACATACTGTGCTTTCCTAGACATTGCTCTCAGAGCATACAAACAGAGATAAAGAAAATTAACCCTCAGCTACAAATGGCTTCTGAAAAGCAGCAGTGGTAAACAATCTTTGCCAGCAGGTCAGAGTTCACCTAGAAGAAACAACTGACAGCTCACTTGTGGCATCAGCAAAGGCCTGGGCTGGGAATAGCATGACAGTTCAGGGACCAGGAAGTGGCTGAGATTGGAGGTAAAACACAGTCAGTGTACTAGAGTGGAAGAAGATAAAGATAAATTATAGAGCAGAATCATGTGATAAAGAACTCGAAACATCCTCCTAAAACTTTTGATTTTTATCTTCTAGTTAACGAATAAAAGTCATGGAATGACTTTAAGCAAGGAAGCCATTGTGGTCAGTTTTGCATGTTACAGAAGAAGTTTCGACAGTGGTGACAGCTAAGAATTAAAGAGGGACAAGAGTGAAGGATAAGTTTAGAAGACTAGGTTCTGGAGGGCATATATAGCTCCGATGAATATGCAACTCTATTCAGAAAGCAGAGTTTCTAACTTTCTTAGAACAACATTCTCTCCCTTCAGAGCTCCAACCTCTGTTTGTACAGCTGTGTGACTATTTGACTGAGCCCCATCTCTCTGATAGACTAAAAGCTTCACTAGGGCAGGTTGCCTCTGGTTTTGCTCTCCATTGTATTCCTGTTGCCTCACAAGTGCTTACCTCATGGCAGGTGTCTGGGTTGATTCATGAGCAAATGCATAAATTGAGTAATTGTGGGATTTTTTTAAGAAGAAGGGAAGTTATTTTAATATTTCTAAATAATGTACATTAAATATTGTAAGGCTGGGAAATCAGGTGCTCTCTTGTTTCCAGAGGGCAGATATGGTTTTAAAAGAGTCTTCTTCCATGCTTCTTCCCAGTCTGCTTCCAGAACGGGGCCAACAGATCACCCAGGAGGAGACAGTGTAGCTCTGTCACAACGATCACCTAGGCTCAGGCTCCAGCTTCTCCCTGAATCAGTGCCAGCTGTGGTGATGGCTTTTGAGATGCACACAGCTTTCCTGTGAGGTCATTACTGATGGAAATTATCAACACCTCTGTCCCTTGGGGAGGGTAAGAAGCCAGCTCCATTCAGATAAGCATTCCTCATGCTCCTGCCTCGGAAACACTCTCCTGCTCCTACTGAAGATGTTTCAGTTTGAGGAACAGGATAAAGGATGACACTGAAGGATGAAAATCAGAGCAGACCCAATACAGCTCCATCAGGAAGGGAATCATGGAAGAGTTTCCATGTGTCTTAATACTATCCTTTTTATCATCCCCTCCACTTAATTTAGTCAGTCAATGAGATGCTATTCCAAGTAGGTGCCAGGCAGCTATCAGGACATGGTCACTCATTCTATCTCCCATAGAATGGAAATTACTAGATTGTGAAAAGTTTTTTAGCCTGCTAATGCTATGATACCAGTTTTCAAGACTAGTTTATTTTACAAAGACAGTCATTGTGTAGTTTTAGATATTATCATACTTTTGTGTCAATACAGACTAATTGTGAGCAAATGGATATATATACAAAGATTATCAGATAATACAAAATGCATAGGTAAGAAGGGGAGAATTCATTACGGAAAATATGAGCAAGGAACAAAGTACTTTGATTATTTGGCTATCTTGATTTCCTCAGTGGGAAGTTTATAATGGTTTGAGATAGCCAGCCTACACATGAGTTCCAATAAATGATTATAAGGGAGATATCTGGCTTCATTCAGCAAACATTTACTGCACTCCCACTATGTAGTAGGAACCATGCTCTGCACAGGGATCTAAAATGGTACAAGACATTCCCTGATCATAAGGAGTTTACAGTCCAGCAGAGTTGTTTGTCAAATGATGGGTGAGAGGGTGGCTGTCTGGGCAAAAAAAAAAGCAAAGAAGATGATGTATTACTTGAAATCGTAATAACAAATTGTGTTTGGCAAAGAAATTCCAAGAATATTAACATAATTGGGGTGTTTATGAGAAGGAAAAGTCTCATATTACTGCAAGCAATTTTCAAGAAGCTGAAAAAGAAAAGCTGGCATTTGGGGGAATGTAGAATCTTAGAAATATATGGAGGAACCCTTTGAAGTTTTAGTAAGTGGGGTTCTGGTTAATGTTTCCATAGCAAGGCTGGGGCACAGGTTATGAAGACAGCATCAGGGAAACTAAGACCTCAACCACTCTTGAAATTCAAGAGAGCAGGCTGTAACCCAGGTAAGACCAGAAGATACCACAGGTGTTTCTCCTGGGCCAGAAAATGCAGAATTCAAATGGCTATTTATAGGTAGAAATAAATTCTTTACAATTAACATTTTCAAACAACACAACAGTATACAAATGTAATGTTATTTCCTACTCTAAGGGATAAAGAACACAAGTGAATGGGCAGTGGAAGAGAGTTCATGAATGCATAAAGAAGAGAGAGCTCAAGAGAAAAATCTCAGCACGGTGACAAGCCTGCTGTGCAAAAGCCCATTTAGCAAGAACAGCTCAGACCTTCATTTCAAATTTTATCAGAAGCCACTGGTCCTAGAGTATCACTGGCGCCTACTGAATTTTCACTGGGGGACTTAACAGAAAACATCTGCTCTCTTACTTAAAAGTGAATCAATTGATTAAATCAACATGTGCTTTCTTTCTTCTATTAGAAGCATAGCTATTTCTCTTTTTCTTCTCTCCTGATTCCTTTAATAACTTACTTCTGCTTGTGAGTTAAAATCTGGGCTAGAGGTTATGTCTCTTTCTGTGCCTACATGGGGAAATTTACCACAGGTCAAGCTGAAATGATGTCAGAAATCCATGGATGTAAACAATTTGGTAAGTAATGTTTCATATGTAAATTAAAGCTTATATAACCACAAAAAATGACCTCAAGCAGCAAACACACATGTGAGAGTATGTGTGTGTGTGTTTGTGTGCGAATACACAAAATCCTCCCTGCCTTGGGAAGACCCTGACCATAGTACTGAACTTTTATTTTGAAATTTGACCTTTGTGTTTAAACTCATTTCATAGTTTTTACAAAGGAGATTCCATAACATGAGTGGATTAGGTCTGTTTTGACTCAGGGTTTTTAACTTGAAAATGGAATCTTTGTGATGAAACTTCTGTGGTTGAACTCCACATTGCCTCATATATTTTTCTGAGTCAATAGGACTATCCTTCTGTATCGGCATCCACTAAACAACAGGATCCATATGAAGCAGTACCTCAGGAAGCAAGAATAAAAATAGCAGCCAACTGTACAGCATGGATGCAGTCATTCCCCAAACGGACCCTTGTCTGACATCTACAACTTGCCAAGTGCTGTCTGTTCTAGGCCCAGGGGATGCATGGACAGATAGCATAGTGTTTGCTATAAAGGATTTCACGATCAAATAGGGAAGAGAAATAAATCTGCAGTCACAATAGCCTGAGATAAATGCTGTGCTAAGGGATATATAAAGTGACATGAGATAACAGAGACAGACGGGAATAACTCTGCCTTCAGAGAAAGTGGAAGAGGACTCAGGGAAGATTCCATAGATTTGAACAAGACCTCAAGAAGGATAAGCCCCATTGCTCCCGTATTTCTATAAACTTGGCAAGTCATTTCACTGCTCTGTTCTTCAGATTCTTTATCAACTAGCCAAGAGAATTCATAGTAAGTCACGTATTTAAAAGACATGTAGAGAAAAGTCTACCTCTCAAGCCTGGTACATGTGAACTTGAAGGTTAGGGCTAGGATGAGAGGAGTGAGAAGAAACAGGAGTAATAATAAAACACAAGAGGATGGCATCCTTAGGAGCGAAACAGAAAAGAAACAGTTCCACATGCCGTTTTACCTCTTCTTCCCTTTGCCATCTTGGATTTGTAGGTAGCATCAAAACCACTGAATAGAAAAATGACATAATATGAAGAGTTGTTATAATCCTCCTCTTGATCGATGTCAATCAATAGGGTGTATAATAAACACAATGTTTTAAAAGTAAGGAGAAAATTACCCTGGTATTAAGGCTCAGAAAATTGCATGTTATATAATAACAGATTACATATATTACATATTATTGCATTGCATTACATATTACACCAGCATGTGGTAGAGATGGGCAGGAAATACCAGGTTAGCAAGCAGACAAGAAGAGCAGAGGTCTCTGGAGAAACTGGGTGAATGACACTCATACAGTTGCTGTGGGGATAAAATGAAAGATGTATGTGAAACACATCGAACATTCCCTGACACAGAGTTAGCATGCAGCAAATAATTTTTATTGTCATCTCCCACCACCTAAAAATATAGCTAATAAGAAGGGAAAGGTCCCCTCCAACATTATCGTCATCAGCAGAGGCAAGCTGAGATGATTAGTGAGACAGGAAGAAAACAATTACAAGAACTTTTCTGGGGCTGCCTCTCTATTCCTAGTGCCCCAAAGCAGATGATAACAATATGTCCCTCTCAGGAGGCTCCAGGGGACTATCCACCATCCTAAGATCTTGACCTGGCAACATCTTTCAGTAGGTGTCATAATAAAAGAATAAAGAACAAAATCAACTTAGAAAGAAATGTGCCAAGAGAAATTCCACAAAAGGGAAAACACGAAGAAATAAAATGAGGAAACACATGTGAAACTGATCAACTGCTGTACCTATGGCTACACGTTGGCCAACTGTTAGGAGCACTGGTACTGAAGGGAATAACACGTCAGTAATGATTCCTGCCCAGAAATAATATAAAACACAATGCAGAGACATACTGGCTTAATTTGTTAAAGGATGTTGGAACTAAAACAGGAAAGAAAATAGTTGTTTCCCCTCACTGAAATGCCCCCAAACTAGTCTGTGGTAAGTATACCACCACCCTGGCATCTATCACAGAACCTTTGGTCATCTCTTCATGGTGTGGGCGGACACTTGATATGAGCACAGCTAAACATGACAGAGAAACGTAAATGAAAGGAATTTTGTTTTTCACATCAGTGTCTGAGGTGGAAGAGCCAGACCAGGAACGAGATAAAGTATTATAATCTGACAAAGTAAGCTCAAAGCTTGGGATGCCATCAAAGCCAAGCACAGTAGGAGAGAAATTTCAGATACATAATTCATATATGGAACTGGAAATAATGAAAAGTTGGTCAGAGCCTCTGAAAAACAGCCAAATCACTAAATCTTGAGCCATTCAGAAAATTCTTAATGAAGCCTCATCCAAAAGCAACTCCTAAAACATATGTTCTAGTAATTTGGTGATTTATTCAGCCAGCATATATTAAGGAGCTATCACGTACCCAACAAGTTGCTTAACTCTCGGAGATGAGCTTCTGCCTTGAAGGAACTTACAGTCAGATGTGGGAGACAAGAGACCCACTTTCCACAGCCTGGGTGGTTTGGGTAAGGCATGCATTTAGATGAAGTCATACGGTAGGGTACACCTCTTATGAAAGAAATGACGGAGCTCAGAAACAAAAATTAAAGGCAACACATGCAAACTGAAGGGCTCTAGGAAAACTCTGCCGAGGAGAGGAAAGGACATACAGTCAGCTCTCCTATCCCTGGGGTCCACATCTGTGGGTTTCACATCCATAGATTCACAAACCAACAATATTTGGGAAAAAATTCCAGAAAGTTCCAAAAAGCAAAACATGGATTTGCCTTGCACCTGGCAACTATTTACATTGCATTAGGTATTATAAGTAATCTAGAGATGATTTAAAGTATATGGGAGGATGTGCATAGGTTAGATGCAAATACTACACTATTTTATATAAGGAACTTGAGTATCGTGGATTTTGGTATCTGAAGCAGTCCTGTAGCTAAACCGCCGTGGGTACCGAGAAACAACTATAATCTTTAAAATGTTGTGTTGACACAATACTGTCCTGTATTTCAAAGCTTTGAAATATTATAGAAAACTGTTGAGTAAATGAAGAACTTATAA
This sequence comes from Balaenoptera ricei, assembly GCF_028023285.1. Lineage (NCBI taxonomy): Eukaryota > Metazoa > Chordata > Mammalia > Artiodactyla > Balaenopteridae > Balaenoptera > Balaenoptera ricei. The sequence continues at coordinate 110,765,126 of NC_082643.1, forward strand.
AAGGAAATCACAACCCTCACCTCCTCTGGAAATGTGGGACACCATGGCTGGGTTAAGATGGCTATATAAATTATTCTCTTTCTTACTGACTTTCAGCTTCAATAAGAAATGCCTTACTAACATCACTAAGAATCACAGTTGGGAGAAATAATTCTTCCTAAAGGAACCTGCATACATGTTATCTGGATACGAATATTTGCCAGAAATTTGGGTGGAAGTTACTCTCTTTCTTCTCCAAATTTAGTAAATTGGATCTCTTTTCAATTAATCTTCAAAAAAAAAAAATGAGATCACAACGGCAAAGATTTCATGAACAATGGAAATCAGATCACAGATACTCCTCTAGAAGAAAATGCCAAAAATGAATTTTTTTCTGTGTATTTCTACAAGTCAAGCAGAAGTGCAGGATTTAAGAGATGAGGAGAAAATGTCCCTAGAAAGACTGGCGAGGTGAAAGATGTGCTGGAACTAGTCCCAGGAAACAAGTGGTTGCAGGTTTAGTGGTTTACCTGGAAGGACAAAGGAACGTACTGAAATATTCTAAGGAAAATAATAGGGGAAGACAGGCTGATGAAAACCCAGACCCCAGCTTAGGCAGAAAGTGTGGGAAAGGAGGAAACGAAGAGGCATGTGGATACTTCTAGGGAAAAAATCTTATTTTGAAACTCTAGGCAAAATACCTTGCTGCAGAAAGGAAAACGACTTTTGGGAATTATATAAATGGCCAAGAATTAAGATTTGAGAGCCAAAAAAAAAAAAAAAAAGAAATTACAGCACACAGGCTCCCTGAAATATATATTTTTCATCTGCGTTAAAGCTGAAAAGTATTACTGAATATATTCTTTTAATGAAATAACAGGTTAAAAAGTCTGAAAGTCCTTATGATGAAGTTAAAAAAAATTAATGAGGATTACTTTTTTGCTCTTATATTCATCCAGCATATCATCAGAATTTATAGTCCTTGTACTAAAATTCCTGGAAAACTATGGCATGCCACAAGCTAGGAAATTATATTTCTGACTCATTCTTTAGAATGTATAAATACATGTGCACATGTACAAGTACACATATAACCATTTGGTGATGGGAAGATAAATGGTATGGGGAAGAAAGAGTCTAAACTGGTTATGAGTGGGTGTAGACTTTGGAAAATAACTCAGAGATCAGGACTGAAGTAGAGTGCTCCTTACAGACCTTTATCCACTGTTAGAATCCCAGAATTTCAAACTCTACGTGAGCCTTAAAGATCTTCCAATCCAATTATTTCAAAATTGTGCTATGAGGATTTGCAAGAACCCAAGAATATACCTCAGTGATCTATAAACAAGGAAATGTCTGCCAAACAGACAAAAAAAGCTTTAAATTACCTAAGAAACATGTTCATCACTTTTATTTTTATAAGATTTTGTGTAAGATTGAATTTAATTAAAAAAAATAAAAGAGTTCTGCAGCTAAGTAAATAAGGAAATTCTCAATTTAGCCCAACTCTCATTTGATAGGTCAAAAAACTTAGACCCAGAAAAATAAAATAACCTCCTCAGAGTCTCAGTACCAGGTAATTGCATAGTTAGGACCATATCTTACTTTGGATTCTCAAATCAGATACCAAGACAAGACTTGGTGCAGGTAACTTCTTTGGGAATTGATCCTCAGAAACAAAAGTGACAGAATTGGGAAAGTGAGACAAGGAAGGAAAAAGTCCAATATAGATTGTGTGAGTAAGTGGGTTACTTCTGCAGACATCTGGGGCTCAGTCTTGCTGGGTACCCTCTTAGAAACCATATAGAACATGCCTCTGAATACTCCCACCATAGAATTGGAAGACTGGGCATCTATCCACCATCCCCCATCTCCACAGGTTGAGGGTTGTTCATGGGGGCCTTAATTCCCCTGCACTTCCGGGCAGCAGAGAAAGCTCCCAGGGCTCCAGTGAAAATCCTCAGGTGAGACGTGGAGAACAGGAGGTGAGAAGCAGTTAGCGTACTGGAAACTGTCCATCACAGCTGCAGGTGAACTCAGGTGGGTCTAGGGGATACGGCACACAGCACCAAGAGCATCTACTGCTGACTTGAACCCATGTCTTCTCATTTCCAAAGCCTTGCCTCACTAATGTAACATGAAAGAAATCTGTGTAAACTGCAAAGCGTTCTTATTCTCTTCATCAAGCACTCCTTTTCTGATGAACAAGTTTCAGACACGCAGTGACCAAAAGCTACTGGCACTTTCCAGGATGCCACAGAATAAGCGTAACTTCACACACACTTCAGTTTCACATAAACTTTTCTCTGTTTCAACTTCAGTCTGTTGACTGCTTCTCTGAAAGAGGGATCCAGGATTTCATCAAATGAAAGAGAATTAGGTGATAACAGGGATCCAGCCAGGACTTTTCTTCCAGTGGAATATTGTTCTGTGACAGAGCCAAGGGAAAGGAGTTCTGAGAGATTCCTCCGGGGTAAACAGAGCTGAAAAGCTCCAGTGTGAGCTGTGCATGAGTTTAGCCCATGAGTCTCACCAAAGACTGTAATAAAGAACCGTCCAGGAAACCACAGTTATTAGGGATGATAAAGTAAAGTAAAATGCAGGGTGATTAGATGAGAAAGACCCTAATAATGAGCATGACTCAGACAGCTGTCACTTCCCTTTCTCCCTTTACCTAAAATCCTGATTCTTTTACCATGATTGTGCTGATGCCCTGAAATATAAGCACACACACATTTTTTTTGTCCTTCTCTCACTACAGTTTTACATCTTCTTTTTCAGTATATGCACAATTTAAAAATATTTCTTGGAAATGTCTTATATTTTCAAATTATTATAGATTGAAATAATAATTTTGGTTTCATTAAGTGGTCATGAATTTTTATTAGTAGTACTCTGATGACTCAAATATTTTAGAGGAATAAGGTTTATAGAATCCTTCTTCAATAACACAAATCACCTTAGGGTTATAGAAGATTCTTGTATTCTAATTAAATATGTATTTATGATACAAACTCTCATTCCCATATATAAACTTATACCAGAATATCCAGATTCATCTGTACATGCATATAGCAAAGCCCATCACGGAGGCTACAATGAAAGCAAATGTTAACTCTATATCAGACATTGTACCATGAGCTCCAGACATTTGCTGAATTCAAAGAACTCATTGATATTATCTCAAACTCATATCAATGTAACATTTATCAACAGCTTCAATATTGGAAGGCATAATGCTAGAGTCTATAATAGATACAAAAACGGATCAGAAATAACACTTGTCCTCAAGCAATTTACACCCTAGTAAAAGCAAAAGGACTTCATGTAAAATAGGTTTTATCACTGAAACATTATAAATAGATAGTATAAGGGTTCAAATATAAAACTGTTTGTTATGTGGCTTGAGAAACTAATCCTATGGTGGAAAAAATGATAAATCAAAAAAAAAAAAAAAAAGAAAAGTAGAGAGCCTTGGAAAACTTGCAACTACATTCAGAATTCTCTGCAGTGTGAATTGCTAAATTGCTAAATTTGGTTTGTTCTCTGGAAGACTGCTTGAACCCTAGAACTATTTGGCTTTGTACATTTGACTTTCCATTTGCCCCCATAGCTTCATCTCTTTCTGCCTCTAGGCTTTTATGAGATGTTAAGGCCTGAAGAACAGCCTTGAGATAGGTCCAATTCATTTCAGGTTCACGATCCACACTGACTTGCAAATACTCTCGTCTTCCTTAACATAAGTCATAGAAAGCACATATCTGAGTCCAATGTGTTTTAAGGCTAATGAGGCACAGACTGCCCAATGGATTGGGGTGAGGTGCACGGATTGAACAAAATTTTCTGTTTTGTTATCAGTACTACATGCCCAGAGGAATACTTATTTTAGCATTCTTCTCCTGTGATTAATTTCTAAACCTGCACAGACTTCACCAATATAAGCCTAAAAGTTTGCCAAAATGTGGATAATAACATCTTGCTGTTACTACCTTGAATGGACAATGTATAAATACCTGCTACTCCAACACGTTGAGTTGCTTTATGGAGAAATGTCTAACTTAAGGTAGAACATTACTATCAAAAGGGCACTTAAATTTGGGTAAGAGTTATTGATTACAAAACACATACATATAGTAAGTTCCTTCAAAGTAAAGCTCTTGAAGCACAGGAACCTGATCTTTAACGCTTACGCTTGTCTAATGGAGGCAAGTGTGTGTGTTGCTTTCTTCCTTTGTGCAAGTGTGATATTCAAAATACTTAACAACTTATATGGCACCGACACCAACCAGGCAAAATAAGGCTCCTATAGAGTAACAGGGTCTCTGGAGGGCCTTGCTCTGCTGGGTGTTATTCAATGGCTGAATCGAGCAGAGCTGGGGGTCCCAGTGGAGGGGCTGCATGAGCTGGGTGAGCTGCAGCAGGGAGCTCCTCAGGCAGTTGGAGCAGCAGCTATTTGTAATTATTGAAAGACTTTTACTACCAATATTTATACACTGGTGTATACTAACTAGATGTTATCAGCCCAAGCTGTTTAAAATAAACAATATATATGGACAAATATAGACGTAATTTATATTGGGAAATTTGATACAGTGGATACCAAAAGTTTAAAAATTATTTATAACGATACAATTCTAACTTGTCCATATTTGCCAATTTTTCTACCTGCCACCAGTCTGCAGTCCCAATACCCTACCAAAGCAGAAAGTGCCATTTCCATAACAGGAAGCAAGAAACAAATTAACAGGTCCCTCAGATTTCTCAATAAATCAATATTGAATAAATGGAGTACAAACAAGGTCATTCAAAGAGTTGACTAAGGATATTCAAGAGCTAAGAATGGAAATTTAGAATCATGGTCTTCCGGCCTATGACTTAAGGAGCAAAAACGTGTGGATATATTTTCCTCTACCTATACATTTCTACTGATTCTTCACGATTCTGTTCATCCCATCTCTGTCCTTTTACACTTCAGAAGAACACTAAGTCCGTTTTCTTCTCCTTCTACCTCACCTGCTAACCAGTCATATCTCACAAAAGCATGGAATTTCTTGGGGTTTGCCCCCAGTCCTGTACTCTTGGGAGAAAAGAAATATATGTGAGGGATGCAAGATGCTATCTTCTTACCCTCCACTCCTCAGTCATGGCCATGTATGTTCCTAAGTGCAGAGGGACCTAACAAGAGGAAAGGATGCTTAGTTTCTCAAATATGCACTTGAAAACAATGTCAACCATGAACATATTCATAACCCAGATGATGTTCACAAAAAACACTGACCCTTTCTTTTTCAGCTTACTCTTTTATTACTCAGGGGATGGCATAAATAGCACATTTTCTTTCTTACCCTCTCATTCACTTCTTCATTTCATAGGGATTTGAATTGTTTTCCTACCATTAGAGACACCTGTGGATAAATTTAATGTTTTTTTTTTAATTCTATGATGGATATATAGCAAAACAATAAATGGAGACGATCCAAATGTGTTGCAAACAGTCGTCTCAGACGCCTATGAATCGTGGTGTTGTAAATCATTAGAATCAGTGACAGTTCTCAAGTTTGTTTTCTTTTTAAAGCAATACAGCAGCATTGATGATTAACAGCTGTGTTTATCACAATTGATGGCATACACTAGCATTTCCACAGAACTTCCATAAAATGACCACGCTACAGAGCCATTATGAATCACAAGAACAAAACCCTCACCCATGCTCACAGGCGTGTGTGCACGCGCACACACACACACACAAGCCAGTAAAACCATTTAGGTGCAGAGGGGCACAATTGTAAATTCAATTGAACTTATTTTTTTTGGCTACAGGTCAAAGAAGACTGGGAAAGGCAACCCAAACAAAATGTGTTCAGATAGATCACATCCTCCTCCAAAATACTGAAACAATTAGGATTTTCTTTACTCATTCCTGTGTGTGGTTCTCTGGTACCTTATCACGGCCCAGTTATAATACCAGAGGGAAGAAACAGGGAAAACAAGGAGGTGACGAAAACTGTAAAAAGGCTTTGTAGAATCACAAATATTTAGAGCCATCATACTAGGGAACATGGTTAGGACACAAATCCTCCTAGATTTGAGAACGCTGTCTACTACAGAAGTATCTCTCCTCTGTTGCTTATAAAATGAGGACAACAATGCCTCCCATATTATAACCTGACCGTCTAAGTTTGCAGTCAATATAACATGCAAACACTGCCCTTGGAGTTCCAGAAATGTCTGGAGACTGGAAGATCTGCATTGACAGTGCCTGAACTGTTTTCAGCTTTGTTTTTCCAAATTCTCCACCATCTGTGGACTAAACAAGTTACTGACATATTGTCAAGTTACAATAACAGAAGGAAAAAAAGCAACATTAATCATTTCAAGGGGTTTTGAGGCCAGGACACTTCTTGTCCGCTGGGAAGATAGACGAGTGGCCACGAGCTGCAACTCTGGCCAATTAACCTAGTCTGCACCCTTGGCAAGGGAGCACACAGCTTCCCTGCCCAGGGTGGACACAGGGACACCATCACTCCCCAGTCACTTCCCAGCTTACACCATGGTCTCATTGCAAGGATTTTCATTTCTCACCTTCCCTCCTCCTCTGCCTGGTTATTCTGCGCTGGGGTTATCTGCTGTGTCTAAGTCATTACTGGTTATTATGAACCTCTGTGTACGTATTATCATTTCCCCTGCTGTTCACTAACTAAATTACCATGCACGTGGAGCAGAGTATTTGCTGAGTATGCTGACACTCTAGAAGGGAGATTCTATTTACAAGAGCTCGTCAGGGACTTCATCTGGCTAACATCATGATTTGGTTGCATGAAGAGATGTGTGCTTCCCCTGTCACAGTTTCACTAGGCAATGTGAACTCCTTACTGAGCCTTCGGCACCTGTGGTCGGGGGCTGGACAGTCCAAAGTGTGAAGGAGTGCCTCTTGCTGAAAGGGAAATTACATTCCGATAGTCATCTCTCCTTCCAAATTACCTGTTTCCTGATATCCACTCTCTAGGCCATATGAACATGACTGAAGTAAAACTATTTCAGGAGGAGCTAACTTCAAAAATAGATAGAAAGTGAGGCACTGATGGGCTCTTCCGTGTTGGAGACTGTGTATCTGATCAGCCCCAGAGCGTGGGCCGTGAGAGATGGGTAGGGAAGTAGCAGTGCAATTTACTGTGTTAAGCAGACTGCTCTCCAAACTCTGCAATGGCCAATTTGGTCTAAACCACCGTGTGAAGTGTGGATAATAAAAACAGGAAACCTGGGACTTCCAGTGGAACGAATCTCTGTAAAATAGTCATAGCCTTAGGAAACCATAAAAAGCAAAGCCATTTCACCAATGTATTTATTCTGTACTAACATCTTCCAGATAAAAGGAAAGAGTGAAGGAGGAAAGGGAGAAACAAGGATGGTAGAGCCATTTGGCCAAAATTTTTAAAGGCTCTTTTTATTTAAATACCTGAGTTCCCTGCAAAGCCTCACTCAGAATCCTTGCTATCTTCGGGCTCGTCTTGCCACTTAACTTAAAAAGTCACAAGTATTGTTTTGCTATATGCTCTTTCTTGCACACATTATATAAAAATTATCTGTTTTAATGACCAAAGAGTCTGGTATTTTTTATACTGAATAATATCTTAACAGAATACTTGTAGTAACCAATATTTTCAATGAGAGTGGAAAACCATTTTGGTTGGAAAAATGGTCATTTGTAGAAATGGATATAGCGAATAGAGCATGTTAAATCTAATATACTTTCTCATTTGTTTTACTATTAGTATCAAGATTTTTCCTGGAGAGTTTTCTTTTCCGAAAGATTTCTTATTTAAGTCTGAACCATAAAGTGATCTCATACAATGTAAGGTCCACAAGGACAGGGATGTTATGTCCCCAGCACAGTCCATGGCACAAAACTACTGCATAAAAATTTGAAGAAATGAAAGAAAAGTAGCCCAAAATAAAATAAAACCTTACACAGTATATTGTTTCATTTCTTCTCAAGCTTCAAACTAACCCTTTCATTGCTAAATTAAACCAGGACCCTTTTTATTCCCAGTCACTGATTAAAACCAAGTGGCAGAAACAGTATAGTGGTTTTACCCATTCATTATGAACCCACTTAAAATTCAACTAAATGTAAACAGGAAAACGCTGTGGTAGACACCACAGGTTCTCAGTGTGACCTTTTCAACTCTCCTGGCTTTGATCCTGATATTATTAGAACTACTTAATGCAAGGATGCACTAATTGAATATGACTTATTCCAAAACTCAGTCAACTGAAGGACTGAAAACTCAATTTCTATAGTATTGTGGTTTTTGTTTTATTTTTCTTTTCTGGATCTATGGCATAAGAGATGGATTAAGAAATATCTGTATGCAAACATTTGTGATTTACCTCACTAAGGGATTAAAACAATTCAAACTGCAAATTTTGGTCATTGGTTACAATATGAGATGACAGAGGGAGCAACATTTGAGGTCAACAAGGTCTCCTTCATCTCTAGTATTTACTTTTTGTACTCCTCAGCTTCTCTTTGTTTCCTAGATATCTGTCCAGGACAAGACTTTCCAACACTAGGCTGGCAGAGAATGTAGACTGAATCTTCTAGAACTTTGATTGCAGTTCATTCCCAAGAGCTCCCACATAACTACCTTAGGTAGACTGAAAATGTAACTTGGACATTACCTGAATGACATCATAGTACTTTTTTCTTACTCCTTAAAAGCACTCTGCCAGAGATTTAGTCAACATTGTCTGAGGATGCTGGTCCCCGTACTTCTCCACAGGCAGCCATGCCAAGGGGCCTCCATGAATCAACATAGGGAATGACCCACAGACTGGCTTTATATAGCCTTGTGTTTGCATGGGCAGCAAAATGGCAGAAATGAGTAATGTAACAATCAAATGGGCAGAGAGTTTCTTCAACCATTTGTTCTGCATATGTTCAGCAGATCATCACTATCTTGGACCTTACAGTTTGTGCAGAAGATATTCTCCAGAGAGAGAGGGGGTCTAAAATGAGTCAGTGCAAAGATTAGTCTTAGTATAATGAGACAATAGATAATTGCCTGTTTCACCATGTTGTAAAAATCAGTTCTCTTGCAGCTGACCGCTTTGAGCATGCATCTCGAAGGTTTACAGTTGTTAATTTGGATATGTTGCTCTATGACTCTAATCTCACGCCACATCAAGTTTAAGGAGATAAAGAGACTATTGTTTAAGGCTTCAATTTTATTAACAATGTTTACTAAGATTATTCATTCTTTTTGTAGTAAGAACTGGACTTTTATTTCTTTTGCTTCTATTATAAGTGAGACTTTCAGTAGTTCAGCAAAAATGTATCTTTACCTTCTTGGCCCTGCTTTGAAAAAAAGATATGCACTCATCACCAAAAAGTGAACTGCAAATGAGACCCAGAACTGGTTACTTCTTCAAAGTGCCAGGATATCCGACCTCCCAATTTTCATCATGGATTTGGCTCTCCCAGATAAAAGGAAGATAAAATGCATTAAAAGAGGGCTTCCCTGGTGGCGCAGTGGTTAAGAATCCACCTGTCAATGCAGGGGACACAGGTTCGAGCCCTGGTCTGGGAAGATCCCACATGCCGTGGAGCAACTAAGCCCGTGCACCACAACTACTGAGCCAGAACTCTAGAGCCCGCGAGCCACAACTACTGAGCCCATGTGCCACAACTACTGAAGCCCACATGCCTAGAGCCCGTGCTCCACAACAAGAGGAGCCACTGCAATGAAAAGCCTGAGCAACGCGACGAAGAGCAGCCCCCGCTCGCCGCAACTAGAGGAAGCCCGCAGGCAGCAATGAAGACCCAACGCAGCCAAAAATAAAATAAATTTAAAAAATTTTTTTAAGTTTTAAAAAATGCATTAAAAGAGCAAGGATATAGGGAAGACTCTACTAAAAATGGGGTGGAAAGTGATGACTGAATGCTAACTCAGAGAGACACCTGAGACTTCAAAAGATCTCTGGGAGAAGATAAAAATGAGTATGTTTTTGAAGAAATCAATTCCTAATTCCAGAAGGATTTTCAGAAAAGGACACAGGGAAATAGAAGTAATCATAGCATTCCAGAACTCTGTTCCTATATCTTCTTGAGTGAAAGCTGTACAAACTCAGAAGAATATGAAAACTTAGAATGTCAGTGCATTTTTGTAGAATGATAGAATTAAGGACAAGAGAAAATAAAATTAATGATACTGTCAACAATGACTTCCGGTGGAAGGTAGGATGTGAGCCAGATTCTGAAGGCTCCCAAGAGCACCAGTTGGCAGCACGGAGTGGGCAGGAAGAGAAAACAGATTGGCAGATGCTTCCCACAGTCCTCTGTGCGTCCCCATCCTCACATACATCACACTTCACTGAAGTTGTTTAAAATCTGGCCGCCCGCAAAACCATAAACCCCATAAGGTCAAATAAAATGACTAAGCTATTTAATTCTATAACCCTACTTAGCAAAATACCTCCATTAATATTGGTTGAATACATGGGGGCATAAACATTTCTTTTGATATAAAAGCCCTCAGTACAGCAAATATGTAAAGGCTTTTCATGGCTGGCTACCTGCCCTCTTGGCCATATTTAACTAGAGCCTCCTCCTCTACCATCATCTGACCAAGATGTGGCCCTGAGTCTCTAACTCTGAATGATTTGGCCTCTAGACCTGAGGCTAAAGCCACCTCACCCAATGAATGCTGATTTCCTCCATCTACTAAACTACTCAGCCTAGCACTTAAAATATTTCATCTGTTATCCCTACCTTACCTAAAATACCCATCTATGTCCTCTTTCCTTTGCTTCCATTTTATTCCCATAAACATTTGATGATGGTGATAATGATGATTATAATAATATCCAGGCAATTTTCTAAGCATTTTATATACATTACCTTATTTAATCCTTCAAACAATGCTATGAAGCAGGTAGTGTTATATCCTCAGGTTAAGAAGAAGAAACTGAGACACAGAAGGTTTAAGTAATCTGTCCATGTGCACTGCTAGGAAGAAGTGAGCACCACTTGGATTTGAACCCAAGTATCCTGGCTCCAAAGTTTATGCCCTTCAACACTATGGTCTATTTCCCTCCTAGACACCTTAATGAGTGTCTACTACCTGCACAGTATTGTGCCGCTAGACAAGGGGATACTAAGATCAGATAGAAATAGACCTTGCCATTAAGATGTTTAGTATGGGGAGAAAAGACTTGAATATAATAAGCAAAACACACTGCAGAAATTCATGAATAACTTTTAACATAATAATAAGGATCAGAACAAAGGCTATCACCTATAACTCTTGCAGAACTTTTCTCACTCTCACAGTAAATAGGAACTGGAGTTTGGTGAAGGTTTGTGACATACACACTGAATAACATACCCAAACTCTAAGCTTCCTTCAAGGCCACAACAAGACTTTCTCTTCTGAAAAGCTACTGGTGACTAACCCCACTCCCACCACAGGCTTTCCATTATTCTGAATTTGAACAACGTTATTCTGAATTCATAACTTGAGACACCCAGCCCACCACTAACCTAATCAAATACTGCCTTAGAATTATATTTTAGATGGTTAATACATGGAAGTTATATCACCCTAAAAACCATAAACATTACAGAAGCAATGACTATAAAACCATCTCTTAAAGTTCTTACAATTCTCAGTACAGTACAGAGCAGACATATGTACCCAATGACTAAATGATGAATGACTGAACAAAAAATGAATAGATGGATGATGGATTTCTAAGTAAATGACATGGAACTTTAGAAGCAAGTGAGAGAGACAGCCTGTGATAAAAAGCTTTGGGCATTATTAAAATCTTTAATCAGATAGATTTGGTGCCCCCAAATAAAGACCAGAAGCACAGGCAATTAGCACAGTCTTGGCAGCAGGAAAAAACAAAACAAAACAAAACCCCACTTCATTCTCCCACCCCCATGCCCTTACACACTTGCATACTTGGAAGCAAGAGTCAATTTACTGGCACCCAATGCAAGTCCTTTCTGGAAGTGATTACAGTCGCAAATCTACTTTTAGTCAAAGGTGTTAAAAAATGAGAGGGAGACCATCCAATTCTTACTTTCCCTTTGTGATGAACTGTTAAAACGTGATACAAGTGGATAGAAAAGGAGGTGAGAAGGGAAAGAGACAGAATAATAGACTACAGGACACCAAATAAAACGTTCCAAGTGGAAAGCATTGCAAAGTAACACTTCATCATTCCCGAATTCCTCCTGGGCATTGACTTAACTGGAGTGTCGTCATTACCTGATGAGAGGTCAGCTTTGAAGAGCTCAGACTATTCCTTTAAAGTCTTTGGACTTAGTCTCAAGTTCAAGGATGCACAAGTGAAGCCTCCAACCATTATGATATTATGTTTACCAGGTTCTACTAAAGCTATCCTGATGAAAATATCAGCTGACTTTGAATGTATACTAGGTCTCAGTAAGCATGTCTGGGAAATTCAGAAGAAAGACACCATTGGCCAAAAGAAACTACACAAAAGACAGAAATTGGAGGCTTCTGAACTGTGCATTCTTTGAAGCCCTTTCTGAAAAGAAGGAAGTCAAGTGCATCCCTATCTACTCTTACCAGTATCCACTCAACTATGTAAAGTCGCGATAAAAATCTAAGTATTTTGTGGAGAATAAACACCTCTCCACTGTGAATGCTACTAAGACTAGGGTCTTTAGTTAAGCAGACAACTAAGCCCACTCATTCTCAGACTCTTCATCATTCTTATCTATGCAGAACAGACCCCCTGCAACTTCCCACTTTTCTCCAAGGTTTATCTGCCTCATCTCATCCTTCGAACCTCCCAGGAGCATCTTTGTAGCAGAAACTCCCAGTCAGTTTATAGATTATCTTTCCCTTGACCTGACACCTAAGCCCCAGGCATCTATACTTAATCACCTATTAGACATCCATTTTGTTTTCCATTTGGATCTCAAACCTAACATAAATGAAAAAGAAATCTTGACTCTCATTGGCCCCTGGCAACTCATTTCTTTACAAACTTCTCCAGCTCAGTAAATGGCAGCAATGTTCACCAATTCCATCAAGGCAGAACACCTATGAGCTGTTCTTAATTTCTCTTTCTCTCCCTTCTCTCACATTCTACTTGCCAGTTCTGTTGAAATTTTCCTCTTTTCTCTATCTGCCTGGCTTCAACCCTAGTCTAAGCCACTATTATCTCTGACTTGCACTACCACAAAAAATTCCTAACTCATCTCCCAGCTAATGTCATGTTGTAGAGTAAATAAGAACCATTAGCTTGGTGGCCAAAATAAAGCCAAAGTAAAAGTTATTACATTTACTTGTAAAATCATTGTATATAATAATAATGTGATCAACCTCCAGGTGGAAAAAACAATAATTATGTGAAGATGATCATAATTATAATAAATGCTCTAAGTTTTACAATGATTTCATTATCCAAGTGAAAATTCACAGAGTTAGTGGTTAAAAACTGAACACTTACCCTGCCAACACCAAGTAGCCACCGTCACCTGCCATCTGAACTGCAAGTAGCCTCCTAACTGGTCTCCTCAATTCCACTTTTGCCTCCACTAAGCTCTGTTGTTCACACAGCTATTAAAGTGAACTTTTAAAGACATAGATCTGAATATATGACTCCTGCATTTAAAATCCACTATGGCAGAGATCTTCCCATTCTCTCCATCTTCTTTAAAATAATAGTCCCCACCATCACAAGTTTTAGGGAGTACAACGTTGCTCAGCAGGAGAACTGATCTCTCTGCTTCCTTTTGGCACAAAGGAGGTGAGTCCGTGTGATGATGTCTGGGCTAACAGAAGTCAACAGAACTGATGTGGATGCAACCTCCAAGTGATTCCTAAAAGGCAAAGCCACTTATCCTGCATTCCCTCTTTCCTCCTTCCTGTGGGCAGGAATACAGATAGGATGGTGAGAATCTACCTGTATTATTCTCTGCTGAAAAATACTTTATGACACATAGTAGTCACTCAAGTATTTAAATCAATGAAAGATAGAGGAACACAGTGTAAGATAGCTATACATTCTCCTGCACAGATAGTTATTAGATATCTGGTAGTAAATAATATAGTATTACCACTAAGAAGAGGTCTACAAAACTTATGAGAAAGAAAAAAGGCAATGTATTCATATTTAATGCCAAAGAGTCATAATTGATATTCTAATAATTATGGAAGTTACGAAAAGAAATAGCCAGGCACTTTATGTCAGTGACCCATGTCTAGAAGTCACACAAAGATATGATCTGTGCTCAAGGTCAAGAATAAAGCACTCTAGAGTCAGGAAGCCGGTATCAAAACCCAACAAAATCAAAAAACGAGGAAAGATTAAAGTGACAACATTTTTTCAGGACATTATATATTCTTGGGCTCAAGTTGTCCAGGGTAACAAAGTTAAGATAGAGAATTTTATTTTGCTTAAATCTTTTTAAGATAAAGGGGCGTGTATTATCCCACCTAACTACAATGTTAGGAGAAAATTCTCAGACTTCGGGCAGAGCTGGACCCAAATGTTAAGAGGATGTCATTGAGGATCCATTATCTCTCTCTCTCTCTTTTTCTTTTTACTTTTGAACTCAATTTAGACTTACAGAAGACTTAGTAATTCAGGCTTACAGAGAGTTCCTGTATACCCTTTCCTTACTCAGTTGCCCTTTTGTTAACATCTTACATAACCATAGTACAATTACCAAAGCTAATAAATCAACCTTGGTACAGGTTTGTTGACTAAATTATAGACCTTATTAAAATTTCACCAGTTTTTTCCACTAACATTTTTTCCGGTTCCAGTATCCTACCAGGATTCCACCTTGCATTTAGTTGTTATACCTCCCCAGTCTCCTCTGATGCATAATAGCTCCTCAGTTTTCCATGTTTCTCATGATGTTGACATTTTTGAAGATTATTGGCCAGTTATTTGGTAGAATGTCTCTCAGTTTGGGTTCCTCTGATTTTTTTCTCTTGATTGGAATAAGGTTCTGTATTTTTGGCAAGAATATCACAGAAACTATGTTATTGCCTTCTCAAGGAATCTTATCAAAGGATTAACAGTGTAATAATGTTTCATTACTGGTGATGTTAATCTTGATCAATTGGGTAAGTGGTGTCTGCTGGGTTTCTCCACCTTGAAGTTACTATCTTTCCCTTTGGAGGTAAAAAATACTTTGTAGGACATCATTTAGTCTATGCAAGTTCTGTGTCTCCCACAAATTTTGTGCATTAATTTTATTGAGATGCAAAATTTCAAGTAGAAAACAAATCCTCTTTTACTAGTATACATGAAAAAATCACAACTAAAAATAAAGGACAAACAACAAACTGGAAAAAAAATCACAATCTAAAATTTACTGAAAAAAATGTGTATTAAGAAAACCATATTAGTGTCCTGATTTTCTCCTACAGCTGTAGCCTGAAACATGGCGACTCCTGGCCCTGTCACTCCGGAGGCACCCTTTGAACCATCGCAGCCCCCAGTCATTGAGGGCTTTAGCCCCAGTGTACACAGCACTTCGGAAAGCTTCAAGGAAAAGTTTCTTCACAAGACCCGCGAGAACCCAATGGTACCCATAGGCTGCCTGGGCACAGCGGCCGCCCTTACCTACGGCCTCTACTGCTTCCACCGGGGTCAGAGCCAGCGCTCCCAGCTCATGATGCCCACCCGAATTGCCCCCAGGGCTTCATGGTCATAGCCATCGTGGCGGGTCTGGCTGCATCCACTCCGAAATCTCAACCCTGAGTCGGTGGCCTGGCTTTGAAAGCTCCGCGGAGATCGTTCCCAGCTCCAGGAGCAACCACCGGTCCTGCCACTGGCATTATTCCCTCATTTCCCCTGACAAGCCCCTGTAGCAGTGGCGTCAGAAGTAGCCAATTGTGTAACCGACAGATTTTTTTCAGGAATCTCAGGTCCAGTTCAGTTTGAGTGTTGTATACTTCTAGTTGTGCTGCACCTTCTCCACTCCCTACTTAATAAACTCTGATCCACTTGTAAAAAAAAAAAAAAAAAAAAAAAAGAAAGAAAACCATAGTATACCAAAATAACATTTAAAAATTATAATAGTGTCTAACTATTGCTTTTGCTTCAAATGCTGTATATCAGTGGTTCTTACACTTTTCTAGGCCATGGAACCTCTGGAGAATCTGATGAAAGATGAGAGCTCACTCTATCCCTTAAAAAATGAAAATAGGCACATGTTGACAATTTTGGGAATTCGTAAACCACCAAACCTCATCCTTAGATTGCTGAGGGGTCTTCAGGCTAAGCACCTCTTTCTTAATACCAAAGAGCAACTGTAACTCAATTTGCTTTTCATAGGTCCACTTATATGCCCTTCCTTGATGATGTCCTTTCCTCAGTTTGTTATGGTAGAAAAAGGGAAAAGAGGGAAGGAGGAAAGGAGGGAAGGAGGAAAGGAGGGAAGTAGGGAAGGAAGAAAGGAAGGAAGGAAGGAAGGGTAGATGGGGGCCAGGTTGGAGAGAGGAAGAGAGAGGTAGAAAGAAATAATCATAATATCCCATGTTCCCATTACTTCTCTTGCCCAGAATAGAAAAAAATAGTCTAAAAAAATGACCAATTCTTCTTATTTTTTTCCTAAACTGCTTTTTAAGTTGGATCTTGAGGTGTATTAGAAACTATTCTTTTTACCCCATTCAGCTTTTCTTTCCTCCCTCATCCCATCCACCCAATACCCCCCCCCCATACTTTTTCCTTTCTGAGTACATTGCTCCCTCAAAGATTTTATGTTTCTTTCAAATATATGTTCACAGGAATTGTGTACTACAACAAGAATTATATTCTTCCCAGTAAAAAACAGAAGGAAGCTAAGAAGTTTTGACACCTACTTTTAAAGACAAATTTTCACCAGGATCCTAGGGTCACTTTGTCCACTTTTCCACATACTTTTTAAAGGCCTAAAAATATCTGAGGGTCTTTTTTCTTCTTTAAAACTGTTTCTCTTCTGAAGCAATTGACACCATTCCATGAAATTTTTGCAGCAAATGTGCACTAAGTGTACTCAGTGTCATGAAACTCCTTTCTATTTTTCGGTATGCTGGGATGCTGACTCAAATGCATTTCATTTGAAAATTAAAAGCAAATTTCATAAGCTATTTGCTTTGCACGGAGAAATTTGGGTCAGTCAGTGAGAAAGACAATGGGCTTTTTTCATGGACCTGTTTTGAGGTAAGAACCATGCCTTTCCTAGAAGGACTCTGCCCCTCCCACCTGAGGGAGCTCTGGGTGTTCTTCACCACAACTATTTCTTCATCCTAAGAGTCTTTGGGCCTAATCATTGTTCTAGAAAATTCTGAGTCAAGTCTGCTGTATTAGCCTTTTACATAATACAATTTGGAAAAACTCTTTTCAGCATACCTAATTCAAATGAGTCCATCTGTGAAACCCAAAATATGAGTTTTTCATAAAATGCAGATGCAATAACAGACTCAAAGCACAAAAGACAGCATTTATACAACCCATTAGGCAATAGTCAAAGCTTTCCTTTTGCAAAGAGAAAAAGGAATTGTATCATCTTCTAGCCAATACAATAAGTCCTACTAGTTTAAGCTTTGATGTTGCCACATCAAGAATTCTTTCTCTAGTATGTTCAAAATCATGAAGAACATTCTGATAATAAGAGTTGTCTTTATGACCTCCTTTGATTTCTTTCATTAATACTAAAGAAATAAAGAAGAGACCTTTGGAGACCTAAGCTCCCCATTTATCCATGGAACATTCTAACTCGCTGAATTTCTTTACGAGAAACAGAAAAACAAATTTTTACCAAGCAATTTAGCACAAAAAATCTTCTCAAAAAGAAAATCTAATATCTGATTTCGTGATAACAGAAGGTTGGACATACACAGCTAGATAACACAGAGCCTGTTTCTTTACTCAGTAATGGTGCTGTTAATTTAAATGATATGACGGTTATGGTCCATGAATTAGACATGCTTTTGCTATTTGCTTTCTGAGGGGGTTTTTCGGTATCCTGAAAAAGTGATCACTCTTGAGAATAAACAAGAAAAAAAATGGATTCCAATACTCCCCTCCCCACTTCAAAATCACATAGATTTTTCTTGACTCATATTTGCATTTTACTTTTCAACTTAAACAACTGTTTCTTCTTATCATGAAGGATGGAAATGTTAAAAATTAATAAAGTTTCAGGTAATGGATGAAAGTACATATGATTCACAGTGTTGGGAGTGAAAACACTGTATTATAACACTGTATCAAAGGCAATAATTCTGAGATGGTTTGGTAACTTTTGGCTTTTGTGTTAAAAGTGACATCAGAAAGCACATCACATGCCTGAGTTTAGAGTTGGATTTTAAGAGATTCTGCTCTCAAAGCACAAGAAAAAAGAAAAACTATTAAATTCCAGTGAATTGATGATTCTATGGCCTAGTTTCTTGGGACTGGGGAGAGAGAGTAAAAATGGGAAAATTCTTAAGAGGCCCATTGCAATTCACCAGGAATTTTCCAAACACAAGTTCTCCACCTATGTGTTATATAGAAAGATAAGTTTTAGAGGTTCTGGGATTGCTCAAATTGTCACTGTCATTTTAACTAATGAAGTCAGGGTACTATAAGAAGAGGACTGAAAGAGGAGTTACAAGATATCTGTACTAATTAATTAACTGTGTGACCATGAAAACAGATCTTAGCTTCTTTGGATCTCTCTCTTTCTCCTTACTCTATAAAGTAAAGGAGTTGAACTAGATGATTTCTCAGGGTCTCTTCTAATTAATACTTGTTTGATAGCTATCACTGTTTCTAATGTACGAGAAGTTTAAAGAGGGCTCTACTTGTGATTTCACAGGTAAACCTTTAAAATGCATCACAAAGCTCCCATCAATCCAATTATGCTTCATTCTAACGTCTCCTGCCATACTTTATCCATAGCTCATGCAGACATATTTATAACCCATCCTACATTCAAACAAAGTAAAAGGAAAATCTCATCAGTTTCTTTACTTAATAGCTTAGCAGAGAAGAACAGTAGTTGCCTCTCCCAGAGAAGAAAGTATGACCAGACAGACAAAAAGCCAGAAGACTTTGGTTCCATGTGTCCACTCTTCATTGCCTTCACGAGCTTTGAAAGCAGAACTTTGATACACTCTCTGGAAATGGCTGCTGAAATCAATTCTCCTGCTGGTCTATGACCAGGCAGACAATAGACAATATCATTTGAGCTTGCACAGTATAGATAGCATTTTGCTTGACCCTACGGACAGAGTCCAAACACATATAAAATCTAGTGGCTTCCTTCAAGGAGCTTATTGTGCATTTAGAGCAACTGGGACATGAGGAGTAGCTTTTTTTCCATTCCTAGTGCTCTCTCAGATACACAACCATTGACACAGTTCTGCCAACTAATAGTGTAATTGGGCAATATAGACATATTTTAACACTACTACAATTTAAACTCTTACACTGGTCCAAAAATAAATAGGTTAATGAAACAAAATAGATAGCCTGATTCAGTGTTTTATAACTGATAAAAGACAGACATCACAAACCAAGGGGGCAAAGATAACTTGCTTGACCAATAGACAACTGGAGAGCTACTGGGAGGAAATCAATGTGTGATCAATTTAGGTTTTTATCATACACTGAAATGTACAGAGTGTGTACACTCTATGTACACACTCTATGTGTGTACACAGAGTATGTACACATAGTACACCCCATGTGGACTAAACATTTAACTGCAAAAGTTGTATGCAACAAAAATAAGTATTGCTGAATGTAATTTGATTTCTGCACAGGGAAGGATCATTAAGCTTAAAAGCAATGGGAAAATTACAGTATAAAAGATAAATATATTTAATTCCATAAACATTTTAAATTTTGTGTGTCAATTAAACTGACCAAAATAAGAAAGCAAAAAACAAACTAGGAGATAATAGTAACAGACAATATCAGAGTTAAAATATCATTCCCATATAAAGTGCCCACAGATATTGTCACAACAAACAGCAACATCTCCATAAATAGAGAAAGAACTATGAACTGATAATGCACACATACACACACAAACAATACCTCTATAACTGTCAGATTAGCAGAATTCTTTCCAGTGATACCACTCAACTTTAGGGAAAATGTGAGGAAATCAGCACACAGCATACTCATAATCTGTTGTTTAGAACATAAAAGGACATAAAATTTCTAAAAGTAAGTAGGCAATATATTCCAAAGGCCTTAAAAAGGCTCATACAATTTGACTTCCAGAAATTTAGCCTAAGGAAATAAACTGACATGTGTACAACGTTTAAGCACACAGATAGATGCTTAATGTTGTGACAATTATAAGGGCAAATAATTAATGAGTTAAGCAAGGAAACACCTTGAAAACCAAACAATAAATGATTAAATAAATTATGGTTTACTTTGTGATCATTGTTTTGAATAGTTTAGGAAAACTTCATGTTATAATATTAACTGGAAACTAAAATAGGGATTGTATAGGATATAAACTCAACTATACAGTATTGTTTTATAAAGCATAAGGTAATCCTAGGTAAAACTATCCTAAAATGTTGACAGTGTCTGTCTTTGGTTGGTGGGACTATAAAGATATTTTTATGTTTACTTTTAAAAATGTTTTATATTTTCAATAAGCATGTATTATTTTGGAATAAAACTTAACCCAAAGTTAACTGGTGTTGTTTGGGCAGGGAATTCAGGCTCCCATGTACACAAAGAAAATCCAGTTTTCAGCGACTGTGAAGTGGCGAAGGTCCCGGCTGGGAGAAGGACGTCGGATCTCGTCCTCCCAGCTTTTCGACCCTTCCCCGAAGCCCCTCAATAAAATGGCTTGATCCCAAAAAAAAAAAAAAAAAAAAAAAAAGAAAATCCAGAAGGGAGTAGAGGTGAGGCTCTGAGTTGGCACCAACTCCTGGCCTCACAGTCTTTTTCCCCTTAGGGGAGGAATGGCTGGAAGAAGGCCAGAGCAGAAGACCAGGGCAGAGCCTTCATTGCCTGGACATTTGAACATTACTGCCTGTAAATAATAGGAACATTTACTAGACATTTATTTATCTCATGAGTTTAAATTGTGGGAAATGCACAAGAAAATGGAGGAGCTCCAAATATCAACAACATGAATGTGAATATTTGAGGAGTTCAAAGCAGATGTTTTGGTAGAATATTTTATAAATAAAACATGCTGCTGGAGATTGCATTTGGTTGCATCCAAGTTGCCACATTACACAGTCTCAGAAGCACAGGAAAAAAAGACCTATGAAGGATCTGATCTCTGCTCTCTTTTCCCCCATCTCCGACAACTCTGCCTTTGGCTGGCTGTTTCTCAACCTCTCTGGTCTCTTTTTTTTTCCACTGATCACTCCTCCTACCTCAGGACCTTCACACAGACTCTGTCCTCCACCTGGAATGTCCACCCTCACAAATTCCCATTAATTCCTCTGAAACTTTCTAATCTCCCTTCAGAGAGCACTTCCACAGAGAAGCCATTCCTGAGCCTCCAGAGTGGACAGGTCAGCTCTGCTTAGTTACACAATGACATGGAATCTTGGTCCTTACCCATTTAGCACTGATTGGTAATTATATATTCATGGGGGATTTAATGAATGGGTCTCCACATCAATGACACTACAAACTCAATGTAGGTAAAAAAATAAAGTCTCTTTTGCTCATCACAAAATGTCAGCACCTTGAACAGTACTGGCATATGGTAAAAAACACTGATTCAAAAGATACATGTGAGGAGCTTCAAGATGGCGGAAGAGTAAGATGTGGAGATCACCTTCCTCCCCACAAATACATCAGAAATACATCTACATGTGGAACAGCTCCTACAGAACACCTAGTGAACACTGGCAGAAGACCTCAGACCTCCCAAAAGGCAAGAAACTCCCCACATACCTGGGTAGGGCAAAAGAAAAAAGAAAAAACAGAGACAAAGAATAGGGACGGGACCTGCACCAGTGGGAGGGAGCAGTGAAGGAGGAAAGGTTTCCACACACTAGGAAGCCCCTTCGCGGGCGGAGACTGCAGGGGGCGGAGGCAGGGAGCTTTGGAGCCACGAAGGAGAGCGCAGCCACAGGGGTGCAGAGGGCAAAGCGGAGAGATTCCTGCACAGAGGCTCAGCGCCGAGCAGCACTCACCAGCCCGAGAGGCTTGTCTGCTCACCCTCTGGGGCGGGCGGGGGCTGGGAGCTGAGGCTCGGGCTTCGGTCGGATCCCAGGGAGAGGACTGGGGTTGGCTGCATGAATACAGCCTGAGGGGCTAGTGCGCCACAGCTAGGTGGGAGGGAGTCCGGGAAAAAGTCTGGACCTGCCAGAGAGGCAAGAGACCATTGTTTCAGGGTGCGCGAGGAGAGGGGGTTCAGAGCTCCACTTAAAGGAGCTCCAGAGACGGGCGTGAGTCGCGGCTATCAGTGCAGACCCCAGAGACGGGCATGAGATGCTAAGGCCGCTGGTGCCGCCACCAAGAAGCCTGTGTGGGAGCACAGGTCACTATCCACACCGCCCCTCCCGGGAGCCTGTGCAGCCCGCCACTACCAGGGTCCCTTGACCCAGGGACAACTTCCCCGGGAGAACACACAGCGCACCTGAGGCTGTTGCAACGTCACGCCGGCCTCTGCCGCTGCAGGCTTGCCCCGCATCCGTACCCCTCCCTCCCCCCGGCCTGAGTGAGCCAGAGCCACTGAAACAACTGCTCCTTTAACTCCGTCCTGTCTGAGAGAAGAACAGATGCCCTCAGGCGACCTACACGCAGAGGCAGGACCAAATCCAATGCTGAACCCCCTCTGGAACTGTGAGAACAAAGAAGAGAAAGGGAAATCTCTCCCAGCAGCCTCAGGAGCAGCGGAATAAATCTCCACAATCAACTTGATGTACCCTGCATCTGTGGAATACCTGAATAGACAATGAATCATCCCAAATTGACGAGGTGGACTTTCGGAGCGACGATATTTATATTTTTTTCCCTTTTTCTCTTTTTGTGAGTGTGTACGTGTATGCATCTGTGTGTGATTTTGTCGGTATAGCTTTGCTTTTACCATTTGTCCTAGGGTTCTGTCTGTGCGTTTTTTGTTTTTGTTTTTGTTGTTGTTGTTGTTTTAATATAGTTTTTAGCACTTGTTATCATTGGCAGACTTATTTTTTGGTTTGGTTGCTCGCATCTTTCTTTTTTTTTTATTACTCTCTTAAATTTTTTTAATAATTATTTTTTATTTTAATAACTATTTTATTTTATTTTACTTTATTTTATCTTCTTCTTTCCTTCTTTCTTTTTTTTCTCCCTTTTATTCTGAGCCGTGTGGATGACAGGCTCGTGGTGCTCCAGCCAGGCATCAGGGCTGTGCCTCTGAAGCGGGAGAGCCAGGTTCAGGACACTGGGTCCACAAGAGACCTCCCAGCTCCATGAAATATCCAACGGCGAAAATCTCCCAGACATCTCCATCTCAACATCAAGACCCAGCTCCACTCAACGGCCAGCAAGCTACAGTGCTGGACGCCCTATGCCAAACAACTAGCCAGACAGGAACGCAACCCCATCCATTAGCAGACAGGCTGCCTAAAATCATAATAAGGTCACAGACACCCAAAAACACACCACCAGACGTGGACCTGCCCACCAGAAAGACAAGATCCAGCCTCATCCACCAGAACACAGGCACTGTTCCCCTCCACCAGGAAGCCTACACCACCCACTGAACAAACCTTAGCCACTGGGGACAGACATCAAAAACAACGGGAACTACAAACCTGCAGCCTGTGAAAAGGAGACCCCAAACACAGTAAGTTAAGCAAAATGAGAAGACAGAGAAACACACAGCAGATGAAGGAGCAAGGCAAAAACTCACCAGACCTAATAAATGAAGAGGAAATAGGCAGGCTACCTGAAAAAGAATTCAGAATAATGATAGTAAAGAAGATCCAAAATCTTGGAAACAGAATGGAGAAAATACAAGAGAGGTTTAACAAGGACCTAGAAGAACTAAAGAGCAAACAAACTACAATGGACAACACAATAAATGAAATTAAAAATTCTCTAGAAGGAATCAATAGCAGAATAACTGAGGCAGAAGAACGGATAAGTGACCTGGAAGATAAAATAGTGGAAATAACTACAGCAGAGCAGAATAAAGGAAAAACAATGAAAAGAATTGAGGACAGTCTCAGAGACCTCTGGGACAACATTAAACACACCAGCATTAGAATTATAGGGGTCCCAGAAGAAGAAGAGAAAAAGAAAGGGACTGAATAAATATTTGAAGACATTACAGTTGAAAACCTCCCTAACATGGGAAAGGAAATAGTTAATCAAGTCCAGGAAGCACAGAGAGTCCCATACAGGATAAATCCAAGGAGAAACATGCCAAGACACATATAATCAAACTATCAAAAATTAAATACAAAGAAAAAATATTAAAAGCAGCAAGGGAAAAACAACAAATAACACACAAGGGAATCCCCATAAGGTTAACAGCTGATATTTCAGCAGAAACTCTGCAAGCCAGAAGGGAGTGGCAGGACATATTTAAAGTGATGAAGGAGAAAAACCTACAACCAAGATTACTCTACCCAGCAAGGATCTCATTCAGATTTGATGGAGAAATTAAAACCTTTACAGACAAGCAAAAGCTGAGAGAGTTCAGCACCACCAAACCAGCTTGACAACAAATGCTAAAGGAACTTCTCTAGGCAGGAAACACAAGAGAAGGAAAAGACCTACAATAACAAACCCAAAACAATTGAGAAAATGGTAATAGGAACATACATAGCGATAATTACCTTAAATGTAAATGGATTAAATGCTCCAAACCAAAGACACAGACTGGCTGAATGGATACAAAAACAAGACCCATATATATTATGTCTACAAGAGACCCACTTCAGACCTAGGAACACATACAGACTGAAAGTGAGGGGATGGTAAAAGACATTCCATGCAAATGGAAATCAAAGGAAAGCTGGAGTAGCAATTCTCATATCAGACAAAATAGACTTTAAAATAAAGACTAGTACAAGAGACAAAGAAGGACACTACATAATGATCAAGGGATCAATCCAAGAAGAAGATATAACAATTGTAAATATTTACGCACCCAACATAGGAGCACCTCAATACATAAGGCAAATGCTAACAGCCATAAAAGGGGAAATTGACAGTAACACAATCATAGTAGGGGACTTTAACACCCCACTTTCACCAATGGACAGATCATCCAAAATGAAAATAAATAAGGAAACACACGCTTTAAATGACACATTAAACAAGACAGACTTAATTAATCTTTATAGGACATTCCATCCAAAAACAACAGAATACACATTCTTCTCAACTGCTCATGGAACATTCTCCAGGATAGATCATATCTTGGGTGACAAATCAAGCCTTGGTAAATTTAAGAAAATTGAAATCATATCAAGTATCTTTTCCCACCACAACACTATGAGACTAGATATCAATTACAGGAAAAAAATCTGTAAAACTACAAACACATGGAGGCTAAACAATACACTACTTAATAACCAAGAGATCACTGAAGAAATCAAAGAGGAAATCCAAAAATACCTAGAAACAAATGACAATGAAAACACGACGACCCAAAACCTATGGGATGCAGCAAAAGCAGTTCTAAGAGGGAAGTTTATAGCAATACAATCCTACCTTAAGAAACAAGAAACATCTCAAATAAACAACCTAACCTTACACTTAAAGCAATTAGAGAAACAAGAACAAAAAAACCCCAAAGTTAGCAAAAGGAAAGAAATCATGAAAATCAGATCAGAAATAAATGAAAAAGAAATGAAGGAAACATTAGCAAAGATCAATAAAACTAAAAGCTGGTTCTTTGAGAAGATAAACAAAACTGATAAACCGTTAGCCATACTCATCAAGAAAAAAAGGGAGAAGACTCAAATCAATAGAATTAGAAATGAAAAAGGATAAGTAACAACTGACACTGCGGAAATACAAAGGATCATGAGAGATCACTACAAGCAATATATGCCAATAAAATGCACAACCTGGAAGAAATGGACAAGTTCTTAGAAAGGTATAACCTTCCAAGTCTGAACCAGGAAGAAACAGAAAATATGAACAGACCAATCACAAGCACTGAAATTGAAACTGTGATTAAAACTCTTCCAACAAACAAAAGCCCAGGACCAGGTGGCTTCACAGCCAAATTCTATCAAACATTTAGAGAAGAGCTAACACCTATCCTTCTCAAACTCTTCCAAAATATAGCAGAGGGAGGAAGACTCCCAAACTCATTCTACAAGGCCACCATCACCCTGATACAAAATCCAGACAAAGATGTCACAAAGAAAGAAAACTACAGGCCAATATCACTGATGAACACAGACACAAAAATCCTCAACAAAATACTAGCAAACAGAATCCAACAGCACATTAAAAGGATCATACACCATGATCAAGTGGGGTTTAACCCAGGAATGCAAGGATTATTCAATACACGCAAATCAATAAACGTGATACACCATATTGACAAACTGAAGGAGAAAAACAATATGATCATCTCAATAGATGCAGAGAAAGCTTTCGACAAAATTCAACACTCATTTATGATAAAAACCCTTCAGAAAGTAGGCATAGAGGGAACTTTCCTCAACATAATAAAGGTCATATATGACAAACCCACAGCCAACATCGTCCTCAATGGTGAAAAACTGAAACCATTTCCACTAAGATCAGGAACAAGACAATGTTGCCCACTCTCATCACTATTATTCAACATAGTTTTGGAAGTTTTAGCCACAGCAATCAGAGAAGAAAAATAAATAAAAAGAATCCAAATCGGAAAACAAGAAGTAAAGCTGTCACTGTTTACAGATGACACAATAGTATACATAGAGAATCCTAAAGATGCTACTAGAAAACTACTAGAGCTAATCAGTGAATCTGGTAAAGTAGCAGGATACAAAATTAATGCACAGAAATCTCTTGCATTCCTATACACTAATGATGAAAAATCTGAAAGTGAAATTAAGAAAACACTCACATTTACCATTGCAACAGAAAGAATAAAATATCTAGGAATAAACCTACCTAAGGAGACAAAAGACCTGTATGCAGAAAATTATAAGACGCTGATGAAAGAAATTAAAGATGATACAAACAGATGGAGAGATATACCATGTTCTTGGATTGGAAGAATCAACATTGTGAAAATGACTATACTATCTAAAGCAATCTACAGATTCAATGCAATCCTTATCAAACTACCACTGGCATTTTTCACAGTACTAGAAGAAAAAATTTCACAATTTGTATGGAAACACAAAAGACCCCGAATAGCCAAAGCAATCTTGAGAAAGAAAAACGGAGCTGGAGGAATCAGACTCCCTGACTTCAGACTACACTACAAAGCTACAGTAATCAAGACAGTATGGTACTGGCATAAAAACAGAAATATAGATCAATGGAACAGGATAGAAAGCCCAGAGACAAACCCACGCACATATGGTCACGATATCTTTGATAAAGGAGGCAAGAATATACAGTGGAGAAAAGACAGCCTCTTCAATAAGTGGTGCTGGGAAAACTGGACAGCTACATGTAAAAGAATGAAATTAGAACACTTCCTAACACCACACACAAAAATAAACTCAAAATGGATTAAAGACCTAAATGTAAGGCCAGACACTATCAAACTCTTAGAGGAAAACATAGGCAGAGCACTATGACATAAATCACCGCAAGATCCTTTTTGACCCACCTCCTAGCACAATGGAAATAAAAACAAAAATAAACAAATGGGACCTAATGAAATGTAAAAGCTTTTACACAGCAAAGGGAACCATAAACAAGATGACAAGACAACCCTCAGAATGGGAGAAAATATTTGCAAATGAAGCAACTGACAAAGGATTAATCTCCAAAATTTACAAGCAGCTCATGCAGCTCAATATCAAAAAAACAAACAATCCAATCCAAAAATGGGCAGAAGACCTAATTAGACATTTCCCCAAAGAAGATATACAGATTGCCAACAAACGCATGAAAGAATGCTCAACATCATTAATCATTACAGAAATGCAAATCAAAACTACAATGAGATATCATCTCACACCGGTCAGAATGGCCATCATCAAAAAATCTACAAACAATAAATGCAGGAGAAGGTGTGGTGAAAGGGAACCCTCTTGCACTGTTGGTGGGAATGTAAGTTGATACAGGCACTATGGAGAACAATATGGAGGTTCCTTAAAAAGCTAAAAAGAGAACTACCATACGACCCAGCAATCCCACTACTGGGCATATACTCTGAGAAAACCATAATTTAAAAAGAGTCATGTACCAAAATGTTCACTGCAGCTGTATTTACAATAGCCAGTACATGGAAGCAACCTAAGTGTCCATCAACGATGAATGGATACAGAAGATGTGGCACATATATACAATGCAATATTACTCAGCCATAAAAAGAAACGAAATTGAGTTATTTGTAGTGAGGTGGATGGACCTAGAGTCTGTCATACAGAGTGAAGTAAGTCAGAAAGAGAAAAACAAATACCGTATGCTAACACATATATATGGAATCTAAAGAAAAAAAGGTCATGAAGAACCTAAGGGCAAGACGGAAATAAAGACACAGACCTACTAGCGAATGGACTTGAGGATACGGGGAGGGGGAAGGGTAAGCTGGGACAAAGTGAGAGAGTGGCATGGACATATATACACTACCAAATATAAAATAGCTAGTGGGAAGCAGCCGCATAGCACAGGGAGATCATCTTGGTGCTTTGTGATCACCTAGACGGGTGGGATAAGGAGGGTGGGAGGGAGGGAGATGCAAGAGGGAAGAGATATGGGGACATATGTATATGTATAACTGATTCACTTTGTTATATAGCAGAAACTAAACACCACTGCAAAGCAATTATACTCTAATAAAGATGTTAAAAAAAACCCAAAAAACAAAAAAGCAAAAAGATACATGCACCCCAATGTTCATAGCAGTACAATAGCCAAGGTATGGAAGCAACCCAAGTGTCCATCAACAGATAAATGGATAAAGAAGATGTGATATATATTTATAATATATATAAAAGAATATATTATTATTATATTATATTATATATATATAAAGGAATATTACTCAGCCATAAAATAGAATGAAATTCTGCCATTTGTAGCAACGTGGATGGACCTAGAGAATATTATGCTTAGTGAAATAAGTCAGACAGAGAAAGATAAATGCTGTATCATATCACTTATATGTGTAATCTAAAAAATAATACAAATGAATGTATATAGCAAAACAGAAACAGATACAGAAAACAAACTAGGGGTTATCAGAGGGGAGAGGGAAGGAGAGAGTGGCAAGTTAGGAGTATTGGATTAAGAAATACAAACTACCATGTGTAAAATAGATAAGCAGGGACTTCCCTGGTGGTCCAGTGGTTAAGACTCCACACTCCCAATGCAGGGGGCCCAGGTTCAATCCCTGGTCATGGAACTAGATCCCACATGCCACAACTAAAGAAAAAGCTCCTGCATGCCACAACTAAAGATCCCCTGTGCTGCAATGATGATCCCACACTTGGCAACGAAGATCTCATGTCCTGCAACTAAGACCCGGTGCAGCCAAATAAATAATAAAATTAATTAATTAATATTTTTAAAAATAGATAGGCAACAAGGATGTATTGTATAGCACAGGGAATTATAGCCATTATCCTGTAATAACTTTTAATGGAGTATAATCTATAAAAATACTGAATCACTATGCTGTACATCTGAAACTAATATTATAAATCAAATATACTTCAATTTAAAAGAAAGAAATTCTGTAAATATCTGATGGATGATCACACAGCATACTAGAAGAAAAGTCACGGTACAAAAAACTGAATTGGTCACCACCCAGCTAGGTGTCCTATACAACTTAAGGAGCCAGAGATTTGGATCAATGGCTTAACAGAGCAGGACTCTCTGGGACCAACTGTGTATGTGGAGGGGATGGCAGCAACATCAAATGCTCCAACAGCTGTCTGAAGACTTCCTAGGTCTTTTAATGTGGACCATGAAACAGTAAGCTGGAGCCAGCTTATATTGGCTTGCCCTGAGAACCAGTTGTGCACATCTCTCCAACTTCCATATCCAGTGATGTCAAGTTGGTAGCCTTGAAATCTGCCTTGGTGGGAATATTTACACCAGGGAAAATAGCAAATGCTACAAATCACATATCACTACCCCCCCCCCCATTTTGGAGAGCTGATTGTTAAACATTTATCATCACACCTCTGGCACCATTAAGTTCCAAATCTGCCTCATAAGGCAGTGCATAGTCTTAAGAAGGTTTTCTAATTTCTTCACAACCAGGAATATATATACGTGTTTTCTGCAGTAGAATGAATTTTAATATTATTCACTGAAAGGTAAATACATTTTTAAAAGCATGAATTATTATTACTTACTGAGGGATTGTATTTTGTATATTGAGGTTTCTATATGCATTTTATAGAAAATTTTAAACATATCAAAAATAAAGAAAATAGCATAAGAATCTACCACCTAGCTTCAATAATTATAACCACTATTGTTTCATTTATACTCACTACCACGCCCCTTCTCAATGAATAATTTTGAAGCAAATACCATATCACAGTTCAGTATGTATTTCTGAAAGATAAGTACTCTTTTTCAGCATAACTAAAATATAATTATTATGCCTAATATAATTCCTTCATATGATCAAATATCTTGCCAGTTTTCACATTTTCCTGATTGTCTTCCAATTATGTGTACTATTTGTTTGTTTAAATCATCATCCAAATACAGTATATGAATTGATTGACATATTTTAAGATCTGTTAATCTAGAGTTTCCTCCGATTCTTTTTTTTCCTTGCATTTATTAAGAAAAACTAACCAGATTGTTTGTCTTGTATAGTTTCAAACACTCTTGTTTTGCTGATTGCAACTCCACAGTGTCATTTATCATGTTCTTCTAACCCTCATATTGCTTATGAATTGGTAGTTAGATCCAGAGGCTTAATCACATTCAAGTTTGATTTTTTTCTGTTTTGGAGAGGTAAGGGGGTGGGACTTCACTGCTGACACTGTGTACTTCCACCAGGAGATCCACAATGTCTGGTTATCTCTCTTTTTTGTATGTGCGATTTTATCAGCCATTGATGATTATCGCTGAGATTCATTAACTTGGGGGATTCACAAAATGGTAATATTCTATTTCTATCATTTCTTCTTTTTTTAATTTTTTTGAAATTTATTTACTTTATTTATTTATTTTTGGCTTCATTGGGTCTTCATTGCTGCACGTGGGCTTTCTCTAGTTGCAGCAAGTGGGGGCTACTCTTCATTGCAACGCACAGGTTTCTCAGTACAGTGGCTTCTCTTGTTGCAGAGTGCGGGCTCTAAGCACATGGGATTCAGTAGTTGTGGCACATGGGCTCAGTAGTTGTAGCTCGTGGGCTCTAGAGCACAGGCTCAGTAGATGTGGCGCACAGGCTTAGTTACTCCGTGGCATGTGGGTTCTTCCCAGACTAGGGCTCGACCCCATGTCCCCTGCATTGGCAGGCAGATTCTTAACCACTGCGCCACCAGGGAAGTCCTATCATTTATTCTTTATTTATTAATTGGAATAGACTTATAAAGAGAAACCTTCCTTTAAAAATTATTTGGTAATCCAACTATTTGTACCCAACTCAAATACTTGCAACAACATATAGTCAAAGAAGTCCAAGTTCCATCCATATCCCTCTATCCCTTTCATTTTTACCCTGAGGCATAGATCATATAGAAAAGAAAAAGGATAATAATTATTTTCTTTTATTCACCAGTTTATAGCATTAAATACCTATATCAATAAAAGTTATAAATTAAAACAAATTAAACACTCAATTCAAAAAGCTAGAAGAATAACAAGAAAATAAATCAAAAGAAGCATAAAACAAATCAAAGCTACCTCACACTGCTCAGAATGGCTATCATTAAAGAGTCTACAAATAACAAATGCTGGAGAGGGTGTGGAGAAAAGGGAACCCTCCTACACTGTTGGTGGGAATGTAAGTTGGTGCAGCCACTATGGAGAACAGTATGGAGGTTCCTCAAGAAACTAAAAATAGAGTTGCCATATGATCCAGAAATCTCACTCCTGTGCATATATCTAGAAAAGACAAAACTGTAATTCAAAGAGATACATGCACTCCTATGTTCATAGCAGTACTATTTACCATAGCCAAGACATGGAAACAACCTAGATGTCCATCAACAATTGAATGGATAAAGAAGATGTGGTTATTATATAAACAATGGGATATTAGTTATAAAAAAATAATGAAATAATGCCATTTGCAGCAACATGATTGGACCCAGAGATTATCATAGTAAGTGAAGTAAGTCAGAAAGAGAAAGACAAATATCATATGATGTCACTTATAAGTGGAAACTAAAATATGACACAAATGAACTTATCTATGAAACAGCAACAGACTCAGAGACATAGAGAACAGACTTGTGGTTGCCAAGGGGCGGGGCCGGGTAGGGATGGATTGGGAGTTTGGGACGAGCAGATGCAATCTATTATATAAAGAATGGATAACCAACAAGGTCCTATTGTATAGCACAGGGAACTATATTCAATATCCTGGTAACAAACTATAATGGAAAAGAAAATGAAAAAGAATATATATATATACATATACATATATATATATACATTATCTATATAAAACTGAATCTCTTTGCTATACAACAGAAACTAACACAACACTGTAAATCAACCACAATTCAATTTAAAAAAGAACTAAAAAAAAAAAAAAAAGCAAGCATAAAGAATTAATATAGATAAAAACAGAAATTAATGACATGAATTCTCAAAATAATGAGTTACTTTCCTAATAGCCTCCAAAAGCATTTAAGGGTTTTTTATAAAGTATTGTTACGAATTCACAGATCTAAACAGATATACGTTTCAATCCATCGCAGTTTTTATCCTTATTAATATTAAAGAGTCCCATCTTCAGCCAGTGGGAGATTATTCAAGTTGATTTCTGAATCCTTTTAATGCAACCCCTGTAGTCTATAACAGTTTTCTTGCTCCTGGTATGACAAGATGTTCCAGGTTTATCTGTACATTTCCACCCTCAGCTAGAATCATTCTTTTCTCCAAGAATCCTAGTTCCTATTAATGGAAAATTGTATTCAGAGAGTACAATCTTGGCATAAGGGGTTTCCATGCTATCGGGTTTGGGGACATTTCAGTGGGGAAAATATAGAAAACATGTATTTTAAGAAAGATAAAATATCTCTTGAGTTCATATTGATTTTTTCAATTCACATATATTACGTCTGTATCTCCTCTTACCACACCATAAAACTCACTTTTCAATGTCAATATCTGTTCTATCCCACAATATACATCATATCACATACAATAATATCAAACTACTACTAAAAATATGATTACCAAAAACAGATACTGAAATTATTTTGCTCTTATTTTTATCATAACATATTCCACTAAGAAAATACAAATTACTGTGTTTTAAAGTCACTTCGAAGAGTCCTTCTGTGTGTGTACCACCACACCCTCACACAACAGCAGCAACCAACTGGATGCAGTTTCATTTGTATCATTTTCTTTTTTTTTTTTTTTGATATTAAGGGACTTGTAAATATTTAATTTTATATTTTAATTACATAAAATATTAACATTGTTCCAAAGTCAAATACTTAAAGTATATTCAAAGGAGTTCATCCGTGTCACCTCTAGCCTATTCTCTCTCTCTCTTCACCCTGCAGCACAGTTCTGCTTACCAAAAGTGACCCACTAGGCACATATTCCTTTTTTATGGCTTATTTTCCATTTTTAAATGTAACCAATATTGTTTCCATTTCTGAGAAAGTTAGTAACACGCCATACACACTTTTCTCCATTTTTCTTCTTTCCTTTAACAATATATCCTGGACATCACTCATAGTACTATATTGAGATTTTTATATTCCTTCTTACACTTGCATATTACTCTGCTGTGCTGACAAATGGAAGTTCATTCCACCATGAACATTTGGAGTCTTTCCAATCCTTTGTTAGTATAAAGTGTGTTGCAATTAATAGCTTTATGCATAAATCTTTTTGTACTTTGCCAATGTATCATAGGGATAGATTCTTACAAGTGGGATGTTTGCAGCATCCAAAAGTAAACAAATACATACTTTTGCTAAGCATTGCTAAATTTCCTTTCATAGGGGTTGTGCCATTCTGTATTTGTAGTAGCGTTGCAAAAAAAAAAGTTGTCAAAACTGAGTGTTTGACAGTCAGGTAGAACAGAGATAGCATCTCAGTGTTGTTTTATTTTGCATTCCTTGCATTGGTTGATGTTATTTTAGAACTATTTTTTGTTTTCTAACTCACTAATTTCTGTTTTTATTTATAGCAATTCCTTCTTTATGCTTTCTTTTGATTTACATTGTTGCTTTTCTAGCTTTTTAAACTGGCTGTTTAATCCATTTAATTTTTATTGATATAGCTATTTAATGCTATAGATTTTCCTCTGATAATTGATTCAATTATATCCCAAAGATTGTTTCCTCTTTTCATTTATATCCCACAGACTGTTTCCTCTTTTCAATGTTTCATTTCATTGGACAATTCTGCAATTCTGAGTTCCTTCTTTGAACAGAATGTTTTTAGTAGCATTTTTTTTAAGAAAATAGGATTTTATTTGCCATTAGTACACCTTGCTTCTTAACCATACTGACTTCAACTAGCTAGTGATGTTAAAAAGGAGTGACAGTTCCTCATGATTGTTTAAACTCAAGTTCATGAAGAAAAAACAAAACAAAATACCACACAATCAACCTTATTGAGAAAAGCCAGAAACCAAGTGAATGGTAAGTTTCTGCCTCTCTTTTAAGACTTCCATTTCCAAGTTCAGTCATTGGCAGTTCATCTCTAATTCCCTCAAGTGACCTGCTTGCTTTGTAGAGCCACAGTATGGAGGCCTGTGGTTGACCAGATATTTTAATACTGTCAAAAGACCATGTGGCATATGTCATCCCTTGCTGAAGTACAGTAGAGTATATTCAGTCTCTGACAAATGGATTTGCAATAGAATAAGATCTGCTGCGGTGGGGAAAAAAAGAGACTTTTTTTTTTTTTGGAGGGGATTGGGAAAGGGATTTTCATACATGGTGCTTTATAATTTTTTTTTCTGTTTTAGTATATCCTCAGCGATAGGATTTAACTCCCCATTGTTTAGGGGGGCTTTCAGCAACTCTTTCATAAGTAATTCCAAGCAATTCCTAACAACGTAAAGATGAAAGCTCATACTGACTCTACACACTCACTAAAACAAATCTCCTCACCCCTCTAAGCTATAATTTAGAATCTAAACCTCAAAGCGTGTGTCATTTTCTTCCCGCTACCATGGCTCAGAGATGAGTAAATGCCGGTTTCAGCTTTCTATCTGAGAGCCGATTCCTTCTTTTTCATCTCAGTTTAATTGGTACTTCATATTGGGGCAGCAGTTGAAATGTGATTACATCTCAGCCTTCCTGAGGCATTTGGGAGTTCACCAGGAGTCAGGGGAAAAACTCAGCAGCACTGCTGAGAACAAAAGCCAGAGGAATGGGGCCAGTGCCAGCAGAGATAAATCAGCGTGCCAGAATGGGGGCCAATGCCAGTGTAAGCAGCTGTGGAGAGCTAGAACCCTGCAGCATTAGTAGACCACATTAGAGGGCCAGCAGCCAACCTGGAGGTTCAGAGGAGTGAAGAGAGCGAGCTCACTTTCCCAGCTGACCAAATGGGATCAGATCAAAGAGCCCGATGGAATTATTTTGTTTGACTTAAAACACCCTTCAGAACCAGAGCCAGGGCTACACAATGGGTGCCACTGGCATGTTAAAGAGTGATCCCCAGGGAATCCATCCTCAAGACCAAATGAGGAGGTAGTTTTAGAGATTGCCCTGGAAGACCGTGTTGAAATAACCATAGGTGAACAATGTAAACTGCCAATGCTACTACATCACTAAAAGTTACATTAGAGAGCAAAGAGTCCCAGCACCTGCCAACAAGGAGCAGAATAGCAGTCCCCAGTTCCCAGCCCTCGGAACAAGACAAGAGAGGCCAGAAATGAAAATAGGAAGAGACAACAGGTGGGCACAAGCAATTTCTACATCATTTTAGGTGAGAAATGCCTCAAGTTTAGGTCCAATCAAGGGGATCTTCTTTCTAAAAAGTGAGCTCCTTCTAACTGAAGTAACCTCTAGCTATGGACAGCTATCCATCTTTACCTCCTTTTGCCCTGATTATCTGAGGAAATACATTTAAAAATATAAAAGAAATTAAAATTTTTATTTAAGGTGTGAGCCATTATGACTGGAATGTGCCTTGCTCTTTACAAGAGCAATGATTACAGTGAATATAATTGGAGAAGAAAAACATGGAAATTCATTCCAAAGAAGATAGTACACAACATGATGGTAAAATATGTCAACTCATTTTGATGCTACCCTGTAATCTAGATGCTCTTTCCATTAAAATAGGTTTAGGAAAAGATATAAAAAATATATAGTTATTAATGTGTGTTATTTCACCTCAAATTTTCTTTATAAGTACTGCCTTGAACTAAAAAATACAAAAAACTACCTCGTAAAGGTATCACATTATGTGCTTCAAACTTATCTTTAGTTCTAATTTCACTGTCTAAGTGGAAAAAGAGACATAAAACAAGGATGCCACTCTGTGAAATCTGAGAATAAAGGTAAAACATCTAATTTGCCTCAGGTGTTGAAACCAAGAAAGATACGGTTGGTATTTTTCTGGTGCCCCTCATATGTGGGCATGCTATATGCCCACATATTATATCACACTCTTATTCAAGAACCTACAATGACCTTAAAGTCCATTATAACTAATCTTAATCAAACCTCTACTTGTGAATTTATATATATATGATGATAGTCTCATAGTGTCAGACTCTCTTTTAAATGCTTTATATGCCTCAAACTCATTATAACAACGCTATGAAATAGGTACTGTTATCATCAACTTTATTTTACATATAAAGAAACTGAGGAATAGAGCATCTAAATAAGTCATCCAAGGTCACACAGCTATCAAGTGGGGAACCCAGGCAGTTTGACTCCAGAGATCCTGCAGAGATTCACACAGTTTGGATTTTGCTGATTGAATCTCTAAAGTGTCTTTCCTTCCTAGTTAATGAAAGCACCTTAAAATGATTTTACTTCAGCTTCACACATTTTATTATTGTCTAGCATTTGAATTTGACATTGATTTTGAATCCCCAGCTATTATCATCATCATCTTCCTACTATCATCATTATCATTTATAGCCAATGCTTGTTTAGATTTACCAGTATCTTTGCTTGCTATTGCCACTTGCTTCTCAAACCTTTCTCCTAGGATTAGATTCCTTTTTTTGGAAAATGCAAATTATACATGTCCTTTCAGAAAGACTCTGAGGATTGTATATTCTTTCAGTGTTTCTCTCTTAATTTTTTTCTCTTTTGTCTCTGAACAGTTTTGCTGGGTATAAAACTCTAAGTTAGGAATATTTTCTCTCAGGACTTTTAAAAGATATCATACCACTATGTTTAAGTTTCTACTGCTATTGTTGAGATGTTTATGCCCACTCTGCCATTAATTTGTAGGTACCCTATTTACTCCTTAGTTGCTTTTAAGATTTTCTTTATATATTCTTTAGCTAACTGACACAAGAATTGTCAGATTCAACTTTTCCCTATTTTCTTTCTCCTTTAGCTCCTAAGAAGTCTTTTGTTCTTGTTAATAGTTAAATAACAGGTCTAGGAATCTAATAAGAATTAATAAATATGTGACATTTTTCTCTATGAATTTTTATCATTTCAACCACCATACAGATATAATATTGTAGTAAACTTCTGAAAGAGAAGGAACTTATTTTTTACATTTTTTGTATCATCTAAAACAGAACTCTGCACCCAGTGAAAATATTTCATTAACGATTTTGGATTTACCCTTACTTCTTTTTTGACCTAATTTTTTCAGATTCATTTGTAGTTTATTTTATTTTTTTTTCTTTTGGCCATGCCACACGGCATGTGGGATCTTAGTCCCCTGACCAGGGATTGAACCCGTGCCCCCTGCATTGGAAGCACAGAGTCTTAACCATTGGACCACCAGGGAAGTTCCTGTAGTTGATATTAGATTAACGTCGCCAACGCTCTCTTCCTTTCCTTCCTCTCAGTCCTAAGACAAGGAATTGAAACCAATGATTAAATAAAGGCAAAATCCTAGGGCTTATTTAATAGTTAGGGTTCAAGTAGAAACTGCTACTGCTGCCTAGTTTTCAGTTATATTGTGTATAATCAATTAGATCAAACTCTCTAGTTGCAAAATACTTCAAGTTCATCTAAAAGGCCAGGTTGATAATATAGTTTTATAGAAACATCTTTTCATTCCAAATAATCCTAAAGTCCATCTCAGATCTCTTCTATAAAAGTGAATTCTCAAAAAGATGGAAATACTCTAAGTGGAAACCTGTCTGCACCCAATAAAGCACAAGATAATACCAATGTTTTTCTGCTGCATGAGATTTAAAACTTAGTGTTATTGAATTATGACCTTATTGAGATAGGAATTTGAAGGTCAATCATCACTCTGAAGCACTATGGAAATAATCCACCTGGAGAGATTTAGGGAGGGTATAATGATTTATCAGACATTATATGCAAAGCAAGGTGATTCAGTCTATGTTATTTTATTTTCAAATTTTCAAGAAATTGTCTGAGCATTGGTATGATTTTCTTCAAGAATCTGATAAATACAAGAAAACTGATATAAGGTTAGCTATTTTTTCCTATTTTAAAGTATTTTTTTACCATAAACTCTATCAGAATTATACTGAACATAGTAATGCATTTTTATTAGGCATAGTGAGGTCTAACTCTTCTTGGTTACAAAAGTAAAAAGGCTTCAATTGCATTCCTTTTAAATGAGAAAAAAGAAAACTAAAGGAATTATTTATGAGACCATTTTGGAAAGAAGTGTCTAATATAGAACAAAGGCAAAATAGATTTCAGGAACCCTTTCGCACTCTAATAATTTTAAGATTCAGGAAAATGTGCTGAATTATCTAAAACTATTCTAATATAGGAAAGATGAGTCAAATGAGAGATGTCCTGCTTTTTAGAAACATCTTGTAACAGGGACTATCTAGCAGTTTTCCCAAGACAGCACTCCACCCTCAGACCTGGAATGAATCTCCAGAGATCGTCTAATTTGGTCATCTCAACTGTGGTCTTGGACCGATGGGGGAAATTTGCACAAGAGAAAAACCAACCCATGTAGAAACCAAGAATTTCTTTAAACAAAAATCAAGACATCTCACATGTCCTTGTGTGACTATTTCTGATGCATAGACACGTAATTATGACTGCGAAAAAATAAATAAAACATTTCCAAATCTATAGGAATTATCATCACAATCAACTGACACCAAAAGTATAATTTCCTAATGCAGGGGAATGTATGGAACCTTAAAAGAGGTAAATGATGGATCTCTTTTTCCCCACTTTCTCTGCTTCTTTCAAGCCTGTTTATATCCACAATGTATGCTCCATTAAGGTGTGAATTTATGCCTATCTTTGTTTACTGCTGTATTCCTAGAATATGGCCTAACATACAGAAAGTGCTCAGAAATGTCTATTGAATGAATGAATACTAATTGAATATCTTAAATCACCCAGCACTGGATATTAAAGAAGTTTGAATAATCAGCATTATGTTGTCCTCATTTTTGGCAGTTATGTTTTAGCATAATAAATTTTTGTGTGTGTGTTTAGAGAATAGCTGCTCAGACTTCTCACAATTTCTTTTTTCATGGTGAGATAAAGACTTATTGTGAAACATGTTCGCTTTTTGGTGCTTTGGAGCCTGTCTGCTCCTGGGTGCCAATTACTCTCTGGCAGGAACCCGAAGGTCTCCATGGAGCAGCTGGTGTCAGCATCGCATAAAATATGCTCCTGAAATGGATCGTTCTGCTACTCAGGGAACACGCAATAGAGGCTTAGCTAAAATAAAGAAAGGACAAAGCTATGACATCCAAAAATAAAATCAAAGGGGATCAAGTTAGGGTTATTTATACATACTGATACTGGGCTCAGAAGTCTAAACACCTCACAGCTGTTCAAAATTTGAGAAGAAGAAATCAACTATATCACTAACATCTCCTTGGCTAGAGGGTGTTAAGGCCAGTTATCGCAGTCTTCCATCTACCACTAGCAGCCCCTGCTACAGCAACTCTGTCTCAAGTCAGTTTATAGTTGTGGTTAAGAAAGCTAAACCTGATGTCAGACACTGTGGATCCAAGCCGTGAACCTCTTGGCTCTGTGACCTTGGCAAACTATTTCATCTCTTCCATCCCTGGTTTTCCATTCACACAATGGGAAAAATAATTTTTCTTACAGTCTAGAGTTATTGTGAGGATTCGATGAAATAATCCATGTGAGGCACTCAGCCTAGCTTCTGGTTTATAAATTCTCAATAAACATTTACAATTACTCTCATTACTATAAGAATATAAAACTGGTCCAGTGGTTATTACATCTGAAGCCTCTAACTCCAGTTAGACCTGAAAGGATGGAATGCAGGGAGTAAACTTCTTGGGTGACAGACACCCCTGTTTTCCTCTCCCAAAGCCCACATGTCACTAGGACTCAATGTTGAGTCATCCTACCAGACTTGATAGTATCTCCATATTCCTAGTCCTTCTTCATGAGAGTCAGACTTAAGATTCAATGATCTCAGATTGAAAACTGATCACTCATGACATCTGCAAGGACTTGTTCTCTCTGGGCTCATATTGCCCAGAGGGTAGAGGGTGCCATTACCTTGTTTTGGACCATGGTCCCCTTCACAGTCTAAAGCTCAGTTCAAACCTCAGCCTAAATCCTGAAACTCTTTGATCCTAGAGAATCAACAATGTTTCATGACCACTTTGTGCCACCTCTAGTCCTTTTATCTCTTATCACCTATTCCCCTTACTTCCCCTATTTTTACCCCTACATTTCATTCCTTTATGCCATGCCTTTCTCCCTCTCTATAGTGTTCTCGTTTCTTTCCTGACATCACTATTTAACATTCCCACAAAAATAACACTGAAATATTATCTATAAAAACCACTGGGCTGTAACCTTTAACTTGGCATCCATAGCTGAACCCCAGAGCATCCAGGAATGCTTTAAAAGTGTATGCAATACTCCAATAAAGATGTTTAAAATTAATTAATTAGGGCTTCCCTGGTGGCGCAGTGGTTGAGAATCTGCCTGCCAATGCAGGGGACACGGGTTCGAGCCCTGGTCTGGGAAGATCCCACATGCCGCGGAGCAACTAGGCCCGTGAGCCACAATTACTGAGCCTGCGCGTCTGGAGCCTGTGCTCCACAACAAGAGAGGTCGCGATAGTGAGAGGCCCGCGCACTGAGATGAAGAGTGGCCCCCACTTGCCACAACTAGAGAAAGCCCTCGCACAGAAACAAAGACCCAACACAGCCATAAATAAATTAATTAATTTAAAATAATTAATTAATTAATTAAAAAGTGTATGCAATAATAGTATGTGTAACTGTGTGCGTGTGTGTGTGTGTGAGAGAGAGAGAGACAGCGAGACAGCGAGACAGAAAGGGGTAGAGAGGTAGGGTTTTGTGTGTGTGTGTGTGTGTGTGTGTGTGTGTGTGCTCGCATGCACTTGTTTTCCTGAGAGAGCACATTGTTTTCTTTAGATTCTCAAAAACTTTCTGATATTAAAAATGTTAATAACCTCTGCTAAATTAATCTAAAGACTGTAGAATTGTTTTAATGTGTATTAATCATTATATGTCAGGAGATAAAAACATGAAGATGATGAATTCTCAACAAATATTTATTGTGCTAAATGTTAAGGAAGTAAGTGGATCTAAGCCTATGCCCTCAACAAGTTCACATTCTACCTAGAAGAACAGTTAATTTAAAAAATAATAACAGAGTATGTTATTTTATTTTGTTTTGTTTTGCTTTGCTTGTCATTTTTGTTGTGTCTTATGTTAATAAATAGTCTTTGTGTGTAGTTAGAAAAAAGCTGGGAAAGATTGGAGGATGGCGTAGAACAAGGTTGAAAAGTCATATCCAACATAACAGAGGAATAGTAAATAAGGTAATCTTAAGAACAAGGCAATTTTAGAGAAAATATGAGTCTGGGGCTAGAAAAATTATGGTTGAAGTTATCACTAACTAATCAGTGAAGAAGTAGACAATTAGAGATGTGGGACTGAGCTGAACTTAGCAAAGTGGACACAGGTGAGTGGCAATCCTGCTATGAACAGTGTAAAAACCATAGTCTAAGGAATTAGAAATGAATGGATGGTCAGGATGTAGAGCCTGGATGGTCCAAGAGAGGACAGAATCGGTCAAAGGAAAGTCTTCTTTAACTACAGAAGACCTGAGCACATTTGTTCAGAGAGGATGAGTTACCAGCCATCACTAGTTTCTTTTTTTTTTTTTTTTTTTTTTTTACTAGTTTCTTCTTTGTGTTGGAACACCTGCCTTAAGAGTAACACTCGGGTCATTGTTCTTTTGGTTGTACAAGGAAGTGTATACAGAGTTCTGAGTTACAGCTATTTTAGGAGGCTGTGGAGACTTTAAAACTGCACCTATCACTTGTTTCAAGGCTCAGTGACCAACCACAATGTACTGCAAAGATAAAAAAAAAAAAGCAAAATGAAACAGAAAACGCTAACAACCACAATCCTTGGTGAGTCCACAGAAGCAGTCTGTAATAAGAAGTCATTTGTCAGCATGGTTTCCTAAATGTAAGTATACAGAAGTACAGAAAATTATACAAAGATAAAAAGAATAAATGGTTCTAATCACTCAGTCTATTAGAGACATATATTTTGGAGATCAAGAATTAAGGAACAGTCAAAAAGTTGTTTAGTGAGATAAAACTTTGGGGACAGTGAGAAAAATATCTGTTGACTGATGGCTTAGTTTTATTAGAACCAGACCATCACACTGGATATTGCAGCATTTCTGCTTGTGGCTAGAACTCTGGGTAAAGCTGTTGGAATCTGTCACTGTCTTTGTGTGCCCTGAAGTTTCTTCCAATTTTTAAATTTATTAGGACAGCACATGGTCTCCAAGGGAGACCTACTC
The DNA here is from genome assembly GCF_028023285.1 of Balaenoptera ricei. Classification (NCBI taxonomy): domain Eukaryota; kingdom Metazoa; phylum Chordata; class Mammalia; order Artiodactyla; family Balaenopteridae; genus Balaenoptera; species Balaenoptera ricei. The sequence goes on from NC_082643.1 coordinate 110,808,286, forward strand.
TGACCCTAGTGACCATAGCTTCTATTTGTTAAAGCAATAAAAAAACACCAGTATTCTGGTATCTTCACATCAGTAAATATCCTCTGCCCATGCTCAACAACAACAATGAAAAAACCCTGAAAAAAAAATTTTCCTGGATCTGTAGGGAAAATACCTCACATTGTTTTGATGTATTCAGGTATATGATGTTAGAGGTGAGAGTATGGTACAAGTGGTAGTTGGAGAAGTTATTCTGGCCATAATCCTGATAGAAAAACTCTAGGTGATTTATTCAAGCTGCTTATAAAATTTCATATAACTCTATGAAAATATATGCAGGTGGAAAATACAAAGGAATAGCAAACCAACCAGAGAGAGAGAGAGAGAGATAGAAAGAAAGAAACACAGATAGATGTGAGATGGTATACAGTTCCCTTTAATATTTTAAATAGCTTTGATAGGTGAAGAACACATTGTTTTAAGAAAAGTAATTTGAGGACACTGGCCTAAATGAATGAAACCTCCATTTGACTTATACAGTTGAAACTTCAGATCAAGGCTTGTTTTTTTAATATCATTATGTCTTTGGATGATTGAGCACTCATTCTGTTCTTTAAACAATTAAAGGGAGATTCCTGAGTAATAACATTATATAAATAACTCCTAAACATAACCCAAAGCCTATAGGCTTAAAAAGTAAATAAAGAAACAAACTAATAATAATTGTTTCACCTCTCACCATTGCCTCATGGTGACATGCCTCATGTCACCTAAGGCTCATGGAAGGGCATTGTGAAAATAGAGTATGCTTAGAATAGCTTCAGAATACTTTATGACAACCAGTGAGGGAAACACAGAGTTCAAGCCAAATAATGCTAAGAACAGCACCTCTGGGCTGGCATGTGGATACTCGTTAGCTGTTCTTGGCAAGCCTTTGAGGCCATGACTTTATGGTACCCACTGAAGAGGAATGTGAAATGTCCAAAAATGTTCCCATAGTAATCTATGCCCAGAATGCAGCTATTTTTAAAGAAAGGAACACATCCAGCTCAGCTCTGTATTCCATGAGACACACAGAGTCCCAGGTTGGAAGGATGCTAAGGCCAGATGGAACTGTGCCTTCCCTAAGCTCAGAACAAACCAATTGATAAATAAAAGAATATAACCAGCTAAATGATATTGACCTTCCCACAAAAAAGTCCTAAAGCAAATATCAGCTTTATCTAAAATGGAACGTTGCAAAACAGCTGTCTCTGAAGACATTTATCTTAACTTGGCAAGGGTCACAGCATCACAGGAATGGATGCTTGGTGTCAGAAATCACATAAAGTAATGGAATAACTCAGAGGCAAGTAAACAGAGGGAGCAGAGGACCAGGGGGTTATTTGTGGTCTCTGAGAGTCTGTTCAGTGATTATCTGTGGAGTTCCAGGTGCCCTAATTTCAAAGCCCAAGGGCAACGTTCTGTTGTTGAGTGGCATCCTGGTGCTCGGTAAGCAGGCAACCTGCATTCCTCTCTGACAATCAGGTGGAAGATTCAGACAATCTGTTCAGACTAAAGCCTGGAATGGCTGATCCTTCTTTGATTTGCTTTGCCAAAGCGACTGAAGAGAATAACGGCACATAGTGAGTAGAAATAGTGCTTGGAAAGATTCTAATTTTAAAAAATTAAAGAATGGAAATCAGGAGAAAAGTCTGTTGAGACTTCTATATCCAAAATCTAAGGATATCATGGGATTTTTTTTTTTTCCAACTGCGTTAACAAGGACTGAGTTATAAAGCATAGAGCTGTTATCTATGTTACTGGAGCTATATTGATAGATCGATAGATAGACAGACATATACTTAGATAAATATAGACATATAGTGTCTAGAAAAGATTTTCTAAAGCCTTACATTCTTCTATTACCTAGCATGTGTAACTCAATGCTTGGCACAGAGTAGATGCTTAGAAAATGTTTGATAAATAAGTGAAAGAATGAATTCTTGGGTTCTACCTCCTCTAAAAAATCTCTATTAGGAGTTTAAAAGTCTTATTTTAATCTCCATTCCCTTCATATGTTTCCTTTCCCCAAATATCTTAGGAAAGATGCCAATAAATAAATACATAAAATCATAAAAATTAAAAGTTTCAAGACAGAAAAACAAGAGAAGCAATGTAAAAATATAATTCCACAAAAAAGAGTTTGAGTTTTAAACATCAGTGGTGTCATCATTTCATTAAAATTGGGAAAATGGTGCCTACTGTACAAGAAAAAAATTACGTTCTGAAAGATTTACGCCTCCCATAAAAAGAAAACACATGCATAGAATAAAATATTAGCTTAAGATTGTACATGATTACAAACTTGGCTATTCTATTAACCTAGTGAAATTGTGTGTGTGTGTGTGTGTGTGTGTGTGAGAGAGAGAGAGAGAGAGAGAGAAAGAGGGAGAGAGGCTGCATGTATGTGTGTTTTCTTGGGGTTCTTTTTGCTGGCAACAGTTTCAACTATGCACTGGTTTCTGTACCCCTGGTTTCCACTAACTGAATATAAATTATCATTTTTATAACTTTAGATTATTTGGGGCAGCTCTCAATGCAACTTATAGTTGGAAACTAGAAACTCTTTTGGTACCATTTCTTTTCAAGGGCAAATAATACTGAATTTTTCAAGAAGGATTCCATTCAACAACCACCTAGGGTCATTGCTAACTGTTATCAATAAGGAAATTTTGGTATCATAAGGTCTCTAGTGGTTTTATTTTTCAACTATGTAGCTTCATTCCCCCTTCCTAACAGCACACAGGTTTTACTTTGGGAAGCTCTTTCCCAGTCTGTGAGCACTTAGGGTGAGAAGATAAATCTTGATCCTGCCCCACTTTCCCTTCAGAGTTGTTTTTCCAGTCTTTACCTCTCAAAACCTGGTACAGTCAAGAATAATGTAGGTGACCAAAACTTGATTCATGAAATTCTCTCTCTCAAGATGTTGAATTTTGTGTGGAGGAACTCAAAGAGAATAAATAGTATTCTTTCACTTTGGGGTGGGACATTTTTTATTATCCCATTCCTCTACCCATCACTTGTAGACTCTATATCACCTCTTTTGTTTATTCAACATTATTTCCTTCTGCTGTGCTTCAGCTGCAGACAGATGAGGTAGTCATACTTCTCAGCTTAAAGCACATCATCACCATGGCCCAAGCACAATTTCTACCTTGTCCATTTATTCATTCATTCCTTTATCTCTTCATTTTTACCATATAACTTTCTCCTTTCCCCTTCCTCTCATAAACAACCATTCTAATGTGTATAATGTATACCTTTCTGGTTAGATGAATACTAACAAAATGTATTGTTGGTTTATGTGCATGTGTTTCTAATTTACATAAATCGAATGATTATATACATATATAATGTATATATTTATGATTTTTACATTGTCTTTACTCAGAATTATTTTTAATATCTATCCATGTAACTATGTGAACATCTAAGCTGACGCTTTTGATATCAATAATGATCATCCACTACATTTTTTCCATCCACTCTCTCATCCACTACATTTTTTCCATCCACTACATTTTTTCCATCCAACCCAAGTTGCCTTCACCTTCCTGCTTCCATAATAGTATTGAAATAAACATTCTTATGGGCCTGGGTTCTTTAGAACACGTACTGTGTAGGCATATATTTTATTTGACAAAGCAGTAACATATTAACAAACTGAGAGCTTACTCTGTGCTAGACAGTTTCAAAAGCTGGGAATAGCAATGAATAAAATAGTCTCTGTCCTCATGAAGTTTATGTCCTTGAAGAGAAGACAGACAATAAATATGTAACAGGACATGCAAGTGAAGGTAAGGGGTTGAGAGTAGTATATACAACTACACACAAAGTCTAGCATTCATACTAGAAGTTAGGTTAAAAACATGAATTTGAGATCCGGCCATGAAACTGTATAAAGTCACTTAGAAAGTTCGTATAGATGAAGAGTTGGTCTGGGGACGAGCTCTGATGCACTTTAACATTTAGAGATTAAAAACATTAGATAAGAAGCCAACAAAGGAAACCAAAATGAACGTCAGGTAAGACAGGAGGATAACCAAAAAGAAGCGGTGTCCCAAAACAGTATTTCCCACAAAAATGATACAGTGTCATGTTGCTGATTGGTCAAATGACATAAGGACTGAGATTAGTTTTGAATTTAAAAATGTGGAGGTCATGGTGATGTTGATAATATGGATATAGTTGTACTCAAACAGTGGAATGGGTTTATGAGAGAATTAAAGATGACTTGGAGACTGGCTTCTTTTCAACATCATTTTGAAGAAACTTGCTATGAAGTGCAAAAGAGAAATGGGGTCATGGCTGGAGGAGGATAAGTAAAGAGAATTTTTATAAGATGGAAGACATTACAGCATGATTTTAGGCTGCTGTGAATATCAAGTCAGGCTAGTGGAAAGATTAAAAATTATGATGCAGGAACAAGAGAATTCCTGAAGTGTTATCCTTAAATTGGTGAGAGGGGATGAGGTTTAGAACACAAGTGGAACACCAACACAAGTAATTACGCTATGGGAATGCTACCTTTAATATGGTGCACTTTTCTCCGGTTCATAAAACTGGAAGATATTGTGGTAAAGAATGAACACAGAAATTATTCAGGCTTTCAGTGTCTACAGAAAATCCCACCAAGGTCTCCTCACTGCTCATCCTGTGCTACATATACATCAGGATGCTGATTTATGTGTCTTTTGTATTACCGTTGTCATGTAGTAAACAGCCAGGGAGTACTTTGTATTTTATCAGTATCTATTTTGAGAATTCCCTTTAAAAGTAAAGAATCTAGATCAGTAACTTGCACCAAACACAAAACTCAACTCCATACCAATTAAGACCAGAAGCAAAGACCTGAATCTGTAATATTTCTAGAAGAAAAGCCGGTTTGTACAGTCCTTCACAGATGTGTCCACCCGTGGGTAAATGGATTAAAAAAATTAATAAATACTTCAATGGAAAACTATGAAGCCATGCACAAGATGAAATCTGGCCCAGTTCCACAAAATGAGAGACCTAGAGAATAGTATGGTCACAAGATAAGTCAGAAGCAGAAGACAGATCGCTTTCAATGGTATGGGGACCATAAAAAAAAAAAGAAAGAAAAAAGTAAATTAAAACTTTCATGAACAAATTAAATTACACAAAAACAATTTAACTGATTCAAAGAGCAAAGCAAAACTCTGCATTCCTACGGGGAGGATTCTCAGAGGGAGTGCCCCTTGAAATGAAGGTTAACAGTGTGATATCAGAAAGAAACTAAGTTTTTCTGTTGTTGTTGGTTTTTGTTTTGTGGTGAGCATGTGTATGAAAAAGAGAAATTCAAATACAGTGTTGTACAAATGAAAAAAAAATGAATACAAGTGGAAAGGATGCTCATGACGTGAAGATGGACAATTCATGCATAGTTACAGGATGGAACAAAGAACCTGGGGGCACAGATGTCAGGGGTGGGGGGCAGGGGGGAGGAATTACTGGGGTAAAAATGATGGTAGAAGAATGCAGAACATTTGTTTTTTTCTATTTTCTTCATCAACTGGCCTCATTTCAACGATCCAGGTTCCTCCACCTTCCCTCTTTGCCTCTCTTAATCTTTCAACAAGCTCTTGCTTCAGAATATAAACTGCCTGCACCATACATTTTGTATGACTTTATGCCTCCTGTTTTTCTACTTATATTGTCCTCTCCAATCAGTCAGCTAGCAAACGTGCACTTATTTTTCAGTACAAGTCTTTGCTTAAATTTCCCTGACCCACCCAGTAGTTTTGTTGCTAAATGTATATATATACACACATATATATGTATATATATATACATATATATATATTTTAAGATATTATGTGACTCTCACTAGACTGTGGCTACAAAAGTACCTGGGATATTAAACTTATTTGTTGATTCCAATTACTTGTCCAATGCGTACTATAAGCCAGGCATTCTCCCAGGTATTGGAATACAGCCATTCACCAAAGACCCTGCTTTTAAGGTGCTTACACTCTGGCGGCTTTCATAGAAAACAAGTCTTTAATGAAGCACCATTCCACTTTAGTGATATGTCAACTTTAGAATTAACATTTGCTTATGGTCAGTTTCATTTTACCCTCTATGGTCAAGATATAATATAACATTAAAAATCAAGTATGCTTTTTTGGTTTGGTTGGCCTCTTATTTGTTTTCTTTTGCTTGTTTGTTTTTGCTACATAACCTAATCATAAACAATAAATTTTGTAATTTTATGCCTCAAAGAATTATGACTTTTGGAAATGTGGGTTTGCAGGCTGAAACCCTAGTATTAAAAAAGCACTTTATTTTGAGTTTTCTCTACTTCAGGTTGCTATGCATTTCTAAACCTGCCATTAAATTGACAATGGAAATTTTGGGACAGCACATATTTCTTAGGCTAGCTGAAAATGAAAATGGACACATCTGGGTGCTGGGTGCTCCATCCTATTTTTTGTCTGCAGGGATCTGGACTTGCGGATAAGTTTGCTCATTTTAATTAGATTCATTACCCTTTCCAACACTGATTTGTCATTCACTGGTAGCCATTAATATTTGTAAGGTAATTGTCAAATCTGAAAACTTGCATATGGGTTCCCCTACCCTAAAAACAGACAATGTACTTTTTGTTATCAACAAGATTACTTAAAACAGACACAAGTCCACCACAACAGTAATCCATAATAACCAAGAAGGAAAATCTTACACCATCCTATTCTAAGTTACTGGAATCACTAACTCTATATCTCATTTTTGGAAGGCTATCCAAGATGCAAATTTGTTTTCCGCTACCTGACATGGGTTTAAGAAATTAATGGAACCATCTTCAATATAGTTTACATAATTCAAAATATTGGCTGCACACTGGCTCCAATTTATTCCCTGAGCCCAGGGAAGATTTGAGTGGAAACTTTGGAACTGTCTATTAGTAAAGAAATGCGGGCTTCCCTGGTGGCGCAGTGGTTAAGAATCTGCCTGCCAATGCAGGGGACTCGGGTTGGAGCCCTGGTCTGGGAAGATCCCACATGCCACGGAGCAACTAAGCCCATGTGCCACAACTACTGAGCCCGCATGCTGCAACGACTGAAGCCCGCGCGCCTAGAGCCTGTGCTCCACAACAAGAGAAGCCACCACAATGAGAAGCCCGTGCACCACAACGAAGAGTAGCCCCCGCTCACCACAACTAGAGAAAGCCCACCTGCAGCAACAAAGACCCAACGCAGGCAAAAAATAAATAAAAATTCAAAAAAAGAATCCTGTTAAAAAAAAGAAAAGGTGAGAATTTAAGTGAGCATTAAGAATTGGTAAAACGCAAAACAAGTGTTAGATTTATAATAGTAATTTTCATTATCAACATGACATTTAGAAATATTTAGTCTAAAAATGTCTCTTGCCCTCCTTACTTTCAGGATTTTTAATTCAACATACAGGGTTATCGACTCCTTTTGCTCATAGGACAGCATTAGGTGTTGTCCCTTCTGAGATTAATAAGGAAGACAGGTCACCACCCAGACCCATGACAGTCTCCGTTCCATCCGGGATTATTCTAAGGAAGGGGAGAATCCATACCAATATGTTTCAGCTAGGAGAATGGGGATCAGGACGCTAGCTGATGCACAGTTCCCCATTCAGTGAAATCTGTTAGTAAAAGGGAGAATTGTCATTCCTGTTCTGCCATCAGTCTTGCTAAGCTGCAAATCCCTACAGGTTTGAAGCTTTCATGAACAAGGTCAAAGCATGGAGTCACCAAAAGGCCACTGCATGGAGAAGAAACAGAACGACAGCCTTCCTCCCAATCCCAAATTCCCACCCTTCCTCCAATACACATACACATCACCTAATGTGACACTGAGGTCCCTGTTACATTGTCTCCTTACATCAGCTTATTTGGAAAGGAAAACCAAACCCTCTGTATTACTAAGGAGGATAAACAACAACTGTCTAAATAAAAAGTTTTGCATATCAATGCCTACTGATCAGCAATTAGTTTAAATTCCCTATTGGGGCAGCATTTTGAAACTTTGAACTAGTGAAGGACAACTAGTTGATTAAAGTGATAAACCAGTTCCACAGTTTGGCTGAGCTATTTATCCAGCTAAGATGATCTTCAAAGGCCTGTCAAAAAGCACCTTTATTAAAACCATACAGGATGCATCAAGCCAGTTTTGGGTTGACTTGAGAACTATAATTCATTTTTTAAAAAGAAAATGGGTTTGCATGAGGTTGTTTCCCTAGTGCAACTGAAATTTAGGAATAAATAAAATCACCTTTGTTGAGAGATTTTTTTATTTTAATAACATCTGTATCCCATGTTATTATTACATATATTTTATTAAGCACTTTGAAATCATTTTTCCAAGTCACTGAATCCCATATCATTGATTTCCTAGAGTTGTTTGTTTTCTTCAAACATTTTATTGAAATATAAAATCCATACAGAAAAATGCATATATCATGTGTACCACTGGATGAATTGTTACAAGGGGAACCTATCCATGTAACCAAGCACCCAGACTGAGAAGCGGAACATTCTCAACATCCCGGAGCCACTCACCTGCTTCCTCATGATAGCCTGATATCCTAATGTCTAACAGCAGAGATTAGTTCTGCCTGGTTTTGTAGCATAGAAACTTTTTTCATATGTAAATACAATAAAGTATCATCATTCGTTACCTTCAAGCAAAATTGGATGTCGTATCTCAGTTGCCTTTTAATAACTGGCACAAGTAGGAACTACGTAAATCAATGTATCTACTTTCCAGGAAATCCTGAAATTCTTCCAAATATTTGATTTCTAGAGCTACCCTGTGTGATTTTCTTCACTTATTAAGACATACATAACTGATGTTTGTTTGCTTCCACTTCATAGACTCAGTCTGCTTTCTGAGAATCAAATACTCTCAGGCTTCTATTTTGAATGATTAACTTCTGAACCACTCATAAGCCGATGGTAATGATAACCAATGTTTCAGGAACTGGAGCTAAAATGAAATATACCTGCAATATCTTATTGGAGACGGTGGGGAGGGGTCTGTTTCTTTTTCTCTCTCCAGCTGCTTTGCTTTCCACCTTTCTTCTCAGCATGAGCACCAGCATCAGTTTTCTCCTGTTCTGTTTCCCTGCTGGGATCCAGCCAGGCTTCGTCATTTCCTGCCTGCCCAGCAGTCTACCCTAGACCTTGTAATCAGCTGCTCCACTGTGACTCCTCCTTTGCTCTTTACCTCAGGCTCAGGAGACCTTTGGGTTGGAAAACCATGGTTCATTTCCATACTTTTTCTCTCATTTCCCTTCCTCTTTCACATAGCCCCAAATGAATGTTAATAATGACATTTTCGGGCTTCCCTGGTGGCACAGTGGTTGAGAATCTGCCTGCCAATGCAGGGGACACGGGTTCGAGCCCTGGTCTGGGAAGATCCCACATGCTGCAGAGCAGCTAGGCCCGTGCACCACAACTACTGAGCCTGCGCGTCTGGAGCCTGTGCTCCGCAACAAGAGAGGCCGCGATAGTGAGAGGCCCGCACACCGCGATGAAGAGTGGCCCCCGCTTGCCGCAACTAGAGAAAGCCCTCACACAGAAACGAAGACCCAACACAGCCAAAAAAATAAATATATATTAAAAAAATAATAAAATAATGACATTTTCTTACTTAGAGATGTTTAGATATGGAAAGAGAACTTCTCTTCTTTGGCTGAATCAGAAACAAGAACAAGAAGACTTGTGGAAACTGAAAGTTGCCCACTTTCATAACGTGGTCCTAAAAGCTGTCTTTGGAGAGTTAACGGTTGTCATTTTCTCAAACGGTGTGTTATCTTTTGTAATAAATATTATGTTTAGTAAAAATACTACAGCTTAAGCTCATCTGATAAGAGTGTCACAAAATGTGTCATAAGTTCATCACTGCTAATGACATGGATTCATACAATTGTAATTAAAATTAATCAAATTGATAATTAATTAATAATAAATAATTAAAATTTATTGTAATTTTTAAACGTTTGCCCTTTGCACAGCCCCAAGTTACCTTTCCCATTGTATATTATGTTGTGATAAGAAGGAAAGGGGACCCATTCAAACACAATACATTTGGTACTGTGCCCATCTAAATCCAGGACACTGGTTGCAAATTAAATCTGAAAAGATACTATAATTAAATCATTTTATGGACCCTCCCCCCCACCACCAAGTACTATTAGAAAAGTAACTCAACATTCCCTACTGACATTGGCAGTACAGGGTAAAACAGATAGAAGAGTTTATAAACTGGGTCAATTATTATTAAATATCCACACAATATCATTAATAATAAATAAATAACACTATAACTCTTATTCTTCTCATGAGTATCACTTAACTAGTAGGAAATATTTGTAGGGTTACATGCAACCATTTTACTTAAAACTAAAATGTGGTCTATGAAATGACATGTAAGAATTACAAACTGAACCTGGTTTAGGATTCACACTGAAGTCTACTGGGGATGAAAACATGCATTTTCTTCCTGCAATTCCCTAAATTAGAGAAGTTTGTATTCTGGGCAATTTCAGAATCATAGAAACCTAACACTAACATTTCTGGATACTGTCATCAACAATTCACAAGAAAAATAAAACCAGGAACTCCATTGATTGAACAATAGCTATGTATATTCCTACAGAACCTATCTAAATAATCTTCCATGATTGGAAGATGTCCTATATAAATAAAATCTTTCTGGAGAAAACAATTAAATAAATTTCCATTGCAATAGCTGGCAATACAATCTGTCATGTGCTGGTTTTAAATTAAATTCAAAGGTATTCCTAGCTGTCCTAGGGACTTCATTGTTTAAAAACAGTAATCACTTCAACAGAAATCAAATCCATTCTAGGAAGTTCACTCTAACTCTCATTCTTTAGTTGTTGGTCAAATATTTTCAAATTTTTTTTTTTTTTTTTTAAACATCTTTATTGAAGTATAATTGCCTTACAATAGTGTGTTAGCTTCTGCTTTATAACAAAGTGAATCAGTTATACATATACAATATGTTCCCATTTCTCTTCCCTCTTGCATCTCCCTCCCTCCCACCCTCCCCATCCCACCCCTCTAGGTGGTCACAAAGCACCGAGCTGATCTCCCTGGGCTATGCGGCTGCTTCCCACTAGCTATCTATTTTACATTTGGTAGTGTATATATGTCCATGACACTCTCTTACCCTGTCACATCTCACCCCACCCCCTCCCCATATCCTCAAGTCCATTCTCTAGTAGGTCTGTGTCTTTATTCCCGTCTTGCCACTAGGTTCTTCATGGCCTTTTTTTTTTTTTTTTTTCCTTAGATTCCGTATATATGTGTTAGCATACTGTATTTGTTTTTCTCTTTCTGACTTACTTCACTCTGTATGACAGACTCTAACTCCATCCACCTCATTACAAATACCTCCATTTCATTTCTTTTTATGGCTGAGTAATATTCCATTGTATATATGTGCCACATCTTCTTTATCCATTCGTCTGTCGATGGACATTTAGGTTGCTTCCATGTCCTGGCTATTGTAAATAGAGCTGCAATGAACATTGTGGTACATGACACTTTTTGACCTATGGTTTTCTCAGGGTATATGCCCAGTAGTGGAATTGCTGGGTCGTATGGTAGTTCTATTTGTAGTTTTTTAAGGAACCTCCATACTGTTCTCCATAGTGGCTGTATCAATTTACATTCCCACCAACAGTGCAAGAGTGTTCCCTTTCCTCCACACCCTCTCCAGCATTTATTGTTTCTAGATTTTTTGATGATGGCCATTCTGACCGGTGTGAGATGATATCTCATTGTAGTTTTGATTTGCATTTCTCTAATGATTAATGATGTTGAGCATTCTTTCATGTGTCTGTAGGCCATCTGTATATCTTCTTTGGAGAAATGTCTATTTAGGTCTTCTGCCCATTTTTGGATTGGGTTGTTCGTTTTTTTGTTATTGAGCTGCATGAGCTGCTTGTAAATCTTGGAGATTAATCCTTTGTCAGTTGCTTCATTTGCAAATATTTTCTCCCATTCTAAGGGTTGTCTTTTGGTCTTGTTTATGGTTTCCTTTGCTGTGCAAAAGCTTTTAAGTTTCATTAGGTCATATTTGTTTATTTGTGTTCTTATTTCCATTTCTCTGGGAGCTGGGTCAAAAAGAATCTTGCTGTGATGTATGTCATAGAGTGTTCTGCCTATGTTTTCCTCTAAGAGTTTGATAGTGTCTGGCCTTACACTTAGGTCTTTAATCCATTTGGAGTTTATTTTTGTGCATGGTGTCAGGGAGTGTTCTAATTTCATACTTTTACATGTACCTGTCCAATTTTCCCAGCACCACTTATTGAAGAGGCTGTCTTTTCTCCACTGTATATGCTTGCCTCCTTTATCAAAGATAAGGTGACCATATGTGTGTGGGTTTATCTCTGGGCTTTCTATCCTGTTCCATTGATCTATATTTCTGTTTTTGTGCCAGTACCAAACTGTCTTGATTACTGAAGCTTTGTAGTATAGTCTGAAGTCAGGGAGCCTGATTCCCCCAGCTCCATTTTTCGTTCTCAAGATTGCTTTGGCTATTCGGGGTCTTTTGTGTTTCCATACAAATTGTGAAATTTTTTGTTCTAGTTTTGTGAAAAATGCCAGTGGTAGTTTGATAGGGATTGCATTGAATCTGTAGATTGCTTTGGGGAGTAGAGTCATTTTCACAATGTTGATTCTTCCAATCCAGGAACATGGTATATCTCTCCATCTATTTGTATCATCTTTAATTTCTTTCATCAGTGTCTTATAATTTTCTGCATACAGGTCTTTTGTCTCCTTAGGTAGGTTTATTCCTAGATATCTTATTCTTTTTGTTGCAATGGTAAACGGGAGTGTTTTCTTAATTTCCCTTTCAGATTTTTCGTCATTAGTGTATAGAAATGCAAGCGATTTCTGTGCATTAATTTTGTATCCTGCTACTTTACCAAATTCATTGATTAGCTCTAGGAGTTTTCTGGTAGCCTCTTTAGGATTCTCTATGTATAGTATCATGTCATCTGCAAATAGTGACAGCTTTACTTCTTCTTTTCCGATTTGGATTCCTTTTATTTCTTTGTCTTCTCTGATTGCTGTGGCTAACACTTCCAAAACTATGTTGAATAATAGTGGTGAGAGTGGGCAACCTTGTCTTGTTCCTGATCTTAGTGGAAATGGTTTCAGTTTTTCACCATTGAGGACAATGTTGGCTGTGGGTTTGTCATATATGGCCTTTATTATGTTGAGGAAAGTTCCCTCTATGCCTACTTTCTGCAGGGCTTTTATCATAAATGGGTGTTGAATTTTGTCGAAAGCTTTCTCTGCATCTATTGAGATGATCATATGGTTTTTCTCCTTCAATTTGTTAATATGGTGTATCACATTGATTGATTTGCGTATATTGAAGAATCCTTGCATTCCTGGGATAAACCCCACTTGATCATGGTGTATGATCCTTTTAATGTGCTGTTGGATTCTGTTTGCTAGTATTTTGTTGAGGATTTTTGCATCTATGTTCATCAGTGATATTGGCCTGTAGTTTTCTTTCTTTGTGACATCTTTGTCTGGTTTTGGTATCAGGGTGATGGTGGCCTCGTAGAATGAGTTTGGGAGTGTTCCTCCCTCTGCAATATTTTGGAAGAGTTTGAGAAGGATAGGTGTTAGCTCTTCTCTAAATGTTTGATAGAATTCACCTGTGAAGCCATCTGGTCCTGGGCTTTTGTTTGTTGGAAGGTTTTTAATCACAGTTTCAATTTCAGTGCTTGTGATTGGTCTGTTCATATTTTCTATTTCTTCCTGGTTCAGTCTCGGCAGTTTGTGCATTTCTAAGAATCTGTCCATTTCTTCCAGGTTGTCCATTTTATTGGCATAGAGTTGCTTGTAGTAATCTCTCATGATCGTTTGTATTTCTGCAGTGTCAGTGGTTATTTCTCCTTTTTCATTTCTAATTCTATTGATCTGAGTCTTCTCCCTTTTTCTCTTGATGAGTCTGGCTAATGGTTTATCAATTTTGTTTATCTTCTCAAAGAACCAGCTTTTAGTTTCATTGATTTTTGCTATTGTTTCCTTCATTTCTTTTTCATTTATTTCTGACCTGATCTTTATAATTTCTTTCCTTCTGCTGGCTTTGGGGTTTTTTTGTTCTTCTTTCTCTAATTGCTTTAGGTGCAAGGTTAGGTTGTTTATTCGAGATGTTTCCTGTTTCTTGAGGTAGGCTTGTATTGCTATAAACTTCCCTCTTAGCACTGCTTTTGCTGCATCCCATAGGTTTTGGGTCGTCGTATCTCCATTGTCATTTATTTCTAGGTATTTTTTGATTTCCCCTTTGATTTCTTCAGTAATCACTTCATTATTAAGTAATGTATTGTGTAGCCTCCATGTGTTTGTATTTTTTACAGATCTTTTCCTGTAATTGATATCTAGTCTCATAGCGTTGTGGTCGGAAAAGATACTTGATACGATTTCAATTTTCTTAAATTTACCAAGGTTTGATTTGTGACCCAAGATATGATCTATCCTGGAGAATGTTCCATGAGCACTTGAGAAAAATGTGTATTCTGTTGTTTTTGGGTGGAATGTCCTATAAATATCAATTAAGTCCATCTTGTTTAATGTATCATTTAAAGCTTGTGTTTCCTTATTTATTTTCATTTTGGATGATCTGTCCATTGGTGAAAGTGGGGTGTTAAAGTCCCCTACTATGATTGTGTTGCTGTCGATTTCCCCTTTTATGGCTGTTAGTACTTGCCTTATGTATTGAGGTGCTCCTATGTTGGGTGCATAAATATTTACAATTGTTATACCTTCCTCTTGGATCGATCCCTTGATCATTATATAGTGTCCTTCTTTGTCTCTTGTAATAGTCTTTATTTTAAAGTCTATTTTGTCTGATATGAGAATTGCTACTCCAGCTTTCTTTTGATTTCCATTTGCATGGAATATCTTTTTCCATCCCTTCACTTTCAGTCTGTATGTGTCTCTAGGTCTGAAGTGGGTCTCTTGTAGACAGCATATATATGGGTCTTGTTTTTGTATCCATTCAGCCAGCCTGTGTCTTTTGGTGGGAGCATTTAATCCATTTACATTCAAGGTAATTATCGATATGTATGTTCCTATTCCCATTTTCTTAAATGTTTTGGGTTTGTTATTGTAGGTGTTTTCCTTCTCTTGTGTTTCTTGCCTAGAGAAGTTCCTTTAGCATTTGTTGTAAAGCTGGTTTGGTAGTGCTGAACTCTCTCAGCTTTTGCTTGTCTGTAAAGGTTTTAATTTCTCCATCACATTTGAATGAGATCCTTGCTGGGTAGAGTAATCTTGGTTGTAGGTTCTTCTCCTTCATGACTTTAAGTATATCTTGCCACTCCCTTCTGGCTTGCAGAGTTTCTGCTGAAAGATCAGATGTTAACCTTATGGGGATTCCCTTGTGTGTTATTTGTTTTTTTTCCCTTGCTGCCTTTAATATGTTTTCCTTATATTTAATTTTTGACAGTTTGATTAATATGTGTCTTGGCGTGTTTCTCCTTGGGTTTATCCTGTATGGGACTCTCTGTGCTTCCAGGACTTGATTAACTATTTCCTTTCCCATATTAGGGAAGTTTTCAACTATAATCTCTTCAAATATTTTCTCAGTCCCTTTCTTTTTCTCTTCTTCTTCTGGGACCCCTATAATTCGAATGTTGGTGCGTTTAATGCTGTCCCAGAGGTCTCTGAGACTGTCCTCAGTTCTTTTCATTCTTTTTTCTTTATCCTGCTCTGCAGTAGTTATTTCCACCATTTTATCTTCCAGGTCACTTATCCTTTCTTCTGCCTCAGTTATTCTGCTATTGATCCCATCTAGAGTATTTTTAATTTCATTTATTGTGTTTTTCATCATTGCTTGATTCCTCTTTAGTTCTTCTACGTCCTTGTTAAATGCTTCTTGCATTTTGTCTATTCTATTTCCAAGATTTTGGATCATCCTTACTATCATTATTCTGAATTCTTTTTCAGGTAGACTACCTATTTCCTCTTCATTTGTTAAGTCTAGTGTGTTTTGACCCTGCTCCTTCATCTGCTGTGTGTTTTTCTGTCGTCTCATTTTGCTTATCTTACTGTGTTTGGGGTCTCCTTATCACAGGTTGCAGGTTTGTAGTTCCCGTTGTTTTTGGTATCTGTCCCCAGTGGCTAAGGTTGGTTCAGTGGGTTGTGTAGGCTTCCTGGTGGAGGGAACTAGTGCCTGAGCTCTGGTGGATGAGGCTGGATCTTGTCTTTCTGGTGGGCACGTCCACGTCTGGTGGTGTATTTTGGAGTGTCTGTGGCCTTATTATGATTTTAGGCAGCCTCTCTGCTAATGGATGAGGCTGTGTTCCTGTCTTGCTAGTTGTTTGGCATAGGGTGTTCAGCACTGTAGCTTGCTGGTCATTGAGTGATGCTGGGTCTTGATGTTGAGATGGAGATCTCTGAGAGATTTTTGCCGTTTGGTATTACGTGGAGCTGGGAGGTCTCTTGTGGACCAGTGTCCTGAAGTTGGCTCTCCCACCTCCGAGGTACGGCCCTGATGCCTGGCTGAAGCACCAAGAGCCTTTCGTCCACACGGCTCAGAGTAAGAGGGAGAAAAAATAGAAAGAAAGGAAGGAAGGAAGGAAGGAAGGAAGGAGGAAGGAAGGAAGGAAGGAAGGAAGGAAAGCAAGAAAGAAAGAAAGGAAAGAAAGAAAGAAGCTATAATATAGTGAAGTAAAATAAAGCTATTGTAAAGCAAAGCTATACAGACAAAATCTCCCCCAGAAGCATATACATATACACTCACAAAAAAAAAGGAAAAGGGGAAAAATTAATATATCCTGCTCCCAAAGTCCACCTCCTGAATTTGGGATGATTCGTTGTCTATTCAGGTATTCAACAGATGCAGGCACATCAAGTTGTTTGTGGAGTTTTAATCCGCTTCTTCTGAGGCTGCTGGGACAGATTTCCCCTCCTCTTCTCTGTTCGCACAGCTCCTGGGGATCAGCTTTGGATTTGGACCCGCCTCTGCGTGTAGGTCGCCTGGGGGCGTCTGTTCCCCGCCCAGACAGGACGGGGTTAAAGGAGCAGCTGCTTCGGGGACTCTGGCTCACCCAGGCCGCGGGGAGGGAGGGGTACAGAGGAGGCGGGGCGAGCCTGCGGTGTCAGAGGCCGGCGTGACGTTGCAGCAGCCTGAGGCGCGCAGTGCGTTCTCCCGGGGGATGTTGTCCCTGGATCACGGGACCCTGGCAGTGGCGGGCTTCACGGGCTCCCGGGAGGGGCGGTGTGGAGAGTGACCTGTGCTCGCACACAGGCTTCTTGGAGGCGGCAGCAGCAGCCCCAGCGTCTCACGCCCGTCTCTGGGGTCCGCGCTGATCGCCGCGGCTCGCGCCAGTTTCTGGAGTTCGTTTAGGCGGCGCTCTGAATCCCCTCTCCTTGCGCGGCGCGAAACAAAGAGGCAAGAAAAAGTCTCTTGCCTCTTCGGCAGCTGCAGACTTTTTCCCGGTCTCCCTCCCAGCCAGCTGTGGTGCGCTAACCCCTTCAGGCTGTGTTCACGCCGCCAACCCCAGTCCTCTCCCTGCCGCCAACCCCAGTCCTCTCCCTGCGATCCGACCGAAGCCCGAGCCTCCGCTCCCAGCCCCGCCCGCCCCGGCGGGGGAGCAGACAAGCCTCTCGGGCTGGTGAGCGCTGCTCGGCGCCGAGCCTCTGTGCGGGAGTCTCTCCGTTTTTTCCTCTGCGCCCCTGTTGCTATGGGATCCGCGCTGTTAGCTGCGGCTCGCGCCCGTCTCTGAAGTTCGTTTAGGCGGCGCTCTGAATCCCCTCTCCTCGCGCACCAGGAAACAGGGAAGAAAAAGTCTCTTGCCTCTTCGGCAGCTGCAGACTTTTTCCGGGACTCCCTCCCGGCTAGCTGTGGTGCACTAACCCCTTCAGGCTGTGTTCACGCCGCTAACCCCAGTCCTCTCCCTGCGATCCGACCGAAGCCCGAGCCTCAGCTCCCAGCCCCGCCCGCCCCGGCGGCTGAGCAGACAAGCCTCTCGGGCTGGTGAGTGCTGGTCAGCGCCGAGCCTCCGTGCGGGAAGTGCGGGAATCTCTCCGCTTTGCCCTCCGCACCTCTGTGGCTGCGCTCTCCTCCGTGGCTCCGAAGCTTCCCCCCTCTGCCACCCGCAGTCTCTGCCCGCGAAGGGGCTCCTAGTGCGTGGAAATCTTTCCTCCTTCACAGCTCCCTCCCACTGGTGCAGGTGCCGTCCCTATTCTTTTGTCTCTGTTATTTCTTTTTTCTTTTGCCCTACCCAAGTACGGGGGGAGTTTCTTGCCTTTTGGGAGGTCTGACGTTTTCTGCCAGCGTTCAGTGGGTGTTCTATAGGAGCAGTTCCACGTGTAGATGTATTTCTACTGTATCTGTGGGAAGGAAGGTGATCTCCGCGTCTTACTCTTCCGCCATCTTCTCTCCTCCCCCCTCAAATTTTAATGTTTAGATCGCTTAAAAAATTTAGTTGTCTGGTTTATAGAGATATTTCTCCGTTTTCTTGGTCTAGCATCCAGGGCATCAACTCTAAGTTAATGACAGTTTTACTTCACTGCAAAATGCTATGAACCATGTGGAAATTTCAGAAATTCTCACTGTCTTGACTATAACAAAGATACATGCTATGTTGACAGCATGTAACTCCACTGGTCAAAAGAAATATAGTAGAGTCAATCTATTAGTTTATTGTTTATTTAGCAGAAATATTTGGCAGCCCATCATAATGCCCCAGACTAGAATAAATTAACTTACTTAGCCAGTTTCTAAGTTATCTACAATGTGTGAAGCTCTGCATGAGGTACTAGAATGAAACACAAGGATGAATAAGACACGATTATTTTCCACTAGTAGTGCACAATCTGTCTTTGGCAGAAGATGGGATTTCTATTACATAGATGTACAGATTACCAAAGTAATTTTTTTCAAGAAACTTTTTAGTTTAACAATAATCTGAGTAGCTGAGTAAATACAGATTTTATTCCCACTTTTAGACAAAGCATGTGTACCAAGAAAACAATAATGAGCATTTTCATTTCCTGATCTATTCAATACTGATTTATTGAAACAAAGAAATATGGAAGAAAAGCAAATGGAAAGTTAGTCAGTGTTTACTATATACCTACTATAGATAAATCTCAGAAAAAGTACCTTTAATAGGAAATAAAGCTGTGAAGGAAAAAGAAGAAAAATGAGAAATGAATAGGAAAGGAAATGAGGTCAAAGGATAACAGAGGCTTCAAGATTAAGAATCATAGAAAAGAATTCACTGAAACCCATGGAACTAAAAGTGAAATATACTTGCTGAACTAGATATTATTATTACTATATTATTTTTATTATGTAAAAGAATGAGAAAATAAATATCCAAACTCAGGGAAGGCTAAGTGGACAGAATACAATTAAGAGCTATTTGGGTTGAGGGAGAGTGGAGGAAAAAGAGGAATAGTTGAGTCTTCGGAAACATAATTAAATGTGAGAAGTGTAGAACAGCAACTATGGTTTTGTTGGACAATATGCTATAATATTTGAAGAATATACCAACTCATGAAAAATAAACACACGATCACAGCAAAAGAAAGTTACCATTTATAGAGCAATACACAGTGTCTCAGTTGTGCATTGAGTATATTTTCCTTATTAATGAAAAACTTTAAGATATGAAATAAATGAAACCATTTGAGGAGTGGTGTAAAAGCAATGGTTTCACATTCAAATATCTATCAAACATATTATATGTCAGAGAAACTTTCTCATCAGAACACTGCTCATTCACAAGATGTTTGAAAAAACAGAACAGCATCAAAATGCAGTTGGCCCACTGCTAATTTTTTTTCATAGTTTATCTGAATTGAGGTTTGAAACAAGACTGAATTTATGATTCATACACACAAAAAAGTACTTTTCAAGGTGCATCCACTCCTTTCCAAAGTATTCCTATGCAAGATGCAGAACATTTCTGAGGGATTACACAACTGGTTCACAGCCAAATATCATAGGACTTCCACCACCCCAGGCAATAATCTTCTTGAAATGAACATCCTGGAATAACTAATTACTCTTATACATTTTGTGGTTGCAAAACTTAAAAAAAAAATCAAGGCAAAAGTTCACTTGTATGTGCTTACTTGGATTAATGGAACAGTTCTGACCTCACTGGCCACCAATCAAGAAGAACCAAATATGTCAAGCATCTTAGAGCAACCACACAATTCACATAACAATGGCATATCATAAACTGATGTTGAATGAGGAAACATGTTGACATGTGTCATAAGATACTTGAACCACAGTGAATATCTTCAAAAATAATGTGTATTGCCTTGCTTAACCAAACTCTGACTCTCATTTATTTGACATTTAGAGACACAAAATTCAAATGCAATATAGTCCCCAAACATAAGTTGCTTCTGTGGTACAGCAGATATAAAAGTTACAAAACACCCAGGTTTTTCTTTCCTTTTTTAAAGCTAATGAGTGTTCTCTTTAAATGTATTAGATCTACAAAGATTTAAAATAGGCAACTTTTATCCATATACATGAGTCCAGTTAAGCTGGTAGTAAATGATGAGTTGGCCAAACACAGAATTTCATTTTACATTTATGTTAAGCATTAGGTCTGATTAGAAGTCATAAATAGTAACCTTTCTCTTACACATACACAGACACATACGTGGATATATACACACATATATGCATATATATACTATATATACACATACACAAACATTCTTACATGAAAGAGTTGTTTAAATAATGGGAAGCTAGTTTTTTTTTATATAAATTTATTTATTTTTGGCTGCTTTGGGTCTTCGTTGCTGCGCACAGGCTTTTCCCTAGTTGCGGAGAGCGGGGGCTACTCTTTGTAGCGGCGAGCGGCATTCTCATGGGGTGGCTTCTCTTGTTGCGGAGCACGGGCTCTAGGCGTGCGGGCTTCAGCAGTTGCGGCACGGGGGCTCAGTAGTTGTGGCTCGTGGGCTCTAGAGCGCAGGCTCAGTAGTTGTGGTGCATGGGCTTAGTTGCTCCACAGCATGTGGAATCTTCCTAGACCAGGGCTCGAACCCATGTCCCCTGCATTGGCAGGAGGATTCTTAACCACTGCACCACCAGGGAAGTCCTGGGAAGCTAGTTTTAATAAGTAATTTTAAATGTCTGAGCTAGGAAACCCTTCAGAAGAAGAGTATAATATGCTGAATTAAGTAATATTATATTTTACATAATTATTCAAAAATTCTGAAAAGTCAGTGGAAAGATTTCACTTCATCAAAGAGACCTAAAGCCAATGCTTCTGTGAAGTACATTAAAGCAATATTTTAACTTATTTCTGTGATAGCCAGTCTGCTAGAATTACAAAATAACAAACATTTTTGATACTCTGCATTATTCTAACTTCTTCTCAACTATTAATTTATTTATTAATTTATTTAATCTTCACAAGAAATTTGTGAGGTAGGTACTGTTATTATCACCTTCATTCCACGGACAAGAAAACTGGTGCATAAATGTTAAGAAACATGCCCAAGATCAATGAACTAGTAAATGTCAGATGTGAGTTTTGAACTAAGGAAGTCTGGAAGCAGAGTCTATGATCTAAACTACTACCCCACGATACCTTCCACAAAATGCTACTACAGTTGACCACTGAACAACACAGTTTGAACTGCATGGGGGCACTTATACACAGATTTTTTTCAATAAACATATTGGAAATTTTTTGGAGATTTGCAACAATTTGAAAAAACTCAAAGACAAACCATATAGCCTAGAAATATCAAAAAAATTAAAAGGTATGTCCACGAATGCATAAAATATATGTACATACTAGTCTATTTTATCATCCACTACCATAAAACACACACAAATCTATTATAAAAAGTTAATCTTTATCAAGACTTACACATAAACACTAACAGATGGTACATGGTGCCATTTCCAGTTGAGAGAAATGTAAACAAACATAAAGATGTAGTACTAAACCATAACTGCATAAAATTAATTGTAGCACATACTGTACTACTGTAATAATTTTGTAGCCACCTCCTGTTGCTATTGTGGTGAGCTCAAGTGTTGTATCAGCTGAAAATACCATGTGACAATAATCATCACCTTGTGAGCAGTTTGCCTCTCCAGTAAATCATGTATCTCCATTAAAAGTGATCTCTCATGGTTCTCGAACATTTTTCCTTGTGTTTAGCACAATACCATAAATCTTGGATATCACCATGGGACCCATACAAAGTGCCACTAGTTACGCTGGAAGTGCTCCCAACAAGCAGAAACAAGTCATGACATAGCAAGAAAAGGTTAAATTGCTTGATGTATACCATAGATTAAGGTCTTCAGTTATGGCTGCACACCATCTCAAGATAAATGAATCCAGCATAAGGATCATCATAAAAAAAGAAAGGGAAATTCATGAAGCTGTCACTGCAATTATACAAGTCGGTGCAAAAAACCTTGTACTTTTTGCAAAATACATTTTTATCTCGTATTTTAAAATGCAGCTTTTATGTGGCTGCAGGATTGCTGTAAGAAAGGCGTACCTATAGATTCTAATGTGATTCCAAAAAAAAGCAAAATTATTTTATGACACCTTAAAGCAAAAAGAAGGAGAAGGATCTAAAGCTGGAGAATTTAATGCCAGCAAAGGATGGTTTGATAATTTTAGAAAGAGGTTTGGCTTTAAAATTATCACAATAACATGAGAAGCAACTTCTGCCAACCAAGAGGCAGCAGACAATTTCCCAGATGACATTAAGAGAATCACTGAGGAGAAAGATATCTGCCTGAACAGTTTACTGATACAGACAAAAGTGCCCTATTCTGGTAAAAAAATTCCACAAAGGACATTTATTAGCAAGGAAGAGAAGCGAGCACCAGGATTTAAGGCAGGAAGGGATACGCTAACTCTACTTTTTGGTGCAAGTGCAGTCAGGTTTATGAGCAGGACTGTCCTTCTCTATAAAGCTGCTAACACCTGAGCCTTGAAGGGAAAAGATAAACACCAGCTACTAGTCTTTGGTTGTACAACAAGAAGACCTGGATGAGAACCCTTTTGCTGGATTGGTTCCACCAATGTTTTGTCCCTGAAGTCAGGAAGTATCTTGCCAGTAAGGGACTGCCTTTTAAAGTTCTTTTGATATTGGACAATGCCCCTGGCCACCCAGGACCCCATGAGTTCAACACAAAGGCATCAAAGTGGTCTACTTGCCCCTAAACACAATGTCTCTAATTTAGCCTCTGGATTAGGGGGTCATAAAGACTTTTAAGGCTCATTACACACAGTACTCTATGGAAAGGACTGTCAATGCTATGGAAGAGAGCCCCGATAGAGGGATCACCACGAAAGTCTGTAAGGATTACACCATTGAAGATGCCATTGTTGTTCTAGAAAAAGCCATGAAAGCCATCAAGCCTGTAACAATAAATTCCTCTGGGAGAAAACTGTCCAGATGTTGTGCATGACTTCACAGGATTTACAACAGAGCTAATCAAGGAAATCAAGAAAGAGATTGCAGAGAAGGCAAAAACGGGGGTAAGGGTTTCAAGATATGGGTCTTAGAGAAATTCAAAAGCTAACAGACACTTCACCAGAGGAATTAACAAAAGATGACTAGATGGAGATGAGTGCTTCCAAACCAGGAAGACAATGAGGAAGAAGACATAGAAGAAGCAGTGCTAGAAAACAAATTGACATTAGACAAGGTGGCAGAAGCGTTCTGATTATTCAAGACTGCTTTTGACTTCTTTTACAACATAAACCCTTCTGTGATACAGGCACTGAAACTAAAGCAAACTGTGGAAGGATTAGTACCATACAGAAACATTTTTCGAGAAATGAAAAAGCAAAAAGTCAGACAGAAATTACAATATATTTCCGTAAAGTTGCACCAAGTGTGCCTGCCTTTCCTGTCTCCCCTTCCACCTCCTCCACCTCTTCTGCCTCTGCCACCCCTGACACAGCAAGATCAGCCTCTTCTCTTCTTCCTCCTCATAGGCTTACTCAACATGAAGATGAGGACGAAGACATTTGTGATGATCCACTTCCACTTAATGAACAGTAAATAATCATCATGCCATGCAGTTAATGAACTTATCTGTTGTGTATGTATGTGCATGTCTTCATGTGAAAATCTCATAACTGTATGGCAAGAACTGTATGAGATGTTCTGATATTATCATCATTATTACTTAAGTATTCATGGTATAGAACATTGTGTGCAAGACTTGTGTTAAATAGTCCATCCTTACATAGGCATATATGAGTGATATTTAATATAAAATTAATAATAATGTGTTAGTTTCATTACTGTTTTATAACTTTCCTTTCAAAGAATTGCATTACTGTACATTATGCCTCTCTCTCAGCCTCTATATATGAGCCTATCATCACAGGTAAATGTTTTTATTAAAATATAACAATGTTTCCCATATTGTATTATGAATATTACTATCATATTGTATGCCATAAAAATTTTATAACAATGTATTCATTAGTGTTCAGGCGAGGCTAACCTGAAGCAATCAAGTACATTAGGCTACCATAAAGCAATCATATTGCTGCTTCTTTGTTATTAATGCATGAGTCACTATACCTATAAATAAATGTGAACATGAGAAAAAAATAAGGAGTGTGACGAGAGATTTAAGATTTAAGAAAACCACAAAGAGTCATTTCAGGAAATCGATGCAAGTAAAAGTTTAATCAACAATGTCCATCAGCAGTACCTACACACTGTCAGCACAGTGGACTGACTGATGTGTTCTAACACCATCATTCTAGAAGTAATGCTGCAGACATGAGAAGTCATTCAAAGATGTATGACACTCTGGATCCACTGAGTTCATTCTCTTCCTGTCTCAAATGGGGCAAGGGTAGAAGGGAGAGTGCTGGCACCAGAAACACCTGCACTTGAACTCTGACTCTACCACCCAGTATTTTATGTGGGGTTACTTGGGCCTCTCAGGGCCTCAGTTTCCTCATCTGTAAAATGGGGATAATACCACTTACCTCACAAGGAATTAAAGAATTGAGCATGTAAAATGCTTTCAATCAATGTTAGTTCACTTACTTGAACTAACATGAGAGCCCTTTTCTTGATGTTTGAGCACTTAGAATGTTAACTGACATAAGCACCTATGTGATCAAAACCATTTTCATTCTTCACAATAGTCCCTGCCACCTCTGCTAATCATATGGTTTCATTTGTAAACAGGAGGCAAGGGTCTGAAATGACAGGCAGGTAACTCATCTGTTTTCTCTTGCATGACTGCACCAATGGCAATAATCAATATTTCAATGGTAACTAGATTGCATTTAATGAGCTGTTTGAAACCATTACTTAACCTTGTTTTCATCTGGTGCTTATTAGTGCCTTACTGCAGAACATGAATTTTAATTAAAGTCTTCTTCATAAAAAAAAAAAAAGAAAGAAACAATGTCAAATATGGCAGAATAGTAGAAGCCAAATTGCAGGGTAACTTCTAGACCTATAACCAGAGTCAAGTCCCAGCAAGACCAAAAGTGTGATTTACAAAATGTTACCCATGGAGCTGAAATACACCACAAAAGAACTGCATGCATTTTCCAGTTTAGATCAACAGAAACCCAGGTAAAATGTGTGGGAATGGATCTTAAGGGTATACGATTAATGTGGAAGGCATATAAAATGGAGGAGCTGGGATGAATTTATTGATACGGGCCCATTAAGTAGAGATCCTAGATTTGATGTTTTAGCTTGAAAGGGGCCAGGAATGGCTCTGCAGTTTGCTCCGTTGATTGACTGAAGTATAAACCCGAAGGTGTTCTATACTAAATGAAGTTGAAATGCAGAACTTCCTTTATAGACTGTGAAGCAGAGGCCAGCAAACCTTCTCCCTAAGGAGTCAGATAGTAATTTTTTTTTTTTTTTTTTTACTTTGCAGGCCATATTGTCTCTGTCCCAACTATTCAACTCTGCCATTGTGACATGAAAGTAGATATAGAAAATACGTAAATAAATGGGCAAGAGTGTGTTCTGATAAAACTATTTACAAAACAGGCAGTAGGCTGGATTTGTTTGACCCATGGACTATAGTTTTCTGAAACCTGCGATAGAGGAAGATATCCAACGGCTTAGGGATATTGGGACATTAGAACGGATTTATCATGAAAGGTATGCTCACCTACCTCATGAGGGTCCAGAGAACATGCCCTTTGCCACAGCTGTGAGGAATAAGTGAGCTCTGGCATTCTTAAAGAGTCCTGTAATGGCCCTTTTCTGTAGCTTAGAAATTACATTGGAAACCACTACCATCAAACTGAGATTTCTAAATGCAAAGAGAATAATGAGTTTCCAGGCTGGCAGGTGCCAAGGGAAAGGACTTAATTTTCAAAAGCAAGATCAGCATTTTACTCTAATAGACAGGGAAGCCAAAGCAGTAATCAGAATAGTCTGGCTCACAAAGATCTTTGGAGTTAGATAATTGTTCATGGTGTACTTAGAACTGAAATAAATGGCAGTCTGCTAAAATCTTACTTTATCCATGTAAGCAGAAAAGCTCTAGGTCTAGTGAACTGAAGTCTGACTTGAATTACCAAAACAAAGAGTTATAACCCTTCAACCAGTTCCCAAACTTGAACCAGATCACAGACCCAGAGTCCTCTGAATAAAGGGAAGTCTGGGTGCCCTCGAGGAAGGACCCTGCTACGCTGTCAGAAATGTATACTGATAATTTTCCTCCCAGCTTTTCCAAAATGGAACTGCAGCCATTTAGCAGTGTGACTGTGCATGAGAGAAAGAGAAATAACCAGACTTTTAGGGGATTACCAGATACTGGCTCTGAAATGACACTAATTCCTAGACACGCATAGGATCATGTGGTCTACCAGTCAGCAGAGGGGCTTATGAAGATCAGGTAACCAATGAAATTTTAGCTCAGGCCCATCTCATAGCAGGTCCCTGAGCCTTCTGTGGTTATTTTCCCAGATACAGAATGCTTATTTGGGATAGGCGTACTCAGCAATTGGCAAAATCCACATACTGGTTCCCTGACCTGTGGAACAAGGTCTATAATGATAAGAAAGGCCAAGTGAAAGCCACTAGATTTGCTTTTACCTACAGAAATAGTAAGTCAGGAGCAATACCACATTCCCAGAGAGATTTCAAAGATTAGTGCCATCAAGGACTTGAAAGATGCAGGGGTGGTCATTCCTACCTCATCCACATTCAACTCATGTATTTGGCCTGTGCAGAAAAGAGATGGATCTTGGACAATGACAGCAGATAATCATAAGCTTTATCAGGTGTTGATCCAAAGGCAGCTGTTCTTCTAGATGTGGTTTGTTGCTGAAGCAAATCAATACATCCCCTGGCACCTGATATGCAGCTATCGATTTTATGAACGCTTTTTTTTTTCTATACCTGTTAGTAAAGACTGCTGGCCAGGTAAGCAATACAACTTAATTGTTCCACCTCAGGAGTATATCAACTCTCCCGTCCTATGTCATAACTTAGTTATAGGGGACCTTGATCACTTTTCCCTTCCATATCATGCACCATTACATTGATGATATTATGATGATGGGCCTTGTGAACAAGAAATATTAATTACTCTAGACACATTAAGACATCTGTGTGCCAGAAGGTAAGAAATAAATCCTACAAAAAGTCAAGGTCCTCACACCTCAGTGAAATTTCTAGGGATTCCATAATCTGAAACATGTCGAGACATTCCTTCCAAAGTGAAGGATAAGTGGCTGCACCTACCTCATCTACCACTAAGAAAAAGGCAGAATGCCTAGTAACCCTCTTCGAATTTTAGAGGCAACAAAAATCGCATCTGAGGGTGCTACTCTCTATCTCAGCCCACACCTACGGCCTCATGGGTTGTCCCTTATGAACAGTTAACTGAGGAAGAAAAACAACTCAGGCTTGCTGCACAGTGTACAGGCACTCCCCCAAAATGTACAACTGCATCCCTCTAGCCCTTTTCTGGGATATCCTTGAAGGACAGTGGTGAACAGAAATCCTCCCATTGGGCAGAATTTTGAGCAGTGCATCTGATTGTTCATTTTGCCTGGAAGGAAATATGACCAGAGGTATGGATCTGCATTAACACATGGGCTATGGATGACAGTTTGGCTGGATGGTCAGGGACATGGAAGAATCACAATCGGAAAACTGGTGACAAGGAAATCTAGGAAAGAAGTATGTATACATACCTCTCCCAGAAGGCATGGAGCATGAAATTTTGTCTCCCATGTGAATACTCACCAAAGGGTGATTGTTAAAAACAGAAAAAGCTTGCAGTAAAAGCTTTTAATAATCAGGTAGATAGAATGACCCATTCTGGAGGTGTCATTCAGCTTCCTTTCCCAGTCATTCATGCCATTGCCTAATGGGCCCATAAAGAGGGGCCACGGTAGCAGGGATAGAGTTTACGCCTGGGCTCAGCAGCATAGACTTTGACTCACCAAAGCCAACCTAGCTACAGCCAGCATTGAGTGTCCAATTTGTCAACAGTAGAGACCAACACAAAGCTCTTAATATGGCACCATTACCCAGGTAATCAGCCAGCTACCTGGGGGCAAATAATTACATTGAATTACTTCCATCTTGGAAGAGGTAATACTTTTTTCTTATTGGAA
This sequence comes from Balaenoptera ricei, assembly GCF_028023285.1. Taxonomy (NCBI): domain Eukaryota; kingdom Metazoa; phylum Chordata; class Mammalia; order Artiodactyla; family Balaenopteridae; genus Balaenoptera; species Balaenoptera ricei. Next base: position 110,836,939 of record NC_082643.1, read on the forward strand.
TAGACAATTTAGATATGAATTTGCCTTCCTTGCACACAATTCTTATGCCAAAAACAACCATCCAGAGGTGAAAAGAATGCCTTATTCACTATTATGGTGTTCCACACAGCATCACTTCTGACCAATAAAATCATTTCACAGCAAATTAAGTGTGGCACTGGGTCCATGCTCATGGAATTCACTGGTTTAACCATATTTTCCATCACCCAGAAGTAGTTGGCTTGATAGAATAGTGGAATGGCCTTTGGAACACTCAGTTACGGTGCCAGGTAGGTGAAAATATCTTGGAGGGCTCAAGCAATGTTCTCCAGGTTGTGATATATGTTCTAAGTCAATATCGAACGTATGGTGATGTGGTGCTATTTCTCCCATTCCTATTGATAGAATTCATGGCTGCGGGAATCGAGATGTGGATATGAATAACTAAGAAGGACTTACTGTATAGTACAGGGAACTCTACTCAGTACTCTGTAATGACCTATATGGGAAAAGAATCTAAAAAAAAGTGGATATATGTATATGTATAACTGATTCACTTTGCTGTACAGTAGAAACTAACACAACATTTCAAATCAACTATACTCCAATAAAAGTAAAAATAATAATAATAAAGTCACCAGTTATTGAACTTTCTCTAGAAAAAATGTGGAGATGAGAGTGATCCCTGATGATCCACTAGCAAAATTTTTGCTTCTCATTCCTGAAATTTTAGTTTTGTTGGTTTGGAGAACTTTAGTTCCAAAAGGAGAAATGCTTCCACCAAGGGACATGAGAATGATTTCACTAAGCAACAAGTTGAGACTACCATCTGGCCTCTTTCGCTCCTCCTATCACTGAATTAGCCAGCAAAGAAAGGGGTTACTCTACTAGCTGGGTGATTGATCCTGATTATCAAGGTAAACTTGAGAATGACAATGAGGGTAGGGAGGAATATTTCTGGAATTCAGTAGATCATCAAGGTTGCTTCTACAACTCCCATATCCTGTGATTAAAGTCAATAGAGAACTACAACAACCCAATTCAGCCAGGACTGCCAATAACCCATATGATTCAGGAATGAACATTTCAGTCACCCTACCATGTAAGGAATCACAACTGGCTCAAGTGCTTGCTGAGAGCAAAGAAATATGGAATAACTAGCTATGACCACATAACTAGCTGCAGAAATGAGGACTATACTAGTTATGGGGTTTTCCTTCTTATTTTATATGAATATGTTTGTGTATATACACTATATGCATATGTATTTATTGTATATGTATATATACATGTATATCTTAACACATGTAACCTTTATATACATATATAATAACCAAATACATATATATACACCAAATATATTTGTTTTCTTCCCCTCTCTCATCCTCTTATTATCTAACATAAGGTACATTAATACTAGCTAACTCTACATCTCAGTATTTAAGTTACAGGATGTCAAAGAAGGTATATGAATCAACTACGAGAAGAATGAATATGACTCCAAGAAACAGAAGAGACTTTGTATCCTTTTGAGGAGAAATGGTTGGCATGTGATCAGTTGTACATGGGACAGCTGAATCACGTTAATCAGAATATTACTCTGTTACTGTCTTTATACTGAGGTTAAATAAGTTTTAAGGAAATGTATATGGCTGCCAAGTTGACAAAGGGTAGATTGTGGTGGCTTTGTAATATGTCAACTTGCTGGAAAACTACATTTCCCAGAATTCTCTTTCCTGTGTATGTTTGTTCAGAGTGGACCACAAGAGAGATTCTTATGGATGGAGATTTGGATGATGAAAGTGAAGCAGCAACTATTCTGTAGCTCATACACACCGCTTATCATATAACACGAGGCAGAAGCCAGGTATGCAACTTCTCCACCTTACAATGGATATTACTTCAGCTTCTCTGACTTCTGGGCCAAGAAAAAGTGTTTAACTCTATGATGATGGCCCTGGCTTCTGTAAGACACCACCAAAGTCAGAGGGAAAAGAACTAATACAGGTTTTGGTCCATCCTCATGGACTCCAGCTTGTGTTTACAGTTTCCAGCTTATTCTTGCTCTCTCCCACCTTACTTCCACCTTTTCTGATTGTCTACCTTGAGAAGTTAAAGCTCCAGCTTCAGATATGAGGAGCCTTACAGAGACCACTCAACCTAACAGCTCCTACAGCTGCATAGTCAAAACCCTATATAAGTTTTTCTGCTTCCCTTGTTGAACACTAATATAGTAGAGAAAATAAATATTAGAGGAACAAAGAGAGGTACAATAATTATGAAACTGGAGAACTCCTGGAGTGGAGATGTGATCTTTAGAACACAGGGAGAGATATTTAGAGACACAGAAGAACAACTTTTTCTCTAAACTGAAGGGAAAAGAGATATTGGTTGGGCCAAAAAGTGCCTTCATTTTTTAAGTAAAAATAAAAAACACATTTTTCATTTTCACCAAGAACTTTATTGAACAACATATTCACCCTTTTGTTCCACTACCTCCTGCCATTTTTCAGGCAACTTCATAATTCCATCTTCCCAAAACTTTTTATCTTTTTGAGCAAAGAACTATTCCACGTGCCTTTTACAGTCTTCTAGGGAATTGAAATTTTTTTCCATTAAGAGCATTTTGTAAAGACTGCAATAAATGGAAATCCAAAGGTGCAATGTCTGGTGAATATGGTGGATAAATCAGAACTTCCCAGCCAAGCTGTAACAGTTTTTGCCTGGTCATCAAAGAAACAGGAGGTCTTGCATTATCCTGATGGAAGATTATGCATTTTCTGTTGACTAATTCTGGATGCTTTTTGTCAAGTGCCACTTTCAGTTGGTCTAATTGAGAGCAGTACTTGTTGGAACGAATCGTTTAGTTTTCCAGAAGGAGATCACAATAGAGGACTCCCTTCCAATCCCACCATATACACATCACCTTCTTTGGAAGGTGTGGTTTTTGGTGGTTCATTTCGCTTGCCCCACGATCTCTTCTGTTCCACATTATTGTACAGTATCCACTTTTCATCACCCGTCACAATTTGTTTTAAAAACGAAACGTTTTCATTACGTTTCAGTAGAGAATCGCATGCGGAAATACGGTCAAGAAGGTTTTTTTCGCTTAACTTATGTGGAACCCAAACATCAAAGCGATTCACATAACCAAGCTGGTGCAAATGATTTTCAACGCTTGATTTGGATATGTTGAGTATGTCGGCTATCTCCCACGTGGTATAACGTTGATTGTTCTCAATTACTGTTTTGATTTGATCGCTATCAACTTCAACTGGTCTACCCGACCGTGGAGCATCATCCAGCGAGAAACCTCCAGCACGAGACTTTGCAAACCACTTTTGACACGTTCGATCAGTCACAGCACCTTCTCCATACACTGCACAAATCTTTTTGTGTATTTCAGTTGCATTTTTACCTTTCTTGAAATAGTAAAGCATAATATGCCAAAAATGTTGCTTTTTTTCTTCCATCTTCGATATCAAAATGGATGCACAAAAATTCACCAATTTTGATAAGTCTTTTTTTAAATGCATGCTGATATGACAGCTGTCACACAGACTCTAACAAAATTGTTTCGAATGAAGTTAAAGACAACTAGGTGCCACTCGAGCCATGTTATGGAAAAAACCGAATGAACCTTTTGTCCTTTTGAATATAGTAGATATTCTTAGAATATCTACTATAATTTTTAAACAATATTTTAGATAATCTGACTGTAGCCTCTGCTTCCAACCTACAAAAGCTGATGAGGAAAATGCCTGATTCAACCTCTAAGTCTGTTCTCCCAGCTGTGTGATTTAGAAAAAATTTCAGGTGTACATTTCTCTCTTTCAATTTCTCGAAGCATGATACTTCAACAACTGCTCTCCAATGCCCTACTGTTTTAGAGAAACAGCATTATCTTTTTGCATATCTCATCCAAATCTTGTGCTATTTGTCTGGAATCTCTTACACATTCTGCCACTGCATTTGAGTCATTTAAATGTGTATTAAAACTCAGGGAAATTTAGGGGGAAAATTCTCTTCTCTAAGTTTACTCTAATTGATTTAACTTGTGTTTCCTATTTTATCACACCTCTTCTCATAAATACCAGAACTTATGATGACTCCACTATTAGAATGAAGATTCATACTGAATGAATGAAATGCATTCAAGTGCAATGAAATGCATGCTGCAGATTAGTCATGGATATGGTCTTCTTTACTTAACCCAGATCAATTCTTTACTCACCAGTATCCTCCTCACATAGATAAGCACTTGAGTTCACTCTAGGATCAGGTCAAACTAACAATCTATCATTTGACCACTTCTTTCCTCTTTAAATATTACTCCTAAATTTTAATTTTCATTTTAATAAGTTTTTTCAGACACAATGTCTTTGTAAGCCCTCTGTAATCATAAAAACATAACAGTAATCTCCAGGAGCCTGTCACTTCCAAGATGCAGTCACTTTTACTGCTATTGTCATATATGAATTGCATGCTATGCCTGGCGTGGATTGTTAAGCCCTGAGGCACGGACCATGTCATCCCCCATGTGTTTTTGAGTTTTTTTGGTTTGAGGGATTTTTTTAATAGCACTGACTACACAGTTTGTGCTCAACAAATGATAAATAACAATAATGAATTTCATTTGCAGATGGGATCATTTGAGAAATGGAATTTTTTCATATAAGCTGGCCAACAAATTCTCCCTCTACTCAGGGAAAAATGTCCTAACCCCTCCCCGTGATGCAGGTTAGATCAGATACACAATTTATTCTCAGGCACATATCCTAGAGTACTTCAGGGTACTAAAAAAAAAAAAAAAAACAAGTCAGCAATAAGGTAATATTCCTGGGGATAATGGTACACTGTGTGATAATAGCAAATACACAAATACAGCAAATACATTTGAGTACATTCCCACAATTCCAGGCCAGGAAGCAATTAGATGCCCAGAGCCAACAAGCCACCAACACCCTCTATTAAAAGATACAGAAAGTAGAGATGCCTGATATTGACTAGTTCACTCAGACTAGCGAAAAATCACACCTTTTTCTTTTAACTCATTGAATTCATTCAATGTGAATTTATTAAGTGCCTACTACATGCCCAGAACCATTTTAGCAATAATGAAAAGCAGACTAACAACATCTATGTCCTTCCCCAAAGGAGGCCACAGTTTTACAGGGTAGACAGATGTATAAATAAACAATTACAATAAAGGGTGGTGAGACAGATGTTCACATAGTAATTCGCACAAGGTACCATGAAAACACAGAGGAGGAAACACAAAATTTTGTTGATTTCTAGATTTTTCAAGATGTTTTTCCCATAGCAAAGTACCTACTTTACAAAAAATTACATTCCCATCATCTTTCATACAACATGAATTTATGTCAGAAGTGTATCTTCTCTTACATCCTCACACCACTATAACTTTATTGCTTTCTTTTCTCCTTGTAAACTTTTTATGGGAAAGAACAGTCTTACTTCTATGAATTTAGCTACCATGATCCTTTACCAAATTATTATATAAACTGGCCTCCCTGCTTCTGCTCTTATGCCCAGTTCATTCTATTTTCAACGTAACCTGTAGAGTGATGCCATTCAAACAGAAGTAGGATCATGCCATCTTCTCACTAAAACCCTCCAGTGGTTTTACATCTCACTCCAAGTAAAAGCCAAAGTACTTACAGTGGCACATCAATCAATCCATCCCACATCACCACTCCCTCTCCCTCTCTGATCGCAATCCTACTGCTCTTCCTTTCACACACTCGTATCCTGCCCATTGCTATCTTTTGAAAACGATACTGATCACTGCTCTGACCGTAGGTCCTTGTACTTGCATTCCCTCTGCCTCGAGTGCTCTTCACGTGTCCCCACATGCTCAGTCTCTCACCTCCCCTCATTTCCTTCACGTACTTACTCAGAAGTGAGGACTTCTGTGGACAGTATATTTAAAACTGCAACCCTCCCTTACTGCCTAGACCCTCCCTCCTTTATTTTCCCCCATAGTATATGTCACCTTTAAAGGTACTTTTTGTTTTGCTTACCTATCTTGCTCGCTCTTAGCTCATCTCGTTTACTCCATGTCTGCCTTGCCCTCCCACAACTACCCAACCGGAGTGTGCGTCCTGCAGGAGCAAAGATTTTCACTGATTTGATTAACTGTTTTAATTCATAGAAGGCAATCAACGGATTTCTGTTTAAAGTATTATATATTAATGTGTGGGATTATTTGTGTAATTTAAGCTTTGTCTTCCCATTAGGCTGCAAGGCCCATAAGAGAGGAACGAAGTTGTTTTGCTCACTGCTGAATTTTTGATACCTAGAACTGTCCTTGACTAGGAAATCATTTAAATATCATTTTACCAGTAAACTAATGAACAGGTTCATATATTATGAATGATATGTTTATTATGAATTATTTCAAAAGATATTTATATGGCTACCACCTTGAAAGTGACTTACAAATATGCAACATGAGTCAAATCAATTATTTGATAAAATTAATAATAGCATAATGTAAAAGAGTATATAATTATATAAAAACCACTTAACCATTTAAAATAAAGTACTCAAAAATAAACTGAGTACATAAACCTAACACTGGGGAAAAAACACATACATTGTGATATCTGTCTTGTAAAATGTAAAGCATGCCAAACAACTCTACTTATAGTTAAGAGAGCTATGCATATTGAAAGAAAGAAAGGGAGAAAGAAAAGAAAAGAAAGAAAGAGAGAGAGAGAAAGAAAGGGAGAGAGAAAGAGAGAGGGAGAAAGAAAGAGAGAAAGAAAGAAAGAAAGAAAGAAAAAGGGAGAGAGAAAGAGAAAAAGAAAGAGAAAGAAAGGGAGAGAGAAAGAGAGAGAGAGAGAGAAAGAGAAAGAAAGAAAGAGAGAGGGGGGGAGGGAGGGAGGGAGGGAGGGAGAAAGAAAGAAATGCATGGAAATGATAAATATCAAATTCAGGAGAGGATATACCTCTACAGGGAAAGGAAGGGTTTACAATTAGGAAAGACCCATGAGGGATTTTGACTGGGTTTGTAATGTTTCCCTTGGGTAAGCCAGTTGTGGATACATGGCTGTTCGTTAAGAGTATTCTTTACACATTTTTGTTCGTCTGAAATAATTCCAAATAAATAAAAACACAAATAAACATGTAAAATATACTACCTACATTCCAAGAGGAGCTTTAAACTATCCCCGTGTTCTTCTTTTTCTATACTACCTAAGCAAGCTCTTTAGTGATTGTGGGAAGCATAAGCACTTTTAATGCTTAGGTTGCTTATTCTTCAAGTTTTAGATCTTTCTGCTGTGCACTGAATCCTGACTGGTGTTAACACCAGTACACAGAAAAATTGTTTACTTGTTAATTGGTTTTTATTCTTTAAATTCAGCTCCAATTATCTAATGTTATCTATCTTTCCACCCTATAACAGCTATAATTAAAGTGAAATTAGCAATATGGCTAGTTTCTTTCATCTAGGTATCCAGAAAAATGATCCCTAGGAAGTCACTAAGGAACACAGTTTTTAGTAAAAATAAAATTTCTTTTTGGGGGCTAATTGGTACCACCCATGGTTATATGTGGTTCTTTAACTCTTAACATTCTTCAGGTTCTGAAGAATGTGTGGAGGGGGAAACACACTTGCAATATTTTTTGGCACTGAGATTAAAAGTGTCAGTAACACTTTTAAATGTGATTAATTCTTTTATGCCCGTGGGAGGGTGGAGTGTGATATTACAAAATCACATACTGAAAAGCCTAAAATAAACTTAGAAATGAGCACTCTCATCTTACAGAGAAAAACCACATTTAGGTAGGTCAGATTTTGTATCACAACCCAAGTTTCCCAAATTCTAGTCTGATGCTCCAAAGCACTATTCCTGGAAAATGTAGAGTCTAGTGATAATTCTTCATAGAAGGGAAGAAAAGGAGCTAAAACTGTTTGAGAATTTTGCTGGCTCTTGCTAGGCTCTTTAAAGATACCATCATTTTTAACTCTCACAACAACTTTATGAGGTAAAAATACCATTTTCCTGAGGAGCAAACTGGGGCCCAGAGAGGTTATGTCACTTGCCCCAATTCTTGCAGGTAACAAGTGATAGAACCAGAAGCCAGGCAAGGATTAGTCCAAGTCCACCAAAGCTGTGCTTGTTGCACTCTGCCTGCTCCTGTAAATAGTGATGGTGGATTAGAGCAATAGTCTATATCATGCAGCCTCAACAGGGGCAATATCCCAAGAGAGCAAAAATTTTTGTTACAATGCTTTGTGGCCTTCCAAAGGTTCACAGTACATATGCAAATATATTACAATTTCATGGGGAAGGGGACAATCAGAAAAAAAAAAAAAAATCTAAAATGTCTCCTTAGGGGAGTTATAAAGAAAAAAAAAGAAAAAGTTTGAGAAAAGCTGCTCTATATAGTTGAAGAAAAAAATGCAAGTTAATGTTTAAGCCATTTTTCTAACTCTAGGTATAAACTCAAAACCAGGATACCTGATTCTCAATTCCATTAAATGTATGTTTTAAAGCATCAATAGTTCTTTTCTTTGATAAGCTACAGGCTTTCTGCTGGTCAAAGCATGGGTTTTAGAGTCAAGTGAACTTATCAAGTTGGTAGGTCGGCTCAAATATTCATGAATTTTGCAATTACTTGAACTTTCTGAGTGTCATCTCACAGTACCATTGAAATAATTAACTGAAATCGCATGTGAAGTGCCAAACATAGAGTAAACTTTCAGTAAATGTGCGTCCCTTCCCCACATTTGGTTATTAATTTCTTTGAACAGTAAACCTCTACAAGAGGATCAAGAATGTCAGAACTGGTTAAAATAAGAGCTGTTTTACTTTAGGGAAAGAACTGAATATTTTGACCATTATAGAATTATGCATTTTCCAAGCAGTTGGTATTTAGTATTTGAGCATTTAGAAATGTAGGAGAAGGTTCTGTATCAGCAGGATTTGTTGGAGTATTTTGAAGGAAGAATACTTTAAGTGGTCTGTGATAGAGGGAAAAATAAAAGGTTATATTTACTTCAGTCATAACCATCAGTGGTCAGAAGAGCCTGTATTTGAGCAGTGAAATCATAGAGGATAAATATCTTAAAGAAAAGAAAGGAAGAGGCAGCAGATAGACTGGCCTCTACAGTGATAGAAACTAGATGGAGAATTAAGTTTCTGAAATTGTCATGTAATATACCTCAATGCAACTATTTCAATTCCAAAACATTTTAAATGGAGGATTGCATCTCCCCTCCATTGTGGTAGCTTAAGAACATGATAATGAGGGTTGTAATCTTTATAATTGCTCATATTTAATATTTCACTTTTCTTTCCACGATAGGTGATATGATAACTTAAGATAATCATGTGCGCCTCAAGTCAGATTTCCTAAGGATTTATTTTTTAATTCAAATAAATATATTATTAGCCAAAAAAGCTTCACTAATAAATTTCATATTTCAAAGAACTTACTTTATAGGTAAACTAATATCAAATACTTATGTTTATTTCTGTAGATTAATATAATTCCTTTAGTTTATCCTTTAATAACTTATTAAAAAGGCATATATCAAGTAGGAAGGATTATACAAACAGTACATTGCGAAAAATACACATATATATATAGAATGTGTATTTTTAATGAAGAATAAACATGCGTACACTTGTGTGTATGTCTATCCATCTAAATCTTATGTGTGTTTGACAATCTTGCTCTGTATAATCACATAAGCATTACAACTGGGCAGATTTTATTTCTCCAGCAAAAAAAGTATCACTCTAATTGTATACTTATCACCACTCTACAGTAGCAGCAATTTAGAAATACACTGATAAAATTATGAGAGTGTGAATCAAGAACTGAGATACTGGGTGAAAAGATGATGTAGAAGAGATGACAAAATTTGAAGTTGGGGTTCTATTTGTCAGTAATAAAAGAAATCATCAGTCTAGTCAGTATGCAGTCATTGGTTGTAAGCTTGTCTGTGGGATTTTAATTGTCCTGATCTTTAGTTTTCTTAATCTTATCTGAAAAGAGAAAACATAAAATTTTTCACCAGAGAAGTAGACATGGCCCTGACTACTCTCAGAGTAGCAATGCAACAGTGTTCATTTCAAGGCACCAGATCCAGCTCCAGACTCTCTAGGTCACTGCCCATTAAATATTGGAGGAATAAACCTTCTAGTCCCAAAGTGGTAGAAGAAAAAGCAAGGTTCCAAAATAATTCTTTGCTTGTTTTTTAACCAGTTTGAATATATTACAGGAAGTCGATCATCATGTTAAACTTTAAAATATCAAAAACTTTTCTTACGCTCTGTCTCACTTCACTTCCAAAATGCCTTCCTATGTGTTTTCTCCTCTCCTTCCTGAGTTTTACATTATGTCCGGTCTTCTGACTAATTATGGTGTTGAGTGCCCTGGATAGGTTATTTTGCTTCATTGTGTTACAATTATATGCAGAACCAATTACACTATGTCAATGCAATTTTCCACATAAATAGTGTTGACAGCAATTGATACTGTGGCTCAGAGCCCGTAGAAATGGGCAAAGTCCCAGCTGGGAGATTAGCTTCTTTTTTTCTTTTGCTTAAATGAATCAGCTTATTTCCTTTCCTTTTAGCTGCCTATCTTCTACCTTCTGTTTAGAACTCAGTGGAATTGACCCACCATCTTAATAACCAGGACTAGAAAAAAAGGGACCTATCCAAATGAAATGACAATTTAGCTAAAGAACATGCAACAAATCCACATTTAACTGTCCTCATCATTTTCTCATACCTTAGAACCTGCATAAACTTAAATCTTGAGTTTCTGGTTTTGTTTGTTTATTTGGTATAAAATATATTATCAACTCATCTATATACAAGAAGGAAAATGCAACACACAGGTTTGCACAGACCACAGACATGAGAAAACTGAGCATTTCAAGACTTTCTAAAGGTCAATTTATTTTGAAAGAATTTATAAGAATGATTATGCTATCTTTTCAAATGAGCATTTCTGTAAATTTTCAAGTTTGAAATTTTACACTCAAATAATTTCCATTTATAAATAAATATATAGCAATCAAAATATATTTAACATTGCATGGCATCATACAAGTTACTTTATGAAAAAAAAAAAAAGGAGCTATTTATAAACCCAAAACAGTAATGCTAGTGTCTATAGAAAACAAACCTGTACTCCTAGAGCCGGGTCTTTCTCCTTTGATCTCAGAAATTCTTCCGGAATTTACATAACACAGCTTAGACATGATCAATAACCTAAACAGGGTTTAAAATCTAGTGTTCCAAAATATATAGTTAAACTAAATGTCTAGGTATGCTTTTCATAAACTTTCATATACTTTAGATGAATCATCAGGATCAAAACCCAGAAAGCCTTCATTCAACAACCAAGTGCCAGCCACTGATTTGAAGCTTAGCATGAAAAGGTGCCGAGAGCATGTCTGCTTCCTATCTGAGGAACAGAGAGGGATATACTAGGGTAACTCGAGCTCTAAGGGAAGAGATGCAATTTGTTTTATTCATGTCTTCACTACAGTCTGCATCATTTGGCTTGCAACTTTAAGAAATGTTTTAAGTTTCTTTCTGTCTGTTTCATTTTAGAACTCACTCAAAAGAAGCCAGTTTTGACCTTCTAGATATCCTAGCAAATGCCATCAGATTGATATAGTACCATGTCATTTTTCACACTACACAGAAACAAAGTATAGACTCATTCTGAACACAGAAGCAAATGTTCCACAGCAACAAATGAATAAAAAAATTCAGAGATAAGTTAGAATGACAGGTTAATCTGGTTTAGAAGGTGCCTGTGGAAAAGAAGTATGAACTGGGATATAACTTGATTTCTGGAAACTCTAGAATTAGAAGATGTAAAAGATTTAGTGAGTGAAAAACATCCTGGGGCCCAATCCTCTATCAAATATTCATCTTCAATCCTACTTACGAAGAACTCCATACCCATGAGAGAGATATACAGGAAGCAGGAAATGAGACTATTATGATCACTTTGGGTTGATTTACTCTTATTGCATATTCCCATCTAAAGGGTCTGTGCTTCTTTAGAATATGCCATGAAAAATAGGCAGAGAATACAGAAACTGAAAATGTGATCTACAGAAAGAACCGTTTTAAAAGGAAATGTTTGCTTAATCCTTCTCTAAGGAGTCCATAGACCTTCAGTACCACGTGATAAAATTCAAAAGGAAAAACTGCATCCCCCATAGGTATATGACCATGTGTCATCAGCCTATTATGTCACTGTCTTCCACATCGCAAAAGGATCCATTTTCCCACTAGCTCTCTTTCAACAAATATTTGTTCCATGCCTGCTACGTTAACAGGAACTGTTCTACTCACTAAGAACACAGCAGCAAGTAGAAGGAGGTAACCATGAAAAGATCACAGACAAGAGCATTCCATACAAAATGGACAGGTAATACAATGCCCTAAAGTGGGAACACGTTTGGTCTGTTCAATGGGGTTGGAGAGTAAGGAACAAGGAAAGAATAGTATAAAATAAAGTAGGAAGAATAGGCAAGGATCAGAACATGCGGTACTTTATAAGTCAGGGCAAGAAATTTGGGTTTCATTTAACTATGATATTTGGTGACTTTAAGAGATCATTCTGGGTACTGTATGAATAATGAATTACGGAGAACAAGAATAGAAATCAGTGAAACCTGTCATTGGAGGTCAATTAAAAATGATGTTTGGTTTATAATAGAGATAGAAATGAGTAGATTAATTTAAAATATATTGGGAGGTAGGAGCTATAAGACTAAAATGAAGTCTTGGGGGAAAAAAGGAATAAGGAATGGAAAGTAAACAAGAATAACTCCTGGATTTTGTCTTGAGTAATTAGGTGGAAAATGGTGTTCTTTTCTGAGAGAAGGAAGTCTGGGAATGAAAGACTGATTGTTCATAGATGAAATAAAATAGTCTGCTAAAAAGCAGCACTTCTTGCATTCTTCTAAGTACCTTATGAGACTAAGTTATGGAGAATAACATTGCAAAATGTTATACACTAAACTTTTTTCATTTTCTTTTTCAGAACTTCAAGACCTCCACCCCAAGTTCATAAATTTATTTGCTATAATCTTGTTGATATATATAACAAATAGAGAATGAATCTTCCCTTCTAAGATGGGAGCACCAAAGAGTTCATGCCGAGCTGAATGGAATTTGAAGGAAGGATTATACTGGATTTTACTAACCAGCATATAATAATGTTGTTTCTTTCTAGATTGTTTCCATTTTACTTAATCTGTGTATTATATCCAATATAACATTAAAAACATTACAGAACATCTATATGACTTTTGCTAAATAAAATAATAAAATAATATTGGTTGTCTCCAAAAAGCAGCCTCCATTTTATATAAACAGCCATGTTACAGGGCAGACATCACAATACTGAGCATAAATTAATTTTCCTAATAAAAGGGATACTAACACATCAAAGAGTTACCTTTCTTCTTGAGATCTCAAGATAATTTGAAAACATGTATTTACAGAAAAAATATAGCTCAGAAATAAGTAAAGCTCTTACCCACAGATGCTAAATACTGAACAGGGGTCAATGAAGTCTGAACAACATATCACTACCAGGACACTTAAGGCATCTCAAGAGCTTGCACTGTTGGTCATTTTGTCAGAGAAACTTGCAAAATAGATTCTCTTTTAATCTATATCAGATGAAGCAGTAGAGAGCCTCATTAATCTATGTCCAATAACTTCAGATATGGTCTTTGCCCAAGTCAACTTCAACTGAATTTTCAATCTAAACACATGTAACTACTATGTGATGGACGTATATGCCAACTGAAGTGCCAAATTTCAAAAAAAAAGAAAAGGTTTGGGCAGAAAGGAGCCAGTTGTTCTTCTGCGAAAAGAAAAAGAAGTCCTTCCGATTGTCATGGAGGTCTTTATAAATCAGGGAGAATCAGAGGCCAAACTTTCATTTTGTCTTAATGCCATTTCTATCTGTATGCTCTTACCTCACCCACCAGCATACACCCTCTAGATTGCAGGGACTCTAGTATTAGCTACTTGTCAATACTAACCCTTGCACTTTTTGTTCTTCCCCCTAGAAACAATCTTTTAGATGCACATATGGCTGCTTTATTTTCTTTTGTCTGATTTCAGCTCAAATATTCTCCCCTCACAGAAACCTTTCTAGATCACCTGTGTTCATTTGATAACCAAAATTGATGAACAAATAAACCCAATATGCAATGGCTCAAACACAATATGATCTTATTTCATTTCCATTGAACAGTCCAGACAAATCTTGTAGGTTGCAGCCAGGGAAGGAGTCTTTGCTCCACACTGTCATTCAGGGACCCAGACTGACATGAGCTCTGCCATTTTTAATACATGATTTCCAAGATTGTTCCAGTCACTCTGATAATTGTTGTGACCTTCCAGCTCACAATAAGAAACAAAAATCATTAAACACCATTTGAAGAAGGTTTTATGGCCAGGCCTGGAAGTGGCAGACTTCACTTCTGTTTTTGGACTAATAGAAAGCACTTACTCATATGGCCACTATACTATTTAGTGTAGAGTTTTAAATTTAGAAACTTAGTGTAGCTGGGAAGCCATGGGCCAGCTTTGGTGGAAGAAGGGGAGAATGAACTTCGATGACTAGTTAGTAGTGTCGAACATACCACACTAATTTGAAGTCACATCTATTAATTTTCTGCCTTTCTCATTAATATGTAAGGTCTTCAAAAATTTTGTCTGTTTTGCTCATGCCTCAATACTCAACATTAGAATAGAGCTTGGCACCTAACAGATGCTAAAATAGTATTTACTGACTAATTGATTCACCCAGCCAATGCCTCTAAAGACTCCTGTACAGTGAGTCCCAGATATTTGGTTGCCAAAACTCTCTGATGCCCAAGAGTCTACTTTCAGAAATAGCTATGTTCATCTCCTCTTTTTTTTTTTGTGCCCTTTTATAACTATCTAATGATAGTAAGAACAAGTTCTAGTATGTATTGAGTAGCTGCCATGTGCCATACACTACACTAAATCTTTCACAGGTGTTGTCTCATTTAGTCTTCACAATTACCCCAGAAGGTAGGCAATCTTATTAGTCCCATTTTACAAATGAAGAAAGTGACGCTTAGAAAAGTTAAGAGATTTGCTCAAGGCCCACAGTGGAAAAGGTAACAGAACTGGGACTCGAATCTTGTTCTAGAACTCAGTATTCAGAGCCCAAGCTTTTAACCATTAGACTATATGACCTCTGACAAATTACTTACTCTTTTAAAGCATTGGTTCTCAAATGGGGGCAATTTTGGCAATGTCTGGAAACATTTTCGATTGTCATGACTTGGGTAGGGGAGGTTATCAGTTTCTAATGGGTAGAGATCAAGGATGCTGCTAAACATCCTACAGTCACATGACCCCCACACACAACAAAGAATTATTCAACTCAAAATGTCAGAGCTGATGTTGAGAAACCCTGACTTAGAGGGACACGCTGGTAGTCAGTGCCATGCTGCTTTGAACAAACTGTAAGCAATTACTCTCTTATTCTGATCTTCTCAAAGATTATTTTTACTCCACTGAAAAACCCTTTTCAAGATTGTCCCTGTCTGTGTTGTTACTTACTACCTCTTTTCACACTTCAGCTTCTAATTTCAATTTGTCCCTGGAAATTTCATTTATTATCTTTTTCAAGCTTGAGTTCTTTTGCAACAGCTCAGGAAAGTCTCTACTGTTTTCCATTCTAACATCTTCTAATGTTCTACCTCCTATGACACCTCCCTCTACAGGTTAACAACCTTTTTAATAACCTCCCCAACCCAGATCTAAACCAAATGTTCACATAGCTCCCCCCGCCCTCATTAACTTACCAAACATACTTAACCTCATTTGAGGACACTGAGTTCTCTTGAATCCAGCCAGGAGTTTAATGGCCTCATTTACCTAATGTAAATTCCTCCTTCTTACTTTTAAAAATTGAAAAGAGCAAACTAATAGCAAAGCCAAGATGAAACACAAGGCCCCCTGACTCCCAGTCGACCATTATTTTTAAGATAACACACTGCCTCAAACCTGACAGAATGCTCATATGCATTTACATCTGCTCATATTAATGCTTTTAACCTAGCTAGAGCTAAGAATAAAGTTAGAGGAACATGCTAATTTCTAAATAAGCTGTTTGGTATAGTTTGCTCTGTATATTTATATATTTACTCAAATGTTAAATATATCCTAAGTTATTACCTACAGAAATTAATACTACTGATTTTTACATGTCAGATTGCCTCTTCACTGTCTTTGCAACCAAGCAGTATGAATCTAGCCTCTATAAATTATAGTTGGAATGTTTTATTTTAAAGATAGTAGCAATGAATAAGCTACAGAGAAAATAAAGAAACTCCAGTATCCAAGAGAAAGGACCATGAGAATTCTCATCTCTTCTCTGACCTGCTACCCAGTTTTGATTTTAACTTAAATTGATTCTAGGGGAGAATGACAAGATGGAAACAAGAGATGGGTATTGAGGATGTCTGAGGATGATGGAAGGAGAAAAATTGCGGATGGAAAGACCTATTTAAAGGAAAACAGAGGAGAACCAATGTAAGCAAATGGCCCCAAAATGTGAACTTATCACCACCAAAGCCAGGGTTTCCAGGTGTTTTCTTTTCTTTTCCTACCGAGACAAGATTGTCAGGATGTCAAGCACCTGATTGAACTCTGCGGCACTGAGCTGTGAATTCCAAGGCTATGTGTATCATTCTGTCCATGTGTTTCCAATTTAACATGCTCTTTCTCTCCAGATAGCTTTACAAATAGCTAAGCACACTTAATGTGGTGACCCAACCAGGAAGAATGTGTCAAACTACTAACTCTGGTGCTCCTTTCAAATGACTGTCTGGACAGGCAAAACATGACCAGGAGCTATTCCTTGCCAGGGATTTTCATGGCAGTGAGCCGTCTAATCTGAATATGATCTTTCTTATGACGTTGGCTGCTGTTTCACTGTAATTATCTTAGACATACAGGTAAAATCTAGGCATTCTCATGAATATGAAATTTTTATGGAAATGAGCATGAAATATGGAATGTAAGCTTTTGTAGAACGATGGAGAAGCAACAGATGTGAAGAAGTGAGAAGGGAAAAACAAGAGGAACCAGATGGTTAACACCCTTATGAAAAATGGATATGTGATGCAGCACAATAATGCTCTTGGTAGACATAGAAACACCGTAGTCTTAAAGAGAATTCAGTGCCCAGCTTAATCTTTTCATATTTACCATTATTCTAGCTCCTTGCCACTCTACTGTAATGCCAACTCTGGGAATTTTACAATGCCAGAGTGTCATATTTGTCATGGAACACACAATTAAAGAATAGAACTGACCATGAAGTCACATTAGATCTGAATGATTGTTTGAGTGTGGTAAGACTAGGGACAAAGAAAAAGAGAAAGAAAAACCTCTTAAGATGTTCCCAATAAAAAGAGTGGCAAAAGTAAGAAAAATTAATTCATCAAATGGAAATTAGATACAAAAATATCCCATAGAGGTGAAAACAGTTCAATTTCATCTATAAATTAACATTAAAAGGTCCACTTATAATTAAATCCATGTTTCCTCCCCTCAAATGTTTAAGGTACACCTCCACCAATAAATGCAAACACAAATGCATTATGGATATTAAACCATGATATACAAATTCCATACATACAGTACATAAGTTAACATATGATTTTTTTGTACTATAAAACCATTCAATGCAGTTTATCATAATCCAGACTAAGAGACATTACATCTTGTTCCTATAGTCAAAGTTCTCAGAAACATCCCACATATGCAACAGTTCCATAGAGACCTAAATAAAGAGTAACTGAAAGGAGGACTAGAAAGAACAAAGGCAAAATAACTTAGCACTTACTTGTGGTTTTTTCCCCAAGCCAGTTTCTTTAATGTGAAGAGAGAATTTATGTTTTTAAAAAGGAAGAGAAATAAATGAAGAGGGGTGAATTGGATTTTACTCCAGTTCTAATTGATCCTAAACTAAAGGACATGATGAGGTATTAACTTGTATGACAGTTCTAGTGAAGAGATGATTTGATGTATTGGTATTTCTAGGTTATCATTTTTGGTAAACTTAAATCTATCTGCAACCAATTTATTGTCTGTAAAATGAATGTAAATAACCTTCATCACTTGTTTTAGTGAATTTTATACTAAGGTTATTAAAACACTTAAAAACTCTTTGAATACAACTATTCCACAGAAATACAAAGGATCATAAAAGACTACTATGAACAACTATATGCCAACAAATTGGACAACCTAGAAGAAATGGATAAATTTCTAGAAACACAATCTTCCAAGACTAAATCATGAAGAAATAGACTGATTACTGACAAGGAGATTGAAACAGAAATCAAAAAGTTGCCAACAAAGAAAAGCCATCTGGCTTCCCTGGCAAATTACACAAAACAAAGACTTAATACCTATATTTTCAAATTCTTCCAAAAAATTGAAGAGGAGGGATACCTTCCCCACACATTTTTGAAGCCAGCATTACTCTGACATCAAAACCAGATAAGGACACCACAAAAGAAAATTACAGTCCAATATCCTTGATAAACACAGATGAAAATTTCCTCAACAAAATACAGTTGACCCTTGAACAACACAGATTTGAACTGCTCAGGTCCATTTTATGCAGATTTTTTTCAATAGTAAATACTACAGTACTACATTATCTGTAGTTGGTTTGATCTGCAAATGCAGAACCATGAATAACAGAGGAACCATGTATATAGAGGGCCTACTATAAGTTACATGCAGAAATTCAACTGCATGAAGGATCAGCACCCCTAACCCCTGCATTGTTCAAGGGTCAACTGTATTAGCAAACCAAATCCCTTACATTAGAAGGATCACACATTATGATGAAGTGAAATTTATTCCAGGGATGCAAGGATGGCTCAACATCCACAAAATCAATATGATACATCACATTAACAAAATGAAGCATAAAAATCATACAATTATCTCAGTAGATACAGAAAAGGCATTTAACAAAATTCAACATCCACTTATGATAAAAACTCTCAACAGAGTGATAACAGAAGAAATGTACTTCAACATAATAAGAGCCATATACGGCAAACCCACAGCTAACATCATGTTCAATGAAGAAAAACTGAAAGCTTTTCCTCTTAGATTGGGAATAAGACAAGGATGCCCACTCTCATTACTTTTATTCAATATAGTATTGGAAGTCCTAGCCACAGCAATTAGGCAAGAAAAAGAAATAAAATGCATTCAAATCGTAAAAAAAGAGGTAAATCGTCACTATTTGCAAATGATACTATATACAGGAAACCTTAAAGAATCCACCAAAAAACTTTTAGAACTAATAGATGAATTCAGTAAAGTCGCAGAATACAAAGTCAATACAAAGGAATCTGTGGCATATCTATACACTAATAACAAACTATCAGAAAGAGAAATTGAGGAAAAACTCATCTATAATTGCATCAAAAAGAATAAAATATCTAGGAATAATTTAACCAAGTAGGTGAAAGACCTGTACACTGAAAACTATAAAACACTGCTCTGCACAGACCTACACAGTGAAGAAAACCATTATCCAAATGAAAAGGCAATCTACTGAATGGAGAAGATATTTGCAAATCATATATCCAACAAGAGGTTAATATCCAAAATATATAAAAAACTCATACAACTCAACAACAGTAAAAACACACAAACAACTAGATTAAAAAATGAGCAGAAGGCCTGAACACACACTTTTCCAAAGAGGACACACAGATGCCAGAAGGCACATGAAAAGATGTGCCTAATTATTAAGTGATGTTTATTAGTGATGTTTTCACTAATTAATTATTAATGAAATGCAAATCAAAACCATGTGAGATATCATCTCACACCTGTTAGAATGAATATCATCAAAAAGACAAGAAATAACAAGTGTTGGAGAGGATGTGGAGAAAAGGGAACTCTTGTACACTGTTGGAAAGAGTGTAAACTGGTATAGCCATGCATGGAAAACAGCACAGCAGTTGCTCAAAAAAATTAAAAATAGGACTACCATATTACTCAGCTATTTCAGTTCTGGGTATTTATCCAAAGAATGCTCACTGCAACATTATTTAAAATAGCCAAAATATGGAAACAACCTAAGTGTCCATTTATGGATGAATGGATAAAGAAGATGTGGTATGTGGGTATGGAAAATTACTCAGCCAAAAAATGAATGAATTCCTGCCATTCACAACAACATAGATGGACCTTGAAGGTATTATGCTGAATGAAATAAGTCAGAGAGAGAAAGACAAATACCATATGATTTCACTCATATGTGAAATCTAAACAACAACAAAACCAACAAACAAAAAAATAAAACAAAAACAAACTTAGATACAGAGAATGGATTAGTGGTTACCAGACGAGAAGAGGCTGGAGGAGTGAGTGAAATGGGTGAAGGGGGTCAGCTGGACAATGAATGGTAACTAGATTTGGGGTGGTGATCACTCTGTAGTGTATACATATGCTAAACTATAGTGCTATACACTTGGAACTTATGTAATTTTAAAAACTCTTTGAAAATAAATACAAGAAATTCTATGGGTTTTGTGATACTACTATACCTTTATAAAGCTGATCAGTTCTTTTTGAATGTATAAAGCCAATGGAAGATTTCCAGAATTTTGTCTTTAAACAGAGACCTACATAAAGCACCACAACCTTGGCAATGTGTTAAATTTGCATGTGTAAGTAATTAGAGTATATTTTAAAGCAGTATTCTCTTGGGCAAATCTTTATTCTCCTCTTCCTGCAAATGAAATTAAAGAAAGATATATTGGATTTTGGAGTCTTTTGTTTTCCTTTTAAAAGTACTTTGTAGTAAAGTGTACTTAATTAAAAGGGCAATCACAAAAGACAGGAGGAACTCTGATGATTCTGGAGGTTGACAGCCAATGTGATTAACCCCCAGCAGGCGCATTACAACAAACATAGTTTATCTTCATCAACAAGCACTTACAGAATTTAGCATTAGAAATGGATTTCAAGTTCAAAATGTTCTCTCCAAGATAAAATATATGTATTTCTTTTACACACCCTGAATTCTTACTATATATGTATATATACATATATATATACACATATACAATAGATATATAATTTTATTTAAAATAAATTTTTTAAATGTACATAAAATGCTACTTTTACACCCCTTGAATTCTAAGTCTATTTTATATACATACGTATATGTGTGTGTGTGTGTATAATTTATGCTTAAAATAAATATTTAAAAAATCAATGTACAATTTATACTGTAGATTCACCTTAGTGGCTAAAAATGATCAAATAGAATATTTAAGGATATGGCGGGAGAGAGCTAGAAGTTACACTATTTTAGCCATGAGAGTCTAAGGAAAAATTCTCTGTGCATGTTGCCTGGATGTGACTAGAAGCAAAGAACCCTGAGATTCTAGCAAATGATTTAACATCCATATCTTAAGTATCCTATCTATAAAATGGGGAAATTTATTTTCATGTGTCAGTGAAGTAATCAGTATTACACTACTTAAAAATAGTTTTCAAAGAAGTGAAATGAATGTGTGGCATATGTGCCAAGTGCTATGCTTTCCACATACGATTTAGTAATCCTACAAGACAGATATAAAATATAAACTTCATAACCTCACATATCCAGCAATCACTTATCAAAAAATATTTATCCAGATTATACTGTGTGCCAGCAACGAACAAGATAGATATGATCCTGTCTTCATGGGTCTTACATTCTAGAGGGAGACAAACAACAAACAAGTAAATAAAGAAGAGAAATAATCAAATACTGTTAAAAGAACTGTACAGTTCTCTCACACCTTACTCTAATAGAACACTTACCACACAATTATATATGTGCATGTGTGTGTATGTATGTTTCTATTAACTGAAGTACTCTTAAGGAAATGGACCAGGTCTTATATCATCCAAAACTTAGCACAATAATTGAGAGAGTAGTATTTTACAGACCAACTCTTCCACCAAGAACTACTATAAAAGTTCAGGATAACCCAGCTCTTTGACAGCTTGGAAAACAACAATGTTAATCAGGACTTAAAAGGACAAGAGTCCCCCCAAAGAGAAATGTATTGATGTGAACCCACGATTCTGTTTCTGGTTCCCAAAAGGCATTTTCAGATTCCTAAGATGAAAATGGCAAGAAGACAAGAAGTCAGAATGAAGCAGCTAAGAGGTAATAAAGATGAGCAGAGGTTACAAATAGTCTTATGATACCAAAAAGGCAAAAATTCTTACCAAAAAGGATGAACCCTGACTAAAAAACAAAGCAAACAAACAAAAAACTCCAGAAAATATAAAACAGGCTTTCCATTGAGACTCTCCAAGGGCTACAATCTAGGAATAAGGGCAAACTGGAAATAATCCAACCTTTAGAAATATTGAAACTCAGACTCAAATTCCATAACCCCTGAGTGGATCAAGATGATGGGTCCACATTCTATGCCTGATAGCTTAACAGTGTAAACACTAGAAAAAGATAACATAATCCAGAGACTCTATATAACTTTTTTTTATTGAATATGCAAAGTATTCAATCAAAACTTACCAGATATGCCAGGAGATAGAACTAAATGACTGAAGTCCAAAAAATAAAATAAAATATAGAAGTAGATTCACAGATGACTCAGATAGTGGTATTATCAGTTTAAAATAACTATATTTAATATGTTTATGAAATTAAATGAAAACATTTACCAGAGAACTGGAGTCTGTAAAAAAATTACCAAATTAAAATTTTGGAACTGATGTATACAATAACCAACATTAAGAAACTCAATAAAGCATATTAGATGCCACAGAAAAGAGTATTAGTGAAATGAAATACAAGTCAGTTAAAAAAAAAAAAACCGACATGAAAGCAGAGATTGAAAAAAAAAGATATAAAAGACAGAATGTAAGAAATATATGGGACATGGAGATAATGTCTATCATATATATAATTGAAATCCCAAAAGAAAAAAGAGAAAGAGATAAGGGAAGAAACCATATTTGAAAGACACTAGCCAAGAATTTCCAAAACAATGAAAGATATCAAGCAACAGAATTAGGAAGTGCTATAAACCCAAAGCAAAATAAATACAAAGAAAACATCTAGATACACTTCCAAAAACCAAAGAAAAAATTCTTAAAAGCAACTAGGGACAAGAACAAAAACAAAAATACGTTCAAATAAGCAACAATAAGATTGACATCTGATTTCCCAACAGGAATGAAATCAGAGGAGAATGAAATGATACCTTCTAAATTAAGACAACTTCTAGCCAGAATTCTTTACCTAGAAAGATACTTCTAAAAAATAAAGGGCAAATAAAGATTATGTCAGACAAACGAAATTAGAGAACATTTATTGGCAGCAGATCCATTCTCCACCCCCCATCCAAACACTAGAGGTTCTTCAGGCAAAAGAAAGTACTTCTAAATATGCAGAAAAGAATGGAGTGCAATAGAATGAGTAAATATGTGGAAAATATAAATGAATTTGATTCTGTAAAACAATACATATTGTGTCTTATGGAAGTTAAAATATATATAGAATTAAAATACATGAATAGAATGGCAACAAGGCATATTTAAAATTGTTTCACTGCCTAAGAAGTGGTAAGATTCATAACCACTATAAAAGCACTAATTTCTAGCGTACTTTACTGAGTAAAAGATTTATGCTCTAATATCTAAAACAGGTAATAGCAAATTATGGCTAAGGGCCAAATCCAACCCACCACGCATTTTTGTATCACCTGAAAGCTAAGAATGGTTTTACATTCTTAAATGGCAGAAAAAAATATCAAAAGAAGAATACAATCTTTATAGAGTACCTTACAATATGTTGCTCTAGATCTTTGCATTTATTAGTTCATTTAATATTTGCAACAACCTTGTGAAGTAAGTACTATTACTCATTGGATAGATAAGGAAATTGTAGCTTCTAGATAGGTTAACTAAATAGTCAATGGTAACACAGCTAATGATCAGTTCCTCTGACGTTCAAACCCAGGGAGTCTTGCCCCAGAAGCTGTGCTCTTAATGTACTTCCCTCATATGCACGTATATCTAGGCCTTCCATCAGGAGACTATCTTACCTACGCAAAGCCATGACTTCACTATGCGAACCATGACACTCCACTTTTCAATCTCTGTTCTCTCCACACTCAGAATCTTTCTGTACACAGTTTCTGCTTGCTTAGAATGTCTGACTTTTTTTTCCTATCAAAAGCTTTGTGAAGTCTTAAAACTTCTAAGTTCTTAGAACTTCTAAGTTCTGAAAGCTGCTTTGACAATTACAATCTACAAATGTTTTCCTTGTTCTGTTTCCATGGCACCTAAAAACATAATCTGTTCCCACATCATTACATTCTTTCCTATGTATTACATTAGAAAGTCTTTCCAATTCATTATTTTTATGTCTGTCTCCCCAGCAAGAATGTAAGTTCATTTGGGTCCAATAAGTTTCATACAATGCCCGCACGCATCAGTGTCTCAATGCTTGGGTCAATAAAGGAATGAATTAGTGGTGGCCATTGGTACAGATGAAAGAAAAAAAAAATGCTTTAAGGGCAGTGTCTTTCCATTAATTATATAACTTTTCTTTCCTCATCTGTAAAATGAAGATTTGATTTGATCAGAATCACCTAATGGTTACTTTTTATCCATGTAATATCTCTCTCTCTTCCTCAAGGTAGATGATAAATGATAGGTAGGTAGGTAGGTAGATAGACAGAACAACAGATAGAACAGAAAACTCTAAAATCGGATTAGCTTATTACAACAAAACTACTTATAGCTTAATCTATTTTAACTTATCTGCCCCAACAATTGGTCACTCTTTAAATAAATCTATTTCTGTCAAAAAATGAAATACAATGCAACCTTTAAAAATAACAGGACAGTACTATAGGTATTTATAAGAAATGATCCCAAAATATGGTAAAGAAAGAGAGAGACATGAAGGATGAAACAAAATGGGTTCTCTTTGTGTTTTAAACAAGGTAATATGTGTATATATGTAGAGAAGATTTCAGATGAATATAAAAAGAATTTATTCCAGTGGTTACCTAGGGAGAAAAAAACTGGCTTAAGCATCAGCATAGAAGGAAAATAGCATTTTACACTAGATTGTCTTCTGTATATTTAAAATTGAGTATCAATGCATGTATCACCATAGAAACATAAATTAATAAAATATTTTAAATAAAATCAAAAATTAATAGTAATTCCTACGCTTGCTCTTAGAAAGTATGCAGTCAAGGAATGTAGCTCCTAAATGAGAGCAAAAACCATGAGTTGTAACAACCACAAATTCTCAACCTTGAGAAATGAGAAAATCAAACACAGTAGTAAATGACAGAAAGAAAACGTTTACTTGCACTAAATAGGATTGCCCTTAATTAAACATAAATAAATGGTGTCTGGTGCAAAACTAGGCCTGGTAGGTTTCTTTCGAAACTGAATGCAATGGATTTTGTTCAACATTTTCTGTCTCTCCCTCTCCATCCCCTCTCCCCTCTCCCCCTCTCCTTCCTTACTTGCCCTCTAACCTTCTTTGAGTAGTGTTGTAAACACTCAACTGATTTAAAAAATGGCAACAAGGCAGCAAAATTAAATGATAAAAACACCTTTGTGTTTTCCTTACTGCAGACATACAGACATGTACCAATTTCTTCAAAACTAATTTTTTTCTAAGAAACAATCTACAAAGAACAAATGTTTGCTGATGGTGATGACTATAATAAGAAAAGTTTGTCACTATTGCTTAGCATCTGTAACTAGGAAACCCATTTTGACTGTATGTCTTGAAACAGGCTTAATTATTTAGCTACAGGAAGTGGGGGAGAGAACCCTTCTGTTTCCAATATTCATGAAAAAAGTCTTAATTTCAGAGAAAAGATAAATTCGGATACACTGAAATGAGATCCTCTCCCTGCTAAAATGTTCTGGAGACACTCTGCAGACCAGAGCTGCTTCTCTTCTGTTTCCTCTTCCGTCTCTCCCCTTGACACACGGCACTGCTTATTTAGAAGATAAATCTAAACTGCATTAATTTGGAAGAAAGCATACATAGAAATATCCCACACCCTGAGAGTTTACAAAAGGAGAAACCTCTCTCCACTGGAGATCTGCTTATTTGCTTGAAGGCTCAGAATTTAATCAGATGCCTCTGATGAGAGAAATAAGTCAGTTTTTCTCAGAAAGCAAAGAAAGCTAAGAATTTATTAGTAATACGGCTGCTTTAAGAAGTCTGACA
Source organism: Balaenoptera ricei (assembly GCF_028023285.1). Lineage (NCBI taxonomy): Eukaryota > Metazoa > Chordata > Mammalia > Artiodactyla > Balaenopteridae > Balaenoptera > Balaenoptera ricei. The sequence continues at coordinate 110,863,261 of NC_082643.1, forward strand.
GTAAGGATTTCTACAAAACTTGCTTGGCAGTAATTGCACCATTAACAGACCCAAAGGCAGAAGGAATCCCAACTTTCGGAACAGAACTCCTTCACATCTACAACTTTTAATACTGGTCAGCCACTTTCATGGGTCAACTGAACAAGACAGCAAAACCTTATTGTAGCCAGGGGCAAGATCTGCAAGCAGTTTCCAATGATTCATTTCCCTCACTGTATTTTCCTTCCATTCATACGCAAATCCGCATGCATCTCAGGCCCCTATCTTCCTGTAGCCCAGCCAGGGACTCCCCCTCTAGCTGTAACCGCCACTTCCAATTCCCTCTGGTTTACATTTCTTAAGTCTGTAAATATGCCTTTCTTCCTAAAGATCTGGATCCCCTCTAATCCTCTTACTAACCCGTGTATCCATGTAGAGATTTCCCTCTACTCATCCCTCTTATTTAATTTGCCATTCATGAATGTCATTCATTTGTTCATTCATTCAATAAGTATTCTTTGACCATGATGCGCCAAGCACTGTTTCAAATACTAAGACTCTTAAGAGTAAACAAAACAGACCAAAAAATGAGCAATGAGAGTATAGATGGTAATAGCCATCTTAACAATAATTGTCCTCCACATAGACCCAATGTTAGAGGTAGAAAAACTGTTTTTTAAACAATCCTAATAATTAACTCTAGATATTTCAAAATAAGTGAATTCAAGTATTCCTTACATATATATTTGCACATATACATGGGGCTAATTAGTATAAGTAAACAAATAAGTAGTTTTGTTTTTTTTTCATTAGTGCTAAAATGCTTTCAGAAAAGGTCTGGCAGTCACTACCATCATTAGGCTTGCTAGATGAATGTTCCTGCAATAAAATGTAATACGACCCTCACCATTCACTCCAGATGAAAGACCAGATATTCATCCAGATATTCATCTCCAGATGAAAATTATACCTAAAAGGAATTTCTCATCAGTAAGGAAAGACCAGGGATAATTTACAGCCCTGATAAATCTCTGAATATAGCAATTAAAATAACAAGGTGATGATGCTTTTATTAATTGAATTAGGACAATCAAAATAGCCATGCCCTTCTACCATGTCCTTAATTCAAGATTTTGAACATAAACTTTATTTAGAAAAATTGGCCAAAGATTGTGTTTACCAAATGTTTATAGTCAGTCTTCTGGAATGATATTAAAGCCAACTGTCTTTGAAAATACTACATCGCATGACTATTCCTGCTTAGCATTAAAGAGGGCAAACAAGGCACAATGGATTTATCTTGTCATTCATCTGTTTGCTGGAATCCCAAGGTGACAGGCTGCACTGGTGAAGGAGGTTCTTCTGTCCAGACCAAAGCTCACGTCCTGCATAGCCAGCAGGCAGTAGGGTTTAGTGAAGAATGGTTGGTGTCTTAGTCCATTTGGGATGCCATAAGAAAATACTAGAGACTGGGTAGCTTATAAAGGACAGAAATTTCTCACATTTCTGGAAGCTGGAAGTCTGAAACCATGGTGCCAACATGGTTGGCTGAGGGTTCTCTTCCGGATTGCGGACTTCTCATTGTGTCCTCACATGGTAGAAGGGGTGAGGGATCTCTGTGGAGTCACTTTTATAAGAGTACTAATCCTACTCATAAGGGGTCCACCCTTAAGAACCTCTCAAAGGCCTTACCCTTCTAATGCCATCACGCTGGGCATTAGGATTTCAACATATGAATTTTGGGGGGGACACAAAATTCAGACCATAGTAGTTGTCTCACTTAACATCCACTCCCAACCCATCTACCTTGCCATTTTCCCCCATAAAGGATTGAAAACTAAATACTCATTTTTCCTTACTTCCCTTAGAGTGGCCATGTAACACAGTCTTACCAATATGTAAGAGAAAAAAACCTGTTAAGGGTACAAAAGAAGGGCTTCTAGGAAAGCCCTTTTCTTTCAAATTAAAGAGGCATTTGTGACTGTTCTCCCTTCTTCCTGCTTTTAAAGTAAAAATGAGTCCCTGAGCTGTGGAAGTCACCAATGCTGTGAAGTTGAGAAGCCAACATGCTAAAGATAGGTTCAAGGGGCCTGAGTCTTCGTTGACGTTACCTAGCCACTGCACCAAGCACAGGACTACGTCCCTCCAGATTTCTTCTTCTGTGAGAATAAAACCCTACTTTCTTCAGCTCTGGTTAGCTGCATTTTTTGATACTTGTAGCTTAAAGCTACTGACACAGTGCATGAGCTTGTAAATAGGGCAAATCCAAGCTCAAACATTTGATACCTGAGTGATCTCAGACAAAGTTCATCCACTTTCCTGGTCTCATTGTCCCCATTGATACCTTTCACATATCTATAGACAGAGATTTCACAATCTCCTCTCTACAGTTATCATTAGACTACGTAAGTACCTTTTCATGAGAAATCAATCTATCTTGTCCCTAAATCATACTGATTTTTCAAATGACAAAACTATTTGAAGAGAAACACATGACAGGGGATAGCAGCATAGGGAGAAAGATGCAAAGAATATTTTTTCTAGACTTGAAATGATGTAGATGAGAATGTATAGGGAAAACAAATGTTTACAAAGGAGATAAAAATTAACATTCTTTTGCATGTTGATGTGTTGCCCAACTTGAATCCTTTAACATTTTCCAGGTGGCAGCAGGAGACCATTAAAAGAGCAGTACCCAGAGAAGTGGGGGAGTTTAGGCCAATAAGGGAGAAGCCAGGTGGAGCCAAACTCCAATCTCTGGCAGGGAAAAAACAGCAAAAAAGGCTGAAAATGTACTTCAGGATTAAGAGACTTGGAAACCTGGAAGATGGATTATAATAATTGAGAAAGAAAAAGATCCCAAACTGCAAATATATCTGTTGTTTAAATCCTCACAATCTCTGCACAGATTCTGAAAATGTCCTACTGCTTTTCAAGATACATATACATTAGCATTGCATAAGCAGGGAAAACAAAACAAAACAAAGCAAAACAAATGAGAGAGAGACTGAAGTGTTGGCCAAAGAATAAGATTTTACAAAACTAAAGCCAAGAGACTGAAAAATTAAAGAGATTAAATATATATGTCTCTGGTGCAAAAGAGCTAAAATCAATACAGATGCCATTATCAGATTTCAAATGAGCAGAGACAATCTTCCAACTAAACTCTGAAATCAAAAGAGAAAATACTGTCCTCTGGAAAACTCCAACTCCATGAGTGAGAGAAGACCACCAGGAAAATAGTTTTAAATCAACTTGTTTCCTGGTTTTGGAAGGGAATGTTTAATTCATCTCCCTCATTTTACTGGTGGGAGCTCACAGACCAGAGAAGTTACAGAACAAAATAAAGCATAAGCTGTGTTTCCTCTCTGTGACCTGTCTCCCCTGAGACTAACGATATCCTTCCTCTCTGAGAGAAACTAGAAAATCTTCATCTGGAACATAAAGAAAACACTGAAATGAACTTGTATCAAAGATAAAATTCTTACACTGATCAATTTCTTATCAATTTATTTCTTCTTAGCCTATCTCATTGAGATGTAGTTAGAAAACAAGGTGAGAATATTTGTGACATTATAAGGATCTTTGTTAAAAATAATAATAACTAAAAGAAGGAAAAATAGGAGGAAGGGGCAAAATTTGTCCACAGTTCATACTTGCATCCACCTTGACTAACTTCAGATATTCTTAACTCCCTGCACTGCACACCCACACATCAATGCTCAGCCTAAATATCTGTTTAATCAATGGTAAATGAGACCCTCCTTCTGGCCTCCTCTGGCTGCGCAGGCGCCCAGAGTGAACCCAGATGGCAGCGCCCACAGATCTGCAGTTGAAGACACAGAAGAGGGTCTTGAGCACGCAGAGGCTTCTCTTAGAAACCTGAGGGAACTGTGGACAAGAATTCTGAGTGAGGCCCAAATCCTGCAGAAGGAAAGAGGCTCCAGGGGCCTGGGGAGTGGTTTCACAGATTCCTAAGGCCAGCCTGGGTCTTCTTAGACTGGGGTGGAAGGCGAGTGGCTCTTGCAGGGTAGGAGCCTGCGGGGCTGGGTTGAGTTGTCTGTGACCTGTCGCTGACCTGTGCCCTCAATCCGAGCTCCAGAGTGTTTTTTTGCACTTGGAGCCTTCAGGGATTCAGTTCCCTGGTAAGACCTGAAGAAAGTATTTCAAAGGGAGTCCCTTTGGACAGCTCACCTGAGCTAAGGCCTCTGGAATTCTACCGCCTCATTTGTTTTGAAAAACTCCAAATCCAACCTGCTTTTTTAGGCCATTTATTGGATTCCATACCTTGAAATGTTGCAGTATCTACTGTTCAGAAAGTCAGACATTCTCATAGCAATGTTCCTTTCAGGACTTTGGCCCTCATCCCCACCCCCTTTTTTGAAGACGGTGTCAGAAAGAGAACTAAGTCCAGTAAAGTTGTTTTCAAGTCAGATTGGTATCAGAAGGAATTGGGTTTCTCCCTTTGTTTAAACAATTGCTTATAAATGTGTTATTACCCAGAAACATCATGCCACCTAAGAGTGGTCAGGATTCACACACCACTACCAACCCAAAGTCATGTTTTTGGGGATAGGAGAGGGAGGACGGGGATTGCAAACAACCCTAGACTTCAGCTAGTTTAAATCTGTACTTCTACAGGAAAGGTAACTGAGTTCCAGCAAAGTCTCAGTCAAAGGTTGGGATCCAGTATTCTCTGTCTTACCCCACACGTTTTGACTGTTAGTTTATGTTTTTCAGAAGAGCAACATATTTCTTCTTAAGACGGTCTTCCGGTCAACCTTTGCACGAGAAAGATGACAGCTAAAACTGCTGTTGCTCTTAGTAAATGAAGCTGTTTGTTATTGCTCTGAGGAAGGAAAAATGATAAATGATACTAAGGAGCCTAGGTTTCACTGTCAGAGGCATCACCTGAGTCCTTGGGGTAACAGACCATCTTCTCTGGCATTGGCCATTTCCCTACTGTCAAATTAAGGGAAATGACTGAACCTTGCTTCTGACAGCAGAGGACTTGGAAGACAGGAATGCCATGATGGTGCCTGTTACAACTGAGAATGTAGAATGATGGTGAGAAGGACCAAGTAGTTAGAGGTACGGATGGAGACCCCGTTGACAAGTGACTACGAGGAGAGCGCTGGCATCAGGGCCAAATAAGGATGACCCCTGGGCTCTCCCCCTGCTCTAATCCACCCACCTCACCCCTCCTGGGAGGCATCTCCTCACATCTAGGACAGAGTCATGGCCCTCAGGACTGATGACTCTAGACAGATCAGCTTCCTGGTCTTGTCAGAACTGCGTATCCATCCAATCACCCATTCATCTATTTATGTATTTATTCTTATCCCTCCTTGTTCTAGAAGGATTGGAGGGAGCTCAAATAAAACATAACAAAACAGTGTAAATTAAAAACAGTAAGAAAAGAAGGAAGAACAAAAGTGAAGAACTAAAAGGGATCCAAGCATGAGACTGAAAGCAAACACCTCAAAATGCATTTTGTGATAATTCCTCCTACTGCACCCATGTGATTTTTGTATGTTCTGTATGGGTATATAATAGATGGCAATTTAAAAATCCACTTTAAAAAAATAATAATAATTACTGAGATAAAAATAGTACTGCATGATCTCACTTATATGTGGAATCCCCCCCAAAAAAGAACTCATAGATGCAGACAACAGATTGACATTTGCCAGAGGCATGGGGTAGGGGGTGAGCAAAATGAGTGAAGGGGGTCAAAAGGTACAAATTTCCAGTTATAAAATAAATAAGTCCTGGGGGATGTAACGTACAGCATGGTGACTATAATTAATAAACTGTATTGCATATTTGAAAGTTGCTAAGAGAGTAGGTCTTAAAAGTTCTCATCACAAGGAAAATAGTTAACTATGTGTGGTGATAGATTAACTAGACTTCTTGTGGTGATCATTTGGCAACATATACAAATGTCAAATCGTTATGTTATACACTTGAACCTAGCTTAATGTTATATATCAGTTATATCTCAGTAATAATAATATTTACATTAGTCATGCTTCTAACCAGTTCACTCACATTATCGCAGTATTTAATACTAACAACAACCCTATGAGAGTGATTACTGTTGTTATCGCTTTCTTAGAATTGAGAAATAGAGGACTAGGAACTTAAAGAATTCGTCGAAGATAAAACTTGGAGTCAGTTAAGGCATGCAATTAGCCAGGCTGTCAACCACAGAGTACATACTCTTAAACTACTCTGCTAAGGATGCCTCCATCTTTATGAATATTCCAGGTATTTTTTTTCACTCTTCACTGAGGACAAATTACATGTAACAATGCATCACAGTTGGATACTTTTGTAATGAGTTAACTTTTTTAAAAGTTTCTAATTCTAATAAAAAACAACTTTTGCATAAATATGTGGAATACTGTGCTGACTTGCTCTGAAATTGCCGTATTTTATTATTGAGCTAGGGTCTTAGTCTGCTATTAAGGTCAGAGGTATGATGGCCCTCTCCTGCTAACCTGCCAAAGAAAAGGTGAGCATTTGTAGCAATCAGATCCCCACCTAACATGTAAAGATTAGTACTATGTTTGAGGAGGAGATAAGGAAAACCAAGAATACTTTCTATAGAGTGTCATTTTCTTTTAATCCAAAAAAACTAAAGTTGAGAAGCCCAGATGACAGAACTTTCTATTCCATTATGTCTCATCATAATCTCACTCATTATCTCATTATCATAATGATAATCTCACTCATTATCTCTCCCTTGAACTAGAAAACGAAGTCGATTACCAAGAGTTCAAGTCTGTGATATAATTCTAAATATTCTGCAAGACAGTCACTTGCTATGATACCATAGATTATCAAAAAAAGTTTATTTGCTATAATAAAGCAAATTATTTGCTATAATAAAGCCCTAATATAGGATCAAGGCCATAACACAAGATATCAGTACTTAGAGGAACCCACCAGATGATAATGAAGTACATTTTATTTAGACTGCCTTTTAAAACAACATTTAGCTATAATTTAAAGTAGGCAGAGAGTAAGGCAGAGGTAAGGAAGAGAGAAGACACAAGACTTAAATACAGAAGGGTAGGATGCAAGACATGCTATTTTTGTGTAAGGCACGTGTTGACTTAGAAAGAATTAGTAGTCATGAGCCACTGCAGCTCACTTAAACATGTCTTTGAAAGGGATCTACCAGAGATGATACATAATTTATAATTTGCCACAAAAAATACTTTTGGCGGGGGGGCCTCATGAGTTGCAAACCACCCTGAAAATTCAGAAACTGAATATAAACTAGCTACATAATTTGACAGCAAGTACAGATACGAAACATGTCTTCAAGCTAGCAAAAGAAGCAACAGATTTAAACAGGACATCCAAAAAAGAATTTACCCCATGGAGAACAAAAAGAGAGCAGAAAAATAGAAAGATAAGCAATATAATAATTTAAATACGTATAACTTGACTGCATATCTTCTTTTTTTGGTAATGTTAAGTTTACAAATGACTTGGCCAAAATATATTGTAGAGCTGCTTCACATAAAGACAAGAATACCTGACATCTGATGTACAGAAATGAAAACCAGAGTGATTATTGCCAAGCCAGAAATTCACTAACCCTACTATGGAAAACTGCTACTTGAAAATCCCAACAGTCCATAAAACATTAATGGTATGCTAAATTAGGTGACTACTTTAAAATTCTCAAATGGGGAATCTCTAAATTAAAACTTCATGTGAAATACTGGCAGATTCTCACATAAAATGGGTATGCAGAGTTGCAGAGAAAGGAAGAACTGTTCCCAAGAAATGTGTGTACATATGAGTGTGAAAGTATGTGTCTCTATAGGTTTCTTTTTATCTCTTATTAGTCTCACAATCCAATTAAATGAGAATTCGTGTTGTGAAACCTAAAGGTCAACCCAAACTTGACTTTTTTTTGTACTCCAGATGGTCTTATTCTCTACCACAATACAAGGAATAATAAAGGACAGTGTCTTTTTTTTTTTTTCATTACTGAGGTATAATTGACATGCAATCATGTAAACATATATAAAGTATACAGTTTGATAAGTTATGACATATACACTTACCTGGACAGCCATTACCACAATCAACATAGTGAACATATCCATCACCCCCAAAAGTTTAGTCCTGCCCCTTTGAAATCTCTCCCTTCCCTTCTCCACTCTTTTTGCCCTTTCCCTTCTCCTCAATCCCCAGACAATCACTGATCTGCTTTCTGTCACTGTAGACTAATTTGCATTTTCTAAACTTTTTTGTAAATGGGATCATGCAGAATGTACTCTTTTTTTGTCTGACTTATTTCACCCAGCATAATTATTTGGAGATTCACCCACGTTGTGTGTGCACCAAAAGTTCAGTTCTCTTCCTTGCTGGGCAGTATTCCATTGCATGGACATTACACAATGCATCTATTCAGTCCCTTGTCACTGGACATTTGAATTTTTTTCAAATTGTTGACTATTACACATAAAGCTGTTATGGGCATTTATGCCCAAGCTTTTGTATTGACCTATACTTTCCATTCTCTTAGATAAATAACTAGGAATATAGTGAATAGACCATAGGTTAACTGTAGGTTTAACTTTTTAGGAAACTGCCAAATCACTTTGTATAGTGGTTTTAATACTTAAATTCCCACCAGCAGCGTATGGGAGTTCCAGTTCCTCCTCATCCTTGTCAACACTTGGTATGGTCAATCATCTAATTCGAGCCATTCTAATAGGTGAGTAATACTATCACGCTGTGTTTTTAATTTCAATTTTTATTTTGAGCATCTCTTCATGTGGTTACTTATAGTTAGCCTATCTTCTTTGGAGACATGTCTGTTCAAAGAATTTACACAGATATTATTGGGCTGTTTGTTTCATAATCATTAAATTTTGAGAGTTCTTTATACATTCTGGATACAAGGCCTTCATCAGATATAAAGTTTGCAAATATTTTCTCACAAAATATAAATTGTCTTTTCATTCTCTTAAATTCCTTAAAAGATCATAAGTTTTAAATTTTAATGAAGTTTAATTTATATATATTTTTTTATGTAGATTGTACTTTTTGTATCGTAGTTAATAAATCTTTGCCTAAGGCAAGGTCACAAACATTTCTCCTATGTGTTATGCTGGAATATATATAGTTTTAGGTTCTACATTTAGATCTTTGATTCATTTTAAGTTAATTAAGGATCGAAGTTGTTTTTGATTTTGCATGTGGATATCTAATTTTTTCAGCACCATTTGTTGGAATGGTCTCAATGGGCTACAATCAAGGTGTCAGCACGACTGTGTTCCTTCTGGAGGATCTAGGGGAGAATCCTTTTTTTTTTTTTTTTCCTGCTTTATCTAGTTTATCTAATTTAGAACTTAGTTCCATCTGCATCCTTAATTTCCTTTGTCATGTAACCTAATATACTGAATGTTCCAGAGGTTAACATGTGGACATCTTTGGGGGGGGGGGGGCTGGGCATTATTTTGCCTACCACACGTTTACAGAAATTCATGTTTTCCTATTCTAAATACCTCCCTCCATCCTTTATGATAGGTCTGCTACCATAACCAATTATTTCACCACACTACAGACAGACATTAATTCCCATTTCCTATCAGTTAGCCTTGTCCTAAAGCAGTTCAATGAACAGTGTCCTCCTTTAATATGTGAAAGTCAATGTCAGTGTCATAACATATAATAAATTATACATTTAATCTAGAAACCTGTGTGTCTATTTCTATTTTTGGAGAAGCATCAATGAAACAGCCATGCAACCACCATGTAAGTACTTGAGCAAAAGTTGTGCAAGTATGTTATAGTAATTCCATAAATGTATTTCTTCATTGAGTGGGTTGTCATACACAATAACCTTTAATGTAATTCTCAATTCTAAGCATATATGATTGTGTGCAACCACAATAATTAACTATAGTTACTATTACTCAGTGCTTACTGTGTACCAGGTATCTGTGAAACATTCATTACCTTGCTTAATCCTTACAACAAACTGTGAGGTAGGTTTTTTTCCCCATTACAGAGGAAGCTGGGGTACAGAGTTACAAAAACTTTAAATAATCTGCCAAAGGTCACATCTTTAGTGTGTAGGGGAGCCACTGTTTGATACCTAGTCCATGCTTTTATAACCATGACACCACACTGCTGTGATACTACACTAAAGGGACCCACACATAGACTGGCAGGGATAACATTAGGAAAAACCCAGAGACCAGAAGTTTTGTTCTTGGGTTTGATATCAAATCAGCCCTTGACCTGCCCATAATCTCATAGTTTGCTAGTGTTTCACCTTGTATTAATGAGCTTTGGCTAGATTATGCTGCAAAACAAATGACCCCAGAATCTTTGTGGCTTTCAACAACAAAAATTAACTTCTCAACTCACATTGTGCGTGCACTGCTAACAGCTCCCATCTGGAACAGGCAGATCATCTGGCAGAGAGAGAACATGGAAACTCTGCAGAGGCTCTTAAAGCTTTGAAAGGGGCATACAACAGTTCTGCTCACTTTTCTTTGGTCAAAGTAAGTCACAAGCCCAAGCTTGATGTCTATTAAGCAGAGAAGTATAATCTTAACACAGAAAGCGGCAGTAAATTGGGGGAACAATAGCAAAATCTATTGCAAACCTCTTGATTCATCTTTCCATTTCTCTGGCTTACTCCAAGCCCTCCCATTCAACATCTTTACCCATTGGTTTCTCTAGCTCTCAAACTATCCCTACGTCTGTCCTTTGTGGCAACATACTCCTTTTCTCTCCTTCCTTGTCTTACTGCTTGCCAGGTGCACATCTGTTAAATGAACCCCTTCAGTGAGGTCTGGGGATTTTCCCCTATAAATGGCTCTAACAGAGCCCCAGTGTCCAGGGATCCACTTCTCTGGCATTAGTTTACATAGATATTTCCTGAATTTACTGAATGACTTGAGTCTGAGGCTTAAAAAAAAAAAATTTTTTTTAATAAATTTAAAAAAAGCACATTCCATACTTATTCTAGGAAAGAGGTATTATTTTCATTCCTGTTCATTTGACTCACAGTAAATAGTTCCTTGAGGGAAGTAGTGTTCTATCATTCTCATATTACAGATTAAAAAACTGAGGTTCAATTTAAGTAAGAGACTTGCCAAAGTTCACCCAACTAATGGGTTGTGGAACCAAGTCCAAATCACAATTTTCAAACTCTAAATTGGGATCTCTTTTTTACTAAACCAAATTGCTATTATTAACATTTGGTGCACATTCCAAGCCAGAGAGAGTATGAATTTTGACTTGAGTTGGTGGGGCTGAAACATGGAAATGGATTGAAAAGATTAGACTCGGATTTATATGTGGCTGACACCAAGTCCAGTAATATGAGCTGTGAGGTTACGCTACTCGTACAGCAGACTGGCAGAATCACTGTTAAAGACAGGCACACCAGCAGTCAATAGGAAGTGACAGCTAACGACCTGATGAATAATGCAAGGCCTCTACCTTTTAGTCTGGTCAAGTAAACTCATCATTGAAACATACTGTGAATTACTTCTGTGAAGGGCTTCTTAGAGAAGGTGGCACCTAGATCTGAGAGTTGAGAGACAAATGATTCAGGTAAGAAGAGTAGCAGATGCTTATTCCAGGCAGAACAAAAACACTGACAAAAAAGTTCATGTCCTGTTCAAGAGCTACACAGGAGTAGAAAACATTGTGCAAGGAGCGAGAAAGTGAGAGAAAAGGCTGGAGAGATGGGCAAGGTCAAGTCATGGTGGTCCTCACATATTTTTTCCTTTTTTAACATCTTTATTGGAGAATAATTGCTTTACAAAGCTGTGTTACTTTCTTTATAACAAAGTGAATCAGCTATACATATATATATATCCCCATATCTCCTCCCTCTTGCATCTCCCTCCCATCCTCCTTATCCCACCCATCTAGGTGGTCACAAAGCACCAAGCTGATCTCTCTAGGCTATGTGGCTGCTTCCCACTACCTATCTATTTTATATTAGGTAGTGTATATATGCCCATGTTACTCTCTCACTTCATCCCAGCTTGCCTTTCCCCTCCCTGTGTCCTCAAGTCCTTTCTCTATGTATGTGTCTTTATTCCTGTCCTGCCCCTAGGTTCTTCAGAACCACTTTTTTTTAGATTCCATATATATGTGTTAGCATACGGTATATTTCTCTCTTTCTGTCTTAATTCACTCTGTATGACAGACCCTAGTCCATCCACCTTACTACAAATAATTCAATTTCATTTCTTTTTATGGCTGAGTAATATTCCATTGTATATTTGTGCCACATCTTCTTTATCCATTCATCTGTCGATGGACACTTAGGTTGCTTCCATGTCCTAGCTATTGTAAATAGACCTGCAATGAACATTGTGGTACATGACTCTTTTTGAATTCTGGTTTTCTCAGAGTATATGCCCAGTAGTGGGATTGCTGGGTCATACAGTAGTTCTATTTTTAGTTTTTTAAGGAACCTCCATACTGTTCTCCATAGTGGCTGTATCAATTTACATTCCACCAACAGTGCAAGAGGGTTCCTTTTTCTCCACACCCTCTCCAGCATTTATTGTTTGTAGATTCTTTGATGATGGCCATTCTGACTTGTGTGAGGAGATACCTCATTACAGTTTTGATTTGCATTTCTCTAACGATTAGTGATGTTGAACATCCCTTCATGTGTTTGTTGGCAATCTGTGTATCTTTGGAGAAACGTCTATTTAGGTCTTCTGCCCATTTCTGGATTGGGTTGTTTGGTTTTTATGCTATTGAACTCCATGAGCTGCTTGTAAATTCTGGAGATTAATCTTTTGTCAGGTGCTTCATTTACAAATATTTTCTCCCATTCTGAGGGTTGTCTTTTCATCTTGTTCATGTTTTCCTTTGCTGTGCAAAAGCTTTTACATTTCATTAGGTCCCATTTGTTTATTTTTGTTTTTATTTTCATTTCTCTAGGAGGTGGGTCAAAAAAGATCTTGCTGTGATTTATGTCGTAGAGTGTTCTGCCTATGTTTTCCTCTAAGAGTTTTATAGTGTCTGGCCTTATATTTAGATCTTTAATCAATTTTGAGTTTATTTTTCTGCATGGTGTTAGGGAGTGTTCTAATTTCATTCTTTTACATGTAGCTGTCCAGTCTTCCCAGCACCACTTATTGAAGAGGCTGTCTTTTCTCCACTGTATATTCTTGCCTCCTTTACCAAAAATAAGGTGACCATATGTACCTGGGTTTATCTCTGGCTTTCTATCCTGTTCCATTGATCTATATTTCTGTTTTTGTGCCAGTACCATACTGTCTTGATTACTGTAGCTTTGTAGTATAGCCTGAAGTCCAAGAGCCTGATTCCTCCAGCTCCACTTTTCTTTCTCAAGATTGCTTTGGCTATTCAGGGTCTTTTGTGTTTCCATACAAATTGTGGAATTTTTTGTTCTACTTCCGTGAAAAATGCCAGTGGTAGTTTGATAGGGATTGCATTGAATCTGTAGATTGCTTTGGGTAGTATAGTCATTTTCACAATGTTGATTTTTCCAATCCAAGAACATGGTATATCTCTCCATTTATTTGTATCAGCTTTAATTTCTTTCATCAGTGTCTTATAGTTTTCTGCATACAAGTTTCTTTCTCCTTAGGTAGGTTTATTCCCAGGTATTTTATTCTTTTTGTTGCAGTGGTAAATGGGAGTGTTTCCTTAATTTCTCTTTCATATTTTTCATCATTAGTGTATAGGAATGCAAGAGATTTCTGTGCATTAATTTTGTATCCTGCTACTTTACCAAATTCATTGATTAGCTCTAGTAGTTTTCTGGTAGCATCTTTAGGATTCTCTACATATAGTATCATGTCATCTGCAAAGAGTGACATCAAAGATGACATGTCATCTGCAAAAAGACGACAGCTTTACTTCTTCTTTTCAATTTGGATTTCTTTTACTTCTTTTTCTTCTCTGACTGCTATGGCTAAAACATCCAAAACTATGTTAAATAATAGTGGTGAGAGTGGACAGCCTTGTCTTGCTCCTGATCTTAGAGGAAATGGTTTCAGTTTTTCACCATTGAGAACGATGTTGGCTGTGGGTTTGTCATATATGGCCTTTACTTTGTTGAGGTAGGTTCCCTCTATTCCTACTTTCTGCAGGGTTTTTAGTCATAAATCACTGTGAATTTTGTTGAAATATTTTTCTGCATCTATCGAGATGATAATATGGTTTTTCTCCTTCAATTTGTTAATATGGTTTATCACATTGACTGATCTGCGTATACTGAAGAATCCTTGAAATCCTGGGATAAACCCCACTTGATCATGCTGTATGATCCTTTTAATGTGCTGCTGGATTCTGCTTGCTAGTATTTTGTTGAGGATTTTTGCATCTATGTTCATCAGTGATATTGGCCTGTAGTTTTCTTTATGACATCTTTGTCTGGTTTCGGTATCAGGGTGATGGTGGCCTTGTAGAATGAGTTTGGAGTGTTCCTCCCTCTGCTATATTTTGAAAGAGTTTGAGAAGGACAGGGGTTAGCTCTTCTGTAAATGTTTGATAGAATTCGGCTGTGAAGCCATATGGTTCTGGGCTTTTGTTTGTTGGAAGATTTTTAATCACAGTCTCAATTTCAGTGCTTGTGATTGGTCTGTTTATATTTTCTATTTCTTCCTTTTTCAGCCTTGGAAGGTCGTGCTTTTCTAAGAATTTGTCCATTTCTTCCAGGTTTTCCATTTTATTGGCATATAGTTGCTTGTAGTAATCTCTCATGATCCTTTGTATTTCTGCAGTGTCAGTTGTTACTTCCTTTTTGTTTCTAATTCTATTGATTTGAGTCTTTTTTTTTCTTGATGAGTCTAGCTAATGCTTTATCAGTTTTATCTTCTCAAAGAACGAGCTTTTAGTTTTATTGATTTTTGCTATCGTTTCTTTCTTTTTCATTTATTTCTGATCTGATCTTTAAGATTTCTTTCCTTCTGCTAACTTTGGGGGTTTTTTGTTCTTCTTTCTCTAATTGCTTTAGGTGTAAGGTTAGGTTGTTTATTTGAGATGTTTCTTGTTTTTTGAGGTAGGATTGTATTGCTATAAACTTCCCTCTTAGAACTGCTTTTGCTGCATCCCATTGGTTTTGGGTCATCGTGTTTTCACTGTCATTTGTGTCTAGGTATTTTTTGATTTCCCCTTTGATTTCTTCAGTGATCTCTTGATTATTAAGTAGTGCATTGTTTAGCCTCCATGTGTTTGTATTTTTTACAGATTTTTTCCTGTAATTGATATCTAGCCTCACGGTGTTGTGGGGGGAAAAGATACTTGATACGATTTCAATTTTCTTAAATTTACCAAGGCTCGATTTGTGACCCAAGATATGATCTATCCTGGAGAATTTTCCATGAGCACTTGACAAGAAAGTGTATTCTGTTGTCTTTGGATGGAATGTCCTACAAATATCAATTAAGTCCATCTTGTTTAATGTATCATTTAAAGCTTGGCGTTTCCTTATTTATTTTCATTTTTGGATCTGTCCATTGGTGAAAGTGGGGTGTTAAAGTCCCCTACTATGACTGTGTTACTGTCAATTTCCCCTTTTATGGGGAGCATTTGTCTTATGTATTGAGGTGCTCCTTTGTTGGGTGCATAAATATTTACAATTGTTATATCTTCTTCTTGGATTGATCCCTTGATCATTATGTAGTGTCCTTCTTTGTCTCTTGTAATAGTCTTTTTTTTTAAGTCCATTTTGTCTAATATGAGAATTGCTACTCCAGCTTTCTTTTGCTTTCTAATTGCATGGATTATCTTTTTCTATCCCCTCACTTTCAGTCTGTATGTGTCCCTAGGGCTGAAGTGGGTCTCTTGTAGACATAATATATATGGGTCTTGTTTTTGTATCCATTCAGGCAGTCTATGTCTTTTGGTTGGAGCATTTAATCCATTTCCATTTAAGGTAATTATCAATATGTATGTTCCTACTACCACTTTGTTTATTGTTTTGAGTTTGTTATTGTAGGTCTTTTCCTTCTCTTCTGTTTCCTGCCTAGAGAAGTTCCTTTATCGTTTCTGTAAAGCTGGTTTGGAGATGTTGAATTCTCTTCGCTTTTGCTTGTCTGTAATGGGTTTAATTTCTCCACCGAATCTGAATGAGATCCTTGCTGGGTAGACTAATCTTGGTTGTAGGTTTTTCCCTTTCATCACGTTAAATATGTCTTGCCACTCCCTTCTGGCTTGCAGAGTTTCTGCTGAAAGATCAGTTGTTAACCTTATGGGGATTCCTTTGTATGTTATCTGTTGTTTATCCCTTGCTGCTTTTAATATTTTTTCTTTGTATTTAATTTTTGATAGTTTGATTAATTTGTGTCCTGGTGTGTTTCTCCTTGGATTTATCCTGTATGGGACTCTCTGTGCTTCCTGGACTTGATTGACTATTTCCTTTCCCATGTTAGGGAAGTTTTCAACTATAATCTCTTCAAATATTTATTCAGTCCCTTTCTTTTTTGCTTCTTCTTCTGGGACCCCTATAATTCGAATGCTGGTGTGTTTAATGTTGTCCCAGAGGTCTCTGAGACTGTCCTCAATTCTCTTCATTGTTTTTTCTTTCTTCTGCTCTGTGGTAGTTATTTCCACTATTTTATCTTCCAGGTCACTTATCCGTTCTTCTGCCTCAGTTATTCTGCTATTGATTCCTTCTAAAGAATTTTTAATTTCACTTATTGTGTTGTTCATCATTGTTTGTTTGCTCTTTAGTTCTTCTAGGTCCTTGTTAAACCTCTCTTGTATTTTCTCCATTCTATTTCCAAGGTTTTGGATCATCTTTACTATCATTATTCTGAATTCTTTTTCAGGTAACCTGCCTATTTCCTCTTCATTTGTTTGGTCTGGAGGGTTTTTACCTTGCTCCTTCATCTGCTGTGTGTTTCTCTGTCTTCTCATTTTGTTTAACTTACTGTGTTTGGGGTCTCCTTTTCGCACCTGCAGGTTAGTAGTTCCCATTGTTTTTGGTGTCTGCCCCCACTGGGTAAGGTTGTTTCAGTGAGTTGTGTAGACTTCCTGGTAGAGGGGACTGGTGCCTGTGTTCTGGTGGATGAGGCTGGATCTTGTCGTTCTGGTGGGCAGGACTGCGTCTGGTGGTGTGTTTTGGGGTAACTGTGACCTTATTATGAGTTTAGGCAGCCTCTCTGCTAATGGGTGGGGTTGTGTTCCTGTCTTGCTAGTTGTTTGGCATAGGGTGTCCAGCACTGTATCTTGCTGGTCGTTGAGTGGAGCTGGGTCTTAGCGTTGATATGGAGATCTCTGGGAGAGCTTTCGCCATTTGATATTATGTGGAGCCGGGAGGTCTCTGGTGGACCAATTTCCTGAACTCAGCTCTCCCACCTCAGACACACAGGTCTGACACCAAGCTGGAGCAGCAAGACCCTGTCAGCCACACGGCTCAGAAGAAAAGGGAGAAAAAAAAGAAAGAAAGAATGGAAAAAATAAAATAAAAAGAAATAAAGTTATCTAAATAAAAAATTAATAATTAAAATAAATATTAAAGGGGCTTCCCTGGTGGCGCAGTGGTTGAGAATCTGCCTGTTAATGCAGGGGACACGGGTTCGAGCCCTGGTCTGGGAAGATCCCACATGCCGCGGAGCAACTAGTCCCGTGAGCCACAACTACTGAGCCTGCGTGTCTGGAGCCTGTGTTCCGCAACAAAAGAGGCCACGATAGTGAGAGGCCCGTGCACCACGATGAAGAGTGGTTCCTGCTTGCTGCAACTAGAGAAAGCCCTCGCACAGAAACGAACACCCAACACAGCCAAAAATAAATAAATAAATAAATAAAATTTTTTAAAAATAAATAAATAAATATTAAAAATTAAAAAAAGTAAAAAAAAAAAGATAAAAGAAAGAATAGACCAGCCAAACCAAAAAACAAATCTACCAATGATAACAAGTGCTAAGAACTATACTAAAAAAAAAAAAAAAAAAATGGACAGACAGAACCCTAGGACAAATGGTAAAAACAAAGCTATACAGACAAAATCACACAAAGAAGCATACACATACACACTCACAAAAAGAGAAAAAGGAAATATATATATACATCTATATATATAAAGAAAAAGGAAGAGAGCAACCAAATCAATAAACAAAGCTACCAGTGATAATAAACTCTAAATACTAAACTAAGATAAACATAAAACCAGAAACCAGTCAGTCACATACAGCAAACCCCAAGTCTACAGTTGTTCCCAAAGTCCACCACCTCAGTTTAGGGATGATTCATTGTCTATTCAGGTATTCCACAGATGCAGGGTACATCAAGTTGACTGTGGAGATTTAACCCGCTGCTCCTGAGGCTGCTGGGAGAGATTTCCCTTTCTCTTCTTTGTTCACAGCTCCTGAGGTTCAGCTTTAAATTTGGCCCCACCTCTGCATGTAGGTCGCCTGAGGGCATCTGTTCCTGCCCAGACAGGATGGGGTTAAACTAGCAGCTGATTAGGGGGCTCTGGCTCACTCAGGCCGGGGGGAGGGAGAGGTAAAGAAGTGGGGTGAGCCTGAGGCGGCAGAGGCCAGCGTGACATTGCAACAGCCTGAGGCGTGCTGTGTGTTCTCCCGGGGAAGTTGTCCCTGGATCACGGGACCCTGGCAGTGGCAGGCTGCACAGGCTCCTGTAAGGGAAGGTGTGGATAGTGACCTGTGCTTGCACACAGGCTTAGCATTTCATGCCCATCTCTGGTGTCCGCACTGATAGCTGTGGCTCGCGTCCGTCTCTGGAGCTTCTTGAGGTGGTGCTCTGAATCCCCTCTCCTTGCGCACCCCGAAACAATGGTCTCTTGCCTCTTAGGCAGTTCCAGACGTTCCCGGACTCCTCCCAGCTACCTGTGGCACACTAGCCCCTTCAGGCTGTGTTCACGCAGCCAACCCCAGTCCTCTCCCTGCGATCTGACCTCCGAAGCCAGAGGCTCAGCTCCCAGCCCCCACGTGTCCCAGCAGGTGAGCAGACAAGCCTCTCAGGCTGGTGAGTGCTGGTTGGCACCGATCCTCTGTGCGGGGATCTCTCTGCTTTGCCCTCTGCACCCCTACTGCTGTGCTCTCCTTCATGGCTCCGAAGCCTCCCCCCTACCACCTCCCATCTCTGCCAGTGAAGGGGCTTCCTAGTGTGTGGAAACTTTTCCTCCTTCACAGTTCCCTCCCAGAGGCACAGGTCCGGTCCCTATTCTTTTGTCTCTGTTTTT
Source organism: Balaenoptera ricei (assembly GCF_028023285.1). Taxonomy (NCBI): domain Eukaryota; kingdom Metazoa; phylum Chordata; class Mammalia; order Artiodactyla; family Balaenopteridae; genus Balaenoptera; species Balaenoptera ricei. The sequence goes on from NC_082643.1 coordinate 110,882,429, forward strand.
TCTTTTTTCTTTTGCCCTACCCAGGTACATGGGGAGTTTCTTGCCTTTTGGGAAGTCTGAGGTCTTCTGCCAGCATTCAGTAGGTGTTCTGTAGAAGTTGGTCCACATGTAGATGTATTTCTGATATATCTGTGGGAAGGAAGGTGATCTCCACGTCTTACTCCTCCACCATCTTGAAGGTCTCCCACTAGCAAAATTTCAAGGTTTGTGGTGATCTAGATCAGTGTTGGAGACATCTGCCTAGACTTCTAACCTCTTCTGCCAGCCCCCAAAACTAAAAGTGTATCTGCAGTCAGGCTGTCTTTCGAAGGAATAGGTCAGCCTGGAAATAAGCCAAAATTATCAACCTTTTAGGCTCTGTGACATGAAAGCCTTCAGATGTTTTCCAACAAAGCCCATTAAAAGGATCTTAAGCCCTTGAGGCTGAAAACAAACGTGACATTCCGCTGCATTCAATAATTATTTGCTTCTGAGCATTTGTTTGCCATTATTTTTTGTGGCCCCTTTGTAGGATTTGTGTTGAGATCTCCCATATTGGCAGACCAAAATGAATTCAATGAATTCATTGCAAATTCCTTTGGTGGATGATTAATACTTTTCTGAATAAAATTCAAAATAGGGGAAGGGTAAAGATAGGCATAGAAAAAAATAGAGAAATTGCATTCAATTAATCCTTTTTTTTTTTTTGTCCATATGAAATTGGAAGCACAAGATTACTAAAGCAGAGATGTCCCAGTTAGAAAAAAAAGTCAGAAGTATCCTTTTGATTGGACTTGCAAAAGAATATAGATGTGTCTAGCACAATGTTTTAAATGTATGAAGTCTCTGAATTTATCTTATGGGAAGGTGGGTTACAAACAAGTAATTTTGGCTGGGTTTATATTGCAATTAATATTCAGAAGTGTCCTAATTAACATTAACCAACTAAGTATTGCAAACTTGAGCTACTTATCTCCATTTTAGAGATAAACTTCCTCTCCCTGTAACAAAAAGTAGTGGATCAGTTAGCTTTTGCTGCATAACAAATCTAAACTTAGTGTCTTAAAATAACAACCATTTACTTAGCTCACGATTCTGTGGGTCATCTGTGTCAACCTTCTGTTCTGATCTTAGACAGTTTGGCTAATCTCTCTTGGGTTTTTTCATAAGTTTATGTTTAGCTTATTGATCTACTGATGGCTGTGTGATGAAGGATCTTTCACTCACATGTCTGGCAACTGGCAGGTTGCCATACAGGATATCAGGATAACTGGTCCACATGCTGTTCATCCTCTGGCAGGCTAGTCTAGACTTCCACATATAGCGGCCATAGAGTTCCAAGAACAGCAAGAAATAACAGACCTCACTGCTCAGGTGCTTTTCATGTCATATTTACAAACATCCCACTGACAAAAGCAAGCACATGGCAAAGCCTAGATTCAAAGGGTAGGGAAATAAATGCTACCTTCTTGACAGGAGTTGCAAAGCCACATTGGAAAGAGGTGGGCCTACACACAGGAAAAGAATCTGTGGCAATCTACAACAAAGACAAAGCCTAACACAATATCTTCAAAACCCAGCTACCAGTAAAAGAAACAGAAAATGCTTCAGCAGTGCTCAGCAATTTAACCACAACCACACCTCCCACAACTCATGCTGTTGAAAGATAAAGTCATAAGAATTTTTATTAATGCCCCAGGTCTAGATAGAAGGACATTAGATGTATGTCCTTCTCTTGTTCCTTTTCCTAAGATGTAGTGGGATGTGCAGAAGGCTAAAAAATGGCTTTGACTTTCTCTTACTGAAGTGAGAGTTCTACTACTACTCCCAGGTGAGAAATAATCTGAAAGTTCAAAATATTTCAGCAGAGAGAACAGAGCCCAGGTGTTCTAACAAAGACTAAATGCTCCCTCTCCTCTCTTCCTCTCCTCTTCTGCTTTCCCTCTCTTCCCCCAATAGCCTGTAGTTTGGAAAACACAAATAATGTTGGAAGAGAATCAAAAAGTCACTCTATATAACAGCAAACTGAATATCTAGACAAAGCCATTCAAGCATGAGCAAAACCCTGTGAAACAGCAGAGAAAATACGAGAGGGGGAGGGAGAGAGAGAGAGAGAAAGATAGAGAAAGAGATGACGTAAAAAGACTAAGGATGTGGACTAGAATAACTCAAGAAAATAAAATTTCTTATAATTTAATAAGAACATAAATTCAATATAATAAATGCTTAAAGACCAATGATAAACCATTAGAATGGCTTATGACATTGAAAGGGAAATTCAATCATAAAATATTAAGGGCAAAAACAAAATAATTTTAGAATTTATAAATAGATTTCAAAGAGCAACCGATTCAACAGTTACCACACCTAGAAAGCTAATTATTGTCACAGAGGAAAAGCTTGAGATAATAACAGAGGATGTACATGAAAAAAAAAGAGATAATAGCATTTAGAGAGAAATTAATGAATAAGAAAAGCAAAGATGATCTAATTAAGGATAATTGTTATCCACAAAGTGAAAAATCCAATAAATGGAACAAAATTTTTATTTAATGATGTAATAAAAGAAAAATTTTCTGGAATGAATAAAAAACTGAACTTGCCATTGGAAAAATAAGTGCAACATGATCCAGAAATTACAATACTGACATATATATACTAGCTGTGTGTGTGTGTATATATATATATATATATATATATATATATACACACACACACACACACACACACACACACACTAGCTAAGGTTCTATTCTTTAAGAAGGAATAGGGAAAGAATTCTGTAAGCATCCAGGCTTTAAAGTAAATCATTTACAAGGGAAAAAATTAGGTTGGTCTCAAGCTTTTCCACAGTAGTATTCAACGCCAGAAAACAATAGAGTAATATCTATAAAATTTAGAAATAAAGTGTGATCCATGAATATTGTGCTTAATTGAAATGGCATTCAAGTATAAGGCCAATAAGTAGGCAATCATTTTCAAATATGAAAGAATTTAAGGAATATATAATCCACGAGCCTTTCAAAAATCTATTTGACAAATATATCTACTCAAAAGAAAACCAAAATAAATAACTCAGGAATAACGAAGTCCTGATAGTAGCTTAAAATACAGAATTAATTTTTAAGATACTATGAGAAATATGGTTACTGAAACAAATGGATATTAAGAGCTTGGACAATGAAGTAAAACTAGGAAAACCGACTATGGGATCAGTTAACACTCATCCCTTTTGAAATGGAGCAGGACCCTGTGGGGCCCTCTCAGGTATAGATCCTTTCTGTGTCCCCTGTTTCTTGTTTGTAGGAAATGGGCCTCATTCAGCCTCCTTGACCATCCCTGAATTCCAAAGTGCAGACTCAAACAGTCGCTCATCAGGGAAGGGAGGGAATGCAGAAACAGAGGAGCAGCAGTCAAGAAACAAGGTGGGGGCAGGGTCCTGGTTCCTCCTCAGCGAATATCCGTAACAATGTATCCTTTGTTCTTCTGCATATATCTTGAGTTCTTCTGCAGGAACTAAGGCCCCCACCCAGGTGGAGGATGGTGACTTCAGGCTGAGCACAGGATTCCTGGAACACTGCCCTGTTATCTCACCACCAACCAATCAGAAGAAAGTCTGCACACAGTGGAAGTTAACAAAGACTCTGACCCCCTTCCAAAATGATTCTCCCTTTAAAAACTTTCTTGGTCAAGCAGAATCTTCAGAGTTGGTTTTGGGACATGAGTCCACCATCTCCTCAGGTTGCCAGCCTCCTGAATAAAGCAACCTTTCTGTTCCTACCAGCATTTGGCTTTCAAGCAGTGAGCAGCCAAACCTGACTTTGGTAATACTTTTACTGCAGGGAGTCAGTCACTACTATCTAATATTTAAGCAAATAGTTTAAAAAATTTAAAAACAGTGTCTCCAACTTCTTCACATTTTTCCATTATCTGTTTTCTTTACCTTGCAGGATATTTTAGGGAAAATATCTTTTGTGATGAAGATTTAGGTAGATATACATATATATTTGTCTATATATATGTAAAAATATATTGTGTATAGATCTATAATATGAAGTTTTAATTCCTTTTTATTTCAATTCAGCTTGTCTTACATTTAATTCAATTCAAAGTATGTATCAGTTTTTATCAGAAATAGTATCAATAGCATGATGTAATTTTTGTAAAAGTGTTTATACCTTCTCTATCTTTTTTCTCTATATTACGTGAATATAAAGATGTCTGTAATGATGTTTACTAAATGTTAATGATGTTTGTTTTCAAGTGGTGGAAGTGACCGAAGTTTTTTCAATCTTTTTAATTTTACTTTTTCTGCAGTGTCCGGAGTCATAGTATGGGCATATAGCCAATATCAATTTTACGAAGATGGTAAAGTGATTTTTCATTAAAACAGAAAATAATGAAAATGGGAAGAAAACGAAGCAGAATGTCAATGGTGGTTCATTCTTGCTGGTGGGAAAATGAATGATTAGTATATTACACTTCTTTGGTTGTACTTTCCTGTAAGTTTTTCAATTTCTAAAACTTAATTTTTGTTTTAATTTGGAGGGAAAATGAATATGAATCACAAAAACTGATGTCTACTGATTTTTTTTTTTTTGATAATTTTTTTGGTCCTCTGCTTGTGTTGTACCTCACACCTCCAGAAAGTTCAATTTTCAGAATGCTCCCTCCTCTTTGTTACCAAAAATAAGAAAAGCCTAAGTGGATGCCTTGACTAAGCCTCACCAAGAATTAAACTACTTCCTGGAAAAAAACATGTTAAACATTTGAAATTCAGCCATTGTATAGTCTGGTTAATATGAAAAAGCAGGAGTTTACCTCTAAACCCTGTGAAGAGATACCTGTGAATGATGAATGCTGTATGGCATATTATAGAGAGAGGAAGATGACAGTGGAAATAAGGAGGAAAACACCAGAGAACTGATTAAGACTTTTGTGAAGTAACCACATGTCTGTATTGTAGTGAAGTCATAAGCACCTTTGGTAAGATTCCAGAAGAGGAGGATTATGTAAAAGAACAATAACCATAAACCCAGCACTAATTGTTCTGCTACTGAAATGCAAGCCATGGGCAATAAGTAAGACTTGGAATGAAATTAAAAACTTGGAGCAATAATGACTAACATCAGGAGAAAAAGAGAAAGTAATCTGGTACGAAGCTGCTATTAAACCTCTTTAATTCTTTCCTCCCTCCTGCCTCTGCCTCAGTGGTAAGAAGTCTTTCTAGAGAATCTTTGTCTCTAGGAGGCAGAAATGCAAATTCAATCAAGCTCAGAGACTGAGTATGTGATGCCAGGAGTGCTCCGTGATATCTTTGAGGAAGTCAGAGATCCCTAAGCAAGTCCTGCATTAGGAGACGATAAAAATACCATCACAGTGAGAACCTGAAAAAGCTAATATACAGGGGCTTCCCTGGTGGTGCAGTGGTTGAGAATTTGCCTGCCAATGCAGGGGACACGGGTTCGAGCCCTGGTCTGGGAAGTTCCCACATGCCGCGGAGCAACTAGGCCCGTGAGCCACAGCTACTGAGCCTGCGCGTCTGGAGCCTGTGCTCCGCAACAAGAGAGGCCGCGATAGTGAGAGGCCCACGCACCGCGATGAAGAGTGGCCCCCGCTTGCCGCAACTAGAGAAAGCCCTCGCACAGAAACGAAGACCCAACACAGCCAAAAAAAAATAAAAAATAAATAAATAATAAATAACTTTAAAAAAAAAAAAAAAAAAAGCTAATATACAAACAACCAAAAACATCTCTGTATCGTCAAGAGAAGCCAAAATAATACTAATTCTATCCTTGGTCTTATGTGATAATAAATAAGAAACTGTGTCCTGATAAATCCTCTCTACCAAGGAACATGCCTTATGTTGGTGGGTTCACATAATCCTTAGAGAGCAGTTATTACTAATCCAATTTTAAAGTGAAATTACAGAATTCACAGAGAAACTAAGCAATTTCCTGAAGGCAATGCAGAGTCAGGATTCACACCCAAGCAGCTCTGACTCCAAAGCTCTTTCTACCACCTAACATTAGAAGTCAGTGTTACTTAATAATGAGCACAGAAATTGAGTTTATTTTATAATGTGATAAAACTGGAAAACCCTAGGGTGGAACCGAAAAGAAATGCCAAGGTTTGTTGTTTTTTTTTTTTTTTTCTGTTATAATTAATCTGGACTTCATTCCATTTCTAAGGTAGGGCTTTTCAACGGATGATTCAAAAATAATTAAATTATGGTTTTGAAAAATATTTAATTCAACCAAAGCAGGGGTAGATCTTGATGATAAAGGAATGATGTTGATGAAATGAATTTCTGTATTTGAAAATAACCTTAGTGAGATCTAGACCAATTTTGACAAAAGACCTTTGAACACATCTAATGTCTGTTAAAATAGAGTTAAGTATCTATTAACACTTTCCCTTTAAACTTCTTCCAGATAGGCTATTAGAAAAGACATATTTTCAAAAGAAAAAAGATCCATTGTACAGCCAAGCTATAAATGACCACATATTAGTCAAATGTACCATGGAAATACTAGAAATACTTCCGAAAATCACTCTTTTCTGTAGTTGTGAATGCAATTCATCTACAGAAAGACTTTCTAAGGCACCATCATATCCTAAAGCAAATTTTCTCAATTTTCAATATTTCATATTTACAAACAGCATTTTTTAGGTATCTGCACAGTTCACAGTGATTTCCCCCGGTCTAGGTATAGTATCTCATACTGTGATGTCCTTTTTCCTATGCTGTTTAATTGGGAATGCTTTGCTGACCACTTAACTCTAACCTTATCTCATATCCTTTATATTCTGTTCCGCCCACTGAGACTCAGTCACAAGGAACTTGTGAAATGTAGTAGAAAGACTATCAGGTATGGAGTTAAGAGAACTGGGCTTGAATTTTAAGTCAAACTCATCAGTAGTCAAATCAACAGAGCTGTGTACTTCCATGGGGCAAGGACCATTTGCTACCTTGATCCCAGTGCCTAGAAGAGTAAGTAGGCATTCAATCAGTATTTGTTGAAAGTGAAAATAACATGCTTTAACCATACCATAGGATTATTGTTAAGATTAATACAGGAAGTACTTTTTTAAATTAGTAAACATAATTTTTTAGAGCAATTTTAGGTTCACAGAAAAATTAAGCAGAAAGTACATAGTTCCCATATATTTTCTGTTCCTACACATACAACCTGCACCACTACTGACATTCCACACTACAGTGGTATATTTGCTGCAACTGATGAACCCACATTGACACATCATTAAACCATAGTTTAGACTAGGGTTCACTCTTATGTCACATGTCCTATGGGTTTTGACAAATGTATACTGAATGGAGCCACCACTGTAGTATCTTACAGAAGAGTTTCACTGCCCTAAAAATCCTCAGTGCTCCACCTATTCATCCCCCTGCTTCCCTAATCCCAGCAACCACCAATCTTTTTATTGTCTCCATAGTTTTGCCTTTCCCAGGCTGTCATATAGTGGGAAATACACAGTATATAACCTTTTTAGATTGGTTTCTTTCATCTAGTAATATGCATTTAAGTTTCCTCTATGTCTCTTCATGGCTTGATAGTTCATTTCTTTTTAGCACTGAATAATACTTCCTTGTCTGGATGTACCACAGTTTACTTAGAAGTACTTTTAAACTATAAAACATAACACTAGTTATCATTACAATCATTGTGATTGTTGAAGCGACATTTCAACATTAGTCGGCTTGAGTATGCCCCAACTCTTGGTTTCTGGGTCACGGAGACCTACTGATTTCTCATTTTTCAGCAACAAAAAGAGGAAGTAAAAAAATGTTCAAGACATTGGCTGCAGCGTATCCAAATATCACACCTATAAAGAAGTCAGCTTATAACTGTTTCTCTATAGAATGCTAAAGTGGCTTGAACTTGATGTCAAATAGTCACATTTCCTTTCACAGAGAGGCTGTGACTAATAATTTATTTCCAGACAAATAAATGCTTCTCTTTTCTCACCTCCAAAGACCAATTCAACATCAAACCCACCAAACCTAGTGCTGCAAATTTGAAAAGGGGAAGATGAAGTTTTAATTTATGTCTTCCCTGGTATGGGCCCAAGCCTAAGACTGAGTATATCCTAAATCAGCACCAATGCAAGATTTTGAGCATAGAGGAACACCAGCTCCCCTATCGTCTGCAGAGCCAAGAATGACTGAACATGAGATACGAGCTGCTCCTTCCTGGATGGTAGAACAGAATTATAGTGCCCCTAGACATTGGAATAAAAGGTGTAATTCACTTTGCTAATTTACCCTTTGAAATTTTTCTCTGACAGGATTCTATTGGGTGCCATTTTTATGAAGTTCTGGGCTCCTATTTCATTTTATTTTTCAACATGCTAAAACCATTTGAGAAATCAAATTTAACCTCTAGCTGACAAGTAATCAGGGGCCCCTTATTGGTGTAAGTCCACACTAATAAAAAGGGGAGCAGAGTGCCTTCACTGGGAGCATGACTTGTGCCTTTCAAAATTTGATTATTGCCCAGTTCAAGAAAAGATAATGAAATTGAAGAGGTCAAGAAAGAAGAAGAGATCCCATAGAAAACAGAAACATGATACCTCTGTGTTCTCTGGGTCATCTTTTAAGCCAGGCACCAGGACAACTCACTTAACAAAAATTATATCACTCTCTTGTTGGTATTCAGGGTTACAGATACCAAGGTACATGCCACAGCTTTTTTTGGTTATATTTTGTGGGGAAATTATTTAGAAGAGCCATTTCAAGTGTAACAGGGTTTTAGACATTTTAAGAAGATCCTTTGTTTTAGGGAATAGTTCTATTCATTCATTTCTTTATCCAGTTTTCTAAATCTACCAGAACTTTAGCAGGCGAAGCATGAGAATGCAGTAATAGCCTTCAACTTTGGTTCAAAAAGAACTATCCTGGGTTCGTGGGAGAGAATGGCAGAGGTGGATTGTGATTATTTAGTGGCCTTTATCCTTTAATGACGATGATTATGTCAAAACATCTGAGATATAATCCCCTTTATCTGACTTTACTTCATCAACAGCTTATAGCTTTATATGAGGACTGCCTCAGATAGCCCCAGCTAATTCTGGCACAAAATCATTGTCTTAAAAGAATAAAATTTGATTCACCTTGTTCTTATCATTATTACTTTGAACATCTATTATTAACTAATTTTGAATCTACTTGAGACCTAATGTTCTGGGATTTACGTGTCAAACATTGATTATCTTATTCTAGAGTTAAATTTAATTCCATTAATCTTTTATTTTTATGCATTCCCATATTGTAAACTCAAAACTAAAATTAAAAGGATTTTTCTCTAGAACAGATCATCTTAAAATTTGTATGGAGACACAAAAGACCCCGAATAGCCAAAGCAGTCTTGAGGGAAAAAAACAGAGCTGGAGGAATCAGACTCCCTGACTTCAGACTATACTACAAAGCTACAGTAATCAAGACAATATAGTACTGGCACAAAAACAGAAACATAGATAAATGGAACAAGATAGAAAGCCCAGAGATAAACCCATGCACCTATGGTCAACTAATCTATGACAAAGGAGGCAAAGATAGACAATGGAGAAAAGACTGTCTCTTCAATAAGTGGTGCTGGGAAAACTGGACAGCTACATGTAAAAGAATGATAGTAGAACACTCCCTAACACCATACACAAAAATAAACTCAAAATGGATTCGAGACCTAAATGTAAGACCAGATACTATAAAATTCTTAGAAGAAAACATAGGCAGAACACTCTCTGACATAAATCACAGCAAGATCTTTTTTGATCCACCTCCTAGAGTAATGGAAATAAAAACAAAAGTAAACAAATGGGACCTAATGAAACTTCAAAGCTTTTGCACAGCAAAGGAAACCATAAACAAGACGAAAAGACAACCCTCAGAATGGGAGGAAATGTTTGCAAGCAAAGCAACTGACAAAGGATTAATCTCCAAAATATATAAACAGCTCATTCAGCTCAGTTTAAAGAAACAAACACCCCAATCCAAAAATGGGCAGAAGACCTAAATAGACATTTCTCCAAAGAAGACATACAGATGGCCAAGAAGCACATGAAAAGCTGCTCAACATCACTAATTATTAGAGAAATGCAAATCAAAACTACAGTGAGGTATCACCTCACACCAGTTAGAATGGGCATCATCAGAAAATCTACAAACAACAAATGCTGGAGAGGGTGTGGAGAAAAGGGAACCTTCTTGCACTGTTGGTGGGAATGTAAATTGATACAGCCACTAGGGAGAACAGTATGGAGGTTCCTTAAAAAACTAAAAATAGAATTACCATATGATCCAGCAATCCCACTACTGGGCATATACCCAGAGAAAACCATAATTCAAAAAGACACACGCACCCCAATGTTCATTGCAGCACTATTTACAATAGCCAGGTCATGGAAGCAACCTAAATGCCCATCGACAGATGAATGGATAAAGAAGATGTGGTACATATATACAATGGAATATTACTCAGTGATAAAAAGGAACGAAATTGAGTCATTTGTTGAGACGTGGATGGATCTAGAGACTGTCATACAGAGTGAAGTAAGTCAGAAAGAGAAAAACAAATATCGTATATTAACTCATGTATGTGGAACCTAGAAAAATGGTACAGATGAACCAGTTTGCAGGGCAGAAGTTGAGACACAAATGTAGAGAAGAGACGTATGGACACCAAGGGGGGAAAGCGGCGGGAGTGGGTGGTGGTGGTAGGATGAACTGGGAGATTGGGATTGACATGTATACACTGATGTGTATAAAATTGATGACTGATAAGAACCTGCAGTACAAAAAACAAACAAACAAACAAAAGAACTAATACTAAACTTTCTTTGGGTTATTTGTATGGAAATATGTTAATATAAATATTTCAGACATTACATGACATTTCTAAAAATCTTATATGTTCTGGTATAATGTTATAAGTCATAATTCTACTTATTACTTTAAAATGTATATCTCAGCAATAAAAAAAGAAAAGAAAAAAGGATTTTTCTCTGCTCCATAAATGAAGTTAAAGCAATTTCAATTTTCAGTTCAGGAGCTGTACCACAAAGTTGGAGGCAAAAGTAAGATAAATATAGGAGAGAGGGTTAAATTTACAAAGAATAATCAAAGAACTTCTCTCATTCCCTTTGCCTTAGAAGTGATTTTCCATATACCAACATCTAATTTCCCCACTATGTCAGAACTCCCAGATATTGTCCTAAAAATATTTGGATAATAGAAAACCCTAGAGCAGTAAAAATTTCCTCCATAGTTGGTTATTCCTGGGAAACAAAGCTTATTCTTTTTTTTTTTTTTTTAATAAATTTATTTATTTTTGGCTGCGTTGGGTCTTTGTTGCTGTGTGTGGGCTTTCTCTAGTTGCGGTGTGCGAGGGCTACTCTTCATTGCAGTGCATGAGCTTCTCATTGCGGTGGCTTCTCCTGTTGCCGAGCATGGGCTCTAGGTGTGCAGGCTTCAGTAGTTGTGTCTCGCAGGCTCTAGAGCGCAGGCTCAGTAGTTGCGGCACAGGGGCTTAGTTGCTCCGCGGCATGTGGGATCTTCCCGGATCAGGGCTCAAACCCGTGTCCCCTGCATTGGCAGGTAGATTCTTAACTATTGCACCACCAGGGAAGCCCACAAAGCTTATTCTTTATTCTTGGTATTTTCAATTCTGTTACAGAAACATAAACCCTTTCTACTCCTTACATTGCTCTTAGATACTGCAAAACGCCATTTACATGGCTCTAATTCAGCTAGATGCTGAAAGAAATATTTGTGATACATTCTATTTGGAAATGACTTGTTAAAATTAATACTGTTAAGTCATTAAAACAGTTGCAGTGAAAGTAATTTGATGGGATTTCATTACACAGAAGGAAAAGAATTTCTCGTGATGAAGTTTTTTTTATTTAGGCATTTTTATTCATTTAGGCTTCTTGGAGAAATGTTTCTTACCATCATTTTCACTCCTTAATAACTATGTAGTCAATGCATATTTTGCTTGGTCTAAAATGCACCCTGTCACCAGTTTATCTCCACTACAAAGTAAATGCTGAAAGTTGTAGTTAATAATTAAAAAAAAAAGAAGAAGAGAGAAAAGGATTTGGGGGAAAGACTGTGAATAAATAAAAAGAAAAGTGTTAGATCACTGATGTTTTTTGTTTATATAACAGGGTATTTTTTTTAACAAAAATCAGCATAAAAAAAGAAAAAATCAGCATGTACTTACTAATCTCATTTGCATATAACAATTTCTTGCACATATATCTGAGAACTAACAAAAGCTTCAGAAATCGGAATCCCTTTCTACATTACCTTCTCTAGGAAAAGGGGGTGTTAATAGGAAGCAGTCACTTCTATGAAATTGCTAAGCAAAAGCTAAGCGGGATGATAGATAATATTTTCCTGATTAATTTTGCTAGGTCTTATAATCTACTTCTCCTATGTAATTAAGTTTCTCGTTTCTAATTTTCTGGTTCAGTGTAATAAAGCAAATTAGCAAAAAGCTAGAGAAGCAAAGAATTTAAAGGGCAGTGGTAGAAAAAAAACATTCTTGAATCAAAGGAGTTGATTTTTGCCAAAAAGAGCCAAGAGGTCAAGAATTGCATCCTTCTGATCTAAGGTGCATAGTTTAGTGTGTTTGTTTTCATTTCTGAAGAACAAGAAAATAAAAAACATCAGTTGTCACCTCAAGAATCTGGAACCATCTAAAACCTGTTCCTTCTCCAAACGCCTGCAGAACTTGGCTCAGAAACCACTCTATCACTGTAAAAATAAATGAGAAGATTGTGCATAATACCACAGAAATCCAAGTTAGTGGTGTATTGAGAGGGATCTGCTTTCCTATTCCCAGATGATTGAATTAAGGCATGAACTGCAGGGAATGCTTTCAAAATAACTCTGTTCATTATAGATGCTTTTGGAGGAAGAATCCAAAGTGTTCCAAATCCCAAGGGCTGCTCTGCTATATTGAGTGGCCTTTGGATTGACTGACATCCATACTAGTCAACTTACAACAAGCTCAAATCCCACAGCAGCTCTGCTGGCTAGAACAGTTTTATCAAAGAAAGGATCAAGAAAATGGCTTGAAATAGGCTGGTTTTGTATTAGAGCTACAGTAAAGATGGATATTTAAAATCCATGAATTAAGTTTGCTGCCGTCTATTAGGAGTGCAATCGTGCCTGTTTATTGAGATGTTAAGTGTGGAAAACACGGTGATAAAATGAAGATATGCTCTAGCTCCAAGTTCAGACCCAGTTCATGATAGGTACACAAGAAATTTATGACTATTGAGCAAAAACCAAAAAAATCTCAGCCAAAATTTTGTTTCCATAAAAAAAAAAATCAATCACAACTTAAATTACTTGTGAATCATTTGATTTTCTGTAGAAGATAAACAGTTTGCTTGCAAAAGAAATTATATCTTTAATTTCTACATCAAGAGATAATAAAAAATGTCTTGCTACAAAGAAAATTTGGAAGTAATATGATATTACCTGATGGTCCTAAGTATTTTTTTATCTGAGAAACTCGAAAGAAACTAACAATCTAAAGTTGTGTCAAGTTTTTCAAGATTTGTTCACATTTTTATCCTTATACAGACAACATCTGGGTCATATGAGATTGGAAGAACTTGTGGAGAATTGCCTACATAACTGTCTAAGAAAGCAAAGGAACTTGTTAACAGGAGAGGTAATCCAATTAGAATAATTGGCATTTGCAAGGCATGGTTATATTATGAAGACTCAGTTTGGCTTTTACCCAATCTCATCTCCTACCACATAGGCAAGGAATCTGCACTAATATTGAAGAACCGCAAATCTCCAGGGAGCTAAAATGAATTTGGATTCATTTCTGAGGGTTATTTTCTTCTACACATAGAACAAGCCAAATTACTCTAGTTTACACTTTGAGGGTGAGAAGATAGGAGTTAGATGACAAGAAAGGTGTTTTTTTTCCATTAGGCAACTGCTTTTCATCTCTCAAAATTTTTCTGAACTTCAACTTTTTTAATGCTATTAAACCATAATTTCCCTATTGCATGAGAATAAATTATACCATGAAAGTAAAGCAGCTCGTTCTTGAGATATAACCATCAGAGTATTTCAACCTATCCTATAGTGTCTGACTGACTCAGACCTTGAACACAAAAAGCTGAGTCTGTTTCTTTTCCCTCACTTAACAGAGAGGCAAACACACTGTCAGCACTCAATTAATACACTATGATACAAAATCCTGCGAGGCAACTTGTGGTCCACTCCTGGACATCCTTCACTTTGGCATGGCTCACTCTGCAGTGATTTGGCTGCCGTTCCCACTGAAATGATGGAAAATATCTGACACTTTACCCAAAAGGGGGGTAAAATCCTTTATATGAGGAACCACCAACTTACTAAGGAGGTAAGCAGTGAGAAAAACAACTTCTTTTCACTGCTTGACAGAGACAGTAAGATTATACATATTTTTTGATAAAACCTTGAGAGATATATTGAGAAGGATTTATGTTCTCTGCATCCAAGTGGGTTTTTCTTTAAGGGATTAGATGTTCCTTCAAAAGACGAGAGTCCTCTTAAAAGTCAGTACGGCACTGCATGGTATCCTATCACTTATTAACACCGAAAGCATAGATTACACTGCATAATTAAACTTTTAAAAATATCCCAGCCACCAAGTACAAAGTATTTTGAAACATATAGGCAACATGGACAACTTTTTCTCTCAAGACAAAGACATCATAATGCTTCTGCTGTTGTTTTGCTTAACGAGATTTAAGGGCTCTGGAATTGAAATATTCAAGCTCATTGTCTTTTCTTGTCCACAGTTTCAATTAAGAAGCAACAAAGCAGATTATTATTACCAGAATAACACATGGAAAACATAGCAAATAAAACATTAATTTATTAACATATGAACATTACTTTATTGGCGTAGATACTATTTAGAGGTTTCTCCTTCTTGGCCTAAGTCCTCCCTCCCTTCCCTGAGAACTGTCTCTACAACTATGAGGTTATTTTGGAAGTACCTCTTGTTGTTCTCTGGCTGTAGGTAGATGGACCAAGGATGAGTACCTGCCTGAAATTTGAAGAAATTTAGATTTCTTCTTTCATGAATAGAAATTGGGATCACGGAACTCCATTCAGTCAATCATTGGCAGTGGAGCATAGGGAAAATGTGACTGCGTGAATGGAATCACCGTTTCCTGTCAGAAAGTAAGAGAAAGAGTGAGAACAAGAGGAAGAGAGAGAGAGAATGTGCTCAAAAAGGGGACTCAAGAAACCATGGAACTCCTTAGAGAGAAAGAGTCAGCATGGCTGTGTTATTTTCTGATGGCTTTCTCATTTCTTACTTTTCAGTTTCTTGAGATCTCTCTATTAGGCTCAGAAACATGCCTAATATTTCTATAGAATTATTATGCCTAAACAGATTTCTCCCTTTTGTTTAGGCTAGTCTGAAATGTTGCCTGGCATAAGCAGAAAGAATGTGTGAAACATGCTTTTTTATTTATTAAATATTGTGATGAAGGGCCTTCTGCAAGGCATTGTGGGACAGTTGGTGAATGAGTAAAATTTCTACTCACAAAGCAAATATTTTCTGAAGTAAAATGCAATATAGTCAGTTTTAAGTTCCATAATAAAAGGCACACAAGGTGCTTGCATCATAGATGATAAAAGTATCAGTGCTGGAGTGAGAAACACTGCAGCTGAGTCTTGTCACTTACCAGGCGTGGGTCTGTTAACTAAAAAGGAATATAATAATAGTACCTAGCTCTTGGTATGTGAATAGCAAATGCTAGCTGTTATAACTACTGAAGGGCCAGAAGAGGTGATAATTGTGATGTGGAAAAAACTCAGGGTTAGAGTTCACAGAGGGTGACACTGGAGTTGAGTACTGAAAGATGCATATAATTTCAGGAGTAAGAAAAGATAGTCTAGGCAGGGGAAATAGAAGAAACAAAATTACAGAGATAGGAAGATACATAGGCTAGCCATATTGCTTAAAACAGAGAGTTGCAGAAGATGTAGAGGGTGAAA
Source organism: Balaenoptera ricei (assembly GCF_028023285.1). Lineage (NCBI taxonomy): Eukaryota > Metazoa > Chordata > Mammalia > Artiodactyla > Balaenopteridae > Balaenoptera > Balaenoptera ricei. The sequence goes on from NC_082643.1 coordinate 110,898,459, forward strand.
GGAAATAAGCAGTAAAAGCCAAGTGATGAGAATTGAACATTATTCTAAAGGAAACAGAAGACTGTCAAAGACGATGTTTTAAATTAGAAAAAAACAGTCATGTCTCTGTTTCAGAAAAATAAAAATATTAAAATATGATAATATGTGGACAGAATGAAGACAATGAGATCAGTTAGAAGGCTATTGCTGCGGCCTTGGAATTTCCCCCACCTACGTGACGGTTCTTACATCAAGAGGAATAGAAAGTTGATTTCTGCATTTGAGGACCAGATGTTTAAAATACCTAGGCTTACCCAAAGGCCATTTTATTCATGAATTTCTACATCTAAAACATATGTTCCACTCTTTAACACCCAGTTCAAGATACCCAGGGGGGAGGAAACCATCTAAAAATGGGCTTCCTATATCTACGCCCTAATAATAGATAACAGATCTGCCTTAATGCTCCATATCCAGGATTTACCAGAAGTTCCTTAAACCACACCTGGCATATCAAAGACTAGTAACTAGAAGGATATTTTATTTATTTATTATTTATACCATGCTTTTCCCAAAATGGTTTTTGAGGCAATGTACCCTGAAGTTTAAAAGAGTACATCCCACAGTTCTGAGAATCCAAGAACTTACATAAAGAAAAGCACCTCTAAGATACAGGCCCATCCTAGATTCCTATACTCAGAATATCATCCTTTGGGAAATTCATACAGACTTACATTTTTGTTCTTTATAACGAGTAATGGAAAAAGAATAAGGTAAAGGAGGAGCCCCATCTCCTCAGGACCCACTGGGGCTTTGGCTTCTGGACACACAGGGCTGAGTCCATGCTGACGGCCCGGGCTTCAGGACAACCAGGGGTCGAGTCCACACTAACGAAAGCTGGGTCTCCTCAGGACCCACTGGGGCTTTAGCTTTGGAACACCGTGGGATCCAGTCCTCTCTGACAGGAGCCTGGTCTCCTCAGGACCTGCCAGGAGGTGATGGCGCTGAAGGAAAAAGTAATCCACAGGACCCAAGACATGGTAACTACTAATATACTCCTCCCATGGTGCCTCTTAATACCATGTGGACTCCTACAAGGGAAATAAGTATCACAATTTTGGTTGCACTTGGTCTGGCCGTCGTGTGGCTGATGGGGTCTTGGTGCTCCGGCTTGATGTCAGGCCTGAGCCTCTGAGGTGGGAGAGCCGAGTTTAGGACACTGAACCACAAGAGACCTCCCAGCTCCACGTAATATCAATTGGTGAGAGATCTCCCAGAGATCTCTATCTCAGCACTAAGACGCAGCTCCACCCAACAACCAGCAAACTCCAGCGCTGGACGCCCCATGCCAGTCAACTAGCAAGAAGGAACACAAGCCCACCCATTAGCAGAGAGGCTGCCTAAAATCATACTAAGTTCACAAACACCCCAAAACACACCACTGGACGCAGTCCTCCCACCAGAAACACAAGATCCAGCCCCACCCACCGGAAAACAGGCACCAGTCCCCTCCACAAGGAAGTCTACACAACCCACTGAACCAACCTTAGTCACCGGGGGCAGACACCAAAAACAACGGGAACTACAAACCTGTAGCCTGCGAAAAGGAGATCCCGAACACAGTAACTTAAGCAAAATGAGAAGACAGAGAAATATACCGCAGATGAAGGAGCAAGGCAAAAACCCACCAGACCTAACAAATGAAGAGGAAATAGGCAGGGTACCTGAAAAAGAATTCAGAATAATGATAGTAAAGATGATCCAAAATCTTGGAAATAGAATGGAGAAAATACAAGAAACGTTAAATAAGGACCAAGAAGAACTAAACAGCAAACAAACAATGATGAACACAATAAACGAAATTAAAAATTCTCTAGAAGGAATCAATAGCAGAATAACTAAGGCAGAAGAACGGATAAGTGACCTGGAAGATAAAATAGTGGAAATAACTACCGCAGAGCAGAAGAAAGAAAAAACAATGAAAAGAATTGAGGACAGTCTCAGAGACCTCTGGGACAATATTAAATGCACCAACACTCGAATTATATGGGCCCTAGAAGAAGAAGAGAAAAAGAAAGGGACTGAGAAAATACTTGAAGAGATTATACTTGAAAATTTCCCTAATATGGGAAAGGAAATAGTCAATCAAGTCCAGGAAGCACAGAGAGTCCCATACAGGATAAATCCAAGGAGAAACATACCAAGACACATATTAATCAAATTATCAAAACTAAATACAAAGAAAAAATACTAAAAGCAGCAAGGGAAAAGCAACAAATAACATACAAGGGAATCCCCATAAGGTAAACAACTGATCTTTCAGCAGAACCTCTGCAAGGCAGAAGGGAGTGGCAGGACATATTTAAAGTGATGAAAGGGAAAAACCTACATCCAATATTACTCTACCCAGCAAGGATCTCATTCAGATTCAACGGAAAAATTAAAACCTTTACAGAGAAGCAAAAGTTAAGAGAATTCAGCATCACCAAACCAGCTTTACAGCAAATGCTAAAGGAACTTCTCTTGGCAGAAAACACAAGAGAAGGAAAAGACCTACCATAACAAACCCAAAACAATTAAGAAAATGGTAATAGGAACATACATATCAATAATTACCTTAAATGTAAATGGACTAAATGCTCCAATCAAAAGACACAGACTGGCTGAATGGATACAAAAACAAGACCCATATATATGCTGTCTACAAAAGACCCACTTCAGACCTAGCGACACATACAGACTGAAAGTGAGGGCATGGCAAAAGATATTCCATGCAAATGGAAATTAAAAGATAGCTGGAGAACAATTTCTCATATTAGACAAAATAGACTTTAAAATAAAGACTAGTACAAGAGACAAAGAAGGACACTACATAATGATCAAGGGATCAATCCAAGAAGAAGATATAACAATTGTAAATATTTATGCACCCAACATAGGAGCACCTCAATACATAAGGCAAATACTAACAGCCATAAAAGGGGAAATCAACAGTAACACAATAATAGTAGTGGACTTTAAAACCCCACTTTCACCAATGGACAGATCATCCAAAATGAAAATACATAAGGAAACATAACTATTAAATGACACATTAAACAAGATGGACTTAATTGATATTTATAGGGCATTCCATCCAAAAATAATAGAATACACTTTCTTCTCAAGTGCTTACAGAACATTCTCCAGGATAGATCATACCTTGGGTCACAAATCAAGCCTTGGTAAATTTAAGAAAGTTGAAATTGTATCAAGTACCTTTTCCGACCACAACGCTATGAGACTAGATATCAATTACAGGGGAAAAAAACTGTAAAAAATACAAACACAAGGAGGCTAAACAATACACTACTAAACAACCAAGAGATCACTGAAGAAATCAAAGAGGAAATCAAAAAATACCTAGAAAAAAATGACAATGAAAACACGACGACCCAAAACCTATGGGATGCAGCAAAAGCAGTTCTAAGAAGGAAGTTTATAGCAATAAATCCTACCTCAAGAAACAAGAAACATCTCAAATAAACAACCTAGCCTTACATCTAAAGCAATTAGAGAACAAAGAACAAAAAAAAACCAAAGTCAGCAGAAGGAAATAAATCATAAAGATCAGATCAGAAATAAATGAAAAAGAAATGAAGGAAATAGTAACAAAGATCAATAAAATTAAAAGCTGGTTCTTTGAGAAGATAAACAAAATTGATAAACCATTAGCCAGACTTGTCAAGAAAAAAAGGGTGAAGACTCAAATTAACAGAATTAGAAATGAAAAAGGAGAAGAAACAACTAGCACTGCAGAAATACAAAGGATCATGAGAGTTTACTACAAGCAACTATATGCCAATAAAATGAACAACCTGGAAGAAATGGACAAATTCTTAGAAAAGCACAAACTTCCAAGACTGAAAAAGGAACAAAGAGAAAATGTAAACAGACCAATCACAAGCACTGAAATTGAGACTGTGATTAAAAATGTTCCAACAAACAAAAGCCCAGGACCAGATGGCTTCACAGGTGAATTCCATCAAACACTTAGAGAAGAGCTAACACCTATCCTGCTCAAACTCTTCCAAAATACAGCAGAAGGAGGAACACTCCCAAACTCATTCTACGAGGCCACCATCACCCTGATACCAAAACCAAAGATGTCGCATAAACAACCTACAGGCCAATATAACTGATGAACATAGATGCAAAAATCCTCAACAAAATACTACCAAACAGAATCCAACACCACTTTACAAAGATCATACACCATGATCAAGTGGGGTTTATCCCAGGAATGCAAGCATTCTTCAATACACGCAAATCAATCGATGTGGTACACCATAGTAACAAATTGAAGGATAAAAACCATATGATAATTCTTTTTCAGTTTATTTTGTGTATGGTGTTAGGGAGTGTTCTAATTTCATTCTTTTACATGTAGCTGTCCAGTTTTCCCAGCACCATTTATTGAAGAGGCTGTCTTTTCTCCATTGTATATTCTTGCCTCCTTTATCAAAAATAAGGTGTCTATAGGTGCGTGGGTTTATCGCTGGACTGTCTATCCTGTTCCATTGATCTATATTTCTGTTTTCGTGCCAGTACCATACTGTCTTGACTACTGTAGCTTTGTAGTATAGTCTGAAGTCTGGGAGCCTGATTCCTCCAGCTCCATTTTTCTTTCTCAAGATTGCTTTGGCTATTCAGGGTCTTTTGTGTTTCCATACAAATTGTGGAATTTTTTGTTCTAGTTCTGTGAAAAATGCTGTTGGTAGTTTGATAGGGATTGCACTGAATCTGTAGATCGCCTTGGGAAGTATACTCATTTTCACAATGTTGATTCTTCCAATCCAAGAACATGGTATATCTCTCCATCTGTTTGCATCATCTTTAATTTCTTTCATCAGTGCCTTATAGTTTTTTGCATACAGGTCTTTTGTCTCCCTAGGTAGGTTTATTCCTAGGTATTTTATTCTTTTTGTCACAATGGTAAATGGGAATGTTTCCTTAATTTCTCTTTCAGATTTTCATCATTAGGGTATAGGAATGCAAGAGATTTCTGTGCATTAATTTTGTATCCTGCTACTCTACCAAATTCACTGATTAGCTCTAGTAGTTTTCTGGTAGGATTCTGTTTAGGATTCTCTATGTATAATATTATGTCATCTGCAAACAGTGACAGCTTTACTTCTTCTTTTCTGATTTGGATTCCTTTTATTTCTTTTTCTTCTCTGATAGCTGTGGGTAAAACTTCCAAGACTACGCTGAATAATAGTGGTGAGAGTGGACAAACTTGTCTTGTTCCTGACCTTTGAGGAAATGGTTTCAGTTTTTCACCATTGAGAAACTGCAAACAATGAGAGCTTTACTTCTTCTTTTCCAATTTGGATTCCTTTTATTTTTTTCCTCTCTGATTGCTGTGGCTAAAACTTCCAAAACTATGTTGAATAATAGTGGTGAGAGTGGACAACCTTGTCTTCTTCCTGATCTTACAGGAAATGGTGTCCGTTTTTCACCATTGAAAACGATGTTGGCTGTAGGTTTGCAATATATGGCCTTTATTATGTTGAGGTAAGTTCCCTCTATGCCTACTTTCTGGAGAGTTTTTATCATAAATGGGTGTTGAATTTTGTTGAAAGCTTTTTCTACATCTACTGAGATGATCATATGGTTTTTCTCCTTCAATTTGTTAATATGGTTTATTACATTGACTGATTTGCATATATTGAAGAATCCTAAATGTAAGGCTGGACAGTATAAAGCTCTAAGAGGAAAACATACCTCAACATAATAAGGCTATATATGACAAAACCCAGAGCCAACATCGTTCTCAATGGTGTAAAATTAAAACCATTTTCTCTAAGATCATGAACAAGACAAGGCTGCTTGTCTCTCACCACTATTACACAACATAGTTTTGGAAGTTTTATCCACAGCACTCAAAGAAGAAAAAGAAATAAAAGGAATCCAAATCAGAAAAGAAGAAGTAAAACTGTCACTGTTTGCAGATGACATGATACTATACATAGAGAATCCCAAAGATGCTACCAGAAGACTACTAGAGCTAATCAATGAATTTGGTAGAGTAGCATGATACAAAATTAATGCACAGAAATCTCTTGCATTCCTATACACTAATGATGAAAAATCTGAAAGAGAAATTAAGGAAACATTCCCATTTACCATTGAGACAAAAAGAATAAAATACCTAGGAATAAAAACCTACCTGAGGAGACAAAAGACCTGTATGAAGAAAACTATGACACTGACGAAAGAAATTAAAGATGATGCAAACGGACGGAGAGATATACTATGTACTTGGATTGGAAGAATCAATATTGTGAAAATGACTATACTACCGAAAACAATCTACAGATTCAAAGCAATACCTATCAAACTACCAATGGCATTTTTCACAGAACTAGAACAAAAAATTTCACAATTTGTATGGAAACACAAAACACTGAATAGCCAAAGGAATCTTGAGAAAGAAAAATGGAGCTGGAGGAATCAGGCTCCCAGACTTCAGACTATACCTCAAAGCTACAGTAATCAAGACAGTATGGTACTGGCAGAAAAACAGACATATAGGTCAATGGAACAGGATAGAAAGCCCACAGATAACCCCACACACATATGGTCACCTTATCTTTGATAAAGGAGGCAAGAATATACAGTGGAGAAAAGACAGCCTCTTCAATAAGTGGTGCTGGGAAAACTGGACAGCTACATGTAAAAGAATGAAATTAGAATACTCCCTAACACCATATACAAAAATAAACTCAAAATGGAATAGAGACCTAAATGTAAGGCCAGACACTATAAAACTCTTAGAGGAAAACACAGGCAGAACACTCTATGACATAAATCACAGCAAGATCCTTTTTGACCCACCTCCTAGAGTAATGGAAATAAAAACAAAAAGAAACAAATGGGACCTAATGACACTTCAAAGCTTTTGCACAGCAAAGGAAACCATAAACAAGATGAAAAGACAACCCTCAGAATGGGAGAAAATATTTGCAAATGAAGCAACTGACAAAGGATTAATCTCAAATTTACAAGCAGCTCATGCAGCTCAATATCAAAAAAACAAACAACCCAATCTAAAAATGGGCAGAAGACCTAAAAAGACATTCTCCAAAGAAGATATACAGACTGCCAACAAACACATGAAATGATGCTCAACATCACTTATCATTAGAGAAATGCAAATCAAAACTACAATGAGGTATCACCTCACACTAGTCAGAATGGCCATCATCAAAAAATCTACAAACAATAAATGCTGGAGAGGGTGTGGAGAAAAGGGAACCCTCTTGCACTGTTGGTGGGAATGTAAATTGATACAGCCACTATGGAGAACAGTATGGAGGTTCCTTAAAAAATTAAAAATAGAACTACCATATGACCCAGCAATCCCACTACTGGGCATATACCCTAAGAAAACCATAATTCAAAAAGAGTCATGCACCCCAGTGTTCACTGCAGCACTATTTACAATAGCCGGGACATGGAAGCAACCTAAGTATCCATCGAGAGAGGAATGGATAAAGAAGATGTGGCACATATATACAATGGAGTATTACTCAGCCATAAAAAGAAATGAAATTGAGTTATTTGTAGTGAGGTGGATGGACCTAGAGTCTGTCATACAAAGCGAAGTAAGTCAGAAAGAGAAAAGCAAATACTGTATGCTAATACATATATATGGAATTCAGAAAACAAAAAACAATCAGTTCTGATGAACCTAGGGCCAGGACAGGAATAAAGACACAGATGTAGAGAATGGACTTGAGGACACGGCAAGGGGAAAGTGTAAGCTGGTACGAAGTGCGAGAGTAGCATTGACATATATACACACTACCAAATGTAAAATAGATAGTTAGTGGGAAGCAGCTGCATAGCATAGGGAGATCAGCTCGGCGCTTTGTGACCACCTAGAGGGGTGGGATAGGGAGGTTGGGAGGGAGATGCAGGAGGGAGGGGATATGGTGATATATGTATACATACAGCTGATTCACTTTGTTATACAGCAGAAACTAACACAACATTGTAAAGCAATTATACTCCAATAAAGATGTTTAAAAAAAAAAGTATAAGCTAAAGGATTAGATTCAGGGAGATGGCAGCTCAGCCAAGGAAAAGATAAAAGAGACTAAGATGGAGCCCAGTGCCCGAAAAAAATCAGGGAAGGAGGGAAAGAGAATTCAGTGATTACAAAGGAAGAGTTTTGGGGCTTCCCTGGTGGCGCAGTGGTTGAGAATCTGCCTGCCAATGCAGGGGACACGGGTTCGAGCCCTGGTCTCGGAGGATCCCACATGCCGTGGAGCGGCTGGGCCCATGAGCCACAATTACTGAGTCTGCGCGTCTGGAGTCTGTGCTCCACAACAGGAGAGGCCGCAATGGTGAGAGGCCTGCACACTGCGATGAAGAGTGTCCCCCACTTGCCACAGCTGGAGAAAGCCCTTGCACAGAAACAAAGACCCAACACAGCCATAAATTAATTAATTAATTAATTAATTAATTAAACCCAAAGTTTAAAAAAAAAAAGTAAGCTGAAATATTTAGTTTAAAAAAAAAAAAGTAAGAGTTTTGCAAAGGAAGAGAGAATGTTAGTGGTATATCTATTCAATGGAATACTACTCAGCAATAAAAAGAATTAGCTACTTATACATGTAACAACCTAAATTAATCTCAAAATAGTTATGCTGAGTGAAAGAAGTCAGAAAAGGTAGAGTACATACTGTATGATTCCATTTATATGAAATTCTAGAATATCAAATTAATTCATAGTAATGGAAAGCAGATTAGTGATTTCCTGAGAATGGAAACTAAGTTATTGTGATATAAATCAGAATAATATTTACCTTCAGCAAAAGGAAGGGAATATACTGAGAAAGGGCATGAGGAAAATTTCTGAGATAGTGAAAATATTCTGTATCTTCATACGGTTTGGGTTATATGAATTTGTTAAAATATCATAGAACTAGAACTGTACACTGAAAATATGAGCACTTCATATATGTGATTTATACTTCAATATGTAAAATGTAAAATTAAATGTAATTTTAAAGGTCTTGGAATGAACTCTATGCCATAAAATGAGATAACAAATGAAAAAATTTCTAAAAAGACAAACAACTACCAAACCTGACTCAAAAAGAAATAGAAAATTTGAGTACATCTATTACAAATAAAAAGATTGAATCATTAATTTTAAAACATCTTACAATAAAAGGCTAGGCCCAGATTGTTTTACTTTTTAATTTTACCAAGTATTTAAAGAATAATTAATACAAATCCTTTACAAACTCTTTACAAAATATACAAGAAGGAATACTTCCTAACTCATTCGATGAGGCCAGTATTAACCTGATAAGAAAAGGAAGCAAAGACATCACAAGATAAGAAAGTCACAGGCAAATATGTCTCATAAAAGTAGATGCCAAAATCCTCAACAATATACTAGCAAACTAAATCTAGCAATATACAAAAAGGATTATACAGCGTGATCAAGTGGGATTTATCCTAGAAATGCAAGGTTGTTTTCTGAAAATCAATACCATATTAATAGAATAAAGGACAAAACCACATGATCATCTCAATAGATCAAGAAAAAGCACTTGACAAATGTTTTCATAATAGAAACATTCAACAAACTAGGAATAGATGAGAATAGAGAGTAGAACTTCTTCAGCCTGATAAGACATCTATGAAAAAACCCAGAGCTAACATCATAGTTAATGATGAATGCTGAATACTCTCCTTCTAATATCAAAAAAAAGATAGGATGTCCACTCTTACCATTTCTGTTCAACACTGGAAAGAAGGGTCTAGCCAAGTCAAATGAGCAAGGAAAAGAAATAAAAGGCATCCAGATTGGCATGAAAGAAGTAAAACTATTTCAATTTGCAGATAATGTGATCTTATATATTTTTAAAAATCCTATGAAACCCACAGAAAGGGGTTAACTAATCAACAAGGTCCACAAAGTCATAGGATATAAAATCAATATACAAACATCAGTTGCATTTATATATACTAGTAATGAACAATCCCAAAAAGAAACTGAGAAAACAAATTTATTTATCATAGCCTCAAAAAGATAAAGAAATAATTAGAAATAATTTAGAAACTTAGAAATAATTTTAACAAAGAAGTTCAAGTCTAGTCCACTGAAAAGTATACACATCATTGAAGGAAATTAAAGAAAATCTAAATAAATGAAGCAATATCCCATGTTCATGGATCAGAAGACTTAACATTGTTAAGATCTTAGATTCAACACAATCTGTATCAAAATACCAGCTAGGTTTTTTGCAGAAATTAACAAGGTGATCCTAAAATACACATGGAAATTCAAGGGACTCAGAATAGCGGAAACAATCCTGAGAAAGAACAAAGTTAGAGGACTCACACTTGGTCATTTCAAAACTTACTTTTCGAATTAGTGTTTTTATTTTCTTCACATACTCAAGAATGGAATTGCTGGATCATATGGCAGTTCTATTTTTAATTTTTTGAAGAAACTCCATGATATTTTCCATAGTGGTTCAACCAGTTTACATTCCCACCCAAGCATATAATGTATAACACAGGGAATATAGCCAACATCTTAAATAACTTTATGTGGAGTATAATCTATAAAAATACTGAATTACTATGTTTTACAACTGAAACTAATATAGTATTGTAAATCAACTATACTTCCCTCCCCCTCGACAAAAAGAAAATTTGCAGATGTGATTAAGAATCTTGTGATGAGGAGAGTATCCTGGATTATTAGAGTGGGCCCAGTGAAATCACAGAGTCCTTATATGTGAAAGAGGAGAGAAGAGTAAGAGAGAAGATGCGGTGATGGAAGTGGAGGTCAGAGTAATTCAATTACTGCTTTGAAGGTGGAAGAAGGCCACAAGTGAAGGAATACATGCAGTATCTAGAAGCTAGAAAAGGCAAAGCTCTCCTAGAGTCTCCAGAAAAAACACAGCCCTGCAAACAAGTGGGTTTTAGCCCAGTGAGACCATTCCGAATTTCTGTCCCCCAGAACTGTAAGATTTTTAGTTTGTGTTATTCTAAGTCATTAAGTTTGTGGTAATTTGTTACAGCAACAATAGGAAACTAATATAATAAACATATAGATAAATGGAATAAGTTGAGAGTCCAGAACTAAACTTTATATTATCAGTCTGTTTTCAACAAGGTGGCAAGACAACTCAATGGGATAAGAATAGTATTTTCAACAAATGGCTTTTGGATAACTGAATAACCACATGGAAAAGAATGAACTTGGACCCCTACCTCACTCAGTCACACAAATTAACTCACAATATATCACAGACCTAAATGTAAGAGCTAAAAGCATAAAGCTCTTAGAATAAAACAAAGGAGTAAATGTTTGTGACCCTGAGTTAATCAATAGTTTCTTAGATATGACATCAAAAGCACAAGAAACAAACAAAAAATCAGATTTAAAAAAATTAAACATTTTATACTTCAGTAAACTCCATCAAGAAAGTAAAAAGACCACTCACAGATGGCATAAAATACTTTCAAATCATATACTGGATGAAGGACTTGTACCCAGAATAGGTAGAGTATTTCTACAGTTAACAAATAAAAATATAAACAACCCAATTTTAAAATGGGCAAAGGACCTGAATAGACATTTTTTCAAGATTTATTAATGGCAAAAAGGAAAACCCACATGAAATGGTGCCCAACATCATTCATCATTTAGGAAATGCAAACAAAAATCACAACTGGATTCCTCTTGACATACCCATTTAGGAAGACTATAATCAAAAAGACAGACAATAACAACTGTTGGTGTGAATGTGAAGAAATTGGTACCCTCATACATTCCTGATGGGATTGTAAAATGGTGTAGCCACTTTAGAAAACAGTTTGAGTGGTCCTCAAAATGTTAAACATAGAGTTACAATATAACCCCAAAATTTCACCATTTCCTTATCTGGCAATATATTTCCTTACTCAGCAATGAAAAGGAATGAAGCACTGATACATGGTACAGTATAGAAGAACCTTGAAAACATTATGCTAACTGAAAGCAAGCCACTCACAAAAGACTACATATTGTATGATTCCATTTGGCAAATCTAGAAGGGCCTGAGAAAGAAAGCTAACCAAAGCTATAGGAAAAAATTACACATGGTGCTAAGTTCATAGAATTGAGCAGGACCAAACTGCATGGATGTATGACTTAAACTACTGGCCTTCAAACATCCACGTAGAGGTCTCAAGAAACAGGATTGTGGTTCTGATTTTGGATTGAGTTACTAAATGCTCCTAGTATGGTGGAAGTACAGGGATACAAGGGAATCAGGTACTCAGTGGGAAAATAGGTCATATGCTATTCTCTCCATGGAGTAAGGCTGAGTGAAAGGTAAAGTGCCCTGGAGAAGGTTAGGTGATGGGAAAAAAATGGGAGAATTTTAGAGACTAGAGTGTTCTAAGAGCAGCGATAGTGGTAGCAAGGGTGAAAGGAAGCTTAGCAAATAAGCGATTTTGGTCAGGGTGAGATATGTGAAATTACAATTTTCAAATATCCAACTATTGAAAAAAATTTATGGTGTAGCTATGGGAATGGATGGCTCCAGAGAGGAGATAAAATTAACTGGAGAAACAGAAAGCTAGAATTTTAAAAGCTGACTGTTTTCTACAAGTACACTGAAACGTTCAACTCTGATAGTAGATGAGGTGGAGAAGACAATTGTGAAAGCTGTCTCAAAATTATCAAAGACTTCAGTGAGTGAAGGGAAAAGATTAAGAAATCAGCAAATGACATGAGTAAGGAAAGGGAGGAGAATGGTACAGCCCGATGGCATAAGACTCAAAAGAGATGTGTTTTTATCAAAAGGCTGGAAGGGTGATGCTCAGACAGCTGTAGTGGGAAGGCAAGTGGTTTTCAGAGGGGTAGCAAGAGCTCTGTTCTGGGGCATGGCACTCTCAGAGCGTCCTGAACCTTTACAGAGTCTTATTACGAAGAGAGACATCTCAAAATTTTTTAAATGTTTACTTGAAGAGTTTGTAGAATTTTGATAGGGAAAAAATGTTGGTGAGTATAACCCAAAACATTCAGACTTCGAAATGAGAAGAAGCTTTTTGTTGTTTTGTTTAGGAAATAGTGAGGGGTACAACGAAGTCAGAGTGAATTTATTATTAGTGATAAACTTGATTGAATAAATTGGGTGAAGCCAGATTTTGGTGTTCTTTGCTTTGAAGGCTAGTAAGTTTTATTTTATCCTGAGGTCAATACATTCATCGAAGATTTTTATCAGGGAGGTAATATGTTGAAAATAGTGTTTAAACTTGTTGGTTCAAATGGAAAGAAGGAGGTATGAAAAAACCACTTGAACAGTTTCCCAATCTGCTGAACCAGAAGAAACCTAAAACATCAAGATAGTCACTAAAATAAACCAATATTGTTTTTGACTCATTCATTCATCTGGTTACCATCTACTGAGCACCTACTGTGTGCAAAGCTAACTGCTTAATTCATTTTTCTTTTCGCAGGCAAATTACTGGTAAGCTATAATTTCAACTGTTCCTTAACCACTAGTTATCAAATCCTAATCTCAAAACCCCAGCTGAGGACTGTGATAGAACCTTTCTATATTTATGACAGTCTAATAAAAAAAAAAATTGAGTACTAAGGGGTAACTGTTAATGGGCATCAATTGCCTTTGTTCATAGAAAAAAACTGAAGATAACAGTAGCATCTCATTATAGGTAATCTTTTTCAGCCCATCTGTTTTCCTCATTCAATTTTCATCCCTTGATCAATTATTTACTTGATCAAGAATTTACTCTAAGAAATGATGATCTCTAAAACCAAATCAAAAATGCAAGTTCAGGAATGTTCTTCAAAGCTCTTCTTACTCAAAAACTAGCAGATTTATTTTATCAAATAATTTTGCCCCTAGGGGAAAAGTCACCATTGCTGTGTTCTTTTTCATTAAATTATTTTTCAGTAAATAAAAGTAGAATCAAATTGTTTTTGTAATCAAACAAGCAAAAGACATAATCAATATGATAAAGAATTTATATTTTAGAACGAAAACTTATAAATGATTTAGAATTCTTAGGTACTCTAAATCATCAAATACAAAAGATTCATAAGTTTACAGACTCAAATGGATTCAGTTAGAATTCAAAGATCTGGCCTCCAGCCAGACAACTAGAGCATTAAAAAGAATTCTGATGACTCTACAAACTGTAAATAAATCTGCCTTCCATAATTCCCATTTCCATTCTCATGAGGCTTTAAATAAATGTTTTAGTGTAGCAAAACACACTAGAAAAAAAAAATAAGCTAAGATTCAATTAGTAAGATGAGTTTTTGCTTCAAAGCGCATTTTCCATCCAAAAATAGAGAAGCTTTCCTTTCAGGGGTTCTCTCCCACCTGGACAGGAGTTGGTATTCTAGTGAAAATCTCTTGCTACAGAAACCTCAAATCCTATTTTATTCTCCTTTACCTCATCCTCAAGCAGGAAAACCTACTCTGAATCCAAAAACTAAGAAACAGAGAGTACTACATTGGACTCAGTCAACTTTAACTTCATGACTGCATCTGTTTTTTTAATAGCCAGTGTTGACGTCATCATCATCCACTGTAGCTCCCGACCAAGAATGGCTCTCTAGATACTCACAATTCTGTTTCTAGTATAATAAATGTTTTAGAATACAAATGAAAATGACAATGAGCACTCTATTATATGATATGGTTAAGAAGTGGGATGCTCCACTTAATTAAATGATTTAGCTAACATAGTCTTGCAATACATACTAATAAATGTATTGACATAAAATCTACACTAAAAATTCATATTTTTCTAAAGATTTGAAGGGCATTTAAAAATCTTTCAGTACATAATATCATTATTTTACAAATCATTAATCAGTTAAAGATAGACAGCAAGATCAAAATAAAAAGAAAACCTTTGGGACTTCCCTGGTGGTGCAGTGGTTAAGAATCCGCCTGCCAGTGCAGGGGACATGGGTTCGAGCCCTGGTCAGGGAAGATCTCACATGCAGTGGAGCAACTAAGCCTGTGCGCCACAACTACTGAGCCTGTGCTCTAGGGCCCGCGAGCCACAACTACTGAAGCCCACGTGCCTAGAGCCTGTGCTGCGCAACAAGAGAAGCCACCACAATGAGAAGCCCGCACACCGCAATGAAGAGTAGTCCCTGCTCACCGCAACTAGAGAAAGCCCGCGCACAGTAACGAAGACCCAATGCAGCCAAAAATAAATAAATAAATTTATAAAAAGAAAACCTTTCGCTTTAGTGTTTGCCTACTAGGACAAGGCAAATTTCTGAGCAACAGTCAGAACTTGTGAGAGTAGAGGACAAGCAAGTATATCAGCGTGATTGGAGTAAAGGCCAGAAGACTGGGTGTAATTGTAGATAAATGACCAAAGTGTAGCCAAAAGTTTATTTTCTGGCCTTGCCTCTGTTTACTTCAAGAAAGAGCCTAACTCCTTCCTTCCAGGAAGGTTCCTGAGCCAGGTTGTGCACCCAAGCAATATAGGTTGATATTCAATGTCATGACTTCTCTGGTTATGAGGGTAGTCATGTCCCTTCCTTTGAGCCTAAGGTTTTTTCCTCCCAACATTTTTCTAGGCTAAGGTGAAGCATGGTGTAGTAACTTCTTGATTCCTTTGCCAGTTTTCTCTAAGCCTCTAAAAGACTTCCTCATTTTGTGGTGTCAGATGGTTGTGAATGATCTCCAAATCAAACAATCGCCATAGCTGTGTAATAATTGGGGTATGGCCCTCTCCTGCGTGGCTGAGTTGGAGCCGTGTCTTGTAATGCCTTCTCTAAGACCTGTACAGTGAGTTACACTGACCTGCTAGGTTTCTCTTCACAAGAGAACAAATGCCTTATGTACTTGGAAACCATGGTAATCGAGTTCTGGAGTAGGGTCACACTTAAGAAAACTTAGTCCTAACTCTAAGAATTTAGAAAAAACTCAAAAATTTTTAAATTAGACTACATACAAACATACAGTATACTTATTAATATTCTTTTCACTCTCCTCAATTCTCTGCCCTAAATTTTCCAAGGGCTAAAAATGCCCCAAATATGGAAAGTTATCTACCCCATTTCTTCTCCACTATCATGATATCCATTGTTCATGCCCATATTCAGCCTTTATCCATGATGTACCTACTAAATATGGCACTCCCCTCTCACACAGACCCTTAAAGGCATATGTGGGCCTCCATTTAGCTCTGTTCTCTTGAGAATCGGTCATAGTTTCAACCCCAGTCAACCCTTTCCTCTATTCTAGGAACTGAACAGAGATTAATATTTTTCAATAATTGGATGTATTAGTAATACACTCAATAGTGTCAGTCTTTGGCCACACTGATGAACATAACCCTTTATACCCATTACTAGGGCTCCAAATTTTTTCCAAATGATTGACTCAATAATTGGTGGTCACCAACGTTGTGTGCCTATATCCACTTTACCACAACTGCTCTTTTTAATGCTAACACAGAGGCCATGGGAAAAGGAATTTATTTGAAACCTGCTTCATTTAAAACATCTTTTTAAAAATCTTTAAAACGTCCCTTTTCAAGTTGTATGGAAAAAGGGAGTCATTTAATCTGTGGCATGAGGAATCTGTCCTGCTGAGAAGATGAAAACAATCTCTGCTTTTCTCAGTATCATCCATGCATGCTGCTGACTGGCCATCTCCCTGAAAGTAATTGATTTGCATGATGAAGTACTTACTTGGCTTTGGTGGGGTTTTTTGAAACTCAAAGGACTTCTTATGTTGAAAAGCTATTTTGTTTGCTTTTGAGTGGAATGCATTTATTTGAGGGATGTAAACTTCTGGGATTTGTGGTAAGTTTGAAATCTTAATTCTGCTGCATGCTTCTCAATGTGTTGTTTGGTTGGAAGATTATATTTAGTTTGAGTTTTAATCACCTCAATTGTAACAATTTTTTGAGCACTAATTTCAAATCTAAACTGTTGATGCATAGTCCAGATATTTGGATACCTCAGGGACTACATGTAGGGTAACTGGTACAGATTCCTTTTTAGGGATGGGAAAGTTTCATTTCTTGCTTGAAGCTATTCACTGGCAGTCATATAAGATCCATGGTAATGACGTCTGTGTGCATTTTCATTTCTGTCAAATGGTTTTAAATCATTTATTTTTAGATAATTCATTTACATTGCCAACAATGTAATACTTCAATATAATTGTACAACATTTTATGATACCCAAATAGATTGCAGATTCTTTACTATGTTACTCAGCAAGAGCAGTTTTATTAATGAGCTGGTTTAAGATTTCAGAGATCATTCTGATGAGCTCAACTTTATCATTTAATATTTATTTCAAGAGAGTGAATAATAACAAAATATCTTATTTACCTTTGGAATTCTTTACTATGATATTTGTTTCACCAGGTTCACTTTTTAAAGAACATCTGATTTTCACTAATAAAAGTGAACCTCCACATAGTCATGTGCTGAAGGAGAGGGATGTGCTGTCATGTGATGGGCACAGGATATTCTGAGCTGAATCCTGAACTAAGTTTGTTTAACCAGAGGTTACTGATTGCTTGAGAGTCTATCAAAACTTTTTCATGTGTCTTGCCACCTGGATGTACCTCTACCTTCTTAGGGCCTGCAGCCCATAAACAAGAAGTCTAGAAAAGAGAGTTCAGGAATAAGGATAAATAATTTACGTGGACCTGGACCAGACTTGGACACTAAAGGATGGCTTCTGTGTCATGGGGTAGGCAGATCCTAAACACTGAAACTCATTTGCATCTTTTACATCAATTGCCATGAAAGATCTTCTATAATTTCCTTAGATCAGCATTTCTTCTTGCTTTAGAAGAACTTAGTACTGTCTGCAGATTTGAGATCTCATTAATTAGCACATTTGGGGGTTGTTCAAGTACCATTTATTAAACAGTCTACCATTGCTCAGGGATCTGTGATAAAACCTGTTCCATACAGGCATAGGATTCTTTGGGAGCTCTCTATTCCATCCTGTTGGTTAACTGTCTCTTCCTGGGACAGTGCTATCCTATCTTAATTACTGTCACTGGATAATAACTTATGACACCTGACAGAGGAAGTCCTCTTGCCTTTTTATACTTCTTCAGCATTGTTTTGACTATTCTTTGGCCTTTGCTCTTCCATATAAATTATAGAATCAACTTGTCAAATTCCTATAAAAATCCCTATTTATATTTGAATTACAATTGCACTTATATATTAGTTTAAACCTTTGACATTGACATTAAACTGTTTTTGACCTACAAAGAGGACAATTCCATATGGTTCTACCTAACAGATTGAAGGTGAAAGAAGTACCATCCTTCTGATATTGACTCTACATTCATGAACATGATATATTCTATGCTCTGAAAGTTTGTGCCCCTTCCCCCAATTTCATACGTTTAAATCCTAACCCCCGAAGGTGATGGTATTAGGAAGTGGGGCGTTTGGTTTGACAAGGTTGGAACCCTCAGAAATGGGATTAGTGCCTTATAAAAAGGCCCCACAGAGATCCTTAGCCACTTTCACCATGTGAGGACACAGTGAGAAGGCGACCAGGTAGAGTATCCTCACCAGAACACAACCATTCTGACACCGTGATCTTGGACTCCCAGCTTCCAGAACTGTGAGAAATAAATTTTTGTTGTTTATAAGTTAGTCTGTGGATAAGCTACACAGTCTACTCTCTTATAGCTGCCCAAACAGACTAAGAGAATGTATCTCTCCATTTACTTAGTTCTTCTTCAGTATCTTTTTAAGAAACCCTTATAATTTTTTCTTGCAGGTCTTGAACATATAAGATTTACTCCTAGGTATCTCACTTTTGTTTCTTTTTCTTCTTTCTTTTTGCTATTGTAAATGATATCTTTTTCTTCTTACCCTTCCAGTTTATGCATATGTATAAAAATGTAAGTTGATATTTGAATGCTGACCTTCTAATCACTTCCTAACCACTTAATGTTTATAATAATTAATCTTCAAATTATTTGTGGCTTTCTCTGTAGATAATCCTATCATCTATGAAAAAGTGTGTCATCTACCTTTGATGTTAAAATCAATACATGATTTTGGGGGGAGAAGGGGAAATTACTCTTCCTGGTAAAATGATATCACATTTTATCTCAAATTGGGAGCCCTGAGGTTTGAGGGTTGTTTTTGATTAGAATTTACAATCAACCTCTTTAACAGAACTGCCCAATTTTACAAATCAAAGACTTTATGATTCATTTTTAACTCAATCTGATCATCTTTGCTTATTATCAGGCAGGTTTAATTGTTTACACTTATATCTCTTTGGACTTAATTTTGACCATCTATTTTGTTTTAACTATTTAACTTTTGTCTTTCTCCATTTATTACTTCTATTGGTTTCATCCAATTTTCTTCATTCCATTTTTTCCACTCTATGTTTTAGACTTACATATTTTATTTCTGTTAAATCAGCATTTCTACTGGATTCATCCAATTTTCTTTCATGTACCTTTTTTCCTATTGGTTTTGAATTACATAATCTACTTTTGTTTCACATACCTTCTTCCATTCAACACAAGGTTCTTGGAATGCTTTATTTTAATCACTGCCTCCCAAATTTCATATTATTGACATTTAGTATTTTAGTTCCATTTTTTAAAATCTCTCACTGGTTAGACATTATTATATTCTTAACAATGTTTATTTGGATTATAAATTTCTTCTTTTTTAACATCTTTATTGGGGTATAATTGCTTTACAATGGTGTGTTAGTTTCTGCTTTATAACAAAGTGAATCAGCTATACATATACATATATCCCCATATCTTCTCCCTCTTGCGTCTCCCTCCCATCCTCCCTACCACCCCTCTAGGTGGTCACAAAGCACTGAGCTGGTCTCCCTGTGCTATGCAGCTGCTTCCCACTAGCTATCTATTTTACCTTTGGTAGTGTATATATGTCCATGCCACTCTCTCACTTCATCCCAGCTTACCCTTCGCCCTCCCCATGTCCTCAAGTCCAGTCTCTACATCTGCGTCTTTATTCCTGTCCTGCCCCTAGGTTCTTCAGAACCTTTTTTTTTTTTTAATTCCATATATATATGTTAGCATATGGTATTTGTTTTTCTCCTTCTGACTTACTTCACTCTGTATGACAGACTCTACACTACAAATAACCTCACCTCACTACAAATAACTCAGTTTCGTTTCTTTTTGGATTATAAATTTCTTTATGTGGGATGGTCCTTTGCATTCTACTTCTTTATTGATTTCATTCTGAATGAAGACACATCAGTAGTTTTTCAGAAGGTCCATAAAAAACCTTCTCATAAACAAAACTAAATGTGTTTATTTTGGTCTCAGTTTTGAATGATAGCTTAGGTGGTCTATAATTCTAGATTGATGGTTGCTTTTCCTCAGAACTTTAAACATATTATTGTATTCTCATCTAATGACCACTGTTAATATTGTTAATGAGAAATCTATTGTTAGACTAATTGTATTCCTTTCTAAAAGAAATCTCTCTTTCTCTCTGGATTTTGTTTTCAGTTTTTTTGGATTTTTTGGTGTTGGTTTTTTTTTTTTTATTTAAATGCATCCTAGTGTGGATTTGTATTTTTGTTTGTTTATATTTGGAGTTTTTTGTTTTTGCTGAGTACCCATTACAGTTTTTGAATTTGAGGGTTCATGCCTTTCTTCAATTGTAAAAACTCCCCAGCCACTGTCTCTTAGAATACTTTTTCTCCCCTATATCCTTTATTTTTTTCATTTTGAAATACCCCATTCTGGGAATTCTAGTGGTTAGGAATGCATGCTTTCACTGCCGAGCCCTGTGGCATGGCCAAAAAAGAAAAGAAGAAAAAGAAATACCTCATTCTACCTCTTTATTCTATATTCTTTGTATCTTATCATATCTCATAATTTTAAAAATCATTTTATTTCTTTGTAGTGCATTCTGGACAGTTTACTCAGCTCCATTTTTCAGTTCTCTAATTCCCATTTTGACATTAATTTGCTACTGACCCTATCCATTGAACTTATTTTTTTATGATTACATTTGCTATATCCAGAGGTTCAATTTGGTTCTTCTTCAAGACAGCTTGAACTTTTCAAGCAGCCCTGATGTTTTATTATTTTTATGTTTTTGTTTACCTCTTTAATCTTTCTAAATATATTTACTTTCCAGTCTTCTTCAGATTTGTTTTGGTCTTTAATTTGAGGATGGCTAATTCCCTTGAGAATAGTGTCTGCTAACTCTCTTTCATAGTGTATCTTTTCTCAAGTTCTTCAAAACAATCTTACTATGAGCTTATCGTTAGTGGAGCTTGTTCATCTTGTGGTAGTTGCATTTTTCATATCTTTTCACAACCATATTGTAAGCTCCTTAAATACAAATATTTTATCTCATAGAGCCTTCTCATTTCTATGCATCTAATAGGTAGTCAATAAATATTTATATGGATTAATGCTCTGAATTTTACCTCTCAAATCAGATTTTGAATTTATTAAGGAAAGATTATTTATTTTTTTGTTCCTTTTATTCTTTCTCACATCTTTCCCACTTCTCAACCTTTTCACTGGGTACTATCAGCTAGTTATTGTCAATATTTACAAAATGTATAGATCAATAAATCAATGAGTTTGTTAAATTATCAAATGCAGAACAAGAATAAGTCTTGGGGATACAAATCTTTCCTCAGAAGCCAACTAAAAAGTGCTAAAGGGGATTTGATAAAATTGACTGCAACAAAGTGTGACTGCCACCTGTTTTCAATTACACATTATCTTTTACAGCTTCAACCTCTTTATAATAGAAACTGTATGTAAACATAACTGTGGGTTTTGAGGTTCTTTTTTTTTTTTTTTTTGAACATTAGTGCATAGTTGCTGTGTCAGAATTTGAAAATACTGTTAACAAATAAGTGGACCAGTGTTGGGGGGAAACCCTTTCTCCCAAGGAAAATAATAAAGAAAGTGTGAAAAAACACATTTTTTTTCTAGTTTAAAACCATCACCTCATTTGGTCTCCATATTTCTGAATATAAAGGAGTTATAAGCTCTTAAGAATCAAAGTCTTATCCACTCAATAACCTGTATTATGTCTTGGAGCCACAAAGATGAATAATCATAATTCATCTCCAAGATTCACTGTCTCTTGGGAAAGGCAGACACACCCACAAATAGCTTGTACTGACAGCTCTCTGAGAGGGATATGCACAAGGTGCTAGGAGAATACAGTGGAGTTAAAACAAAGAAAAGACTCAATGTAGGTAGAATAAGCATCAGGCTGGGAAGGTCTGAAAAATGAACAACATTTGACCTCTAGTTCAGTTTTGACAGGTAGTTTCAGGTTTATGAATACAATTAAGTCCCCTACATATGAACCTTCAAATTGTGAACTTTCAAAGATGAGAATGTACATCTGGTTCCAGCAAGGAGCCAGAACCTGTGCCATCAATGTCAGGCATGAGTGAGATTGCAGCTTGCCCTCCATCTCCTATTGCTCATGATCCTTCAGCTCTACCACCTCCCACATCCTCTCCCACCTCCAGTCAGTAACTCTTCTTGGCTGTTCACTCAATGCCAGCCCCTGAATGCCAGCTGTTGTACTCTACTACTGTATTTTTCAAGATACTATACTGTATGATTAAAAATGCTTTATTTTTTGTGTTTGTTTTTTATGTATCAGTTGTGTGAAAACTATTATAAACCTATCATAGTACTGTACTATATAGCTGATTGTGTTAGTTGGGTACCTAGGCTAACTTTGTTGGACTCATGAACAAACTGGACTTACGAATGCACTCTTGCAACAGAACTCATTTGTATGTAGCGGGACTTATTGTAAGTTGTTTTCGGATAAGATAGAGGGAAATTTCTATGTCACTTATTCTGTATATTGTATGGCCTTCCTAGTTGACTTATGAAAGCTGTATAAAGTGTCTACACCCATTGCTAAAGCTGAATTATGTGTATATTGAAGCAGGGATTCACTGAGATACAGCCAATCTCATCCAGTTGAAGTGAAAAGAAGACCTCAGGCTTCCAAAACATCTAGTAGTTGATCCCTCCTTTCCAGCAGAGTTGCTCTAAAGTTTCCTTCTGCCAAGATAAAAGGAAAAAGTGTTTGATGTTTGAAGATGGCAGAATAGAAGGACCTTGAGCTCACCTCCTCTCATGAACACACCAACATCACAACTAACTGCTGAACTACAATTGATAAAAAAGACTGGAACCTACCAAAAAAAGATATTCTACATCCAAAGACATAAAGAAGAAGCCACAACGAGATGGCAGGAGGGGCACACTTGCAATATAATCAAATCCCATACCACCCAGGTGGGTGACTCACAAACTAGAGGATAATTATGTCACATAAGTTCTCCCACAGGAGCAAGAGCTATGAGCCCATCAGGCTACCCCACCTTGGGGTGCAGCATCGGGAGGAGGAGCCCCCAGATAATTTGGCTTTGAAGGCCAGTGGGGCTTGACTGCAGGAACTCCACAGGATTGGGAAAAACACACTCTAGCCTTGGAGGGCACACCAAGAACAGGGCAAAAGCAGTGACTTCATAGGAGCCTGGGCTTGACCTATCTGCAGTCTTGGAGGGTCTCCTGGGGAGGTGGGGTTGGCAATGGCTCTCTCTGGGGTCATAAAATCTGATGGCAGGCATATCAGGGACTATTCATCTACATGAATTCTTGCTGGAGGCAGACAGCAAGACCCTTGCTTGGGGCATTAGCACCAAGACCTGGCCCCACCCAACAGCCTGTAGGCTCCAGTGCTGGGATGCCTCAGGCCAAACAACAAACAGGGCCGGAACACAGCCACACCCATCAGCAGACAGGCTGGCTAAAGACTTCCTGAACCCACAGCCACCTCTGGACATGTCCCTTGACACAGCCCTGTCCACCAGAGGGCCAAGACCCAACTCTACCCACCAGTGGGTAGGTACCAGTCTCTCCCACCAGGAAACCTGCACAAGCCTCCAGATCAGCCTCACCCACCAGGA
This sequence comes from Balaenoptera ricei, assembly GCF_028023285.1. Taxonomy (NCBI): domain Eukaryota; kingdom Metazoa; phylum Chordata; class Mammalia; order Artiodactyla; family Balaenopteridae; genus Balaenoptera; species Balaenoptera ricei. Next base: position 110,922,461 of record NC_082643.1, read on the forward strand.
GGCAGACAACAGAAGCAAGAAAACTATGATATAGCAGCGTGCAAAACAGAGTTCGCAAACACAGGTCAGAACCTACCCTGTGGCCAGCTGGCCCCTGGCCCTTGGGTGACAAGAGGGGGGTGTACTGCTGAGATACATAGGACATACCTACAGAGGGCCACTCCTCCAAGGTCAAGAAATGTAACCAACCTACTGCACACATTTAAAACAAAAATAGAAATTTAAACAAAATGAAACAGCAAAGGAATATGTTCCAGATAAAGGAGCAAGATAAAACCACAGAAGAACAACCAAGTGAAGTGGAGATAGGCAATCTGCCCAAGAAAGGGTTCAGAGTAATGATTGTAAAGATGATCAAAGAACTCAAGAAAAGAATGGAGGTACAGAGTAAGAAGTTATAAGAAGTTTTTAACAAAGAGTTAGAAAATATAAAAAACAACAAACAGAATTGAAGAATACAATACCTGAAAAGAAAAATATAATAGAAGGAATCAATAGCCGAATACATAAGGCAGAAGAACAGACCAGCAAGCTGGAAGACAGAGTTGTGGAAATCACTGCCATGGCATAAAGAAAAAAAAAAAAATGAAAAGAAATGAGGACAGTTTAAGAGACCTTGGGGACAAGTCAAATACACCAACATTTGCATTACAGGGGTCCAAAAAGGAGTAGAGAAAGAGAAAGGTCCTGGGAAAATATTTGAAGAGATAATAGCTGAAACTTTCCCTAACATAGGAAACAAGTCTAGGAGTGCACAGCCCCATACAGGATTAACACAAGGAGGAACATGCTGAGACAAATAGTAATCAAATCGACAAAAATTAAAGACAAAGAGAAAATATTAAAAGCAACAAGGGAAAAGCAACAAACAACATACAATGGAATCCACATGAGACTATCAGCTGAATTTTCAACAGAAACTCTGCAGGCCAGAGAGGAGTGCCACAATGTATTTAAAGTGATGAAAGGGAAAAACCTACAACCAAGAATACTCTACCCACCAAGGTTCTCGTTCAGATTTGATGGAGAAATCAAAATGTTTACAGACAAGCAAAAGCAAAAAGAATTCAGCACCACCAAACCAGCATTACAACAAATGCTAAAGGAACTTCTCTCGGCAGAAAAGGCCACAAGTAGAAACAAGAAAATTATAAAATGGGAAAGCTCACCAGTAAAGGCAACACACAGTAAAGGAAGAAAACCATCCACACACAAATATTATATCAAAACCAGCAACTGTGAGAGGAGGAGAATACAAATGCAGGATATTTAAAATGCATTTGAAATTAAGAGATCAGCAACCTAAAACAATTATGTATGTATATATAGACTGCTATACCAAAACCGCATGGTAACAGCAAACCAAAAATCTACAATAGATATACATACAAAAAAGAAAAAGGAATCCAAACACAACACTAAAGATAGTCATCAAATCACAAGAGAACAAAAGAGGAAGAAAAAAGACCTGCAAAAACAAATCCAAAACAATCAACAAAATGGTAAGAAGAACATACATATCGATAATTACCTTAAATGTAACTGGATTAAATGCTCCAACCAAAGGACATGGACTGGCTGAATGGATACAAAAACAAGACTTGAATATATGCTATCTACAAGAGACACACTTCAGATCTAGGGACACATATAAACTGAAAGTGGGGGGATGGAAAAAGTATTCCATGCAAATGGAAATCAAAAGAAAGCTAGAGTATCAATACTTATACCAGACAAAATGGGCTTTAAAATAAAGACTTTTACAAGAGATCAAAAAAAGGACACTACATAATGATCAAGGGATCAATCAAAGAAGAAGATATAACAATGGTAAATATATATGCACCCAACATAGGAGCACCTCAATATATAAGGCAAATAGTTCTGTTAACAGACAAAAAAGGAGAAATCAACAGTAACACGATAATAGTGGAGACTTTAACACCCCACTTAAATCAATGGACAGATCAACCAGACAGAAAATCAATAAGGAAACACAGGCCTTAAATGACACATTAGACCAGATGGACTTAATTGATATTTATAGAGCACTCCATCCGAAAGTAGCAGAATACACATTCTTCTCAAGTGCACATGGAACGTTCTCCAGGCAGATCACATGCTGGACCACAAAGCAAGCCTCAGTAAATTTGAAAAAACTGAAATCATATCAAGCATCTTTTCCACTACAACGCTATGAAATTAGAAATCAACTATAAGAAAAAAAACTGCAAAGAGTCAAACACGTGGAGGCTAAACAATATGCTACTAAACAACCAGTAGGTCACTGAGAAATCAACACGGAAATTAAAAAATACCTAGAGCAAATGAAAAAAACATGACGATCCAAAACCTATGGGACACAGCAAAAGCAGTTCTAAGAGGGAAGTTTATAGCAATACAAGCTTACCTCAGGAAATACGAAAAATCTCAAATAAACAACCTAACCTTACACCTAAAGCAACTAGAGAAAGAAGAATAAACAAAACCCAAAGTTAGTAGAAGAAAAGAAATCATGAAGATCAGAGCAGAAATAAATGAAATAGAGACAAAGAAAACAATAGAAAAGACCAATGAAGCTAAAAGTAGGTTCTTTGAAAAGATAAACAAAATTGATAAACCTTCAGCCAAACTCATCAAGAAAAAAAAGGGAGAGGGCCAAAATCAATAAAATTAGAAATGAAAAAGGAGAAGTTACAACTGACACCACAGAAATAGAAAGGATCATTAAAGACTACTACAAGCAACCATATGCAAATAAAATGGACAACCCAGAAGAAATGGACACATTCTTAAAAAGGTACAATCTCCCAAGAGTGAACCAGGGAGAAAAATAAAATATGAACAGACCAATTACAAGTACTGAAATTGAATCTGTGATTTGAAAACTCCCAACAAACAGAAGTCCAGGACCAGCTGGCTTCACCGGTGAGTTCAACCAAACATTTAGAGAAAAGTTAACACCTATCCTTCCGAAACTATTCCAAAAAATTACAGAGAAAGAAACGCTTCTAAATTCATTTCATGAGGCCACCATCACCCTACTACCAAAACCAAAGATATCACACACAAAAAAGAAAATTACAGGCCAATATCACTGATGAACACAAACACAAAAATCCTCAGCAAAATATTATAGTAGGAAACCAAATCCAACAATACATTAAAAGGATCATACACCACAATCAATTGGGATTTATCCCAGGGATGCAAGGATTCTTCCATATCTGCAAATCAACCAGTGTGATACACCACATTAAAAAACTGAAGAAGAAAAACCGTATGATTGTCTCGATAAATGCAGAAAAAGCTTTTGACAAAATTCAACATCCATTTATGATTAGGAAAAAAACTCTCCAGAAAGTGAGCATAGAGGGAACCTACCTCAACATAATAAAGGCCATATATGATAAACCCACAGCTAACATCATACCCAACGGTGAAAAGCTGAAAGCATTTCCTCTAAGATCAGGAACAAGACAAGAATGCCCACTCTCACCACTTTTATTCAACATAGTATTGGAAGCCCTAGCCACAGCAATCAAAGAAGAAAAATAAAAGGAATACAAATTGGAAAAGAAATAAAACTGTCACTGTTTGCAGACAATATGACACTATACATATGAAATCCTAATGATGCTACCAGAAAACTACCAAAAGCTCACCAATGAATTTAGTAAAGTTGCAGGATACAAAATCAATACCCAGAAATCTATTGCATTTCTATATACTAACACAGATCAGAAAGAGAAATTAAGCAAACAATCCCATTTACCATTGCATCTAAAAGAATAAAATACCTAGGAATAAACCTACCTAAGGAGGCAAAACCCTGTACTCCAAAAATTATAAGATGCTAATGAAGAAACTGAGGACAACACAAACAGATGGAAAGATATACTGTGCTCTTGGAATGGAAGGATAAATACTGTTAAATTGACTATACTACTCAAGGCAATCTACAGATTCAATGCAATCCCTATCAAATTACCAATGGCATTTTTCACAGAACTAAAATGAATAATCTTAAAATTTGTATGGAAACACAAAAGGTCCAGAATAGCCAAAACAATCTTGAGAAAGAAGAATGGAGCTGGAGAAACCATGCTCCCTGGCTTCAAACTATACTATAAAGCTACAGTAATCAAAACAGCATGGACTGGCACAAAAACAGATACATAGATCAATGGAATAGGATAGAAAGTGCAGAAATAAACCCATGAACCTATGGTAAATTAATCTATGACAAAAGAGGCAAGAATATACAATGGAGAAAGAACAGTCTCTTTAATAAGTGGTGGTGGGGAACTGGACAGCTACATGCAAAAGAGTGAAATTAGAACATTCTCTAACACTATACACAAAAATAAAAAACTGAAAATGAATTAAAGACCTAAATGTAAAACCAGATAGTAAAAATTCATAGAGGAAAACATAGGCAGAGCACTCTTTTTTTTTTTTTTTTTTTTTTTTTTTTTTTTAAGATTTTTAGAAATTTCATGTAATGTCTGAAACATTTATATTAACATATTTCCATACATATTTCCATACAAGTACAAATATAAGATTTTTAGAAATTTCATGTAATGTCTGAAACATTTATATTAACATATTTCCATACATATTTCCATACAAATACAAATATGATTTTTAGAAATTTCATGTAATGTCTGAAACATTTATATTAACATATTTCCATACATATTTCCATACAAATACAAATATAAGATTTTTAGAAATTTCATGTAATGTCTGAAACATTTATATTAACATGTTTCCATACAAATAACCCAATGAAAGTTTAGTATTAGTTGTTTTGTTTGTTTTTTTATACTGCAGGTTCTTATTAGGCATCAGTTTTATACACATCAGTGTATACATGTCAATCCCAATCGCCCAATTCAGCACACCACCATCCCCACCCCACCGCAGTTTTCCCCCCTTGGTGTCCATATGTCCATTCTCTACATCTGTGTCTCAACTTCTGCCCTGCAAACTGGCTCATCTGTACCATTTTTCTAGGTTCCGCATACATGCATTAATATACGATATTTGTTTTTCTCTTTCTGACTTACTTCACTCTGTATGACAGTCTCTAGATCCATCCACGTCTCAACAAATGACTCAATTTCGTTCCTTTTTATGGCTGAGTAATATTCCATTGTATATATGTACCACATCTTCTTTATCCATTCGTCTGTTGATGGGCATTTAGGTTGCTTCCATGACCTGGCTATTGTAAATAGTGCTGCAATGAACATTCGGGTGCATGTGTCTTTTTGAATTACGGTTTTCTCTGGGTATATGCCCAGTAGTGGGATTGCTGGGTCATATGGTAATTCTATTTTTAGTTTTTTAAGGAACCTCCATATTGTTCTCCATAGTGGCTGTATCAATTTACATTCCCACCAACAGTGCAAGAGGGTTCCCTTTTCACCACACCCTCTCCAGCATTTGTTGTTTGTAGATTTTCTGATGATGCCCATTCTAACAGGAGTGAGGTGATACCTCATTGTAGTTTTGATTTGCATTTCTCTAATAATTAGTGATGTTGAGCATCTTTTCATGTGCTTCGTGGCCATCTGTATGTCTTCTTTGGAGAAATGTCTATTTAGGTCTTCTGCCCATTTTTGGATTGGGGTGTTTGTTTCTTTGATATTGAGCTGAATGAGCTGTTTATATATTTTGGAGATTAATCCTTTGTCCGTTGATTCATTTGCAAATATTTTCTCCCATTCTGAGGGTTGTCTTTTCGTCTTCTTTATGGTTTCCTTTGCTGTGCAAAAGCTTTGAAGTTTCATTAGGTCCCATTTGTTTATTTTTGTTTTTATTTCCATTACTCTAGGAGGTGGATCAAAAAAGATCTTGCTGTGATTTATGTCAAAGAGTGTTCTTCCTATGTTTTCCTCTAAGAGTTTTATAGTGTCCACTCTTATATTTAGGTCTCTAATCCATTTTGAGTTTATTTTTGTGTATGGTGTTAGGGAGTATTCTAATTTCATTCTTTTACATGTAGCTGTCCAGTTTTCCCAGCACCACTTATTGAAGAGACTGTCTTTTCTCCATTGTATATCTTTGCCTCCTTTGTCATAGATTAGTTGACCATAGGTGCGTGGGTTAATCTCTGGGCTTTCTATCTTGTTCCATTGATCTATGTTTCTGTTTTTGTGCCAGTACCATATTGTCTTGATTACTGTAGCTTTGTAGTATAGTCTGAAGTCAGGGAGTCTGATTCCTCCAGCTCCATTTTTTTGCCTCAAGACTGCTTTGCCTATTCGGGGTCTTTTGTGTCTCCATACAAATTTTAAGATGATTTGTTCTAGCTCCGTAAAAAATGCCATTGGTAATTTGATAGGGATTGCATTGAATCTGTAGATTGCTTTGGGTAGTATACTCATTTTCACAATGTTGATTCTTCCAATCCAAGAACATGGTATATCTCTCCATCTGTTGGTATCATCTTTAATTTCTTTCATCAGTGTCTTATAGTTTTCTGCATACAGGTCTTTTGTCTCCCTAGGTAGGTTTATTCCTAGGTATTTTATTCTTTTTGTTGCAATGGTAAATGGGAGTGTTTCCATAATTTCTCTTTCAGATTTTTCATCATTAGTGTATAGGAATGCAAGAGATTTCTGTGCATTAATTTTGTATCCTGCAACTTTACCATATTCATTAATTAGCTCTAGCAGTTTTCTGGTGGCAGTTTTAGGATTCTCTATGTATAGTATCATGTCATCCGCAAACAGTGACAGTTTTACTTCTTCTTTTCCAATTTGTATTCCTTTTATTTCTTTTTCTTCTCTGATTGCCGTGGCTAGGACTTCCAAAACTATGTTGAATAATAGTGGTGAGAGTGGACATCCTTGTCTCGTTCCTGATCTTAGAGGAAATGCTTTCAGTTTTTCACCATTGAGAATGATGTTTGCTGTGGGTTTGTCATATATGGCCTTTATTATGTTGAGGTAGGTTCCCTCTATGCCCACTTTCTGGAGAGTTTTTATCAGAAATGGGTGTTGAATTTTGTCAAAAGCTTTTTCTGCATCTATTGAGATGATCATATGGTTTTTATTCTTCAATTTGTTAATATGGTGTATCACATTGATTGATTTGCGTATATTGAAGAATCCTTGCATCCCTGGGATAAATCCCACTTGATCGTGGTGTATGATCCTTTTAATGTGTTGTTGGATTCTGTTTGCTAGTATTTTGTTGAGGATTTTTGCATCTATATTCATCAGTGATATTGGTCTGTAATTTTCTTTTTTTGTAGTGTCTTTGTCTGGTTTTGGTATCAGGGTGATGGTGGCCTCATAGAATGAGTTTGGGAGTGTTCCTTCCTCTGCAATTTTTTGGAAGAGTTTGAGAAGGATGGGTGTTAGCTCTTCTCTAAATGTTTGATAGAATTCACCTGTGAAGCCATCTGGTCCTGGACTTTTGTTTGTTGGAAGATTTTTAATCACAGTTTCAATTTCATTACTTGTGATTGGTCTGTTCATATTTTCTATTTCTTCCTGGTTCAGTCTTGGAAGGTTATACCTTTCTAAGAATTTGTCCATTTCTTCCAGGTTGTCCATTTTATTGGCATAAAGTTGCTTGTAGTAGTCTCTTAGGATGCTTTGTATTTCTGCAGTGTCTGTTGTAACTTCTCCTTTTTCATTTCTGATTTTATTGATTTGAGTCCTCTCCCTCTTTTTCTTGATGAGTCTGGCTAATGGTTTATCAATTTTGTTTATCTTCTCAAAGAACCAACTTTTAGTTTTATTGATCTTTGCTATTGTTTTCTTTGTTTCTATTTCATTTATTTCTGCTCTGATCTTTATGATTTCTTTCCTTCTGCTAACTTTGGGTTTTGTTTGTTCTTCTTTCTCTAGTTTCTTTAAGTGTAAGGTTAGATTGTTTACTTGAGCTTTTTCTTGTTTCTTTAGGTAGGCTTGTATAGCTATAAACTTCCCTCTTAGAACTGCTTTTGCTGCATCCCATAAGTTTTGGGTCGTCGTGTTTTCATTGTCATTTGTCTCTAGGTATTTTTTGATTTCCTCTTTGATTTCTTCAGTGATCTCTTGGTTATTTAGTAACGTATTGTTTAGCCTCCATGTGTTTGTCCTTTTTACGTTTTTTTCCCTGTAATTCATTTCTAATCTCATAGCGTTGTGGTCAGAAAAGATGCTTGATATGATTTCAATTTTCTTAAATTTACTGAGGCTTGATTTGTGACCCAAGATGTGATCTATCTTGGAGAATGTTCCGTGCGCACTTGAGAAGAACGTGTAATCTGCTGTTTTTGGATGGAATGTCCGATATATATCAATTAAATCTATCTGGTCTATTGTGTCATTTAAAGCTTCTGTTTCCTTATTTATTTTCATTTTGGATGATCTGTCCATTGGTGTAAGTGAGGTGTTAAAGTCCCCCACTATTATTGTGTTACTGTCGATTTCCTCTTTTATAGCTGTTAGCAGTTGCCTTATGTATTGAGGTGCTCCTATGTTGGGTGCATATATATTTATAATTGTTATATCTTCTTCTTGGATTGATCCCTGGATCATTATGTAGTGTCCTTCCTTGTCTCTTGTAACATTCTTTAATTTAAAGTCTATTTTATCTGATATGAGTATAGCTACTCCAGCTTTCTTTTGATTTCCATTTGCATGGAATATCTTTTTCCATCCCCTCACTTTCAGTCTGTATGTGTCCCTAGGTCTAAAGTGGGTCTCTTGTAGACAGCATATATATGGGTCTTGTTTTTGTATCCATTCAGCCAGTCTATGTCTTTTGGTTGGGGCATTTAATCCATTCACGTTTAAGGTAATTATCGATATGTATGTTCCTATGACCATTTTCTTAATTGTTTTGTGTTTGTTTTTGTAGGTCCTTTTCTTCTCTTGTGTTTCCCACTTAGAGAAGTTCCTTTAGCATTTGTTGTAGAGCTGGTTTGGTGGTGCTGAATTCTCTTAGCTTTTGCTTGTCTGTAAAGCTTTTGATTTCTCCATCAAATCTAAATGAGATCCTTGCCGGGTAGAGTAATCTTGGTTGTAGGTTCTTCCCTTTCATCACTTTAAGTATATCATGCCACTCCCTTCTGGCTTGCAGAGTTTCTGCTGAGAAATCAGCTGTTAACCTTATGGGAGTTCCCTTGTATGTTATTTGTCGTTTTTCCCTTGCTGCTTTCAATAACTTTTCTTTGTCTTTAATTTTTGCCACTTTGATTACTATGTGTCTCGGCGTGTTTCTCCTTGGGTTTATCCTGTATGGGACTCTCTGCGCTTCCTGGACTTGGGTGGCTATTTCCTTTCCCATGTTAGGGAAGTTTTCGACTATAATCTCTTCAAATATTTTCTCTGGTCCTTTCTCTCTCTCTTCTCCTTCTGGGACCCCTATAATGCGAATGTTGTTGCGTTTAATGTTATCCCAGAGGTCTCTTAGGCTGTCTTCATTTCTTTTCATTCTTTTTTCTTTAGTCTGTTCCGCAGCAGTGAATTCCATCATTCTGTCTTCCAGGTCACTTATCCGTTCTTCTGCCTCAGTTATTCTGCTATTGATTCCTTCTAGTGTAGTTTTCATTTCAGTTATTGTATTGGTCATCTCTGTTTGTTTGTTCTTTAATTCTTCTAGGTCTTTGTTAATCATTTCTTGCATCTTCTCAATCTTTGCCTCCATTCTTATTCCGAGGTCCTGGATCATCTTCACTATCATTATTCTGAATTCTTTTTCTGGAAGGTTGCCTATCTCCACTTCATTTAGTTGTTTTTCTGGGGATTTTTCTTGTTCCTTCATCTGGTACATAGCCCTCTGCCTTTTCATCTTCTCTATCTTTCTGTAACTGTCGGCAGAGCACTCTTTGACATAAATCACAGCAATATCTTTTTGGATCCCTCTCCTAGAGTAATGGAAATAAAAAAGAAAAATAATCAAATGGGACCTAATTAAATTTAAAAGTGTTGCACAGCAAAGGAAACCATAAACAAAACTACAAGACAACATACAGAATGAGAGAAAATATTTACAAACAATGGGACTGACAAGGGATTAATTTCCAAAATATACAAACAGCTCATACAGCTCAGTATCAAAAAAACAAACAACCCAATCAAAAAATAGGCAGAAGATCTAAACAGACGTTTCTCCAAAGATGACATACAAATGGCCAACAGACACATGAAAAGATGCTCAACATTGCTAATTATTAGAGAAATGCAAATCAAAACTACAATGAGGTATCACCTCACTCCAGGCAGAACGGCCATCATCAAAATGTCTACTAATAAATACTGAAGAGGAGAAGTGGAGAAAAGGGAACACTCCTACACTGTTGGTGGGAATGTAAATTGGTACAGACACTGTGGAGAATAGTCTGGAGGTTCCTTAACATACTAAAAGTAGAGTTACCATATGTTCCTGCAATCCCACTCCTGGGCATATGTCCACAGAAAACTATAATTCTAAAATATACATGCACCCCAGTGTCCTTTGCAGCACTATTTACAATAGCCAAGACATGGAAGCAACCTAAATGTCCATCGACAGATGAACGCATAAAAAAGTTTACATATACCCACACACACACACACATAATGGAATATACTCAGCCATAAAAAAGAATGAAATAATGCCATTAGCAGCAACATGGATGGACCTAGAGATTATCATACCAAGTGAAGCCAGACAGAGAAAGACAAATATCCTATGATATAGCTTATATGTGGAATCTAAAAAAAAAATGATACAAATGAACTTATATACAAAACAGAAATAGACCCACAGACATAGAAAACAAGTTTATGGTTACCAAAGGGGAAGCAGGGGAGGGATTCTGAAAAAGAATAGATGCATATACCTGTGTGTATAACTGAATCATTGTGCTGTACATCTGAAACTAACACAACATTGTAAATCAACTATACTTCAATTAAAATAAATAAAAATAATTTTTTTAAAAAAGTGTTTGATGTTTGAATGAGGGGCCTTCTGCCTAAGGTAAGACAAACAGCTCATGATGGCACCATAATCCTGATATTGACACTGGAAGAATTCTTCCATCACCGATCCTCTGGCCATAGGATCCTATTTCTTTGTTTTGGTTTTCTGGGTGTTTCACTGTTTTGGTTTTTAATATATAAGAACTACTTGTGTGGAAGAGGTGAAATAGGGAAAAATAAGGAGATTAAAAAGTCACTCCAATCAGAAAAGCCATAAATGCAAAAGGTCTGATATTGTGAGAGACAAGGCTAGAGCTCAAAGTAATAAGAGTGCTCTAAGCAGCCAGTAAGGGGGAGCCTGTAAATCAAGAAAGGTCCTGATGGCCTTGTGAGCCACACAAGGAGATTTGAATTAATCCAACAGACAGTGTAGAGCCATTGAAAGATTTTGAGCCAAAGGGTAATAGTGACAGTTTAGATGTTGGATTGAGGTAGGAGAAAGGCAGAACATGAGTGAATTCAATTAGAAATTGTCAGAGTAATACAGAGATGAAATTACACTAGACTTATGGTAGTGATAGCAGGTATCAAGAGAAGTGGATTATTTCAGAAGATGTTGGGGAAATACACTCAATGGGATTTGGAATTTCAAAAGTTTTTATTTTAGTCTTGTATCTCATTTCTTCTTTTACCAATTAATGATGTTGTTCTATGTACTTTCATACCTTCCAACTCTCTTTTGGTTTCTTAGGAATCTGTTTTTGAGAAGTACTGACTACATTTATTATGAGAGCTTTCTGGGTTTTTTTATCCATGTGACAGGCAGAGAAGTAGATAGAAATGTACATGAGAAAATAAATAAATGTGGTGGTGTCAATGCACATTTATTTAAGCAGGTTGAATTATCTATAGGCATCTGATCTCTGGAAACTATATTAGGCATTCTATCTGTTCTCCTATCTTTAGGAAAAATTGCACCCAGAAGATTCCTCCAGAGTTTCAGCGAAAGAAACCTCCATTCACATGAGACACTAGAAACCTTATAGATATATGCCAGATATCTCACCTTATTAATACCACCTTCCAGAATGATCCTGAGGGATTCTGTGTCCCTTTATTCCCTAAAGATAACTCCAGGTTCCTCAACTTAGGAATGAAGGATCCAACACAATTTATTTCTAAAACTCAGAATTAGGGATTATTCAGTTTCACCACTAAAACTTGTACCTTGCCATTAAAATATTTTCACACTGCCTTAAACCCTTATTTTATTATTTTGATTAAAAACTGAAAACTTTTTGGAGAAAAGGGAACCCTCTTGCACTGTTGGTGGGAATGTAAATTGATACAGCCACTATGGAGAACAAACAGTATGGAGGTTCCTTAAAAAACTAAGAATAGAATTACCATATGATCCAGCAATCCCACTACTGGGCATATACCCAGAGAAAACCATAATTCAAAAAGACACATGCACCCCAGTGTTCACTGCAGCACTATTTACAATAGCCAGGTCATGGAAGCAACCTAAATGCCCATCAACAGATGAATGGATAAAGAAGATGTGGTACATATATACAATGGAATATTTATTATTCAGTCATAAAAAGGAAAGAAATTGGGTCATTTGTTGAGACGTGGATGGATCTAGAGACTGTCATACAGAGTGAAGTAAGTCAGAAAGAGAAAAACAAATATCGTATATTAACGCCTGTATGTGGAACCTAGAAAAATGGTACAGATGAACCGGTTTGCAGGGCAGAAGTTCAGACACAGATGTAGAGAACAAACGTATGGACACCAAGGGGGGAAAGCCACGGGGGGTGGGGATGGCGGTGTGATGAATTGGGCGATTGGGATTGACATGTATACACTGATGTGCGTAAAATTGATGACTAATAAGAACCTGCTGTATGGCACAGGGAACTCCACTTCCCTGTACAGTAGAAACTAACACAATGTTGTAAAAGAAACTATACCCCAATTAAAAAAAAAAAAAAGAAAGGCTTGATTAAAAAAAAATTGAAAACTTTTGATGAACCATTTTTCACAAGGTTATTTTTCTCTTTTTCTCTTCTCTTGCTTTCCCCTTAACTTAGTATAACTCAGAAGAGCACTCTGATTTCTTTTAACTCCCCGTTACAACACTTCCTCCTCTCTCTGGGCTCCGTTAGGATCCCAGGGAAATGGGAGTGTCTATCTGACTTTTTTTATTTTACACTAGTACCAATATTTCCTCCATATAAAACAAGTGGCCAAAAGTTGTAACCTGATTAAAACACTGAAATGATGTCATCAAACTTGGTAAACTGAAATAATCTGTTGAATATTTTAGGAATTAAAAAAAAGAGAAAAAAAATCCTTTCTCCAAATATGATGATTAAATATTGAAATGATGTCATCAAACTTGGTAAACTGAAATAATCTGTTGAATATTTTAGGAATAAAAAAAGAGAAAAAACAATCCTTTCTCCAAAGATGATGATCCATACTTTCCAAAGAAAGCTTCTGAGACATTTGTCACATCACCAACCCCCACTTTGGTCATGCAGTAAACCTCACGAAAGCTCTGCTCATGTGGTTTTGTAGTTAAGTTATTGGAAACGAAAGTTCCAAAGCCAACTGGCCACAAAGAGAAGAAAATAAGACTAGCCACTAATGCCTGAAGTGCCAACTTCTACCATATGTAGTCCCACAAAAACCAAGAGCAAAAAATAAAGTAAAACACAACAGAGTTAGAATCACAGAATCAGGGAGATGGGATTTGCTAAAGAGGTTCACCCAAACCTATGAAAATGAAAAGTGCTCTATTTTACACAGCTGTCTCGCAGACTCTTTAAAGGAATGTATTATTATGATTTGCATTGATTTGATTAGTGTATTTACATACTGCATCTTCCCTTCTGCACCACTCCCAGTCAGCAAGGCGTCCAGTACATTAACGGGAACACAGTTCTGGAGTTAGAATAAACAATCCCAAAAGTCTTCTGTCTTCTCCTACGCGATTAAAACAACTTGCAAAATAGATTACAGCATCAAAATGGGTTGGATTTGTTTACAAAGTTATAGATTTTGTTTTTTGTCCCCCAAATTTTGAGTTTGTATAATAGATTAGTCCTTAAGTAAACACACACACACACACACACGTATAGAAGGGAAATTGTAAAGCAATTAGCACACTATTTAGAAACAGTGCAAAATTATAGAGCATAATTGCCTCACAACCATCAATTAAATCTAATTTGGGTTCCAAAGGATGTATATTAAAAAGAAGTGAGAAATAATAGGGCAGACATGTAAATTAGAACATGCTCGTGTGCACAAGATCTAATGAAAATCAGCCCAAGTCTAAAGAAATCCAGCAGAAGACCTACAAGGAATCAATTAAGTGTGGCCTTTCAACTATCGTTTTGGTAGACTATCAAGTAGCTTGTTTTTCTTAGGAAACCCTAAATGTCTAGACATGGCTGGCTTGGGTGTGAGGTGAGCTGGAACCTACAGTGTGTGCTGGCAGGGAAAAGTAAGAAGTCTTCCACAACTAGAAAGGATGGGGAACCAACAGAGCTGCAGAAGTATTGTTGTATGGTAGAAATTAACAACAGCTATAACTTATTTACTTAGTACCTATTTCACAAATTAGAAAAATGAATCTTAAAGAGATCAAAAAATTTGCCCCAAAATCACAAGCTAGTAAATGGCAGTCTGGAATACAAACCAGGTCTGTATGACTCCAAAGTCCATGGTCTTTCTACTCTACAATACTGTTACTCATGCTGAAGAGTCTGTCCACGTATTTTACAAACTCCTCTGTTCCCCTGCTAAGTGTTGGGGGCTGGGAATAGGATCCATCCTTAAAAACAAAGAATCATCAGGAGCTAGGTAGGAAACTGGTACTCCAACCATCAACTAGGGTTTAGTAGGAGGATTGCCCAGTCCAAGAGAGTGAAAGGGAACAGACCAGAGAGTGTGAGACTAAGGCAGAAGCCCGGTTCTATGGGACAGCTGCAACTTGACAATGACATGGGTGCCTGGGACCCAACTGAAGTACCTAGGTTCCAGGCTGATTGTCTGCAGACACTGGCAGTAATGGGAAGAGAGGTGAGGCATATAGTGGCTGAGCACTTATGACTGAGGATTATGGTCATGTGAGGAATCCTCATGTACTTCTATCTTAGTGCAGGAACTGGGAAGTAAGTGGGTCAGTCTATAAACTAAAGACATTTCAAGGCAGGAAAGAGTAAATGTACATGGTCAACATACAGTTTTTGTAAACTAGTTTATTTTTTGCTGTATAACATATCACCTCAAGACTTAGTGGCCTAAAACACAAAGATGTGTTATTTACCATGACTCTGTGAGCTAAGTTCACGGAATAATGGAGCAGTTATTCTGCACAACATGGTGTAGCTGACTTACTTGACTATATCCAGTAGGGAGCTCAGTCAAGTCTGGGGCAGCAAGAGGGCATCTCCTCCTCCAAGGCCTCACTCATCACTTAGTAGTGAAACCTGGTCTTAAGACTATCTGGAGTTAATGGAGCTATATAATTAGCTGCACTTCCTGTCAATCAAGCTAACTTCTCCAATTTTCCCTCCCACCTGGTAATTTCATCAACACATCTGCTGTACGATATACCTGTCTTCACTCCTGCCATTTATTATAATTAAGGGAAGGGACTTGAGAAGGGAATGGAGGAACTCTCCAGTCTTGTCACAGCTCCCAAGTAATGCCTCCCAAACAGAAAATGTCTTCCATAGGCTTAACAGCAGGGATCATGATGACTTTCAGGAGCAACTTTGCACCTTGTACTTCTCCATCTAAGCAAAAGATTAGAACACTGATGTGCACATTCTTTCAACATCAGGGGATGGGATAAAAAAATTAGACATTCACTGACAGTGTGTTCCCACTGTAAGTTTGAAGGGGAAATTCAAAGTATAATAAAACACTCAAAAGATAGGACTCTTGGGTCTACTTTAGCCATTAACTTGCTGTGTGACCTTAAACCCATCATTTGACCTCTCTGATCCTCAGGATCCTTGCTACATACTGAATGTTTGTGCCCCCCCCACCTCCTTGCCCCCAACCAAAATTCATATGTTGAAGCCCTAACCCCCATTGTGATGGTGTTTGGAAATCAGTCCTTTCGGATGAAATTAGGGTTAGATGAGGTCATGAGGGTGGGGCTCTTATCATGGGATTAGTGGCTTTATAAGAAGAGGAAGAGAGAGAAGGATCCTGCTCTCTCCACCATGTGGGGACACAGCAAGGCAGCAGTCTTAAAACCAGGAAGAGGGTTCTCACCAGAAACTGAGTTGGCTGGCACCTTCATCTTACACTTCTCAGCCTCTGGAACTGTGAGAAATAAATGTCTGTTGTTTAAGCTACCCAGTCTGTGGCATTTTGTTATAGCAGCCTACGCTAAGACAATCTTCTTCCATAAAATGAGGTACTGGAATAGAAGATCTCTAAAATCCTTTCTAGCTAAAATTATATTTGATTGTGTTATTTCCTCCATAAAGTTACATTGTCAAGTAAACATTGCCTGATCACTGTTAAAGGCGACACTCAAAGAAAATTAATGGAAATCAACTGAAGAGTAAATATAACTTCCATTCCAAAGCAAGAATTTGGAAATCATTTCAGAAGATGCAGATATGCTTCTGCTTACTAAAACTTCATGGTATATCTGAGTCCATCACTAGCCCAGTGTTGTGACTTAGAAAGGAAGTCAAATCTACCTGTTTAGAGAAATCAGAAATCATTCACCCAGAAAACTAGACAGAGACTGAGGAATCGTCTTTGCATTGATAGTTACTGTTACCTTGCCTTAGCAATGTAGTGTAAAAAATGTTTAAATGAAAAAGAAAAGGGGTAACTTAAATGCAGACATTTTACTAATTAACCCATGATTGTCACAACCTGATAATCCTTTGATACATCTCTTTCCCCTCTCTCTTACACACACACACACACAAAAGGGTTTCTAGGCAAAAGGTTGACAAGTCTAAGAATAAAATACATCTTTTTTACGGTTTCATTAATAAAATGAAAGTCTGTTTTTTGGTTCCAGAAACTAGAAAGATAACAGTAGCTTTAAACCATTTTTATCATCCAGTTTCCTCTTTAGGCACTAATATCCCCATAAGACTACACTAAGAATCAAAATACATGTTTAAGTTCAAGTCAGTGACTTAAGAGTTAATTCAGAAGTTACTTTTGACTCTGAAACCCTTTGTGACTCCCAAATTGTGGGATGGAATCAGAAAGAAAGGAACTGGTGATGACCTTTTTCTTTTTGCTATTTCAATGTAAAGACAGTGTTTCTGGTGCAAAAAAAAAAAAAAAACATTTCAGTTTTCCAAATAACCACATCAGCAGCAAATCCCACAGAGGTCATTAAAAAACAGGCTCTTTTCTAAGTCTGTCCAAATTTATCCCCATAGTGTCAATATAATATGGGGTCCTAAGGGGATATTACACTATAAAACACACAAAAAAATTAACTTGATTTATCAACATAGAAGGACCATGTGTTTACATATCAAGAGAGATTGGCAGTTAAAGACTCATAAATCATAAGACAAAGAGGAACCCGGAAAGTCAGCTTTTCAATCTCTCTCCCCCAGCTTTGCAGAGGCATGCCCTTTAATGATTTTCCACTTGGGTATAAAGTAGTTAGCAAGCTTAGCCTGCCTCCAAATAAGACAATTGTAGAAACACAGCATTGGGATAATTGGGACAATTTTAACCCTCCTCATCTTTGATTGAGCACACACAGCACATAACACAGTGGTTTACCTAAACCACTCCAGACTGATTTATGTGGAGGTTTTCATATAGACAGTGAACAAAGAAAACAATTCAGATAAGAGTCCACTATTTATTCACTACATATTTGTGCCAAACATTTAGCAAGAACTAAAAGCACAGAAATGAACAAATAAAATAAAGTCTCTGCCCTTCATGAAGATTTGAGGAGAGAAAATTAAAAGTAATTTTAATATTAACTTAAAGAGAATATGTGAAAATTTATTACAATTTATTGATCTGCTCTATATTGTGAGCTCCTCAAAGGCATGAATAAAAGTCTTTCTGTCTTCTTCATGGACTATGAAAAAATAGAGTAGGTGCTCAATATATCTTTATACATATGTATGTATATATGTATATAAAATTTCAAGATGTCTTTTTGCAATAAAACATTTCTGGAAATAGATACAGATTTAGATGAAACAATAAACAAACAGGTCAACGTTTAAAAGGATATTCTCTGCATTTTTCATTTCTAATATGATATATAATCTTCACAGGTAAAGGAGGTAAAAAGACTTGAATATTTTTTTTGTAATCTGCCTTAAAATATATCCAAATGCAGCTGGTCCACTAGTTTGCCATGGATAGCGCACATAGGAACACCCAGTGAAGTGCCATGAACTCACCAACACTCAAATGTAAGTTGAAGAAACTAAAGTATGAATCAATAAAGCAATAAGTAAACATGGGCATGGAATTCCAAAGCATCCATTTCACAACTTTGGTACCATTAAGATGAACTCTAGGAAATATGTATCATCAGACTTTTGGCTTCCCCTGGTCATTAGTGTATTGGAAAACTCACTCTCTTTATAGTATGTATGTGTAAGCTATAAGTTTATGTATGCTATGTTGCATAAATGGTATATATTGTCTCGTGAAATTCCCGATTCATAATCCTTCTTTGTGCTCCACTTGTGACAATCATTTCATCACGTTATGACTTAAAAGACTTCTATGTTCCTCTCAACCAGTCTATTAAACCACAAATGACCTCCTTCAGGTCTTTGCTTCTCAATAAGGTTTACCTTAATGACTTCATTCAAAATTATACCTTCCTCACCACATCACTCTCTCTCTCCTCTCTCCCTTTCCTTGCTTTATTTTTCTTCAAAGCACTTATTATCTTCTCTTGATCTATAAGTTCTCATTTATTATGTAAGTTCCATGTAAGACATGGATTTCATCCGTGTTATTCATTACTGTATTCCCAGCACCTAGAACAGAGCTTGGTTCATAGTAGGTTTTCAAAAACAATTTGCTGACTGAATGACTGCCTGACAAAGAAAAGTCTCCAAGTCACTACAAAGTGATTATAGGACTGGCTCTCCTATTAATTGTGATAGTATAATCATTACTCAGTGAACTTGAGTGACTCTAACCTTAATTTTGCTTTTATGCACCAGAAATATTTAACTATTTGGTTTTCCGTAGACACCAGGCTATTTCTCTCCTTTCTACCTTTCCTTATGTCCCCTCTTCCAGAAATGCCCTTCTATCACCCAAACTCTACCTAGATAATTCCTGCTGATTCTTTAAGGTATGTGCTCAGGCTCTCCTTATCCAAACATCCAGGACATGGCCTGTACGTAACATGGCCCTAAATCCTAAGGTATTGTGGTCCTTAGAACATTGCATTCAACCAAACTGCAGTCTCTTGTGGAACAGGAATTGTTTTATTCATCTTTGAATGAATTCAACACAGTAGGAACTGAATGAATAATTGAAATGAACTGAGTTCAGTGCTCTGAGGAGGCAACATCAAGTGATTCCAGTCAAGGCACTTGGTGCAGGGGAAATGCAGGAAATCCAAAGACCTGGATTCTAGTACTGACTCTGACCACTGTTTTTAAATCTGTGATGAGAGGATTAAACCAGTGCTAAGGCCCCTTTCAAAGCGATAAGACAGTATTACATGTAACCCAATAAAAGCAGTTATTAAAATGTCAGGTGTTCATGCTCCATCTGCTGGTTAAATTGTAGAAAAATCTTGAGGGCTTTTTGAAATGGAAGAGTGAAAGAATTAGAAATTCTTGTTTGTGACCAATGAAGAATTAAACAACAACAAAAAAAACTGTACTATTTGTAAAAGATTAATGACCTAGAAAAAACTGTTGATGAAGGAAAATAAACAATGAAAATTGCATGGCTGGAGTGAAAACACCAAAGAATACCCTGCTACTTTGGGTTCTCATACGAGAGCCCCAATAAGTCCCCCAATGAGTCCCACCTGCTGATGTTCACACCCTGTGCAGTCCCTCCCACACTGTACCAAGATCAGTCACTATGAACAATAGCTTCCGGCAGAAGTGATGGCATGTCACTCCCCAGATTAGGGTATAAAAAACTGAGATTTTCATCTTAGGCTGGCAAGCTCACCACACTCTCACGCTCTCTCTCTCTCTCTTCATTTCTCTTTCTCTCTTTCAGATCATTTCCTCAGGAGAAGCCAGCTGTCATGCCATGAGGACACTCGGGCAGCCCATGGAGAGGCCAAAAGAGTAAAGCATCCAAATCAGAAAGGAAGAAGTAAAATTGTCTTTGCAGATGATATGATCTTATATATAGAAAATCCTAAAGACTCTAACAAAAAACTGCTAGAACTAATCAATGAATTCAGTATAGTTGCAGGATACAAAATTAACATACAGGTATCAGGTGTATTTCTATACTCTAACAATGAAATATCTGAAAAAGAAAGAAAACAATCACATTCAGAATAGCGCCAAAAGCAGTAAAATACTTATGGAATAAATTTAGCCAAGGAAGTGAAAGATCTATATACTGAAAAATATAAGACATTGATGAAAGAAATTGAAGACACAAATGAATGGAAAGATATCTCATGTTCACGGATCAGAATAATTAATGCTGTTAAAACGTCCATACTACCCAAAGCCATCTATAGATTCAATGCAATCCCTATCAAAATTTCAATGGCAATATTTTTCACAGAAATAGAAAAAAACAATCCTAAAATTCACAAGAAACCACAAAAGACCCTGAAAAGGCAAAGCAGGCCTAAGAAGAAAGAACAAAGCTGGAAGCATCACACTTCCTAGTTTCAAACCATACTACAAAACTACAGTAATTGAAACAGTATGCTACTGAGATAAAAATAGACATATAGACCAATGGAACAGAATTGAGAGCCCAGAAATAAACCTGTGTATACATGATCAGTTAATCTATGACAAATTAGTCAAGAATATACAATGGGGAAAGGATACTCTCCTCAAAAAATGGTACTGGGAAAACTGGATAATCACATGCAGAAGAATGAAATAGGATCCCTATCTTACATCACTCACAAAAATTAATTTGAAATGGATTAAAGGACTGAAACCATAAAACTCCAAGAAAACATAAGGAAAAAGCTCCTTGACATCAGTATTGGCAACTAATTTTTAGATATGATACCAAAAGCAAAAGCAACAAAAGCAAAAATAAACAAGTGACAAGTGGGACTATATCAAACAAAAAACCTTCTGCACAGTAAAAATAAATAAAAATAAGGGATTACTATCAAAAATATAAAGAAACTCATACAACTCAATAGCAAAAAACAATCCAATCAAAAGGTGGACAGAGGATGTGAATAGACATTTTCCTAAAGAAGACACCCATATGGCCAACAGATACATAAACAGGTGCTTAGCATCACCAATCATTGGGGAAATGCAAATCAAAACCCCCAAGAGATATCACCTCACACCTTTAGAATGGCTATTTTATCAAAAAGACAGGAGATAGTTAAGTGTTGGCAAGGATGTAGAGAAAAGGGAACCCTTTTGCACTCTTGGTGGGAATGTAAACTGGTGCAGCCACTATGAAGAACAGTATAGAGATTACTCAAAAATTTTTAAATAGAATTACCATATGATCCAGCAATCCCACTTCTGTGTATATGTCCAAACAAAATGAAATCAGGATTTTGAAAAAAACAAAAAACAAAAAACCTGCATTCCCATGTTCATTGTAGCATTATTCATACTAGTCAAGTTATGGAATCAACCTAAGTGTCCACCTATGGATGATAAATGGATAAAGCAGATGTGAGATTACATATATATGTATATACACACACACCTATATATACATAGAGATAGATAGACAGATAGATAGATAGATAGATAGATAGATAGACAGACAGACGAATATTATTTAAGCATGATAAAGAAGGAAATCCTGCCATTTGTGACAACATGGGTGGACCTTGAGGGCATCATGCTAAGTGAAATAAGTGAAACAGAATGACAACTACTGTATGATATCACTTATATGTGGAATCTAAAAAAAGCGGAATTCATAGAAACGAAGAGTAGAATAGTGGTTGCCAGAGTCTGGGGGATGGGGGAAATTGGGAGATGTTGGTCGAAGGTACATATTTCCAGTTATAAAATGATTAAGCTCTGGGGACCTAATCTACAGCATGGTGATTATAGTTAACAATATTATATACTTGAAAGTTGCTAACAGATTAGATTTTAAATGTTCTCACCACAAAAAAGAAGTGGTAATTATGTGAGGTGATGGAAATGTTAACATTACTGTGGTAATCCTCTTGAAATATATAAGTGCATCAAATCATCACACTGGACACCTTAAACTTACAAAATGTTGTATGTCAATTTTATCTCAATAAAGCTGGAAAAATGAAATGAAAATGAAAAAAAAGACGTATAGTTTCTGGCCGCCAAGAGCCAGGGCTAGGATCCTTGAATCTTCAGAGTACGCTGAAGGCAGTTCAGGCTCATAGCTTGATCTCATGATCAAGCCAGAACCACTCAGCTTAACCACACCCAATTCCTGCTCCACAGATACTGTGAGATAATCAGTGACTGTTGTTTTAAGTGATTAGGTTTTGGTGTTATTTGCTACACAGCAATAGATAACTGATACACACACATACATCTAGGATTCATTCAAATCTTTATTGAACACCTACATGTTCAATGAATCTGGCTTGAGTTTTTAATATGAAATTGCACACATCCACCTTCCTCAGGAATGTTAATTGTTTGTCACATATATTTGGAGTTTCGCATGCATTATCTATTTTCGGATACACACGTTTCACTAGACTAAGAACTCAGATTTAAACACCATGGGACATACTCTGGAGACTTTTTACTAATATCAATATCTGAGAGAAGACTAAAGGTCTTAAGAAAAACATAGTTTGTCACCACTTAATAGTATGTAAGTGATGGATGTAAAACCTCTGTGGAGGTCACAATAGACAGCGTTGTGCGCGCGCGCGTGTGTGTGTGTGTTTTAACTCCAATTTAGCAATTGGAAAAATTCGTCAACTCTGTAGTCATTTTTTCAAGTCTACTATCTTGCCAAAGAACAGATAAATATTCATAGACTCATTTTTTCTTTTCTTTTCTTTTTTGCCATAAAGGGATGTGCCTACTAATGCCATGTAGATGAATGAGATGCAAAAGTGAGGAGAGATGCATACAGGTGATTATATGAGATATTGCCAAGGTATTGGTTGCTATGTTATCTAGAAACTTTTGATAAACTTTTCTAGTGAGATTTGGATTTAATGTTTAAAGCCTTAAAAACCTTAAAACATAGATAAAAATTAACTCATCTTGGCTTAACTGAAAGTTTGAGAAGCATATGATACAGACTCCAAATCTAGTTGGTGACTTTTAATGAATTAAAACAGAGGGAGACCACAAAAGCAAACAAAACATCTTAGAGAGTCATGGAAATGAAGTTCTTCTGAGACAGGGAAAGGGGAAGCAAATGATTTTTCAAGAATCTATCTTTCCATTAAAGTGATTGGCAGTACCTTTCACATATTGCAAAATTTGAATAGACTGTTAAGCAAAGAGATATTTGTTCAATGGCAACCATTTGTTTAAAATAGAAGAAAAAAGCAAAGACTGAGATATAGGTATAGATGGTAGGACTGCCAGGTCCTTTGAGAAGTTCCCTTTGACATTTTCACAGGATCTTGATGTCCTCTTGTTCTGAAAGTTTTGACTGCATGCCTGCTCACCCACCAAGTTCAAGGAGCCCATTCTGGTGTGCTTACAGTAAGACTGAGTAGATCAAAGGTCAGTTTTCAGGCTTCATACCCCAGTGGACTCAGGCTTTAAACCTGACTGAATTTTATTTCTACAGGCCTAATAAACTTGGAGACTTGTAAGATCCCTTCCCCAAAACCTCAAAAAATGAATCTTTGCACTTCCAGGTTTGGCCTTTGTTTCTAGACTCCATGTATACAATAGTGAAGGGCAGAAAAGTAGACTCAACTGTTTATGTCATGATAAATCTCCCTTAATTTGGAAGAATAGACTGCCTATAAATATCTTGCCTATTATGAGCTACATATAGTCTCTTATTTCTTGAACTTGCTGATACACGTCACTTTTTAAAAGGTATAATTCCAATGAACCCTGGTAACAGGGAACTGGGCGGTGGGGTGGTGGGGCGATGGAGGCAGCAGGTTGCTATAAGTAGAGAGTTTTAAAAGCCAAGCTCCAAGGAGAGGTTAGGGCAAGGCCATGTGTTGTCCATTGTGACATCACCCTGAGATGGCTGGCTTCCTGTCTGCAGAGCCACATTTAGAACACCATTCTAGTACGTAGAATCAGACCATCCATTTATGAGTGAATTACATTTGTTTATTCTACTATAGAATCAGTATCAAAGAGGCATATCTGCCAGAAACACCACATATAATAGATGCCGATTTGACGAATAACAAGAGAACAAATAATGGGTTATTCATAATCACCTCAAATGCCTGAAAGAGAAATGAAACCTCAAAACATTCAACCTGGCACTTATCTACTACACGTTTATACTAAGGTTGTCGCCAGCCAGAAATACCTCAAGATCAAATCTTCAGCTCCTGGCAGTATTTAGAACATTGTCTTGTACATAATAGGTGTTCAATAGATATGTGTGGAAGAGGGAAGGAGTGAGTTTGCAGCAAGGCACAATGCAGCTAACAATTGCACAATACAGCTACAAGGCAGATAATTCTTTTAAGTTATTCAGTCAATTTGACTCAGTAAGGATTTATTAACTTGGCCTCTGCAGAGTTCAGTACTATGTGAATTCGCTCAGCTCTGAAACACACTGTTCCAAAACTATATCACTCTTTTCGGTGAGAAATTATTCATCCCCCCTATGTAGTGGGAGATATGGTAAAGATGGAGGAATAGAGAGATAAGGCAAGGTTAATTTCCCGACAAAGAAATACAAAACCTACATCCTCTCACCTCGAAAGCCCTCCAACTTCAGGCTGATGTTAGAGGCAAAGGAGAGGGAAAGCAGATGAGTGAGTCCAGTCACTTTTGGCACTTGTCAAAAAAAACTAAATATTTTCCCCAAATGTTTTATGTTCAGTAATACCCAACCACAATGTGCTAAACCTGTTTTCTCTTAATTTTTCAAACCCATGTGTATTCCAAGGGAAATGTAATCCATGTGTCTCTGATATGCTTACACTTAAATCATTATAAAATGTTAAAATTTTTAAAAGGATGTCCAAGATATCTTTTGTTTCTCTTCATGATCCTCCTTCAGGATTCTCCTTAAGAATGTGGCATTTTGAAGAGCCAATGCTGCGGATAAATTAATCAGATCTCACGACTTACAATCTCTGCATAGATTTTGTCTCTGTATGCAGAAAAGCATGAGTTTGTCCAATCATTAAGAATAAAAGAATGAGTAGAATTCTTGTGGTAAAATTTGCTAAGTCGATTTATTTCTTTAGAATACCCTTAGGATCTTTACAATTAGGCCTGGCTAACTTGGACTCTTCTTCAGGAACCTTCTTCAGACTACTCAAATAAGATACCAAAAATAGTGCATGTAAGATAAAACTCTTGAGGATATGTAGGAGAATATAAAAGATGGGTGAGCAATTCAGGCACTAGAAGAATTAAGTTCACTATTTCCTCAGATAATGTCTTCTAATAATTGTAAAAGTTAAGCACTTATTTCATCTGATAGTTTACCCATCACAACAATCTAGTGAACTAAAGGTTCTAAGGCAAAGAGAATTAGGGAAGCAGACTGTGGAAGCTAAATCAATTACGTTTCAGGGTGTGCACGGGGTGCCTCTAAACCAGGACAGTCCTAAGGTAATGAGAAATGGCTATAGCCCACTTTCTGCCATTTCTTTTACTGCAGCCTCTCTCTCAGCGGTGGGGTTGCAGTACAGAAAAACGTTCACAGTCAGTCTGCAGCTTTAAAATAAATACGAAAAAAGCACTTAAAAGAAACATTTTGCCTTTCTTATTCCAAATGGAGAATAACAAAGCAATAAAGCAAAACCCTGTTGACTAAATCTGTAATTTAAGAAATAAAAGTAAAGAGCTTAAAAGCCATTACCTTAAAGGCACCCAGAAAGGAGGCTAGCTCCTTCAAAGTGGTAAGAGACAAAGTGAACCTGATGTTTGAGGAGTGAACACAAAAAGAAAAAAAAGAGTAGGGGCAATATGCTTGATTAGTGCCTGTTTGCTCTAGTTTGTCATTTCACACTCCCAACAAATTATAAATGTATTCCATCAGTTTAACCTCAAGTTGGGGCAGTTTCAACTATATAGAGTAATGCCTCCATCTTTCTTTTTTCTCCCTGGTCTATGAGGATGCAGTGCATGGTTTGCAAACATTCTTGGAGACCTCATAAAGGCTCAGTACAACTCAACTGACGGCTGTCCAGGGGGAGAAGCTGTGGGAGGAGCAGCTGCACCGATTGGCAACCATCTGGACCAAGTTGACTAGATTCTGGCGTCTGATGCAAAGAGGAAACTGCAGAGACATCCGGACGCCCTGTCATAAACCTAGTTTCCGACCCAGACTTGTGACACTGAATTTATTTCACTGAGAAAAAGAACATCTTAATTTGTTCTCAGTTGTGTTTATTCTTATCAGGAAAACCTCAGATACCCTGTTGCTTCTTTGGCGTAGCCCACAGTCGTGAATCATAAAAGTTAGGCAAATTATTTGTGATAAAGCAAGAGAGTACCACATCTATCAGGATTATTTAACATTGCTGGACATGGTCCAGCTAAGGTCCGGCCACATGTTCAGCAGAGTCTAGGTAGAATCTAAAAAAATAAGGATATTTCATTTGAATTTGACTCTCATTTTGTACTTGAAGTTAGAGAAACTCAAATTCTGTAGGCAGGAAATTGATTTTAACAAGGCAAAATTTGTTTCCTTTAAGAAATAAAAAAGAACTAACAAAAGCTCTATTCATGATTACTTGCACTAGTATCCTTTTTGTTTTTTATAACACTGATGACTCTTCTCCTTGGAAGTCTTGCCTCCAGGGACACACTGTTCAGCTTCTCTTGTTTCTCTTCTCAAGCTCTTCATTCTTATAACATCCCCTTTGCCTCTCCCTGTTCTACAGAGACGGCATGCTGATTGACAGGAAATATTTCAATGGACTCACACTTGAATGCTTTGTATCCACACCTTAAGAAATTCATTTGTTCTCTTAGTTCTGATAGTTTGGGGATATTATACCAGATCTACATTTCTAGCATCACTATTTTCTCTCCCGTTTTCTGGTTATCACTGATTCCTGAAGACTGACACTGCATTCTTATGCATGCCTTTAATTAAAGTTTAATTAAATAGAGTTTAATTAAATAGGCTGGACTCAGTGAGATGCAGTTGGAAAGCAGTTTTCTTTCTCTCCACTACTATCTTTGATTGCTCTCTGCAGAGGCAGTTCAGCTGAAGGAAGCAATACTTAGTAGTAGAAAGCTCAGACCCAGGAGAACTAGACCATCAGAGTCTCAATCCCAGCTCCTAGCTCCCACAATTAATTATAATTAATATACATGTTAGTTAATGTAACATATTAAACTAATATGCATATTTGAACTAATATAAATATTAGAACAGCATTTGAGATGTATTAAAAAGTACTATAATGTATAAATAATAATGTATAAAAAGTTCTACATAAACGCTATCTGTTATTACTGCTATTATTTCAAGTAGATCCTATAATTTTTTCAGCTACTTTAAGAAGAAAAAGACCCTCATTTTCTGATCTTTAAAAGTCCAGTTATTCATCCAATTCAAAGTATGGAACTGATCTGGGCTTTTGCAAACCAGCAATGGGGAAATCAGACATGATTAATGCTTTTTAATGTTTTTCTAACTTCCTCTTCAATATTCTTTTCCTACTCAATACTTTGCTTCTAGAATCTCCAGGGTCAGGGTCAGGAGGGAGAATTAGAGATAAAGGGGGAAAGCCATTTTTCTTAGCTAGTCCTGTCTGAAGCTCCTCCTGGTAGTGAAATGCCCTTTGTCAGGGCAGACATTCAACTGCTGCCTCTTTCTCTTGTCCAGTTCTTTCCCAGGAACTCTTTAGCCTCACCTAGCCCACACCCAAGACGCCTACATTACACAGAACAATCATACATCAAATTAGCCCTGGGCAGTCATGGAATATGCCTGTCTCAGCACAATTACTAACAGCACCCCCTTTTACTCCTAAAACTGCTCTGGTTTGGAAAGTAAATTATATAATCACCTTAATACTGTAAAACTGCTCCACTTGAATAACATACTCTTGAGCTGACCT
The DNA here is from genome assembly GCF_028023285.1 of Balaenoptera ricei. Classification (NCBI taxonomy): domain Eukaryota; kingdom Metazoa; phylum Chordata; class Mammalia; order Artiodactyla; family Balaenopteridae; genus Balaenoptera; species Balaenoptera ricei. The sequence goes on from NC_082643.1 coordinate 110,950,772, forward strand.
CTTCCACCATGTGGATCCACTATCCCCCAGAGTCTTCTTGGAAGCCACCACTTCACCCATCCAATCAGCAAATTTAAGAGACAAGATGCTGTGGCAGATTGCACAAGAGATTTTTAGAAGCCAAGCCTGGAATTGGCAAAAACCATTTCCACCCATATTCCATTGTTTATACGATACCTAGTCACATGACTCATGCCTCCAACTTCTAAATACAAGGGAAACTGAAAAATCTAATTTTCTTGTCTAAGAAGCTGAAAGCAAGTTGGTATCTTTCCAGGCTCTTCAATACTCCACCCTCTGGTCACCAAATATCCATTTTGATCTTCCTCCCACACATAGACCATATCTATCCACTCCCCAGAAGTACAACCCCAAATCCTCTCCATTCATAGATTTCAGGTCATGCTCAATCCACTACATCAGTCTGTGAAAGATTCCTTCTTTCCACTAAAATGATGTGTTTTCTGCTCCCCCTTTCCCCACATATACTCAACACTCAATATATTCAATGGTGAAACAGGGACAGGATAACTTCAATAAACACCCCATCCAGAAAGAGGAAGAATGGGATACATATGGTTGTCAATGGGCAGACATTGTACTGATCCCCTGTTCTGGGGTGGGGAAGAGTTCCTTTATTTAATACCAGTTCTGTTCTCTGTGAGGAACTCCCTCACCCACAGTCCTCCTTGGCCCTTGGCTCTGCCCTCTGGGAGGATTCCCATATAAAGTGGGTATTGAGGAGCATGCCCTCTGTGAAGGCTCTTAAATAATTGAAGCTATATTCCACTCATGAAAATTTTGGGTTCCAGTGTTTACATTGTCATGATCAGTCAAAGGCTTTCTAAACTAGTGTTGAATTTTTGTTGGGAGTTAATTCCCTCAAATATTCAGTAGACTTCTGATCACTTTGCTTCCAGTAAGTTCTATGTTCTGTATACCAGTAGCCACACTCCAAGTTATTCCCTAGACACAGTAGATGTGGCATTTAAAAGAGACTTTGAAGAAAAAATCCCAGTAAAATTTCTTTGCTGAATGAAATGACTCAGGGGAAAGATCAAATTAAGGGTGTGGTCCTCCTATTCAAGCCAGTCAACTTCAAGATAGCCAACATTGAGCTGAGAGAGGGAGAGAGGCATGCAGACAAGAAAGCAAATAAATAAGGCCAACACGAGATTTAATTAACTCAAGCAGCTTTAACAAATCCTCTTTCACCTAAAATAGCCTCCTTTCCTTCTTTCAGTTTTGTTTTGTGGGAACACCCTTCTCTTCAATACCCTTAATGAACATACAAGTTAGGTTTTTTTCTCACATGGCAAAAGTTATTAAATACACAGCTGCTATTCTTGGTTTGAGCGATTCAGGTATGTCAAGGGTAGCACCTCTGTGAGTCTTTTGCTTTGTCCTGTGAAGAACATCCACACTCATGGAAGGAATGGGGAGAAGGTGTGATGTCAGTAATATGTCTCTTTTATCAGGAAATCATTTAACACTGACATCCGGTATTTATCATTCTGCCTGTGCTCTACACAGTTTGAGTCGGGCAGTACTTTTAAACGTCTAAGTTTAAATTAAGTAAAATCGACCTATTAATTAAAATATAGTATTTAATATTAAATCGAAATCTTATAACTTGGAAAATTGGTAATGTTAAATTGCCTTATGTTACAATATGAAATAAAGGAAATAATTTGTAGTTTAGAAAACTTGTACAAACTAATTTTTTTTAATCCTCTATGAGTTACTGAAGTAGACTTAAAATATTTTAAATACCAAAACTAAAGTCACTTATAATGACTTTAATAAACAATACTGCTTTTGTTCAATCCGCCATGGGTAAGACAAATGTGGGTGACTGAATTAATTCCTGATATATAAGGGAAGAAACGGAGGGAGGGTCTCAAAATGGAAGATGGTTTCCTTGATAACTGCATATGGTTAACCAGATTCAAACCAGATTAAAGCAGGATTTATGGAATTAGCATTTATGGAAAGCAATTATATGGGACTCTATCAGTTGTTCAGGAACAGCTTGACTGTGATTCCTGTGGATCTGAATTTACAGTTGCTTGGTGGAGGAGAAAATGCTAACCGCAGTGAGGGGAAGGCATGGTGAATACCAGACACTATTCTAGGTACTATTAATTAATAGGGTCACTATACTTTATTTAAACTTAGACATTTAACGATACTGCTCAACTCAAATTCTGCAGAACACTGGCAGAAGAGGACTAATGGGGATTCAAATGTTAAGCCAATTAATTACAAAAGTACTATCAGAACATGAATGAGGAAATACCTTTTTATTTCCTCATTAAAATAGTGATAGGTTAGTGGTGGGAGCTCTCAAATGGTTTCAAGAGTCCATTATAAGGCTTTTGAGATAAGTTTTATGGGATGAATTGGGTATACCAGGCAGATATGATAAAGAAAGGGATCCCATGCAGTTGAAACAACATATATTGAGGCATGGACACATGAAAGCCTTACGTTTTCTGGAATTACAAGGATTAAATGAGATAGTGAATAGCAGTGGCAAGAGTTGGAAACCGAAAAGTAAAAGATTGGTAAGATTACAAGCTACCTTGGGTGACTTGTAAACTACCAAGATATGTTGGTTCTCTAACCAGTGGGCAACAGAGATTCATGAGGGATTTTAAGCAGATAACCAGCTTTTCTAAAAGTAATTCTGACAAAACCGTATAAGATAATCTAGAAGAAAGTGAGACTGGAGGCAAGGAGACCACTTTATTGCTATTTTGTGGGCAAAAGAAGATGAATGCCTTAATTAAATCAGTGGTGGTGGGAGTAGAGAAGAAGAAAAATATTCAAGACATATTCAGGAGGTTTAATAAAACTGATTTTATTAAATTTAAATAAAAACTGAATATGAGTAAAAGAAGCAAGGAAGACTCAATATTTCTGACTTTGATGACTGGTGGATGATAGTGGCATTAATTGAGGTGTAGAATATTGAAAGGAAACAGGCTTTAAGGTGGCAAATAAAAAGATTCATTTGGAACAAGTTAAGGTGATTATATGGCATGCCAGTAGAGGTGTCTCTTAGATATTTGGAAATGAGCACCCAGAACTCAACAGATGTGGCAGGAGCAAAAGATTTGGGATCCAGCAGTACAGTGGAATTCAAGGAAGAATATGAGACCCTTCTGGAGACTGGATAAAAGCAGGTATCAAAGAAGTAGATAAAACTTTTCTGGGACATTAGATAAGAGCTGGTAGTTTGATACTTTGGGCTGCAAGTACTTACTTACCTGGGCCCCTGGCCCCTCTCCTTTCTCCTGCTATCTGCCTACCTGTCCTCACACTGTGCCTTTGCACCTATACCAAATAATAGGCAGGAACAGGCGAAAAACTGAATCAGTCCTCTTGGGAATACTTAGCAGCTCTAATAAAGGATTTAATAAGAGAGAAAAACTGAAGTTGTTGATTAAAATCATGTGAATCAGTGAACTGCAGGGATGCAATTATTCTTACATGGATAATTTAGACTTGCTTATACAGAAAATTTGTTTAAAGATTCATTAAAATCCTATAAAGATACCCAAATTACATGGATAATTTAGATAATTTAGACTTGCTTATATAGAAAATGGATGGATAATTTAGACTTGCTTATATAGAAAATTTGTTTAAAGATTCATTAAAATCCTATAAAGATACCCAAATTCCTAATTTCCCAGAATGGAAGAAGGGATTATTCTCCTTTTCATAACATACTACATGATCACTGTAGATTGAAGCAGACTAGATACCAATTCCTTTCAGCCAAGAAATGCAAAGTAGGAGATAAACTTCTCAGTAATTGTCAAGCCTCAAGAAACACACTGGCCACCAATGAAAGACCAAGTCTCTTTACTTCAAACCCTGAGTTACATACTACACCTCCCCACAGACTGGGAATCTCTTCTATTCCCAGTGTCTAACATACTGCAGTGAATATGCAAGAAAACGTTACTTTTTATTTATTTTCTGTTAGGAAAACACCACTTTTGAGGTGAAGTACAGACGGCTCCACCTTCCCTGCCACTCTTCTCACCTATTTCTCCCCCTCTTGAATCTAGGTTCGCTCTATGACTGCTCTGATCAATAGGATGTGGCAGGAGAAATGCTATGCTTTAACAGATCTCAGTGTATGCTTTGGTCTGCTTGGATTGCCCTCTCTTAGAAGGGAGCCATTATGTAAGAAGTCCAATTCTCAGACAGAAAGAGAAGGCAACATGAGGCCATGCCTGAAGCTAGCCTGCATGCTCCAGCTCTACCCACTCCAAGGTCCCATCAGAAGAGCCACTAAATTTTAGGGTGGTCTGTGACCAAATAAAAGATAACTAAGACAACCTTTGATCTAAAAGCTGGGTTAAAAATAAAATGCTTTCACAAAAGAAGAATAAGCATAATTGCATTGAGAGTCACTTACTTGCATGCTGGTTTAAAATTTAATGTTATTTTCTTTTTTAAATGGAGATACTGGTATTCATTAATTCACCCATTCTACAAGAATAATGAAGTGTTACAATACATTAGACACCCTTCTAAGATGCCTGGGTACCCAGCTTGGAACAATACAAGAGAGGTCCCTGCCCTCATAACGCAGCTTACATTCCAGTGAATGGCAGGAAAAGCAGATAATAACTAAGTGAACAGATAAATGAATAAAAGAATTTCAGGTACTGAAAAATAAAGCAGGGTCATGTGAAAGAGAGTCAGGTAAGGGACCTTCTTGAGATTGGAGCCTTAAAAATAGTTGTCTGAAAATAGGGTTATTTGAGCTGAGACCAGAATAACAAGAAGTAACCATCTATGAGAAGATGTGCAGGGGAGGAAGAAGAGAGGAAAGCTGTCTAAGCAGAGGAAACCATCAGTGCCAATGCACTGGACAGGAATGCATTAGGTTTATTGGAGGACTAGAACAGCCAGTGTGGCTAGAGCAAAAAGAGCAAGAGGGAGAGTGGTACAAGATGACCAGAACAGCAGGCAGAGGCCAGGGACATCATGCAGGGACCTTGTGGGCCACAGAAGGTAGTTTGGGCTTCATCCTATATGAGATGGAAGACAGTGGGGAACATCACTATAGCTGTCTTTAAATGGCTTAAAGAGTGGACCCCTGGAAAAACTTTTCAACTCAGAGGCTAAGGACCTATTTCAAGGATTACCTCAATTCACATGAAGGAAAGGTTACACTGATACCAACTAAGACAAAGAACATGCCATGAAGGAGGCCTGGAACCTATAAAAAAACTCAGCTCCTCCAATCAAAGCAGCCACTGTAACAACAGCAGAGCAGACAGAATGCTAAGGTAAATAAAAGGAAATCAAAGAAAGAAGCCAAGCTTGCAATTTTATATTACCAATAACAGCAGCTTACATTTTAGTATGGCAGAGCCTAAAAAGAACTCACAGTATTTCACCTGATCCTTATAGCCACTCTGTGAGGAAGGTTAAGAAGGTATTATCCCCGTCTTAGAGATGGGAATCAAGATTCAAGGAGGTTAGACCACTCTGCCAAAACCACACAACCCAGGATAAAATGCACCTCCTATGTCCTAGTCCCTTGTTCCTCTTATTAAATCATAGTACCTAACCAAATCCTAAGACAACACACTAAAGGAAGCCTTCCACTCATCTGCTTAGGGCACCAGGCAGGGTCGTGGTGTTTGGTGATTCAAGTACGGACATGCCCTTGAGAAAGTGATACGGTAAACCTTGCCCACCTGACTTGATGAGGTCTATGACCTCAACAAACATGAAAAAGGAAATTCCACATCACTTTAGTAGCATAAATTTGAAACTTAGAACTGTAACTTAAATTCAAAAGTAGTCTTAACTCATCCAGCAAAGTCTTTGATTGTCTTGCAACTCTTAGGAAACTTCGGAAATAACTGTTGAGAAAGGCTGCTGACAATAACTCTCTCTCTTGTTCCTGTTTGTTCTCCATTTTCTTTTACATTTTCCTCAAAAAGAATAGAACTCTGTGAGTAACGAGCCTGAAATTATCAGAATAATGGATCTGTAGCAAATAAGTCTACTAAGTTTATTATTAACTTAATATTATATAAAAAAGGAAATACCAGAAACCATATAGTAAACAGTTTTCAATGAATCAAAAGAGCCTTTATTTATCATCGAGTATTGTGACTCCTTTCCTAGAGTGTTCTTGGATGATTTCCTTAAAAAAAATTTTTTTTGAAGTATAGTTGATTTACAATATTATATTAGTTTCAGGTGCACAGCACAGTGTAGTATTTTTATAGCTTATCCTCCATTAAAAGCTATTACAAGATAATGACCATAATTCCCTGTGCTATGCAATATATCCTTGTTGCTTATCTATTTTATACAAGGTAGTTTGTTTCTCTTGATCCCATACTCCTCACATGACCCTCTCTCTTTCTCGTTCCATACTAGTAACCACTAATTTGTTTTCTGTATCTGTGAGTCTGTTTCTGTTTTGCTATATACATTCATTTATTTTTTTAGATGCCACATCTAAATGATATATGTGTATATGTATCAAATCATGCAGTATTTGATTTTCTCTGACTTATTTCACTAAGCATAATATTCCCTAGGTCCATTCCTGTTGTTGCAAATGGCAGAATTTCATTCTTTTTTTCTGGTTGAGTAATATTCCATTGTATATATATACACCACATCTTCTTTATCCATTCATCTGTGGATGAGCCCTTGGGTGGTTTCCATATCTTGCCTATTATAAATGGTGTTGCTATGAACATTGGGGTGCATGTATCTTTTTGATTAGTGTTGTTTTTTCTGGATATCCACCCAGGAGTGAGATAGTAGCATGTGATAGTTCCATTTTTAGTTTTTTGAGGAACCTCCATACTGTTTTCCACATTGGCTGCACCAATTTATTTTCTACCAACAGTGTATGAGGGTTCCCTTTTCTCATACTCTTGCCTACTTTTGTTATTTTTTGACTTTAATGATAGCCATTCTGATGAGTGTAAGGTATATCTCATTGTTTTGATTTTCGTTTCTCTAATAATTAGTGATGTTGCGCTTCTTTTCACATGCCTCTTAGCCATCTGTTTGTCTTCTTTGGAAAACTGTCTATTCCAGTCTTCAACCTATTTTTTTGATTGGATGGTTTCTGACATTGAGTTGTATGAGCTGTTTATATATTTTGGATATTAACCCCCTGTCAGTCATATCATTTGCAAATATTTTTCCCATATCACAGATTCTCTTTTCATTTTGTCGATTGTTTCCTTTGCTGTGCAAAAGCTTTTAAGTTTAATTAGATCCCATTTATGTATTTTTGGTTTTATTTATTTTGCCTTAGGAAACAGATCCAAAAAAATATTGCTATGACTTATGTCAAAAAGTGTTCTGCCTATGTTCACTTCTAGGAGTTTTATGGTTTCTGGTCTTAGGTTTAGGTCTTTAATCCATTTTGACTTTATTTTTTTATATGGTGTGAGGAAATGTGCTAATCTCATTGTTTTACATGCAGCTATCCAGTTTTCCCAGCACCATTTATTGAGGAAAGAGACTGTCTTTTTTTAATTGTATATTCTTACCTATTTTGTCATAGATTAATTGACCATTGATGCGTGGGTTTATTTCTGCGCTCTCTATGTGTCTGTTTTTGTGCCAGTACAATGATGCTGTTTTGATTACTGTAGCTTTGTAGTATAGTCTGAAGCTAGGAGCATGATATCTCCAGCTTTGTTCTTTTTTTCTCAAGACTGCTTTGGCAATTGTGGGTCTTTCGTGGTTCCATGTGAATTTTAGGATTATTTGTTCTAGTTCTGTGAAAAATGTCATGGATATTTTAATAAGGATTGCATTAAATCTGTAGATTGCTTTGGGTAGCAAGGCCATTTTAACAACACTAATTCTTCCAGTCCAAGAGCATGGGATATCTTTCCATTTCTCTGTATCATCTTCAAATTCCTTCATCAATGTTTTACAGTTTTCAGAGTACAGGTCTTTCACCTCCTAAATTTCTTCCTAGGTACTTTATTCTTTTGATGCAGTTTTAAACAGGATTGTTTTTTACTTTCTCTTTCTGATAGTTCATTATTAGTGTATAGAGAAGCAACAGATTTCTGTATATTAATCTTGTATCCTACAACTTTGCTGAATTCATTTATTAGTTCTAATAGTTTTTGACTGGAGACTTCAGGGTTTTCTATATAAAGTATCATGTCATCTGCAAATAGTGAGTTTTACTTCTTCCCTTCCAATTTGGATGCCTTTTTTTTCTTGTCTGATTGTCGTGGCTAGGACTTCCAATGCTATGTTAAATAGAAGAAATGAGAGTGGGCATCCTTGTCTTGCTCTTGAATTTAGAGGAAAGGCTTTCAGCTTTTCACCATTAGTATGATGTGGGGTTATCATAAATGGCCTTTATTATATTGATATTTCCCTCTATACCCACTTTGATGAGAGTTTTTATCATGAATCGTTGTTCAGTTTTATCAAATGATTTTTCTGTATCTATTGAGATGTTCATGTGATTTTTTTTTTTAATGTGGCGTACCACATTGTGAATATTGAAGCATCCTTGGGTCCCTGGAATAAATCCAACTTGATCATGGTGTATAATCCTATTTATATATTTTTGGATTTGGTTTGCTAATATTTTGTTGAGGATTTTTGCATCTATATTCATTAGATATTGGCATGTAATTTTCTTTCTTTTTTTGTAGTGTCTTTGGTTTTGGTATCAGGGTAATGGTGGCTGCATAGAATGAATTTGGGAGTGTTCTGAACTCTTCAATATTTTGGCATAGTTTGAGAAGGATAGGTATTAGTTTTTCTTGATATGTTTGGTAGAATTCCCCTTTGAAGCCATCTAGTCCTGGACTTCTGTTTGCTGGGAGTTTTTTGACTACAAATTCAATTTCACTACTAGTTACTGGTGTCTTCAAATTGTCTGTTTCTTCTTGATTCAGCCTTGGCATGTTGTATGTTTCTAGAAATTTGTCCATTTCTTCTAGATTGTCCAATTGGGTGGCATAAAACTATTCATAGCATTCTCTTATGATTTTTTTAAATCTCTGTGGTATCACTTGTTATTTCTCTGCTTGCATTTCTTATTTTATTTGGGCCTTCTCTCTTTTCTTTTCAAAAAATCAGCTCTTGGTTTTATTGATCTTTTCTATGGTTTATTTTTTAATAAATTTATTTTTTTATTTTTTGGCTGTGTTGGGTCTTCGTTTCTGTGCGAGGGCTTTCTCTAGTTGCAGCGAGCGGGGGCCACTCTTCATCGCATTGCGCGGGCCTCTCACTGTCGCAGCCTCTCATTTCAGAGCACAGGCTCCAGACGCCCAGGCTCAGTAGTTGTGGCTCACGTGCCCAGTTGCTCTGCGCCATGTGGGATCCTCCCAGACCAGGGCTCGAACCCGTGTCCCCTGCATTGGCAGGCAGACTCTCAACCACTGTGCCACCAGGGAAGCCCTCTACTGTTTTTTTAATCTCTATTTCATGTATTTCCTTTCTGACCTTTATTATTTTCTTCCTTCTGCTGACTTTGGGCTTTGTTTGTTCTTCTTTCTCTAATTCATTAGGTGGTATGTTAAGTTATTTTTTTGAGATTTTTCTTGTTTCTTGAGGAATGCCTGTATGGCTATAAACTTCCCTCTTAGAACTGCTTTTACTGAATCCCATAGATTTTTGTAGTGTTTCCATTTTCATTTGTCTCAGGGTATTTTCAGATTTCCCCTTTGTGATTTCTTTATTGATCCACTGGTTTTCAGTAGCATGTTGTTTACTGTCCATGTGTTAGTTCTTTTCCCAGTTTTTTTTTTTTTTCTGTACACTGTAATTGATTTCTAGTTTTATACTACTGCTGTCAGAAAAAAATGTTTGATATAATTTCTATCCTCTTAAATTTGTTGAGACTTATCTTGCGACCTAGCGCGTGATCTATTGTGGAGGACTTCCCATTTGCACTTGAAAAGAATGTGTATTCTGCCATTTGGGGATAGAATGTCCTATAGATATCTAAGTCCAACTGGTCTACTGTGTCATTTAAGACCACTGTTGCCTTACTGATTTTTCTCTGGATGATCTGTCCACTGATGTAAGTGGGGTGTTAAAGTTCCCTACTATTATTATATTATTGTACTATTGTCAATTTCTCCCTTTATGTTTGTTAGTATTTGCTTTATATATGTAGGTGCTCCTGTATCTGGTGCATATATGTTAATGAGCATAATATCTTCTACTTATATTGATCCCTTTTTCATTATATAATGCCCTTCTTTGTCTTCTGTTACAGCCCTTGTTCTGAAGTCTATTTTATCTGATATGAATATTGCTACCCCTGCTTTCTTATTATTTCTGTTTGCAAGAAATATTTTTTCCAGCCCCTCACTTACAGTCTGTAAGTGTCTTTTGCTCTGAAGTCTCTGGTAGGCAGCATACAGAAGGGTATTGTTATTTTATCCAATCAGCCACCCTATGTCTTTTGGTTGGGGCATTTAATCCATTGACATTTAAAGTAATTATTGATAGGTATGTACTTACTGCCATTTTATTACTTGTTTTCCAGTTGTTTTTGTAGTTTTTCTCTGTTCATTTCTTCTGTTTGTTTCTTCCCTTGTGGTTTGATTATTTTTTTCAGTAATGTGCTTGTGTTCCTTTCTTGTTAGTTTTTGTGCATCTATTGTAGGTTTTTGATTTGTGCTTACCATGGGGTTCATACATGTTGACTTATAACTATATCTACTTGTTTTAAACTGGTAGTCGTTTAAGTTCAAACACATTCTGAAAGACCTACATTTTTAATCCCCTCCCCCACATTGTGGTTTTTGATGTCATATTTCATGTCTTCATGTTTATCCCTTTATTGTTTATTGTAATTATAGTTGTTTTACAATTTTTTATCTTTTAACCTTTGTACTGGCTTATTTAAGTGGTTGATCCTCAGTGCTTACTATATATTTGCCTTTCCTAGTGGGATTTTCCTTTTTCTATAGGTTCTCACTTCTTTTCCACTTAGAGAAGACCCTTTAACATTTATTTTAGGGTAGGTTTAGTATGGATGAACTCAGTTTTTGCTTGTCTGAGTTCTTTATCTCTCATTCTTTGCTGGGTAGAGCATCCTAGGTTGCTGGGTAGAGCATCCTAGGTTGCAGGGTTTCCCATTCAGCACTTTGAACATATCATGTCACTCCCTTGGCCTGCAGAGTTTCTGCAGAGAAATCAGCTGATAGCTTTATGGAGATTTCCTTGTATATGACTCTTTGTTTTTCTCTTGCTGCCTTTAGAAGTCTCTCTTTATCTTACCTTTTGCCATTTTAATTATGATATGTCTTGCTGTGGGTCTCTTGGGTCCCTCTGTGATTTCTGTACCTGGATATTTGTTTTCTTTTTTAGGTTTGGGAAGTTTTCAGCCATAATTTCTTCAAATACATTTTCAACACCCTTCTCTCTCTTCGTCTTCCGGAACCCCTGTAACATGAACACTGGCACATTTCATGTTATCTCAGAGAGCTTGTATGTTGCTCTATTTTTTTTCTTTCATTTGTCTTTCTGTCTGCTGTTCCAATTGAGTGATTTTCATTATTCTATCTTCCAGATCACTTATGCATTCCTCTGTATAACTTAGTCTGCTATTCATTCCTTCTACTGTGTTATTTCAGCTACTGAATTCTTTATTTCTGATTGAGTCTTTTTTATGTTTTCTAATTCCTTGTTAAAGTGTTCACTATGTACATCAATTATTTTCCCTAATTCAGTTAACATTTTTATTACAGATGCTTTGAACTCTTTATCTGGTAAACTGTTTATTTTTGTTTCATTATTTTTTTTTCAGGTTTCCTCTAGCTCTTTCAATTGAGAATAGTTCCTTTGCCTTTTCATTTTGCTTAACATTCTCTGCCTTCATGAATTCAGGTGAAACAGTCACCTATTGCAGTCTTGAACAGGTGATTTCATGTGGGAGCATCCCTATACAGACTGCGTGTGCCCATGCCTTGGTAGGAGAGCTGGATTTGATGTTGATTCAAGTTACATCTTTCCTCAGGGTGTGCTGGCAGCTATCACCTTGGAGGGGATGGAGCTGAAAATGGAAGGGCTAGAGCTGGCAATGGGTGAGGCAGGACTTCCTCTCTGCTTGGTGGCCATCACAATTCTATCAGGTGTGTGGTCTGATCCCAAGTTGCTGGAGCCAAAAGCCCTGAGGGCCAGCCTGAGCTGGCTCTGTTCTCTTTAACTGTGTGTTTTTCCCTCTCTCCGCACTGGGACTCTTGCCCCAGAGGTGAGGAGTGCTGAAGCAAGGGGGACCATTGTGGGCTTTCAGGTTGTGCTGGCCACAGACAGAGGTTCGATGTGCTGCCTGTGCAGGTGCTGGTGGCTCCACTCAGTCGCAGCCTTGGGTGCAAGTCCCCTTTGCTCCTCACAGCTGACCACTGCCTCCAGCCTCTGTCACCCGCCCTGTTGTGGAATCACTCTTCAGGGCAGGCGGGGACCCATGGTCTCTCAGCACGTGCCAGGGGTGAGCCGTGGTGGGGCAGCTGCTGTCAGAGATCTGGGCTGCTTCTGACACTGCTTGATTAAGTTGTTGGTAAATGGCCATCACCCCCTCACCCAGGCTCTGCCCCAGGACCAGGTAATCCCTGCATCCCATGTTTTTTTTTTCCCCAGTTATATGTCTGCCTCAGATCCAGTGCCTTGCTGTGACGTGGAGTGAGTGGGGCCGGAGCCTTGGCTTGGCTTGGGCTTATGGTGAGGCCATTGTGGGAAACCCAGAAACCACTAGAGCAGACCTCACTCTGCCCTACTTCGGGGGCAAGCCAGTGCACATGTGCTCCTCACAAGTGGAGTCCAGGCTTCCCACGGCCCTTTTGTTAGTCTTAGCAGTCCTGCAAAGGGACCTGTCTCCTCTGGGCAGGACCCCAGGACTGGGGCACCCAATCTGTGGCTTGAACCTGTCACTCCCCAGGGCTGGTGTCTGCCCAAGTAGTCTCCCTTTTCCTCTGAGTCCCCTCCCTGGGGCACAGGTCTTAACCCAATTGATTTTCTTCCCTTCTGAGCCAATTATTTGTGTATCTTTCTTACAGCCTTGGTTATACAGGAGTCTTTCTGCCAGTTTCCAGTTAGTTTTCCATGACAATTGTTCCACATGTAGATGTATTTTAGATGTGTTCGTGGGGGAAGGTAAGCCCCACACCCTCTCACTCTACCATCTTGAACGATTTCTGAGGCAATTCCTAGACAATTATTTGTCCCTCAAGCAATGCTTAATTAACAGCTACATCTGGACCATGAGGTATCTTGAAATACTGAGGTTACAAACATTCCACACACCAAAATATGTTTAATTATTTAGCAATAATATATGTTGTGAGGGAAAACGTGTCATATATTGGTACAAGTTTATTATGTATTTTAAAAGCAATAAATCTTAAAATATTTTTGTATTATATAATGGGGTATATAACATGTCATAACATGACAACCTAGTATAAAATTTCCAGTCTATGGATCACTGGGTCACTTTCACAATAAATTCTTCAAAGCTGAGGGATTCAAAGCTATAAAAAATGTATTTGCTTTTCTATATAACAAACTCTGCTTCCCTAGTGGTATTTAATCAGCCCCTATAGAATTCACAAAATGATATGGCCCTCAAATTTTTAAATTTTATCCAGAAAGAATATTATGCTTATATTATCCCTGTGGACTACTTGCTTTTGACATGATTCAACTTGTTTTGTTTTCTAGTGTTGAAAGGGGTGGAAAAATTTATCCATTTAATGAACATTTCTGAAAAATATTAACACAAAACAAGTGAAAAGGAACATGCTTTTAAAAGTTTAGGACTTAGAAGAAACAAAGCCAGCTGTTGGGGGCGGGGTGGGGGAGGAATGGGTCTACTGAAAAAATGAACACAGTTTTATTTCAAGCATTAACGTTTTCAGTCTAAGTAAGCAATGTTTGACACTGATTTGAAAAATTAAGAAAATAAGTTCTGGTAAAAGGTAATATAAAGAGAGTAACCAACCATAGTAATAGTAATTATCAATGCCACCTAGAAGCCTGATGTGTAAGGCACCATGTGCACACTGCAAAATGTGTTTGTGTGCACACAAACAACAGTAGGTCACCTGCAGGAAGCACACTTAAGAGAACTGATGGGACAGACAAAAGATCTCTGATCTCAACACATCTGCGTTCTCCCAGGTCTATCACTAATTAACAGACTGGGGCCTCCATTTCTCAATCCCAAAATGGAGGAAGCAGCACTAGGTGACCCATATGGTGCTTTATAACCCATTCTGCAATATCATGAGAAAATACACAGAAGAAGTAATTATGAGGATGAAAGAATGATATACCAATCACCACAGGTTGGAGAACTTTTTAGTTGAAAGTTGGTAAATTCTCCAGCAATAACATAGCCCCACATTATGTCTCAACCCATAATTCTTGGGGAATTGTTAGCATTTGAGTCCCTATTTATTTCTAGCCATTACTATTTTGTCACCAGAAGATTTATTCCCCATCACTAGAGTATCCAAAAGTGTGTTATATCACCACCAAGTTGAGATGTAGCAAAGAAGATTCCTACATCTGCAGGCAGGTGCTGGCACTTCAGACACACACACACACACACACACACACTCTCTCTCTCTCTCTCAACGATCCTGCACAAAAGCTTTATCATCCCATTAATGCAGATGAAGAAGCTGAAGCTCAAAAATTCACTCTGCTCATGAGCAGAGATGTAATAAGCCCAGCTTTAAAGCTGGTACAGTTTCCCCATATCATCATTTAGTGCCATCACAAAAACTAGATTAATGGAAAATACATGCATGCTACATGTATGTAAATCACTGCATCTTCAAAAACATGTAAGAAATCTAATTTCAAAATTGTTCAATTCATAGTCATTTGTTTATGATTCATCTGCTACTGCTCCCCAACAACATGAAATTATCTGTGTGTCCGTTCCATTGGACTGGAGGATCATTAAGGACAGGATACGTGTATCACTCACATACATATTTCCAACCTAGCATGCCGCCTACCACATAGCAGTGTTTAATAAATGTGGACTTAATTAGAAACATTTAGGATAAATTTATGGGGTAAAACAGTAATGTTGAGAAGATTCTTGCCATGATATCAGTTTGTTTCACATATTTTCCTTTTGTTACTTTTTTTTGTTAATTTGTGAATTAAAGAAAAGCACCTTTCTTAACTTTTAGTGATAAACCATATTGAGTGAGCCACCAGCATCCTCAGTGAGCACAGCTTGAGAAATAATGGTCAAAGACAGAAACAGAATCTAGGTTGACATCCCCCCTTAAGATCTAGTAAGTCCTACCTCTGGATGACAAACCAGAGTTAAGGCTTGTTGATCTCTACTTTTTGTTGTTGTTTGTTTTGTTTTGTTTTACAGGTCATGGTGTGAGCAACTCAAATACATCTCCAGAAATGGCTTTTCATATTCCCTCTTCTTCCCCACTTTCATCCCCACCCCCATCCCAAGACAGGAGGAAATTAGCTCTTTGGCTGACTATCCAATCTCCTGTCCACTGAGACACATTAGGGATTCTCAATGGGGCAACGGTAGTGAATCTGGCTGATGATAGCTGGGATGAGTAGTTAGTTGACCTACCCGCTGATGAGCTCATCCCCAAAGCCATTCATGACTCTAGCAGATGTTCAGACTTCACAGAGTTGTATCCTTCTTCTTCAGTCTCCAAAGCCAACCAGGATCCCATGGAAATCTGTTAAGGAATGTGGCACACACACAGCTTTAACACAGAGAACAAGGAGAAAGACATCCAGAGGACCTGCTACTGTACTACTTCCTCACACCCAAAATCATACGACTGTAGTTGCAAATGACTTTGCTATGGAGATACAGTCCACAGCTGTATGAGCTGTCTGCTAGAAGAAGGATGAAGAAAGAGAGAAAGATTTATACTGAGATCAAAATTTGCCTGCTTACATGAAGGGAAAATTTCATTATAGCAAATGAATCATAGTGATTCTGAAAGAGCTAAATTGACAGTTGTAAAGACCAGCACCCAATCTTTATCTACAAGAAAAGCATTATCTATGAAGCTACTTGTCAAAACAATTGTTAAAACTTCACTGGAACAATTCTTTCTTTCTCCAAAGATAAGTAGATAGCTCACACATTCTGGTGCACAGACTCTAAATGTTTCATAGAAATTAAGGTACAGTTATCAGGTTGTGGTGGCACTGGATTGGAGACACTTTGACAAGATGGACTACTGACATATTTTAATCACTTAATGATAATTTAATATTATTGCTGAATTTTGAGTGTGTGCACATATACAAATATATATGCATGCACACATACATATCCATTTTAAGTTAAATTTGGAGATCAAAACTAAAAAAGCTCTGTGTTCAAATCCTAATTGCCCCCTCACCCTAGTTAATGATTTTCTAGGTACTTTGCTCTGGCCCAACTAAAATGAAAGTCATATATTCCTAGATTTTATTTTTATCTTCTAAGAATATTTTTCAAACACGCATTATCAGGGTTTTCAAACCAAAAAGTAATTGTTACACTACTGTAATGTGTGACTTAGACTATATACAACTGTGGAAATTCTATAATTCTAGCTGAATATTTCAGTTTTGATAGATACCATAAATGAGATACAGATCAACTGCGTACATCCAGCCAGACATGTTTAATAACATAAGAAACTCTTCTCCAACAAAAATGTTTAGGTAGTCTCTTGATTGGGGTTAAAGCTCCAATGATTTCCATTCTTATTTTTGTCACATCACAGTGAGTTTCCAGATTTTTTAATTATGTTACAATTTTTTTCAAATAAAAAATGAAATCAAATTTGGAAAACCACTCATGCTTTTTATTGTTCAAATGGAATATGTACACTATAGATTTTAGAGGGGGAAAGTTTTATAAAGTCAGACAATTCATAAAGCTTTAGAAAAACTGGACTGGAGTCTGAGGGCATGCACCCTTTAAGTCTTCACAACTAAAACAGTGATGAAAAAAAACACACGCACACAAATCCATCAGTGGGATTGCTGCTTAAGCCAAACAAAAGCTTATTCTTTTAGGTATAAAATACTTTCCACTTTGATTATTACTCCTAATCCATTCTCCATTTTTCTTTAAGTAGAGCAATTTCCTTTCAAGTGGAAGTAGTTGCATCTTCACATCTATTTGAAAATGCAATTAGATGGAAATATGATACACTACAGCTGGAAAATGAACAATCCATTTTTCCTCTTCCCAGACAAGGTCACACTGCTGAGCACACTCAAGTTAAGCGTGATACAGAAGTTAAGCCATAAATCCAATGAGATGGGAGACTTTGGCACCCAAGCCACAGCAAGGCCCTGTGTCAAAGGGCTCACACTCAGTACTGTCAGACTCATTTAAAAACTCTCAGTTGTTATTAACAAATAACCCCTCTCTTAGAAAAAAAAGATATAGCATTTTACAGACCAGATAAACAAAAGACACTGTCATTTTTAAACCAAAACATATTTCGGGAAAAAAATGTAAGTGAAACTAATTTGCTACATGTGTTTTATACATACAGTACGTAAGGGGGTTTCTCCAACGCCATATGGAAAGCATCTGAACTTGTAAGACAATGACCTTCATAAATCACTCTAGGCTCCAACTCCAAATTATGTCTTGTTCCCTCACTCATGGGATAGTCACTATATCTCATATAAATTCATTATGTTATATGTGCACAATAATCTATCTCTACCTTTATAAGGAATGATGTCATAACACACAGGCATGGTTTTTTACAAAAGGGAACAAGTTCTCCCACCAGATGGGCCAACCTATAGTACTGCTTCTCCAAACACAGTATGTTTCACAATGCAGAGTTATCCATGTTGCTCAAAGGAAATACAAATTAATGGAGAAAGAAATGACCACTCTAAGAACAAAATTTTTCTGAGCCTTCCTGGTTTCTTCCCATTCCAAGGTAAATGTAAAATAAAATAGCTTTATATCTTTTCACATACTTTCCTTTTACATATTTCCCGTATATATACATTAAAAGGGAATCTATGTTCTACGTAGTAATTTTCATACACATTGAATCACCAGCTATGGTACTAGCAGGTTTTTCTCTAAGCAAATGTCTTGCCATGACAAAGGTTTAAATTAAGGGAGCAGAAAGTTTTTGCCTCTGACTGATGGAAGAGAAAAAGGAAATAGGTATTCTCTACCCTCCAGCCTTTTTCCATAGAAAGTTGCCTTTTACTAACTTCTGTTTTGATCCAATCTTTCTTCCATTTTCTGTAGTTGAAGAATGCAGGTTTATCTGTCCCCTTATTCACTTCCAATCACTTGGGGAAATGAGCACTGAGTTAAGATGAATACAACTGCTTGGTTCTTCTTCTTTAAGAATTAAGGACCCTAAATCCATAATCTGAAATGAAAACTATATAAACCATGTATAAACCTATAAAAGGACTACTTTTCAGTCCTTTGAAATAGTCTCACTCTCCCTACTTCTATCTCTCTCTCTCTCGCTCTAGACCAGGGATCAAGCATGTAACATAAAGGCATGAAGAGGCCAGGTCTAAGGCCACAAATAAATAACTGCTGAGTGAATTAAGTGAACATTAATGGCTAGAATGGGGAGTTATTATGAGAATGACAATGTGGAGAAACTATGTCCCATCTGAAGTGGGTAGCTCTAAAACATTGTTGCAAGTCAGGATTGCCCTGGGAGTGGAAAAAACACTGTATGTGCCAACCATGCACAGGTTGAAAAATTATGTCTATGGGCTTGTTCAGGTCCATAAAACAAAAGTATGCCCTGACTTAGAAACCTAAGTTCGTTGAAGGAAGAAAGTATAGCTGGAAACACAAGATCCCAATTAACTAATGGTTAAATAATTCTAGATGTTTTTATAAATATCCGATGAGATTAATAAAGAATGACAAAGCAGTGGACTATAATAACATCAAAATATGAGTAACTCTACTTTTAATATTCAAATTTTGCATGAGACTATCAGGAGTAAGATATTCGATAGTAAATTTATAGTTGGATTTATCATCTACTATTTTTAAATATTAGGTTAAGAGATTAAGACCTTTAGAACCCCTAATTACAGAAAGGATCCTGAAAAGCCTGCAAACTCATATGATTACACAGACACACACACACACAGAGTACAAAATGTAAAGAAATGCCACAAAATCTGTTTTTTTCACTACTGTAATTTTGATGCTTCCCTTGAAAAATCAAATTTCTGAAAAATAAATGTCCTTAATGCCCTTGTTTTGTTCAATTATTTGCTAGAAATTCAGCACTATTAGGAAGAAACAAGTCTGTACACAAATGCTCTACTAAATATTACCTTATAAAGATTCTAGCTCTATTATGAGGAATTTAAAATATTATAATTACATTGTATTATAAAATATCACCATTTCTTTATAATTTTATTTTAATCACTGGGTATACATTTATAAGATCAGGCCATTCAATGCATACAGCTACACATATATTTTCATAAGTAATCCCATATTTAATTTTACTTTCACAAATTGCCACCACTTTTAATCACTTGATAAAATCACTGCATCTTTCTCCATTTATAGTCTTTAGGGAGTAACAGGGTCAAGAATTACACCCTAATCATAAATAACTAGAAAGCTAGACAAAATAGTGAAGCAACTGTTTTCAAACATGGACAACAATGCAGGACTCTGATCCCTTAGAAAAGGAAACAAATGAGGTGATCTTACAATTGTCCCAGATTTTGACTGAGGACAGTTTTCAGACCACAGACTAGGAAGGCAGAATGCAAATAGTGCCTTGAAGCCTAGCTGAATTAAGGAGACAAATCAGAGTCCAGAGAAGCTAAAATGTCTAAACTGTAGGGGGCAGAGTAGAGAAGAGAAATTTAAAAGTTCTAGAGATCTAATTAAGGGTTCCCTAAGACTTTAGCTGAGTAACACATTTTCATGCATAGAATAAAATACCATGAGTCTGGGAAGAGAATAATTACCAGAGAGCTGTAAGCTAAACAATTCTCAGAGCACAGAGGACTGATAGTCATCATGAAGAATTCCACAATTCAGAGTGAAGAGACCTCATTACATACATGGGAATTGAGTAGATACCCCCAGAAGGTTATACCTCAGTAGAAGGGCTTAACTAGCCATAGAGTAAGGGTTACTCTATACCTGCCCTAAAGATTTTAAAAACAATCCTTGAAAGGATCTATGTAATCCACAGGTATCCTAACTGCCTGCCAGAACAAAATCTAACAATATTGAAAGACCACAGAATGGCCATCATTAAAATGTCTACAAATAACAAATGCTGGAGAGGGTGTGGAGAAAAAAGAACTCTCTTATACTGTTGATGGGAATGTAAATTGGTGCAGCCGCTATGGAAAACAGTATAGAGGTTCCTCAAAAAACTAAAAATAGAGTTGCCATATGATCCAGCAATCCCACTCCTGGGCATATACCCAGACAAAATTATAATTCAAAAAGATACATGCACCCCTATGTTCATAGCAGCACTATTTACAATAGCCAAGACATGGAAACAACCTAAATGTCCACTCACGGATGAATGGATAAAGAAGATGTGGAATATATATACAGTGGAGTATTACTTAGTCATCAAAATGAATGGAATAATGCCATTTGCAGCAACATGGGTGGGCCTAGAGATTATCATAAGCAAAGTAAGTCAGAAAGAGAAAGACAAATACCATGTGATATCACTTATATGTGGAATCTAAAATATGACACAAATAAACATATCTACGAAATAAAAACAGACTCACAGATATAGAGAGCAGACTTGTGGTTGCCAAGAGGGAGGGAGGGTGGGGGAGGCAAGGATTGTGAGCTTGGGATTAGCAGAAGCAAACTGTTGGGCTGGCCATAACGTTCGCTCGGGTTTTTCCATAGGACGTTATGGGTAAACCCGAATGAACTTTCTGACCAACCCAATATTATGTATAGGCTGGGTAAACAACAAGGTCCTATTGTATAACACAGGGAACTATATTCAATATCCTATGACAAACCATAATGGAAAAGAATATGAAAAAATATATATGTATAACTGAGTCATTTTGCTGTACAGAAGAAATTAACACAACATTGTTAATCAACTATACTTCAATAACAAAAATATTTAAAGACCACAACAAAATTAAGCAGTCAACAACAAGACCTTCACAATGTCTGGCAACCAAAAAAAAAAAAAAAAAAAGAAACACTTATAGACATGCAAAAAGAATTTCTAGACATATGAAACAAAATCAATCAACAGACACAGAGGCAGACATGACAGAGATGACAGAATTAGCAAACAACACAGTTAAAATGTCTAGTTTCAATATGCTCAAAGATTTAAAAGAAATTATGGATACAATAAGCAGACTAATGAAACATGAATAGAACTTCTAGATATAAAAAATACAGTATCTAAAATTAAAATAGACACAGCTGAACAAAAGATGAATGAACTTGAAGACAAAACAATAGAAATTATCCAAATGAAATCCAGAGAGGAAAAAAGACTGGAAGAAAAAGGGAAAAGAGCCATAGTTAACTGAGGGACAATATCAAGTGTTCTAACCTATGTATAATTGGAAACACAATTATACAGAAAAGTAGGAGAGGGACAGAATAGTTGAAGAACAGCTAAAATTTTTTTCTAATTTAATGAAAACTACAAATGCACAATTTCTAGAACTCAGTGACTCCTAAACAGGATAAGCACAAAGAAAACTATACCAAGGCACATAATCAAATTATTGAAAAGCAGACATAAAGAGACAATGTTAAAAGCAGCAGGGGAAAAAAAAGGCACATTACATACAGAGAATCAAAAATTAAAATAATTACAGAATTCCTATTGCAACCTATGCAAGCTAGAAGACAACAGAATGGCATCTTTAAAGTGCAGGACCAGGGTAGGGTTGTGGATTCAACCTGGAATTCTATACTCAGCAAAGACATTTGAGAGAACTTGTTGCTAGTAAACTCTTACTGCAAGTAATTTTTAATTGAAGTTCTTCAGGCACAAGGAAAATACCAGATGGAAACTCGGATCTGTGCAAATGAAGAAGGCTACCAGAAATGATAAATAAGTGGGTAAATATTTCTCATTCTAAAAAATTTCTTTAAAAGTTAAGTGATTATTCAATGAAAAAAATGTATGTGTTGTTTATAACATATGTAGAAGTAAAATGATTAGAGCAGTAGCACAAAGGATGGGAAGGGATATAAAATACTTGGAGATATTGCACGCTCAGTTCCAGATCACTGGAATAAAGCAGATATTGCAATAAAGTGAGTCACATGAATTTTTTAGTTTCCCAGTACATATAAATATTATGTCTATATTGTAGTCTATTAAGTGTGCAAAAGCATTATGTCTGAAAAAAAGAATGTACATGCCTTAATTTTAAAATGCTTTAGTGCTAAAAAATGCTAACCATCATCTGAGCCTTCAGTGAGTCATAATCTTTTTGCAATAATAACGTCAAAGATCACTGGTCACACATCATCATAACAAATATAATAATAATGAAAAAGCTTGAAATATTCTGAGAATTACCAAAATATGATACAGAGATATAAAGTGAGCAAATGCTGTTGGAAAAATTGCACCAATACACTTGCTTGAAGCAGGGTTACCACAAACCTTCAATCTGTTTTTAAAAAAAGGGGGGGGGCATTATCTACAAAGTACAATAAAGCAAGTTGAAATAAAATGAGGTTTGCCCATCTACAGTTATAAGCTTCCTGCATCATATGTAAATCGATTCAGTATTTTTTAAGGTAAACTGTGACAAGTTAAAGATGTATATTATAAACCCTAAAGAAATTGCTAAAAAATTAAGATATAGTTAATATGAAAATAATGGAAATTAAAATAAATAAATGGAGCACTAACAATATGGAATAATCAAAAATCAGAAAAGGGGGAAAGTAATAAAGAACATATGGAGATGAGATATATAGAAAACAAATAGCAAGATGGATAATTTAAGACAAATTATATTAACAATTACATTAAATGTAAATAATCTAAATAATCTAAACATTCTAATTAAAAGGCAAAGAATGTCAGATTAGATAAAAAAGCAAGACCTGGCTGTGTGCTGTCCCCAAGAAACCCACTTTAAATATAAAAATATATCCAGTCTAAAAATAAAAAGAATGGAAAAGGATATAAAATGCTATGCTACTCATAAGAAAACTAGAGTACCTATATTAATATCAGACAAAACAGACTTCACAACAAGGGATATTACCAGCGATAAGGAGGAACATTTTATTATCAATATTATGATAAAGGAGCCAATTCATCTAGAAGATATAACACTTCATAAAACAAATAGACAGAAAATCAGTAAAGGTACAAATGACAGCTACCTTCATTTGCAACTTTCTGACATGACATTTATTCTATCCTCTTCTGCCATCTCCCTTGCTTTACTAGTTATCTCCCCACTGTCCTGTTTCTTCCATTGCTAGCTTACCTCTTTCCTTCCCCTTGAGTCAAAAACAAGTTCAGGACTTTTCCATCCTAAAATAAACTTTTCTTCTTTGACCCTACTTTCTTAACTACCTGGGGCCCTTTATCCTTCCTGCCCCTTCATAATCAAGTTTTCTTAAAGTGTAGAGCAGTCTAGACTTCTGGAAGTCCCCTAGGGCCTGGGTCATCTTCTTAATCAAGTTTTCTTAAAGAGTAGAGCAGTCTAGGACTTCTGGAGGTCCCCTAGGGCCTGGGTCATCTTTTGCTATTCAGACAAAAGCAAACCCTTCCATCAGATACCCAGCAGTTGCAGCAGCAGCAAGTGTTCTTGCAGCATCAGTTGCTGAGAGGGACAAAGCACTTTCCTTCTGATGAGGCTAACTCTGGTTCCTATTAGCTGCAGAGGTGCCCAGCTGGTTCACTCTCCTTTGTTCAAAATTTAAATGAGCACTTACATAACGATAACAACTGACTATTTGGTTACAATTTTAGGTCTAGAAGCTTTACTGATTGTTACTTAGGGGATGATCTAAGGAATTTCCATATCTGGGAATTTCATACCTGGGAATTGAACCAGGAAAATAATTAAACCCCAGGTCCAGAAGGACGTTTCCAGGATTTCATTCAGTTAAACTCTTCACTTTTGCACCTTCACCAAAATGATTTCCATGCTCACACCCCAACTAATTTTCATGAAAACCATTTTCATATTTCAGTAGTGGACTCTTAATTGCTAAAAACCAATGACCAGTTTTCAGTCTTCATGCTACTAGACCCCTTTTATAATTCTGACACCATCTAATTCTAAAAACACACATCTCCATTAGCAGAGGTAGACTGATCACAAAGATAATGAAGTTTAAGCTTCAATGCCCTTCACAATACAGAGGATTAACATGTTGGGAGGAGCCCTAGTAATAATTTTTTCACATGATCATATATTTTCCTACTTGAAAGAATGAGCTATTTAACCTCACTTAATTAAAATTACTGTCTCTATCCACCCCTGACTCCCCCTCCATCACATTACCCTCATATTAGGTGGCATTTGAATAACCATAGGCATTTTGACAAACCAGCTAAGGAGAAATTCAGTTGGAAACACATTTAGTTTAAATTTAGAAAGATGTATTTGTATGGTTGGCAATCAGTTTAATATATAATTAGTTACTAACAAGATTTCATAGACTAGTAAATGGCAGAGGTAGGATTCAAAACAAAGATCGTCTGAGTCTAATATTGACAATCTTAACAAAACAATATATTGCTTTTCAACTGTTTAGTGATCCATCCTTAGGCCCCTGATTCCTTAACTTAGTCTGTCCTCAGCCTCTCATCAGAATTGGATAGTCTAGTCTCAGGCACATGTTACAATCTGGCACCATTTCACTCCTCTTTTCCAGGCTTCAACACAGTAGTCCAGTTTTATCACCCACTGCCATGCTGTGTGTTCACTGCACTGTATCCAAAACCATTCTCTCTGTTTGCTAGACCATACCTTTGCTCATGTCCTTACCACAGCCTGAAATGGCCTTGTTCAGTCACATCTGTACTCATTTTTCTTAACTTCCTGCTGATTTGACAGGAAAAATTAATTTCAATGAAAATAACATTAAATAATCTGCCACTACAATGAGGAAAACATTGACAACTAACAGGTTAATGTATGTTAATTCCAGCAGTTTAAGATTAGTATGTCTTCATGTTACTTACTGCTGTGTAACAGATCATCTTAAAACTTACTAGTGTAAAACAGTTTTTTAATGTGGATTAGGAATATGGACTTGCATAGGAAGAATGGCTGATCTCTGTTCCACCATACCTGGGAGCTCAGATGGAAAGATTCAAATGGCAGGACCTAGAATTATCTGTAGGTTTCCTTTATTCTTATGTCTAGCACCTAAGATGGGATGATTTCAAGACTGGACCCATCTGAGATTGTCAATCAAATAGCCTACACACAGCTTCACCACGTGTCTTGAGCTTCCCCACAGCACGGTGGCTTCTGTGTAATCAGATTCCTAACACTGAGGCACAGGACTACAATACCAAGTATTCCTGTAACCAAGCAGGGAAGTGCATGACCTTTTTTTGACCCAGAGGCAGAAGTGACATAGCTTCATTTCCACTGTATGCTACTGAATAAAACAGACGCAAAAGCCCACCCTGATTCAAGAGGAAGGGACATATAACTCTACCTCTAAATGGGAGAAGAGTCAAAGAACTCGTGACTATGTTTTAAAATTGCCACAGCAACTACATGGGAATACTTTAAATGCCCTGAAACCTTAGTGTTTGCATGTGAAAGAAGTTTTATAGAATTCTTCCCAAATTTGATAATAATCCTAAAAATTTACTTGCCATTACCAATAATGAATAATAAAGCTAAAATATGTAATAAAAAATCCCTAAAAGTAAATTTATTAATAAGTCATTGGGACTTCCCTGGCGGCACCATAGTTAAGAATCTGCCTGCCAAACTAACACACCACTGTAAAGCAATTATACTCCAACAGAGATGTTAAAAAATAAATAAATAAATATCATTATTCAAAATAAATAAATAAATAATGAGGCTAAACAGATGAGGCTTGCCCTGTGCCCTGGAAGTTAGCATTCTTCAGGCTGCAACAGAAAAACAACAGAAACAAGCTCCAAAGTGGAAGATTCTCCACCCTTCCAGCAGAGTTCAAACTCAGGACCTGACAAAGCTGATGGATTCTACTAATGGGAGGATTCATATCTCATCATAAATCTCAATCTACCTTCTTCTTTAGGTCAGAATCTCCTGGTAGTTATTATAGTGTTTGTTTGTACTTAAAAGGTATGAGGAAAAGGAAGAAGTATCCAGCCACTGAGCTTGGTCCATGTGCCTGGTAGAGTGAAATACTATTGTCAAGTGAGTCCAATCCTCTGTCTGGGCCAAACAAGGGTTCCCAAATAAGTCAGGTTAAATTACAGACTTCACACCGGACCCTTTTACATTCAGTCAGACTCTGAGGCATAATTATTCCCTTTTTTTTCGCATTTTCCTCTTATTACTGATCACATTTTACTAGTAAATTTATTTTTGTTTTTATTTTATATATTTTACACAGTAGAACGTGCAGAGCTTAAATGAGTAGAGTTGGATGAATTTTGACAAATGACACACCTGTGTAACCATCACCCAATTAAGATATAGAAGATTTTCTTTACCCCTTGAAAGATCCCTTTCCAGTCAATACCAACCTCCCATCTTAACCCCTCCCTGGAACTTTTTTTTTTTAATTTTTATCACTATAGACTAGTTTTGCTTGCACCTGAGTTTCCTCTAAATACAATTACACTGTATGTATTCTTTTGTGATGTTGTCTTCAGCTCAGTATAATATTTTTGTGGTTCATTCATAATGTTGAATGTATCATCATTTTTATTGCTGTTTTTCCATCAAATGAATATAGCACAAGTTGATATCTATTTTCTTATTGATGGACATCTGTTTCTAGTTATTCGTTTTTATAAATAAAGCTACTGTGGGCATGCATGTACAAGCTTTTATTGGATACATGTTCTCATATATCTTGGGCAAACACAAGGGAGTGGAATTGCTCCTTTGTATAGGCTTAGTATGCATATGTTAAACATATGCTCAGGAGGCATATGTTTAACTTTATTAGGATCTACTAAACTGTTTTTCTCAATGGTTGTACCACTTTACAGTTCCACTAGAAACTGAGAGTTGACTTTCTCCACATCATCACCAACATTTAGTATCACCTGTCTTTTTTGTTTTAGCAATGCTAGTGAGTGCAGTGGTATCTCTTTCTGGTTTTACATTGCATTTCCTTGATGACAAATGATGTTGAACATCTTCTCATGTGCTTGCTGACTATTCATATATCTTTTTTTAAATGAAGGGGCTGTTTGCCCATTTGTTATGGTTTGTCATTTTAATATTCAAATGTAAGGCTTATTTTATATATGCTGAATATACATGTCTTTTATCAGATTAATGTATGTATTGTGAATATTTTCTGAGTTTGTCGCTTACCTTTTCATTTTCTAACAGTGTCTTTTCATAAGCAAAAGTTTTTATTAATTTTGATGAAGTCCAATTTTCAATTATTGTATTATCTCACATTTTAATTACACTGTATTGTGTTGAAGTGTAATACACATTGCATTATATTGTATATTATATTATAATTAACAATGCATTATATCATTAAAAAAATAAAAAAGAATCCGCCTGCCAATGCAGGGGACATGGGTTCGAGCCCTGGTCCGGGAAGATCCCACACACTGCAGAGCAACTAAGCCCATGCGCCACAACTACTGAGCCTGCGCTCTAGAGCCCACGAGCCACAACTACTGAGCCTGTGTGCTGCAACTACTGAAGCCCATGCACCTAGAGCCCGTGCTCTGCAACAAGAGAAGCCACCGCAATGAGAAGCCTGCGCACCACAACGAAGAGTAGTCCCCCGCTCGCTGCAGCTACAGAAAGCCCACACGCAGCAACAAAGACCCAACACAGCCAAAAAATAAATTAATTTTAAATAAATAAATAAATCATTGATAATAAAAACTGAGCTTTTATCAACCATCCTAAGGGGAAGACTGAATTCTTTCTTGTCTTTCTAGAGAGAGGAGGCAATCAAATATTATGCAGTCAAAAAGCATAAGGAAAATACTACGTAGAGGTGTTAATAATTTACTAATAAAAATGTCACTCTTTTTTCTAGATATTATGTTGTTCTTGGTACTTATTTTCTCTTTATAAATAAATATCTACTTGTACCTAATTTGTATTAGTAATTAAATAAGCTTCGATTATTTATAACTGAATAAGTTTTAGGCTTCTCGGAACCTGGATCTTCCAGGTTTCCTATTTCCATGCTATCATTCTTTTTGCCTTCTTCCACCTCTCCGGCAATGCCTTCTTACTCTCTACATTCTTCTCCCTCTGCCCACCCTATTAATATTGGTAACCCCCAGGGTTCTGAACAAAAAAAACCCTCTTATAACCTTATCCACCAACCCATATCTGCCAATCTCTTGCTATTATTTCAACTATCCTCTGTAAGCTAATGGCTCCTAAATGTATATGTAGTTGGTACATTTAAGAAGCAGCACTCCTGGGGTATAATCATATGACAGCTTTATGTTGGCATTCCGTGTCCCTTTAAACCTTCTCTGTGGATGGTGATAGCCCTTACCCTGCCTCTGATGATGGAAGCTTCAAGTCCTCAAGGTGTTTTAGATCACATGATCAAGATTCAGAAATTAAGAATCTCAGACCAATCGAATTCACAACTCCAAATTTGATGTCACTTTACAACTCTTCCTCTTCCCCCACCTGGGGACCGCTATAAATCAGTCATTTGCCCTAGGAAAACAGGGCCTGGCTTTTTTTGTCCTTTCCCTGCCGAGTATGTCCTGGCAGGGGTAAGAGGGATAGGAAACACGATGATATCTGTCACTATATAAAAGTTTATTCTTAACTCCCGGACCTAGCAAAAGTTTACAGTTGACTCTTTCTCTCACATGTACTTTGGTGGGTTCTTCCAAGATTCCCCTGTTGGGTCTTGCAAACTGCAACTCCCGTAATGACAGGCAATAACTGTCCTTCACATGGCTGCCCCTGACAGCCTCAGCTTCAGTCTCCAGAGCCTCTTACCAGGAAGCCATTAGTCCAAGGGCCTTCTCTCTTGGTCAGGATTTCTTTGCAAAACACCCAAAGCTGCCTTTTCCTACCAAAGGTTACATGTGTTATAGCCCCTGGAACACCTCTGACCCTCCATCAGAGGGGAGTGCAGTGCCCAGATGGTCGGCTGGCTGATAATAAGCTGTGCCAGCTTTCTCAAGTTCATGTCAATCACCAAGTCCCTACGTTCCCCATTTTCAAGGCACACACAGGAAGCTCACCATGTGGTCCCAGTGAAGCCCCTCTCACTGTGTACTGAGCTGAGAAGTAGCTTCCAACCCCAACTACAACCCTGGGTAAGGAGAGGAGGAGCAAGGAGGGGAAACTTACATCACAGAGTTTCCCCAAACCCTTCTCATAAAAATCCTTTCTGTTTTCACTCTCGGAATCTTTTCATACCTTTGAAGTTTTGGCATATGGTCTAGTACCCCTTTTGGAATACAGCATGTGCTCTGTCATGACGCTTCAGCTGAAAGTTCAGAATGTGCTTCAGAGTACAAAACTAAACTCAACTCCCAACTTGCTCACCCTACCATGTTCCCTCAATTAGTAGCCCAATCTAGAAAGCTCAGTTATGCTAAAAGCCCTTCCATTGCCAAAACTTAATGCTTACACCTCAGAAATGTAAACATTTGTACAACTTTTCCTTGCTTTGGAATCAGGAACCAATACCCTCTCACACGGATTATTACAAACTACTTGGACTCCCTCCTAGTTATTTGCTCATTTGATAAACAGCTGTTGAGGATCTACTATAGTCCATGCACTTTGGACAAAAAGATTAAAAATGCAATCCCTGCATTCAAGGATTTCACATGCTAGTGAAGAAAATAATAATCCAACATTCACAATATATTATAATCTTATAAAACTTGAGGGCAGGACTTTTGTCTATTTTGTTCACTACGCTACATCCAAGATTTAATAGGACCTGGTACATAATAAAAATTCAATAAATAAAGGAGTAAAGTGGCATTTGGACATGGATGCTATCAGAGTCAAGGCTTGTGCATGAGACCTCACAATGAGAAAGAAACCAAGGAATGCGAGGCTTCCGCGGGGTCTGAAGATAAGCTTCCATTCCTGGCCAAGCAAACAGAATATAAAAAGGCATAGCAATTGGGAAACTGAAAACAGTTCAGTATGATGTGTGTGTTGTGAAGGAGAGAGGGAGGGAGGAAATTAGGCTAAAGATTTTGACAAGAGTCAGATCATAAAGAGCATCCTGTGTCATGCTAAGGAGTCTGAATTGTAACTTGCAGGTGGTAGAGAGTCACTGAGGGCCTTAAGCAAGAACCTTCCCTGATCAGATATTTCACTGAGAAAAGATACTCTGAAAGCAGCTTTGAGGTTCAATGGGAGAAGAACAAGTCTGCATATTGAGAAGCCAGCTTGATAGCAATGGTATTTAAATAGTGAAATAGAAAAGGGGCTCTAAATAGTGAAATAGAAAAGATGCTACTCCTTTCTCCTTTCAAAAATTGCTCCTGAATCACAAAGAGAAACAGAAATACAAACACCATTTCAACAAAACTGTATATAACTTTGGCCACACTATAAGACAAAGGCTCCCAGATGCAGTGAATGTCACGATGAGGGACACTCCAGGGGAGATACATGTCTGCAGCTGTACCTCGAACAAGGCCACAGAGTGATATTCTCCAAAAACAGGTGATACTCGCTAAGGGAGACACTAACAGGACCTTATTTACAACCATGTCAGGTGTGTGCATGGACAAGCAGAAGGACTTTCCCTGGACCACCCCCCGGCCAAGAAAAAACAAAAACAAGGAAGAAAGAGAAATCACACACTCTACTCTCCCAAGAATGATCTACTGGTGAAGCAGAGTCAAATAGATGGATTCTGCATGGCAAGCAGTATTGCAAAGGTTGATCTTTGTTGGCTGGAGAAAAAAGACAGAAAGAAATCACAGAAACTACTTGAATCACAAGGAAACTGAATAAGCATTGACACTCATATGCAAAATACAAGAACAGGCTAATTATTAATAGTCAAAATTTTATTTTACCTCTCTCTGTCCATCGAGGATTAAGTGGACAAATAAAGGTAAGTATAGATAGGAATGACCTAAATAACATAATTACTAAGGTAAC
Organism: Balaenoptera ricei; assembly: GCF_028023285.1. Lineage (NCBI taxonomy): Eukaryota > Metazoa > Chordata > Mammalia > Artiodactyla > Balaenopteridae > Balaenoptera > Balaenoptera ricei. The sequence goes on from NC_082643.1 coordinate 110,982,080, forward strand.
ATAATTGTTATTCAATTAATAGGTATCCAGCTTTATACCCTAAAACCGAAGAATGCACTTTTTTTCGATGCTAGCAGCACACTGTCAAAAATTAACTATATATTATGCCACAAAGAAAACTTTAATAAATTTCAAGAAGTAGGAATAGTAAAGTTGAGTTTCTGATCAAAAGCAATTTTAAAAACACGTAAGTAAATGAGGACCTCTACCACTTGCCTGTAGTGTAAATTAGCATAAAATATAACGGCAGTGACGCAGGCAAAAAGCTATGATGGCCTGAAATAAGACAATGAGAAAGGAAAAACAATCAATTGATAGAAATATGTGGCCATCAGAGATGGGAGCTGAAGAAGACAGAAGTGTCTTTAGAAACTTCCAGGCTTTTCAGTTGGGAAATGGGTGGATCACATTGCCATTCATTAACATCAGGTACAGTATGTTAGGAGAAACAGCTTTTGAGGAAAGAATAATGAGTTCATTTTCAGTCCAGTTGAGTCTGAAATGCCAACTAGACCTCCGTGGGTAAAGGTAGAAAAGCAGCTGAATATATCAGTCTAAATCTCAGGAGAGACAGCAAGAGATGCATATTTGGAAAACAATCATGTATGCTGGCTAAGTGACTTTGGATTTAGATGAGAGTCCTAAGACAGGTTTTGAATGAAAACGTTAAGACACAGGAGAAAGCCCTAGGGCTCACAGATGCTTAACGTGGAGGAAAAGGATTTAGGGAAGGAGATCCAGAAACATGCTTCTCCTTTCATAACATTTATCACACTTGTAATTACTGGTTTCACGTCCATATTTCCTGCTACACTCTAAGCTTCATGAGGATTGGGATCCATGTATATGATGGTCACTGCTTTATTCTGAGCCTCACAAGGGCCCAGTAAATAGTAGGTGATCAGTAAATATATGTTGAATGAATAAGTCAAATAATACATTAACCCAAAGTATTGCCTCCATTTGAATGCCCCTCGTCCCCACTTCCTACTCTATGAGTGAACCTGATCTTTTACCCTTCTCTCTCATATATCCAGCCTTCCTCTTTTTGTTAGGTCTTCTCTTTGCTCTGTGCGAGATCTTTAAGAAAGGATAAAATTCATGAAATATCAATATTTACAAACACAGTGACCAAAAAAGAAACTTAAAAACTAATATTGGGGCTTCCCTGGTGGCGCAGTGGTTGAGAGTCTGCCTGCCAATGCAGGGGACGCGGGTTCGAGCCCTGGTCTGGGAAGATCCCACATGCCGCAGAGCGACTAGGCCCGTGAGTCACAATTGCTCAGCCTGCACGTCTGGAGCCTGTGCTCCGCAACAAGAGAGGCCGCGATAGTGAGAGGTCCGCGCACCGCGATGAAGAGTGGCCCCCACTTGCCGCAACTAGAGAAAGCCCTCGCACACAAACGAAGACCCAACACAGCCATAAATTTTAAAAATAAAATAAATAAATAAAATTTAAAAAAAAAACTAATATTGGATCCAATGGGCCCTGATGGTATACTGAGAGTTGATATAAGTAGAGAAAACCAGAAATTCTCAACCATTTTCAGGTCATATTACATAGACAATAATGCAGCATTTGTGGGTAAATAGAGGCACCTGTTCATGCACTAAGAGGAAACTTCTGATAGACTGATAGTCAATGTACAAAAAGACCTGTTAACCACTTGTAATGCACAGGTTGGGAAGTTTTACATGGCCCTCCTTTAAGGCTTGCCCTCCATTTTGAATACTGTTGTTTCCAGACTGTTACAGGATTTGTAAGCATATGGCCAGGCTGTTTATTCTTATAGAGAGTAAGGGTACTGGTTAAGAGAAGATTGCCTGGGTTTGAATATGGCTCTGCGACTCACTAAGTGTGTGACCTTGGACAAGTTACTGATCTTCTATGTACCTCAGTCTCCTCTTTTATAAAATGGGGTACTGATCGTGCTTACTGCATATGGTTGCTGTGAAGATTAAATGATTAAATGAGTTAATATATTTGAAGTGCTTAGAACAGTGCTTGACAGTAAGAAAATATGGTATTCTTAGCCAGCTAATCCTTTAACAGGAGAAACTTCATCTTGCAGTAACCCACAACAAGAACCTAGACCATACTGATATTCTAAAAGGATGAGTATTCTCATTTAGGGATGTTTGTGCACCAAAATTTACTTGATATGATTCATATATGAAAAATTACTAGAGCAGCTCTGTATACAAAGATAATTGGAAGGAAATATATAATGCATAAACAAAAAAATTCACTGAAATAATCATTCTAATTGGTGTTTATAAATCTAAAAATAAAAATGTTTTACAATTATGGAGGAAAGAAGATGGAAATCTTCTCTTCAACAAAATTAAAAGTCATCAAAGTTTTCAAAAGTATTGCATCTGGCAATGCAATTGCTGTTTAAATTCTTATTAAAATTTTTAATATAGGAAATTCCCTGGTGGTCCAGTGGTTAGGACTCGGTGCTTTCATTGCCTTGGGCCCAGGTTTGATCCCTGGTGTGGGGAACTAAGATCCCGCAAGCCACATAGCACAGCCAAAAAAATTAATAATAAAAAATAAAAATCTTAATATAGCTATTTTTCACTATCCCCCTTATTCTTACTTCTATAATTTCTTTGTTAAATAGCCTAAAAGTGTTTTTTTAATAAAAGGGGTCCATTGGACCCAGGAGATAAATAATAATGACTCAGGATTAAACTCAGGATCTAAAAATGAGTAGACTCAGAATCTAAAAGAAAATAAATAGAAACATTTTCTCCTTAGGGTTCATTGTATTGCTGTATTCACTGTATTGAACAACTTGAAGAGCTGAAGAAAGCACTAAAAATAAACCTAAGTTAAGACAAAAAGAAGAATAAATCGTAAGTTCAGAGACAAAGTTGAAGAATTATTAAATGACTGAATATATGCCAGTGGTGACTAAATTACGATTCCATGTAAAATCCCTTTCAGAACTGTCTTTGTAGAGACAACTTAGCTCATGAACCCAATTGAGCTTAGTCTGAGCAAAGAAAACTCAGCCTAGGGAGCTGACCAGAAGCCATCCCACTGAACTCTGATAATATTTGTTGACGATGTCATAGGATTAAAACTCATGAGGTTTGTTGCACATAAAACCGCGTAAGATATGTAAATTAACGTTCTGAAATGAGCATTCAACAACCTTTGTAACATGGAATTCTAATGTTAAAAAGTAAATTGTATCCCTTCCCTCATTTAAATAAAGATATATCTATCTGCCAGTGTTCTTCACTGTAATCATGAAAACCAACTTTGACTGTCTTAAGGGAATTTATTGGAAGAATAGTGTAGGAGAAGAGAATGAATGGGAGGCTGAAGAAGCAAGTTCTAACTTCCACTAAGATTATAACCAACAATGTAGGAAGTAACAGGGGAGAGGAGTCCTTGAAAGAAAACTGGAATGCTCTTCAGAAAAATGTGAAAGGCAGCTATTATTAATTAAAAAGAGAATCTACCATGTCAGAGGAGGAAAGGAATGAAGATTAGCCAAAAGAAATTCTAAGTATGAAATCAATAATTTCAAGAGACCATATGCAGGTCCTCAGGATTTCATAGAGAGTCAGACTCATAAGAGGTAAACTACAGAAAGCCTGGATCTTTGCTATTACCATAATGGGGTGAGCCAAGAACACCCTAGAGTTCAATGAGAATGAACTATGCATGCATCACTCTTAATTTCCCTGCGGATGGAGCCACTAACTCAGGCTAATTATATTATGAGAAAATTCACTTGGAAATGAATAATAACCCCCCCAATTTACTCTCCTTACAGTCTTTCCTCTGTCATTGAAATTATCTCCATTCTTCCAGACGTTCAGGCCAAATTTATAGAATCAACCTTGATTCCTCTCTCTCTTAAACACCCTGCATCTCATCTATCAAAATTCCTGCTGACTGTACCTTCAAATGATATACATAAGGCCACTTCTTCTCACCACTTCCATTGACCACCCAGGTCTGAGCCAACATTATTTCTCAGTGGCGACATCCTCTTAACAGGCCTCTCGGCTTCTATCCTTGCTCCCACCCCTGCCACCTCCGTGGCCCACTCTCAACACTAGTCAAAATAACTTTTTAAAATTTGTCAGACTATTTTCTCCCTGTGCAAAGCCCTCTAAAGCTCTCCCCCTTTCACCCAAAGAAAATACCAGCTCCTTACAACAGCCTCATGGGTCCTACATGCTGCCCAGCATTACCTCTTCTCCTACCTCTCTGTCCCTTGCTCACTCTGCTCCCACCCTATTGGCCTCTGTCTCACACACACCAGGGATGCTCCCGCCTTAAGGTCTTTTCTCTAGTTGTTCTACCTGGAATGTTCTTCCCAACGATATCTGCTTGGCTAACTCCTCACCTCCTTCAAGTCTTTGCTCAAATGTCATCTTCTCAACGATGCCCACCCTGACCACCTTAATCAATACTGCAACCAGTCTCCCACCCCCAGTACTCCTAGGTCCACTTACCCTGCTCGACTTCTGTGCTCCACAACACTTCCTAATCCGTAATATGTTCTATTATTTATTGTTGTTATATATCGTCTCTGCCTCTACTAGAAATTAAGATCCCAGAGGGCAGAGATCTTTGTTTTGTTCACAATGTATCCCAAGAAAAATATTTCAATTTACTGTCATATAGAACTGATTCTCAAAATATTTGTTGAGTAAATGAAATAAACAGTAGTAAAATGTAGAGCAATGTGTGAAGGAGTTGTTTTGATCTTGGGGTAGGGTTTAAGAAGAAGTTGGATAGGGTTTGTCACAAACTAAGGATAAGAACGTGGGCGAAGTAATGTGAGTAAAGGCTGAAACTGAACTACAGGGTAAAGTGCAAAGAGACCATCCTTCTATACGGAGGAATATCTTTGTTTCTACATGAAGGACCTTAGATTAATTCTTTCAGTTTTTCTCAAGGTAAAGTGGAGTGATTTATCTAGTCCATGAGTTTCAGGGGGGAAAAAAAGAGCATATGTGTTAGTTTCCTAGGACTGCCACAACAAATTACCACAAACGTGGTGGCTTAAAAAAACAAATTTATTCCCTCACAGTTCTGCAGGTCAGAAGCCCAAAATCAAAGTGTTAGCAGCCACTGAAGGCTCTCCCTCTGCAGGCCCTAAGGGGAGAATCCTCCCTTGCTTCTTCCAGATCCTGGTGGCTCCGTGCTGTCCTTGGCTCGTGGCTTTATCACTCCAATCTCAGGCCTTGTTTTCTGGATTTCTGTCTTTTCTTCGTCTCTTGTAAGCACGCTTGTCATTGGGCTTAGGGCCCACTCAGACAATGCAGGATGATCTCATCTTGAGATCCTTAGCTTAATTACATCTGCGAAGACCCTTATTCCAAATAAGGTCGTATACACAACTCCCACGGATTTAAATGTGGACCTATCTTATGCAGAGTCCACCATTCAACCCATGACAGTGGACATCCTCGGGTCAACATCTTTCCTCTTCAGATCTTTGCATCTAGATAAGGTGGTTTCTGACCATGAGGGAACCCTGTGGTTTTCACCTTCTGCCAATGACAGACTAGCTCCAAGACACTCAGAGCCTCAATATCCATGCTTTGTAGACATTTTCAGGTAAAACAAATTTACTGCTTTTATTGTTTCTCAGCAAGGTTTATACTGATTACATGTTAAATCATAATCAATATAAAAATATTAATATTTTACCTTTTTTGTGTGGTATATCTGTAAAATCTAGTGCGTACTTTGCATCTCAATCCAGACTATCCATATTTCAAGGGCTCTGTAGGCACATGTGAGTGGCTTCCCTATTGGAAAGCACAGGCATACAGCAATGTCTGGCACATACTCAATACTGAATAAATATTACTGAATAAATAAATGATTAAATAAAGTATCCTATCTGATGCCAGTGCTACATAGAATGAAACCTTCAAGGGAGCAGAAAAGGTGAATCAAAAAGGGGATTTGTGCTGGACATCCAAAGACCAGTGATAAAAGACCCCTAGAGCTTCAATCTCATAAGATAGAAAAGACTTAGTGTTACAGAAGTAGGACCATGCCAAATTCTCTGAGTATCATTTCCTTGGAAGAGAAAGCCAAACGTACTGTCATAGTGGTTTGGAATTAAATAATGCCCTTACTAGATTTTTATTTCTGAAGAATGACCCAATTTTCATCCTATAATGTCTTCTAGAGACTGAAGTCACAAAACATGAGAATTTGAGTCCTGCAAATCTACAGTCACGAATACGGAATTAGGAAGAGGCTTAACCCAGCGAAGACTGTAGTCCAGCTGTTAGGCAAGTCCTCATGCTTTACAACTTTTTTATCTTCTAAAAAAAACCAAACAAACAAAATGAAACACATGGGTTTGTCTGACAGATGCTGGAAAATAGCTTCTGCTCTTAGACCTCAAATGCACTGATGCAAATTAAAACATGAAAGGTAGTCCATGTCTTTATGGCCTTGATTACCACCATGTTCACCCCCCTGGGTTCTTGTATGGCCATTTCATAGTTTCCCAAGCCTGGCATGTTTGCTTAGTGCCGGGAACATGATTGCCTAAATTAAGTTCTCTGACATAAACACACCATTATCTCATTCTAAATTGGATGATCACTTATCGTTCATAATTTATTGTGCGTGAATGCTACAGTGCTTCTTGAAGTGCCAAAACAAACTGTCAGCAATTTTAAAATATAGCAGCCCATTAATCTATTTAAACCAAGTCCTAGGATTTTCCTTTCATTAGCATTATGAATGAGGAAGCAGCTTCACTTCCTAAACTCTCATACTGAGTGGGAGCTCTACCTTGAGCAGTTCGTCCGACCTCCCTCTCCTTTCAATATGGCATTTGAACCATGATTTGTAACTGAACTTAGGTTTGCTAGCCCAAAGCCTCTCACTTAGTATAATAAATTAATACTGAGCCATGTCAAACAATTTCTGCTTTGATATAGCCTTCAGAGAAAGCATTTTGAAGAAAATTCTGAAGTCTGAGATAGGCTTCCCTTACAGATAATTTCCCTTATGAAATTACAAGTTAAGACCCCAGTATAGACTAATGAACTGTTCAAAAGACTGACTATCAACCCTTGCCCTGCCTTCACATTTAACTTAGGAAAAAAAATTTTTTTTGCACAGCTTAATTTTTCCTCTAAGATCAATGAATGCTTTTACCTCTCATAGCTAGTATAATAAAAACCTTCCTTTGAACTCTTCTAAATCTCTCCTTTGATGAAAGACTTGAGAATACAAAGAGAATATAAAATATTAATTAAACTATCAGCAGCAAGTCTAAATGCCATTGGAATACAATTACGCCCTCCCCAAAGCTTTTAGGCTCCCCAGACAGCCAGCTGCAGGACAGATCTTTTCAAATCAAACGGCCCAAAAGATGATGAACTGATGAATGGTCCAGTGGTGGCATTATGTTTAATGTGATCTTCATTTCCTTTGACTTTCTATTTTTGCTTGGAGTCTGAGTCAGTGCTCTGATAGTAAATGGTAACACTTTTTATTATTGAGAAGGCAGAGTTAGGGAGGCATTCTGACTTTAGGAAAACCTTCCTTCAAAATAAAGATACATCTCAAGCAGTTGGACCCAGTCCAACTTGCATATGAATTCAAATTCCTTAAGTATTTTATGAGGGGACCTGAGCCACTCAAACTTTTATACTTCTCAAGCACAGTATTTTTATGGTTAATTTTACATTTTATTTCTATATGTTTAAATAGCTATCTCTTCAAAACGTTTTTCTCCAAGCTCATTAACTCTGTTTCCCTGTGGACAATTTAGGATTATATAAGTAATTTTCTGCACATATTTTTTAAATTTTTTATTATTTATAGCTAGAATGGCTGCATTTTGCCAGCAAATTATTATCTGAGAAGAATATAGGTATCTTGCCAAAGAGTTGCCACAACTACAAAGTTCTCTTATGGGCTATTACTTATAGCCAAATATACTATAGAAGCAAAACACTCTGCAAGAAAGAAGAAAATTTGCAAATTTTTTAGGTACTTTTCAATTTAATGGGTATCTAGTTTATATGGATATTTTATGGTATGAGATTTGAACTATAATATTACATCTTTTTTTAAGTTTCAGATTTTACTATTTTTTTCCTCTAGAAATAAAATATATTTTCAAAGTATCGGTCATTTCTTTAATAATAATAGTAATATATAAATATATTTATATACATATGTTTAGTGGCAAATATCAATAGACTTACTTTATAGCAGCTGCTCTGTACCCTCATTCCTTTTGTCTTTTACACCATATCCTCACTCCCTTCACTCTCTCTCACTTCCTTATTGGGTAGACTGCTTTAACCTCCAGCAAACTCCCCCACTTTCTCTCAGATTTTGCATCACAAACGTCTAAGAGTCGACCTAGGATTGAGGAGCCTGTAAAATTATGGATTCTTTTCGGTAGTCTGAGGGAAGAAAGGAGCAGTTTGTAAAGGTTAATGCAACTGCACTCAAATAATATTCTACAGAATTTTAAAACTGTGATACGCATTATTTTGAGACAAAATAGAGATGAAGGTGGAGAGTCTGAGAATCTTTCTCTGTAGAAGTTAAATTTGAGCTGAGACAAGGCCCAAAAGATAAGTCAATTGCTATGTTCAAGATCCTCACAATTGGAATAACAGACCAGTAAACACAGTGATTAAACGTTCTGTGAACTGACTAAGAAAATAACCTTCATCAGTTTATTCTCAGCATGTTACATTTTCATTCAGAGATCCTCCTAGGAATAAAGCAAAACCTAACACACTATTGGTTCACAAACTATTAGGCATATGAAGTTGCCGATATCTGAACGTTTTTTACCCCTAACAATCTAAAGTAGGGAAATGAAAACAAAACCTCTCCTTGAAGCCCATTTACATGCCTTTCGTCCCCACATTAGCAGTAATTGTAATACCGGAGCAGTCTGCTGGAAATTCTTTGCCTTGCACAGTCTTTAAAGAACACCAACTTGTCCCACTACCAAAGGTATACGGTGTTAAACAGTGACCTAGATCCCAGAAAGAGCTGATAGTTTAGAAAGGAAGCTCTCTCTCCCTGGGAGGGAATACAGTTTGTTGGCCACTCAGAGTTCAGGATAATAATTGACACTGAAAGTCTGAAAAAGTAAAAATTTTTGTCATTGTCCCACTCCACTCCCAACATTTTTTTTCTTTTTTGGTGTTCAATGTGGACAGATTGTATGTGTATACTTTAGACCGTACAGAGTAACAACCCTAAAATTAAGAATATTACCTATTGATTGGTTATCTTACTTTTCCATTTGGTTACATTTGGAGAGCTCTAGCAATGAAAATAAAAATATGCACAGATAAGAATTCTCCTTATAGGTATATTAGCATGAATCAGCCTACTAAATGGATACAAATGAGTGTAACAGTGTAAAGACTTGAATGCAAAAGAGTGTTTCTCTTAATGTAATGTTTACCTTGAAGACTCAAGTAGCCAAAGGTAATTTTGAAAGTATTTGCTTGCATGCATAGAAGTGTTTGGGACTAGTTAGCTAATTTGTTAATGCTTCTTATATTCTCTAGTAGGTCCTGTTTTATATTTTGGAAAACTGGTCACTAAACATTAGGATGGTAATTAGCTACCACCTACTGCTTCTGGGGTCATGATGGGCATAGCACACACCTAATCCAGTTTGTATATAAATTAAATGAAAACTAAAGCCACTTCCTGAAAACAATGAATATGTGACAGAAATGACTGAAATAGCAAGACCTTTCTTAAAAAAAAATATTGTTAGGTCTTTAGGACTTACAGTCTGGCATCTCTTTGCCTCAAAGCACATTGAAAACAAGAAAGTATAAAATATATATTTGAAGACAATAATGCTTATTATCCCTACTTAGTGTCCTCTCTATAAAACACAAAGGCCAAATTCCCACTGGGCAGTCTTTCCAGTTTCCAAAGTCATTGCTCCTTTTTTACTGCATAGCGGTAATGGCTAGATTTTTCTTTACAGTATTGCCACCTGATGCAAAGAGCACTTTTGCTCTAGGGAAATTTAATTCTAGAGATTAAAAAAACTCAGGTATATCAAGAACGATGTATATCACTATTCACTGTTATGGTTATTATGTTAACAATTACAATTAAAGCTGCCATTATTTAGAGCTAACCACATGCCAGCTAATATGCTAAGAATGTTACAGATGTTAACTCATTTTATTCCTCAAATAGTTCTGCAATTTGGGTGTTATTTTTCCTATTTTAAAGATGACAGGAAAACCCTTAAGAAATTAATGATCTTATCACAAAGCTGGTAAGCAGTAAAGCAAGGACATTGAATCATTCCATTATACTACCTCTTAAATAATATAGATCATTTATTAAGCACCTACTTATAGAGCATCAGTCATGTACTACATTGCATCTTTTAATACTCACCCTACAAAATAAACTTTAGTAACCCCATTTGATAGATATGGCAACTGAAATTAAGGAAGGTCAGTTACGCAGTTTCTCCCATGCCACCATGTCTCTCAAAGGTACAGAGGGACCAATATTGTAAATTCAAGGAGCTCACCCCTCCTCACCTATGCCTTATTCATCCAGTCATTAGCACATTATTTATTCCTACGCTTAATCTTATTCCCAGTACTTTAGAGATAATTATTGGTCCCCTGTGATCATTATAAACAGCCCTGATATATAATTACCTATGCTTTGGACTGTCTGAGTCTATTGAAATATCCCCAAATGCCCAGGGACTTGAGCTCCCACTTTTAACTATTATATCATTAACAATTATTAATGTGAGAGTCAGAGTGGGTGTTTCAATGTAAACAGCCCCAGTGACTGTAAAATTACCAAAGCAAAAGTCATAGATTCCAACGACGAGAGTAGACACTGGCCCTGCTAAGAATAGCTCTGATCACAGCCAGAGAGAGTCCCTGGAAAGTTTTTGATTTGATATATGATATGGCAGTTTAAGACACTACATATCTGAGAGTTGAATTATTTATCTCTTCTATTTTCCAAATTTAACTTCTGGTTTTAATTTAAAATCATCATAAACTATTTATAACTTATCAGTAAAATGTACATTTACAGGAAGTCAATCCTAGGTCATAGAATAATACTTTGGTTTTGTTATAGGAGGGGAAAAATGAGTCCAGAGCATTAATATAAAAGACCATTAAGTATGTGCATATGTGCTCCTCCCCATCCCTGAACCCCAAAATGAAGAATTTTCTTTCTCACTTCAGTTTGTATGTTATATAGTAAATCCAATTCAGGTCAACTTTTTGTAAAGACTTACTAGCTTTAACATAAACTCTCTGCCTAGTGGTCAAGTTACCTGCCTATCAGAACTGGATGTGAATCACTTCCCATCCATGGCCTGCAGTCAATCTCTCTCTTAGATAAACTTATATGAAACAGTGAAATTTTAAACCTGAATTCAGTATATGACTAGTTGTAAAATAAAGTTTTTTGATCTTTTTTTTTTTAACTGACAGACAGGTATGCATTATTCTTCCAGAGGCTTACAATGAAGTCAGAAAAAAAAAAATACAATGCCATATACATTTCACCAATGCTGTGAACTGAATTCTTGTAACATCTCAACTTCTAAAAACCAGTACTACACCCTGGATCAGAACTTCGGTTTTTAAATTAAAAAATGCATTAGGATGGGAAGCAAAATCATGAAGAGCAAAGTATAACATAGCTCAGGATCAAAAACAACTTTTTTTTTTTTTTAGCCAGAGATAACAGATACACAGTGTTTGGGTAAAATACTTGTTTAGATGGTTTCAAATGCTGTGGAGTAAGGAGTGGGCTATTTATTTATACAGCCATACCTTGGAAATGTTGCCGGTTTGGTTCCAGACCACCACAATAAAGCGAGTCACATGAATTTTTCACTCCCCAGTGCATATAAAAGTTATGTTTACACCATACTGTAGTCTGTTAAGTGTGCAATAGCATTATGTCTTAAAAAACAATGTGAAAAATACCTTATGAATAAAAATGCTTATCATCATCTGAGCCTTCGGTGAGTCATAATGGTTTTGCTGGTGGAGGGTCTTGCCTCGATGTTGAGGGCTGCTGACTGATGAGGGTGGTGGTTCCTGAAGGCTGGGGTGGCCGTGGTAAATTCTTAAAATAAGGCAATGATGAAATTTGTTACATCAATTGACTCTTCCTTTTATGAATGATTTCATAAAATCAATATGCAATACTGTTGCATATTGCAAAACTGTTTGATAGCATCTTACCCACAACAGAATTTCTTTCAAAATTAGACTTAATCCTCTCAAACCCTGCCGCTGCTTTATCAACTAAGTTTATGTAATATTCTAAATCCTTTGTTGTCATTTCAGTCATTTTCATAGCATCTCACCAGGAGTAGATTCCATCTCAAGAAACCACTTTCTTTGCTCATCCATTAAAGCAACTCTTCATCTGTTTAAGTTTTATCATGAGATTGAAACAGTTCACTCACCTCTTCAGACTCCACTTCTAATTCTAGTTCTCTTGCTATTTCTACCACATCTGCAGTTACTTCTTTCACTGAAAACTTTAACCCCTAAAAGTCAACCATGATGGTTGGAATTAATTTCTTCAAAACTCCTGTGAATGTTGGTATTTTGACCTCTTCCCAGGAATCACAAATGTTCTTAATGGCATCTAGAATGGTGAATCCTTTCAAGAAGGTTTTCAATTGACTTGTCCCAGATCCATCAGAGGAATCACCTTCCATGGCAGCTATAGCCTAATGAAATGTATTTCTTAAATAAGAAGATTTGAAAGTCGAAATTACCCTTTAATCCATGGGCTGTAGAATGGATGTTGTGTTAACAGGCATGAAAACAATATTAATCTTGTTGTATATCTTCATCAGAGCTCTTGGGTGACCAGGTGCATTGTCAGTGAGCAGTCATATTTGATAGGAATTTTTTTTTTTTTCCTGAGCACAAGTTCTCAACAGTGGGCTTAAAATATTCAGTAAACTATGCTGTAAACAGATGTGCTGTCATCCAGTCTTTGTTGTTCCATTTACAGAGCACAGGAAGAATGGATTTATCATAATTCTTAAAGGCCCTAGTATTTTCAGAATGGTAAATGAACACTGGCTTCAATTTCAAGTCACCAGCAGCACTAGCCCCTAATAAGAGAGTCAGCCTGCCCTTTGAAACTTTGAAGACAGGCATTGACTTCTCTCTAGCTATGAAAATCCTAGATGGCGTCTTTTTCCAATAGAAGGCTGTTTCACCTACATTGAAAATCTGTTGTTTCATGCAGCCACCTTCATTAATGATTTTAGCTAGATCTTCTGGATAACTTGCTACAATTTCTACATCAGTACTTGCTGCTTCACCTTGCACTTTTATGTTATAGAGATGGCTTCTTTCCTTCAACCTCATGGACCAAACTCCAAACTTTTCTTCTTGAACTTCCCTACCTCTCTCCACCTTCACAGAATTGAGAAGAATTAGGGCCTTGCTCTGGATTAGGCTTTGGCTTAGGGGAATGTTGTGGCTGGTTTGATTTTCTATCTAGACAACTATAACTTTCTCCATATCAGCAATAAGGCTGTTTTGCTTTCTTATCATTTGTGTGTTCACCGTAGTAGTATTTTTAATTTCCTTCAGAACTTTTCTTTTATATTCACATCTTGGCTGACTGGGGCAAGAGGTCTAGCTTTTGGCCTATCGCAGCTTTCAACACACCTTCCTCACTAAGCTTAATCATTTCTGGCTTTTGATTTAAAGTGAGAGACGTGAGACTCTGCCCTTCACTTGAACACTTAGAAGCCATTGTAGGGTTATTTATTGGCCTAATTTTAATGCTGTTGTGTCTCACGGAATAGAGAGGCCCAAGGAGAGAGAGAGATGGGGAAACGGCTAGTGGGTGGAGCAGTCAGAACACACACAACATTTATCCATTAAGTTCACAATCTTATATGGGCACGGTTAGTGGTGCCCAAAACAATTATAAAGTAACATCAAATATCTCTGATCAAAGATCACCATAACAGATATAATGATAATGAAAAAGTTTGAAATATTGCAAGAATTACCAAAATGTGACACAGAGACATGAAGTGAGCAAATGCTGTTGGAAAAACTGTGCTGATAGACTTGCTCAAGGCAGGGTTGCCACAAACCTTCCATTTGTTTAAAAAAAAAGAAAAGAAAATGCAGTATCTACAAAGCGCAGTAAAGCAAAGCACAATAAAACAAGGTATGCCTATACATGGAAAGCTTTTAGGTCCATATGTGTCAAAGATTGAACCAAGAAGTGGGGACAGTTGTGACAAAAATGACAAACATTCTCATTCTGATAGTTAATGAAGATAGAGATTAAAAAATCACAAAATAAATATTTATGAGAATTGTTCCATTTGTAGATGTATTCTTGATGTACTTGTGAGGACAGGCGAATTCCACGACCTTCTATTCCGCCATCTTAATACCTCCCCAATAAATATTTAAATATAACTGAAACAATGTAAAAAAAAGTTTAGGGACCTGTGAGCAAGATACAAAGGGAGAATCTGACCTAGTTGGGCTGGAGAGGGGGTGGTACAGAGACAGACAGGGTGGGCTTCTCTGAGGAAGTCTTAAATGGGAAGGGAAGCAGCTAACTGGATAAAAGGGGATGGAAAGTGAGGGCATACATTCTCCAGCAACTTCGTGATACACTGACAAAGGAACAGTTTAAACAGCATCCCCAGATCAGGACCTATTTTGGAGGCATAGTGAAAGTAATTATTCAAAGATCATGACCACAGAAAAGAAACAACTGGTCTGTTAATTTCATCAGCATGTTTTCCCATTGGTCACATATTTTAACTAAAAATATAACCTGTTCAGTCTTTATCATTCATGCCATGGTGATTAATTTATCTTGAAAGACTTTAAATTGTTCAACTTCCTTCTTCTCCCTGTGGTGGGTACAACTCATTTCCCCATTTATGTTGTTTTTGCCACCCCTTCCTCACCAACCCCTACTGCCTGAGAAGATCACAATACCCCCATGCAAAAGTTCTTCTTTTCCCTGGTGATGAGTGCTCACCTATGAGCTTTTCCCTGACTACCCACAAAAAAGAGCATAAAACCCAAAGAAAGAACAAGTGGCCTTTGTGTAAATAGGTCACACCTATCACATTTTATGCTCCAAGGCTGTTAATTTGGTTGGAATTTGCCTATGTAAATATATATTTTATTAAACTGGAAACAGAAACTGGATAATGATACTTGGGCCCTAGCATGAACAAAGGATTATACTTTCCTGTCAGTGAAAGAAATAAAAGTGATTGCAAACAAAAAAGAAAACTATAAACATTGCAAAACATTCTTTTGGCTTTGAATAGGAACTCCAGTAATGATGTCTTATTTGAGGTTGCTTCAGTCTGGCACATTCAATAGTTATTTGTTTGTATATTCATCTTAATAAGCATGTGATGAAGGGGTAGAAAGTGCAAATGACCTATGCTAAATGTCTCTACTTGTTTCCCAAACTAAGAGTATTAATAGCAAAATATATTTTCTTTCTAGTACGATGGGGATTCATAGTCCTTGATTCAATGATATTTTATTGTCTTATTTAAAACTGGGATAAAGTAGATTATGTAGGAAATTATCTCTCTATAATTTTTAAATGATAAAAAAGGTGGAGGCACATTATTTTAATAGCTGCCCAGTCCACTAAGCATTACTAAATAATTGCAAAAGACTTGTCATTCTCCTCCAGCCTGCCCTCCAGTCACTGATAAAGAGCACTACCATTTCTCAATGTTTCCTGGAAATCCCATTCAAGTTTTCAAACCTCATTTTAAGGCATCTGATCACATTTAATGTTTTTACTTCCTTTCCCAGTTTTTTGCCCTTCAAATCCCTAACAAGAATCAATGACTTAAAATTTTTTTCAAAAAAGCACTTTATGCAAGTTTTGTAGAATTCACCAAGTACCCAGATCTCATGAACTAGGAGGAGACCCTTGATATGGCAATCTTTTGGCAAACCAATGGCAACCACCTGAAGCCAATTGTAAATTTAGATTTAACAGAAGAACTGGAAGACACTGGCTTTTACCTAAATCTTGAAATGAATTAAACATCCCTGAAGATTGATCATTTTTCAGATGAAGTCTTTTATAGTTATATATTTCACATATATTGTTTTTCTTGGAACTAGAATAAGATATGTGAAAATACCACAAGAAACACTTTTATTTGTGATATTTCCAATCCAGTTGGCAGGAGAAAGTAAAGATACATCACAGGAAAATTTATTCTTATGAGATTTCCAGCACAGCTCTGCATCCTCCAGAAAAACCCAAAGAAACATTTAAACTGGAGCCTCCAAACCTTTTGTCATTCATCCCTCACTATGGGACAGTGTCCTCTGTCATTTTGTACACTTTTGTATTAATGGGCAGATGGATATTCCACAATAAATAGCGTCAAGAATCATCCCAACCAAAAACTGATTTAAAAAATTCAGTGCAGATCCAAGCCAATTTTGTCAGCTTAGGTTAAAAGGTTTTGGTTCTCAGACAGAGCATGTTTTAGAATGCAAAATGCAAAAAGGAGATGGCTTTTATCCACTGCTGCAAATAATCACTGTTTCCCCTGACAATAGTTCAACTACCTTAATGTTTTTTTCTGTAATCAAGTTTAGGATGAGACTAGAAAATTGAGTCTTTTCTAGGCTTAGGGCTTCCCGCTAATGATTCAGTCTGTATTTAAGGGCCCTACACTGTTGACAGAGTCAATCTTCAACAACCATACCATTCTCATCTATCAGCTCATTATTCAAAATTAAGCCAAAGCCACCATCATACTGACCATGGACTTTATATCCTGAGATAACCATAATTCATTCATTCATTTACTCATTCAACATACATAATTACTGAGTGTCTACTCTTGTACCAGGTGTTGTGCTGTTGCTTTTTACATTTTTATTCACATCTTATTTTATTCACATCTTATTAAGAAGAAATACTAGCTGTTAATATAGATATCTCCACTGACATCACACAACTGCAAACACTACCATCTCCTTCCTAGAACCAATCTCCTTACTTCCATTTGTTATTCTCTACACTCTGTTCTCTACAAATTGACCAAAATTATATTTCTCAAATGTAAATCAGATCATATTATTTCCTGTTGAAAATACTCTAAATCAGTATGTCTCAGCCATGGGCAATTTTGTCCCTCCAGGGCTATTTGACAACATGTGGGGACATTTAATTGTCACAATTAGGGGTAAATGTTACTGGCATTTAGTGGGTAGAGGCTTAATGCTGCTAAACATTCTACAATGCACAGCACGGTCCCCATGGCAAAAAAGTACCTGGTCCAAATGTTAATAATGCCGCAGTTGAGAAACTCTGCTCTAAATCCAAATTCCTTCCCCTGATTTGCAAGCTCTCGTAGTCTTGCTCCAGCCTCTCTCTTTTGCCTTCCCTCTGGTCACACTCTCCATGGTTCAATATGCTCCAGCCATGCAGGATATACTTTGTATTTCTTGGACAGACCAAGCCAGTCTGTACCTCAGAACTCCTTAACTTGCTAATCCCTGTTCCTCTCTCTGGAATGTTCTTCTACCAAAACTTTGCATGCCTGCCTTCTTCTCAACATTTAGATCTCCAGTCACGTCATCTAAAGTAACTACATGCATTTCACCCTCGTGAATCCCAATCCCATCACTGTGAATTTACCTTGTTCATTTATGTTGTGTGCTCTCCTTAGAATGTAGGCTCCATGAGTAGCCAGTCTTATTCACTATTCTCTTCCCTAGAAGTGGAACTCTGTCACTCCCACTCTTCATCACCTGCAAGGCCCAGTTATAAAATCAAAACACAGAAGAGACGGGGCAAAAAGGGAAACTGCAAAACTGTCAAAAAGTGAAAAGAACATGGGTGCAAATAGACAATTCTAAACTTAGTGGAAGTAGTAGGTAATTTTAGTGCTTGCTTCATTTTCATTTAGGGTACAGTTTTAAGTGTTTTAAATGGATTAACTCATTTAATCCTCATATATCACCAGTCTCTTCAAAATACTACTATGTTAGCACTATTATTATCCTGACTTTACACATAAAGAATGGCAACACAGAGAGGTTTAGTAACTTGCTCAGGCTGATGTAGCTGTTGAATAGTAGTGCTGGAGTTTCCGCACAGGGACTCTGCCTCTACAGCCCTGTTCTCTTAACCACCATGCCCTGCACCAGGCAAAAACACTGCCTGTTTAGAAAAATCAACAAATAGGGCCTAATTAAACTTAAAAGCTTTTGCACAGCAAAGGAAACCATAAACAAAATGAAAACCTATGGAATGGGAGAAAATATTTGCAAATGATGCAACCGACAAGGTGTTACTATCCAAACTATATAAACAGCTCATACAACTCAGTATCCAAAAAACAAACAGAGCAGAAGACTTGAATAGACTTTTTCCAAAGAAGACATACAGTTGGCTAACTAGCACATGAAAAGACACCCAACATCGCTAACTATTAGAGAAATGTAAATCAAGACCACAATGAGGTATCACCTCAAACCAGTCAGAATGGCTATCATCAAAAAGTCTAAAGATAATAAATGCTGGAGAGAATGTGGAGAAAAGGGAAACCTCATACCGTGTTGGTGGGAATGTAAATTGGGGCAGCCACTATGGAAAACAGAATGGAAGTTCCTTAAAAAACTAAAAATATCGATAGAACTAACATATGACCCAGCAATTCCTGGGTATATATACCCAGCAAATACCCAGCAAATCCTGGGTATATATCCAGAAAAAACGAGAACACTAATTGGGAAAGATACATGCACCCCACAATGTTCACAGCAGCACCACTTACAATAGCCAAGATATGGAAGCAACCCGAGTGTCCATCAAGAAAAGAGTAGATTCAAAGACTTAGTATAGGGAAAGTTATACTAGTTTATATGTAAACTAGTACCAATGCATGCTTAAAATGTATGTAAAAGAAATGACTTCTAAAAAATATGAGAAATACTATGGAATGCCAAACCTGATGCCCATGCTTTGGTACCAGTTTCTATGGAATGTGCTTTATGATGAGATTCTATGCACTTCACTAAGTAATCTTTTCTTTAAAAGAGTGAAAATAGACCTACTTTATCCTGATTTGCTTTGAAGCCGAGAGCCAATAAAGAGTCTCCAACACGTTTTAAAATAAAAATATAAATCCCCCATCAGCACAGAGCACAGTGGCAAATGAATAAATGTAAGTATTCTCCTTTTTTCAAATTCTTGCTTTTCATTCTTAAAACTATGAAATAGTATTTATTAGGATGTTCCTATTCCAAGGTTCAAACATACTATATCTAAAACATGTGGGTATATTTGTCAGGGCTCATCATATCCTCCCTTCATATTAACAGGAAGCAGGGCTCAAAATGTCTGATCCCTGTAATATTATTATGGCTAGAGGAGAACACTTGGCGAAATAGTTCTTCTCCCTGTGGTTGTCACGCCACATATTTTATCTTGCAAGTGTTGGCAGTGAGTTCAGCTTGCCACTCACAGATATGTGTATTGAAGCAATCACACTGATGAGTAGACGTTGCTTCCTCCTTACGCAAACAGCCCACAGGTACTGAAGGGATTTGTTCCTGTAAGTTCTATGTCACTTGAACTTTACTATTTCAGCATAGGTGCTCCCTCAGCACCTTTCTATCCCCTTCTCCAAAATTTAAATCAATGTTTCATCTCTAGGATAAACTGCTCAACTACCAACCCCGCCAAAAAGTGGCTGAGTGGGTCACTTTTATTTTGCCAATGTGTGTGTGTGTGTGTGTGTGTGTGTGAGTGAGAGAGAGAGAGAGAGATGACAGCACTGATTTTTGAAGTACTGAGCATGAGATACCTAAGCTAATCCCTCCACTTCAAAAACACATTAACTCTAGAATTCATTAAATAATAGATTAAAGGAGATACCAGGCTGAGGAGACAGAGAACACTATCTTACCACTAATAAAATATTTGCAGTTTACTACTCTTGCAGCTAGAGTACGCCTAAAACTGGGATTCCCATAAAAGTTTTTAAGTGGTTGATGAGTAAAATGGCTCTTACACTAAAAGGTGGTAAAATATAAGGCTCCGCTCTGTCATGAACATCTATGTAATCTAGAAACATTCTACGCCAAAATATAAATATGTTTGTGTATGTATATATACATACATGAAACACACATATATGTATATATAAAACATATATAGTCAGGTGATTCACTTCTTAAACATTGTCATGTTAACAAAATGGGATTAATATTTTTAATATTAAACTGAATATTTATTTAATATTAAACTGAATATTTTATTCCTGATTATCTCCAGTTCTTGGGGAAAGTGGAACTCAGCCTCAAAGAGAGAAGTTATACATTGAATGCTTGTCCCCCTGCTCCCCCAGAGTTCATGTGTGGAAACCAGCCACCAAGGTGATGGTGTTTGGGTCAGTGGTGGAGGTGATTAGGTTATGAAGGCTGGGTCCTCATGAATGGAATTAGTGCTCTTGCAAGAGGGACCCTAGAGAGCTCCCTAGCCCCTCCCCCATATGAGATTACAGTGCTCGCAGCTTGCTCTTGGACGTTCAGCCTCCAGAACCGTGAGAAATAAATGTTGTTTGTTTATAAGCTACCCAGTCTGTGGTATTTTGTCACAGCAGCCAAACAGACTAAGACAGAAGTCAATTTTAAGTCTTAGTTTGTTTTACTCAAACAGCTGTCTCCCTTATAGCATATCTGGATCAGATCTTAAGTCACAGGGTAGCACGGGAAGACAATATGACACAGAGAAGTCTTTGCTGGGCACGTAGGAGAAAGGAGCCACTAGGAATAGATGGAAAGGGAGAGAAAGTTAGATGCAGTGTCCTTGCTTTCCCTTACTCGGACAGGCGTGCACCTCTGGTGGAAACGTGTGGTCAGATCACCCAAATGCACTTGGTGGAAAGCCCAAGTTAGCGGCTCATGACCTGCATCCTCTCTGAGAGGCCAGCCTTCACAAGGCACCAGGTGACAATGCAGTCAGAGCAGCAGAAAGGAAGTGGTTCCAAGAGGTGTCTAGGCAGCCAATTCCAAAAGGCTCTGAAAACCAAAAGTGCTTTTCAGAACTCATTTGATGGCAAAATATGACTAAGCTAACACAACGTTACTTATAATTTATATCATTTACCCACTTACTGCAATGTGTCTGATTACACCATGCTGGCTATACATGGTATACGATGATACACAGCCTTTCGAAAATCTAGAAATACGTACAAATCTCAAAATATACCTGGCCCCAATGGCTTCAGATAAGAGAGATGGAACTGTATTGAAAATTGAGAGTGATTTTACAGGCTCTTCTTCCATAGCACCTGTATGCATTCCTGACAGACTTCACATCCCGCAAAATTGCTCATGGGAAAATAAAGCTGCAACCCATCATTCAAATTCTATGCAAGTTTGTGAACAGAAGAGTAATAGAAGTAAACATTGTTACCTTATGAGGTAATCGCAAAAATAATAAATAACTAACAATAAACATAAATATCTTATGATGTCAGTAGGCTGCAGGCTTCCTCAGGGGATGCTGAAAGTGCACCAAAACATCGAGTGAGGATACAGAACAGGGGGAGCTCTGAGAACACGGGGAACTGCGACTTGCTGGGAGCTCAGGGTCCTGCAAAACTAAAGGTGCCCCTCTCTGAGGAGGGAGCCCACAATACAACAGCTCATTGTGAACTTTCATGAAATAGAGCTGAAAGGGCTCCAGTCCGCAGAAGCTGAGTTGAAGGATGTCCTTTCCTGCTGCAAGTTCTCATTCTACTTCCACTGTTCTGGCTCCTTTTGCCATAGGAAAATTGTAACCCGACTTTCACTTTAATCTGACATTATTCTGTTATTCACCAATCACAGACTCAGCTGTGCTTAAAATCACAGCCATTGGAGTCAGATCGACTGGGACTGAACCCTACGTAGCTGAGCACAGTAAAGGACAAAAGCAGTAAAAAAAACTGCCCACAATCCTGACCTCAAGGAGCTCACAACCCAGCCAGAATGAGAGTCCAGTAAGATGCTACACTAGAGCTGATGGTAAGTGACAGCTATGAAAAATGAATGAAAACATCTCTCTAGACTGAGACTTGACAGGAAAAGCGAAGCTTTAGCCAGGCCTAGAAGAATCAGCAAGCCATAATTTGTAGTCTCTTTTATTGTGAGATTGCTGTGGCCTAAGAGAAAGAACAATGAATCTGTACTTCATCGGCTGCTTCTCCCTGGACAAACCACTTAACCTTTCTAGGCCTTTATTAGTGAAAGCCACTTAACAATATTTTGCAGTGAAATTAGGTCAAATGAGATGCTAGATGTGAAAGTGCATTGAGGAAAGGGCTTCACAAAGGAGAATAATAAAGCTAAGGTTTACTGAGTGCTTTCTAAAGCCGAGCACTTGTCCAAGTGCTTTATATAGATGTTTCCTTTAACCCTTTTAGATGTTGTATATGTTCTATTATAAACCTGCACCTTCACAGATGAAAAACTGAGAGAGAAAGAGGTTAAAAGGTTAAACAAATTGGCTTAGCTCAAACAGTAAGTGGTAAATCCCAGATGACATCCCAGGAAGGGTATGGGTTAAGAGCCCAGATTTTTTAACCACTAGAAGATGAACTTTTGGGGGGCAAGGGCTATGAATTAGTCACCTGTGCATCCCCAGCACAAGCACGGTGCCGGAGATGAAGTATCTACTCAAGTGTTGAATATATGGACACTTACATTGTCTGCAATTAAAATATTTATTTTAATATTTACAGTGTTTTCATATGTTATATGACCATGAATCACTTACAATAACAGTAAACACCAGATGGTAGCATGACAAAAATGATCATTTCCGTAGATTCATAATTCTTGAAAGGACATTGGAGATCATCAACTTTTTTTTTTTTCCCCACAGATGTGGCCCAGAGAGGTTAGGTGATTTACCCAATAGCAACAAGTCTAGCTAGATCTCAAAATTTCCTATCTAACATTTTATTTTCCTACTACATCCTAAACAAGAATGTAAGTCATTTTGGCTAAAGAAGACTTTCTGAAATAAAGTCAAATTGGAGACTTATCATTAGAAATGTTCAGAACTCAGAAGTGGACATGTATATATTTTTATGTCTGGACAGATGCAAGGGAAATCTTTGATGGCAGAAGGCAGATTGTGAGAAATAGTCAATAAAGGGAGGCATAACATATATGACCCTTGACCTCTCTTTGTATGTTTCAGGGCATCAAAGGAATCTAGAGGAATTATACACAGGAAAGAGCAGTGTTTCTCAAATTTGCATGTGGTGCAATATGCTTACATGACAATGGTTGTATGGCAAACATGACGTACATGAACAAGTCATCTCCAGTCCAAGGTCACTGTCCCAGGGGCTCCAGCTGCCCTGAGCCACCCTGAGGGCTAAGACCAACAGTAGCTTGTATATCTATAACCCATTCTTTCCAGTTCTACTATGGAGGAGAGGAAAACAGAGCTTTAAGGAATTAAGGCTTGAGTTCAAACTCCGAAGAAAAAAAAAAAAAGGGAAATTTTTGCATAAGAATAATAAACTGGCTGCATAAACCCTCATGAAAGAAAAGTAATCCCACCTCCCATCTCCCATCTATCATTTATATACACTGCTGACCAAAACTTCCATTCAAACTTACGAGCTATTTCCCTATCACTTTAGCACTAAATCTGCCACTTCACAGAAAAAGGTTGTATTCTATATGAGAGTTTTGGGCACATGGAAGAGTTTCTGAACAAGGACATTCCTGGATCAGTCTGAACCCACAGGTAACAATGAGTGATGAATATCCTTGGCATGAACACCACATACCCCATTGCAAGCTTTTTATTTTGCAAGCTGTCCAAACTGCCACGTGAAAACTTCTATTAGATTCCCCAGAGCCATGAAGCAGGTAGAAGATTTTAGCAGCCTGGAACACGAGGCAGCCCACAAAAATATGGATTCAACTACAGGAAATAATAGACAGTCACCACTGTAAACTATTTTATGCCTGGAGCCAATCCACAAAACTAATGCAATAATAGAGATTCTAAGTTAAAGCTGGAAATTGCTACCCAGGTCAGGCTACTCCCTGGAGCTCAGATAGGATTACTTTGGGTGCATTCTGGAACCCCACAGCTGGTCTAGGTTTTCATTGTCTCATATAATGAACTTGCACTATTTCCTTTAATAATCCTCAACCCCCTGCTTTGGTTTGGATAGTCAGTCTGAATTTATCTTTTCCCAATTTCAGTTTTTCATTCTTTCCTTATTTCAGACAAAGCTGAAAAAAAAAATCCCATATCCCGGTGGAATTATACCTAGATTTTCTTACTTAGCTCTTACCCTTTTGCAGCTCTTGTCTTTGCTCCTTTGATACACTGGTCACTTTTATCTGAAACCTGGCCAGCTTGTCAAATTCCCTCAGGTAATTCTAAAATCCAAAATAGATGAATTATAATAGAAAGAACAGTTGATTGGTCAGGGAGCAACTTGCTCTGTATACTACTATTCACATGTTTATTAAGAGAAAAGAAATGACTTGGTGCTATATGTCTTGGTTCTCCTATTCATAAAATCTAAAATAATACTTTTGTGGTTTCTACCTGCCTCTTGTAACACTGGATTTTCTCCCAAACAAAAATGATTTCCTATTAATCTGGTATTGTGAGGATTCAAACTAATTTGTTGCTAGTTTCATAACATTGTACTTTGTCATGACAAATGAAGTAATAGTATATTTTCACCTTTACACTGTCTTTAACCCCACCAACCCATATTCCCATGCACCAATCTTGAAGAATTTGCTATCAATGGCAGGAACTGCTCTGATGCAATTGTTTGAGCAACTGATGTGAAACAAATCATCTGACTCAAAGAAAGATAGATGGACAATGCTTACAGGCTGACCCACACCAAGGAAATAGTATTGCTGCCTATAGTGGTTTCAGTTTGAGTTCCACTCCATTTGCAGTTAGTTATGGAACAAAAATCTATCAATTTATAATGCATAAATAATCCTTCTTTACCAGTCCTAGAAATGAAATGTCTACTAAAGTTGCAGTTACTGAGGAAGAAAACGTTATTCCAGTGAATGTAACAAAACGTCATATCTTACACGAAACAATCTATCTTAAATCCTTGTTATCAAGACACATTAAAATAGCAACAGGGACTTCCCTGGTGGTCCAGTGGTTAAGACTTCACCTTCCAATGCAGGGGGTGTGGGTTTGATCCCTGGTCAGGGAGCTAAGATCCCACATGCCTCAGGGCCAAAAAAACAAAACATAAAACAGAAGCAAT
Source organism: Balaenoptera ricei (assembly GCF_028023285.1). Lineage (NCBI taxonomy): Eukaryota > Metazoa > Chordata > Mammalia > Artiodactyla > Balaenopteridae > Balaenoptera > Balaenoptera ricei. Next base: position 111,007,423 of record NC_082643.1, read on the forward strand.
ATTGTAAAATAGCAACAAAAAATTCCAATTTTGATGAGAGATTATCCCCTAGTTAGAATCAAATGTCCTAGTAAGTAGAGCTGATTTTTAAAATTTTGTTTTTAGAGATGTGTTCATTTGGGTCCTCAGAGGAGCACGGGTCCTCTGGGCAGCATGCATCAAGATGGTATGAGATGTGTAAGATAGGCAGCCTCTAAGATGGCCCACAATGATTGCCACCTGCTGGTGTTCGTGCTGTGTAATCCTTAAGTGTGAGCTGGCCAAGTGACTTGTTTTTCACCAAAAGAATTGGAAAGGTAGTAAGATGTCATTTCTGTGATTAAGCTACAAAATATTTGACTTCCATCTTGCTTCAAGTCTCTCTCTCTCTTTGTCTTGCTGGATTTGATGAAGCAAGCCATCACAGTGAGAACTCCCATGTGGCAAAGGACTAAGGGAGGCTTCCAGGCAGCAGTCAGCAAGAAGCTGAGGACCTCAGCAGAACAGTCCACAGAAACTAAATCCCGCAGACCTTTCTGTAATCAAACTTCAGATAAGACTCCAGGACTGGCTGGCACCTGATTGCAGTCATGTGAGAGATCCTAAAGCAGAGGACCTGGCTAAGCCACACTCATATTCTTGACCCACAGTAACTATGAGATAATAAATGTGTGTTGTTGTAAGACAGTAAGTTTGGGAATAATTTGTTATGCAGCAGATGACTAATACAACGTGCAGGTAACGTATTGGGGAAGAAAGCAAAAAAAGGCAAGGAGAGCATTCTAACTATGATCTGGGTCTGACATCTAATAAAGGATAGAGAGAAGGAAGGAGAATTGGGCTGCAAGAGTCCAGTACTATGGTATAGTCCTAGGCAAAGTTGCCCATTGGAAGAGGCCCACTTCTTGCCAGAATGATCCTGCCTCAGTACCATTACCATGCTCAGTCACTGGCTGAGAGCAGTCTGAAAGAATCATATTCCTGACACAAATGTGGTGGTGAATCCAGAAGGGTAGTATCTAGAGCCCCACAGCAGGTGATCTTGACTGGTGCATTTCCATGCTACAGAAGAGAAGCAAATATCACAATACTGGAAAGAAAAGAGAAGGTATAGTTGCTTTTTAAGTCATATAGCTTAAGAAGCTCTTGCAGCTTGTTCCACCTTTTCAGCCATGTTGCCCAGGGTGGGCAGGAGTTAGGAAAACTTGAAGTAGGAGCATCAGTGCTATCACCACTTCTCTGCATCACCCTCACTGACATCTCATCTGCTGGGTCTACAGCCTCTAGCATTTTCATCTAGAAATCTCTTGCTTTATTGAGTAGGGAATATAGGCTGATTGCATTCTCATTCAAATGTGTCTTTTTTCACACACACAAAAAAAGTTTCTTTAAGGACAAGAATGACTGGGAATGAAGGGATAGAAAGAAAAACTTGACTTTATTGAGGAAAAATGAGACAAAAAGGCAGACAGGGAGAAATGCCATCATGTATTTTATGTCTTTGAATAATTATTGAGCACATTTCAGTGAGCATGAGACTCTTTTATTTTACAAGACAGAAATTTATCATGTATGTGAGGAAGCTGAACATGACTGTCAACAACTTTTCAATTAATTTTGAAGTGCTTACATTTATTAACCAGAATTTTAAAAATTGATCTCATTCATAGTCAAAGTTTTAGACCCACTGTGCCAGTCTGCCATAGAAGAATATTGAAGAAAGGGCTAGGAACTTCAAAGAAGTAGAAAGATTACAGTAGATGAATTATATGAGACCAAAGATTCTACCAGTTGACGGTATTCCCAGGAGGGACTAAAGGACCTTCCCTTCACTGAGGCTACATTGAGAAACTCAGAGAGGGTGTTTTCTGGGGGCCAAGAGTGAGAGTAGGGTATGCTTCCATGGGACTTCCATGGGACTCTCTAATGTCAATATGTATGACATGATTCCAGAATAACAAAGGTCAGATTTCAACATTCAATAATTAGAAGCAACATGGATATAATTCCTGTAATAGGTAGGAAGACCAGAGTAAAAAGCAGGATCCCTTGACCATTGGAACCTATGGCAATGACTAAAAGACCATCCTGTTCCCAGAGGCAAGATAGATGTGCTGCCAATGAGAGTGTTTCTAGACCTATGAAAACATAAGCGATCAAGAGCTGGTGAGCAAAGGCCAAAGTCAACCAACTTATTTGTTCCTTGGTTCCTCACCCATCTCTGGTTCTAAACTAATTCAGAGCCAGTCAACTGAAAGGAAGTCAAATTCCCCTGAGAAAGGACTCCACTTGGAAGCTCACTCAGCTACAAGCCAGAAGAATTATATATAATGTGTATTACATTATGCTCCAAAGGGACCTACAACCATGTTTCAGGATAACTACATAGGAGAAAAGGAAATATCCAGATCTTTTGAAAATTATTAGATATAGAACCATAGCAGACACTGATATACTAGTGGAAACAAGATGCCATATGAACTCCTCTATTAAACTGAGTGTAACTGGTTCAAAGAGTCTATGGGTCCACTCCTGGCAATTTCCCCTGTCCCTGAGTGCATAATCAGAATGGGTATGTTTAGCAACTTTTAGAACTCTCACATTATTTTCTGACGTGTGGTGTAACAGCCATCAGAGTGGAAAGGGTCAAGTGAAGCCCCTAATACTGTCCCCAACATCCAATATAGTATATCAAAAGCAATACCACATCTCTGTTTGGAATTTTGGATACTACTGCTATCCTCAGAGTCAAAAGATTCAAGGTTTTTGCTTCCTGTTATGCCCCCATTCAGAGAACCAATATATCCTTTCCAAAAGAGAGGGAATAAAAGGATACATAATTGTAGACCTTTAGAGGATGAGAGACAAGTATGTCTGAGGCATGTGGACAGACGTAAGGAAGTGGGGACAAACTGTACAGATCTTTGCCTCACATTCATGCCCACCAGAGAACATCTATAGCAGAGGACACGCTGAAGATCCTGAGGACCAAGATAACTCATCCAGTGAAGGTAAGCCAGATTTTGTCCTTAGCCACCTCAGGGCTAGCACAATGGGTTCATAAATAGAGTGCCCATGGTGTCAGGGATGGAGGTGACATACGGGTCCATCACCTTGGGACCAGCTTCAACAATGACTACTGTGGCTTATTGCACTAACACTCCCATTAAAAGGGTTTTTTTTTGGGGGGAGGGGGTTGTTTTGGTTTCTGTTTGCTTTATTTTGTCTTTAAGAAATTATGGCCAGCTACCACCCTTGAGTGTCAATAACAGAGTGGAAAACAACATATGGGGTATGAATGTATCTGGGTAACACAATAGATGCTCTGTCACAGACACTGTTGATTCTCTAAACCATTTCCCCCATAGCAACAGCAATGGAAGACAATTTAAAACATGCTGATAGCTTCCCTTCCCAGGTGCCTATTCTCTTTTCTTCTCTGCCTAAGTGTTTTCTCTAGCACCTTGGAAGCTCACTCAACTACAAGCAGGTGCAACCTGCAAGTACGGGAGAGTCAACACCCCAGAGACAACTCTCAATCAGTAAAGATCCTGGGCTGTTTAATCACCAGCAGTTATTCCCCATCATTCATGGAATGACTGAGATGCGATCTACACGGCTTCTTCATTGAACAGTATTGAGCCACAATTGCCTACCATAGTAACCCGCTCATTGAGGCATCCTTTATTCACTTTTCTCCCTTTTCTTTTTTCCTATCATCCTTCCTGAGGTCACCTCCATTATAGACAATCTACTTCCAAATTTTTGTCCTAGGTCTACTCTTGAAAGAACACAACCTAACAGAATATTGATGGTTTAAAGCAATAATAATAACAATGCCTTGTATAGGTTAAAATATAGATAGAAATAAGATACACAGCAACAATAACATAAACATCCATGGATTGACAAATGAAATGTTCTACGATTTTTACTAAGAAGAGTGTAAAATTACCAACCAACATACATGTTATAATCTTTAGAATGATCACTAAAATTTAATAAAAGAATGTAGTATAGAGGACAGAAATCAAGATGGTGTAATAGAAGGATGTGGAGCTCACCTCCTTCCAAAAATACATCAAAAATACATCTACATGTGGAACAATTCTCACAGATTACCTACTGAACGCTGGCAGAAGATCTCATATGATCAAAATTGCAAGAAAGAGCACCAGGTAACTGGATAGGATGAAAGGGAGAAAAAAAGGAATTGGGATAGGACCTGTGACCCTGGGAGGGAGCTGTGAAAGAGAAAAGGTTCCCTCACCCTGGAAACTCCCTTCAACGGCTAGGAGATCAGCCTGGACAGATAGGGAGCTTCAGAGGCTCAGGACAGTGCAGCAGGCTTGTGGCAGGCAGAAGAGAGGCCAGACCACCTCACTGAAGTCTCCAGCCCAAGATGAGTGTCTGCTGGTGTGTGCAGAGGCTGAGTGCTGAAACTTGGACTTCAGTGGAAAGACCTGGGGAGAGAACTGGAGCTGGCTGCTCAAAGACAGCCCAAAGGAGCTGGAGTGTGGCCTGGGCCGCAACTGTGGGGGAAGCAGGACAGAGCCCAGGTGTGCCACTGAAACCCCATTATTAATGCATGCTCTGCCCTTCCCTTCATAGCCTCTTCCTCAGTGTGCTCACAGTGGATGCAGCTCCACCTGAGCTCTGGGAACGCACAAGCTCCACAGGCTGCCCACAGGCAGAGGTAGGGCTGAAATCCGAACCAATTCCCCAGGGACTGCAATGACTTTGGAAGTGGGGCTAAAATTTGAGCCATGTCTCTGTGGCTTTGGAGGATTTATGCAACCAGCACCTTTGTGAGCTCAGCAACTGCGGGACATCTGAGCAGATTACCTGGCTGGGCAGATCTGGCATGAGCAGCTGTGAGCTTTGTGGGTCTGTGCACGCAGAGGCAAGGCTGAGGTCTGGGCTGACCCTGTAGCTCCCACAGAAGGTCCAGGTGCACAACTTCTTGCAGCTATGCTGGATCCTGGTGCTTGGCTTTAGCAGATTTGTGCCAGCAGATCTGCACTGCCGGATTTGTGAGCAAAGTGCCTGAGGGACATCTGAGATGACTGCCTGTATTTGCAAGGCCGAGGCAGGGCCAAGGGCAGTGCCAACAACAGTGTACTTTGTGAGCATACACAATGGGTGACAGGCGACACCACAGAGTGCACTTCCCAGTGGACAGCTCCTGCAGAGGAATACTCAGTGTCTCCTCTCCCAGCAGAAGCACTCCAGTCCCGCCTACCTTATACCACAGCTCAGAAACTGATCTGGGGGCTTCTACTCCAACAACTGGGGAGCAGACCCTGCCCCTGAGAGGGTTGTGACAACCACAGAGCAAAGAGGAGGCCCCTCTCAACATCCAGAACAGGCTCTGGTCACCACACCACCAATCACACCCACTCTCAAGGGGATAATGGCCAGCACACACTGAGGAAACACAAGGCAGGCATCCATACTAAAAACAGCCATAGCACGAAAAATATTAGACTCACACTGGCTACACAGGGATGCTGCCATATAAAAACAGCCCTTCAGGACCTCAGTAGATAACTGTTTCTCCTAAATTCATAGAGTCAGAGAAATATAAGTAAAATGAAGAAGCAGAGGAACCACTCCAAATTAAAAGAACAAGAGAAATCCCCTGAAAGAACAATGAAACAGACCTCTCCAGTCTACCAGATCCCAAATTCAAAAGGTACGTAATAAAAACACTGAAGGAATTAGAAAGTCTATCAATAGAAATGCAGATCACTGTAACAAGGAACCAGAAACTATAAAGAGAAGCCAACTAAAATTAGAAAACTCATTTGCTGAGATGAAATCCAAGCTAAAAGCAATAAACAGCAAGCTACATAATGCAGAAAAATGAATACATGATCTGGAAGGTAGAATAATGGAAATCACCCAATCAGAACAGCAGATAAAAAGACAAATTTAAAAAATGAAGTAATACACGAGATCTATGGGATAATAAAAAGCAAGCCATAGGGATCCCAGAAGGAGAAGAAAAAGAAAAACGGATCGAAAATGTATTTGAAGAAATTATGACTAAAGACTTCCCAGAACTAAAGAAGGAAACATATTCAGGTGCAGGAAGCACAGAGGGTCCCAAACAAGATGAACCCAAGCAGACCTACACCAAGACATGTTATAATTATAATGGTGAAAGTTAAAGACAGGATTCTAAAAGCAGCAATAGGAAAACAAAGATTTAGTTACAAGGGAACCCCCATAAGGTCATCAGCTGATTTCTCTACAGAAATGTTGCAGGCCAGAAGGGAGTGGCAAGATATATTCAAAGTCCTGAAAGGGAAAAACCTGCAACCTAGGATACTCTACTCAGCAAGATTATCATTTAGAATAGAAGGAGAGGAAGAATTTCTCAAATAAGCAAAAACTAAAGGAATACAGCAATACTAAACCAATCCTAAAAGAAATATTGAAAGGTCTTATCTAAATAGAAAAGAAGAAAGAATCTATAGAAAAGAGAAAATTACAAATGGAAAGTAAATCACTTAAATTAAGGCAGCACATAGATCTTAAAAAATCAAAAAAATTTTGCATAAGTGATGAAAACTACAATGAACAGCAAAAGGATAAACATGAAGATGTAAAAGAGGACATCAAAACCATAAAATGTGGGGGAGGGGAGTAAGAAAAAGTAGATTTTTTTTTAATGTCTTTGAGTCTATATGACTACCAGTCTAAAGTAATAGAAAAAGGGGTTAACATGCTTGAAAAACATGGTAACAACAAATCAAAAACATTCCTTTGATTCATGTATATCAAAAAGAAAACAAGCATAATAAAAAGAAAATCATCAAACTACAAAAGGAAAAACAAAAAGAAAATCATCAAACTACAAAAGGAAAAACAAAAAGAAAAAGGAACAAAGAAGAAATACAAAATCCACTGGAAAACAAGGTTTAAAATGGCAATAAATACATATCTACCAATAATTATCTTAAATGTCAATGGACTAAATGCTCCAATGAAACGACATAAAGTGGCAGACTGGATAATAAAACAAGAGCCTACAGTATTAAGAGACCCACTTTAGGGCAAAGGACACACATAGACTGAAAGTGAGGGGATGGAAAAAGATAATTCATGCAAATGGAAGTGACAAGAAAGTGGGTGTAGCAATACTCATATCAGACAAAATAGACTTTAAAACAAAGGCCATCAAGAAAGATAAAAAAGGACACTATATAATGATAACAGGATCACACAAGAAGAGGATATTACACTGGTTAACATATATGTATCCAATATAGTAGCAACTAAATAAATAAAACAAATACTAGCAGACATAAAGGGAGAAAATAACAGGAATACAATAATAGGAGGAGATTTTAACACCCCACTGACATCAATGGACAGATATTCCAGACAGAAAATCAGTAAGGCAACAGAGATCCTAAATGACACAATAGAACAGTTAGACATAATTGGTATTTTCAGGACATTACATCCAAAACAAAAAAAAAAACCAAAATACATTCTTTTCAAGGGCACAGGGAACACTCTCTAGGATATACCACATATTAGGACACAGAACAAGCCTCAACAAATTTTAGAGGATAGATATTATTTCAAGCATCTTTTCTGACCACAGTGGCATGAAACTAGAAATCAACCACAGAAAGAGAAATGAGAAGAAAAAGATTCCACAGAGACTGAACAACATGCTACTAAAAAACCAATGGGTCAGTGATGAAATCAAAGAGGAAATTAAAAAATACCTTGAGACAAATGAAACTGAAAACACAACCATAAAAAAATCTATGGGATGCAGCAAAAGTAGTCCTATTAGAGAAGGTCATAACTATATAGGCCTTCCTCAAAAAAACAAGAAAAAAAAATCTCAAGTAAACAACATAACCTGGGGTTTCCCTGGTGGCGCAGTGGTTAAGAATCCACCTGCCAATGCAGGGGACACGGGTTCGAGCCCTAGTCTAGGAAGATCCCACATGCCACGGGGCAGCTAAGCCTGTGCACCACAACTACTGAGCCTGCGCTCTACAGCCTGTGAGCCACAACTACAGGGCCCACGTGCCACAACTACTGAAGCCAGTGTGCCTAGAGCCCATGCTCCGCAACAAGAGAAGCCACCACAATGAGAAGCCTGCGCACCGCAACGAAGAGTAGCCCCCACTCACCGCAACTAGAGAAAGCCCACACGCAGGAACGAAGACCTAATGCAGCCAAAAATAAAAATAGATTAAGTAAATTTAAAAAAACATAACCTACCACCTAAAAGAATTAGAAAAAGAAGAACAAAACCTAAAATCATCAGAAGGAAGGAAATAATAAAGAACAGAGAGGAAATAAATAAAATAGAGACTTTTTAAAAAAGAAAAAAAGTCAATAAAACCAAAAGCTGGTTTTTTTTGAAAGGGTAAACAAGATCAACAAACCTCTGGCAGGTCTCAGTAAGAAAAAAAGAGAGGATCCAGATAAACAAAATAAGAAAAGAAAGAGTAGAAATAACAATCAATACTGCAGAAATACAAAAGTAAATAAATAAGAAAATACTATAAACAATTATATGCCAACAAACTGGACAACCTAGAAGAAATGGACAAGTCTCTAGAAACATAGAGCCCACCAAATGTGAATCAAGAAGAAATAGAAAGAAAGAAATTTGAAGGACCAATCACTACAAGTGAAATAGTATCAGGAATTTAAAAAAAAATCTCCCCGCAAATAAAGGTCCAAGACCAGATGGCTTCCCTGGGAAATTCTACCAAACATACAAAGAAGAACTTATAGCAATCCTGCCCAAACTCTTCCAAAAGACTGAAGAGGAGGGAACACTCCCAAAGTCATTCTATGAAGCCACCATCACCCTGATACCAAAACCAGACAAAGACACTACCAAAACAGAAAATAACAGGCTAATATCTTTGATGAATATAGATGCAAAAATTCTCAATAAAATATTAGCAAACCAAATCCAACAACACACAAAAAAGATCATACACCATGACCAAGATGGATTTGGATTCATCCCAGGGTCACAAGGATGGTTCAACATATGCAAATCAATCAATATGATACACCACATCAACAAAAGGAAAGAAAAGACCACATGATCATTTCAATAGATGCAGAAAAAACATTTGACAAAATTCAACATCCATTCATGATTAAAAAAAAAAAACAACTCTTACCAAGAGTATAGAGGGAACGTATCTCAACATAACAAAAAGCTATTTATGACAAACCTACAGCCAACATAATACTCAATGGTGAATAGTTGAAAGCCTTCCCACTAAAATCTGGAACAAGACAAATATGTTCACTCTCCCCACTTCTATTCAACATAGTATTGGAAGTCCTAGCCACAGCAATCAGACAAGAAAATGAAATAAAAGGTATCCAAATTGGAAGGGAAGAGGTAAAAGTGTCATTACATGCAGATGGCATGATACTACATATAGAACACCCTAAGGACTCCACATAAAAACTACTAGAACTGATCAACAAATTCAGCAAGGTAGCAGGATACAAGATTGACATATAGAAATATGTTGCATTTCTTTACACTAACAATGAAATATCAGAAAGGGAAAGTAAAAAAGCAACGCCTTTTAAAATCACATTAAAATAATACTTAGGAATAAACCTGACCAAGGAAGTGAAAAACTTACATGCTGAATACTATAAAACACTGATAAAGTAAACTGAAGAAGATTTAAAGAAATGCAAAGATCACCCATGCTCTTGGATTGGAAGAATTCATGTTAAAATGGCCATATTACCCAAAGAAATCTACAGATTTAATGTGGTCCCTATAAAATTACATTGACATATTTCACAGAACTAGAACAAATAATCCTAAAATTTATATGGAACCATAAAGTACCCAGTATTGCCAAAGCAATCCTGAAGAAAAAGAACAGAGCTGGAAGCATAATCCTCCCAGACTTCAGACAATACTACAAAGCCACAGTAATCAAAACAGTGTAGTATTGGCACAAAAACAGACATATGGATCAATGGAACAGAACAGAGAGCCAAGAAATAAACCCACAAAGCTACAGTCAATTAATCTTCGACAAAGGAAGCAAGAATATACAACAGAGAAAAGGCAGTTTCTTCAGCAAGAGGTGCTGGAAAGGCTGAACAGTTGCATGTAAATCAATGAAGTTAGAACACTCCCTCACACCATACACAAAAATAAACTCAAAATTGCTTAAAGACTTAAATATAAATCAGGACATTACCAATTCCTAGAAGAGAACACAGGCAAAAAATTCTCTGACATAAATCATAACAATGCTTTATTAGGTCAGTCTCCTAAGGCAATAGAAATGAAAGCAAAAATAAACAAATGGGACCTAATCAAACTTATAATCTTTTGCACAGCAAAGGAAACCATAAAGAAAACGAAAAGACAACCTACAGACTGGGAGAACATATTTGCAAATGATGCAACTGACAAGGGATTAACTTAGAGAATACACAAACAGCTCATACAACTCAATAACAAAAAAACAAACCACCCAATCAAACACTGGGAAGAAGACCTAAATAGACATTTCTCCAAAGAAGACATACAGATGGCCAACAGGCACATGAAAAGCTGCTCAACGTTGCTAATTATCAGAGAAATGCAAGTCAAAACTACAATGAGGTATCACCTCACACCAGTCAGAATGGCCATCATCAAAAAGTCTACAAATAATAAATGCTAGAGAGGGTGTGGAGAAAAGGGAACCCTCCTACATTGTTGGTAGGAATGTAAATTGGTGCAGCCACTATGGAGAACAATATGGAGCATCTGTAAAAAACAAAAAATAGAACTACCATATGATCCAGCAATTTCACTCTTGCACATATATCCAGAGAAAACTCTAATTCGAAAAGATACATGCACACTTATGTTTGTAGCAGCACTATTTACAATAACCAAGACATGGAAGCAACCTAAATGTCCACTGACAGATGAATGGATAAATAAGATGTGGTATATATACACACATACACACAATGGAATATTACTCAGCCATAAAAAAAGAATGAAATAATGCCACTTGCAGCAACATGGATGGACCTAGAGATCACCATATGAAATTAAGTAATTCAGACAGAGAAAGACTAATATCATGATATCACTTATGTGTGAAATCTAAAATATTATACAAATGAACTTATTTATAAAACAGAAACAGACTCACAGACATAGAAAACTTATGGTTACGCAAGGGGAAAGAGGGGTGAGGGATAAATTAGGAGTTTGGGATTAGTAGATACAAACTACTATATATAAAACAGGTAAACAACAAGGTCCTACTTACAGCACAGGGAAATATATTCAATATCTTATAAACTATAAATATAAAAAGAATATGAAAATATATATATATACATATATATAACTGAATCACCTTGCTGTATACCAGAAACTAACACAACATTGTAAATTAACTATACTTCAATTTAAAAAAAAATTAAAAAGCTTGGGAAAAAAAAGAATGTAGTATATCTTGCAAACTAAATTATTATAAAATATAATTTAATCAGGGCAGTAAGAAAATAAAAGGAACATTAGACAAGAAAAAATTTGTAAATAAACAAAAAAAAGAAGAAAGGGGCTTCCCTGGTGGCGCAGTGGTTGAGAATCTGCCTGCTAATGCAGGGGACACGGGTTCGAGCCCTGGTCTGGGAAGATCCCACATGCCGCGGAGCAACTGGGCCCGTGAGCCACGATTACTGAGCCTGCGCGTCTGGAGCCTGTGCTCTGCAACAAGAGAGGCCGCGACGGTGAGAGGCCCGCGCACCGCGATGAAGAGTGGCCCCCGCTTGCCACAACTAGAGAAAGCCCTCGCACAGAAACGAAGACCCAACACAGCCATAAATAAATAAAAATAAATAAATTTAAAAAAAAAAGAAGAAAGAACATGTAAACTGTTAGATTTAAACTTAAATAGATCAGTAATCACACTAAGTGTAAAAGGCCTAAAGCACCCATTAAAAGACAGAGACAGACCAGAAAGGAAAATGTATCTGTGTGCTCAGTACAAAACACATTGTCTTTGCCTGATTTCCCCAGAAGACAGAACTGAGGCAAAAAATTATGTACAGTTCCAATGTACAGTAGTGAAAGACAAGGGGAGTGATTCAGAAAAGGAGGGCAAACAAAGCATTTAGAATAGGAATATAAGTTAATGATATCAGGAAAGGGAAAGACTGGTAATGAAAAAATTACTAATTTAGGGCTTCCCTGGTGGCGCAGTGGTTGAGAATCTGCCTGCTAATGCAGGGGACACGGGTTCGAGCCCTGGTCTGGGAAGATCCCACATGCCACGGAGCAACTGGGCCCGTGAGCCACAACTACTGAGCCTGCGCGTCTGGAGCCTGTGCCCCGCAACGGGAGGGGCCGCGATAGTGAAAGGCCCGCGCACCGCGATGAAGAGCGGCCTCCGCACCGCGATGAAGAGTGGCCCCCACTTGCCGCAACTAGAGAAAGCCCTCACACGAAAACTAAGAGACCCAACACAGCCATAAATAAATAAATAAATAAATAAATAAAGTATTAAAAAAAAAAAAAAAAAAAAGAAAAAAATTACTAATTTAAAAAGTTCTGGGGGTCTAATGTACAGCATGGTGATTATAGCTAATAACACTGTATTATAGAGTTGAATGTGGCTAAAAGAGTAGATCTTAAATGTTCTCATCACAAAAAATGGTAATTATGTGATGAGATGGAGGTGTTAGCTAATGCTTTTGTTGTAATCATTTCACAAAACATAAATTCATCAAATCAACACATTGTACACCTTAAACTTACATAATGTTATGTGTGAATTATATCTCAATAAAGCTGGAAAAATAAAATACATAAAATAAAATACAAAACAAAAACAAACAAAAAATCACTAATCATAAAGGTAAAGATTGATAAACTGGCCCATACTAACACTAAAATTAAGAATATTTATTTATTAAAATACAACCCTAAGCAATTAAAAGGTTAACCACAGGGTGAAAAAATATATTTTTTTAACATATACAACAAACAGCTAGTAAGTTAATATAAAAGGAATTCCTTGAAACTAATGAGAAAAAGACAAAGACAGACAACCCAACAGAAAAATAGGCAAGAGAACTGAACAGATATTTTTGGAAAGAGGATATTCAAACAGCCAATAACCATGTAAACAGATGCACAACTTCATCATAATCAGGAAAATGAAAACTAAAATGACATGAGCTATCACTGCACAGCCTCCACGTGGCTAAAATCTAGACAATTGACAATTCCAACTTTTGACAAGCATGCAGATCAACAGAAACTCTTTTATGGTGCTCTTGGGAAGGTAGTTCAACCGCCTTGAAAAACCATTTATTAACTTCCACAGTTGAAAATATGCAGCCTCCACAGGCTGATCTTACTCCTACCTAACCGAAGTGCATGCATATGCGATCCAAGAGACAAAGTTCACAGCATCACTATGTCCATCAACTACAGAGTAAACGACAGATTTTGGTATGTTCATAAATGTAATATTATGGTAAACAACATACAACTACACTCAACAATGTGGAGTAATCTTTAAAATGTAATATTTAGTGAAAGAAGCCAGATACAAAATAATATATAATGTATATTTCCACTTAAGTAAAGTTCAAAGAAGGGAAAATTAACTGTATTGTTTAGAAATGCATTAAACATACTACAAATAAAATCAAAGAAATGATTCCCATAAAAGTAAGGATAGTGGTCCCCTTTGGGGCAGAAACAGGATAGTAACTGGGTGGAGGGAGAACTTCTGAGGTGCTGACAATGTTCTAGTTCTTGTTCAAAATGATGGTTACACAAGTTTACACTTTGTGATGACTGAGATATGCATTTATGTTTTGTATACTTTATCTGTGTTACAGTTCATGAAAAAAGGCTTTTAAGGAATGCAACTGTACAGGGCAAACAAACCACCCCCGAGGGAACTAAGGAAGTACTTCTCTTTTTTTTCCCTTTTGCATTTTGAAACTTTTTTAATTGAAGTAAAGTTGATTTACAATGTTGGGTTAGTTTCACGTGTACAGCAATCGATTCAATTATACATACATATATATCTATTTTTTTCAGATTCTTTTCCCTTATAGGTTATCACAAAATATTGAATACAGTTCCCTGTGCTATACAGTAGGTCCTTGGGGAGTACTTCTCTGTAATTGATGACCTTAGGCTTATGTTCTTGGCCTCACTCTAGTGATAAATCACAGGTGCATCCATCGTTTGTATAGAGTGAAAAAAAATCTACTTTCTTGCTATGTGATGACATTTGATGGACAAATTATATTTGTAACCCTCCTCCACATTTTACTTGATGTCATCACTGTATCATTAAGTACAACCCCGCTTAATAAGCACCTCCATTCTCTTTATAGCTAAATTTTTATCAATGTCTACCTAGGAAAGCAACACTTCTTGAACAGTGTGGCTATTGTTTCTGCAATGCTATGAGACGTGTTTTGTGAAGCTTCTATTCAAAATTTCTTAATGACTTAATAGCTGTCTTATTCATTCTCATGCCCATGACCCTCTTCTCATACTGTTCTCGTAAAAGGTCATGATATCCAGTGGCTCTAAATCCAATTGCTCTTTTTTGTATTTTTCATATTCAATCTCTCTGCCTGAGGCAATACTTTTATCATCTCCAATTTTCAAACCACAAATCAAATTACGCCTCTATTGTACATAAACCCTAATAACTTCCTCAGAGAACAAAGAATAAACTTCCTTAAAATGTGTTTAAAACCCTCCAGAATACAAATTCCAACCTTTCTCCCCAACCTCTTTAAATCCACCTCCCCTAGAGAGAGAGATGTACACACACACATTATTTCCCAGTACACACTTAGGTTATCTTCCACAGACCTCTGTTCAAACTTATTTTGTCTGTAATACGTAACAAAACCAGCATTAAACATGAAAAGTAAAATTTCATTTAGAAACCTAGATGAAAATTAATAAATACTGACCAATTTCAAAAGAATAATACATTATGAAAAAATAGTTTTAAATGTAAGAAAGCAGGGAACATTCACTGGAAAATTTAATAATGTAATCCACAGTTACAACAAAAGGGAACAACTCTTAACTTTGTAAAGGATATTTACCAACAGCCTATAACAAACATCTCAACAAAGACAGAAATAAGGCAAGGATGCCATGATTCCACTAATATTTAAGTCCATATTGATTTGTTATCAATGGAATAAGCCAGAAAAAAAGAATAAAGTTATAAATACTTGAAATGAAAGACAAAACCATAACTATTTCTAAGAATCAACCGAAAAATTAGAACACAGCAAAATGAAACAGGCTTATTTGAAAATCTACAGAACTTCCTGCAGCATGTGAAGAAGACAGTGTGTATTTGTCCTTGGAGTCAGAGCTTTCCTGAATGGGTCCCTTGAGGGCTCTCATCTGCTTTGTTCTAATACCCTCAGATACCCCCAGCATCCTCCACAATGCCATGCAACCAATAGAAGTGTAATAAATGTTTGTTGAATTGAATCAAACAGAAGTCTCTTGAAGATAATATCCAAGTCTGATGTACAGCAGGGTGAAAAGGGCAATGACAAGACTAGTTGGTTAAAGAGAAGAGATTACAGCAGGCTTGTTTGCTGATGGAAATGATCCAGTAGAAGGAGAAAGACTGGTTATCTCCCACTTTGCCCATATCATCAAAGGAGTAAACAATGCCAGGAAATACATAAATGTCCAATATTTCAATTCATCAGTCTTACTCAACTACTTCTAGTTTAACCTTATCCATGGTCCCAGAATGTACTATCCCTATCGAGGTGACCATGTCCCCCAAGAGTCACAGAGAAATCTGAAAAAAATGGGGTCAATCCCATTCCCCTGCAATTTTGCAATTGAGATTCTGATAAACCCAAGCCAGCCAGCTGTGAGGAGATGAACTAAAAGGTCATGGAGAATCAGATCCCAAGTTTGTACCATCATAGGCAAAAGCCCCTGCAAACTGCAATAATGGAGAAATAGAATCAATGAACAAGCTTGTTTATACAGCAGAGGACAGAGCAGATATGCAGGTAGAAGCAGAGATCAAAAACCATAAAAGGAAAGGGAGAAAGGGAGGGACGGAGGGAGAGAAAGATGGTGGGGAGAGAGAAAGAGAGAGAGAGGGCAGCTGCCTGGATCCTTGACGTCTTCCCATTTTGTTTCTGTTCTCATAAGGCCTGACTGTGATTCGTTCTTCTACCTCCATGTTTTCACAATAATCCCTTATATGGGCATGACCAAATGTGAGTGGTTTCTGTTACAACCCCAGAATCCTGACTCCTGACCAAAAAATAATTCAATGGTAAATTATTTCAGACTCCAAGTCCTCTAGGACAGTACCATCTAATAGCCTGCAATGTAAGCCACATACGTAATTTTAAATTTTCTAGTAGCCATGCTTTAAAAAGAAGGAACAGATGGAATTAAATTAATATATATTATTTAAGCCAATAGATTCAAAATAGGATCGTTTCAACTTGTAATCAATGAAAAATAATTTAGACATTTTACATTCTTTTTTTGTAGTAAGTCTTCAAAATCCAGTGTGTATTTACACTTACAGCATATCTTAATGTGAATGTGCCATATTTCAAATATCCAATGATCACATGTGGCCAGTGGCTGCCATAATGGGCAGCACAGTTCCAGAAGCTCAGAGAGGGGAGAGACCAATGTGCATACAGTAAAAGGACCTGGGGGAGCTATCCTGGGGGAGCAGTGCTGAGAGATGCAGAAGGAGAACACATTAGGGCATCCCAGGTGAGAAGGACCTGGTAAGCGAAGAGACGGAGACTAGAATTAGGATAAACTAACAAGAAGAGTGAGGTATTCCACCAACAAACAACAAACTTTTAGCCATTATCCCAGAAAACATTGTTCGATCATCTTAAATGTGGGTATGCATGCTTTCCTGAAACAAATTTCAATTCTAAAGGTGGAATGAACATTCCATTTATCACCTTCAGTGAATGTGGAGCCCCTCAAACTCTGTCATTTTGCTATTTTGGGGGGACTTTTGTGACCTCTCTAATTCAGAAGCCAGTGATAGGTATTTTATAGACTAAGAACCCCAAGAACAAGAGAATAAAATTATTCCCAATGTCACCATCTTTCTGGAAAAAAAAAATACCTGCGTCTAGGCCTCAATATCAGAGGTCACTAATTAACGCTCTTCCCCTCCCCAGACTGCTGCATGTGAATCCTTAAAAAGTTTCTGAGGATATGAATTTGTGTTTTGGAAATTGGTGGTTTTACTGAGCTAGCACCTATGAGGCCTTATTTTCTCATCCCTCATTTTTCAAGAAGTAGAGAGTCTATGTGATGGAGTGGAGGTACATGAAAACTGCAGCATCTAGAGAAGAGTTGCTACTAGAACCTGGTGGAAAGAACTGTGAGTGTGTCTCAACACGCCAGTGACCAGGTGGCCTCCGGCTGACACTATCTAGTAAGCAGGGATAAGAAGGTGTCTGGGCTGTCTTTACCCTCCCAAAACCAGATTCAGTGCCTTCACTTATCAAGAGGTCAATAAAAGGGAAAGGAATTAATAAATGCATCAGTGGATGCAGCTCTGCCCCTAAAAGACTACAAGCCACAATTTGGTATGAGTTTGTTATGATTCTTTCCTCTGTTATGCTAAGTTCTTGTGGACAGTTGTGGAATAGAAGCACACATCTGTAACAAGTCACTAGTCCTAAAAGACCTATTATCTCCAAGGACACTTGAGAAATTTCACAAAACCATATAGCTCCCTGACTTCCTTCCAAATCAAGGTGGGTGGGCAGAGAGCTCTGGCGCTTACCACCTTTTCTGCCTGTCAAATTGACTCCAGATCCACATATGCATGAAAATCTGCCCCTCTTGCCCTATTTCTTCTCCAGTAACCCCCAAATCACTCTTTTAACTGTTTTTAATATTGGTCCTTCAAGATTGGGCAACTGAGGAATCTTATCACAGTAACCAAATGCAGTTTTGAATTCTGCCCAACTCATACTCTGTTCTGTTTAACTTTTCCACTGCTAGCTCCTTGCCACATCAGTCATTACATCATTGTGGTACTCCTTTGTAATCACTCACTCTCAGCTGTATTCTCAGAAAGCACAAGAGAGACCAAGAAAATGATGGATTTGGATAGCCTGTTCTTTGGCATTCAGTCATCACTCCCTAGAGGCCTGATTATGAGAGTGACAGAGCAGCACAGAGAAGCTATGCATCTAGTAATGGGTGGCAGACTTCAGGCAGATGTTAAGAGAGTGGGACCCAGAAAATAAAATATTGTGTTTAATTGTCAACACTCTTTCTGTTTCTATGAAACAAGGTGGACCAAAGTCCTGTGGCTCTCTATGTCTTAGAGCTCCAATGATTTGCCCCATTTGCATGAGTTCAGAATAAACAATCTGTGAAAGCTCTTTAAGCTTAGTATAAAAACTGAAAAATAAATAAAATGTTGCTAAAGTGTTGCTTAGGGTGTGCCTAAGAACACTGATTTTATTTAGGGTGGATTTTTTTTGTTTGTTTTTTGCTCTTTGTGTTTTGAAACAGACATATTGCATGTTTTACAGCCTCTGTTCCCAGCATTACTTGCAGTTCCTGGTGTGGTAGTGATTTAGAGCTCCTTCTAGCACAGTTGCTGAAAAGAAGGCTGCTGCCCTGTTCTTCTTCTTTTGTACTGACTAGAGGCATGTTGACCGCTACTTATTAGCTCTTTGATCTTTATTTTTGTACATATGGTCAGGACCTCGCCAGTGCCCAGAATGGCAGGCTGAAATTCTAGCAGATTCTGGCCTGTGTGATAAACTGCTTTGCTCTGGGAAAAAGTGAGTGCTGTGCAAAGACTGATGCATATTAAACACCCCCATTATTGAGAGAACGAGCTTTCCTGAGTGTCTATTAATCTAAGACTGCTGCTTCTCCATACATTTAAAGGAGCCTCCATTTAGAGTCACGTTCTATAAGAGATTTTAAGTTCCAAATGTTGCCAAATACAGTCGAACTTAAAAGCTATATCAATTTAATGCAATCTATTTCACAAGTAAAAATGTGTGAACCCCTCCTTTTTCTTTCCATTTTACTTGCCTCTTGCTTTTTCTAAAATAACATCCATGTGAAACTATTCCATAAGACATTGTCTACCAAATGCGCCCCACCTTACATTTCAGCAAGTCCAGTTTCTCTTAGTGGCACTTAATGACCAAAATATGTACTTTTGAAAAAAATTCAAGTACATTTGTGGAGCAAGAATATTGTCTGTTGAGTTTTCCATATGACTTGATTCAAAACTCTGCAGTGCTAAATTAACAAATCTGTCATTTTGTCATCTAAGCTCAGAATAAGGCTCAGGGCACCAATGTTCAAGCAGTTCTGAAAACAGTTCTAACTTTTGGGCAACAGTAGAGGATAATATGGTGGCTGATGAAAGGTAATAGAACAGTCGCCAGGACTTTGGCATACAGCAGGGTGGCTGGAGGGACTAAGTCTGAGTCTAGCACTTGCTGATCTTAGGTAATTCACTTGCAATTCTCCAAACCTCATTCATCTGTAAAATAAAAATAATGATAAACCTATGTCACAGGATTTTTATGAGGATTAAATAAGAATATGTGGAAATGCATGGTTAATTATGCAATGAAATTCAAATAACACATTGAATCCAATAGGAAAAACCAAGAGGAAGGGGGAGCTTTGCAAATTCTTGTTCCTTACTTGGTACAGAGTAACTCTATCAATTGTCCCTCTTTGGCTCTACCAAGAGATTTTCAAGATTTTGAGATTTTCTCAAAAGCTAGGGATATATTGCCTTCCATTTATATTGCACAAGCTTGAAAGTAGAGAACTTTGACGCTGTGACTTGTTTCTACAACATAAGCCTCAGGTTAACTCTTCCTTGCCTGCATGGTACAAACCGTCCAGCAGGCTCTGTGCCCAGCATTGTGCTGAGCAGCTACAGGCACCGCCTCACCTTTGTGTGCTCCTCCTCCTCCTCCACAGCCACCCCTGCCACCACCGGCCACTGCCAGCACAAGCCACCACCACTGCGGCACCTAAGATTCTTCCTAGTCCTAACATCTTCACCGCTCCACTCTACTACAAGAACCCACTTCCTATGCCCCTGCCCTTCATCTCCTCTTGTCTAGGAACATCTTAGAGAACAAAAGAAATGCAACTTCCACCCATGGCTTTTCCCTTTCCGAATTTTCTTTGTTTCCAGTCACCACAGTCCAGATCACTGCTCCCCAACCTGGGTGACATCTGTATTCTCTCCAGCAACTTATGTTTGTAGCTTCATCCTTCTCAAAGATTGAGGGATAGCCTGAGTTCTTGTCTTGATCCTTTATTCCACCTCTAAGAGAGATGCTCATATTCTGAAGTCTACTTACCAAATAATCTGAAATTACAGTTGTAAAGAGATTGGTAGGTAGACGTTTTTGGGGGTAGGTGGGATTAAATAGAATGGGGTGATGTTGAGAATTGAAAGAATATTTTAAATTTTGCTTGGGGCCCAAATGTCAAACTTAAGCATTTTTTGCAGTACCACGCAAAGCATATAAGCTCTGTATTTTGGCTACTACTCTGTTCATGTGTGGAAAAGAGATAGAATCATCATTTAAGGGTGGTGAGAAGATTAATGTGTTGACATTTTCAGTGTATACTGGAATCTCTGAATTAAAGATGGATTGCTTTAGCAGCTTCCATAAGTAGGCAAATCCTGGCTAGGTGGGTCCCCTGCTCCATTCTTCTCAATGCTCAGGTCTCTACAGAAAGGACCTGAACATGTAAGGAAGACATTTTTACCCTGGTAGATGAGATTCTATTTCAACCCTGTTGGAATATCAATTTGGCCTCTAGAAAAATCCCCCGAGACTGGTTTCCTGTGAGATTACCAAAACAAAAATCAAAGAAGAGGGGATGGAATTTACCTGAAGGAGCTTGGAATGTTTGGAAAAGTACTCATGGAGATTACTATCACAACCTCTTCAGCTCACTAAACCATGTGTGTGTCATATTGCTGCATTTTATAGCAAGAATGAAACCTGATTGCTGTTGGCTCTTTCTCCTGCCAGAGACAGCTTTCCATATGCCAAGCTCCCACCAACATTAAGTCCAGTCACCTCCACTTCTCAAGGAACAACTTTCAATGAAAAAGAATGAAGGGAGGCAGACTAGGGGCACTGTTAGCCTTCCACAAAAAACCTGGATGAGCTTCTACCCTCACAGCCCCTGTCCTGAGATGCAAGGGATTTCAGCCTCTAGGACTGAACTGTTTTACAAGTTTCTCTCTCACCTGGATACATGAGTTTTTGTAGTCGCATTGCACTGTAATACATGTCGGTTGCTAAGAGGGTTTGAAAGGAAAGATTTCCAAAGCAGATTTTAAGGACATTCTTGGTTTCTTAAATCACCACGATGGAATAGCGTATTTAGCAGATGGCGAGAATCTTTTCACTGGTGCTAACCTCTCACTGGTCTTCAGTTTTGTCCTTCAGTGCAGCAGCTTGATCTATGTCCAAAGGTTCTCTTTCTTAGGGCAATTCTTCCAGAGAAAGAAATCCAGTGTTTTGATTTGAATATGTGTATGTCAAGTAACTACTTTCCACTTTCATGACATAGAGTGAAGCAAAAGGAAGTGAAACTACCAGCTCCAAACGGGGTACCCTTGATCATGTTCACCTTATCTGGATGCTTCTGATTTCAAGGCAGTTCTGAAGAAGAGTCTAGGCTATAGTATGGTTTCCCCAAGATGAATAAAGTGGTGACTTACAGGACAAAAGTAACATCAGATAGAATCATCAAAATGTGACTAGAATGTGACAAGAATTTCCTAAAATGAGATGCATATTTAATTGCTTTAGAGTGCTTTTATTTGCTGGGTTTTATTTAAGTTCACAAGTCAGGACACCAATGCAAGAAAGAGACTTGGAATGTCTTTGACTCACTGATAAGATGTTCTCATGAAATGCAGCAAGCTCATGTCCAAAAAGAAAAGGGCATCACCTAGAGATCAGCACTTGTTAGCTTCCCACGTGCTGTTCCCAGTTTCCATTTGCAATGTGATCTCTCAGGAGAAGAGGTCACTGTGTGCAATACAAACAAAGCCGGCTTGGTTCACGGGCCTGGTCAACACCTGTGTCTCTGCTTTCATGCACTGTTTTAGATCTCCAATGTGAAGACAGGTCTGTGCAGTGTTTGAGAGAGTCAAAGCAATCCTTCCACAGACTCTGGCCTCTTCTGAGTCTCACCCAAATGTCCATTCTTGCTCACCTGAAGAAATCATGTGCCATATCATATCAGAACCCAAATGATTTTTTTCATGCCTGCACATTTGTGTTTTATGAGGAATACTTTTAAAACCACTAGTTCCTGTTAAATATTTTGATGTGATTCATAAAATATAATCTAAAAGCATGAAATTTTAAATCTCTACAACTGAATCAGTATAAGTGGATCCCTTAAAATCAGTGTAAGTGGATCCCTTGCATGTGTGCATGCACACACACACTCACACACGTACCCATTTGCCTTTGGAGAATAGTGTAAAAATTGTGGTTCTTTTCTGTTTAAGTTTTCTAAGTAAGTCTTTTGCAAGGTGGGTGGTTGTGAGATCTCTCCCACATATGTTGTTAAATTCCAAAACAAAAAAAAACAGAAAAGAACTGAGCTTTGAAACTACTTTCTTTTTTCTGATCTTGTAGTTCCTGACGACCTTAGAGAGGAATACCAGATGCGAGCTGGGGCCAGGCTGGGACCTCAATCACTGTGAACATTCAGAGAGCTCAACCATTGACATCATCATTCAAGAAGCAGGAATTAATGAGGTTGAATCTGAGGTCTAGAATTCTAATTTTCAATTGGCCAGAGAGCAGGGCTCACCAAAGGCTACCTTGATGTGAGGGGACAGCTCCTTGTTCAGTACATGCTGCCTTCATGCTCCTCATGCCACTTTACCATCATTGCTCTTCCATCACCACATTGCCACTTAATCCTTGAGACTTAATGACTTGGTATTAAACGATAAGGAGAATATATCTTGAGACCACAATATGAAGCCTTTTTTGAGGATTTTCATGCTTCCCCTCATTTCTGATTCTTCCATGTCTGAGGGCAACTTCCTGTCTCCATTCAGCCTACCTTATGAACCTCACCTGACAATAATTATAGCAAGAGTAATTTTTCCCATTTGCTTCAAACAAAATCTGGTGATCTTTTAGTCTTAAAGCCTGTCTTGGGACTTCCCTGGTGGTGCAATGGTTAAGAATTCGCCTGCCAATGCAGGGGACACAGGTTCAAGCCCTGGTCCGGGAAGATCCCACATGCCGCAGAGCAACTAACCCTGTGTGCCACAACTACTGAGCCTGCGCTCTAGAGCCCACAAGCCACAACTACTGAGCCCACATGCCACAACTACTGAAGCCCACGCACCTAGAGCCCATGCTCCACAAGAGAAGCCACTGCAATGAGAAGCCCGTGCACCACAACAAAGAGTAGCCCCCGCTCGCGGCAACTAGAGAAAGCCCGTGCGCAGCAACGAAGACCCAACGCAGCCAATAAATAAATAAAAATACCGATGGAATTTTTAAAAAAAAACATGATTCACTTAAAAAAAAAAAATCCTGTCTTCATCTACTCAGATTGCCATAAACTGGGTGGCTTAAACAACAGACATTTATTTTCTCACAGTTCTGGAGGTAGAAAGTCCAAGATCAGATTCCAGCAGGGTTTGGTTCCTGGCTTACAGATGGCTGCCTTCTTGCTGTAGTCCTCAAGTGGTCTTTTCTCTGAGCACTGACATGGGGAAGTGTGGGGTAGGGGTTAGGGGAGTGTGTGTGTGTAATGAAGTGAGTTAAAAATGAAGAAATTCTGTTGTAAGAGCTCTCATGTCATCCAAATTGATTACATAAGCTAACTGATGCATGCATAAAGGAAGATTACAGGCAGATCATTACACATCTTAAGAATACCTGAGAAATAGTTCGCTTTAAATACAACTGCAAACACTGTGTAGTTCTGGATACTGTCAAATTTTAACTTTTTATTTGTTTGCTAAAATACAAGGTCATATCTAGGAATTCCACATCCCAATCTCCTTCCATTCATCACTGTACTTGGCCTAAGACAATGGGTAAAAGGAGACTGGATCAATGAAACTTTTGAGGAAAGCCATCAAAAGTTCCCACATTCCCAGTGAAAACAACTAGCTACACCCAAAAAAATTGCTTTAAAATAATCTAAAATTGATCCCACTTTTATAACTGGATACAAATCACGTTAAAAGAAACGCAGGAAAGTGAGCAGTGCTTTCCTCATCCTCCTTATCTAGGTCTTGCTTACATGAACATAGAAAGTAGGAGCGTGTGGGCTGAAGGAGAGCAGGAAAAATAGGACCCAGAGAGCTTCTTGGCCTCATTCTGCTGGAAACCTGATTGAAGAGTGCCTTTTAAAAAAAAGACATTCTCGTAGCATCTTTTAGTTTTCTTTTACAGCATTCACTACATATGCAATGACTTCTATATTGTCTGAATTGCTTGATAGACTATAAATTCCTTGAGGGGGTAAGATTAGGTCTGTTTTGATGAGTGTTTCATGCTCTATGCCTTAGCACAATGCCTGGAATATAGTATATGCTCAATATTTATTCTTAATTGAAGTAAGGACAAATTGAGTATTCAAACATTTTAGAAAAAGGGATTTCTTTCTCTAAGAAAGACTAAGAAGAAAGTCATAAATGCAGAAAAGACAGTAAGAAAAAAATTCTAACACTGTGACCGTATCACCACACTTACTGATATGTCTTATTTTCAGTGGGATAAAATCTAAAATGTATATTGTAAGCAGAGACTAACAAACTGTTGCAGAAGACAAACCGCAATAGCAGAACTACCAGTGACATTTAGCAGGGAAGAGAACACACCTATGTTGAAGCTAACCTACTCATATTTTGCCATCTGAAGCACTAGGAACCCCAGAAAAACTCCACAGCCCTGGAACCTCCTGCTAAAACTAAGATTTGTCAGGTTTACTGGATTTGAGCTAGGCTGGACCACAGTACTCAAAAAGGAAATTTCAAATGATTCTGTGATTTAATGTAGTAATTAGGCAGGGGGAAAAAAAAAACATAAAGGAGGGAGAAAGGAATATAACAGACCACGTAAAACTGAAAACCAGTCATTGTTTCAGCCTGTTAGGACCGGCAATGTTGCAGGGGTCTCTTTATAAGACTTTCAGGCACTCCTGCTCACTGCCCAGGTACTGCAGCAGGAAGAAATTCTGACAGAGCTTCGGAGACCCAGAAATGTAGTATGCTTGCTTATATGTCAGAAAGGGAAGACTTTCAGAAAGAAAAATGCATGTCAGAGGAACCTAAGTTCAAAGTTCTGAGGTATTACTGAATAAGTCTCTTATTTTAAAAAATTATTTTTAAGGCTAAAGTTTAATGCTAAAAAACATAAAGAAAACAATGTTTTAAATTACCAATGGGATTTTCTGAAATGCATACACATAATATGTATATTTATTTGTAAAGTATATATATGTGCTACCTATCTATATAATATTAGTAAAACTTAATTTCTTTCTTGACTTTTTTTTAACATAAAAACATGCAAATATATTCCTTTTTTTCTATTTCTCAATTATCATGTACTATCCCAGACCTCCATGGTGCTCTTATAGTGGACCATTGCTCTGGGAGTTTGAAAATTCAAAAATAAATCTTCAAGATTTATTTATACATCAGAAAATAAGTGGCAGGATATTTGAGAGAGAAGAGAACATTAGATGGATGGGTTGATTTAGCCTCCATGGGGACATAATCAGCAACTCATTCTCACACTGTGAATTAAAACTGGAAAAAAAAGTCATTGAATTGATGGGATGATTATATTTTTTAGCAATCAAGGATGGGTTTCTTGAATTATATGTACTGAATATAACATTTATTTCTTTTTAATATTAAATTCCAAACAAACTTAGAAAAAATACTTGGGACAATTTGACCTACAATGTAGATGCTGTCAGAATGGAGAAAAGGGTGGATACCCCCGTGCCTATATAGCCAGAGGTGAGAAAATGGGGAGAGGGAATACTGGTTACATAAGACCAAAAGAAAAGGAAATCTGAATGACATAAGCAGAAACTGAAGCTATAGGAATATCATTATCTCAGCCATTTTGAGAGGACATAAATTAAATGGGAGGAATCTATTTTATTTGCATATAGAAAAGGACATTCAGATGACAAGTATACACCTTCATTTCTGCATAATCCCCAATATCTTCAATAATATCCTTACTATTTGACTTCCACTGCCTGAGTTTGATAATGAATTCACCAAAAGTAATTTCCAGTGACAGGAAAAGATAGATTTACAATTTTCCCTTGAGATATCAAATATAAATTCAGTTTTTCTTAACCCTCAAAGTTGCAGGTGCTTTCCATTTTTACAAATATATTTTTGTATGACTTGTCCACCACTGGATGTTATAAATTTTAGTTATTTCACTTTTTATAAAAGGCCATGCATTAAAATCCCACTTCAGCAATTAAGCCTTAGAACAAAAGGAACTCTGTTCCAATTACTACTGGGTTCTTCACCAAGTGTTTTATTCATCAAGCTCTTCTGTGGTGCTAAAGTTCTATTTCTAACCTATTCAGTGTATTCTTCCCCTCTCAGGATATTTTTTACTCCATGATGTCTCCCTTTTCTCGAGAATTCTTTCACTTAAACAATACTGGCTCATTTTTTAGCAAAAATTTTATCCTCACTAGGCTAAAAAAAAAAAATTACTGCAGTTGCCACCTGTTAAATATTTTCAATTTCCAAAATTTCCTCTCAATAAAATGCTGACCAGAATTACAATAATTCTGAAAGTGTTCTCACTGGTTCTTTGTTTAATGTTGGAATAATTTACCACTGATGTACTATTTCTTTTGATAATATACATTCTACAACTGCATTTTACTACTGCCAAATCGAATGCAGATGGTTTTAGTGTAGAAGCCACATCTACCCCAGGTCTCTTTCCTGATCAGAATTCTTCTTAGGACTTTCATTTCAAACTATTGATCCCAAGAGTCTCTGGCCTTGTCCCTATGACTTGTCAATTCTCTACACCAACTATTTTCCCTCTCAAAGGGTAAACGCTGAGATATTTATAAAATGGCCCTCTTATACCACCATAACCACTATTCTTTTACATTTGCTATCACTCAAATCACTATGTTTCAAATACCCATCCCTAATATATCATGCAGACCTTATCAGGTTGGGTGTAACATTACTTCTTGAGCACTTACTTAACTTCCTCTCTCCACCCACCAGTTACCAACATTCACCATATTTTTCCCATCTGTAGGTGAAATGCTGATTTGTTTTTCCCAATTTTCTATCCTTAATTAGGCCAAAACAAAAACCATGTCCCCAACCTTCTCAGCTACAAAAACTTCAAAAATCTATATACACTGATGTAGTGAGAAAAACATCAGGGGAAAGATAACCCCACTATAAATGTCAAAAATTTCCATTAACTCATTGTATTGGTTGAATGGTGGCCCTTTAAAACAGCGTTCCCCAACCTTTTTGGCACCAGGGACTGGTTTCGTGGAAGACAATTTTTCCACAGACCGGGGAGAGGTGGACGGTTATGGGATGATTCAAGAACATTACATTTATAGTGCACTTTATTTCTATTATTATTACATTGTAATATATAATGAAGTAATTATACAACTCACCATAATGCAGAATCAGTGGGAGCCCTGAGCTTGTTTTCACTTGCCACTCACTGATAGGGTTTTGATGAGTCTGCAAGCAACTGATTTATTATGGTCTCTGTGCAGTCACACCGCTCTGCTAATGATCATCTGTATTCGCAGCCACTCCCCAGCGCTAGCATCACCGCCTCAGCTCCACCTCAGATCATCAGGCATTAGATTCTCACAAGGCTCATGCAACCTAGATCCATCGCATGCGCAGTTCACAGTAGGGTTCGCGCTCTTATGAGAATCTAATACCACCGCTGATCTGACAGGAGGTGGAGCTCAGGCAGTAATGCGAGCGATGGGGAGCGGCTGTAAATACAGATGAAGCTTCACTCACTCACCCGCCGCTCACCTCCTGCTGTGCCACCGAGTTCCTAACAGGCCACGGACCAGTACCAACCCGTGGCCCTGGGGGTTGGGGACCCCTGCTCTAAAAGATATGTCCATGTCCCAGAATCTGTGAATTTGATTTCATTTGGAAAAAGCAACTTTGCAGAGGTAATCAAGTTACGGATTTCAAGATGAGATCATCTGAGATTATCCAGGTGAGCTCTAAGTCCAATGGCAAGTTTCCTTATAAGAGATAGAAGACACACAAAGAACAAGACCATGTGAAGAGGGAGGCAAAGATTAGAGCTACGCAGTCACAAGCCAAGAAATGGCTGGAGTCATGAAAAGCTGGAGGGGCAAGAAAGAATTCTCTCCTAGACCCTTCAGAATGAACACAGCCCTGCCAACACCTTGATTTTGGACTTCTGGCCTCCAGAACTGCGAGAGAATAAATTTCTGCTGTTTTAAGCCACCCAGTTTGTGATAGTTTGTTATAGCAGTCCTAGGAGACTAATAAACCTATTATGATTACATAGAGCTTATTTAGGATAAAAACACTCAAGTTGAGACCCTTGAATGCAAATACTTACTGGGATCACAAAATTTGAGTCACCTGATGGTTCATTCATTCAATAAATATTGAGCACCTATTATTTGTCAGGCCCTGTGCTAATTACTGTGAATACATGGGTAAGCAAAGAGTTGTTCCTGCCTAAATAGAGCTGACATGGTTAGTGTTTCCGTCCAAAACAAAACCAAAGGCAACTCCAATTTCTCAAGGAACATAAATCTTGGAAATGCTTTTGAACTGTTTGGAAGTGCTTAATTACGTGTCAAATAATTAATAACATGTGAAAAAGTTTTCTTCCAAGCACTCAGCTTCAAAAATGAAGGACAAAAGCATTTGGCCAAATATATTTTGGACTTTACTGAGCTTAAGTCTTTAGGAAAATGGTTGGAAGTACACAGTGAATTTAAGGATCACAGTGGTGATAAAAATAAGTATACCATCATTTAAGTAAGTGTTGTTTGGTTGCTTTTGAAAAGCTCGACACACTGCATACATGTTAAACTTTTTTTTCACCATAAGCTAGACAAATTTGGGAAATTCATGAGGTAGAATGAAGCACAGAGATAACCACACCACATGTATTAATAACAATAATAACTATCATTTACTGTGATGATTATTTTCCAGGCACTTTGCTAAGTGTTTTATACCCTGGATCTCCCTTCATCTATATAACAACCATAAAACGTTGACTTTCATTGAAGTCAGCAATTTACCTGCATTCCTGAGAACCTCATGCCCTCCCCAGATAAATGGCCAAAGATATGGAAGACTTTGTAACCCCTCTCTTATTGTCCCTCTATGTCTTCTCCTATTCTTCCTCTCTTGCAGTTAACCACTGAAATGACCATCTCAATCCTAGAAATATAACCCAAAGTGATTATGGATCTACAAAACGTCTCCATTCTTCAGTACATAGAGCTGAAGACAGAAACAGCTCCAGGCTTGAGGGGACTTTGCTACGACCTCCATGTTGCCCTCACACATACTGACACAAACATGTCGACATACTGTCAATTTAGATTTCATCCTTTCCTTCCCCCAGTCACTTCTGCTCTGTTTTAGCCTGCCTATGGCCCAGAGCAGTAGCACTGCTAAATGGATTTTATGGTGGAATTAGCACAGAATTTGCTGATTGTTTGTAGTCTAATTGGCCCATGGTAAAAACCTAAAAGAAGGGGTTTAACAGAGCCTGAAGGAATCTGATATCACAAAGGTATACCTTAAAAGATGGTCACATGACCACCAGTTTCCAAATCTCCTACAGTGTTGTTTGAAATGCTGCTTCTCATGCTCCATCTCAAGCCTACTGAATCGAGAGCACAGGCTTGAGGCCTGGAAATCTGCAGTATTACCATTCCCAGTTGTCTCTCCTGTGCCTAAACAATGGAAACCACCAGCCAAGGAAATTCCCTTAAGAAGTGATTATTAAGTGCGTTTATGCCTGTGTAGGTGTAAAGCGTTTATGTGGAGGGCAAGAAAAGAGGACAGAATGACCTCATGAGATGAGAACTAAACCACATGAAAAGAAAACTGGATTAGAATTCCAAAGAGAACTAAACCACATGAAAAGAAAACTAGATTAGAATTCCACAGACCTGGGTTCAATGCTCAACTCCACCATGCGATTGTTTATTCAAAATGTGTAGCAAACACTGAACTAGGCTCTAGGGATATAGCAGTAGGCAAATCCCTGACCTCAATGAGCTTGTAAGAGAGAGAGACAATAACAAATAAATATATATTGTTCAGTGATATGTAAGTGCTCTGAAGAAAAACAGAGTTGGGGATAAAGAGTGATGGGAGTGATGCTATTTTACATAGGGTGGTCAGATCTGAGAAGTAAGGGAAATGAGGGAGCAAAGCATGTAGGTATCTAAAGAGAGCATCCAGGCCTATAGAACAGCAAGTGGAAAGCTTTGAGGAAACAAGTGTGTGTTCTGGATATAAGGAAGAGAAGGAAGCTAGTGTGGTTGGGGCAATACTGCTACAGTGAGTTACCTTATTACAGTGGGTCTTACTCTCTTCATTCCTTAAGCTTTATTTCCTCAACGTGCATTTATAGGTTACATTTAATTTCCTGTATTTTGACCCATAGCAGGCTTGGTCTGTGAAGTTCTGATTTAATTTTCTAAATAGGAAGGTGACTTGAGAAAGATCCAAGTTTTTGCTTAAATCAATCAGTTAGTTATCTACATAACCCTACTGCCAAGGTTTTAAATGCTTTCCCTGACATCTCTACCTATAAAGTCATCCTATTGGGTAAGAAAGACAGAAGAATCCACTGTATCTTGCTGGCTGCTATCTCCAGTAACTTGTTCTCTTGATATGCATAGAGAACCCTGGAGTTCTAGTTCCTAGCCATGAACATGTTAGCACAAGTTTTGTTTTTCAGATTAGCTAAGAGTCAACAACCTGGATGCCTACTTGGACACAGAATGACTTGGGGGTGGAGATGGAGGTAAGGTGGAAAATTGTGTTTCCATAGGGAAAAGAGGGAGAGGAAGAAGAAAGCCAGAGAGGTGTCTTCATGTAACCAGGACTCATCATGAGATTCACACTAACCAAATCCTGGGCAGCTCAGAAGGCAGTTATGAAGACAGCATGAGGACCCAAGTGTGCACACAGCAGCCTCTGAACAACAGAACTCCTTGATTTGATCTCAAGAATAAAAATAAAAAGGGACAAAATTTGTTTACATTTCCCAAGGCTGATCATCACTGTTTTGTTTTTTTCTATACACTAAGTAAATCCCGTTTCCAATTTAACTTGCATTAGTGAACCTTTCTTACTCACTGCCCAGCTGCCTCTTCTGTCTCCCATTCCTCTTCTCTAAGGGCCCAGCAGTCTGCCTAGTTTATAGCCACACAGAGTCCCATTGCCCACCATCAGAACACCTCAAAAAACCCAGCAGGTGGGACTTCCCTAGTGGGCCAGTGGTTAAGACTCCGTGCTCCCAATGCAGGGGGCCCAGGTTCGATCCCTGGTCAGGGAACTGGATCCCACATGCTGCAATGAAAGATCCCGCCTGCCGCAACTAAGACCTGGTGCAGCCAAACAAATAAATAAATAAATAAATATTTTTAAAAAACCCAGCAGGTATGTGTAGTTCCTTCTAGTGTATTTGTTTATATTTAGACCATAACTTTTTATTTTGTGGGGGGAAGAGAAGGAAGCCTTTCAGAGAAAAATTTGGCTAGAGATGACCTTCTTGGTTTGAAAATGAAGACAACCAGGAAAGGGGGAAAAAAGGTCTTAAGACTAGTTTTTCTGTGTAGAGTACTAAATTGAACAAAGGATAAAAGCAAAAGAACAACCACAAAAACGTGATCTAATCTCCCTGGATATGGTAGAGAATCCATCCAGGTATTCACAGTATATCAAGTAAATGTATTCTCAGCCATGAAGCTCATAACCACACTCTGTGAGTTACATCAATTCAGATGCATCAATTTGGGTTTATCAGTAAGCATACTTTTAGAACCAATAATAATCAGCACTTTAGTTGCCCATTTCTTTGTATTGTTACCATAAAAAATGATCTCAAAATTATGTCACTACTGGACTCCACAGAGTGAAACTAGTTGTTTTCACTGATTTTCACAAAACTCTTGAAATGTTTCTCAGGTCAAATTCAAAACACCCGATCTTCTATCCACCTGAAATATATAGTTAGAAATGTAACATGGAAAACAACATATTTTAATAACGGCACAGCCCTCTATCCTTTTGATACTGATTTGCTCCAGAGTTCAATCCTCTGCTTTTCACTCTAGATACATGTCTCTGGGCAATTTCATCTATTTCCATAGCTGGAACTACCATCTAAATGCTGATTAATTGCAGACCTATTTCCAGCCCAGACTCAGATGTCTAATGCCTACTAGGCATCTACAAATATTCCACAGGGAAAAGAAACAGGAGAAAAGAATGAACAAGCATTTTTGGGGATCCACAAAGCTCCAACACCTCAGATTCACCTCACTCTCGCTCTTTACCCCCAAACTCCACCTCCTCTTACATATACATCATGTCTTGCATGGCTCCACCTTCCTTCCACCCAACCACCAAAACTAGAAACTGAAGAAGAGTCAACCTAGACTCCTCACTCTCACTTCACCACACATCCAACTGGTTGGAAGACATTTCAGATTCTACCTCAAAAATATTTTAGATTATGATCCTTTTTCTATACCTTCACCTCCATGCCATCATTCGGGCCCTTATCATTTTCCACATGGTTTATGTAGCAACCTCAGCTCTCCTCCCTCCCTCTCATCGTGGATTCAGCCAAGTTATCCAAAACGTGAATATAATCATGTCCTTCACTTGCTAAAATCTTTTTGATGACTATCAATTATCCTCACAAAAAGTTCCAGTGTTTCCAGACAGTACCTCTTATACCTCTCACACAGCACCAACACTAACCTGTACGCATTTCCCTAGGTACACAACACTCAAACCACAGTGCTTTTGCACGTGCTTTTTCCATGCCTCCAGAAGACTCTTCCAGTCTTCTCCTCCTGCTCACCTTTTCAAGTACTCCTTCTCTGTACCAGAATAGTACTACAATCAGCTTTAGCAGCATGCTGCATTCTCTTCCTCAGAGTTGTATTTCTGAACTTTTATATTGCAAACTCCTTGAAATCAGAAACTATGTCTTTCACCTGCATATCCCCAGAATCCAACACAATGCCAGGAGACTAGTAGGCTCTCAAAAGAATGTTTGTCCAAAGTTCCTTACTCACCTGTAACAAGCCTGTGATGTAGGGAGCTATGACTGTTTGACAGGCAGTAAGGTACATGGCACAAAGTATCAACTGCTATGTAACTATTGGCATGGTCCTAATTGAGGTTCTGTCAATCACTCATTTATACATGGATAAGGAATTCTCCCTCATCTCTCATACAAGCATATTTCTAATTAAAAGACAAATCTAGTTAACCACAATAGTTGAGTTTTACATAAAAGAAAAGGGTGCCTTTGTGACTAGAATGGCAAAAGCAGAGTATAAAAATAACTAAAGCTTTGGAGGTAACACAGAAGTCAGTGGCAAAGCTAGAAGGAAGGTAAGATGGGCGTTTTATTCTCTAGACCATACTGCCTCCCTGTGGGAGGTTTTCTGGGCAACGATGTGCCTAAAGAAAAGCAAAGCCTCTGCACAATTGTAGAGGGGTTGTAGCTAGATATTATGTCTGTTTATACCAAAAGTCTACTCCCAAATACTAGGTTATGAATGATGCAAGTGGGGTGACTTGTTTTCTGAAAGACTGATGCCTACTTTCATGGATTTGGAATAGAAACATTTTTGTTCATTTAAAAATAAGTAGTCCTGGGAACGACTTTTGGAAATGTCGAGACCAAGAAATGAAATAATCACAATCTAATTGTTTTGTTTTTACTACTTTGAATAATTATACTTTAAAGGTCTCAATTGTTTAGTTTACTTATGAGGAAAATATGATCATAAGATCATGTCCCTAAAAATCAAAGATTGCAAACGGCGGGCCTTCCATTTGCTATGTACCAAACATAACGTTTTTTCCTAGTTTTTAAAATATTTAATTATAATGATCAAAAAATTAGTATAGTCATCAAAATTAATAATTGTTCCTTGCCTATGTATTTCTCCTGAAGCAGAGCTTCACAAACCTAAAAAAAAAAAAAAAAAAAAATCATATGCACTTCTGCAAGTTGAAATGGTACAACCAGTTTGAGAAACACCCAGAAGATCAATCCTCATTTACTTGGTAGAGAAAGGACACTTCAAAGAGTACTATTTTTTGAAAGAAAAATCTTATGTTTTAGGCACAAAACACATTTTTCAGGATTTCAGGATTTATTTCTTTAAACATTCCTCAAATTTCTAACAGTACAAAGGCATCATCCAAAGGCAGAAAATGGTCTTAGTCTTCTGTTTCCACAAAAGGCTTTGAGCAATTTTCAGAAATAAAATAATTGCTCATAATCTACCTCAATGCAAATATCTGAAGGCTCTGCTTTTGAATTTCCGGAATCTCAGAAGTATTCAAATTCATGATTTGCCTGTTTCCTGGCTGGTTGCCTTTGAAGTGGTTCTGGGACCCATGATATTATTTGAAATGTCTGGCTGTCAGTAAGTAGTTGCTATTTCCTTGATGTCTGTGAAGCTGCTTTCTTTCCTGTGACCTTTACCTATGGTACCTCTCGCTGAGGCCACATACACATGTACATGTCTGTGGACTCTGGTCCATACATACGGTGCTTGTTAGATGCTTTTACTGCTTAATCTTAATGAGAAAGGAAGCATATCCACGATATCGACTCAATCTACATTTCTATTTTCCCAAAGAGTCAAGCTGTTTTATTTACTACATACACACAAATAAAACCTTGAGTAACATTTTCTTTGTAATCATGGGCAATGAAAGTACACATGCCATCCATATGACAAGCACATGATTTCTGCATTTCTGTACTAGTATTATTAAATACTTCAGAGATTAATAAAGATGATGATGTGCATGATGTTTTCTTATGGGCAATCAGAGCCATGAACTTGCGATATGGCAAGAGAAAGCGTTAGCCTGAGGGGAAGATTAGGGGAAAAGAAAGAAGAGAGCTAAGAGAGTCTGCCTGGCACCCTCTCAAAAAAGAGAAGCAGACACTTACATATCACAAACTTAGGCCAAAGGGGAAAAACTGATTGTTGGCAAAATAAAAAAAAAAATGTGGAACAGGAAGTAAAGGAAGAATATTTTCCATTTTCTCTCCCTTTTCGAGCTAGGCTTAAAAGGTACAGAGGAGAGAATACTCTTCTGAATCAGAAAAGCTGGACTTAATCTGGAATTAACTGTGTGATCCTGGCCAAGTCAACTTCCCTGGGACTGAGTTTCCTTCTACTTAAAATGAAATAATAATTAGAAAATTATGAGATAATTAGATAATTCCAGGGATGGTTTAGGTTCTAAAAACCAAAAGCATATTCAAGGATAGCTGGAGAAGGCTATTCAAGGATTATTCAAGGTGACTGGGTCGAGTCACAGTTATAAGTCACTATTTTTACTTTTTTATTAGATACTGAACACAATCTTCACTTTTTAAGGAAACACCATACACCCCTAAAATAATACAGTTGGCTCTCTGTACCCACAGATGTGAAACCCACAGATATAGAGGGCTGACAGTACTATGCTATTTTATATAACGGACTTGAGTATCCGTGGATTTCAGTACATGTGTGGGGTCCTGGAAATAATCCCCTGCGATACTCAGGGATGACTGTATTTCACTTTTCTTAGGAGTGGAGAAAGGGGATGGGAAAGAAAGAAAGAAAAAGGAAGCAAAAGAACTAGCCCAGGATAGAAATAATTTGTTGGGAGTGGGAGAGGCAGAGAGGGAGACAGAGAGAGACAGAGAGACACCAGCTGGACAACAGAGAGAAGAGGAGGGAGAGCCAATAGGAAGGAAGGCTTAGAGGCATATAAGCGAGGATCATCATGGTACGTGTAAGTAGCAATAAGCTGTTTGGTTCTGATAAATCGAACACGTAAGGAGCTAGAGAGGAATGTGTTCTGTGCTAAGGAAGACTGACTTCATCATATCGCCAACAGGACTTATTCAGCAGAGTGGGTAAGAGCATGGCCTCTGAAGCCAGACTGCTCTGACTTAATCCTGGCTCTGTCACTTGTCATTTTGGTCATATGCGGAGATACTTTACCATTCTGTGCCTCAGTTTCCTCATCTGTAGAGTGGGGATAATAATAGCACCCATCTCATAGGGCTGTGGTGAAAATCTGTGTGAGTCACTGCACACAAAGTGCTGAGAACAGTGCCTGGCACAAAGAAATCACTCAATAAATATTAGCTGTGACTATTACAATCCAATTTTCAATTTAGCAAGGTAATTTTATAGGACATTTCTCAAAGTCCTGTACATGATTGATGTGGGGGGTTGAGATGAAAATAAGAGGCAAGTTTGGGAATATAGACTAGGTTTGAGAATTTTCTATAAAGAATATTATATTTTTTTCTCACCCTGAGCAAATAAAACAAAGTCACAATGACCTAGTGAGATTCGGAGA
This sequence comes from Balaenoptera ricei, assembly GCF_028023285.1. Classification (NCBI taxonomy): domain Eukaryota; kingdom Metazoa; phylum Chordata; class Mammalia; order Artiodactyla; family Balaenopteridae; genus Balaenoptera; species Balaenoptera ricei. Next base: position 111,044,163 of record NC_082643.1, read on the forward strand.
GTAAATATGTTTGGGGTTGAAAATGCACAATGGATTAAAATTTTAGGTCAACATGACCTAGCCACAGAAATGTTTTTATATCATCCATCACTAAAGTTATTTCCCTATATGACTATCTTCTGATTCCTCTGTGTGGGTCCTGGGTTAAATAAGCCAATGAAAAAGAAGACACTTACTTCCTTCTAATGTTCAGCTTCAGAACAGATAATCCAGTAAGAGACTAGTCTTGGACTCTTAGAATGGATCTAAAGTTAGGGAGCCACCTATGAGAACTGGGCCCTGGGAAGAGAATGGGATTCCTGTGAAGGATATACTGGCAACCTGCTGGGGTGATGGTCCAAACCAAAACCCACTCCTCTTGCTTCCTCTGGACAGGAAATATGGGAACCTGCACAGTGAAGCCGACTGAAAGGAAACTTTAAGCCCATCCCACCTATGAACATGTCTGTAGGGAAGAACACATATACCAAAACGCTTTTTAGCCTGGAATCACATATGAAAGAATGGGAATGCTAGAAGAAGATGATGATTAATACCAATTCAACATTTTCCCATTTATGTATTTCTGAATCCAACAGATAGGTCTCTTTTTCATCTTTAAACGCCTGGAGTAAAGAGTGCTTAACTCGGTCAAACCATGCATGTGGGCTAGGGAGAACTGAAATCAGCTCTCTCTCAATTATTCAAGTTCCCCAAGAATAACTCCAATATCACCAATCTGATAGAAGCTCTACTGAAGGCTGGAAGACTAGTTACCAAATTACACAATAACCCAGGCAAGACATAATGAGGAGTTGAAGGATGTGAGTGGAAAAGACTAACATAAGAGTTAACTGGGAGAAGAGGGGCAGGTGGTGTGTGAGGAGCATGTGGTGTAACAGTTAAGCTTCTGGACCCTGAAGTCAGACTAAACAGAGCTCAAATCTCAACTCTGTCACATACCAACTGCATGAACTAGGACAGATTATTTCACTTTTCTGTCCCTTAGTTTCCTCACCCAGTAAATGGATACAAGAAAGATCAGGGCTGGAACTAGGGCAAGCATACATTTGCATAACCCTGAGAGTGCTTCCTTCTATTTTGCTCCCTGGACACCTCACTTGACTCACTCTAGTCCCAGCCCAGATTACTTTACTTCATGAGTTAATCACAGAGATTAAATAAGTTAACATATGCAAAGTGTTTAAGAGCACTGTTTATATGTTTAAGAGCATATAGTAAGTGCTAAGTAACTAGCTGGCATTATTATTGATTTGATTTGAGGGGTTACAGAAAGGAAATAAAATTCTAGGTGTACTCCCACGTTTCTGGCTTAAGTAATGGGATGACTATTGTCACACGAGAGAAATACAGAGCAAAGACAGGCTGAGGCAAGGGTGTGAAATTGACAGTTGGATTTGAGGTACATATGGGGCATTTTGGTGCAGATACCCAGTAGCTGTTAAATAACTGCCTCTAGATAACTTATTGGTGCCTAAAAGTGAGGATCAGCTATATACTCTCAAAGAGTGTGAAAGACGCATCAGTGGTAGCAACAGTGCAAGTGATTTTGTCATGCAGGAAGCCCAAGTGGTAGCTAGTTCTGTCCCTGGGAAAGAGATCCGTTGTAACTTCTTAACAAAATATCCATGTAGACACAGAAAGAGACAAAACCTCTCAGTACCTTAAAGTAGGCCAAATAATCAACCTAATTCCAGAATCTGGGAAGTATATCTACTTAAATCCAAGCTGAACACACACAAGAGACCACCAGTGCCAGATCTCCCTTTGCCTGCTTGCCAAAAAGTCAGTAGAGAGACCCTTCATCTTTTTCCCCCTACTATACAGAAAATTAGAAATCACAAACCTGGAAAGCCAACGCCGTCAGTTTTTAAAGACAGACTAACAGTCCCTTAACACCTCTATCAATTCCTCACTCTTCTACAATCCAATGAAGAAACTCCCAGGAATGCACTGAGAGAGAGAGAGAGAGAAAGAGGAATGGAGATTAGAAGGAGCAGTGGTGCACTGCCTTACAGGAGTCAAGAAAAGTCTTAGTTGGATTGCATGCATGGAACTGTAGGTTTGTTCCCCCCCCCACCCATGTCTTACTTACAAGTACTTGAGCTTAGCAGGTAAATGAAGAATCTGCTTCAGCAAAACCAAATGTTTTAAAGCCCTGGGTAATGGGCTAGCTGTGCACAGTAACTTGCCTTCAGCACATTGAAGGAGATTCCTCTAGAACCACAGGCAGAGACTAGGGCAAGGTGTAGGGCAACCCATACACCTTGTTTTATGAAACACTAAGTATGGATACATCTGTCTTTTGAGAAAGCAGGAAAAATACAGAGCCTTATAAGGGAAAAACCTTCAGTCTGTAGAAAATGAAACTTTCTAATGAAAATGCAGAGGAGCCATACTGCAGGAGGCTGGAAACAGTTTAGTTTGTTATCCTTAGCAGAATATAGGGAGACATTGTATCTAATAGACAGGAGGAGAAAATAAATAAGAAATTGAGGCTGAAAGGCTATACAATAAAACAAATGTGAAGTGTGAATGGAAAGAAATTAAAGTTCGATTGTATAATATATAGCCTTATAGAAGGCAATAATATGTTATTGAAATTGTGAAAAATTAAATCAGTGTCATAAAGGACAAATTTGAAATGCTCTACCAGAGTTTAGATCTTTTAAAAGACAAAGAAATAACCATAAAAGAGAGAACGGCATATCCAAGGAAAGGAAAATGAAGATTCAAAGTAAGAAGTTTAGCATCCTAAACAAAGAGATTATAATAACTGGATCCAACAATAATTAAAGACATCATTGAAGAAAACTTTGTTGACTTGAAAATAAAACACCTGGGTTCTCATTAAGAGACACTTACCATGTTCTGGTAAACTCAATTAAAGGTCATAGTTAAAATCATTCGCCAAAATATTTGAATGGCAAAGAAAAATTAAAATGTCTACAAGGACGGAGAGGGTATTTTTTCAAAAGAATAAAACTCAGGTGGTCATTAAATTTATCAAATAAAATACTAAATGCCCAAAAAAGTGAGTTGTGTGCCAAAACTTTTATACTCAACCAGTGTATATAAAGGCAACAAAATATATTCAAGGATACAACAGCTTAGAAAGCACACTATTCAAAAATCTTCTTGCAAAACCTTACTTAGAGACTTCTTCCAGCAAATATAAATTAATCAAAATAGGACATAATCACCATTGAGGAAGATTTCTGTGTTCTTCTGACTCAGACACCTAATTGGATGATGCATGGTCAGGTGGATTCCACAGCCTGGCAAGGAAAGCTCAGCTGTGCCTCCTTCAGCTTCTACCTGCTGCTTCCTCTCCTTCCCCAGATCAGGAAGTCTACCTTGTCCCAGAGTTCACATGGAACCTACTGTCATCTTTGATGGCTCATAAAACAATAACTAATCCTATTCTCTTAGCACCTTGCAAATAATAAAAATATTTAAAGGATTAGACATTGTGCAGAGAGAATAAGTAAAATCTTTTTATTTACCCTCCTGCAAAGAACTGCATAGGTCAACATAATAATTATTCCCATTGCAAAGGAACTTGAGTGATGATTTCCTCTAACACTAAAAGCCACATTGGTCGGACAAAATTATTGGGATTTTTCCCACTGTAAAAGATGAACAGAAATCCTGCTGCAGATGTTAACTTTCCAAGTACCTTTCATGCCATCTCATAACAGTAAGGAAATGGGAAAATGCTAATTGTTTCTACCTCTGACGCATAAAATTTCTGTATTTCTCAATTTTTCTACAGTGACGGACATATATAGAAAAACAAATTTAAATAGTATAAAGAATTTTGTTCAAAATCATTTAATCACACGTATTTTAAAATACTTATATCAAATAGACTGCTATAGAAATAATGTTTAGGGACTTCCCTGGTGGTCCAGTGGCTAAGACTCCACTCTCCTAATGCAGGGGGCCCAGGTTCAATCCCTGGTCAGGGAACTAGATCCCACATGACGCAAACAAGAGTTCACATGCCGCAACTAAAAGACCTGACACAGCCAAATAAATAAATGAACAAATATTTTTTAAAAAAGAAATAATGTTTATATCTGGGTGACAGCACTATGAATGTGTATGGTCTTCCTTTTTATTTTCTGAAGTTTCCAAATTATGCATAATGATATTATAAAGCATTATATAATCATTAGATACATAACTATTCTATAACAGTTATTTTTATTGAAATGAAAAACATTTCATTTTAAAACTGAAGAGAGGGGCTTCCCTGGTGGCGCAGTGGTTGAGAATCTGCCTGCCAATGCAGGGGACATGGGTTCGAGCCCTGGTCTGGGAAGATCCCACATGCCACGGAGCAACTGGGCCCGTGAGCCACAACTATTGAGCCTGAGCGTCTGGAGCCTCTGCTCCACAACAAGAGAGGCCGCGATAGTGAGAGGCCCGCGCGCCACGATGAAGAGTGGCCCCCACTCACCGCAACTGGAGAAAGCCCTCACGCAGAAACGAAGACCCAACACAGCCAAAAATAAAAACATAATAAATAAATAATAAATAAAAAATTAAAAAAAAAAAACTGAAGAGAATGATCAATAATGTAATGTTGTGAATTGACTGGAGTCCACTTTAGGCATTTAAATAATGACAAGTGACTTTAGTGGGAGTCATCAGTGTGGAAGATGACTAGTAATGGTGTCAAAGAAGTCAAGAAAGAGAAAGTCAAGGAAGGGGAAGTAGTAATCAAATTATCATATATTACAGACATCAAGAACATCAAGACTTAGAGGCCTCCATTGGATTTGGCAAGGCAAGAACTGTTTCAGTGGAATGGTGGAGGCAAAAATCAAATGGAAGAGTTTAAAGAGTGAAAGGAAAGAGGGAGGGTAGGAACCTTGAAAAGTATCAGAGGTTGAGTGCTAATGTAACTATCGTGGGGCAAAAGGGTCAGTTCTTATCCAACACATCTAACTCAATATACTGTTCTTTTCCTCTGCAACCACCATTCTTCACTTACCCCTTATAAATCATCCCCTATTTCTTTTGGAAATCCATGTAATTCCAATAAATGTTACTCTATATTTTTCTACAGAGATGGCTCCCATGGCCCTAGAATGACCCAGTCAAGACATTCTAGTCCTCTGCCAGTGACTGGTACATGGGTGGAGATGGGACCTACACTGGTCCAAACACATGGATAATCAACAGTCTTGTTAGGAATTCTAGGACACAGATGCCACTCTGAGAGCCACATTATTCCTCTGTGCCCTCTGGAATAGTGTGACACAGTGGCCCTGACAGGTGCTCTCTCCTGCTCTGGAAAAATGTGCTGTGAGGATATGAGGTCTAGAAGCTAAGGCCACCTTGCTGTGACCATGAAGAAAGAGGATAAGGCCAAAGCCAACATGTGAACAAAACTAAGTGACATGAGGACAAACTGAGTAAACTGCAGAGAAACACAGCAAGGGCCTGGACCAAACTTTCCAGTAGCCTGTCCTACCTCTGGACTTTTCCAGTAACATGAGCCAATAAATCCCTTTTATTTATTAACCCAGTTAGAGTTTTTTTTTTCTTATGTGCAACAAAAAGCAACCTTATGATGCAATACCCTGCTTCCTTGCTCGTCCTTACTGCAAACACTCTCTACAAAGCCTGTGTTTTTTTGTTTTGTTTTTTAAAAAACAAGCAAGCAAAGCCACCTACATTCCCCAGAAGAAGAAAGGGAAAATTTAATACAACCTCTCAGGAATTTACCGAAACCTGGGCCAAGAAGGAAGATAAGGCAGGGCTTTGAAGCCCAAATCTGACTTTACAACAAGACGAGTCAGCAGGCATACTGTGGTTTTGCTGCCACTTTCTGTCTTCATATACAGTCCCCACAGAAATGTCCCAGCATGAGCACCCATAAGCTCCAGTTCTCCACGTTTCCACCAGACTAAGCTCTCGTACATGTCTCCCTTAATGTATTTCTTAGCTTACAAGTAATAAACTTCCCATTTTCTCCTGTGTTTCTATTATTTCTGCATACTATTTTACCCAATCTAAGAAAGTGTTAAATCCTCTAAGTTAATCCTGAAAACCGGTTTTCCATTCCGGTTTCTTTCCATTACACTACCATACACAGATGAGTGTCTTTTTCACTGGACAAAATTTACTGAATATGTCTCAATTTGAAGAATTAAAGAGAAAGGAAAACACACGTTAAACCAAAAAGAATTTAAGAAAAAAGGCAACCCTCAAACCCAACAAATAAGACTCTCTATGCCACTTTCTGGAGGGCATTAGTGTAATCCTCTCTATTCAACTTCTGCCTTTAATCATACTTTGTCTAATGAGAGGTTCTCCCCTCATGTGAAAGTTGTTAAATACACACAAGGTAAAAGCAGCCCATATTTTCTTCATTCTAATGCTTCCCAATAGTCCAATTTGCAGACACACAGGCCATATTCAACATGAAGTACACATAATGATTCCCTCCCCTCTGAGAGGACAAAATTACTTCAAAGAAGTGCTACTCAGAGAAGGAGGAAAAACTCAGAGGGGGAGAAAACTTCAGCTTGATTTCTAGCTACATGGTCCTTTATACATACCACACACACACACACACCCCCCCACGTACACACACCAGCTAAATACTGAACATCAAGAAATTTTAATCTGGACCCAGAAAAAAATAACACTTTAAAGACATAGGAGATATAAGAAATAGGTAAAGTAATGTGTCATACACATATTAATATCCAGAGGAAATTCTACTGCTGAATCTGTTCTGTCATTATGAGCTGAAGAAATTATATTCTATGGCCTTCAGAAATGCTGTTACCAGCTGCAATGCTAAGTAGTCTACGGGCAGGAGGGTAGGTCTCAGGAGAATGACCAAGAAATAAAAACATGCAGAGAAGAATTTCCAAATTGCTGTTGTTGAAAAGACACAAAAATGATTAACTTGCTCATCCTTACTTCAATATCAGTTTCTAGATTTCAAATAACCCTTAGAGTATTAGAAATTCTGTTTTTATCATACTACACACATTGTTTTCATCACATATCAAATGTGATTGTTTTCATCAAATTACAAACAAAACTGATTGTTTTCAGTTTGATTGTTTTCATCAAATTTATTTCATTTAGCATGTGATGTTAGACCTCTTAACTACTCTGAATCCTATAAAATAAATGATTCAATATTAGCAATAAAACGTAGGAAATATATTTTACGTTTTAAAAATAGATGTCAAGTAGCATATAGGCTTGCCCAAAGGGATATCAGCTTTCAACTCCAACTCAAAATGAAAGGCCCTTTTCTTTCTAGAAAGATTGGAATGTAAAATACATGTTCAATTACTGAATGTGGAGAACACTGGAAACAATTTGGAAACTGGACAGAGAGCTCAGATAAATGAGCTCTTCCTTCAATTAAAAAAAATTTATATACATATACATAAACACACACACACACACACACACATACACACACGTATACTGAGGAGTTAAACTATGTGCACACGGGAGCTTCAGTACAAAAAGAAAAATAGCCATTAGGTTGGATAACTTGCTCTTGTTATCTAGGAAAACACATTTGATTTATCTGATTTACAAATATATCCCTGGGTTAAGACCAAACTATTTAAAAGCTTTTGAAATACTACCTATTCTGTATTTGTGATAACACAGGGACTCACGAAATTTTATAACACTAAGAGCTGCAAAGACGGCTCTTTGGTGGGACTAATGGTGGACTCTGGGAGGACTCACGCCAAGGAGTACTTTCCAGAATTCTGCTGCCAGTGTCACGGTCTCCACAGTGAGCCACAGCCACACCCCACCTCTGCAGGAGACCCTCCAACACTAGCAGCCGTGTGGGAAACAGGGTCTTGGTGCTCCAACCGGGGGTCAGGCCTGAGCCTCCGAGGTGGGAGAGCCGGGTTCAGGACACTGGTCCACCAGAGACCTCCCGGCCCCATGTAATATCAAACGGTGAAAGCTCTCCCAGAGATCTCCAACTCAACACTAAGCCCCAGCTCCACTCAACAACCAGCAAGCTACAGTGCTGGACACCCCATGCCAAAGAACTGCAAGACAGGAACACAACCACACCCTTTAGCAGACAGGCTGCCTAAAACCATAATAAGTTCACAGACACCCCAAAACACACCACTGGATGTGTTCCTGCCCACCAGAAAGACAAGATCCAGCCTCATCCACCAGAACACAGGCACTAGTCCCCTCCACCAGGAAGCCTACACAACCCACTAAACCAAACTTACCCACTGGGGGCAGACACCAAAAACAACGGGAACTACGAACATGCAGCCTGTGAAAAGGAGACCTCAAACACAGTAAGTTTAAAAAAATGAGAAGACAGAGAAATATGCAGCGGATGAAGGAGCAAGGTAAAAACCCACCAGATCAAACAAATGAAGAGGAAATAGGCAGTCTACCTGAAAAAGAATTCAGAGTAATGATAGTAAAGATGATCCAAAATCTTGGAAATAGAATGGAGAAAATACAAGAAACGTTTAACAAGGACCTAGAAGAACTAAAGAGCAAACAAACAATGATGAACAACACAATAAATGAAATTTAAAATTCTCTAGAAGGGATCAATAGCAGAATAACTGAGGCAGAAGAATGGATAAGGAACCTGGGAGATAAATAGGGGAAATAACTACTGCAGAGGAGAATAAAGAAAAAAGAATGAAAAGAATTGAGGACAGTCTCAGAGACCTCTGGGACATTAAACACACCAACATTCGAATTATAGGGGTCCCAGAAGAAGAAGAGAAAAAGAAAGGGACTGAGAAAATATTTGAAGGATTACAGTTGAAAACTTCCCTAATATGGGAAAGGAAATAGTCAGTCAAGTCCAGGAAGCACAGAGAGTCCCATACAGGATAAATCACAGGAGAAACAAGTCAAGACACATATTAATCAAACTATCAAAAATTTAATACAAAGAAAAAATATTAAAATCAGCAAGAGAAAAGCAACAAATAACATACAAGGGAATCCCCGTAACGTTAAAAGCTGATCTTTCAGCAGAACCTCTGCAAGCCAGAAGGGAGTGGCAGGACATATTTAAAGTGATGCAAGGGAAAAACCTATAACCAAGATTACTCTACCCAGCAAGGATCTCATTCAGATTTGATGGAGAAATTAAAACCTTTACAGACAAGCAAAAGCTAAGAGAATTCAGCATCACCAAACCAGCTTTACAACAAATGCCAAAGGAACTTCTCTAGGCAGGAAACACAAGAGAAGGAAAAGAGCTACAATAACAAACCCAAAACAATTAAGAAAATAGTAAAAGGAACATACATATCAATAACTACCTTAAGTGTAAATGAATTAAATGCTCCAATCAAAAGACACAGACTGGCTGAATGGATACAAAAACAAGACCTGTATATATGCTGTCTACAAGAGACCCACTTCAAACCAAGGGCCAAATACAGACTGAAAGTGTAGGGATGGAAAAAGATATTCCAAGCAAATGGAAATCAAAAGAAACCTGGAGTAGCAGTTCTCATATCAGAAAAAACAGACTTCAAAATAAAGTCTATTACAAGAGACAAAGAAGGACACTACATAATGATCAAGGGATCAATCCAAGAAGGAGCTATAACAATTGTAAATATTTATGCACGCAACATAGGAGCACCTCAATACATAAGGCAAATGCTAACAGCTATAAAAGGGGAAATTGACAGTAACACAATAATAGTAGGGGACTTTAACACCCCACTTTCACCAATGGACAGATCATCCAAAATGAAAATAAATAAGGAAACATAAGCTTTAAATGATACATTAAACAAGATGGACTTAATTGAAATTTATAGGACATTCCATCCAAAATAAAACAGAATCCACTTTCTTCTCAAGTGCTCATGGAACATTCTCCAGGATAGATCATATCTTGGGTCACAAATCAAGCCTTGGTAAATTTAAGAAAATTGAAATCATATGAAGTATCATTTCTGACTACAACGCTATGAGACTAGATATCAATTACAAGAAAAAATCTGTAAAAAATACAAACACATGGAGGCTACACAATACGCTACTAAATAACCAAGAGATCACAGATATCAAAGAGGAAATCAAAAACTACCTAGAAACAAATGACAATGAACACACGACAACCCAAAACCTACAGGATGCAGCAAAAGCAGTTCTAAGAAGGAAGTTTGTAGCAATACAATCCTACCTCAAGAAACAAGAAACATCTCAAATAAACAACCTAACCTTACACCTAAAGCAATTAGAGAAAGAAGAACAGAAAAAACCCAAAGTTAGCAGAAGGAAAGAAATCATAAAGATCAGATCAGAAATAAATGAAAAATAAATGAAGGAAACTGCAAAGATCAATAAAACTAAAAGCTGGTTCTTTGAGAAGACAAAAAAAAATTGATAAACCATTAACCAGACTCATCGAGAAAAAAAGGGAGAAGACTCAAATCAAAAGAATTAGAAATGAAAAAGGAGAAGTTAACAACTGACACTGCAGAAATACAAAGGATCATGAGAGATTACTACAAGCAACTATATGCCAATAAAGTGGGCAACCTGGAAGAAATGGACAAATTCTTAGAAAAGCACAACCTTCCAAGACTGAAACAGGAAGAAACAGAAAACATAAACAGACCAATTACAAGCACTGAAATTGAAACTGTGATTAAAAATCTTCCAACAAACAAAAGCCCAGGACCAGATGGCTTCACAGGCAAATGCTATCAAACATTTAGAGAAGAGCTAATACCTATCCTTCTCAAACTCTTCCAAAATATAGCAAAGGGAGGAACATTCCCAAACTCATTTTAAGAGGCCACCATCATCCTGATACCAAATCCACACAAGATGTCACAAAAAAGAAAATTGCAGACCAATATCACTGATGAATGTAGATGCAAAATCCCTCAGAAAATACTAGCAAACAGAATCCAACAGCACAGTAAAAAGATCATACACCATGATCAAGTGGAGTTTATCCCAGGAAAGCAAGGATTCTTCAATATACGCAAATCAATGAAATAAACCATATTAACAAACTGAAGGAGAAAAACCACATGATCATCTCAATAGATGCAGAAAAAGCTTTTGACAAAATTCAACATCCATTAATGATAAAAAACCCTCCAGAAAGTAGGCATAGAGGGAACTTACGTCAACATAATAAAGGCCATATATGACAAACCCACAGCCAACATCATTCTCCGTGGTGAAAAACTGAAACCATTTCCACTAAGATCCGGGAAAAGACAAGGTTGCCCACTCTCACCACTATTATTCAATATAGTTTTGGAAGTTTTAACCACAGCAATCAGAGAAGAAATAGAAATAAAAGGAATGCCAACCAGAAGAGAAGTGGTAAAACTGTCACTGTTTGCAGATGACATGATATTATAGAGAATCCTAAAGATGCTATCAGGAAACTACTGGAGCTAATCAATGAATTTGGTAAAGTAGCAGGATCCAAAATTAATGCACAGAAATCTCTTACATGCCTATACACTAATAATGAAAAATCTGAAGGAGAAATTAAGGAAACACTCCCATTTACCACTGCAACAAAAAGAATAAAATACCTAGGAATAAATCTACCTAAGGAGATAAAAGACCTGTATGCAGAAAACTTTAAGACACTGATGAAAGGAATTAAAGACAATACAAACAGATAGAGATATATACCATGTCCTTGGATTGGAAGAATCATCAAACTATCAATGGCATTTTTCACAGAACTACAGCAAAATATTTCACAATTTGTATGGAAACACAAAAGACCCCGAACAGCCAAAGCAATCTTGAGAAAGAAAAACGGAGCTGGAGGAATCAAGCTCCCTGATTTACAGATTATCCTACAAAGCTACAGCAATCAAGACAGTATGGTACTGGCACAAAAACAGAAATAAAGATCAATGGAACAGGATAGAAAGCCCAGCGATAAACCCATGCACATATGGTCACCTTACCTTTGATAAAGGAGGCAAGAATATACAATGCAGGAAAGACAGCCTCTTCGGTAAGTGGTGCTGGGAAAACTGGAGAGCTACATGTAGAAGAATGAAATTAAAACACTTCCTAACACCATACACAAAAATAAACTCAAAATGGATTCAAGACCTAAATGTAAGACTGGACACTATAAAACTCTTAGAGGAAAACATAGGAAGAACACTCTATGACATAAATCACAGCAAGATACTTTTTGACCCATCTCCTAGAGAAATGGAAATAAAAACAAAAATAAACAAATGGGACCTAATGACACTTAAAAGCTTTTGCACAGCAAAGGAAACCATAAACAAGACAAAAAGACAACCCTCAGAATGGGAGAAAATGTTTGCAAACAAAGCAACTGACAAAGGATTCATCTCCAAAATATACAAGCAGCTCAATACCAAAAAAACAAACAACCCCATTCAAAAATGGGCAGAAGACCTAAATAGACATTTCTCCAAAGAAGATATACAGATTGACAACAAACACATGAAAGGATGCTCAACATCACTAATCATTAGAGAAATGCAAATCAAAACTACAATGAGGTATCACCTCACACCAGCCAGAATGGCCATCATCAAAACATCTACAAACAGTAAATGCTGGAGAGGGTGAGGAGAAAAGGGAACCCTCTTGCACTGTTGGTGGGAATGTAAATTGATAGTCACTATGGAGAACAGTATGGAGGTTCCTTAAAAAACTAAAAATAGAACTACCATATGACCCAGCAATCCTACTACTGGGCATATACCCTGAGAAAACCGTAATTCAAAAAGAGTCATGTACCACAATGTTCACTGCAGCTCTATTTACAATAGCCAGGACATGGAAGCATCCTGAGTGTCCATCGACAGATGAATGGATAAAGAAGATGTGGCACATATATACCATGGAATATTACTCAGCCATAAAAAGAAACGAAATTGAGTTTTTTGTAGTGAGGTGGATGGAACTAGAGACTGTCATACAGAGTGAAGTCAGAAAGAGAAAAAAAATACCATATGCTATCACATATATATGGAATCAAAAAAAAAAAAAAAAAAGGTTCTGAAGAACCTAGGGGCAGGTTAGGAATAAAGACGCAGACATAGAGAATGGACTTAAGGACATGGGGAGGGGGAAGAGTAACCTGGGACGAAGTGAGAGAGTGGCACTGACATATATACACTACCAAATGAAAATAGATAACTAGTGGGAAGCAGCCGCATAGCACAGGGAGATCAGCTTGGTTCTTTGTGACTACCTAGAGGGATGGGATAGGGAGGGTGGGAGGGAGACACAAGAGGGAGGAGATATGGGGATATATGTATACGTATAGCTGATTCACTTTGTTATACAGCAGAAACTAACACACCATTGTAAAGCAATTACACTCCAATAAAGATGCCAAAAAAAAAAAAAAAGCCGCAAAGAATTTATAAATACTTTAGAAAAATAAACCACTGGACAGCTGATTAAGTTGTCCAGAGAAGTCTTCACTATCCATTAAATTTAACATTAGCTGCTGGTTGATGACTTTTTTTTCCAGAACATCAATTACAAACAACCTATGCACTTAAGAAAATTATGACATTATATGACTCAAACATGAAATTCTGCTGGTTTGTACCAAAGATATCTTCTATCCCTTGACACCCATGAAAACCCATTTGAAAGTCTTTTTTTTAATAGCTAGTAGTTTCTGAAAAATTAAGTGACTTGCTATTCATGGTATTCATGGAAAGAAACCAGTTTTACTGCATCCATGTGGGGTTGCTGGGCACCTCCACACTCATGCAGAGGCAGTGCAATCATCTGACATTAACATTAATAGCCAGTCAGTGAACATATTTCATTCTACTGGGAAACTTAGGAAGTCAGAATTTTCTAAATTACATATTTTATGTATGATTTTTGGTTATTAGTTGATGATCCTAAAGTCAATATTTGCTTATTTCAACTAGCAGTGACAAATTGATTCTCTGCAGAAGAACTTGGGTGCATCATTAGAAACATAAAAGATAAGGTTGGTACTTCATGAAAACTGTCAGCCAACAAATTATGCCGGTATATGTTGTCTTAGTTGGCCTTGTTTTAGAATAGCCTAGAGATTTCCAATTTCATAGAAAAATAATTAACTGTTCTCTCTCTTTCTGAACAATATAGGTAATTTTTATTTTCATAGAAACATTCATTTCTTTCACATTTTCAAACATATTTGAAGCGGTGCAAATAAGTTATGTTAAAATTATTTTAATCTCATCATCTGCAGTCAATCCCCCTCTTATTTCTAATTTTGTGGATTTGTGCAAAATATTTTTTAAACAAAGAAAAAATGATGAATCCTAATAAACATAAAATTTATACATAAAAAATAAAATTCACAGACAAACCTTAGAGAAAAGAAACAAATTCTGAACTTCCTCATATGTCTTATTGACAAATGGCACCATACTGATTTTCATTTGCACGTCAATTTTAATTCAAATTATTCTGAGTCCAGTTTAGAGGAGATTTGTCAGTTATGTGCTTAGATGGCTCACTGTTTAATAAGTATAAAATGCTACCTAGTCTCAAAGAGTTACGCACAAACCCAGGTTCACTGCAGCATTACGCACAATAGCCAAACTGGAAGCATCCTAGATGTTCATCGATAGATGAATGGATAAAGAAACTATGGTAGGCTTCCCTGGTGGCGCAGTGGTTGAGAATCTGCCTGCCAGTGCAGGGGACATGGGTTCGAGCCCTGGTCTGGGAAGATCCCACATGCCGTGGAGCAACTAGGCCTGTGAGCCACAACTACTGAGCCTGCGCGTCTGGAGCCTGTGCTCCGCAACAAGAGAGGCCGCGAGAGTGAGAGGCCCACACACCGCGATGAAGACTGGCCCCCACTTGCCACAACTAGAGAAAGCCCTCACACGAAACGAAGACCCAACACAGCCAAAAATTAATTAATTAATTAATTTTTAAAAATATTAAAAAAAGAAACTATGGTATACAAATCAATCAATGTGATACACCACATTAACAAATGGAAGGATAAAAAAAATCACATGACCATCTCAATAGATGCAGAAAAAGCATTTGACAGAATTCAATACCCATTCATGATAAAAACTCTCATCAAAGTTGGTATAGAGGGAACATATCTCAACATCATAAAGGCTATTTATGACAAACCCACAGCCAACATCATATTCAACCATGAAAAGCTGAAAACCTTTCTTCTGAATTCAGGAAGAAAACAAGAATGCCCACTCTCATCACACTATATTTAATACTGTACATACTATATAATTAATATAGTATTGTAAGTCATAACCACAGCAATCAGAGAAGAAAAATAAATAAATAAAAGGCATCCAAATTGGAAGGGAAGAAGTAAACCTCTCACTATTTGCACATGACATGATACTATATATAGAAAACCTTACAGTCTCCACAAAAAAACTATTAGAACTAATTATTCAGTAAAGTTGCAGGATACAAGATCAACATACAGAAATCTGTTGCTTTTCTATACACTAATAATGAACAACCAGAAAGAGAAAGAAAGCAATCCCGTTTAAAATCACATCAAAAAGAATAAAATACTTAGGAATAAACTTAACCAAAGAGGTAAAAGACCTATACTCAGAAATCTATAAAACACTGATGGGAATTCGCTGGCAGTCCAGTAGTTGGGACTCTGCTTTCACTGCCAGGGGCCTGAGGTTCTATCCCTGGTCAAGGAACTAGGATCCCAGAAGCCGTGCAGCCAAAAATAAATAAATAAATAAATAACACTGATGAAGGAAATTGAAGATGATACAAAGAAATGGAAAGATAGCCCATATTCATGGATTGGAAGAATTAATATTGTTAAAAGTGTGTCCACACTACTCAAGGCAATCTACAGATTTAATGCAATCCCTAGTAAAATACCCATGATATTTTTCACAGAAATAGAACAAATAATCCTAAAATTTATATGGAACCACGAAAGACCCTGAATAGCCAAAACAATCTTGAGGGGGAAAAAAAGGCTGGAGGTATCACTCTTTCTGACTTCAGACCGTAATACAAAGATACAGTAACCAAAACAGCATAATGGTACTGACAAAAACAGACACATAGATCAATGGAACAGAACAGAGAACCCAGAAATAAATGCACACTTTTGGTCAACTAACCTACAACAAAGGAGGCACGAATACAAAATGAAATACATACAATCTCTTCAATAAGTGGTGCTGGGAAAACCGGACAGCTACATGTAAAAGAATAAAATTAGAACATCTTCTCATACCGTATACAAAAATAAATTCAAAATGGACTAAAGATCTAAATGTAAGACTAGAAATAATAAAACTCCTAGAAGACAACATAGGCAGAACATTCTTGGACAATTCATAGCAGTACTTTTTTTATCTGTCTCCTAAGGCAAAGGAAACAGAAGCAAAAATAAACAAATGGGACCTAATTACATTTAAAAGCTTTGCACAACAAAGGAAACCATCAACAAAATGAAAAGACACCCTACTGAATGACAGAAAATATTTGCAAATAATATGACTGATAATAGATTAATATCCAAAATATATAAACAACTCATAAAACTCAATATCAAAAAAGAAAAACCCAATTAAAAAATGAGCAGGGCTTCCCTGGTGGCGCAGTGGTTGGGGGTCTGCCTGCCAGTGCGGGGGACACGGGTTCGAGCCCTGGTCCGGGAGGATCCCACATGCCGCCGAGCAACTGGGCCCGTGAGCCACAACTACTGAGCCTGCGCATCTGGAGCCTGTGCTCCGCAGCAAGAGAGGCCGCGACAGTGAGAGGCCCGCGCATCACGATGAAGAGTGGACCCCGCTCGCCGCAACTGGAGAAAGCCCTCGCACAGAAACGAAGACCCAACACAGCCAAAAAATAAATAAATAATAAAAAATGAGCAGAAGGCCCTGAACCAAGATAATGGAGTAGAAGGACATGCTCTCACTCCCTCTTGTGAGAACACCAGAATCACAACTAGCTGCTGGACAATCATCGACAGGAAGGCACTAGAACTCACCAAAAAAGATACCCCATATCCAAAGACAAAGGAGAAGCCACAATGAGACAGGAGGAGGAGCGCAATCACAGTAAAATCAAATCCCATAACTGTCGGGTGGTTGACTCACAGACTGGAGAACACTTATACCACAGAAGTCCACCCACTGGAGTGAAGGTTCTGAGCCCCACGTCAGGCTTCCCAACCTGGGGGTCCGGCAATGGGAGGAGGAATTCCTAGAGAATCAGACGTTGAAGGCTAGTGGGATTTGACTGCAGGACTTTGACAGGACTGGGGGAAACAGAGACTCCACTCTTGGAGGGCACACATAAAGTACTGTGCACATGGGTACCCAGGGGAAGGAGCAGTGACCCCAGGGGAGACTGAACCAGACCTACCTGCCAGTGTTGGAGGGTCTCCTGCAGAGGCGGGGGGTGACTATGGCTCAACAGCCAGCTCTACCCAACACTGGCAACAGAAGTTCTGGGAAGTACTCCTTGGCGTGAGCCCTCCCAGAGTCTGCCATTAGCCCCACAAGAGAGCCCAGGTAGGCTCCAGTGTTGGGCTGCCTCAGGCCAAACAACCAACAGGGAGGGAACTCAGCCCCAACCATCAGCAGTCAAGCGGATTAAAGTTTTACTGAGCTCTGCCCACCAGAGCAACAGCCAGCTCTACCCAACACCAGTCCCTCCCATCAGGAAATTTGCACAATCCTCTTAGATAGCCTCATCCACCAGAGGGCAGACAGCAGAAGCAAGAACTACAGTCCTTCAGCCTGTGGAACAAAAAACACATTCACAGAAAGATACACAAGATGAAAAGGCAGAGGCTATGTAACAGATGAAGGAACAAGATAAAAACCCTCAAAAACAAATAAATGAAGTGGAGATAAGCAACCTTCCAGAAAAAGAATTCAGAATAATGATAGTGAAGATGACCCAGGACCTTGGAAAAAGAATGGAGGCAAAGATTGAGAAGATGCAAGAAATATTTAACAAAGACCTAGAAGAATTAAAGAACAAACAGACATGAAGAATACAATAACTGAAATGAAAACTACACTAGAAGGAATCAATAGCAGAATAACTGAGGCAGAAGAACGGATAAGTGACCTGGAAGACAGAATGGTGGAATTCACAGCTGCAGAACAGAATAAAGAAAACAGAATGAAAAGAAATAAAGAGACCGCTGGGACAACATTAAACGCAACAATATTCGCATTATAGGGGTCCCAGAAGGAGAAGAGAGAGAGAAAGGACCCGAGAAAATATTTGAAGAGATTATAGTCAAAAACTTCCCTAACATGGGAAAGGAAATAGCCACCCAAGTCCAGGAAGTGCAGAGAGTCCCATACAGGATAAACCCAAGGAGAAACACGCCAAGACACATAGTAATCGAAGTGGCAAAAATTAAAGACAAAGAAAAATTATTGAAAGCAGCAAGGGAAAAACAACAAATAACATACAAGGGAACTCCCATAAGATTAACAGCTGATTTCTCAGCAGAAACTCTACAAGCCAGAAGGGAGTGGCATGATATACTTAAAGTGATGAAAGGGAAGAACCTACAACCAAGATTACTCTACCTGGCAAGGATCTCATTTAGATTTGATGGAGAAATCAAAAGCTTTACAGACAAGCAAAAGCTAAGAGAATTCAGCACCACCGAACCAGCTCTACAACAACTGCTAAAGGAACTTCTCTAAGTGGGAAACACAAGAGAAGAAAAGGACCTACAAAAACAAACCCAAAACAATTAAGAAAATGGTCATAGGAACATACATATCAATAATTACCTTAAACGTGAATGCATTAAATGCTCCAACCAAAAGACACAGGCTTGCTGAATGGATACAAAAACAAGACCCATCTATATGCTGTCTACAAGAGACCCACTTTAGACCTAGGGACACATACAGACTGAAAGTGAGGGGATGGAAAAAGATATTCCATGCAAATGGAAATCAAAAGAAAGCTGGAGTAGCAATACTCATATCAGATAAAATAGACTTTAAAATAAAGAAGGTTATAAGAGACAAGGAAGGACACTACATAATGATCGAGGGATCAATCCAAGAAGAAGATATAACAATTATAAATATATATGCACCCAACATAGGAGCACCTCAATAAATAAGCAACTGCTAACAGCTATAAAAGAGGAAATCGACAGTAACACAATAATAGTGGGGGACTTTAACACCTCACTTACACCAATGGACAGGTCACCCAAAATGAAAATAAATAAGGAAACAGAAGCTTTAAATGACACAATAGACCAGCTAGATTTAATTGATATTTATAGGACATTCCATCCAAAAACAGCAGATTACACGTTCTTCTCAAGTGCGCACGGAACATTCTCCAGGATAGATCACATCTTGGGTCACAAATCAAGCCTCAGTAAATTTAAGAAAATTGAAATCATATCAAGCATCTTTTCTGAC
The DNA here is from genome assembly GCF_028023285.1 of Balaenoptera ricei. Taxonomy (NCBI): domain Eukaryota; kingdom Metazoa; phylum Chordata; class Mammalia; order Artiodactyla; family Balaenopteridae; genus Balaenoptera; species Balaenoptera ricei. The sequence goes on from NC_082643.1 coordinate 111,063,605, forward strand.
CACAACGCTATGAGATTAGAAATGAATTACAGGGAAAAAAATGTAAAAAAGACAAACACATGGAGGCTAAACAATACGTTACTAAATAACCGAGAGATCACTGAAGAAATCAAAGAGGAAATCAAAAAATACCAAGAGACAAATGACAATGAAAACACGACGATCCAAAACCTATGGGATGCAGCAAAAGCAGTTCTAAGAGGGAAGTTTATAGCAATACAATCCTACCTTAAGAAACAAGAAACATCTCAAATAAACAACCTAACCTTACATCTAAAGCAATTAGAGAAACAAGAACAAAAAAACCCCAAAGTTAGCAGAAGGAAAGAAATCATGACAATCAGATCAGAAATAAATGAAAAAGAAACGAAGGAAACAATAGCAAAGATCAATAAAACTAAAAGCTGGTTCTTTGAGAAGATAAACAAAATTGATAAGCCATTAGCCAGACTCATCAAGAAAAAGAGGGAGAAGACTCAAATCAATAAAATTAGAAATGAAAAAGGAGAAGTTACAACAGACACCGCAGAAATACAAAGCATCCTAAGAGACTACTACAAGCAACTCTATGCCAATAAAAGCGACAACCTGGAAGAAATGGACAAATTCTTAAAAAGGTATAACCTTCCAAGACTGAACCAGGAAGAAACAGAAAATATGAACAGACCAATCACAAGTCATGAAATTGAAACTGTGATTAAAAATCTTCCAGCAAACAAAAGTCCAGGATCAGATGGCTTCACAGGTGAATTCTATCAAACGTTTAGAGAAGAGCTAACACCCATCCTTCTCAAACTCTTCCAAAAATTGCAGAGGAAGGAACACTCCCAAACTCATTCTATGAGGCCACCATCACCATGATACCAAAACCAGACAAAGACACTACAAAAAAAGAAAATTGCAGACCAATATCACTGATGAATATAGATGCAAAAATCCTCAACAAAATACTAGCAAACAGAATCCAACAGCACATTAAAAGGATCATACACCATGATCAAGTGGGATTTATCCCAGGGATGCAAGGATTCTTCAATATATGCAATCAATCAATGTAATACACCATATTAACAAACTGAATTATAAAAACCGTATGATCATCTCAATAGATGCAAAAAAAGCTTTTGACAAAATTCAACACCCATTTATGATAAAAAAAACTCTCCAGAAAGTGGGCATAGAGGGAACCTAGCTCAACATAATAAAGGCCATATACTACAAACCCACAGCAAACATCATTCTCAGTGGTGAAAAACTGAAAGCATTTCCTCTAAGATCAGGAACAAGACAAGGATGTCCACTCTCACCACTATTATTCAACATAGTTTTGGAAGTCCTAGACATGGCAATCAGAGTAGAAAAAGAAATAAAAGGAATACAAATTGGAAAAGAAGAAGTAAAACTGTCACTGTTTGCAGATGCCATGATACTATACATAGAGAATCCTAAAGATGCCACCAGAAAACTACCAGAGGTAATCAATGAATTTGGTAAAGTTGCAGGATACACAATTAATGCACAGAAATCTCTTGCACTCCTATACACTAATGATGAAAAATCTGAAAGAGAAATTATGGAAACACTCCCATTTACCATTGCAACAAAAAGAATAAAATACCTAGGAATAAACCTACCTAGGGAGACAAAAGACCTGTATGCAGAAAACTATAAGACACTGATGAAAGAAATTAAAGATGGTACCAACAGATGCAGAGATATACCATGTTCTTGGATTGGAAGAATCAGTATTGTGAAAATGACTATACTACCCAAAGCAATCAACAGATTCAATGCAATCCCTATCAAATTACCAATGGCATTTTTTATGGAACTAGAACAAAAAATCTTAAAATTTGTATGGAGACACAAAAGACCCCAAATAGCTAAAGCAGTCTTGAGCGTAAAAAAACGGAGCTGGAGGAATCAGACTCCCTGACTTCAGACTTTACTACAAAGTTACAGTAATCAAGACAATGTGGTACTGGCACAAAAACAGAAACATAGATCAATGAAACAAGATAAAAAGCCCAGAGATAAACCCACACACCTATGGTCAACTAATCTATGACAAAGGAGGCAAAGATATACAATGGAGAAAAGACAGTCTGTTCAATAAGTGGTGCTGGGCAAACTGGAGAGCTACATGCAAAAGAATGAAATTAGAACACTCCCTAACACCATACACAAAAATAAACTCAAAATGGATTAGAGACCTAAATATAAGACTGGACACTATAAAACTCTTAGAGGAAAACATAGGAAGAACACTCTATGACATAAATCACAGCAAGATCTTTTTTGATCCACCTCCTAGAGAAATGGAAATAAAAACAAAAATAAACAAATGGGACCTAATGAAACTTCAAAGCTTTTGCACAGCAAAGGAAACCATAAACAAGACGAAAAGACAACCCTCAGAATGAAAGAAAATATTTGCAAATGAATCAACGGACAAAGGATTAATCTCCAAAATATATAAACAGCTCATGCAGCTCAATATTACAAAAACAAACAACCCAATCCAAAAATGGGCAGAAGACCTAAATAGGCATTTCTCCAAAGAAGACATACAGACGGCCACAAAGCACATGAAAAGATGCTCAACATCACTAATTATTAGATAAATGCAAATCAAAACTACAATGAGGTATCACCTCACACCAGTTAGAATGGGCATCATCAGAAAATCTACAAACAACAAATGCTGGAGAGGGTGTGGAGAAAAGGGAACCCTCTTGCACTGTTGGTGGGAATGTAAATTGATACAGCCACTAGGGAGAACAATCTGGAGGTTCCTTAAAAAACTAAAAATGGAATTACCATATGATCCAGCAATCCCACTACTGGGCATATACCCAGAGAAAACCATAATTCAAAAAGACACATGCACCCCAATGTTCATTGCAGCACTATTTACACCAGCCAGGTCATGGAAGCAACCTAAATGCCCATCGACAGATGAATGGATAAAGAAGATGTGGTACATATATACAATGGAATATTACTCAGCCATAAAAAGGAACGAAATTGAGTCATTTGTTGAGACGTGGATGGATCTAGAGACTGTCATACAGAGTGAAGTAAGTCAGAAAGAGAAAAACAAATATCGTATATTAATGCATGTATGTGGAACCTAGAAAAATGGTACAGATGAACCGGTTCGCAGGGCAGAAGTTGAGACACAGATGTAGAGAACAAATATATGGACACCAAGGGGGGAAAGCCATGGGGTGGTGGGGATGGTGGTGTGATGAATTGGGCAATTGGGATTGACATGTATACACTGATGTGTATAAAATGGATGACTAATAAGAACCTCTTGTATAAAAAAGTAAATAAAATAAAATTTAAAAATTAAAAAAAAAAAAAGACTACATACTGGGGAACTCCCTGGAGGTCCAGTGGTTGGGACTCTGCCCTTCCACTGCAGGGGGCCCTGGTTCAATCCCTGGTCAGGGAACTAAGATCCCACAATCCTGCTGCACAGCCAAATAAATAAATACAAGACTACATACTGGATGTTTTTTGTTTGTTTATTTATTTATTTATTTTTATTTTGGCTGTGCTGGGTCTTTGTTGCAGCGCACGGGCTCAGTACTTGCCCCATGGCATGTGGAATCTTAGTTCCCCGACCAGGATCGAGCCCGCGTCCCCTGCACTGGAAGGCAGATTCTTAACCACTGGACCACCAGGGAAGTCCCTGGATGTTTCCATTTATATGACCATCTTGCAAAGGCAAAACTATGGGACCAGAAAACTGTTCACTGGATGCCAGGGGCTGGGAGTGGGGGAAGGGTTGACTATAAATGAGTATGGGGGAATTTTTTGTAATGATGAAACTGTTCTGTATCCTGGTTGTGGTGGCAAGTATACAATTGTATACATTTGTCAAAACTCACAGAATTGCACACTATAAAGGATGGATTTCGTTCTGTATAAATAATACCTTAATTTTTAAAAAATGAGTAAAAAGAGCCCACTGTGTGGGAGAGGGACTTAAAAGTCAAAATGATATAAAAGTCAGCAAAAATGCAAAAATGATACTTAAAAATTTTTAACAACTGAAGATGTCATTACTCAGATTAAAACATTTACAATGCCAAAAACTAGGATATAACTATACTAGAAGACTACAGAAAGGTGAAATGTGTGTTGGAGGTGGCAGTAAGCGTGCAGCTGTTAAGAGAGCTAAATCCTCATCTTTCACTGTAGGAATTCACTGGATAATGTTTAAATCTGAAAAATCAAGACAAAGCAGGATAAGGTTTCTACTTAGAACCATGGAGGCAAAATCAAAGGCTTCAGCTAGAAAATTGGAAGCTGGAAAGACTCCCACCCTGGGTTGTGGGAATCGTGGTAAAGAGGGTTGGGACAAAAGACAGCTAGTTTTTTGTTTCAAGTCTTAAAACTCTGACTCCTCGAACTATGTATATGCATATCTTTGATGACAATAAAACTTTTTAATACCAAAAAAAAAAAATGAGCAGAAGACCTGAATAGACATTTTTTCAAAGAAGATGTGCAGATGGCCACAGGCCCATGAAAAGATGCTCAACATCATTAATCAGAGAAATAAATGCAAATCAAAACCACAATAAAATATCACCTCACACCTGTCAAAATGGCTATCATCAAAAAGACCACAAATAACAAATGTTGGTGAGGGTGTAGAGAAAAGAGAGCCCTAGTACAAAATTGATAGGAATGTAAATTGGTGCAGCCACTAAGGAAAACAGTATGGAGTTCCTCAAAAAAGTAAAAATAGAACTACCATATGATCTAGCAATTCCACTCTTGGATATATATCTGAAGAAAACAAAAACACTAATTTGAAAAGATACATATACCTCAATGTTCAATGCAGCATTATTTACAATAGCGAGGATATGGAAGCAACCCAAGTGCCCATCAACAAATGAATGGATTAAGAAGGTGTGATACACAGAGACTGGAGTTACTCAGCCATAAAGTAAAAAAAAAAAAAAAATGAAATTTTGCCATTTGAAACAACATGGGTGGACCTGAAGGGTATTCTGCTTAGCAAAATAAGCCAGACAGAGAAAGACAAATACCATATGTGTTCACTTAGATGTGGAATCTAAAAAATAAAACAAACAAACAAAAAAAACAAATGAATGAATATAACAAAACAGAAACAAACTCACAGATATAGAAAACAAACTATTGGTTACCAGTGGGGAGAGGGAAGGAGGGAAGTGTAAGATAGGGCTAGGAAATTAAGAGGTACAAACCACTATGTATAAAATAAATAAGCTACAAAGATGTATTGTACAACACAGGGAATATAGCCAATATTTTATAATAACTTTAAATGGAGTATAATGTATAAAAATACTGAATCACTATACTGTAAGCCTGAAACTAATAATATTGTAAATCAACCATATTTTAATTAAATAAATAAATAAGAAAAAAAGAAAATGTAGTATATACATACAATGGAATATTATCTGGCCTTTAAAAAGGAGGAAACCCAGAGCCCTTGTCAAGAAACAACGGTGCAGATTAACCAAGATGGCGGAGTAGAAGGACGTGCTCTCACTCCCTCTTGCGAGAGCACCAGAATCACAACTGGCTGCTGGACAATCATTGACAGGAAGCCCCTGGACTTCACCAAGGAGGATACCCCACGTCCAAGGACAGAGGAGAAGCCACAGTGAGACGGTAGGAGGGGCACAATCAGAGTAAAATCAAATCCCATAACTGCTGGGTGGGTGGCTCACAGACTGGCGAACACTTATACCACAGAAGTCCACCCACTGGAGTGAAGGTTCTGAGCCCCACGTCAGGCTTCCCGACCTGGGGGTCCGGCTACGGGAGGAGGAATTCCTAGAGAATCAGACTTTGAAGCCTAGTGGGAATTGATTGCAGGACTTTGACAGGACTGGGGGAAACAGAGACTCCACTCTTGGAGGGCACACACAAAGTAATGTGTGCATCGGGACCCAGGGGAAGGAGCAGTGACCCTGGGGGAGACTGAACCAGACCTACCTGCTGGTGTTGGGGGGTCTCCTGCAGAGGCGAGTGGTGGGTCTGTTTCACCGTGGGGATAAGGACACTGGCAGCAGAGGTTCTGGGAAGTTCTCCTTGGCGTGAGCCCTCCCAGAGTCTGCCATTAACCCCACCAAAGAGCACGGGTAGGCTCCAGTGTTGGACTGCCTCAGGCAAAACAACCAACAGGGAGGGAACCCAGCCCCACCCATCAACAGTCAAGTGGATTAAGGTTTTACTGAGCTCTGACCACCACAGCAACAGTCAGCTCTACCCACCACCAGAGCCTCCCATCAAGCCTCTTAGATAGCCTCAACCACCAGAGGGCAGACAACAGAAGCAAGAAAAACTACAATCCTGCAGCCTGTGGACCAAAAACCACAGTTACAGAAAGATAGAGAAGATGAAAAGGCAGAGGGCTATGTACCAGATGAAGGAACAAGAAAAAACCCCAGAAAAACAACTAAATGAAGTGGAGATAGGCAACCTTCCAGAAAAAGAATTCAGAATAATGATAGTGAAGATGATCCAGGACCTCGGAATAAGAATGGAGGCAAAGATTGAGAAGATGCAAGAAATGATTCTAGAAGAATTAAAGAACAAACAAACAGAGATGACCAATACAATAACTGAAATGAAAACTACACTAGAAGGAATCAATAGCAGAATAACTGAGGCAGAAGAACGGATAAGTGACCTGGAAGACAGAATGGTGGAATTCACTGCTGCGGAACAGACTAAAGAAAAAAGAATGAAAAGAAATGAAGACAGCCTAAGAGACCTCTGGGACAACATTAAACGCAACAACATTCGCATTATAGGGGTCCCAGAAGGAGAAGAGAGAGAGAAAGGACCAGAGAAAATATTTGAAGAGATTATAGTCGAAAACTTCCCTAACATGGGAAAGGAAATAGCCACCCAAGTCCAGGAAGCGCAGAGAGTCCCATACAGAATAAACCCAAGGAGAAACACGCCGAGACACATAGTAATCAAAGTGGCAAAAATTAAAGACAAAGAAAAATTATTGAAAGCAGCAAGGGAAAAACAACAAATAACATACAAGGGAACTCCCATAAGATTAACAGCTGATTTCTCAGCAGAAACTCTACAAGCCAGAAGGGAGTGGCATGATATACTTAAAGTGATGAAAGGGAAGAACCTACAACCAAGATTACTCTACCCGGCAAGGATCTTATTTAGATTTGATGGAGAAATCAAAAGCTTTACAGACAAGCAAAAGCTAAGAGAATTCAGCACCACCAAACCAGCTCTACAACAAATGCTAAAGGAACTTCTCTAAGTGGGAAACACAAGAGAAGAAAAGGACCTACAAAAACAAACCCAAAGCAATTAAGAAAATGGTCATAGGAACATACATATCGATAATTACCTTAAACGTGAATGGATTAAATGCCCCAACCAAAAGACATAGACTGGCTGAATGGATACAAAAACAAGACCCATATATATGCTGTCTACAAGAGACCCACTTTAGACCTAGGGACACATACAGACTGAAAGTGAGGGGATGGAAAAAGATATTCCATGCAAATGGAAATCAAAAGAAAGCTGGAGTAGCTATACTCATATCAGATAAAATAGACTTTAAAATAAAGAATGTTACAAGAGACAAGGAAGGACACTACATAATGATCCAGGGATCAATCCATGAAGAAGATATAACAATTACAAATATATATGCACCCAACATAGGAGCACCTCAATACATAAGGCAACTGCTAACAGCTATAAAAGAGGAAATCGACAGTAACACAATAATAGTGGGGGACTTTAGCACTTCACTTACACCAATGGACAGATCATCCAAAATGAAAATAAATAAGGAAACAGAAGCTTTAAATGACACAATAGACCAGATAGATTTAATTGATATATATAGAACATTCCATCCAAAAACAGCAGATTACACATTCTTCTCAAGTGCGCACGGAACATTCTCCAGGATAGATCACATCTTGGGTCACAAATCAAGCCTCAGTAAATTTAAGAAAATCGAAATCATATCAAGCATCTTTTCTGACCACAACGCTATGAGATTAGAAATGAATTACAGGGAAAAAAACGTAAAAAAGACAAACACATGGAGGCTAAACAATACGTTACTAAATAACCAAGAGATCACTGAAGAAATCAAAGAGGAAATCAAAAAATACCTAGAGAAAAATGACAATGAAAACACGACGACCCAAAACCTATGGGATGCAGCAAAAGCGGTTCTAAGAGGGAAGTTTATAGCTATACAAGCTTACCTAAAGAAACAAGAAAAATCTCAAGTAAACAATCTAACCTTACACCTAAAGAAACTAGAGAAAGAAGAACAAACAAAACCCAAAGTTAGCAGAAGGAAAGAAATCATAAAGATCAGAGCAGAAATAAATGAAATAGAAACAAAGAAAACAATAGCAAAGATCAATAAAACTAAAAGTTGGTTCTTTGAGAAGATAAACAAAATTGATAAGCCATTAGCCAGACTCATCAAGAAAAAGAGGGAGAGGACTCAAATCAATAAAATCAGAAATGAAAAAGGAGAAGTTACAACAGACACCGCAGAAATACAAAGCATCCTAAGAGACTACTACAAGCAACTTTATGCCAATAAAATGGACAACCTGGAAGAAATGGACAAATTCTTAGAAAGGTATAACCTTCCAAGACTGAATCAGGAAGAAACAGAAAATATGAACAGACCAATCACAAGTAATGAAATTGAAACTGTGATTAAAAATCTTCCAACAAACAAAAGTCCAGGACCAGATGGCTTCACAGGTGAATTCTATCAAACATTTAGAGAAGAGCTAACACCCATCCTTCTCAAACTCTTCCAAAAAATTGCAGAGGAAGGAACACTCCCAAACTCATTCTATGAGGCCACCATCACCCTGATACCAAAACCAGACAAAGACACTACAAAAAAAGAAAATTACAGACCAATATCACTGATGAATATAGATGCAAAAATCTTCAACAAAATACTAGCAAACAGAATCCAACAACACATTAAAAAGATCATACACCACGATCAAGTGGGATTTATCCCAGGGATGCAAGGATTCTTCAATATACGCAAATCAATCAATGTGATACACCATATTAACAAATTGAAGAATAAAAACCATATGATCATCTCAATAGATGCAGAAAAAGCTTTTGACAAAGTTCAACACCCATTTCTGATAAAAACTCTCCAGAAAGTGGGCATAGAGGGAACCTACCTCAACATAATAAAGGCCATATATGACAAACCCACAGCAAACATCATTCTCAATGGTGAAAAACTGAAAGCATTTCCTCTAAGATCAGGAACGAGACAAGGATGTCCACTCTCACCACTATTATTCAACATAGTTCTGGAAGTCCTAGCCACGGCAATCAGAGAAGAAAAAGAAATAAAAGGAATACAAATTGGAAAGGAAGAAGTAAAACTGTCACTGTTTGCGGATGACATGATACTATACATAGAGAATCCTAAAACTGCCACCAGAAAACTGCTAGAGCTAATTAATGAATATGGTAAAGTTGCAGGATACAAAATTAATGCACAGAAATCTCTTGCATTCCTATACACTAATGATGAAAAATCTGAAAGAGAAATTATGGAAACACTCCCATTTACCATTGCAACAAAAAGAATAAAATACCTAGGAATAAACCTACCTAGGGAGACAAAAGACCTGTATGCAGAAAACTATAAGACACTGGTGAAAGAAATTAAAGATGATACCAACAGATGGAGAGATATACCATGTTCTTGGATTGGAAGAATCAACATTGTGAAAATGAGTATACTACCCAAAGCAATCTACAGATTCAATGCAATCCCTATCAAATTACCAATGGCATTTTTTACGGAGCTAGAACAAATCATCTTAAAATTTGTATGGAGACACAAAAGACCCCGAATAGCCAAAGCAGTCTTGAGGCAAAAAAATGGAGCTGGAGGAATCAGACTCCCAGACTTCAGACTATACTACAAAGCTACAGTAATCAAGACAATATGGTACTGGCACAAAAACAGAAACATAGATCAATGGAACAAGATAGAAAGCCCAGAGATTAACCCACGCACCTATGGTCAACTAATCTATGACAAAGGAGGCAAAGATATACCATGGAGAAAAGACAGTCTCTTCAATAAGTGGTGCTGGGAAAACTGGACAGCTACATGTAAAAGAATGAAATTAGAATACTCCCTAACACCATACACAAAAATAAACTCAAAATGGATTAGAGACCTAAATATAAGACTGGACACTATAAAACTCTTAGAGGAAAACATAGGAAGAACACTCTTTGACATAAATCACAGCAAGATCTTTTTTGATCCACCTCCTAGAGTAATGGAAATAAAAACAAAAATAAACAAGTGGGACCTAATGAAACTTCAAAGCTTTTGCACAGCGAAGGAAACCATAAACAAGACAAAAAGACAACCCTCAGAATGGGAGAAAATATTTGCAAATGAATCAACGGACAAAGGATTAATCTCCAAAATATATAAACAGCTCATTCAGCTCAATATCAAAGAAACAAACACCCCAATCCAAAAATGGGCAGAAGACCTAAATAGACATTTCTCCAAAGAAGACATACAGACGGCCACAAAGCACATGAAAAGATGCTCAACATCACTAATTATTAGAGAAATGCAAATCAAAACTACAATGAGGTATCACCTCACTCCTGTTAGAATGGGCATCATCAGAAAATCTACAAACAACAAATGCTGGAGAGGGTGTGGAGAAAAGGGAACCCTCTTGCACTGTTGGTGGGAATGTAAATTGATACAGCCACTATGGAGAACAATATGGAGGTTCCTTAAAAAACTAAAAATAGAATTACCATATGACCCAGCAATCCCACTACTGGGCATATACCCAGAGAAAACCGTAATTCAAAAAGACACATGCACCCGAATGTTCATTGCAGCACTATTTACAATAGCCAGGTCATGGAAGCAACCTAAATGCCCATCAACAGACAAATGGATAAAGAAGAGGTGGTACTTATATACAATGGAATATTACTCAGCCATAAAAAGGAACGAAATTGAGTCATTTGTTGAGACGTGGATGGATCTAGAGACTGTCATACAGAGTGAAGTAAGTCAGAAAGAGAAAAACAAATATCGTATATTAATGCATGTATGTGGAACCTAGAAAAATGGTACAGATGAGCCAGTTTGCAGGGCAGAAGTTGAGACACAGATGTGGAGAATGGACATATGGACACCAAGGGGGGAAAACTGCGGTGAGGTGAGGATGGTGGTGTGCTGAATTGGGCGATTGGGATTGACATGTATACACTGATGTGTATAAAATTGATGCCTAATAAGAACCTGCAGTATAAAAAAACAAACAAAACAACTAATACTAAACTTTCATTGGGTTATTTGTATGGAAATATGTTAATATAAATGTTTCAGACATTACATGAAATTTCTAAAAATCTTAAAAAAAAAAAAAAAAAAAAAGGAGGAAACCCTGTCATATGCAACAACATGAATGGAGTTTGAGGGCCTAATGATAAATGAAACAAGCCAATCACAAAAGGACAAATACTGCATGACTGCACTTACACATGGCACCTAAAGGAATCAAACTCATAGAAACAAAGTAAAATTGTGGTTGCCAGGGACTGGGAAGGGGGGGAACTGAGGAACTGTTTTTTAATGGGTATAGAGTTTCAGTCATGCAAGATGAAAATGTTCTAGCAATCTGTTGCACAACAATGTGCACACAGTTAACACTACTGTACTACACACTTAAAAAATGTTAAGATGGTAAATTTATGTTGTGTGTTTTTTGTTGTTGTTGTTGTTGTTGTTTTTTATGTTGTGTGTTTTTTGCCACATTTTTTATAAATGTTATCTACTGACCTACTGAGGAAAGTTCATAAGTTTTTCTCTCTCCTTCTCTCTTTCAGTTGTAAAGGTGGTTTTGCACTAACATTTCTGAATTTTCTCACCAATTGATACTTCTCTGTAGAAAAATAGATTTGGATTAGATTGCTTATAACCACACTTCAAACAATAAAATTGTAAGATTCTGTTTATTTTCTTTCCAATGATACCTATTCATAAAACAGCAAATTTAGGGTTAAAAGAAAAGGGCCTTGAAGAAAGTGGCTTCTCAATAAGTCTTCACTGAACTAAGTGGAAGAAACAATTTTGCCGGGTTATGTAAAATACAGGGTTAGCCCAAGCACCTTAATCCTTAATCTAGACCAGTGGTTCTAAATGTCACCTAAATATTAGAATCACCTGAGAGCTTTAAAACTCTTGCTCCTCAAGCCATGACTCGAACAAATTAAGTTAGAATCTCTGACACTGAGATCCAGGTAACAGTGGTTTTTTTTGAAAGCTCCCCAATGGGCAGTCAGAGCTGAGAACACTGACATAGGCTCATCTGATATACAAACCATCAAAAATGAGAAAATTTATTCAACTGAAGTACATTCATCAATTTTATATATCAAACAGAATAACTATTGATCTTCCAGTAGATCTTTCACTGAGTTAGGCGCCAGTCAAAAATTCCAGAATATTTAGTATGAAATAAATGTGCTACAAAGATCTCCAAGCGCAAAGAGTAAGCAAGCGAATGTTTCATTTTCCTGTGCATGATATGAAATAACTCCCTCTCACAGGCTACACTTTAGTTGAAGATAAATAGGGTTGATCATGGTAAAGATACAGAATTTGTAAAGGACATCCAGTCTTTCTTGCCTTTCTCTAAATCAGTTCAGATGCTACCTTCCCACCCCACTCCGCCCCAACCCCATTCCCTAAATTGACCATCTGTAAGGGAACAGGCAGAATTCTGATTTTTTTTTTCAATCTGTATCTCATTCACAACGTGCTACCTAAACTGCATTTTAAGCTCTTATTTTTAATTGTGTAACTATAGGCTCTCTCCCTGCATACTTGCAAATAGAACCTGGGTTTGGCTCAAGATTTATAAGGTATTGTGTTAGTGCGACTCAGTTTCTGCCTCCAGCAAGGTCTCAAGTCAGACCTTTTTAGGGGAGTTGGAAAAATGCCTGGAGAAGGGAGGGCTGAAGTGATTGTCTGAGCTTTCCCAGAGTTAAGGGGGGATGGCCGCAGTTCGCTGCTCCCCAGCGGTCCTGTATCAGCTGAGGACAAGGAACACAAAAGACCCTGAGCCTCTCTTTTAAATCTACCCAAGAACACTCCCCTTTGGCAATCAGATCACTCCACTACAAACCAGGGATAAATACTGAGAGCTACTAAATATGGGAAAAGGTACACAGGAAGTCTCAACTCAGGCCGTAAACGAGAGAAGCCGGGCCCCAGGGACCTTCCAGGCTGGTGAATTAGGTGGCTTCCAGGGTTGATTATTTACCTTGTACTAAGTGCTTTACATGCATACCAAGTTTAATCCTCCCCACAGTGCTGGGTTGCAAATATTATTTTCATTTTGAAGATGAACAGACTGACCCTCAGAAAGGTTAAGTGACTCACCCAACATCACTTAATCAGTAAGTGCTCTGTAGCTTTGTGTACATTTAAAAATTTAGAAGTAACATTAAACATAACTTCCAAGTTTTATCATAAGTATCTAAATCATGGCCAAGACCAATCTTCAAAAAATTTGGTATGAAACAATTGTTTCACCTGAATTCTTTCACTCACTTCAACTTTAAAATATAAGAGATTTAAAATGCAGTGCACTCATTTCCCTTTTATAATGTAAAACATTAAAAGAAAAGCAATAGGAATTTAGAAATTCATCATATTGCAAATGGTAGGGGAAAGGTGGTTATTTATTATTGAATTTGTGGTTATGTCCAAAATAAAACGATTTTTTTTTTTTTTGCTCTGGCATATTCAATTGCTCTCTGATCTTCTAAACTCAAAGGGATTCTCTTTTCAGGCAAACTTAATTCTTCTAAGATTTGCATACTACATTCTAAATATTAAAGCTATAAAGCCCAGAAACACACCTGGATATCCCAGGTAGACGGAGTCCAAAAAGAGATAATATGATTTAATTTGAACAGTAGTATATCAAGTGTGCATCATATTTTTATCCTTATATTTTATAAACTTGTTTACCAGGCATATGCTATAAAATATACATCACTATATGCCCATGGAGAAAAGAAATACATTGAGAAGTATGATTTGTCCAAAATAGTTCAGAAAAAAATATGTGCATGCATGACACTTCTGAGAAGGTGGTTTTGACACAGCTGTGCACTGATGCAGCTGTTTTCATGCGGAGGATTTTTAAACACAGCCCCCAAAACAAACACTTAAACTTTCAGCTGTATCTATTAACAAGTAATGTGTGAAACGCACATTCTTCCCATTCTAAAATCTCTCCACAGCCTTGAACCTCACCCTGTTGTAGATACCCACCCCCCTGGGGTAGAAAGCAGGGATTAAGTGGGGGTCTGGAATAAGGTGGGGTCAGAGATGGGTTGAAGATGAGGGATGGGGTGAGGTTAGGTATCGTCTGGCAGACAAACTCTATGTGACCAGAAGTTATATGTTTACCACACTTACTCATCTAAGAGAGGGCCATCCATCATTCTTAGCAAAGTGCTTGCTCATTCTCTGAGAATTCATTTATATCTTAGTCCGCTAAATTGACAATGGGCATACTCCTTTACATCCATGAATAAACAGAATTGTCTGTGTAAAAATACTATTTCATCTGTTTTACATTTGAACATCTAGAGAACTCAATTGTGGGTATCTCTGAGTTTGGACGTTTCCTAATTATGCAAACTTGATTTGATTGGATACATATATACAGCACACTGAAACAGGGGAGAATATTTGAACTATGGTATTTTTCTACACAGAAAATGTTCAATCTATTTTCTAGCAGTTCTCAGTGGTTTTTTTTTTTTCTATTTACAAAAGTAATGCGTAAAGAATTTCCAGGATTAGATAAAATAAAAAGAAAATGGGGGCTTCCCTGGTGGCAAAGTGGTTGAGAATCTGCCTGCTAATGCAGGGGATACGGGTTCGAGCCCTGGTCTGGGAAGATCCCATATGCCGCGGAGCAACTAGGCCCGTGAGCCACAACTACTGAGCCTGCGCGTCTGGAGCCTGTGCTCCGCAACAAGAGAGGCCGCGATAGTGAGAGGCCTGCGCACCGCAATGAAGAGTGGCCCCCGCTTGCCGCAACTAGAGGAAGCCCTCGCACAGAAACTAAGACCCAACACAGACAAAAATAAATAAATAAATAAATAAATAAATAAATAAATAAATAAATAAATAAATAAATAAAATAAAATAATAAAAAAAAAAAGAAAAGAAAATGGGGAAGGCATCGGGGATGATAGGGAATATCAGTTGCATCCATTACACTGAAACAAGTGATCTAACCTTTTTAAAAGAGAAAGGTTACTACCACCATGTCAAAGTAGATGAGTCCAAAGGATGATTTGAAAACCCATATTTTGGAGAAGCTGCATCAACATGTCTGATTTGGAGCAATGCTTACATATGGCCACACCTAAATCCTTTACTTCAAAACAGTGAAGACATTCTTTCTCTCTAATATCCCCTTTTGCATTTTTTATTCAACTGCTTTATTGAAGTCTCTAATGGAATGGAATCAAATTATGACCTTGCTCCAAGAAAATCTCTGATGATGACTGACTTTAGCTATCCTACTACAAAGAAATATATACACGCAAGTTGCCCACTATGTTACAAAAGGAACTACTTATTAAATTAGGACTACCTTGTTCAGTGGTACTTATTAAGAAGATACTCCTAATTTGGTTAATTGCCTAAATGAAAACACTGTTAGTACATGAGTGGATTCCTACAGTAAAATCTATCTTTGAGCTACTACACAATCCAATAAATGTATCCATTGTTCGGTATGAGAACTATTTCTTCTGAATGAAGGATTTGGTGCTTTACCTTTAGGGAGTTCTTTATGTATCATCTGGTTTCAATTTCTTCTTGGGCTCCATTTCCCAAAGGGTGTGTGTGTGTGCCTGTGCTTGGGTAAAACACATACATAACTAATCCAAACATATCACTGAGGATTCACATATGTATGAATATACATCCAAATTATTTCAAAGTAAAACTTGTTACATTAAAGTATATACACACAGAAATAGGAGGAAATGAAACCTGAAGAGACAATGTACAAGGTTATAAAATCAAGATGGAGCTTAAAAACCCATATATTAGGTCTAAAGTAGCCACTATAGAACGAAATGAAAATTAGAAAATCAAGAAAGTAGTGAATCTGCATAAAAGTAATATAAAGCATTGTCATTTCACATGAAGCTGCTTAGCACATAAATGTATTAGTCCATATTTTTGAGCTCTTCTTAAATGCCAGTCACCGTTCTGGTCATTAGGGATACAGGGATGCACAAGATGGACCAAGTCCCTGCTCTCAAGAGGCTAACAGTCAAGCAGCATAGACAGATGAAATGGGTAAACAAATAATTATGTAATTTCAGATCATGATAATTTCTTTAAAGAAAAGTAAAGCATAAATAAATAAAAAATTACATTTAAAAAAAAAAAGAAAAGTAAAGCAGAGTGAGGGAATTCATAATGACTCTGGGGTAGGAGAGAGAGCAGAGATCTGAATGAAATGAGTTAACCATGCAGATGTATGAGGGGAAAGTGTACCAGATGGAGGGAAAACAAATGCAGATGATTTAAGGCAGGAAAAGCATGGTGTGTTCAAGAATCGTCAAGGTCAGTGTGATTGGAGGAGAGTGAGAGAAAGAGAGAAAGATAAATAATGAAACTGGAAAATCAGGCAGGAACTGGATGATGTCCTCTCAGAAAGAAGAGGGGAAAGAGAGGTCAGGAAAATAGGTGTGTGTGACATCACAGAAGCCAAGAGAAGAAACAGTTTCGAGACAGAAGAACCAACACACTGTGTCAAATGATATTGAGAGACTTAGTAAAATGAGGACTGAGAATGAACCATGAGATTTGGCAAATGGACTTGTTTCAGTGGAAAAGAGATCCTTTCCAAGAGTTTTTCCAGCAGAGAAATAGAGTATTGGCTACAGGAGAACATGGGATCAAGAGAGGTGTTTTTCTAAGATGAGAAACATTATAAACGTAATAAATGGCCAATGTAAGTCAAGCAACAATAACAAAGATAAATCTTGCACCGTTCATTGCAGTGCATTGATGTGCAAATGTCATATACACAAATGCACACACACACACTGAAATTCCCAAACACCAACTTGTTTAGCAATGCTAAGTCAGATCTTTAACTTTGTCAATATTTGTCTTTACCCTTTACCCTAACCTATTGAGTTAATTTACTTTCCAGGGACACTAAATTCATGAATATAAATTATTACGGAAATTTTCAAAATGCCATCTTTTTTTTTATATTATGTCATTTTTTTAACATCTTTATTGGACTATAATTGCTTTACAATGGTGTGTTAGTTTCTGCTTTATAACAAAGTGAATCAGCTATACATATACATATATCCCCATATCTCCTCCCTCTTGCATCTCCCTCCCACCCTCTCCAAAAATGCCATCTTGAGGAACACACCAAAGTAAGTTAAAAGTTATAATTTCAGTCACAAATTGCATTTGATTGTTCACTTTTATAATTTGAGGTTCTATCAGAGTGTAATCAATGTTAACATAACTTTGTTACCCTGAGCACTACTTTGGAGGAGATAATGTCTGTAAACACATACAGATTTTGAAGGAAACTGGCAGAATATATAAACCAGTACATAAAGACAACTGGATTTGTGGAAAGAGTGCAAGTATGAAACCAGAGAAAACTAGGAATGACATCCCAGCTCCACTTACTAACATGTTACCTTGGGCTCCTGAGTCTCATTTCCCTCATTTGTAAAGTGGAGATAATGATGTCCATCTCACCAGCATGCAATAACAAATAAATCAGTAAAATATGTAGGGAGAGTACCTGGCATACAGACAGTATGCGCAGTAAACGGTAGCATTGATTTTTTTATTGCAATATAGTTGATTTACAATGCTGTGTTAATTTCTGCTGTACAGCAAAGTGATACAGTTATACATACTTTTTATATATATTCTTGTCCATTGTGGCTTATAGAATATAGTTCCATGCATTATATAGTAGGACCTTGTTGTTTATTCATTCTATATATAATAGTTTGCATCTGATAACCCCAAATTCCCACTCCATCCCTCTCTCACCCCCACCTTGGCAACCACAAGTCTGTTCTCTATGTCTGAGTCTGTTTCTGTTTCGTAGATAAGTTCACTTGTGTCATATTTTAGATTCCACATATAAGTGATATCATATGATGTTTGTCTTTCTCTTTCTGACTTACTTCACTCAGTACGATAATCTCTAGGTCTATCCCTGTTGCTACAAATGGCATTATTTCATTCTTTTTTATGTGTGAGTAGTGTTCTATAGTATGTATGTATCACATCTTCTTGATCCATTCATCCGTCAGTGGGCATTTAGGTTGCTTCCATGTCTTGGCTGTTGTAAACAGTGCTGCTATGGACACTGGGGTGCACGTATCTTTTTGAATTATGGTTTTCTCCAGATATATGCCCAGGAGTGGGATTGCTGGATCATTTAGTAACTCTATTTTTAGTCTTCTGAGGAACCCCCAGACTGTTCTCCATAGTGGCTGCACCAATTTACATTCCCACCAACAGTGTAGTAGGGCTCCCTTTTCACCACATCCTCTCCAGCATTTATTATTTGCAGACATTTTGATGATGGCCATTCTGAATGGTGTGAGGTGGTACCTTATGGTAGTTTTGATTTGCATTTCTCTAATAATTAGTGGTGTACAGCATTTTTTCATGTGCCTCTTGGCCATCTGTGTATCTTCTTTGGAGAAATGTCTATTTAGTTCTTCTGCTCATTTTTCAATTGTGTTCTTTGTTTTTTTTTGTTGTTGAGTTGCATGAGCTGTTTGTATATTTTGGGAATTTAGCCCTTGTCAGTCACATCGTTTGCAAATATTTTCTCCCATTCTGTAGGTTTTTTCATTTTGTTTATACTTTCCTTTGCCGTACAAAAACTTATATGTTTGATCATGTCCCATTTATTTTTGCTTTTATTTCTATTGCCTTGGGAGACTGACCTAAGACAACATTGGTATGACTTATGTCACAGAATGTTTTGCCTATGTTCTCTTCTAGGAAATGGCTTAAGGACTTAAACATAAGACATGACACCATAAAACTTCTAGAAGAGAACATAAGCATTGATTTTTAATAACAATTAGGTATGTCTTTTGATTTACATTACTACAAATTTTCTACTCTCCATCAATATTCTTTCATTGCACAGAAGCACAACGATACAATGTATTCAGTCCTTAGGAACTGGTTTCCCACAATCAGTCGAAGTTGACAGATCATAAGAAAGTTACTGTCAAAAAAAAAAAAAAGAAAGTTACTATCTCTTGGGTAATAACTAATTATTCCTTCAAAGAGGCAGAAAAAATATGCACATTAAACTTTCTACTAGAGTGAATATGTTTTTGGGAAATGACTGTAGAGGATATTTATCCTTCTAAAAGTCTTGAAAGGCTCTCAAGTGGTTTTTAAACTAGTTCTCAGACCTAGGGGATCCTCAGTGGTGCCTCAAAGGCCATAAGAGGGGCAGGACAGGAGAGATGATGTTTAGAGATGGATGGGAGTTCACGCTGCTTGGATCACAGCAGTTTCACTTTCTGTGTTTACACTGGACTCTACATTGGATTTCATTTGAAGAAACACTCTTAAGATAAACGAAAATTTGAAATCCTTGCCCTAAATGAACAGTTAGAGGCTACAGTGATTCTCTCACTAATCACTCAAGTCCTTTTCTCTAAAAGTCCTTTTCACCAAATTTGATTTAAATAACCACTAAAACCATACAGAAAATTAAATTACAAACAATGCATAATCCAAGTTAGAAATAAGGCTTAAAATTAAATTAGCAGCATTGAGAGTTGACAGGTATCTCAAAACTGTTTATTCACGACACACCACATCATTGAAGACACAAGTGAACACTTGCTTCGTTTTGCTTCTTGTACACTGCCCCGTACGATAACAGGGTTTTCTCCTCTTCAATAGTCCGCGGTATAATGGAGAGCTGGAAAATTAACTCTGAATTTCCTCTTTTCAAATGCTCATAACTCACCTGACCTTTGAGGGTGAAATTCTCACACACTTTCTCAGGGTGAGGGCCATGTGATTCCCATCGTCTTAATGGAAATCACACTTCTCACACCCTACAAAGGGCTTTAGCAACTTAGGGATTCATATCTCCACAGCCAAAGCTGTTGCTTTTTATTTCCTCTGGGTTTTATTTTCCTCTGTTAAAACTGTTGTAAGATATTTATGATGCATATCCATGAACAAGACACTGCGTACAGCTTCCCTTTCCTCCTCCCACTGTGTCTGTCCGTAGCACTATAGTTTCTTCAAATAATCTTCTACGTGGTACAAGAAATGTGTAATAGTAAACTCATGTATAATAGGTATAATCCTACTAATCATGGAGGCTCATGAACTCATGTGATTTGTTACGTCCAAAACTTTTTAAGTGTGAAAGCCCTTTTAACTTCAAAAATACTCATGAATTTCCACTTAAGGGTAATTGCACTTTTAGTTTCTGAACATTGAGAAAACACATAAATGGCAAGAAGACACTATGGATTATAAAGTCCTATTAATGAACCTTTGCTTTCTTAATTATAAGAGTAGGTTTGTGTATGTTAATCACAGCATACGTCTGAAAATGGTACATTTATGTGTGAAATACATCATACATTTAATTTACAGACAAGCTTAGCACAGTCATGGATTTGTAGAGCCTTCATACTAACTCTGGGCCCTCCGGAAATCCTCTCCCTACATGTCGCAAATGCCTAGTAGAGGAAAAAGGACATGGTCTCGAGTCAGAAAAATCTGGTTTAACTCACAGGTCTTCTTCCTCTTACGATCTACATGAACTTATCCTATTTGATTCCCAGCTTCCTTATCTGATAAAGTTTAGGATCAAGGCTGTGTAAATTAAAATATATGTAGTGCAAATCTACAAACAATAAATGCTGGAGAGGGTGTGGAGAAAAGGGAACCCTCTTGCACTACTGGTAGGAATGTAAATTGATATAGTCACTATGGAGAACAGTATGGAGGTTCCTTAAAAAACTAAAAATAAAACTACCATACGACCCAGCAATCCCACTACTGGGCATATACCCTGAGAAAACCATAATTCAAAAAGAGTCATGTACCACAATGTTCACTGCAGCTCTATTTACAATAGCCAGGACATGGAAGCAACCAAGTGTTCACCAACAGATGAATGGATAAAGCAGATGTGGCACATATATACAATGGAATATTACTCAGCCATAAAAAGAAATGAAACTGAGTTATTTGTAGTGAGGTGGATGGACCTAGAGTCTGTCATACAGAGTAAGTCAGAAAGAGAAAAACAAATACCATATGCTAACACATATATATGGAATCTAAAAAAAATGGTTCTGAAGAAACTAGAGGCAGGACAGGAATAAAGATGCAGACATAGAGAATGGACTTGAGGACACGGGGAGGGGCATGGACATATATACACTACCAAATGTAAAATAGATAGCTAGTAGGAAGCAGCCGCATAGCACAGGGAGATCAGCTTGGTGCTTTGTGTCCACCTAGAGGGGTGGGACAGGGAGGGTGGGAGGGAGACACAAGAGGGAGGAGATATGGGGATGTATGTATATGTACAGCTGATTCACTTTGTTATACAGCAGAAACTAACACACCATCATAAAGCAATTATACTCCAATAAAGATGTTAAAAAAATAAATAATAAAATAAATAAAATATATGTAGTGCTTAATATGTAATGGCAATACTGGCTAATATTTATTACATGTTTACTGTGCACCATAAGTTGGGCTTAAAATGTATAGATATATGAACAGTGTAAGACATAAACTCATAAACAACAATTCCATGAAGTATATTGTGGTGGTCAAGAGAATCCACATCAGAGTTCAAGCACTTAGGTTCAAATCTAGGCTCTGGGCTCTAAGACCTACTAGCAACATGACCAAGGACAAGTTATTTAACTTCTCCAGTATTTTCTTCCTCATCAGTAAAAAGGAATAACAATAATCCTTACTTTACATTAATAATATTTGTCAAGCGCTTAGCATAATGCCTGGAACAGAGTAAGAGTATGTAAGTATTAGATTCTATTATTTTATAGGTGAGGCAATTGGGTTCAATAAATTAACTTGCCCAAGGTCACACAGATGCTAAAAAGCATAACTGGGGCTCTAATCAGATTTCTCTAATTTTACAGGTGTCGGCTTCTTTCAGACGGATACTTGCTCCTCTTCCCACTACTCCTATTTAGGTTCAACCCTCCTGGGTAATGCAAGGAAAAGGCAACTCAATCTAAACAGTAGGCAGCTATAATGACTTCAATCACGCACCAATTTATACAGGCCACCAGGAGAATGAACTGTTTTCCCATGTGAAGCGCCTTTCAGGGAACAATGAAAACCAACTGAGGCAACATAGACTTGCAGACCCTTGATTTAGCATATTGGTTGCAACTCAGCGGCAGGTGAGATGAGCAGCAGCAGAGTATCCAGAAGCACTTGAGCACACAGACCCCATCAGTCCTTGAACGCACAAACCAGGTCTACCCATTATGCTTCCTCATCGCCCTCTGCTACGTTAACATCTGACTTGCTTTTGCTAAATTTTTCTCAAGCTGGAGCTAACTTAATCAGGTTTTCACATCTTTCCTAAATATTCATCTATCGATTTACATAAGACTTGTCTCTTCATAATATGATTAACATAAGGAAAATGCCCTCTTACCAAGCCAACTCAGTAGTACAGGCACAGTTAAGTCTTTGCAGAAATCTGTACCCAGCTTGGTTGAGCCCCAAATATCCATACACCCCCATTCCCAGGGTACAAGTATCCCAAAACAGGGCCGAATCCTTTCCCTGTATCTCATTGGCCAGATTTATCTTATTGTTAAAGAGAAATGATATTATAAGTGCTATTCCACTCAAAACCCTAAGCCCAATATAGTTTATTTTTATTAATTCAACACGAACTAAATTAAAAAACTCAACTTCCAATGTATTTCATAAGACCTTTTACCACATCCCAGTGTGACTTATAATCCTTAAACTAAACTTCTATTTTAATACATCCCAGTTCTATCAACTAGTCTTGATAACAATCTCTCTTCTCCTCCAACACAAGAGTATTCACTTCTCATCAGTACTTAATAGGAATTTCTATTTGAACTTGACATCAGAAGTATCTGAAAAATTCCAAGGCATAAATTATAGCAGGCTCAAAGGGCTGGGAGCTCAATGAAGTTCTCGTCAGTGAACTTTTATACATCTGTATGATGCAAGGAATAAACTTTGATCATATGACCTCAAAGACCTTCACAATCTGCTTCTCTCTGCACACCCCCAGAGTTTATTTTAAATTTTTTGAGACATTCCCTCTCGAAAACATTCAAAGATTCAAATCTGGGGGTTGGCCTCAAGCTTATACATATTCCCAGAGAGCCCTCATTTTTAGCCATATTTTAATGGACCATACTTTCTGATCAGTACCACAAGCCTTCCACTACGTCCCTCCATTAGACAAAACTGTCACTTAAGTACTAGCAAAGTGGATTGGCATGTCCTCAGCAATTAACAGATAAACAGTGAACTGAAAGCTAGGTCTCCATTACTACTGAGATAGTCAATATAGTCTTTTTTAAAATTATAATTAAAATTTCCATTAGAAACACACAAAGCTCTCTTTGCCAAATTGAAAAGGACAAAACTGGTACGAAGAGAATTTCCAAGCTTTTGAAAGGTCATTATGAACAATAGGATTTAAAAAAAAAAAAAAAAAAACTGTTTTAAAAAAAATTGGCACTACCCCTTGAAACAAGTTGAAAGAAAAATTAAGCTAAAATGTGACGTCTATAACCAGGGTGCTCAGTCAGCCAGTTCCTTGCCAAAATAGTCCCAGAATCATAACTCTGTTCCATTAGTCTCGCCTTTCTTGTTTGAAGAATTTTCTTTTGATTAAACCCCTTACAGTGTGGGACTCCACAGCATTCTGAAGGCGAGCTTGGAATGCAAGACAACTAATGACAGGGTGGTTTCCCACAGGCAGACCTTCAGGAAGAGGTGGGCAGATTAGCCCGATTTAGGGCTCTCTTCTCAAGGAGCCTCAGGATCTTACAATCCAGAAAATGAGCTAAAAGGCAACAAAAGGCTCAATCTGGAAGACACCCAGTCAAAGCTATTTTCTTCTCCCAACACAAACTCAAAACAGGTGTATCACTTATTTTTCATTTTAACTCTGATAAACTCTCTGAACTTTCTGCTTATATACACAATGACTAAATTTAACCACTAATTCAATCAAATGGTTGACAATTAAGCCCATCACTGTTATTATTGATTGTATAATAAATAATCACAGAGAAGTTAAAAAGCTGGAGCCCAAAGGGCCATGAAGCCTTACACGGGTAAAGAAGCTGAAGAAAAGGATTTTTTGCCACCTTATAAGGAATCAGGTTTCCAGGCAGCTCACTTTATAAACACACACTAAGTCAATCAGCTGGCCTGCCAGTCTCACTGATACCCTTTCTTGAAAGGTAAGGAAATAAGAGTATGAGGAATGAGAATTTATTTCAGGAGCTATACCAGGCATCACTCAGGTAAAACGAAATAAAAACATGTACCATGGCCTAAAGGAAGGTGGTGATTATGAGCAAAATGGCTTCCTGGCAAGTTCCTTTCTAAACAAAATCTTGTTTCTCTTTTTAAAGTACTGAACAATCAGCACCATTCCCCACCCCCCCACCCACACACACACACATTTTCTCAAGTCATCAGCTATCCTATTATACCAAATAATCGCTATCATATATTGAGCACCAGGCTAAATACCATATTGTATCTCATTTAAAATCTCTCAGCACTCCACAGAATGTAAATATTTTCCTCTTCTTTTCATAAACGAGGGATATAGAAACCGAGTTTTAGAGAGCTTACATAACTTGCCAAGTTTGCACAAATTGCAAAGGTGAGATTTTCACCCAGGTGTTACTGGTTTCAAAGTTACCTCTAAACACAATTTAGATCTAATATAAGGAACAAATATCTAGTAAAACCTTACAACATTGTGCCTCACTTTTTATACTTTCTCATCATCTTAACATTCCATCATGGGAAAAAAAAAAAAGGTGTTAGCCAGAAAATAGCATTGTTTAAAGGGCTCAAAATACAACGTCCACCAACATACAACAAATTAGCACCCAGGAACCATGAGCTATGGGTCTTAATTTGACACAAAAGCTTGTAGCTCCTGACTTCTTGACCAAAAAATCTTCAAGGATGTTTCTGATTTTAAAAGAAGAGATATTATCATTCCAAGGGGCTGAGTTTCAGACAGTAGAAAGATTATCTATATTGTTGGGCTGTACCACACAGGCCTACAAGCCCTGTACTCACCCAGCTTCAAGACTGAAGAAAGAGCCCAGAGTCAGTGACAGAGACATCAATGGTTTAATGGATGCGGAAGCTTAAGGTCTGAAGCAAGGTCCTGGAACAACACCCCACTGTGTGTGGCCTACAGTGGGCAGGACATGGCGGCAGACTTCACTCCCGGGGAGAAAGGGGTGGTTACTAGTTATAGGGGGAATTGACATCAGGTTGGCTCATCAGTTACCAGGGAAACCAGCAGAGGGGCACACCCCTCACCACACCTTTGATAAGCTATCTTGTGGAGATGCTCTGATTTAAAGCTAGAACAATGGTTAGCTGGGGCCTAGAGCAAGTATGTAGGATATGTAGCGTATAGGTGAAGCAGGCATTGGTTGAGTAAGGGATGTACAGAGAGCAAGAGAATAGCCATCTTGAGTGGCCTGATAATACATATATCCTGGAAAGAAGGAAGGAAGGAAAGAAGGAAGGAAGGGAACTAATAACAAAAAGCTTTCTCCTCATGATACCTAAAATTTCTTTAATCCTTAATCTAGCTACAAAACAGGCCATATATATATATATATATATATATATATATATATATATGTAATTATTCAAACTAAGATGTGAATGATGGAGCTCATAGCTTTCCTGAAAGCATGTCCTTCAGGTGGAAGAGTAAACCAGGGCCCTAGAACAGTGGTTTTCAAACTTGAGTGTCTATCAGAATCACCTGGAGAACTAGTTAAACAGACTGCTGGGCTCTGCCCCCATTACTGATTCAGTACATCAGCTATGGGGCTGAAGAATGTGCATTTCTAGAAAGCTCCAAGATGTTGCTGGTTTCAAGACTACCCTTTCAGAACTGATGCTGTAGAACTGAGGCAGAAGTTTTTAACAGAAGCTGCTCAAATAGTAGCTGAACAGATTTTTAAATAGTAATTTGAAAAATACTACCTCCTCATCTCAAAACACTTCATGCTTCACCAGGAGTTAAAGGGAGACAAAAGATGGCTCATTTAGTCAAGAATGGAAAAGAATTAAAATTCAGAAGCTTGGATTTCTCTGGGCATGAGTGTGTTTTTGGTTGTGCTGTGTTTACTCTTGGAAAAATGTGGCATCCCACTTTTATTCTCAAAGGGCTTTAAATGCTTATTAAAAATGTTCTTTGAAATCAAATAGCTCTTTATAGCATCTGTATTTTGATGATTTGATTGTAAATGAATGAAAAGCATATGGATTAAGTCACACATGGTTTTAAAGAACTACAGGCAAAAGTGTCTAATAAGACACATTGAGTTTACCAAATTGAAATGTTTGTAAGAAAAAGTCACTGGATAGAGGAAAACAATCTGACTTCATTCTAACTGGAATGCTTACATAGCTATACGTAAATATCTATATGTTAAGAATGTGAATATCACCTCTAGGTATCTGCATTTATTATTTCTGCCAAGGGTCTAATATATTCCCTTATTGTATTTAAGCTAACCACTCAATTGCATAATTATAAAAAAGAAATTTTATTCTGAAATAGGAGTTTCAGATAAATAATTAATAAGATAGATAATATTTGCCTTTCGACCATGGCTGAGCTTCAGCACCTAAGATAGCTATTGTATTATCATTAGTGGGTGATCTACATGTACAAAACATATGTGGTAAAGAATATATTTAGATCTTAACTAAGATTTGTTTTCTTAGAGATTTACTTTTTTCCCTCCCAAAGCACATTTTAGAACAATGCTTTCCTGTGTTTATTGCAGAGGGAAGGGAAGGGGCACAGTAGAAGAGATTCAAAGGGAGGATCCACTTGGCTTTGTGTTTCAAAAACAATGAATTTAGAAGAACCAAGAGAAAAGAAAAATGGTCTGAGGGTTAGAGTTTGAACATGTGGGTTTCTACAGCTGTGGGTAAGCAAATGGAATATATGTAAATAGTGAGGAGAGTGGCCAGGCTAAGAGGCTGGACCTAAAAGACCTGAAGACAGAAATGCAGGACCCATTTTGAAAGCAGAGTCAGCATCTGGGCTGCACTTGAGAGAACATTAAACATGAGCTCTGCACCATAACCACATCATCATTCCTTCCTGGATGGCAGTTAGAGCCATCTTGCTGTTGGTGTTCTTATATTACTGATTTATTCCTTCTGCTTATTTTTCATGGTCAGTCCTTCCAGAAACTTGTCTGTGTTATTAAAGTTACTACTGTTATTAAAATTTTCAAAGGACCAGATTTCAGTTTTGATGATCATCTCTGTTGGTTTTTCTTTGTTTGCTTGCTTTTTATGTCATCTTTATTATTTCTTTTTTCTATTGTTTTCATGTTTCTTCCATATTCTTTTCCTAGCTTTATGGGTTAAATGCTTAATATTTTTATGTTATTTTTTTAAAGAAATACATCTTAGGCTATAAATCTTCCTCTGAGTGCTGCTACAGTTGCATCTCACTAATTTTCACATGCACTAGTTGTACTGTCATGTATTTCAAAATTCCAATTTATATTTCCTTTTTAATCCTTAGTTTACTTAGAATTATGTTTCTAGGTTCCAAATGCATAACAATAGTTTTTATTTTATTGTTGATTTATAATCTATGGGTATTTTGGACAGGGACTGTGGTCTCTACAAAATCAATTAGTTGGGGAACTGTTATTACTGTTCCATGTTGTTATTAGAAAAACATGTGTGTTCTCTAATCTCTGAGCTCTATCATATCTAAATCAACTTGTTAAGCACATCATTAAAATTTTCTATATAGTTATCAAATTTTTTCTTGCTGGTCTATTATTTATGACACTCCTCACACCCTGTAAGTAAGCAATTTATTAGTTTCTGCTTTATCTCTTCTATATTTCTTTTTGCATACACAAGCAGATACATATATTTTTTTATTTCCCCTTTCTCTTATACAAGAGATTACATATATACTTTTTGTGCTTTGATTTTTTAAATTTAACAATACATCCTAAAAAGCACACTCTATGAGTTTCATAGGTTTGCTTTTTATCTTTTCTTACAGCTATATGTACTCCATTGTATAAATGTACCTTAATTTAGTCATCCAGTCTCTAATGTATGGGAAAATTACAAATAATGCCTCAATGCATAATTTTTTACGTATATATTTTCAATTTGCTGAGGTATATCTTTAGTGTAAAGTCCTAGAAGTGGGGATGCTAGGTCAAAGAGGAAATGCATATGTAGATTTGTTATATATTGCCAAATTCTTCTCCATAGAGGATATACCATTTTTGCATTCCCATCTGCAATAAATAAGAGCGGCTCTTTCCTCACAGTCTGGCCAAGAGTGTATGTTGTTAAGCCTTTAAATATTTGTCAACCTGGTAGGTTAGAAATGTTATCTCAGCACAATTTTGATTTGCATTTCTCTTATTATGAGTAAAGCTGAACATATTTTCACATGTTTAAGAGCAATTTTATATCATTTTTGTGAATTTCCAGTTCACGTCTCCTTGCTTATTTTTCAACTGAGTATTTTATCTTTTTTCCTCAAATGTTATTTTTAAATATATTAGAGGTGTCAACACTTTATCTGTGATACAAATTGCAGATTTTTTTCACGACTTGTCACTTGTCTTTTGATTTTGTTAATGGTGCTTTTTTCCATGAAGATTTTTTGTAATTCTGTAAAATTTATAAATCTTTTCTTTTATTGCATCAGGATTTTAAGCCATATTTAGAAAACCTTCTCCTACACATGGGTTATAGATGAATTCACCAATGTTTTCTTCTAGTTTCAGTTTTATGTTTACATCTATGATCCATTTGATGTTTATTCTTTTGTATGGCATGAGGAATAAATCTTACAATTTTAAAATTCATCCCTGCCTCAGCAATTTTAAATAATCTTTATCCTATGATAAACTTCTGTTATGTACTTGGGTATTTTGAACTTTATATTCTATTTCACTGATCTGAATTTTTATGCACCAGTACTTCATTATTTTATTATTGATTACCTTAGTTACTGAAAACCTTTTTTTACAGAGAGTTGTTGTAGTCCCTCCCCACATCAGCCCATAGCAGTTCCTTTTCAGTGTTTATTGGTCATGATTATGGTTTTTTTCATATTTACATTTAAACCTTAAAACCTGATTTTTCCTGTGTTAGGCATTAGGATTACTTCTTCAAGATCAACCTCATTTGTCAGTAGAGTGAAGTGCAGTTACTTTAGTAGATGACAATATTGGTAGGGTGAAAGGGAGGAGTTGGTGTATTCTTTTTCTTTTAATTTCTGTATGATTCTTAATTCTTCCCTCTTACTTCCTTCTTTTCCTTCTCTTTCTCTAGTTACCTCTTTATATCTAGAAGCAATGCTTCTGTAAGGTGTTACCTCCAGTTACACTCACATTCAAGCCCCCTCTTTGTGGCTGCTGCTATAAACTAAGTCTTAGACCTTAGTTTGACATTTTAGCTGGCAATATCAGAACTTTTTGGTGCAAATTTCTTAAATCTATGCTACATCTTTGTCCTTCATGCTCCTCTGTCCCACCTTGGGTATATACAGACTAGCAGTGGCAATGCGTCCTCCATTGGTAGCTCTGCTTAAACTAGTATTTATTTCTCTACTTATAGGTAATTTGAAGTTTGTGATATTCTCTGTCTCCTAGAAATACTATAGACATGGGTCATTTATGGCTCCTTTGTGTTGCATTTTTATTTTATAGTTTTGTGGGAGAGTTTGTGGAGAGGTCTGGATTTTGGTGGTCATCATTATCCTAGAGCCAATGAAAACTCTCCCTTATCTCTTTAAATATTTCCTCCCTCTTATTTTTCTCTTCTTTCCTTTCAGAACCCATATTATACATGTATTGGACTCTCTCATTCTACCTTATATCTCTCTTAATTTTTCATTTGTATTTGCATAATTTTATATCATTTTTAATTTTTATTTTCTATCTCTTTGCTTCTGCTGTATAATATTCTCAGAATCTTGTAATTTATTAATTCTACCTTCAACTGTATATATTTAACTCTCCCATGGAGATTTCTTTCCCAAATTATTCTTTCATCACTCCTGGATTTCTAAGATGATAAGAGTATGTACTTAATACTTCATAGGTATGTACTTAAGAGTATTAAGAGTTTTACAGACATACAGATAAATGGAACACAGTAGAGAGCCCAGAAATAAACCCACACACTGGCAGTCAATTAATATTCAACAAAGGAGGCAAAAATATACAATGGAGAAGAGACAGTCTCTTCAGCAAGTGATGTTGGGAAAGCTGGACAGCAACATGGAAATCAATGAAGTTGAACACTCCCTCATACCATACACAAAAATAACTCAAAATGGCTTAAAGACTTAACTATAAGCTGTGACACCACAAAACTCCTAGAAGAGAACACAGGCAAAACATTCTCACACATAAATTGCAGTAAGATTTTCTTAGTTCAGTCTACCAACGCAAAAGAAATAAAAGCAAAAATAAACAAATGGGACCTAATCCAACTTATAAGCTTTTGTACAGCAAAGAAAATCATAAACAAAACAAAAAGACGACCTGTAGAGTGGGAGAAATTATTGCAAATGATGCGACCAACACGGGATTAATTTCCAAAATATACAGATAGCTCATGCAACTCAACATCAATTTAAAAAAAAAAACAACAATCAAAAAATGGGCAGAAGTAGAGAACAAATGTATGGACACCAAGGGGGGAAAGTGAGGGGGGGGGGCGGGGAGTTGTGGGATGAATTGCAAGATTAGGATTGACATATACAGACTAATATGTATAAAACAGATAACTAATAAGAACGTGCTGTATAAAAAAATAAAATTCAAAAAAAAAAAAAAGGGCAGAAGACCTTAACAGACGTTTCTCCAAAGGAGACATACTGATGGCCAACAGGCACATAAAAAAGATGCTCAACATCGCTAATTATTAGAGAAATGCAAATCAAAACTACAGTGAGGTATCACCTTACACCAGTCAGAGTGGCCATAATCAAAAAGTCTACAAATAATTAATGCTGCAGAGGGTATGGAGAAAAGGGAACCCTCTTACACTGTTAATGAGAATGTAAATTGGTGAAGCCACTAAGGAAAACAGTCTGGAGGTTCCTTAAAAAACTAAAAATAGTTATCATATGATCCAGCAATCCCACTCCTGGGCATATATCCAGAAAAGACAAAAACTCTAATTTGAAAAGATACATGCACCCTAACATTTATAACACCACTATTCACAATAGCCAAGACACAGAAGTGAACTAAAAGTCCATCAACAGACAAACAAATAAAGAAGTGTATTCAATGGAATATTGCTCAGCCATAAAAAAAGAATGAAATAATGCCATTTGCAGCAACATGGATGGACCTAGAGATGATCATACTAAGTGAAGTCAGAGAAAGACAAATTTTATATGATATCACTTATATGTGGAATCTAAAAAGATAATACAAATCAACTTATTTACAAAACAGAAACAACTCACAGACATAGAAAACAAATTTATGGTTACGAAAGGGAAAAGGGGAGGGAGAGGGATAAATTAGGAATATGAGACTAACAGATACATACCACTCTATATAAAATAGACAAACAACAAAGATTTACTGTATAGTACATGGAACTATATTCAGTATCTTACAATAACCTATAATGGAAAAAAATCTGAAGCTCTACACCTAAAACTAACACAATATTGTAAATATAGTTTAATAAATTAAATAAATAATTTTTTAAGGTATTAAGAGTTTTAAAATGTTATGGTGTTTCAAACATTTCCTGGTACCTAGTTGGCACTCATAAATGTTGGCTATTGTTATTATATATTTAAGATACTCAGCTCTAGCTCTCATTCCTATAGGGCCTTCAACATAGCCTTCTCTTCCTCTGCAGACATCAAAATCCTAGGCGCCAGGCATTTAGACCTATACCTACGTTCCATAACTCCATCATCCAATTTGATTTCACCTTCCACACACCCCTCTAACTTTCTGGAACCTCTTTTGGGTTCTGGCTTGGTTGTGTGTCCAAAAATTCCTTTATTGTATTTTATAATAACAGTAATAATAAAATCGAAGACATTGTTAGCAATTTTTATAGCCTCCATTCAAAAGCCAAGATAACCGTCCTTTCCATCCACGTCTGATAAGAAATTCCCTGCAGCAACATCCAGAACTTAGGTTGAAAACTGCCCAGTGGAATTTATGTCTGTGCAAATTCTGAGAATGTGTTTGGTTCCTGGCTTTCCTGTCCATTTTGGAAAATCTTTTTGCAGTATCCTAGAAGAGTCTACGTTCCAAAGGAGAAGGTGAAACTCTTGACTGCTACCTGTATGGAAGGACGAGGGGAACACTCACATACCCATCTGTGTATAGAACAAGCTTAAGTACTTTGAGTTTAATTGCGTTATACTATAATTTTTTCCAACTATACAAAAAGAACTGTATTAAGAAGGAAAAGCTTCAAAGTCAAATTCCCTTTAGGGAATTTATTTTACTATTTCTGAAACCTGAGTCAAATCCTCTAAGCCAAATAATTTTTTTTAAAACAAATCAAATTGTCAGCAAATAGGAGATGGGGAAAAAAGAAACAGAGAAGGAAAAGGAAGAGGAGACACCAACTCCAATATATTCTAGTGTACAGATTAGTGAAATTTTTGTCATATCTATTGTTGGTCAACAACATTTGCTGTAGAAACTCTTTTTTAAGCCTATGGGTCAAAGTCAGCCAGGTTTCCTGCTAAAAAGGGGCCCTGCTGTGAATAATATAGAGGAGAAAAAGAGCAATCAGAGGGACTGAGCACAGCCTGGGCAAAGGATGATGGAGAAGATGAAGCTGGAGGCCAGGGCTCTGAAGGAGACACTTGAGTTATACTAATCAGGTGGTTGCAAAGGGAAATGCAGAATAATATGAAAACTACCAAGAACTACCCAAAAGTATGCTTGGATTTTTTTGTGGAACTGGTGAAAAGGTGGGGTTTTGCATCAAAGTTTGTATGAAGCTGGAAAGTATTGCATGCAGACAGAGGGCAATTCCTCCGTCTGGGTTATGGTAGGAATTGGATCTCTTAAAAGGTTATAGTAGGAATTGTGTCTCAACATAATAAAAATTTTAATGTATATAGTAGGAGGAAATAAATATGTTTTCTGCAAGGAAAGATAGAAAATCTATCTTTACAAAATGTCGTTGCTGTTTAACCACGGTCTCTTTTCATAGCTCCCCCAGTGGCTTCAGTTACGGACACTGACTGAAATACTTTGGATAAGTATTGAAGGTATTGGTCCCATCTCCCAGGACCACCATCAGTAGGAATAGAATTAATACTCGCTAATCAGCCCAGCACTGTATTGCCTTAAGCAGTACAGGTGGCCAAATCTAGATGAAATGCAGAAATCACACATCCCTTCCATTCCTGTGTGTTCTTGCCTAGTAATCTGTAATTCTCCTGGCTATAAACTGTTCCTTCCTAGCAACAACATACCATGATTTCACTGGCCATTCTTATTCATTAATACCAGCTGCTTAGCAGTGCCTGAAGGTATCAGAAGAAATATGTGTAGATGTTTTTACCATATGGTTTTTTAAAAGCTGATGAAGCCCTTTCATGTAAATCTGGGGTTGGCCAAGCACAATGTGCACACAGCAAAGTCCAGCAAAGTGAAATGAGAATCGAGGCTTCCTACAAAAGAAGAGTTCTTTTCTCTTTGTCACTTTTGACTTATGACCTTCTTTGTACCTGGGTTACTAAGATTATCTAAAAATATCTCAGACAGTGTCACCACTGTGAATTTATAAATTGTATTGCAAAGATTACTCCTTATTGCAAGCATTGAACCCAAAGGCAGGGAATGTAACTCTTGATAAAAATGAAATCTCTTTTACAAAGTTGTTTCAGATTGACAGTTACTTGCATTATAATTTCTTATTTGAGAGTCACGCTCAACAACAGGTTTTTATTACACCGAATGACACATAAAAATGCTAATAATAATTTGTGAAACTTTTACTTCAGTTATTTTTATATTTTTTAATGTACGTGTGTGTACGCATGTGTGTCTGTTAAGGTCTTCTGCCCTTTTTTTTTTTTTGTAAGCATGAGTCTTAAAAAAAAAAAGAAAATTTTTGTTAATCACGTTTCTCCAGTAGTAGCTGGTCTCATTTTGTCCCTGAATATGGGTAGATTCTTAGAGGAAAAAGTCATCTCAAGCTTAGCCTTGCAAAGCTAAGGCAAGCATGCTGCTATAATTGAATAGGACATTATGCAGAATTCATAAAGGCTTTTGCCTGACAGAGAATCATTAAGATAAATCAACTGGAAAAGAACAAGAATCTGGTACCTTGGCATGGATCCATAAAAAATGTTGCTTTTCATTATGAGATTCCCTTTGTTCCTTGTGGAAAATTCTGAATCTACACGGATGTATATGTATATGTCTACATGGGAGAGCTACAAAGAGAGAATAGACAGTTAGGCACGCAAACCAGTTATGTAAATATACACACAAGTGTATGTCTTTAGAAAGAGGATACTTAAGATGTCATCTTTTTAAATGCCTTTGGGGCAACTGGATGTTTTTTTTAGGTAAAGATCAAGTTACACAATTTCAAAAGTGATGACTTCCTAATAACATTTAAGATCAGAATAAAGCTTAAGTCAAGTGTAAGGTGAAGATTCAAGCCACATGAGAATGTAAGATACGGGGTATATTTCATTTTCTCTCCTGTGGGCCCAAAAGGAATTCCTGCCTGTGCTCCCCCTCATTTTTTTGTCCTCAAGAATGCTGTTAATCTTCATACACCAATAAGCCTCAACCACCAAAGACCTCTATGAGGCGGAATTTCCTGGCCGTCCAGTGGTTAGGACTCTGTGCTTCCAGTCAAGGGGTAATGGGTTGGATCCCTGGTTGGGGAACTAAGATCCTGCAAGCCAAGCAGCACAGCCACCAAAAAAAAAAAAAAAAAAAAAAACCTTTATGAGGGATGCGTATTTATTCTTTATGTTTTGGATGAGGGGGGAGGGTGTACTTATTGTTACATTTATAGATATCCTGGACAAAAATAATATCTACAGAACATTTCCAAGTTTGGCAATGCAACTACCAGAACTGAAACCAAAGAGACATCTTTTTCACTATAAACACCTAAAAAGGCTATAATCATTCACATTTTCTGATGAGAAGCCACTTTTAATTTCCTAAATAACATATTTGTTACATGGAACAGGGAATGGGGGCAAAAGACATGATGGAGGCCTGAACTCCCATCCCAAGGGCCTCAGAGGCAAGGAATTGTGTGCAATTCATCACAATAATAAGCTAAACATACATATTTAAATGTCATGGGAATCTAATCTCTAAGGATCCTTTTAGCCACAGTTTCCATGTGGAGGAATAGTCCTGCAGTGACAAAGGCATACTGGATAATAGCTAACCTGCTCCAGTTACTTTAGGAAATGAGCTGAGTGAAATGATCTTAGGTCTAGGGTATAAAGGCCAATTCATGGTTCTAGTTGAACACACAAATACCATACCCACATGCTCAGATCTTTCCTTTTTATTTTTTTATCTTGCCTACATTGAAATTAGAAGAGGTATATATGATAGCCAAAGGAATTGCCCTGCACCTTTAAAAAATAATTTTTTTAAATACCTTTGAGTTTAAACCAGGCATGGAAAATTTCAACCCAAAAGATTAAATTTGGAGAAAGTTACTAGCAGATGAGGACTAAAGTTATAATGGAAACCACATTGCAGACACTATTTTGTATGAGTCATTACTAAAACTGTTGCTTCATATATATAGTAAGCTACATATATATACTGTATGCTACAAATTTACTGAGATCAGCTCTAGGCATTATCTTGAAAATGTTCACTAATGTTTGCAAAGCACTTTAACCTTCATAAGGAAAGGTACAAAAGAAAGATCCTTTCCCATAGAAGGTATTCAATTCAATTTGCGGCACTGAATTAAACTGGATTTCATTATTTCAGATTTTGTGATAACCGCACCAGTGCTAGAATTAAGGTTATCTTTTCTAAATACCAAAAAAAGCTCTGATTTCCTTAAGTAATGCCAGCAGGATGCTAGAGATGAAAGTGGGCATATTTAATTTGAAACCAATTTTTTTAAGTTGAATAAATTATTTGTGTACAAATACATGTTGCTGATAACAAATAACTCTAAACTACCAAAACAGACTAACATTCAGAGAATTAGCCCTCAACTCTGTGTGTTTTGCAACTGAAGTCTTCTTCCCGCATCTTCAATAATAGGGTGGGACACACAGGGGAGGGAGCATGGGATAGACAGCAGTTAAGACTGGTCATCAAAAAGCTTCACATTTAGTTGGTGTTACCCATCCTAAATAACAAAGAAAAAGCCATTTACATCTAATATAGACACTCTGTTAATAAAAACCAAACACAGAACTGAGTCATAATGCTCCATAGCATGTAAGTGCCATGAACCCAGGGATTTTTGTCCATTTATTCACTGCTATGTACTCAGCAACTGTAGTTGCTAGCTCATAACTGGTGCTTAATAAATATTCAATAAATATTTATTGAATTCTTCCATGAATAATTAAATAACACCAGCTTTATCATTTCACAAGGAATAGGGTTGAAGTTATTTTAACAGAGGAATTTCCTTTCCTATGCCGTCTGGAGAGGAATTGTCATGATCTTAGAGATAGGTTTGGGCCTTGGTAACGAGTGAGGAAGCAGCAACAACTCCAGCTGGTGGGGAAGCCACACTGGAATCAGAACCCGCATTCTAGGCAGGACCTCCTTTAATATTTACAGGACCTAGAACAATAGTATTGGCAAAGCCCTCCAGCCAAAGACCACCAGGAAGACCTCTGTAGTGTGTTGGGATTATGGGGAACATGGGCTTTCTTATTAAGAAGGTGTTAGAAGGGACTTACAGGATTTGGGCTATGTTAAGTAATTCTGAGGACAGTTTAGGGAAGTGGGATTTTTGCCTAGGATTGTGTGCTGCCAGGAAACAGATGTAATTTTATGTTTGGGAATTTCAGTAATTCTTATTTAGAAAATAAGAACATAAGAGTGGAAATTAAATTGTATCCAAAAAGAAGTAGCAGCCTCTCACAATAACTAGAAGGGGAGGTTTGGCCATGTTTTGGTTTGGAAAATGTTCTTGTACTCAGAACATGATTCTCAGGTGGTCCTGTTTCCATCTTGCTCCATCATGGTCACAGACTGACCTTGTCTGATGATGGTATTCTGTGAAATTGCCCATGTTCCGTGGAGAACACCATTGCCTAGCTGCAAGTACCAGGTCAGCTCCTAGCCACCTGAAGCCAGCTCTCAGATGTCTGGAACAGCTTTCCTCCTTCTTGGGACAGAGGGACACCCATATATCACTTATCTAACTCTTTAAAAGTTAAAAATCAACCTAACTGCCAAATAAAGTATGTTTAATTCTTTTTCCTTGATAAATACATTCATAACAACAAAACTGAAAAGACTGTACAAAGCCATGGTTTTTATATGACTGAAAGTTGGCAAAATTTTTTAAAAGACTGAATTTAAATACTATTCTGCATGTCTGAATGTCCTATTGATGAGTCAGTGATGTTTGTATGAATAATAAAAGAAAGACCTATATGGTCTATACATTACTATGTTATTTATTTTATAAAATTTTCTTACGTACATTCTATGCAGAACAGTATGGAGGTTCCTTAAAAAACTAAAAATTGAATTATCATATGACCCCACTATCCCACTACTGGGCATATACCCTGAGAAAGCCATAATTCAGAAAGACACATGCACCCAATGTTCACTGCACCACTATTTACAATAGCCAGGACATGGAAGCAATGTAAATGTCCATCAACAGATGAATGGATAAAGAAGATGTGGTACATATATACAATGGAATATTAGTCATAAAAAGGAATGAAATTGGGTAATTTGTAGAAACATGGATGGACCTAGACACTGTCATACAGAGTGACGTAAGTCAGAAAGAGAAAAACAAATATCGTATATTAATGCATATATGTGGAATCTGAAAAAACTGGTATAAACGATCTTACTTACAAAGCAGAAATAGAGACACAGACGTAGAGAACAAACGTATGAATACCAAGGAGGTAGTGGGGGCGGTGGTGGGATGAATTGGGAGATTGGGATTGACATATATACACTATTGATACTATATATAAAATAGATAACTAATGAGAACCTACTGTATAGCACAGGGAACTCTACTAATGCTCTTTGGTGACTTAAATGAGAAGGAAATCCAAAAAAAGAGGGGATATATGTATATGTACAGCTGATTCACTTTGCTGTACAGTATAAACTAACACGATATTGTAAAGCAACTATACTCCAGTAAAAAGAGAAAAAAATAAATGCTAATTCCTTCTGCTTTAAAAGTATCCACTCTTGGGACTTCCCTGGCAGTCCAGTCCTTAAGACTCCACCCCTCAGTGCAGGGGGCATGGGTTTGATCCCTCGTCAGGGTAAGATCCCACATGACACATGGCACAGCCAATAAAAAAAAAAAGTATCCACTCTTAAAAACCACAGAGTCATTCACATCTCTGACTTTACAGAAGATATTATTACCTGTTGTATTCTGAAAAAAATTGCATTAAGTGAAAGGAAAACTATTTTAACTCAGTGTTAATTTAATGGTTTCTGAGCTTGTAGAATTTATTCTTGCTTAATGGTACTTTGTACTCTCAAACTAGCGGGTGTTTGTTGATATTGCTTGGCAGCTTTATGTCACAGACATGTAGGTGCTAACCTCAAATAACTCCCATATTTAAGCCCTTAGTTTACTATGGGTCTATGTATTAGTCAGAAAAAAAACCAATAGGATGCATATATACAAAGAAAGAGATCTGTTATAAGGAATTGGCTCATGAAATTATGGAGACTGACAAGCCTAGATCTGCAGTGTGGTCTGGCAAGCTAGAGATCTAGGAGAGTCGATGATGCAGATGACGTCCGAAGGCAGACTCTGTAGAATTCCCTCTTGCTTGGGGAGGCTGGTCTTTTTGTTCTATTCAGGCCTTTAACTGATTGGATGTGGCCCACCCACATTATGGACGACAATGTGCTTACTCCAAATTCACTGATTTCTATGTTGATCTCATCAAAAACACCCTCCAAGTTGACACATAAAATGAACCTTCACAGTCTATTATGGGATGAGTTTTATAGATTTTTTTAAGTTTCACTGTGTCCAGTCTCCCAAAGCATAAGAAATAAAAGCAAAAATAAACAAATGTGACCTAAAAACACTTATAAGTTTTGGCACAGCAAAGGAAACCATCAACAAGACAAAGAGACAGCCTACACGCTGGGAAAAAATATTTGCAAACGATGTGACTGACAGGGCTTAATTTCCAAAATATAGAAACAGCTCATACAGCTCAAAAACAAAAAAACAAGCAACCCATCAAAAAATGGGCAGAAGACCTAAATAGACATTTCTCCAAAGAAGACAGACAGATGGTCCAACAGGCACAAGAAAAGATGCTGAACATCACTAACTATTAGAGAAATGCAAATCAATGAGGTATCACTTCAGTCCAGTCAGAATGGCCTTCATCAAAAAGTCTACAGATAATAATTGCTGGAGAGTGTTGAGACCATCAGCACTGAATATGTGACTGAAACCCAGTTAAAGCCTCTATATAAAATTTTAAGATTCAGGCAGGCAGGTGCAGAGAACTACTCGTCTTAACACCTGCAGGAGACAAGTCTCTTATGTTCACAGGCCAGAAACATGCATGAATCAAGAGCAAATATATTTCCACCCACGTGGTTGACAGGGTGTTGATGCTCCGGCCTGGTGCCAAGCCTGAGCCTCTGAGGTGGGAGAGGTGAGTTCAGGACCTTGGACCACCAGAGACCTCCTGGCCCCATGTAATATCAATCAGCGAGAGCACCCCCAGAGATCTCCGTCTCAGCCCTAAGACCCAGCTCAACCCAAGGGCCAACAGACTCCAGCGCTGGACGCCCCATGCCAAACAACTACAGGAACACAACCACACCCATTAGCAGAAAGACTGCCTAAAATAAGTTCACAGACACCCCAAAACACACCACCGGATGCAGTCCTGCTCACCATAAAGACAGATCCAGCCCCACCACCAGACCACAGGCACCAGTCCCCTCCACCAGGAAGCCTACACAACCCACTGAACCAACCTTATCCACTGGGGGCAGACACCAAAAACAACAGGAACTACAAACCTGCAGCCTACGAAAAGGAGATCTCAAACACAGTAAGCTAAGCAAGATGGGAAGACAGATATGCAGCAGATGAAGAAGCAACGTAAAAACCCACCAGACCAAACAAATGAAGAGGAAAGATGCAGTCTACCTGAAAAAGAATTCAGAGTAATGATAGCAAAGATGATCCAAAATCCTGAAAATAGACTGGAGAAAATACAAGAAACACTTAACAAGGACCTAGAAGTACTAAAGAGCAAACAAACAATGATGAACAACACAATAAATGAAATTAAAAATGCTCTAGAAGGGGGCTTCCCTGGTGGCGCAGTGGTTGAGAATCTGCCTGCTAATGCAGGGGACACGGGTTCGAGCCCTGGTCTGGGCAGATCCCACATGCCGCGGAGCTACTAGGCCCGTGAGCCACAACTACTGAGCCTGCGCGTCTGGAGCCTGTGCTCCGCAACAAGAGAGGCCCGCGAACCGCGATGAAGAGTGGCCGCCGCTTGCCGCAACTGGAGAATGCCCTCGCACAGAAACGAAGACCCAACACAGCCAAAAATAAATAAATAAATAAATAAATTCTTTTAAAAAAATGCTCTAGAAGAAATCAATAGCAGAATAATTGAGGCAGAAGAACAGATAAGTGACCAGGAAGACAAAATAGTGGAAATAACTACAGCAGAGCAGAATAAAGAAAAAAGAATGAAAAGAATTGAGGACAGTCTCCGAGACCTCTGGAACAACATTAAAGGCACCAACACTTGAATTATAGGGGTCCCAGAAGAAGAAGAGAAAAAGAAAGGCTCTGAGAAAATACTGAAAGAGATTATAGTTGAAAACTTCCCTAATATGGGAAAGGAAATACTCAATCAAGTCCAAGAAGCGCAGAGAGCCCCATACAGGATAAATCAAAGGAGAAACACACCAAGACACATATTAATCGAACTATCAAAAACTAAATACAAAGAAAAAATATTAAAAGCAGCAAGAGAAAAGCAACAAATAACATAAAAGGGAATCCCCAAAACGTTAAAAGCTGATCTTTCAGCAGAACCTCTGCAAGCCAGAAGGGAGTGGCAGGACATATTTAAAGTGATGAAAGGCAAAAACCTACAACCAAGATTACTCTACCCAGCAAGGATGTCATTCAGATTCAACGGAGAAATTAAAACCTTTACAGACAAGTAAAAGTTAAGAGAATTCAGCATCACCAAACCAGCTTTACAACAAATGCTAAAGGAACTTCTCTAGGCAGGAAACACAAGAGAAGGAAAAGACCTACAAAAACAAACCCAAAACAATTAAGAAAATGGCAAGAGGAACATACATATCAATAATTACCTTAGAACAGAAGCAAGAAAAACTACAATCCTGCAGCCTGTGGACCAAAAACCACAGTTACAGAAAGATAGACAAGATGAAAAGGCAGAGGGCTATGTACCAGATGAAGGAACAAGAAAAAACCCCAGAAAAACAACTAAATGAAGTGGAGATAGGCAACCTTCCAGAAAAAGAATTCAGAATAATGATAGTGAAGATGATCCAGGACCTCGGAATAAGAATGGAGGCAAAGATTGAGAAGATGCAAGAAATGATTAACAAAGACCTAGAAGAATTAAAGAACAAACAAACAGAGATGACCAATACAATAACTGAAATGAAAACTACACTAGAAGGAATCAATAGCAGAATAACTGAGGCAGAAGAACGGGTAAGTGACCTGGAAGACAGAATGGTGGAATTCACTGCTGCGGAACAGACTAAAGAAAAAAGAATGAAAAGAAATGAAGACAGCTTAAGAGACCTCTGGGACAACATTAAATGCAACAACATTCGCATTATAGGGGTCCCAGAAGGTGAAGAGAGAGAGAAAGGACCAGAGAAAATATTTGAAGAGATTATAGTCGAAAACTTCCCTAACATGGGAAAGGAAATAACCACCCAAGTCCAGGAAGCTCAGAGAGTCCCATACAGGATAAACCCAAGGAGAAACACGCCGAGACACATAGTAATCAAAGTGGCAAAAATTAAAGACAAAGAAAAATTATTGAAAGCAGCAAGGGAAAAACGACAAATAACATACAAGGGAACTCCCATAAGGTTAACAGCTGATTTCTCAGCAGAAACTCTGCAAGCCAGAAGGGAGTGGCATGATATACTTAAAGTGATGAAAGGGAAGAACCTACAACCAAGATTACTCTACCCGGCAAGGATCTCATTTACATTTGATGGAGAAATCAAAAGCTTTACAGACAAGCAAAAGCTAAGAGAATTCAGCACCACCAAACCAGCTCTACAACAAATGCTAAAGGAACTTCTCTAAGTGGGAAACACAAGAGAAGAAAAGGACCTACAAAAACAAACCCAAAACAATTAAGAAAATGGTCATAGGAACATACATATCGATAATTACCTTAAACGTGAATGGATTAAATGTCCCAACCAAAAGACATAGACTGGCTGAATGGATACAAAAACAAGACCCATATATATGCTGTCTACAAGAGACCCACTTTAGACCTAGGGACACATACAGACTGAAAGTGAGGGGATGGAAAAAGATATTCCATGCAAATGGAAATCAAAAGAAAGCTGGAGTAGCTATACTCATATCAGATAAAATAGACTTTAAAATAAAGAATGTTACAAGAGACAAGGAAGGGCACTATATAATGATCAAGGGATCAATCCAAGAAGAAGATATAACAATTATAAATATATATGCACCCAACATAGGAGCACTTCAATACATAAGGCAACTGCTAACAGCTATAAAAGAGGAAATTGACAGTAACACAACCATAGTGGGGGACTTTAACACCTCACTTACACCAATGGACAGATCACCCAAAATGAAAATAAATAAGGAAACAGAAGCTTTAAATGACACAATAGACCAGATAGATTTAATTGATATATATATAGGGCATTCCATCCAAAAACAGCAGATTACACGTTCTTCTCAAGTGCGCACGGAACATTCTCCAGGATAGATCACATCTT
The DNA here is from genome assembly GCF_028023285.1 of Balaenoptera ricei. Classification (NCBI taxonomy): domain Eukaryota; kingdom Metazoa; phylum Chordata; class Mammalia; order Artiodactyla; family Balaenopteridae; genus Balaenoptera; species Balaenoptera ricei. The sequence continues at coordinate 111,107,318 of NC_082643.1, forward strand.
GGGTCACAAATCAAGCCTCAGTAAATTTAAGAAAACTGAAATCATATCAAGCATCTTTTCTGACCACAACGCTATGAGATTAGAAATGAATTACAGGGAAAAAAACGTAAAAAAGACAAACACATGGAGGCTAAACAATACGTTACTAAATAACCAAGAGATCACTGAAGAAATCAAAGAGGAAATAAAAAAATACCTAGAGACAAATGACAATGAAAACACGATGACCCAAAACCTATGGGATGCAGCGAAAGCAGTTCTAAGAGGGAAGTTTATAGCTATACAAGCCTACCTAAAGAAACAAGAAAAATCTCAAGTAAACAATCTAACCTTACACCTAAAGAAACTAGAGAAAGAAGAACAAACAAAACCCAAAGTTAGCAGAAGGAAAGAAATCATAAAGATCAGAGCAGAAATAAATGAAATAGAAACGAAGAAAACAATAGCAAAGATCAAAAAAACTAAAAGTTGGTTCTTTGAGAAGATAAACAAAATTGATAAACCATTAGCCACACTCATCAAGAAAAAGAGGGAGAGGACTCAAATCAATAAAATCAGAAATGAAAAAGGAGAAGTTACAACAGACACTGCAGAAATACAAAGCATCCTAAGAGACTACTACAAGCAACTTTATGCCAATAAAATGGACAACCTGGAAGAAATGGACAAATTTTTAGAAAGGTATAACCTTCCAAGACTGAACCAGGAAGAAACAGAAAATATGAACAGACCAATCACAAGTAATGAAATTGAAACTGTGATTAAAAATCTTCCAACAAACAAAAGTCCAGGACGAGATGGCTTCACAGGTGAATTCTATCAAACATTTAGAGAAGAGCTAACACCTATCCTTCTCAAACTCTTCCAAAAAATTGCAGAGGAAGGAACACTCCCAAACTCATTCTATGAGGCCACCATCACCCTGATACCAAAACCAGACAAAGACACTACAAAAAAAGAAAATTACAGACCAATATCACTGATGAATATAGATGCAAAAATCCTCAACAAAATTCTAGCAAACAGAATCCAACAACACATTAAAAGGATCATACACCACGATCAAGTGGGATTTATCCCAGGGATGCAAGGATTCTTCAATATACGAAACCAATCAATGTGATACACCATATTAACAAATTGAAGAATAAAAACCATATGATCATCTCAATAGATGCAGAAAAAGCTTTCGACAAAATTCAACACCCATTTATGATAAAAACTCTCCAGAAAGTGGGCATAGAGGGAACCTACCTCAACATAATAAAGGCCATATATGACAAACCCACAGCAAACATCATTCTCAATGGTGAAAAACTGAAAGCATTTCCTCTAAGATCAGGAACGAGACAAGGATGTCCACTCTCACCACTATTATTCAACATAGTTCTGGAAGTCCTAGCCATGGCAATCAGAGAAGAAAAAGAAATAAAAGGAATACAAATTGGAAAAGAAGAAGTAAAACTGTCACTGTTTGTGGATGACATGATACTATACATAGAGAATCCTAAAACTGCCACCAGAAAATTGCTAGAGCTAATTAATGAATATGGTAAAGTTGCAGGATACAAAATTAATGCACAGAAATCTCTTGCATTCCTATACACTAATGATGAAAAATCTGAGAGAGAAATTATGGAAACACTCCCATTTACCATTGCAACAAAAAGAATAAAATACCTAGGAGTAAACCTACCTAGGGAGACAAAACACCTGTATGCAGAAAACTATAAGACACTGATGAAAGAAATTAAAGATGATACCAACAGATGGAGAGATATACCATGTTCTTGGATTGGAAGAATCAACATTGTGAAAATGAGTATACTACCCAAAGTAATCTACAGATTCAATGCAATCCCTATCAAATTACCAATGGCATTTTTTACGGAGCTAGAACAAATCATCTTAAAATTTGTATGGAGACACAAAAGACCCCGAATAGCCAAAGCAGTCTTGAGGCAAAAAAATGGAGCTGTACGAATCAGACTCCCTGACTTCAGACGATACTACAAAGCTACAGTAATCAAGACAATATGGTACTGGCACAAAAACAGAAACATAGATCAATGGAACAAGATAGAAAGTCCAGAGATTAACCCACGCACCTATGGTCAAGTAATCTATGACAAGGGAGGCAAAGATATACAATGGAGAAAAGACAGTCTCTTCAATAAGTGGTGCTGGGAAAACTGGACAGCTACATGTAAAAGAATGAAATTAGAATACTCCCTAACACCATACACAAAAATAAACTCAAAATGGATTAGAGACCTAAATATAAGACTGGACACTATAAAACTCTTAGAGGAAAACATAGGAAGAACACTCTTTGACATAAATCACAGCAAGATCTTTTTTGATCCACCTCCTAGAGTAATGGAAATAAAAATGAAAATAAACAAATGGGACCTAATGAAACTTCAAAGCTTTTGCACAGCAAAGGAAACCATAAACAAGACGAAAAGACAACCTACAGAATGGGAGAAAATATTTGCAAATGAATCAACGGACAAAGGATTAATCTCCAAAATATATAAACAGCTCATTCAGCTCAATATTAAAGAAACAAACACCCCAATCCAAAAATGGGCAGAAGACCTAAATAGACATTTCTCCAAAGAAGACATACAGACGGCCACGAAGCCCATGAAAAGATGCTCAACATCACTAATTATTAGAGAAATGCAAATCAAAACTACAATGAGGTATCACCTCACTCCTGTTAGAATGGGCATCATCAGAAAATCTACAAACAACAAATGCTGGAGAGGGTGTGGAGAAAAGGGAACCCTCTTGCACTGTTGGTGGGAATGTAAATTGATACAGCCACTATGGAGAACAATATGGAGGTTCCTTAAAAAACTAAAAATAGAATTACCATATGACCCAGCAATCCCACTACTGGGCATATACCCAGAGAAAACCGTAATTCAAAAAGACACATGCACCCGAATGTTCATTGCAGCACTATTTACAATAGCCAGGTCATGGAAGCAACCTAAATGCCCATCAACAGACGAATGGATAGAGAAGATGTGGTACATATATACAATGGAATATTACTCAGCCATAAAAAGGAACGAAATTGAGTCATTTGTTGAGAAGTGGATGGATCTAGAGACTGTCATACAGAGTGAAGTAAGTCAGAAAGAGAAAAACAAATATCGTATATTAATGCCTGTATGTGGAACCTAGAAAAATGGTACAGATGAGCCGGTTTGCAGGGCAGAAGTTGAGACACAGATGTAGAGAATGGACATATGGACACCAAGGGGGGAAAACTGCGGTGGGGTGGGGATGGTGGTGTGCTGAATTGGGCGATTGGGATTGACATGTATACACTGATGTGTATAAAATTGATGCCTAATAAGAACCTGCAGTATAAAACAACAAACAAACAAAACAACTAATACTAAACTTTCATTGAGTTATTTGTATGGAAATATGTTAATATAACTGTTTCAGACATTACATGAAATTTCTAAAAATCTTATATTTGTATTTGTATGGAAATATGTATGGAAATATGTTATTATAAATGTTTCAGACATTATATGAAATTTCTAAAAATCTTATATTTGTATTTGTATGGAAATATGTATGGAAATATGTTAATATAAATGTTTCAGACATTACATGAAATTTCTAAAAATCTTATATGTTCTGGTATAATGTTATAAGTAATAATCCTAGTTATTACTTTAAAATGTATATCTCAGAAATAACTAATTTTCTTGTCAACTGCATTATTATGAACTTTCATCAAATCTTTAAAAAAAAAAAAAAAAAAAAAATAATTACCTTAAATGTAAATGTATTAAATGCTCCAATCAAAAGACACAGACTGAATGGATACACAAACAAGACCCATATATATGCTGTCTACAAGAGACCCACTTCAGACCTAGGGACACATACAGAATGAAAGTGAGGGGATGGAAAAAGATATTCCATGCAAATGGAAATCAAAAGAAAGCTGGAGTAGCAATTCTCATATCAGATAAAATAGACTTTAAAATAAAGACTATTACAAGAGACAAAGAAGGACACTACATAATGATCAAGGGATCAATCCAAGAAGAAGACATAACAATTGTAAATACCTATGCACCCAACATAGGAGCACCTCACTACATAAGGCAAACGCTAACAGCCATAAAAGGGGAAATCAACAGTAACACAATAGTAGGGGACTTTAACCCCCCACTTTCACCAATGGACAGATCATCCAAAATGAAAATAAATAAGGAAACACAAGCTTTAAATGACACATTAGACCAGACGGACTTAATTGATATTTATAGGACATTCCATCCAACAACAACAGAATACATTCTTCTCAAGTGCTCATGGAACATTCTCCAGGATAGATCATATCTTGGGTCACAAATCAAGTCTTGGCAAATTTAAGAAAATTGAAATCGTATCAAGTACCTTTTCCAACCACAACACTTTAAGACTAGATATCAATTACAGAAAAAAGCTGTAAAAAATACAAACACATGGAGGCTAAACAATATGCTACTAAATAACCAAGAGATCACTGAAGAAATCAAAGAGGAAATCAAACATAACCTAGAAACAAATGACAATGAAAACACCATGACCCAAAACCTATGGGATGCAGCAAAAGCAGTTCTAATAGGGAAGTTTATAGCAATACAATCCTACCTCAAGAAACAAGAAACATCTCAAATAAACAACATAACCTTACACCTAAAGCAATTAGAGAAAGAAGAAGAGAAAAAACCCAAAGTTAGCAGAAGGAAAGAAATCATAAAGATCAGATCAGAAATAAATGAAAAATAAATGAAGGAAACAACTTCAAAGATCAATAAAACTAAAAGCTAGTTCTTTGAGAAGACAAAAAAAAATTGATAAACCATTAGCCGGACTCATCAAGAAAAAAAGAGAAGACTCAAATCAACAGAATTAGAAATGAAAAAGGAGAAATAACAAATGACACTGCAGAAATACAAAGGATCATGAGAGATTACTACAAGATTACAACTATATGCCAATAAAATGGACAACCTGAAAGAAATGGACAAATTCTCAGAAAAGCACAACCTTCCAAGACTGAACCAGCAAGAAATAGAAAATACAAACAGACCAATCACAAGCACTGAAATTGAAAGTGTGATTTAAAATCTTCCAACAAACAAAAGCCCAGGACCAGATGGCTTCACAGGTGAATTCTATCAAACATTTAGAGAAGAGTTAACACCCATCCTTCTCAAACTCCTCCAAAATATAGCAGAGGGAGGAACACTCCCAAACTCATTCTACGAGGCTACCATCACCCTGATACCAAAACCAGACAAAGATGTCACAAAAAAAGAAAACTACAGGCCAATATCACTGATGAACATAGATGCAAAAATCCTCAACAAAATACAAGCAAACAGGGGCTTCCCTGGTGGCGCAGTGGTTGAGAATCTGCCTGCTAATGCAGGGGACACGGGGTCGTGCCCTGGTTTGGGAAGATCCCACATACCGCGGAGCAACTAGGCCCGTGAGCCACAACTACTGAGCCTGCGCGTCTGGAGCCTGTGCTCCGCAACAAGAGAGGCCACGATAGTGAGAGGCCCGCGCACCGCGATGAAGAGTGGCCCCTGCTTGCTGCAACTAGAGAAAGCCCCAGCACAGAAACGAAGACCCAACATAGCAATCAATCAATCAATCAATCTTTAAAAAAAAAAATACAAGCAAACAGAATCCAACAGCACATTAGAAGGATCATACACCACGATCAAGTGGGGTTTATCCCAGAATGCAAGGATTCTTCAAAATACACAAATCAATCAATGTGATACACCATATTAACAAATTGAAGGAGAAAAACCATATGATAATCTCAATAGATGCAGAAAAAGCTTTTGACAAAATTCAACACCCATTAATGATAAAAACCCTCCAGAAAGTAAGCATAGAGGGAACTTACCTCAACATAATTAAGGCCATATATGACAAACCCACGGCCAACATCATTCTCAATGGTGAAAAACTGAAACCATTTCCTCTAAGATCAGGAACAAGACAAGGATGCCCACTCTCACCGGTATTACTCAACATAGTTTTGGAAGTTTTAGCCACAGTAATCAGAGAAGACAAAGAAATAAAAGGAATCCAAATCAGAAAAGAAGAAGTAAAACTGTCACTGTTTGCAGATGACATGATACTATACACACAGAATCCTACAGATGCTACCAGAAGACTACTAGAGCTAATCAATGAATTTGGTAGAGTAGCAGGATACAAAATTAATGCACAGAAATCTCTTTCATTCCTATACACTAATGATGAAAAATCTGAAAGAGAAATTAAGGAAACACTCCCATTTACCACTGCAACGAAAAGAATAAAATACCTAGGAATAATCCTACCTAAGGAGAAAAAAGACCTATATGCAGAAAACTATAATACACTGATGAAGGAAAATAAAGACAGTAAAAACAAATGGAGATATATACCATGTTCTTGGGTTGGAAGAATCAACACTGTGAAAATGACTATACTACCCAAAGCAATCTACAGATTCAATGCAATCTCTATCAAACTACCAATGGCATTGTTCACAGAACTACAACAAAAAATTCCACAATTTGTATGGAAACACAAAAGACCCCGAATAGCCAAAGCAATCTTGAGAAAGAAAAACGGAGCTGGAGGAATCAGGCTCCCTGACTTCAGACTACACTACAAAGCTACAGCAATCAAGACAGTATGGTGCTGGCACAAAAACAGAAATATAGATCAATGGAACAGGATAGAAAGCCCACAGATAAACCCACACACATATGGTCACCTTATCTTTGATAAAAGAGGCAAGAATATACAATGGAGAAAAGACAGCCTCTTCGATAAGTGATGCTGGGAAAACAGGACAGCTACATGTAAAAGAATGAAATTAGAACACATCCTAACACCGTATACAAAAATAAACTCAAAATGGATTAAAGACCTAAATGTAAGGCCAGACACTATAAAACTCTTAGAGGAAAACATAGGCAGAACACTCTATGACATAAATCACAGCAAGATCCCTTTTGACCCACCTCCTAGAAAAATGGAAATAAAAACAAAAATAAACAAATGGGACCTAATGACACCTAAAAGCTTTTGCACAGCAACGGAAACCATAAACAAGACAAAAAGACAACCCTCAGAATGGGAGAAAATATGTGCAAACAAAGCAACTGACAAAGGATTAATCCCCAAAATACACAAGCAGCTCATGCAGCTCAATATCAAAAAACAAACAACCCAATCCAAAAATGGGCAGAAGACCTAAATAGACATTTCTGCAAAGAAGATATACAAATTGACAACGAACACATGAAAGGATGCTCAACATCACTAATCATTAGAGAAATGCAAATCAAAACTACAGTGAGGTAACACCTCACACCGGTCAGAATGGCCAGCATCAAAAAATCTACAAACAGTAAATGCTGGAGAGGGTGTGGAGAAAAGGGAACCCTCTTGCACTGTTGGTGGGAATGTAAATTGATACAGCCACTATGGAGAACAGTATGGAGGTTCCTTATAAAACTAAAAATAGAACTACCATATGACCCAGCAATCCTACTACTGGGCATAAACCCTGAGAAAACCGTAATTCAAAAAGAGTCATGTACCACAATGTTCACTGCAGCTCTATTTACAATCGCCAGGACATGGAAGCAACCTAAGTGTCCATCGAGAGATGAATGGATAAAGAAGATGTGGCACATATATACAATGGAATATTATTCAGCCATAAAAAGAAACAAAATTGAGTTATTTGTAGTGAGGTGGATGGAGCTAGAGTCTGTCATACAGAATGAAGTAAGTCAAAAAGAGAAAAACAAATACCGTATGCTAACACATATATATGGAATCTAAAAAAAAAACAAAAAACAAAATGTTTATGAAGAACCTAGGGGCAGGACAGGAATAAAGACGCAGATGTAGAGAGTGGACTTGAGGACACGGGGAGGGGGAAGGATAAGCTGGGACGAAGTGAGAGAGTGGCATGGACTTATATATATACCAAATGTAAAACAGATAGCTAGTGGGAAGCAGCCGCATAGCACAGGGAGATCAGCTTGGTGCTTTGTGACCACCTAGAGGGGTGGGATAGGGAGGGTGGGAGGGAGACACAAGAGGGAGGGGATATGGGGATATATGTATATGTATAGCTGATTCAGTTTGTTATAAAGCAGAAACACACCATTGTAAAGCAATTATACCCCAATAAAGATGCTAAATTAATTAACTGATTAATTTCATTAAATTAAAAAGAAAGTATGCTCACCATAAAGGAAAGGGGGAGGAATAAATTAGGAGTATGGGATTAACAGATACACACTACTGTCTATAAAACAGATAAACAACAAGGATTTACTATGTAGCACAGGAAACTATGTTCAATATCTTGTAATAACCTATAATGGAAAAGAGTATCTTCAGCTTCCTTTGTGTTCTCCACATTACTGGGGATGTGAAAGGAATAAATAAAATTCTTTAGATTAAAAAAAAAAATCTACAAACAATAAATGCTGGAGAGGGTGTGGAGAAAAGGGAACCCTCTTGCACTGTTGGTGGGAATGTAAATTGATACAGCCACTATGGAGAACAATATGGAGGTTCCTTAAAAAACTAAAAATACAGCTACCATATGACCCAGCAATCACACTACTGGGCACATACCCTGAGAAAACGATAATTCAAAAAGAGTCATGTACCACAATGTTCACTGCAGCACTATTTACAACAGCCAGGACATGGAAGCAACCTAAGTGTCCATCGACAGATGAATGGATAAAGAAGATGTGGCACATATATACAGTGGAATATTACTCAGCCATAAAAAGAAACAAAATTGAGTTATTTGTAGTGAGGTGAGATGGACTTAGAGTCTGTCATACAGAATGAAGTAAGTCAGAAAGAGAAAAACAAATACCGTATGCTAAAACATATATATGGAATCTAAAAAAAAAAAAAAAATTGTTCTGAAAAACCTCGGGGCAGGACAGGAATAAAGTTGCAGACATAGAGAATGGACTTGAGGACATGGGAGGGGGAAGGGTAAGATGGGATGAAGTGGGAGAGTGCACTGACATATATACACTACCAAATGTAGAATAGCTAGCTAGTGGGAAGCAGTCACATAGCACAGGGAGATCAGCTCCGTGCTGTGTGACCACCTAGAGGGGTGGGATAGGGAGGGTGGGAGGGAGATGCAAGAGGGAGGGGATACGGGTATATATGTATACATATAGCTGGTTCACTTTGTTATATGGCAGAAACTAACACAACATTGTAAAGCAATTATACTCCAATAAAGATGTTTAAAAAAAACCAAAAAATTGCTGGAGAGTGTGTGGAGAAAAAAAAACCTACTACACTGTTGGTGGGAATATCAATTTGTGCAGCCACTATGGAGAACAGTACGGAGGTTCTTTAAAAAACTAAAGATAGTGTTACCATATGATTAACACAACATTGTAAAGCAATTATACTCCAATAAAGATGTTTTAAAAAACCCAAAAATTGCTGGAGAGGGTGTGGAGGAAAAAGAACCCTCCTACACTGTTGGTGAGAATGTCAATTTGTGCAGCCACTATGGAGAACAGTACGGAAGTTCCTTAAAAAACTAAAGATAGAGTTACCATATGATCCAGCAATTCCACTCCTGGGCATATATCCAGAAAAGATGAAAACTCTAATTCAGAAACATACATGCACCGCAATGTTCATAACAGCACTATTTACAATAGCCAAGACATAGAAGCAACCTAAGTGTCCATCAACAGATCAATGGGTAAAGAAGATGTGCCATATATATGTGTGTGTTTGTATATATATGTAAATATAATGGAATATTACTCAGCCATAAAAAAGAATGAAATAATGCCATTTGCAGCAACATGGGTGGATCTAGAGATTATCATACTAAGTAAGTTAGACAGAGAAAGACAAATATTATATATCACTTATATGTGGAACCTAAAAAAAAATACAAATCAACTCATTTACAGAACAGAAACAGACTCACAGACTTAGAAGAGAAACTTATGGTTACCGAAGGGGAAGGGGTGGGGGTAGGAATAAATTAGGAGTATAGGATTAACAGATATATACCACTATACATAAAATAGATAAACAACAAGGATTTACTGTATAGCACAGGGAACTATACTCAACATCTTGTAATAACCTATAATGGAAAAGAATTTCTTTAAAGAATATGAGTGAGTGTGTGTGTATATGTATGTATATATCTGTATATATGTATACTTTTATTATACTTTAATATATATAAATATACGTATTTATATATAAACCAAATTACTTTGTAAATCAACTATACTTTAAATCCTTCAATAAAAAAACTATAAAATTTAACTGTCATTTAATCCTTAACATAACCCTCTGAAGTAAGCATACTAATCATTTAATAGATGAGGAAAATGAATCCTAGAGGTTCAGTAACTTGCTGAAGGTTGCACAGGTAAGTGGGGGAAACTGGGATTTGAAACCAGATCTGTTTGACTCCAAAAACTGTGTTTTTCTCATCTTCCCACACTGGGAAATATTGGTGTTTGCTCTGGTAACATCAGTCAAATAGAGGTTTGCTCCTGAAAACCTATGAGAAACACTGTCAGTGCCAGTACCTTGTCCCATCCTTCCTCCTTACAGTTATGTGCTCAACTCTCCCTGCATACACATATGCTGGTAAAAGTAACAAAATCTCAAGATGCACTATCCCTATTCTGTGGATAGGCTAGAAGACTCAGGAGGTTGGGGAGAAAAGAAATAGAAAAGGAACTAACTCCATTACAAAACGGCACCTGCATGTCTGCAAGATAAAATGGCTATCTCTACAGACCACTCGATGATTGTAAATACCCAGATTCCAGAATTGAATCCATTAATGACTGTGCAATTAAAATAGAGTCTTGGGCTTCCCTGGTGGCGCAGTGGTTAAGAATCTGCCTGCCAAGGCAGGGGACACGGGTTCGAGCCCTGGTCTGGGCAGATCCCACATGCCGCAGACCAACTAAGCCCGTGAGCCACAACTACTGAGCCTGCGCGTCTGGAGCCTGTGCTCCCAACGAGAGAGGCCATGACAGTGAGAAGCCCGCGCACCGCGATGAAGAGTGGCCCCCGCTTGCCACAACTAGAGAAAGCCCTCGCACAGAAACGAAGACCCAACACAGTCAAAAATAAATTAATTAATTAATTTTAAAAAAAAATAGAGTCTTGTACAGTCACACCGCAAAGAACATCTCCCTGGATAATGTTTTATGGCAGAATGTCTTTTGGTTTTCAATACCCAACCTTTATGGAACATATGTATCTTTCAGCACAACTTATTTTGGCTGATGTTTACATAAAAAGAATCTATATTTATATCCCTAAAACTCATTGTGTTAATAGGATTCTCCAGAGAAACACAATTAATAGTATATGTAATAAGGAAGAATAAATCTGACTCCAGGTTGCATCTGTTTCTTTCACTTTAACCTTTGTGATCTGTTGCCTGTGCTTAGTCATGTTGCCTCTGCACCTTCTGTAAAAGATTGTTGCCTATAGCCTGAAATACACAGGATAGCCCGTTCTCAAGGCTCTGACTTTTAAAGGTATAACACTCTTCCATTCAGATAGAGATAAAAAGCTGCAGAACAGAGAGTAACATTTGTTACAGGAACATCATGACCTGACCTAAGCGGACAGCTGCAAGAACAAAGGATTCTGACACCAAGAAGTTTGCAGCAACCAACCACACCCCCTTCCCTTTTAGTATAAAAGAAGCCTGAATTCTAACTCAGGTAAGATCATTATCTAGGACAGGGGTCCCCAACCCCTGGGCCACAGACCAGTACCGGTCCACAGCCTGTTAGGAACCAGTCCCCACAGCAGGAGGTGAGCAGTGGGCGAGCCAGCAAAGCTTCATCTGCCGCTCCCCATCACTCCCCGTCACTCGCATTACCGCCTGTACCATCCCCCCACCCCACCCCCGTCCATGGAAAAACTGTCTTCCACGAAACTGGTCCCTGGTGCTAAAAAGTTTGGGGGCCGCTGCTCTAGGACATTAGACTGCCATCTTCTAGGTCTGCTGGCTTTCTCTGCCCCAACAACTCATCTCCCAATTTACTGGCCTGTTGTGTGGTGAGCAGAACAATTTTGGACTTGGTAGCTGATATATACAGATATATATAAGAGGAGATTTATTACAGCAATTAGCTCATGTGATTATGGAAACCAAGGAGTCCCATGATCTGCTATCTGCAAACTGAAGACCCAGGAAATCTGGTGGTGTTCAGTCTGAGTATGAAGGCCTGATAACCAGGGAAGATGATGGTATAAGTCCAAGTCCAAAGGCACGAAAATTAGGGAGCTGAGGGTGTAAGCCCTGATATTAGTCCAAAGGCCAGAGAACCAGCAGTGCTGATGTCAGAGGGCAGGAGAAGATGGATGTTTCAGCTCAAACAGAGCAAATTCACCTTTCCTCTGCCTTTTTGTTCTATTGAGGCCCTCAAGAGATTAGATGATGCCCACGTGCATTGGTACAATGATCCTCTTCACTCAGTCTAACAATTCAAATGCTATATCTCTTCCAAAAACATGCTCACAGACACACCCAGAAATCATGTTTTACCAGCCATCTGGGCATCCATTAGTCCACTGAAGCTGACAGATAAAATTAACCATCACACTCTTTACAACATATTACACAAAATGAGGTATAGGAAAATTCTACAATTCCAAGTGCAATTGCTATAATGTCAGACTCTATCCAGACATTTTTTAAAAGCTGAAGAGTGCTAACAGAGGGGAAGTGCAGTGTTACTGTATGCAAAACAATGATTTATAACCACTATTTTTACTGTGTGGGAATCAGGAAGCAATATTGTAAGCATTTTACAATTATTACTTATGTATGTAAGTAATATACATAATAACTGTTTTAGTTCTATTTAAGGAAATTGGTGGTAAGGGAATGGTATATCACACTTATATTTACTACTTAAAGTAATGGGGAACGAGCTGAAAGTCAGCATTTGTTGCACAGAGCATCTGAGTTTCAGAAATGAATTTCTGATATTAAGAAGGTTATGTGCAATTTTATTTCAATAACTTAGGTGGCAGCGAGGATGTACTGATCACCCTATCTTAAAAGAATACAAAGTATCCATTTCCTTTCTTACACCCTGGACATCAGGAAGCTTTAATTGCTACCTCATCTTGGGACTTGATTCCCTTGGAATCATGAGCATCAATGGATTAACAAAGTCAGAAGATTGTTCGGTTTCCCTCTCCCTGTCAGCAAACACCGTGCACCGTGGTGGCAAGCAAGATTTTTGGTGGCAGGAAGGCCTTTGTGATGTTGCCAAACTCCTGTGCAAGGTTGTGGAGCCTGTAACAACTGCTGTTTGCACAGATGCTGACTGCCAGGATTCAGCAGCCTAGAGTAACAACTTCTAAATATTTACTGAGTGATCACTGTACTCGGATTATGTTGATTGTTTAAATACAGGTAATATACAGAAAGTCCTGATTCCTCTTCCCTTGGAGTCAAAAATGGACACAAAAAGGAGGACATGGACTGAGGCAGCTTTTCAGAAGTGGATGAACTGCCTGATGCAGTCTGCGAGAACTTCTTTATATATTCACCACGTTGTGAAAGAATAAGTTCACTTTTGTGAACTCTGAGCATGGAAATGTGCTTAAAGTTGCTGGGACCTTGCTTGATGACACTCCTAATTTAGACCTTGATGCTGTCAAAGATACAAAAAATTCCTTCCTCTCAGACAAAGAGAGAATGATGGGGGAGGTGCTACTATTTCTTAAAATCCATCCCATCTTCATTTGCAAACGTATGAGCTAAAGAACAGTCTAACTTTAAATGAACCAGTACATGAAGATGAATCTGCTTAAGACATGTAGAGGATAAGGAAGGCTTCTGCTTCAAAATCTCTGTACTTTATAAACATGAAAGTTTTGTGTTTCTCTCTTTTCAAATCAAATATATACAATTTAATGGATTTTATAAAAAATCTTATCTTCTATTATCTTTGCTCATGGGGAGGAAAGATTACAACTGTTAGTCTAAGTTGGTAACAATGCAAAGTAAACTCCTACTTGTCCTATCAAAACATTAAGATATCTAAATATGGTAACATTCATCACACTTTAAAAAGGGGCTGACAATCTACTCTCCAAAAGAAATATTTTTTTCTTCCCACGGAAAAAAAAGAAGTTTTCATAGTTATGCAAGCAAACACACACACACACACACACACACACACACACACACACACACACACATCTGCATGACCTTGTATTTTCAAGCTAAGGAGCAATGATTTAGAACGTAAATTATCTTCCATATGTTATGTATTAGTTATTTCTCTTATCGAACACTCCACGTATAAAGACTGAAGCACATGCACATAACACACTCGCTTTCTTCTTCCAAAAACATTCAGATTTGTGGTGTCTAAACTAAAGTAGATACTCTCCAATGTTTGTTTCTTTCCTTTCTTTATAAAGAAATATAAAAACATAAAATCCCTTCAGGTATTGTAATGTGGTAAGGGTAGACCACAGCTCATAATTATTACCCAGATTGGGAGACTTTATGGCAAAGAAAATGTCACACGTAACAACAAGAATGACTCTCACAAACATAAAACCAAACACTAGAATCCAGATGAAAGAATATATACTATATGACGACATACACATCAAGTTTTAAAGCAGGCAAAACCAAGCTCTGATATTTAGGGATGTATGCTTCAATGATAAAACTATAAATAAAAGCAAAGAAACAAAATCCCCAAAAAAGACTGTGGTTTCTTTTGTGGAGACACCAAGAAATAATGACTGAGAGGGGCATGAAGGGTATTTCTGGACCAGTGACAGTATAAGTAAACTAGTGTTTGCTTTGCAGTAAATAGATGAGAAATAAACTGTGCTTATGGGTGTAGGCACTTTTCCATCAGTGTGCTTCATTGCATAATGTAAAGTTGGAAAAGACATAATTTGTGAATCCAGTTATATTTCAAGAGTCTTAAGAAAAGGCTAATACTTTCTGGTCCTCAAATTCCACCTTTGGAAATCTACTTTATCGACATAATCTCTTTAAAATGTCTTATTCCTCATGATATTCACTGAAAAATTATTACTACTTTGGAAATTAATATAACCTAAAATCCAACAACAAAGAAAATGGCTTAAATTGTGTTTATAAATGATCTGATCTAATTATAAAGGTAGTATAATTATAACTATGTTTTTAAAAAAATTCTATCCATGGAAACAAGACTTGAAAGATACAATAAAATGTTAAAAGTGAGTTTGAGTAGTAGGAGTATAGCTGATTTCTTCTTCATGTTTGATGTGATTTCTCTATTTTCCTCTAATTAGCACTTATTAATTTAAAATATTTTACAAATAGACTTCTGTCCAGTTTGGGGAGACCTTTTATATGGTCGTGACTTAACAAGACTTATTTATATTTGACTGTGCAACATGTTGGAGTTTCAAGTGTCTTACTTCTTCAAAGCCTCCTAGGAATCTTATAGAGAAGGATTATCATTCTTTGGTCAGCTGAAGAAATAGAGGCACACGGAGCTTAAGCAACTTGGCCTAAGCCACACAATCAGGAAGTAGGAGAGCCAGAATTTGAACCCATTCTTCTTAATTCAAAATTCTGAAATTCATTAAATTATACCATACATACATGTAGGGTTACACATATATGATTAGTTACAAATAAGAATAACAGTAACTAATCCTCTCTAAAAAATATAGTAGCAATGTCCAACAGTGAGATCCAGACTTACCAGACAGATATCATATTAACCAGTGATCCTCAACATTTTGGGGGCAGATACAGATGCCTTTGAGAATCTGCTGAAAGCCAGAAAAAAAACACACACACGTACAGCGTTTGTTGTTGGTATTTTTTTACATTTAATTCATAAAATCTATGAAGCCTATCCATATACTCCTGGTTTTAAATCCCTGCCTACATGAACATGAATTGTAGATAGCAACAGACTAGTATTGAGTATCTAAATGGCTGGAAAAAATACAGCTTAATTATGCAGAAAGGAGTGTTTAGGACAAACATTTTTTTTCTCCTCAAGCTTCAATAAAATCCCACAAAAAAGGACAAAGACAGTAGAAATAGCACCACTCGTTGTCCACTGTGAAGTTTTCAAGGATGGCAGATCCTATCCTTTCCTTATCCCATCCAGAAAAAGTGCAAAGACCTTCTCAAGGTCAATGATAAATCCCTACTGCCCCTGTATAGTGTATAAAAGAGAAGCCGAAGGTTTTCTTCACAATTACTTCTTCCCTGTACATAGTCCTGAACCCAGATGGATAAAAATGGAAATATAGGAATACAAAGCTGATGAGACAGCTCCAGGCATGAGACCAACCTTTCTCGCTCAGATCTTCCCTGGCAAGTGGATCTGAGGTACTTGAAGGAGAGAACAAAAGAGACCCTCAGGGCCCTGACATGCTCCATGCTGTGCTTGCCAGGAAGCTCCCAGCACATCACACTGGGCCAGATCATCATTCATACATGTTTAGCCATATTCTCTCATCCTAGCTCCAAATCCCAAAACATACTCATTGCATTATGACTACGAGCCTATTTATGTTGCCCCCCCCATCCCACCATTCTTTCCCCTCCCAACCCCACAAGAATAAAAAACTGACTCAAAACGTGGTGATGTTTAAGGTTATAGATATAAATATCTGGAATCTCACGTGTTACTGAACAAGCGGACTACCATGTGCTGTAGCACAGAGTTGGAGGACCAGGTTGTAGTTGCTTAAACTGGTGTTTGTTCCCTCTGAAGCCATGGTCTATAGCCTCCTTGCCTACCCCAGTGCCACATCAGATGGGGATGCAGGTTCTGACTAGGAAATATGGGACAACTACAATAAAGTTCAGAATGAACATTTATGAACCCCTTACTATGTGCCAGGAACTTTGAGTTAGCGGCTTTCAAATATTTTATCTTACCAAACCCCAAATCTCTGTGAGATCCTCATTTTATAGGCAAGAAAAAACCTAGAGGCTCAGAGAAGTCAAGTGACTTTCCCAGTGTCACACCTGCCCTTGACTCTTGTCAGAGAAATAGAGCATTTGGCTCAGAGTCCTATTGAAATAAGCTTTCTAACTGTAACCAACCATGACACACAATTAATGACACTATCAGTTTATGAGCTTAAATTCAGGATCCCTCAACAAAGCTTTACTAAGGGATCCCTCCCAGACCCACCCTCCAACTGTCTTGGGGACGTAAGCATGACAATTGCTTGTATGACAGTCTTAGCTAAGGTTTCTATGCTTCTGTTTTTTATAAAATGGGGAAGGCAATATCAGACTGTTTTCTACTTCCGGGGCTCATATCAAGAGCAAAAATAAGTTATGTGGATGTGGCTAATTAAACAGAATGTCCATTCTGATGTCTTGTTTGACTCAGGCACGGGGAAATTGTTTTGGAGTATGAATTCTGAGCTGGCACAATGAGAAAAGGAATAGCAACTATGGTTGTATCATAAGTAAGAAAAGTGTTTCAAGCTCATAAAACATAAATGCTTAGTACAAAATATCTCACTTTCATTTTCTCATTGTCCTCATTCAATTATTATTTTACCATGTTTTCTCATTTGCATTCTCATAATATAGCTTATATCTTTTTGGAAAAAAAATCAAGATTTTTTTTTTTTTTTAATTGTGACAGAGACTAGCTAAATGTTCAATAATTCCTTTAATGCTTCCTGAGAATTCGGGTAAACTACATTTCTCAGTATCCCACACAGTTAGTTTGGAGTTATGTGACCAATCCTGGTCAATGGAATGAAGATAGGATGAGATACGGACCACTTTCAAGTCCTGGCCCTAAACCCTTGCGTGATTATTTCTGCTCTCTCTGTTCTTCCACAGTGATCAAGGAATCCACAGATTGAAAGTAATGATATCAAAAAATGGAATGATCTACACCTACCTGCAGATTGTGGTAAGTGCAAGAAATAAACTGTTTCTGTATTAAGCCATCGAGATTTAGATATTATTTTTATAGCAGTTAGCATTGCTTATCCTGATTATATAGTAAGAAAATTTATATTATTCTAACTTTTAAGACTGGGAAACAAAACGTAGAAAAAAATAATTTTTGAAACCCTAGCAAATTATACAAACTTATAGGTCATTATTAAGCCCAGGGGAATGTTTCCAGTTCCAGGCAGAATTCCCAACATTGGTGCACAATTATCTGAGTCCCTGTTTTCAGTTCTTTTGGGGATATACCGAGAAGTTGAGTACTGGATCCTACGGTAATCCCAGGTTTAACTTTTTGAGGAACCACCATACTACTTTCCACAGCTTGTTGCACCACTTTGCATTCCCACGAACGGCACACCAGGGTGGCAGTTTCTCTACATCCTCACCAACACCTGTTATTTTCTGTTTTTATGATACTAGCCAACTTAATGTAAGTGATATTTATTTTTATACATGTGTCCACTGTAATTAGTCTTTGTTAACTATGAAAGGTAAGAACAGAAGATTAAATTTGAAAAAGATAGATAATATCTATATTTTTAAATACATTTAAATTTTTATTAATGTTTCTCAGAACATTGTTTTATACTAAAAATTTTACACTAACATTAATGATTTTAGTGAACACAACGTGATGAAGTATACTGTCACAGGCAAAGCCCATTAACAATTCCTGGGGAAAAAAAAATAGAATCTGGGTAATAAAGTCTAACCTTGTTTTCCTTTGGCTTAGTCTAGTCTCACTTGCTCACAGGATGCCGCATACAGAGGCCTCGCACAAGGCACTTCAGAGCAGAGTCCCTCGTGACAAACGGCGGCACGCCACACTTCAGCTCCGCGGGCGTCCGACAGACACACTACCTCAAGCCACTGCAATTCAAGATGGCGGCGGCAGGCCGTGCGCAGAGACGCCGCCCCCGGCACTTCCCAGCCCGAGCCGCGCAGCTGCACCTGATCCACCGAGAGCTCCGCCCCTCCCCCCGCCCAGATTCCTGTAAAGCAGCCCCTCCCACGGCCTGTGGGGGAGAGCGTGTGCTCTAGAGCTCGGTCTCAGACCTCTCCAATTCTCTGATCCAAGAATAAAGCTTCCCTTTTCTCCTGAACCGAACTTGGTCTCATTCTATTGGCTCAGATGACACCAGGCAGGAGGACCCTTGTTGGGGACTGTCTGGGGAGGGACGGTAACAATACTTTGTTATATGTTTAAACCTTAATTCAACATTTTGCGATGTCACTGGGTTTTAATGGCTGTCATCTGCAAAAAGTTCCTTGCACCGATATTGAGAGCCACATGGGAAAAACTGTATCATTGGTTGTAAATCCTGGAGTTTAGTTTTCAATTTCATCTACCAATTTTCAATATTTTTCTGTTAAAATACCACTACTAGTGGTATTTTTTCATTTTTTCTGATACATCTGTTTTCTTGTAAATGAATCAGAAAGTATTAAATTTTTAAATTATTATCAAATAGTTTCAAAACTCACTAAAACTCTCGATTTGAAGGATTTTTTTATCAGTTTAGATATGAGAAAATTTGTACGTGACACATTTATGCTGTTTTTGACAATAAAATAACAATGGAACATTTCCAAACATCCAGTTTCAAAATGCTTTGTTCATAGCAGGAGTTTCTTTTGAAAAGCAATTACTTTCTCTTTCATTGTTAAAACATCACTTTAAACTTGCGGGATAGATTGTGTTTATATTTTCAAAAAATGTCTACTGTGTAGCATACTACTGACAGCCACTTGTCATCAGAGAAGAAGATACCAAATTTGGAACACTTGTCTTTTTGTTTAAAAAAGGCAAAATACATTTTTAAGTTAAACAACTCTTTAGTACTTTGCCATGAGAAATGTGGTGAAACTGTTATAGTACAGAAGATTTCCACAGTCTCTTCCCATCTCATTACAAAATCCACTGTTTTATTTTGTTTCTGTAAAACTAAGTGCATCAGTACCTTCTGTATCGGGGAAAAGGCAATACTTCAGGATAGGATTGTAGTAAGTGAAAGAGTGAGCGATGTTGTCTAGCCCGCTGCTTGGTGGGATTCCCATTGGTAACAAAGTACTAAAGTGACCACAAAATACTATCTCCCTCCTTCTATCCTTTGCAATGTGACCTTGCAATTTGACTTTGCAGCTTCTTCCATCAAGAGATAGACTATTTCCCCTCCCTTTGAATCTGGGCAACCCTGCGACTTGTTTCGGCCAGTGGAATGTGGCAGGAACACCAGGATGCAAGTTTCAAATCTGGGCCTCTAGGCAACTCAGGCTCCTACTCTTACTCTTGAAATTCAGCCACCAGGTGATCAAGCAGGGGCTTCTTAGAAATACAGATCCTTGAGCCCCTTTCCCCAGAGATTCTGATTTATTGGGTCCAGAGGTCTATATTTTTATCAAGCATCAGAAGCAATTCTGACTCAGGAAATCTTCAGATAACACTTCAGAAACCCTGTGAGACTTGGTTATGAAGCAGCCTCAACTCTAAGCATATTATAAGAATCAGAAAATACATAAGAACTAGTGTTCACTCATAGTCTAAAATGTGTGTCACCTTTGCAGAATTCCTGGATTTGACTCTAGTCCCAACTTTGCATTTTACTAGATTTGTGATCTTAATTCCCCTAACCTCTCTGAGCCTCAGTTTACCTAGTTGTAAAATGGGAATTTTACCTAGCTCTTTAGTCTTTTGTAAAAATTAAATGAGATAAGTTGTATAAACATTCAACACAGAACCTGGGTCACAGTAGATGTTCAACTGTTTATTATCCTTGACTCATTATTATATCGTCCTCTTTAAGTACCTACTCCTCCCAAAGGGCTAATTTGCATTTCTGGACAATGCCAAATCCCTCAACGAAAACCCTGTCTCACACCAAGTCAGGGTCTGGAATCAATCACACTTTGGTTCTTGTCCCCAACTCTACCTCTTGTTAGCATGTGACCTTGAGACTTAACCGTAAGTCTCAGTTTTTGCATCTGTGAAACAGGGACAAAGGTATTACTTTATACCATAAGGTTGTGAAGATTAGAAGAGTTAATGTATGTAAAGCCCTTTGCCCAATGCCTGGCACATGGTAACCCACAGCAAATATTATCTATTAGGATTATTTCCTCAGGGCTCTTTCTTTTTTTTTTTTTTATGGCTGGGTCAGCCCTTAGTTGTGGCATGCAGAATCTTTGTTGAGGCATGTGGGGTCTTTCGTTGTGGTGTGCGGGCTCTTTGTTGCAGCGTGTGGTCTTCTCTCTAGTTGTGGAGTGCAGGCTCCAGAGCACGTGGGCTCTGTAGCTGCGGCACAAGGGCTCTCTAGTTGAGGCACACGGGCTCTGAATTTGTGGCACACGGGCTCTGTAGTTGTGGCGTGCGGGCTTAGTTTCCCCTCAGCATATGGGATCTTAGTTCCCCAAGCAGGGATCGAACCCATGTCCCCTGCATTGGAAGGCGGATTCTTTACCACTGGACCACCAGAGAAGCCCCAGGGCTCTTTCTCCTACATCCTGAAACTCCAGTTAGGAAAAGACACCTGCATTTTTCCAAGAAACAATCTAGAAACTCAATGGTAAGGTCGCATCATCACAGGTGTTCTTAGTATATACAGGGAGTATCCTGTAACATGACAATATTGCTGGAGCGATTAGAGGGAGGGCCACCAGAGAAGAGGGAGAGGCCACTAGAGGTTTTCCTGAGGCACAGAACCTAAAAGCAGACACATCTGGTATTTGCAGCTGCCACAACAGGAATAAATTTGAATGCATATTGTCAAAAGCTCACCTGTGAGTGAACAAATGTTGTTAAAGCATACGTGGCCACCAAAGAACAGGTCAGACAGAGCTGCAAGACCCAGGAGTTATTTGGGAAGATGTAAAGTCGTCCTCTCTTCTCCACTGTTTCTTACAACACAGGCCCTCCTAGCCCCTTGTCTGAAAAAGACACAGCCCTTTTAACTGATCCCTCTGCAGTTCCTCCTCTCCACTCAGCACACTGTGGCCAGAGTTATCTACTTGAAACTTGAAACCCTGCTTGCCTCATGTCACACTCCTGGGTAAAAACCTACAGTGGCTGATCCTGTTGGGTTCAACGGAAATACTTCATTCTTACTGCAATCAGCTTCGCCGCTCCACAGGCATGAAATTCTTCTCATTAAGCACATCAGTAACCCTCCGACTGCCAGAGGTCGGGCAGAGTGATGCTCTCCTGAACATTCAGGGGCCTAGTTACGTGGTTTGGAGTCGTCAAAATTCCCCCAGGCCCTCACACCTTACGCCTCATTTCAGTGCCTCCTAGCCAGGATAAAACAAGACGCTTTAGTTTGTTTGAATTTGCATTCATAAGAAATCTAATCAGGGGTATGAAATGTACAGTGTGGGAATATTGTTAGTAATTATGTAGTACCTTTGTATGGTGGCAGATGGAAACTAGACTTATGGTGGTGATCATTTTGAAATGTATAGAAATATCGAATTACTATGTTGTGTAACAGGGACTAACACAGTGTTGTAGGGCAATTATACTTAAAAAACAAACAAATTCATAGAAAAAGAGATCAGATTTATAGTTCCCAGAGGCAGGGAATAGGGGGAGTGGGAACTGGATGAAGGTGGTCAAAAGGTACAAACTTCTAGTTATAAGATAAAATAAGTACTGGAGATATAATATACAACATGATAAATACAATTAACACTGTTGTATGTTATATATGAAAGGTGTTAAGAGTAAATCCTAAGAGTTCATATCACAAAGAAAAAAAATTTTTTTTCTATTTTT
Source organism: Balaenoptera ricei (assembly GCF_028023285.1). Lineage (NCBI taxonomy): Eukaryota > Metazoa > Chordata > Mammalia > Artiodactyla > Balaenopteridae > Balaenoptera > Balaenoptera ricei. The sequence continues at coordinate 111,130,168 of NC_082643.1, forward strand.
TTAATTTTGTATCTATATGAGATGATAATGTTGACTAAATTGTGGTAATCATTTCATGAGGAATGTAAGTCAAATCATTATGTTGTACACCTTAAACTTACACAGTGCAGTATGTCAACTATATCTCAATAAAACTAGAAGGAACAACTTTTTAAAAAAGAAAATCCTAGGGACTTCCTTGGCGGTTCAGTGGTTAGGACTCCACACTTCCACTGAAGGGGGCACATATTCCATCCCTTGTTGGGGAACTAAGATCCCACATGCTGCGAGGCGCAGCCAAAAACAAAATAAAACAAAAAAAAACTTCAGGAAGCAATTTAAAAAATCTAGTATAGCTGAAAATTTTCCCATTTTCATATTTTTCCACTGGTTATATTTTATTCTTTTTTTTTTTTTTTTGATAAGATTTTCTGTAACACTTTTCAATTGATTTCATTTTTAAGTAAGTTCCTGGAACTGGAAGCCCTGGTTATCATAAAAAGTCACTTGCTTAGACACATTGTAGGAATCTCCTATAATCATGTCGCATAAGTCCTTTCATAAGCCTGTCCTGTGGCTTACTTCAGGACTGGAGGGTGGGAATCTTCCACAAGTGACTCTTGGCAGCTGAAGCAGTAGTGAGATGTCTCTCATGGGAAGGGGATGCCCAGACCGAATGAGGTGTGAGAGAGTTGCCTTGTGTTCCTCAGAGCATTAAGAAAACTTAAAAAAAAAACCCCAAAACTGTAAACATTAAAGAGCTTGCCTAGAGGACTTTGGTGCTAAGCATTTTTCTGAGACTGAAGTGTTCTTTCTTCTCATATTAAAAACCTTTCCAGTGTGGTAGGATTGTCATAAAGAAAGGGAGGTGGAAATGCTGAGAGACTGGGAGACTAACTAGCTTGGTCCTGAAGAGAAAAATGCCTGTATTGAGTTCCCGGAACCTCAACTGAAAGGGCAGTGGGAAGCCTTACACCATGTGGGGCTACATCTGCTTATTTCCCTAGTGTTGGAGGGTTTTCTAAAGCAGGATTGATTTGGAGGAATCTGGAGATGTCTATAGGTACTTCGTATGCCTGTTAACCTTTCCTTCTTGAAAGTTAAAATCCGGGACTTCCTTGGTGGTCCAGTGGTAAAGAATCCTCCTTATAATGCAGGGGACGCAGGTTCCATCCCTGGTCAGGGAACTAAGATCCCACATGCCATGGGGCAACTAAGCCCACACGTCACAACTACTGTGCTCGCACACCTCAATTGGAGCCCACGTGCTGCAAACTACAGAGCCTACGCTCCCTGGAGCCTGCGTGCCACAACTGGGAAAGAGAGAACCTGCATGTCACAACTAGAGAGAAGCCCGCACCCCACAATGAAGAGCCCATGCACCGCGACGATAGATCCCGCATACCTCAACAAAGATCCAGCGTGCCACAACTAAGACCCGACGCAGCCAAAAATAAATTAAATAAATAAATAAATAATAAATAAATCTTTTTTAAAAAGTTAAAATTCCATTTAATTGATTATAAGGTTTTCAAGTAAGGACCCTGGGCTATCTAGAGAGTTTTTTTTTTTTTTTTAGAGAGTATTTTGTCATTTCCTGGATGGAGTCTTGTTTTTTGTGCGTGTGTTTTTTCAATTTTGTTTTTTCTCCATTAACTTTTTAAAAAAAAATAATTTTGGGGCTTCCCTGGTGGCGCAGTGGTTGAGAATCTGCCTGCCAATGCAGGGGACACGGGTTTGAGCCCTCGTCTGGGAAGATCCCACATGCCGCGGAGCAACTGGGCCCGTGAGCCACAATTACTGAGCCTGCGCATCTGGAGCCTGTGCTCCACAACAAGAGAGGCCGTGACAGTGAGAGGCCCGCGCACCGCGATGAAGAGTGGCCCCCGCTTGCCACAACTAGAGAAAGCCCTCGCACAGAAACGAAGACCCAACGCAGCCATAAATAAATAAATAAATAAATTTTTAAAAAAAAAGTTTAATTTTGGAGCAACCTAAATGTCCATCAACAGAGGAATGGATAAAGAAGATGTGGTACATATATACAATGGAATATTAGCCATTAAAAGGAACGAAATTGGGTCATTTGTAGAAACATGGATGGACCTAGAGACTGTCATGCAGAGTGAAGTAAGTCAGAAAGAGAAAAACAAATATCATATATTAACGCATATATGTGGAATCTAAAAAATATTGGCATAGGCGATCTTATTTACAAAGCAGAAGTAGAGAACAAATGTATGGATACCAAGGGGGAAGGGGAGATGAGATGAATTGGGAGATTGGGATTAACATATATACACTACTATATATAAAACAGATAACTAATGAGAACCTACTGTATAGCACAGGGAACTCTACTCAATGCTCTGTGGTGACCTAAATGGGAAGGAAATCCAAAAAAGAGGGGATATATGTATACTTATAGCTGATTCACTTTGCTGTACAGTATAAACTAACACAATATTTTAAAGCAACTATACGCCAATAAAAATTTTTTAAAAATTATTCTGGGTGTACAGAAAAGTTGTCCAAATAATTTCCAAATACTCAGAGTCTCTACATGTTAACATTTTACTGCATTTGATTTCTCTGATTCCTCCTCCGCCTTTCCTGGATGGAGTCTTGAACCAAGCAAACTGCAATCACCTGAAGAGGTAATCTAGGATCCGAAAAAAAAAAAATTTTTTTTAATGTTCTGTGTTAGCGGTGGTCTCGTTATATTCCTTAAAAAGATTATATGGACTCTTAGTATTTCAGGAATCCCTGAGAATTATTTATGGGAGAGCAAGTAGGTTTTAACCTTACAGCAAAGGAAAAAAGACTTATCAAAGCCCTAGTCAGGTGAGGACCATCCTTGATCCACCTCTGTCTCTAGTTGCAAATTCTCAACATATTTCTCAAAATGTTCAAAGGACCAGGGCTTTACTAAGTGGTTCTCAACAATAATGTCTCCATAAACCTCACTTTCTGGAGCTGATAGCCAAGACCAAAGCTTATTAAAGTCTTTAATTGGAATGTATATGCAAATCAAAACATGTTATAACTTTTAAACAAACCCATTCAAAAGAACTATCTACCTCAGCTTTTACACCACCAGATATCATACTTTAGGGTGCATAAGAATGACACAAAGCACATATTTAAATGTATATTCCTGGCTTCACCCAGCGATACCAACCCAGGTATCTTTAATAGATGGGTTAAGACCATAATTTGAAAAACATTTCTTTAGACTATTTTCAAATACAGCAGAAATTGCTAAATACCATGCACCATATCTTGTTACCGAGTTTGCCAAGGAAGCATTCTGAAGTCTGCCTACCAGACAGGAAAGAAGGAAATACCGTGTGGCTAGCTGTGTCCTCTCTCTTTTATAAGAAAAGCAAAGCCCCCACCCTACCAGAATTCCTCTTACGTCTTCTTGGCCCAAATTGGTCCCATGACCAATGATAGTTACGAGAGAGTCTGGAAAACACGTAGTGTCTACTTCAAAAGGGGAGGAAGCAAACATATGTTGAATACCTACTATATGGAAAGGTCTGGATCAAGTACTTTCACATTTTTAAAAAATCCCAGTTAACATAATACGCCAAAGTCCCTTGCTTTCACCACATCACCTCTGCTCTCTTTCAGAGTTATCACGGTAGACAATGTCATCACTCCAGTCCCTTTTCTAAAAAGACGGCCTTTTAAAAGTTTCCACTTAATGTATTTTAATACTGAAAACTGAGTTTCCAAGTTTTTCTCTAAGCTGTATTACATTTTCTTTTCGTGATTGAGGTCCTTTGTTCTCTTTTGTTTATTACTGGCAGTAAAGGAAATATTTTTATGTAAGCTTTGAACACAATACTTTTAATCCATTAGAGATATGAATAAAAGGAATCAAATCCCTTCCCAATGTTCCAAACGTAAGACTCTCGAAGCAGCTGTTATGTGGTATATGGTGATTGTCCTGAGAGATTGGGATATTAAAATTTTTCTTTTCTTCTCATTTTTTAAAAGGAAACTAAATACAAAGAAAAATGTTAATACAATGCACAGGATACAAATTAAAACATGGAAGTCAGGAAATGCAAAGGTGAATGTTCTCATAGGAACCTCAGCTTATATGCCCTGAACACATGCATGATGATCTGTCAGCACTACACATTTTGTGTTTCTGCTGATAAACCTGATGTTCCTGTCACCAATCATTGTGAATCTGTAATTGCCTGGACAGTCATTGTAAGTATAAAAGTGAAAGAACTACTATTGGAACCACTGCTTATTAAAATTTGCATTTATTTTTATTCTTTGCCTTGTATGTATTTTAAAAATATGCCTATTTGGATTCACAAATTTTTAGTTCCCATCACCAGAAGAAATACTGCTGGAGGACTTCCCTGGCGGTCCAGTGGTTAAGACTCCGCACTTCCACTGCAGGGAGCAAGGGTTCAATCTCTGGTTGGGGAACTAAGACCCTGCATGCTGCGTGGTGCGGCAAAAAAATTAAAAAAAAAAAAAAAGAAGAAGAAGAAAGAAGAAATGCTTTTGGATCAACATGATGCTAAAAACTCTGTTCTGGTAATCACAGGATTCCTATAAGAGGGAGGCAGAAGAATCAGAGTCAAAGAGAGAGAGAGATCGGAAGATGCTACACCGCTGGCTTTGAAGAAGGAAGAGGAGGCCACTAGCTGAGGAATGCCGGTGGCCTCCAGAAGGTGGAAAAAGCAAGGAAACATATTCTCCCCTAAAGTCTTCAGAAGAAATGCAGCTCTGCTGGATGCCTTGATTTTAGCCCACTGAGACTAATTTTTGACTTCCAACCTCCAAAACTATAAGATAATAAATGTGTGTTGTTTTAAGCAAAAAAACATATATACACTATTGATACTAGGTATAAAATAAATAACTAATGAGAACCTACTGTACAGCCCAGGGAACTCTACTCAATGCTCTGTGGTGACCTAAATGGGAAGGAAATCCAAAAAAAGAGGGGATATACGTATACGTATAGCTGATTCACTTTGCTGTACAGTAGAAACTAACACAACATTGTAAAGCAACTATACTCCAATAAAAATGTTTAAAAAGAAAAAATAAATTAAATAAAATAAACACTGTTTTATTCAGTAAACAGTTCAATCAACATAGCACCAAATCGAGTCAGACTGCATGTCTGACACTTAATTGAATTATTTGGACATGTTACTATCAGAAGCATCCAATCTCACTCCCATGATAGGAGGCAGTTGAGCCCATGTACCACTCTCATTTCTCTGACTTTGCAGGTTAAACCTGTTGAGGGTCTGGGTCTCTTCCCTGTTGCCATCTCACTCCCACCCAAGCCGAAGAAGGGAATAGAAGGGTGAGCTATACAGACTAAATATTGAGTGTATTGCTCCATTCCCCAAGTCTGTCCCCTTCTTTTAGTAGGAACTCTGCTGTAGAAGTAATTGTCAGCCTAGAGCAGGGGTCGGCAAACTCTTCCTGTGAAGGGCCAGATGAAAAGCATTTTTAGCTTTTCAGGCCATAGGGTGTCTGTCTCAACTACTCAGCTCTGCTGCTGGAGCACAAAGCAGCCTCAGACAATACTTAAATGTGTGTAGCTATGTTCCAACACAACTTTATTTACAAAAGCGGACAGCAAGCCAGATCCCCGTTTGCCAACTCCTGGTCTAGAGAACTCTGCTTCTCTGTTTTCTTCTTATTTTATCCAGGATATATTCTATTTTATAGCTCTGTAACTCAACACTTTTTTTTTATATACAGTGTTGCCGCCTAATTCTGTTTTATCTTGCCATTGCTATTTTAATTGATTCTACCATTTATCCTTCTAATCATAAAGCTTCTAGGTGCTATTCCAGTTTCCCTTCTTTTTTTTTTAACCTTTACCACAACCCAAATTTCCCCAGCCATCATCAGCTGGTGAGTACAATTGATACATGAGCTGTAATGCCTGTATTAATTAGTTACTGCTGTATAACAAAGCACTCTAAAACTCAGCGGCTTAAAAACAACTACTATTATTTTTCCTGAGTCTTTGGGTCATATAATTATCTTGCCTTTTTGGTACTTGTTATTCCAAATGAATTGATAAAATTATAATTCCCCCCCTAAAAAAATTCATTGAGATTTTAGTTGCCTCAAAATCATGAATTTTAGGAAGACTGACATTTTTATGCTATTAAGCCTTTTCACCTGGGACCAAGGTATACTGTTCCACTTTTTTAGACCTTGCTTTTGTCTTTTCATAAAATTTTATAGTTTTACTCAAGTAGACCGTTTCTTTTCTTCTTAATTTTGTTCCTAAGTATCTTACAGGTTGTGTGACTGTCATTGTTGGTTTACAAACTCAGGAATTTCCCCAGTGAAATCTGAAAACAGCTCCTGAATACAGAGGGCAGGGAGAGAAGAAAGAAGCAGCCACTCCAGATGCCTTGGCGGCAGTTTTAATAAGCAAAGGAACTTAACTTACAAGGCTTGTCTCCAAAGGCTGCAAAATGAGTACATCTCCGCACCCACCCGTCAGAATCTTGAGTTTGTATAGCAGCCTTAACAGGGTTCAGCCCCGCGTACCATCCAGATGGTCTCAACAACACATTATCTCTCAAGGCTGCGTCCTTGAAATGGCTCTGGCCGTGGGAATGGTGAGCGGAATGTACATTCCAAGGATGGAGAGGGATGAGGAATCTCTGATTGCCTGCATCCAGTTCGCAGGTCAACCGGCAGTCACGTCCTTTTGATGACCTCTGCAACAGACATTTTCACTTGTAGTCAATGACTGTTAATACAGAGATTTTGATTTTGGCAGATTTATGTGACTTTGGTTTTTGCACTTTTCTCTTATACTCGACCTCTTTATCAAAGTTAACTTTTAATGTTAACTTCTCTTCTAACAAAATTATATTATACTGTTAATTTTTATTGCAATTCTTTGAAAAAAATTTTTCTTCTCCTTTCTTAATAATATTTCTTACTATGCCAGTTATTTTATAAGCATTAAACAAAATAATACATGTAAAGCACTTAGCACAGTGTCTGGCAAATAAAATAGTAAGCACTCAGCAAATGTTAGCTATTATTATGATTTTGATTATGTTTATTCAAGATAAATTTAAATTTTGTGCTATTCTTTACTCCTTATTCTACTCTTAGCTATGAGATCTTTCGACTATATAAACAGGAAAAAAAAAAATCCCTGTATGGAAAACTCTGGGAAACCATATACTATTTTGCATTTCATATTCCTAATACCTTTATTCCTGTTATATCCACAGAAGATACAAAAAATTCTCTAGTACATGAAACACCACTTACAGTTCAATTCTAAAAGTTAAATATATTTAAGATTTTATGATTTGATCAGAGGTGTCAACAAGCTGAACTTTTAAATGAAAAGTGTTAACACTTGTAAAATGCAGCTTTAAAATAGGTAATGACCACATTAATTAAAGCAGGCCTTCTTCAGTAAACTTAATGTTGAGAATAAACTACCTTTCTAATCTTGATCTTCCTCTCGATGATGCTTTCCCAAAGTACCATCATTTTTTCATAGGATTAGTCTATGCTTGCTTTAGGCAAATGTGTATATTTTTCTGCTTTTTCTCTTTGCAAAAATGTACTAGTTTTCTTAATCTAGAAAACACAGGAGAAGTTGAACACAGGGAAAAATTGAGGGGAAAGTATGGCTGAAACAGGGACACTGTGTCTGCCTTTAGATTTGTATCTAACCTATACCTGTATTTAGGCACTTTGCTCAGTGGGCTCCAGAATGGTTTTATGAAGCAAAGATTACAAGGTATAGTCTCATAAATATTGATATCACTGTTTCTTGGCCAAAAGACTACATCTTTAAATAAAATAATAATAATAAAGGAGCAGTGCTTTACAAGCATTACCTCATATAATTCCTGACTATAACCTTTGGTCCACAGATAAGGAAATCAAGGCCTCATGAAGATGAAGGTCACATAATCAACAAGGAATTGGTTAAGTTTGCCTTCAGAGCCTGAATTCTTAACCACAAAACTATACTTTCTCTTTTACGCTTGTGCTTCTGTTTAAGCCTAAATGTCTCCTAAATAAACTTTTAACTTATTTTTTACTCAAAACTCTCTAATGGCTGCAAATGCCCACTAGAATTGCCCACAACGTATCAAAAGTCATATTGCTATAACTGCACCTATGTACAACATATAGATCACACAAAATAGCACTAGCTACACACTGAGGTTCAAAGTCATTCAGGGCAGGCTCTGGGCAGCCAGGTGGTGAACCAGTCATGGGTCAGACATAACTCAGTCTCTCCTTCACTTGGCTTTTTTTCTTGAGGACCTGATTGTGCAGCAAGGCCCCAGCTTACTTTTAACAGATACTTTCTTTCTTTTGGGCAACAGAAGTGGTTATGCTCTCGGAGAGAACGGACACTTTTCAAAGAGGACAAGCCAGAGCTGTTGGAAGAAAAGCAGAGAGGGAGTCGGTGTTCTAATTCATTTCAGTGGAGAGGTTTTCCTGTTCTTTTCCTTTTTTAAATTGAAGTATAGTTGATTTACAATTTTCAGGTGTGCAGCAAAGTAATTCAGTTTTACATACCTGTGTATGTTTTTTTTCAATTTTTCAGATCCTTTTCCATTATAGATTATTATAAGATACTGAATATAGTTCCCTGTGCTATACAGGTCCTTGTTGTTTACCTATTTTATATATAGGAGAGTGTATCTGTTAATCCCAGATTCCCAATTTATTCCCCCCCCCCTTCCTCTTACCTATTTTATATATAGGAGAGTGTATCTGTTAATCCCAGATTCCCAATTTATTCCCCCCCCCCTTCCTCTTTGGTAACCATAATTTCTTTTCCTAACAAAGGCAGATCATTATAGATGCTCAGTGCTGGTGCAGGTCTGGGAAATAAAGGTCCATGATGAGATTTTCCATGTTTCTAATTTCAGTTCTTCAAATCTAGGCCCTAAAATCTAGTGCCATTTTCCTGAGGATCTGTTGAAACAGGAAGTTAGGAAAACGAGGTTCCAATCTCAACACACCCCTGGCTCAATTACAGTCCTCATGTACTTACCTTTAGGGAGGCCAGCTTTTACCTTAGTCCAGAAAAGACTGACCGAGAGTTAGGTGGGCAGAATGTGTTTTGCACAACTTATATATAATTATATTCAGGACAAGACTGTGTGGAGGAGGAAATGGAATCCGCAGAAATACGAAGAGGCTTATAGGCCAAGAAATACAGCCCACACATAAAAGCCCGGTCGGCAAATACTTCCTTACTTTGTGAGCCAACTCACCCCTGCATACCTATGTGCTAATAAAAATATACCATATGTGGGAAGCATGACTTCTGAATTTCCTGATAAGGTATTTAAATGCTAACTCCCAAGATATGGACATAATTGTTCCCCTCTTGGATGGAAATGAAACTCAAATATGTGGTCTTGATTATCAGAGTAGAATATAGAATTGACAGATTTAAAACATATTTCTGCCAAAACACTGTATTTCTGCACTTTCTTTTCCTCCTTCTTTTTAAAAAAATAATTATTTTTCCATTCATTTTTCCAGCTGATGGAGAGATAAAAATGGCATTGAGATTTCCAAGACCACTTGGCAGTAGAGGTTTGGTGTAAGGGGTGAAGGTTTTAAAGGTTGGTTTGGGGTCATTTTTATGAGCTGGGAAAGAAAAAATTTCTACATATATCCTATTTGTAGATTAAAGACACACATACCAACCTGTGGACTGGTAGAAATCACTGGGTACTTTTATCTTCTTCTCCATCTCTCTAAAACACATAAGTGGGTGGCCAATCCCAAGAGCAGAGGGGCTTAGAATCATGTTTTCATCATGTCCCTCTCTGGTGGGTTGAGAACAAGGGGCACTATGGGACTAACTCAGAAAGGACAATTACATGACAGAACACAAAGCTCCTTTTTCGACCACATTTCACCCTGATGCTGTTGATTTCTGTTCTAAACGTTCTCAGCTTGATTTTATGAGTATATTTTTATAATTTTAAAAGGATAAGTTTTCTGAGTGCTAAGTATTAAAATTTTTTCTCTATATTTAAACTTTTAAAATATGCTAACAGGGACTTCCCTGGTGGCGCAGTGGTTAAGAATCCACCTGTCAATGCAGGGGACACGGGTTTGACTCCCGGTCCGGGAAGATCCCACATGCCGCGGAGCAACTAAGCCCGTGCGTCACAACTACTGAGCCTGCGCTCTAGAGCCCGCGAGCCACACCTACTGAAGCCCACGTGCCTAGAGCCTGTGCTCCACAACAAGAGAAGCCACCGCAATGATAAGCCCGCGCACCACCACGAAGAGCAGCCCCTGCTCGCCACAGCTAGAGAAAGCCCGCACGCAGCAACGAAGACCCAACACAGCCAAAAATAAATAAATAAATTTTAAAATAAATAAATAAAATATGCTAACAGTAAAAATCACCTTGAATTTAGCAGTATCAAGATTTTAATGTGAAGTATACATTTTTTCACGTCACCTGTTACGATCAGGGTTCTTGGCAAACAAAAACTCTAAATAATTTAGGCAGCAAAGGAATACATGGGGAGGCTGTTGGGTCTCTTACAGAATTGATGGAAAATGCAAGAGAATGAGGCTTGGAAAATGGTCAGGAACAAAAGGAGGTTAGTGGCAGAGGACTCAGCCAAGGTCACACCTGGAATATTCAAGATAGGGTACTACTTTTGCACAGGAGACCCCCACTGCCACGAGCACCACCATCACTGCCCCCAGAATCCTGACTCTGTCGCTGCTACCATGAAACCACAACTCATTCTGTCCTTACACCTTTGCATCATTCCTACCCATTCAACACTTCAGGCTGGAGTTTCTGAATTAGCTGAGCTGAAGTGCTATGTCACACCTTAGCTGTCTGTGGTTGGAGAGCCCATCTCCAATCCTTCAACCTTTATATATACATAAAAATTGAAGATTTATACAAGATTTATATAAAGGAGATCTCCCTAAAAGAGATCTAGATAATGTGGAGCCAAAAAAGTCATATCAACTATCACCTCTAATTCTTCCTATCAACATATGCATTCATATACTTTTTACATCGTCCACTAATGAATATTTTCATTCAGTATCCACTAGTGAATAAATCCATCCACTAGAAACTATTTACTCATATTCTCCATTTTTTTTCTATTTATCAACTTTCTCACTAATTGAGTCCCTCAATTAGTGATCTGTTTTTACTTTGTTTTCGTTTTTCCTTCTATTTCTTTTCCTAGTGGTATTTTATTCCCATTTGCCTTAATGACAATACATTATCTCCGTGTATAATCTGCCATCTCTTTATAATGCTGAATTTTCAAGGCCAGATCATGCAAGATTATTTCATCGTAGGAAATATGACTGCAAATCAAAAATGCTGGCATCTCAACCAAAATTATATATCCAGTCCCTAAATAAGCATCTCCTCTTGAATATTCTACTTGAGGATATACTACAAAAGCAAACTTGATATGCTGCCCACCCCCCGCCATGAACTAACCTCCCTCTATCATGTCTCTATTACTAGTACCACCATCTTAGGTATTTAAGAATATCACAGAGATATTTGGGGAAACAGGTTGAGTTTTTGGATGGACTGAGAATGCATTATTATTTTCCCACTTAAAAATTCACTATGAAACAGGGCTTGGAACTAATTATTATCAATAGATTCCAGTAATGAAAGACGCCTGTATTTTCCCTTCCCCATCAGAAACTTCTTCACAAGAAGGATAAAGTATGTGTCAACAAAACAATATTTTTAAAAAGTCACATAAATAAGAAGCCAAAAAGTTTAATTTTATTGAATAAAGTTCATTCAGGGCTTACATAGATATTAATATACTTTAGATCATAACAGTTGAGAGATCAATAGCTGATAGGAAGGAAGGAAGAAAGCAGTTTGTACTTTCAATGTAAAAAAAAAAATCTAAACGCTACAGATGTCTTGTAAAATTCCCAAAACAAGGTCTAGCCAAGTTTATTGTTTAGTGGATTTTTTTTCTTTTTTCAAGAGATGAAAAGTGAGATTCAATGTGTATACTATTGGTTACAACTGATATAACAGCTTGAAAAAATCATGAGACAGAAGCATAAATATAATACAAAAAGACTGTATTGTAGGAATATTTAACTATAAGTGGAAAAGATACATTAAAACCATGAGTGTGTTACACTAGTTCAGAACAGAACTCATAAGGCAGACCAAAACTGATGCTAGTTAAGGAAAAGGGTCTGTTTTTAGGAAGCATGTCCATACAGATACCACCACAAAGAAATGCCAACAGTAACTACATGGTCCCCTCTTGTTACTCAGTGAGGTGTCAAAGGTGAAATGACTGGGTTAACAGCTTAAGCTTTCTCCAAGGATTTGTAGTATTCCATCAGCACGGTCCAGGCCTTGGGAGCCATGAAACCTTCAGGAGGTTTCTGGCCTTCTCGGGCAAGTTTGCGCATTCGTGTTCCTGATATAAATTCAAAGTCTTCATGGCTGAAAGGGAGAGAAAAAATAAAAATATTTCACATTTTAAAAAACTTAGTTATAGTGAAATTTTAAAAAACATTTGTTCCTTCTGTTCATGGTAGACAAGCTTAATGAAAAAACTATCTGGATGAAATATACTACTTACGAATATCAACCTGATTTCAAGTTTGTCATTGAGCAAAAAACACCACACTATCAAAACTTACAAAAGAAAAAAAAAAAAAAAACAATGATCCCTCAGGTTGCCCTTTTATAGACATACCCATTTCCCTCCCTCCTTCCCAACCCCTGGCAACTAATAATTTAGAAATAGAATTTTTTTTTTTTAGAAAAACATATAATTTAGATGTTTTAGATACACATATTGAAAACTTTTTAGGCAGTCTGAATCTGGAAAGCTAAATGCATTTTGGAACATTAAGAGAAAAATGGAACTTAAAAAATAACAACAGCACGTAAGTAGCAATAATTAATATTATTCCATTGATAAGCTATTACACAAAGGTAGTGCTAGTTCTTTTCATCTTCACACCTACAAAAACACACAAGAGCCCTTAGACCATTAAGCACAGAGCACCTATGGCTATGACACATACTGTCTATTGGTAATTTCAACCTCTTCCCTCAAACAAGGGAACCGACTAGATAGCAGACCCAAGAACAGAGCAAGAGTTCTGGGTCACTCAAGTCACCAGATCACATTCCCTGTTTACTCCTAGTCAGCGACTGTATGTTCCATCCCCACTTTGCTATTTGTGGAGTTAATCTGAGAATTGAGTGAAATCATAAACTGCAAGTGGCCCTTGTTTCTAGAGGTATGCCAGGTATGTTTTAACTAATAATCACACTTTTAGGAATCTACGTAAAGGAGATAATCAGAGATGGCAACAAATATTATGCATAAAGATAGCTGTCTGAAAACTGTTTTACGATAGTTAAAAATGTTGTAAATAATCTAACAGTTGAAGGTCTAAGTAAATTGTGGTACAGCCCTGAGTAGAGTTACACAGTCATTAAAGTATAGTTAAAGATTGGATAAAATGTTCACGATGTAATAATGGTAAGTGAAATAATCAGGACGCAAAACTTTATATACAATACCAATGCAATTTTGTTAAAATAAGGGGGTGGGAGGAGGAGAAGATCATAAAGAAATACACCCAAACGTTAACAGTGGTTATTTCTATGAAGTGGTATCACAGGTGCTTTTAGTTTTGTCATGATAGTTTCTGCAGTTTTCTACAATGATGATTTATATTATCAGTATCAAAATAAAATTTAAAATAACATATTATTATCAATAAGAGCTTATTTTTAAAATCTCTATCCAAAAGTGAGTTAAATAATTTTAAATAATGTGACCTTTAATTGATCTGAAACCTCAATCATTTGGAACACTGCCCTGATGAGAGCAGATAAACAGGATGCTGATATAGCATTATACTCCCTATTCTGGCCCTACAGGAGTTACACTGGCTATTAATTCACCCCTAAATGACAGACATCAGCAGTAAAGAGTATATCTGAACAGTGCTGGGGACATACAGCATTTTCAGTAAATAATGACCAGTGATCAAGTACTTTATTAGCTTTCTGACTAGGAACTCAATAAATATTTGGTGAAATATGAAAGAATGAAAAGGTATATGTATAGAAAATTTTTATTCAATATAGAACCATTCAGAGTCTTATAGAAGTCACTACTCTCCATCCCCTGGCCAAAAAAGGGTAAGATGGGGTTTCTGATTGCTGTGGTTCATCTGAGCTCCTTGTATATTCCCTTTTCTCTAAATCTGGATTATTCACATGTAGAGGTTTCTACATGCCCTTCATGACCTCTTCAATAGTCATCTTCTGATCTAGCTTCTCTCTTGACCTTGCTCACCTCTACTTTATTTGGGGGAACCTGGTTCACTTAGTCTATCTATGAGCTCTTGGGTTGTCCACTTGGTAGGACTGAGCTCCAGACCAAGGAAGAATTATTGTGATTTCCTCATGATCCAGTGTGCCCCAGTTTCTGGCCTCTCCTGCTTTTCTAATTTGCATTGTCTGTGTGCTCAATGACCCGACTGCTCACTGGGCTTCTGAACCTTGGACTTGGTTATATTATCACCAGCCTCTACGTATCTTGCATCTGGCCGGTCCTTAGGCCTGCCCACTACTGTTAGTTCCTAAGATCAACTTGACTCTTGGTCCTGGATCTAGGTTTCCCTCTCATATTCGTTGCTGGTCCTAATTCTGGCCTTTCCAACTCCCCAGAGAGGTACCCAGAGTTTAATGAATGTCTTACCCCACTTTGAAACATCTAAGAGTCTGAGAGTTTTATTCTGGAATGCTACATATACAGGATAAGAATATAAAAAAGTGTAACTCATTTAATCAGCCACAGGAAAATCAACGTTAATGCTTTATAATCCCATCTCTTGCTATTAAGCAGAAGTCACTACTTCTTTAACTCACGCATGTGACATCTTCCCCTAGTAACCTGTCCGCTCTTCTATTCCCTGCACTACCAGAAAGACAGGAAGATACACATTCAACTCAATATTTCAACAGCTCTCATCTTCTCAGGTAAAACATCTTTTAAATGTCTGCTCACATTTTCAAAGATGACCGAAGAAAAGGAAAGTTTAACAGATATTGCTCCAAAGCAAGATGGATTCAAGTAGTTTAAATCTAGGGAGTATCTCCCACTTCTATCATGTGTTCAATGTGCAAGAAAAGTCAAATCTACTATAATAAACTGGCCCATGCACATGTGTTGGTTACAATAGTTCAAATATGAAGTAAGCTATCATCTTTCTCTTACATAAATGACTACAACTTAAGGGGAGAAAAAGAAATTGACTGCATGTGAGATGGGCCTAGGAAAAAAGCAAGACTATGAGAGGAGCTTTCCAAAAAATTCAGGAAAGGTTGGGATTAGAAACATAATTTTTAAATTTATCAACACTAAAATGAAAACCCAGTTTGAGAAAATGGACAAGCTCTCCAAGAAAGAAGACTTGCCGAAAGGGAAAGCATTTGTCAAAAGAGTAAGAAGAAAACCAAGATGATTATATGGAGGTCATGGAAAAAGAAAAAAATTTAATGTGAAGGCCACAGAGGGGCTAAGGAAGATGACCATGAGGGGGGGAAAAATCCACTGGATAAACGAATCAGAATTTAAATTTTCTTTAATCAAGGAGTTTCAGTGGATGATGAAGGAAAGAGATGGAGTGGTAAAGTGGCAGAGATACACAGTGGAGAAAAGATTTTTTTTTTTTTATAAGAAAAGGGAGGTCTTAGCATGTGTATAGGCAGAAGAAAATAAGTGGCATACAATGAGAAAAGGGAGGAGGATGAAAGCCAGGAGAGGGTAACAGGAAAGAAATGAAAGATGGAGAGGAAAGTCTGGGATGAAGAACACAGAGAAAGGAGCTCTGACAAGGAGGGTGAAAAATGAAGAAAAGAAGAAACAGTGATGACGTGGAGTTAGAAAAAGATGAGGTGGTTAATGCAAGATGGTCTCAAGCTTCTCAGTAAAAATGTAAGGTTGTCTCCTGTGGGTAAACAGAACCTGTGTGGGAATGAACTGATAATAGGATCCATCAACACAGTTTGGTGACTATCTCTAGGCTAGAGAGGTTACCCCTCAGGGCAGGGCTTAGCAAAGCAGCATCTGGAGAGGAAGTCAAGGGCGTGGAGGGGTCCAGATCTCTCCAATTGCATCTAAAAAACCCTCATTCCAACCTGATGTAAAACTGGTTAGTTCAGCTGAGAATCATTTGACAAATATTGCTTGAATGTTTTAGTTCCTTAGGAGGGTCACTTATCAATTCCCTAAATAAGTGTCATTAAGGAAAATTATGACCCTAGATCTTTCTGGCCATGTCAATTTAAAATTTTGAATTCAGAAAGGAAACCCTGTGTCCCATGCATAAATTACCTGTTCCTGATGGGGCAATGAAAAAGAAATGAGGGACCAGCTTGTAGAATGACTCTGTCCTGACTTTGTGATTAAAGGAAAAAAGCCAGACCAATTAAAGTCCTTTCTTTCCTCAGAATGCCAAACAGTCTGAAATCCAGAAGTCTCCTTGCATTCCTTCTGAATTTGAATTTTAAAACCAAAGTCCCTGGGTACCTCTTTTCCTGACGCTATTTCACACTCCATCTGCCCCACATGCCACAAGCATTTCTTCATCACATGAAACGGGACTTTCTGCTGCCACATGCTGGTGGTTCCTTCCACTCCACCCTGGCTACGGAAAACACATTTATTTCCCTCTGCCTCAGACTTGTATTTCTATCCCTCACCTGAGGATTTAATTTTTTATCAGAAGTCAGGTGCAAGGACTTGACACTAGAGGCACTATCTGTAATCTAATCACAGTTTTCACAATTACATCTTTAAATGGATAGCACTTTACAGAAAAAAATTAAATCAAGGAAAAACTGAGGCATTTGGGGAATGCTCTAAAACTAGCTCTGAACTTTACCTGTGAGTAATCGGGAATCTGGCAGAAGCAGAAAAGGCTACTAAACCTTAGGCTTTCACTACAAAGCAATTCTAGCCAGTCCATCTAATTACACTGGTTAACCCACTTCTATGGCACCTGAAAAAGGAAATGCAAGTCTGTTTTTTTTTTTTCTTCCCTTTTCAAAACCACTTGGTCACAGATTCTTACAATCCACAGCTGACAGAACGCCTCCTCTTAAAACACACACACACACACACACACACACACACACACACACACCCCAAAGAACAAAAAACAAAAAAAGCCAAAACAAAACCAAAAACACCAAAAAGAAACAACTGAAGGGGAAGGGGTTAGAATGCAAGGACAGAAAAAGCACACCATCCAGCAGACTATGTGGGACCCTGTGGGTCCAGCATCTTGTCCCATGTGGGACACACAACTACATATGGCCAGCATCTTGACCAACTCCAAAGTACAACAGCTCCTGGCCACTTGTTGAAGATTTTAATTCTTTACAAATATCTGCTGTCTCTCAGTCCACATATGTGGCCATCAGAGCCACCAGCACAAGCTGTCCAGACAAGAAGCTGGGGTCAGCCCAGGGGCCTTCAATTTTATCCTTCAAAAGTTCATATTCAATTAGACCAGCTTTTTAAAAAATACTAATTAGATAATAAGCAATCAGAGACGCAAAGGGGAGCTTCTTCTCTGATAGAACTAAAAATAATGGTAGTAACTTATAAGTGAATCTAATTAACTATTTGGGGGCTAACTACCTTTCATTTAACTCGAAAGAAACTCATATATAATACAGTATACATCAAGACACTAAGAATTCTCTTCAAATACAAATCATCTGTTCAAAACCAGATAATTAGTTATTTATGGCTTTCCAGGAGCCAAAAAGCATGGTAATCATGCATGACAAATTTAACAATTTTTATTTCCAAACCAAAGACCAACTGAAATACATGAAAAATTTAATTATCTCAAACTAATTTATCAAAATCCTTAATTCATCATGTTTTCCTCCCCTCAAAAATCTTATAAATAAAAGCTAGAGAACAGCTCCTATCAGACATTCAGTCAAACAAGAAGTTTCCAGGGAATGCCTACTCATCTTTGTTCCAATCCCCATTGCAAGCTACCTAAACCTAAACTATCATTTCATTAACTCTTGCCTGCACTAATGCACACCTTCACACTGACTTCCCTCCCATCTTTCTCTTTTCTATACTGCTACGTCATTTCTATACTTTTATGTGCCACGTAGTAGTTTCAAACTTGTTTTTGTTTTAATAAACACTGCAAGTATAGTTACTTTGTAATCCATGTCTGGTAATTCTAGTATGTGAAGTCTCTGCAGGTCTGCTTGTGCCAACTGTAGTTTCCCTTTTTTTTTTCCCCTTGCTTTGGTGCTATGTTTCCTTGTATACTTTATCATTTTTTACTTAAGCTGTTCATTAAACTTGTATAATTATTTGTGGGAATAAATTGAGGTCTAGGACAAAGCAGTAATGCTCTAGCGACAGTCTACATTTGCTTCTGCTGAATACTCAGAGGCATGCCCAGTTAAGAACCACCAAAAACTAATTTCATGGCTTGAGGGCTTTTTGGTTGTTTATTTGTTTTGTTTTGATACAACCCGGGTAGTATGAGTTTGGCCCATGTGAACAGTTCTGAGTTTTTTTTTTTTTTTTTTTAATTAATTAATTAATTATTTATTTATTTTTGGCTGTGTTGGGTCTTCATTTCTGTGCAAAGGCTTTCTTTAGTTGCGGCGAGCAGAGGCCACTCTTCATCGCGGTGCGCGGGCCTCTCACTGTCGTGGCCTCTCTTGTTGCGGAGCACAAGCTCCAGACGCGCAGGCTCAGTAGCTGTGGCTCACGGGCCTAGTTGCTCCGCGGCATGTGGGATCTTCCCAGACCAAGGCTTGAACCCGTGTCCCCTGCATTGGCAGGCAGATTCTCAACCACTGCGCCACCAGGGAAGCCCAGTTCTGAGCTTTTGAGCCTAAAGCTCAGGGCTGTGCTCAGTCTCCTGGGGTAGGGGAATGGGTGTGGTTCACTTCAGATTCTCTCTTAACTACCTAAGGTGGGAGGGAGCATCAGCTCAATGGGAGTGTCTCCTGTTGGGACTCCCCACCTCGGTCAAGACCAGGGAAATCAACACTCAAATTTGCTAGGTCAACCAGGACAAAAGCAACAACACTCAACTTACCTGAAGTTCTAACCTTCATTGAATAGTTTAGCCTCACAGTTCTTATCATGTTATCGGCACCACAGTACTTTTATGAAAACGTTTTCCTTTATCCAGAATTTTTAGTTAATTTCTCAGGAGAATCAATCTGTATAATCCAACTTACCTAATTACCAAAAACCTGAACTTCCCAATATTTAATGTACACGGTAACAACACACTATCTTTTCAAAATCTATTCTAGTTTGTACCATTCAAAGAACTGCCTTATCTAGTTCCTTTCTCATCATCCTTCTTTCACTCTCTTTTCCAGCCCACCCTGGCCTTCTTCCCAAACCCTCTGGGTCTATCTCACCTCAGCACCTTTGCATGCACTTATCCCTTTGTCCAGAATGCTATTACCTCCTTCTTTACCAAGGGAATGCCTAACTCATCTTTTGGAGCTCAGCTCAAATGTCTCTTGCTCCAGGAACCCATCCCTGATAACCCCGACTTGGTCACACAAGTGCTAGCAGAGCTTCCCACAACTCTTCTGCAAAGCACATGCCATCCTTAAGTGGTTTATTGTCTGTCTTCTCTAGAATGTAAGTCCTATGAAGGCAACAACAATATCTGCTTGTTTCCAACCACAGTGCCCACATTTAGCAATGACATGTACGTAGTAAAGACTCAACAAATAGTTAATAAATGAATAAAGCATAGCAAAGTTGGAAAGTTCTATACTAATTTCAATGTAACATGTTGACTTTAAAACAAGACACAGCATATATAAAATATATAATTTGACTTTCAAAAATATACATAGTATTATGTCCCTAATTATGATTAAAATGCATAGTAAGAAAAGACAATGCAATAGATTTTAAATTAGACCTTATCAGTTAATGGTTACGCAATAACCCCCTGCAATAAAATATGTGCAAAATCTACAAACACAGGACAAGATTCATTGGCAAGTTCATGCAGTTACAGTCAGACTTCTACAAGTTTTTAAAGGAAACATCAAAATTAATAAAAACAAAGCACTTTATACATGAATGGAAAAGACAGTTCCCCAGTACTCTAACAAATATTTATGTATGGCAAAGACTACATAGCAAGAAAGAAAAAGAAAAGAATTCACTCAAGAAATATTTCAGGGGTCAATATGACAAGACCTGGATGTGAAGAGTGAGGCAAAAGGATAAAGGACTTCGATTCTACATAACGGGGAGAACAAGTAACTAAGGAAATTTAGGATTTGGAGATATATGAGGGGAAAGGTAAAGTTGCTTCTGGGCATTTTAAATAATAACAAGAAATCTAAGCAGAAAACACCCATTAGCGTGGTAGATAGAATTCTAAGATGGCCTTCATGACCTTCACCCCATGGTGTTACTACCATGATATGTCCTTATATGGCAAAAGGAATTTTGCAGATGCCATTAAATTTGCTAATCAATTGACCAAAACTAGTGAAATTATCTGAGTGGGCCTAACCTAATCACTAAAGCTCTCTAAAAGCAAATATTCTCAGATGACAGCAGTAGTCAGAGATTTGAAGTCTGAGAGGGATTTGACCTGAGGGATGTTCTACTGCTGAGATGAGGGGGCCCACAAGGAAGACTCTTAACGTGGCTTCTAGCTGCAGAGAGCAATCCCCCCCACTGCGATAGCCAGTAAGAAGATGGGGAGCTCAGTCCTAAAACTGTGAGGAACTGAATTCTGCCAACAAGAGTCATCTTGGAAGCTGATGCTTTTCAGAGCCTTCAGATAAGAGCCCAGCCTGGCCAGAGAGTCCAGCTTGGCCCACCCAGACTTCTGACCTAAGGAACTGTGAGGTAATAAATGAGTAATGTTTTAAGCCACTAAATTTGTGTCAGTTTGTTACACAGCAATAGAAAGCTAACATAATTAGCAACTTGGAAACACTGAGGAATAGCTTTAAGAGTCACCACACAGAAACCACTAGAACAGATGAGCTTTCCTGTAGAAAGTAAATAAAAGAAGTGAAGAATATATGAGAAAAGCCTTGAAGGATGCCTCTTAAGTAGAATGCTTTTAAAAAATGACACTAATAGTACATGATTTAAGGTGTACTCCAGCATTAAAAAATATGAAAGAAGTACTCTACTGATAACATGGAAATAACCAGACAGCAAACATTTATGTCCACCTGTCCCTTCACTGACTCATTTCCACCAGGCACTCTCACTCATGTGCACTCTCTTTTTGGTGAGTTGCTATTTCAATAATCTGAACCAAAATTTTGCATTTATCTATCCAAATACAAAGAAGATTTACTGCATAAAGGAGAAAAAATTAGAAATAGCTGAATTATCTCTAAATGTTTGTAATATGTGAAAGAATGGGCTTTAATCTTGTACTCCTAAAACTAAATTTCCTTGAGTCATTATTACAGCTAATATGAACCTACTTAACTTCCTAAGTACAAACAGATGATTTTTATCATAATTCTTATCAATAATATCTTGCCTGTAATCTTGATGAAGTTTGTTTCTTTCTCCCTAAGCCTTGTCTTACACTGGTATTTAATCAAATCAAAAGCTACAAAATCATTAATTACATAAAATCTGGCATTGAATAACAGCCATTAATCAAACATAAGACAACCTCATATGTGCATAATTAATAACTGTTTTCTCACTACATCAAAGACTATCGCCTTTCCACAAAATTTTAATCACTTTCCAACATATCCCCATCAACTTAATTATATTTGAACATAAATATAAAAAATTAGAAAACTAAGGCAGTTTTAAAGCTTCCCAAGTTACAATTTATAAAGATTTGGTAACTCAAAAAAAATTCCAAGAAAATGAGCCAGTCATGCAACTAATACAGAATTCATCATTGGAAAATCTTATGAGAACTGATGTAATTATTTAGCTTTTGAATGATTAAAAGAGAGACTTAAAGAAATACTACACAGATTTAACAAAACATGAAAGTTATCAAGGGCTTCCCAGCGCATCATTCAGCTACATACAGATGGGTTCTAGGATCCTGTGTGTGATTAAATCAGATGATCATGCAAAGAAACCACAGTAAGTAAACACATCGGCGCAAGAAGTGTAAAAGAAAAGCTCAACTCTATTTAGTTTTGCTTCCTTAACTCATCAAAATGGAAACTCACCTAAGTTTTAAGCATTTGGCCACTAGCAGAACAATTCTATTTCTCACCCCTCACTCTATAAGTGACCAATTGTTACTTTCAGAACAAGGTTATGCTCAAACATCTTGTACACAAAGTATACAAATAAATTGCATGCTGGGTGAGAAGTGAAGGGCTGCCCTGCCCAGGATTCCATCTCTGACACTATACAGTCTACAGATTTGTAGGAAGGCAAGGCTACCCTCTGTGGGGGGGAGCTTTCAAAAGAATTGTCAATGGGTAATCCTCTCTCCAGAATAAGGAAATTAAAATCTCTGATGGTGGCCCTACATATTTTGAACCACAGAAGGACAGACCTATATTTGAAACTTTTTTATTTTCCTTAACATTTAATTTGTATTTTCAATCACCTTTTGCAGTAATATAGTTCAAGGTTTACTCTAATTGCTTTTTCTTTTAAGAAATTTTCTTTAAGCTTCTAAGGCATCTCTTCAGTAGAAAAAGTCCATTTACAACTCTCAGCATGTCACTTTTATAGCTGCACTTTTTTTAGACAGTGAAATTGTACAATGTGTGTATGTATGTATATAAGTATATATATATATAGACATACGCATACATATACATACATAAACACACACACATTTATTTTTAGGGCAAAACAAAACATGCCACGACTTAGAGCTATTTCTAGGTATTGGCAAACCCTGATTTTGTACAAAGGTAAAAATATTCTGGTTTATTGCAAATTCTTCTCATGGTGTGGTTCTGAAGTATACTATAACCTGGGCCACAGCTTGGATCTTCAGAAAGTAACAGTCTCGAGTGGCCACACCAAGGCTACTGGGAACATCAGGAGTTCTTTCATATTTCCCCAAACCAGCTATCCACTAAGCCTTTTCTGTTCATTGACTCATAAGGTTTTCCTGTATACTGCTACAGTCTATCACTCAGAAAAGACTGCTATCATCTAAAATTATGCATTTTCTCCAGAATTATTATCATTAAATGAGAAGCCAACAAATCCCTCAAACTCCACTGTTAACAGTAGTATTTCTTTATCCAGATAACTTATCATTTAATTAAATGACACCAAATTTTATGTCCCTTTCAGAAACAAGAGAATGTGTTGATTTTTAAAAAGTTTCTTTTTCCTTCTTGTCTGCACCATTACAAAACAGGCTGCAACAAATGAGGACACAGGGTTAGGATCAGCGTTATTCCTGAATGCGCAGTCAACTGCACAGTATCAAGGGAAAAAGGATGAGCGCTCTCAGATTAGAAGTTATTAGACTCAGTCAATTTTTAATTAGCACCTGCCAGTAGAGGTGAACTGATAAAACATAAATTAAAAATAGAGCCAACCCTCTATATCCACGGTTTCCATATCCAAGGACTCGATCAACCTCTGATTGAAAACATCTGGGGGTAAGGGGAGAATTCCAGAAAGTTCCAAAATATAAACCTGTAAAACCAAGAGCGGATTTTTTGAAAGGGTAAACAAAATCAACAAACCTCTAGCCGGGCTCACCAAGAAGAAAAGAGAGTGGACCCAAATAAACAAAATAAGAAATGAATGAGGAGAAATAACAACTGATGCCACAAAAATACAAAAAGCCAAAAATAAAACTTGAATTTATCATGGGCAGGCAACTATTTACACAGCATTTATATTGTATTAGATATTATAAGTACTCTAGAGGTAATTTAAAGTAGAGAGGAGGATGTGTGTAGGTTACATACAAATAATACACCATTTTATATAAGGGACTTGAGCACCTGCAGATTTTGTTACCTGTGGTGGGGGGTCCTGGAACCGATCCCCCCCAGATACTGAGAGACAACTACTTACTGAACATGAATTGTAATTTACATTAAAAAAGCAGGGGTACTAAATAAGCAGATATAATTTGTACTAAATAAGCATCAATCAACAAAGCATGAAGCACCTACTAATGTAAAAAGAACTAGGAGCTACGATTCCCAGAAATGACTACAGATTTTGAGCTAGAAGGGAATCAACTCATCCACTGCCATCATTGTAGAGATGAAGAAACGAGGCCAGAGATGACACAGGAATCTCAAGTCACGCAGGAAGAACGGGGCTAGCACTCATAACTTCTGATTCTAGAGCCTCACATTGCCACTCTAAATTTACAGAGTGTACCACCTGCAGGCCTATCTCATTTATTGCACTTCATTTTGTAGCGCTTTTCACATATTGAAGGTTTGTGGCAACCCTGCATCAAGCAAGTCTGTTAGCATCATTTTTCCAACAGCACTTGCTCACTTCGTGTCTCTGTGTCACATTTTGGTAATTCTCACAATATTTTGAACTTTTTCATTATTATTATATTTGGTGATCTATAATCTTGGATGTTACTACTGCAATGGTTTTGGAGCGCCATGAACCACGCCAGTATAAGATGGTGAACTTAATCAATAAACGTGTGTGGGGCTTCTCTGGTGATGCAGTGGTTGAGAGTCTGCCTGCCAATGCAGGGGACACGGGTTCGAGCCCTGGTCTGGGAAGATCCCACATGCCGCGGAGCAACTGGGCCCATGAGCCACAACTACTGAGCCTGCACGTCTGGAGCCTGGGCTCCGGAACAGGAGAGGCCACGATAGTGAGAGGCCCGCGCACCGCGATGAAGAGTGGCCCCCGCTTGCCACAACTAGAGAAAGCCCTCGCACAGAAACGAAGACCCAACACAGCCATAAATAAAATAAATAAATAAATAAATAAATTTAAAAAATAAATAAATAAATAAACGTGTGTGTTCTCACTGCTCCACCAACTGGCAGTTCCCCAGTCTCTCGCCCTCTCCTTGGGCCTCCCTATTCCCTGAGACACAACAATATTGAAACTAGGTCAGTGAATAACCCTACAATGGCCTCTAAGTTTTCAAGTCAAAGGAAGAATTGCACGTGTCTCACTTTAAATCAAAAGCTAGAAATGATTAAGCTTATTAATGAGGAAGGCATGCTGAAAAGCAAGACAGGCTGAAAGCTAGGCTTCTTGTGCCAAACAGCCAAGCTGTGAGTGCAAAGGAGAAGTTCTTGAAGGAAATTAAAAGTGCTGCTCCAGTGAACGCACGAATGACAAGAAAGCAAAACAAGCCTTATTGCTGATATGGAGAAAGTTTTAATGGTCTGCACAGATGATCAAACCAGCTACGACATTCCTTTAAGCCAAAGCCTAATCCAGAGCAAGGCCCTAACTCTTTTCAATTCTATGAAGGCTGAGAGAGGTGAGGAAGTTTAAGAAGAAAAGTCTGAAGCCAGCAGAGGTTGGTTCATGAGATTTAAGGGAAAGCCATCTCCATAACATACAAGTGCAAGGTGAAGCAGCAAGTGCTGAGGTAGAAGTTGCAGTAACTTATCCAGAAGAACCAGTTCGGATCATTAATGAAGGTGGCTACACTAAACAAGAGATTTTCCATGTAGATGAACAGCCTTCTCTTGGAAGATGATGCCATCTAGGACTTTCACAGCTGAAGAGGAGAAGTCAATGCCTGGCTTCAAAGCTTCAAAGGACAGGCTCTCTTGTCCTCTGGCTCTCTAATGCAGCTGGTGACTTTAAGTTGAAGCCAATGTTCATTTACCATTCCAAAAACCCTACTGTCTTCAAGAATGATGCTAAGTCCACTCTGCCTGTGCTCTATAAATGGAACAACAAAGACTGGATGACAGCACATCTGTTGACAACATGGTTTACTGAATATTTTAAGCCCACTGTTGAGAACTACTGCTCAGAAGAAAAGATTCTTTTCAAAATATGACGACTCACTGACAATGCACCTGGTCACCAAAGAGCTCTGATTAAGATGTACAACGAGATTAATGCTATTTTCATGCCTGCTAACACAACATCCATTCTGTAGCCTGTGGATAAAGGACTAATTTCCACTTTCAAGTCTTCTTATTTAAGAAATACATTTCATAAGGCTATAGCTGCCATAGATAGTGATTCCTCTGATGGACATGGGCAAAGTCAACTGAAAACCTTCTAAAAAGGATTCGTCAGTCTAGATGCCATTAAGAACATTTGTGATTCCTGGGAAGAGGTCAAAATACCAGCATTCACAGGAGTTTGGAAGAAGCTGATTCCAACACGCATGGATGACTGGAGGGGTTCAAGGCTTCAGTGGAGGAAAAAACTGCAGATGTGGTGGAAATAGAAAGAGAACTAGAATTAGAAGTGGAGCCTGAAGATGTGACTGAATTGCTGCAATCTCACAATAAAACTTAAACAGATGAAGAGTTGCTTCTAACGGATAAGCAAAGAAAGTGGTCTCTTGAGATGGAATCTACTCCCAGTAAGATGCTGTACAGATTTTTAAATGACAACAAAGAATTTAGAATATTACATAAACTTTAGTTGATAAAAAGCAGCGGCAGGGTTTGAGAGGACTGACTCCAATTTTGAAAGAAGCTCTCTTGTGGTCAAATGCTATTAAGCAGCATTGTGCGCTATCGAGAGACCATTTGTGGAAGGAAGGGCCAATCAATGCAGCAACCTTCACTGTTGTTCTGCTTGAAGAAATCACCACAGCCCCCCACACTTCAGCAGCTCCCATCCGATCAGTCAGCAGCCTTCAACACCTAAGCAAGACCCTCCACCAGCAAAAACATTACAACTCACTGAAGGCTCAGATAATACTTTATTTTTTAGCAATAAAGTATTTTTTAATTGAGGTATATAAATTGTTTTTTTAGAAATACTATTATTGCGTACTTAATATACTACAGTATAGTGTAAACACAACTTGTATATGTACTAGGAAATAAATATATTTGTCTGACTTGCTTGATTGAAATACTTGCTTTAATTACAGTGGTCTGAAACCGAACCCACAGTATCTCTGAGGTATGTCCGTACTGATATTATCTATAGATAGCAATAAAAGTTTGTCAGTCAAAGGAAGATAGAGGCATGCTCAATACTACCAATAATTTGTATTAAAAGGTTGTTATTTTTTTGCTCCTTCTAAGATCTTTGAAGAAAAAAGTTGCACTCTTAGTGGTCAAGAGCATAGGCTCTGGAGCCATACTGCTTGAGCTCAAGTGCTGAGCTGCCATTTACTGGCTCTGTGACCTTATACAAGTTATTTGAACTCTGTAGGCCTCAGCTTACTACCAACCTACAAAATGGGGATAATAATTGCACCTACTTCACAGGATTATTATGGGGTATTAATTACAGGTATTAATACCTGTAAAGCAATTATGACAGTGCCTGTCACACAACGATTGCACAAATATTAGTTAAACTCACTCTCATTACATAGATCCCCTGGGCTTACCCGCAAAATCATCACTAGGCCTTGGTACTAAGTGCTAAGCACTTCTACATGCTCAGTAATATGGCAGACAGAAATGTCATTACTGCCCTTAAACACTTCACAACAAAATTCCTGAGATCATGAACCATGAAACCAGATTCAGTTTTTATTTCTACTTCTAACTTCTGAAATATTGAGAAATTCGTTTCCCTGGTTTGCCTTTCTCTGAAATGGGTACAACAAAGCTTGTCACTGATAAGTTATAGTGAAGATGAGACAGTATGTTGAAGCCCTCGGAGCAGCTTAGAGCACAAAGTGCTTCACAGATCCGCGCAGAGAACGCAAAGCTTACTGCTCAGAGTCATAGTAGTCCATCCGCTTCTTCTTCTTGTTATAAGCCGCAACTCGAAAGGGAACTATTTCCAGGGTGATTAGGCCAGGGGCCATGGTCAGCACTTTGGCGCCATGAGTTGGCTCATACAGACCCTTCCCTGTTTCTGGATGAGGCACGCCAGCAGGGTCTCGTCCAACAATATAAAAATTGGCTCCTGCAACCATCCGTGCTCTGCAATGCCACTGGACCTAGAACAAAAATTTTCCTATTAGATAACCATGATTTTATGACCAGCACTTAGAAGTATTAAGTGGATAATAAATGCATATACTTCTTATACAGTCAGTATCAGCAGGAAATCTCAACAGATTAAAACGTTCACTTTGGGAGGCCAGAAACAAAACTGGCAACCCCTTGCCTTCCAAAAAATCTAAAAGTATATATGGTATGGATGTTTATGTATATGTATCTATATATTTGTTTTACTGGTAAGAGATATGTGAATGTACATCTGTGTCTATGTGTAGGATTTTATACAACTATTAGATGTCATTTATATATAGTTCAAAATCTAATATGTTGGTTAGAAATCAGGCTAGTGGTTGATCCTCTGAGAGAGGCAACTGAAAGGGGCTTCTGGGGTAATGATAATGTTCTTTTTTTCCCGCAGCTTTATTGAGTATAATTGACAAATAAACCTGTTTATATTTAAAGCCTACAATGCAATGATCTGATATACATATACATTGTGAAATACCACAATCAAGTTACTTAACACATTCATTACGGCACAGTTACCTTTTTGTGCCTATGGTGAGAGCACTTAAGATCTACTCTCCTAGCAAATCTCAAGTATGCAATACAGTATTATTAACCACAAACACCATGCTGTACAATAGATCCTCAGAACTTACTCATCTTATAACTGAAAGTTTGAATACTTTGACCAACCTTGGAAATAAAAGCTTGTACCTAATCCACTTGGATGTTAGTTCTAGGAGTCCCTGGTAATGTTGTTTCTTGACCCAGGATCCAATCCGGGTGCTGGTAATCAGAGTATGCTCACTGTAAGAGTTCACTGAGCTGTGTGTACACTGTGATGTATGTACTTTTCTCTATGTTATACTTTAATAGGTTAAAAAAAATTGGATGAAAATTATTTAAATTATATGAATATTTACATAAACCGGTACTGAGAAAATCCTGTCACCTAAATGATTACTACCTAAGATACTAGGTAAGAATAAAACAAGGTGTTGGTTGTGACTAAATAGCCATGCTGCATCCAAAGCTAGCTCTGTAGCCTATACTTTCACATTAATACTGTTTAAAAACAAAAATTAGTTAGTCTAACACCTAGAACTACAGAACTTTAGAAGTTAAAGTAACTAAGAGACCATCATTCTCATTAAAACTCGAAGGAAGTAAACCCTCAAAGGTTAAGTGACTCGGCCAATAGAGTGTAGGACAAACCCGGGTCTGCAAACTTGGTCTTAGCTCCCTTTCAGTGTATGGCTGCATTATTTAGTGAGTTACAAAACCATCTCGGTTCTGTGTGAAAAGAGGTATAAATGATGACCACTACACATCACTTTCATTTTCTCTCTCTTGATAGTTTCTCTTATACCCAGTACTTTATTTTTATCAACATAGTTCAGAAAGTGCAAGAGCACAGGGGCAATCCCATACCCTACACTTGAATTGGTCACCCTGAGGAGTTTCAACTTTTTTAGTTGTTTCTACTGATGTTTACCTCTGTTTTTCTTTTATTTATTTATTTATTTATTTAGTTAGTTAGTTAGTTAGGTGCACCGGGTCTTAGCTGCGACACGCGGGATCTTCAGTTGGGGCATGCAGGCTCTAGTTCCCTGACCAGGGATTGAACCCAGGCCCCCTGCATTGAGAGCGCAGAGTCTTAACCACTGGACCACCAGAGAAGTCCTTACCTCTATATTTCTAAGCAGCATGTGTACACTGCTGCATCTTGACGGTTTAATTTTAGATATTATATACTGTCATCCCCGATATCTGTGGATGCTCAAGTCTCACAGTCAGCCCTCTGCACTCAAGGTTCTGCATCCATGGATTCAATCAAGCACAAACTATGTAGTACCGTAGGTATTTACTTTAAAAACCCTGCGTTGGGCTTCCCTGGTGGCGCAGTGGTTGAGAGTCTGCCTGCCAATGCAGGGGACACGGGTTCGAGCCCTGGTCTGGGAAGATCCCACATGCCGCGGAGCAACTGGGCCCGTGAGCCACAATTGCTGAGCCTGCGCGTCTGGAGCCTGTGCTCCGCAACGAGAGAGGCCGCGATGGTGAGAGGCCTGCGCACCGCGATGAAGAGTGGTCCCCACTTGCCGCAACTGGAGAAAGCCCTCGCACAGAAACGGAGACTCAACACAGTCATAAATAAATAAATAAAAGAACGTGAATTTCTTTAAAAAAAAAAAAAAAACACCCTGCGTATCAGTGGACTGCAGAGTTCAAATTTGTGTTGTTCAAGGATCAACTGTAACACAGCCATTATTTCCACATTACTTATATTTCCCACTATAAAAGAAGATATGGGACTTCCCTAGTGGCGCAGTGGTTAAGAATCCGCCTGCCAATGCAGGGGACATGGGTTCGAGCCCTGGTCTGGGAAGATCCCACATGCCGCGGAGCAATTAAGCCCGTGAGTCACAACTACTGAGGCCTGTGCTCTAGAGCCCACAAGCCACAATTACTGAGCCCGTGTGCCACAATTACTGAGGCCGGCATACCTAGAGCCCGTGCTCCGCAACAAGAGAAGCCACTGCAATGAGAAGCACATGCACCGCAATGAAGAGTAGCCCCTGCTTGCCGCAACTAGAGAAAGCCCGCGGGCAGCAATGAAGACCCAACGTAGCCAAAAATAAATAAATAAATAAATAAATTTTTTTTAAAAAGAGAAGAAGAAGATATTTGGCTCTTACTCCACTATCCTCATTCCCTATCCAATTTACCCAAGAAATACAGTGATATCAATACTTTGGTGAAACAAACATTCATCTGTAAAATGGGAATTACAATAGTATTTATCACATTTATTTTTAAGAAAATTAACACATGAAATATGTGAGGACTTAGAATAGTACCTGGTATCGAGTAAGTACACAATAAATGTTAGCTGTTATCATCTTTATTTTATTCCTCTCCTTGTGCAGCTGTTTATTTTTCCTAGAGTTAATAATTGTCTTGATTTTTTTCCACTTGCTTAGTTTTCCATATACCTGTGTTTCTATGTACCTTGTACCATCCTTCTTCCTGAACACACAGTTTAATACAATTCTCAGTCTCCCTTGCAGTGTGGCCATATGGCTGAGCTCTGGCGAAAGGAATGAGAGCCAAAGTGATGTGTGCCACTTCCAAACACAAACCATTAAAAAGCCTCCAGAGCACTATCCTAGCTTGCTTTCCCCATAAGCCAACTAAACAGAAAGGACCCTAAGGCCCTATAATAAACTACTTCTTTTCCTACTACAGTATTACTTCTGCTTGCACTGAGCTGCAATAGTTCTGTATGAACAAGATGGCAAAGCACAGTGCTTTGTTCCCCACATACGCCCACCCATCCCAGATTCAGCTCATTCCCCTCTGCCCCTTCATAGTAGACCCACAGAAGACCTTTGCTAGTTCACACTCAGAATTTTTATCAAGGGGTCAGTCAGAATCAAATCATCAATTAACGACTCTGCAACTCCACTTAAATGGAAAATCTTTTCTGCCTCATGAAAAATAGCTACTGCTTACAGAGTTAAATTAAAAGGGCAGTCTAAGTTTTCTGAATTTAGGTGAACTTACTTTTCTCATTAAATATTTATGTCTGGATGCTTAAATCATTCAAGTGCCAAATGGTCAATAGGAATATTTTTCAAAAGCATATTGGTGACAGGGGCCAGTGCTAATTCTGTCTTGTAAAATTGCCAGAAATTTAAACTGCTTCTCTGACTTCTTTTAGAAGTTATATGAGTAAATTAAATGTAAACACAACAAACATGGAGTCAGCATTCTCCGGCAGGTAACCTGAATGATTTCAATATATATTTTAGTGAATGGTTCCCTTATGAGAATACTTTTTAAATTTTAACAGCCATGAATAGGCAAATCACTCGTAACTCTTCCAAGAATGCCTAAGTGTGAGTCAACTTACAACCTACTGAACAGGTAATAAGTTTTAATCCAGAGAATGCAAGTCAGCCCACAGCCATCAGTATCTGGTTAAGAATATAGGCTTTATTTAGAGTCAGGTTGTCCTAGATTTGAATACTAGCTTTGCCCCTTAGTGATGGAATGCCCTTAGGCAATTTCCTTATATAAGCCTCAGTTTCCCAGTTTATAAAAATGAGAATGATAATACTTAATGCGTAAGATTTCTGGGAGTTTTGAAAATATTGAGGACACCACCTGGCCCTCAATAAACGACAGTCACAAATATTGCTGCTGTTAGTATTATTCTGTCAAGTATTTCCTGACAATCACAGTTGAATTAATTGCTTCCTAACCTCTAAAGAAAATTCATTCACTCTCTAAAGATGACATACTGCCCAGAAGACGGCTGCTAAAAATCAGTAAGAGTTATCTATCTACCCAGCAGACTGAGGTCAAGATGTATTATTTATCTTTTCATGCCCAGTGGCTAGCATCATTATCGGGAAACAATGCATAGTGAAGAAGGAACATAAGATGATACCTAAAAGTTTTCTATAAACCCCTCTAAGAATCTGTAAATGGCCAACTGAACAACAAATGACTTATTTTTGGCTTTACTTGCATCTATGTAGCAAATAACAAATAGCTTTGTCATTTTTTTTCTGACTATAAAAGTAACTTAATTCACAGGTGGCAAACACTGCTAGTTGCCTCCACAACAACTGATTTCTCTTTGCCCTGATCTCCCTATTCCCTGATGACAGAAACGGTATCTTAAATGATGAAAATGTCGGGTCCTTGCTTTCTCAGCCTTCCTTGACATACAGCCCTGCAGCATGGGCATCTAAGCAAACAACAGAATCTCTTGGGAAGTCTGCTGGAGGGTTCTGAAAAACTTTTCCTCCCTAATAAAATTCTCAACTTTCATTTATCTGAAATGTCTTTACTTCACCGTTATTTTTGCTTGAATACAGAATTCTAGATTACAGACTTGTTTTTACTTTTTTTCTCGCTTAAAAATGTTACTCCATTGCTTCTAGTTGATAATGCTCTTGAGAAGTCAGCCATCATTCCTATTATTTCCCTATTGTCCCCTCTTCCTCTCACCCTCCCCATCCCTCTACTTTTAAGGTTCCTCTCTTTATCATAAATTTTCAGCAGATTGACTACTATGTGCCTAATTGTGGTTTTCTTTGGATTTATCCTTTCTTATATTTACTGGGCTTCTTGAATTTGTAGGCTGATGTTTTTCACCAATTTTGGAAAACGTTCAACCACTATTTTTTTAAAAAACTTTTTCTGCCACATTCTCTCTCTTTTTTCAGAACTCCCATTATACACATGTTAGATGGCTTGACGTTGTCCACAAGTTGCTGAGGCTCTGCTCATTTTCTCCCATTTATTTTCTTTTTTTTCAAATAATTTCTATTGAATTTTCAAAAACCCACTGACCTTTTTCTTCTGCCAACTCTAGTCTGCTTTTAAGTTCATCCAATAAATGTTTCCATTTCAGATACTATACTTTTATAGTCCTTGAATTTCCATTTAATTTTTT
Organism: Balaenoptera ricei; assembly: GCF_028023285.1. NCBI lineage: Eukaryota > Metazoa > Chordata > Mammalia > Artiodactyla > Balaenopteridae > Balaenoptera > Balaenoptera ricei. The sequence continues at coordinate 111,163,764 of NC_082643.1, forward strand.
TATAGTGTCCACTTTTCTGAGATTCCCCATCCATAAGACTACATTTTTCTTTAAGAAGCTTCAATGTTCTTATTTGCTAATTCCACCATCAGCATCACCTCAAGGTATGTCTCTAGTGACAGTTTTTATTCTGGATTATAAATCACACTTTCTTGCTTATTTCCAATAATTTGTTGCTGTATGCTGGACGCCTGAATGACTTGTTTTAAGGAGTCTGAATGGTGCTTTTTTCCTTTAGAATGTTAAGAGCCTGATTCTAGCAGGCAGGTAATTTACTGGCACCTCTCCTTATCTTTTTGAGGCTCAGTTTTAAACCTTGTTGGGCAGGTCCAGTCTAGCTTTTTGGGCCAATTATCAACCCACTGCCTTTCAACTCCAAATTCACCCTCAGTATTTGCTCTGAGATAACGGATTGAAAACTAAGCATTTCCCCTTCCCAGTGAGCAAAATGTTAAGTTTTATCAGTAGAGGGACATTGTAGAAGGAAGGGTGTGTAGTGGTACCTGAGTATGGGGATAGTTGGTGGGGATAGTCTGGTCCAGCAGCAAACTCAAAGTGCACCATCCTTCAACAACCTCAAAGCCCTAGCCTGAGGCCAGTGACCGCCTTGCTGCAGCCCTCCTAATGCAAACGCCAGGGCACTCCAAGCCTCCCACCAGCAGCTCCCTGACTCCCTCTGCTCACTCACTCACCACCCTGTGCTCATCTGTGCCTCAGAGGGTTGTTTCCTGCATTAATTCCGACATGGGTATCACACTGTGCACCAATCTGGCAGCAAGCCAGCTCCCAATGCCCTGACCCCCACTGAGCCCCAGTCTATTAGCCCCAGCTAGCTTGTGAACCAGAGGGTTGTTCCCTGCTATGTGGCATCTGTGAACCAGTGCGGTCCAGGCAATCCACTGAACTTCACCATCCAGTGGGATGAAACCATACCTTTTCCAATGAGATCTGAAGCCCAGCTTTGGGAAGAGGATCCCTTTTCCAAGTGTATCTATCTTTCCTTTGGTAATCTCCCTCAGCCCCAGGATACCCTTTAGAGTTCACTCTGCATTTTTATAGTTACTTCTCTATTAAAGCTTAACAATTCTTTAAACTTCCCCTGTCCAACTCTGTGTGATTTCCCACCTCCTAACTGTACCCAAATTGATACACTGTTTCTCTAGGGTGTGGTCTTTGTTCCTAAAGCATGTGTTTCTGATGTCTTAGTTGAATGCCAGGGGTGTTAGCAAGGTTTCTCCACTCTAGCTGAGCTGGAATGTCATCTTCCAACAATGAATAACCTCTGGTATCTTCAATCCACTCTCAAACTTATTGCAGCCATTCTCTACCAGGCCTCAGAGTCTTGCCCTGCACGAATGCAATCCAAGGAACCATGGGGAACACCCTCACAGTCTTCTGCTGCCTTAGCTCTGTACTGCAAGTCTCAGCTGCTCCAGCAGCCCTAAAATCCAATCTCTGCCTTCTCAGCTCAAGAGGTGTACTTATACAATGGAATATTACTCAGTGACAAAAAAACGAAATATTGCCATTTGTAGCAACATGGATGGACTTAGAGATTATCATACTAAGTGAAGTCAGAGAAAGACAAATATTATATTATCACTTATATGTGGAATCTAAAAAAATGATACAAATAAACTTATTTACAAAACAGAAACAGACTCACAGACACAGAAAATAAACGTATGGTTACCAAAGGGAAAAAGGGAGGGGGAGGGATAAATTAGGAGTACTGTATGGGATTAATAGATACACATGACGATGTATAAAATAAACAACAAGGATTTACAGCATAGCACAGGGAACTACATTCAATATCTTGTAATAACATATAATGGAAAAGAATCTGAAGCTGAACACTTGAAATTAACACAATATTATAAATCAACTATAGTAAAATAAAATAAAATGGATGCCAGAATAATGACTACTCAGAATAAGTCATTGAAATAAACTGATATTTGTTCCAGAATTTCCTCCCCAAATACATTTTTGCAGCTAATGTTTACTTGACTCTTTACTTAACTTCCACAACGTAATACAAGTAAGAATTAAGTTCTGCTACCCAGTAGTGCTAATAGGGGAGTAGTTCATGATTCAAATTATAATCAACTCTCAAAAAAATGAGATTGATCTATGCAAATCCTATAATGGCTTCTCCCTGCCAGCCATCATAGATTAAGATATTGTGCAACTAACAAACCAAAAGTCATTGATATACAGAAACCTAAATTACCCATCTCCATACACATAATATTTATAATATAAATCCTTTAGAATTAGAATTGTTCCTGAATCATCCCAATATGGCATATTACCTTGGAGAGTGTCTCTTCCCCATTTTTAATTCACACCCCTTTTTATAAACATAAAAGTCTCATTTGCTCCCTGACTCCATTAGAAAATAGTACCTATCATTTACCTCTCTACTACCAAACCTAGCCAAGATTTTGGTAAATTTTATTTTCAGTAGTTTCTGAGAGAAAAATAAACAAATTACTTTTCAAATTTAAAATATTACATTATAAAATTATAAAACTGGACTATACCACTTACATATAACACCACTAGTACTACACCATCTTCTTCCTACCCCACAATGGAGAAATTCCACTGTCCTAGAAGCCTGGCAGGTTAAGTATATAATGTTTTCAATTTTGTTTAATTAAAAATACTGAAGATAATAAATAGAACAGTTATTTAAGTCCCCATTTAAATAACCTATTTCTTTATACATTTCACATCAAAATTTTCTTCATGTGTAATGAATTTTATTAAAGTCAACATTCCATAAAGCCAAACTCATACACTCAACTGGTTTATGAAAGAACTTCAGGCACAGGGACTTTTTTTTTTTTTTTGTAAATGTGCAAATCTGTTTTTTCTAAATCGTCAAAAATGTACTTGTTTTAATGTATGAAAATTCTTTAGAAAGTCAAATCAATTATCTGTTTTTGTTGGGTAAAAAAATCTATATCTTCATTCATCTCATGAATTTCACATTAAAATACCTGGTTGTACATTATCACATCACTTTAGTATTAACCTATTTTCTTGAAATTCCCAAATCTTAATGGTCTGCCTCTTGATTTTTCAATGGTAGGAACCATTTTAAACTCTTCAAGTTGACTGGGAAAATCGAGAGAGGCAAATGAAAGACAAGGTTCATCCTTCCCATCATGTAGATTCTGGGTACTTATGACTTTCAATCTTTGTACAACTAAGTATTCTAAATGCTTCTAGAATTTCCATCACTCTGTACAGGCACTGAACAGTATTCAGTCGTCATAAGAGTCACATTTCTGATTTGCAATGCAAAAATTATGAAACCTACTTAGACATTCCATTCTCCAGCTTGTAGGACAGAATTAGACACACCTTATAATTACTCCCATCAGACAATTTTAAGAGTAGAAAGGGAATTTAGATTGTGGAATCCAAATCCTTCAGTCTGCACATCAGGAATCTGAGGCCTGATTCCTCACAAAATACAGACTTTCCCAAAGATTTCCTTTATCTTCAAGGATAAACCTCAGCTGTCTCAGGATTCAAAATAACACAATTCAAGTGTAAGAGAAGTATTTGTTCAGAACCATCAGCAACCAAACTAATTTTATTCTTGTAAATTACCTTGCCCTGGCTGAGCCCAGGCCCCCAGCAGGTGTGAAGGGGGTCATGGGATAGACAGCAAATCCAGTATCCTCCTCCCTCTTCCTGCCTCCCAAGCCCAGGGACCACAAAATTTGCTTTTGATAAAAGCCAAGGGGCTTCCCTGGTGGTGCAGTGATTGAGAGTCCGCCTGCCAACGCAGGGGACACGTGTTCGAGCCCTGGTCAGGGAAGATCCCATACGCCCCAGAGCAACTAAGCCCGTGCGCCACAACTACTGAGCCTGCGCTCTAGAGCCATCGAGTCACAACTACTGAAGCCCATGTGCCTAGAGCCCATGCTCTGCAACAAGAGAAGCCACCGCAATGAGAAGCCTGTGCACTGCAACGAAGAGTAGCCCTCGCTCGTCGTAACTAGAGAAAGCCCGTGCGAAGCAACGAAGACCCAGTGCAGCCAAAAATAAACAAAATAAATTTAAAAAAAAAGCCAAAAGTCCTTGATAATCTTCTGTCTCTCCGCCCCCTCACTGATTATTAAGGAAGCAAAGGAAGGCAACCATGGTGGTATGTCATTGGAAAACATTTCCTGATATCCTTTACAGGGGTGAGAGAAGAAAAAAATAGGTACCAGTTATTGAATTCTTCCTAATATGAAAACAAAGTGTTTTATAAATACCTCATTTAATGTTTAGAGCAAATCAGTAAGATAATATTTCTGTTTCACAAATAAGAAAACTTTCAATAACACATTCAAAGCTGCAAAACGAACAGCGAAGAGACGGAATATTTGAACTGGGTCTTTCCGACCCCAAAGTCCATGCATACCTACTCTTATTGAGCTACTTACACTGTGTCACGCCCTACAACACAGGACATCAGAGCAGGAGAGGAAACACAAATTAGTACTCATTTAAGGAAGAAACAGCATAGATTACAATTGCAGAAAAAAAGTGAAAAGCCAAACTAAAACACAATATCTGAACTTGATGCTGCTTGAGTAAGAAACAGGCACAAAGAGATTCTGAGTTAGAAATCTACAGAAAAGTCAGGAGAAAAACAGGGTTTCCCACTCCCCCAGGAAAAGCATCCTAAAACACCTGTAAAATCTAATGTTTCTGAATTAATTTAGTAATTTCAGTTCTTAAGACACATATAAGCTAAAAGTATATAAAACAGACTATAGGAATCCCCAAATTATTTTTTAAATAATCAACAGACTCTAAATGTTTTTGTGATAAAGATCCACAACTGCTTACCAGAAAACCTGAAGTTCAATTTTTTTCCAGCTTTGTTGAGATATAATTGACATACAACATTATGTAAGTGTAAAGTATACAACATGATGATTTGATATAGGTACATACTACCAAGTGGTTACCATAAGAAGACTACTTAACACATCCATCTGAAATCCAAAAACCCAGTTTTTTAACTAACTTAGCAGAACCTGATCAAAACTGACATGAAGTTATCTATGGCCTTTGCTGATCCCAATTAATGTGGAAAGTCATTCACTCTGCTACAGTAATATTAATGTGTTTTATGTCTCAGAACCATCAGGAGAATTAAGTAGTAATACATGACCCCAAGTATTTTGGATAAGAGACTGTGAATCTGTGTTATGCTATTCCAGATACATCAATAAAATAAATGAGCAGAAGACAAAATTATCAAAGACCTCAAAGGGAGTCAAAGGTTACAATTAAAACTTGGGAGTTTATGGCTCCTATAATCAGGCTCAGACCCTAAGAGTGTCCCTTTAGGTTGTTAAAGCTCTTGGAAGTGTTTAAGGGGAAGAACAGGGTTTATACCCTAACAGACATCCTAGTTACTACTCCAAATACTGGTGTAAAGCAGGAACTAATTAAATATACTGGCATCATGTGGCAATACGTTCCTACTGTAGCTGTTTAAGGGCATCTGCTCACTTAAACACAATCAGTTGCTATTAAGGAGTCATTTACCAAGTGCACAGATAACTTTCATGACAAAGAAAAATCCCAGCTTCTAACAATGCATTTTCTCCAAAATTCAGCTGGTAATTTCCACTCAAATGCCTTAAGCCCAAGACAGAATTTATTATTTGTACACATCCACATTCCAAGATACATCTTACTTTCAGCACTTTCACGTAACATGTCTTAAAAAGTATTATTTGGGGACTTCCCTGGTGGCGCAGTGGTTAAGAATCTGCCTGCCAATGCAGGGGACATGGGTTCGAGCCCTGCTCCAGGAAGATCCCACATGCCATGGAGCAACTAAGCCTGTGTACTGAAACTACTGAGCCCACACGCCACGAGTCCGTGTTCCACAACAAAAGAAGCCACCACAACGAGAGGCCACGACAACGAGAGGCCCGCACACCGCGACAGAGTAGCCCCTGCTCACTGCAACTAGAGAAAGCCCACAAGCAGCAACGAAAACCCAACGCAGCCAAAAAAAAAAAAAGTATTATTTGCCCTTTACAGAAATGGATTTAGGATTTAGTGAGATGGGACAATTTTCTACATAGTGGATTAATGCCTCAAAAAAAAGTACATATATATGACACATTTTTAGCATTAGAAAAGTAGCTCTCCCACCACATGCTGCCCTGCACCTCACCTACCCAATCCCTAAAACGGAATTTAGGAATCAAGCCATTAAATCTTTACAGACTGAAAAATCAGGGACATCCTGTTGATAACCAAACAGACTAACAGCTGCTCATTGTCTGAGAAGCATTTGTGCTGCGGAAGCAAATCTAGTACCAATGCCTTCTAAATGACCTACAGAAAATGATTAAAGGAAGAGTCACTGTTTTTTATTTTATTATTATTAGTTGGCACATGAGCATTACTGGCAGACTTTTTCCTGATGTCATTGGAAAAGCTACAAAATGAGTGTTGTGTTTTGGGTTTTTTTTTTTTTTGAACTATAAAAAAATTCTTCACTTGAGGCTGTGAATAAGCCAAATAAGTCAAACACACAAGTGAGGCACTTGAGAAAAAGAAATGGATAGTTTTCAAAAGCCACTCAATCTAACAGTTTAAATCCTGCCAGTTCATAAACATTAATATATTTAATGGTTTAAAATATGAAGACGTTTATCAGAATTTCTAAATTTTGTTCTATAAAAGTTCAGAAGTTAAAAATGGCCTTTGCTCAGGCACCAGATGCGGTGGTTCCTGAGAAGAGCTACACCTCTTAGCATGTAACTGACACTCCAAACAGAGATCTACAGACAGAAACTACTCTAACACACCTTTATACCCTTCTAGGAAACCTGGACGCTCTGTGTAGGCTCAGGGGATCCTTAACTTCTTTGCCCTCCCACCGACTGCTAAGGTCCCTTTGAGGCTTCCAGGCAGCAAGGAGCTTTGTGCAAAGAACACACAGGCCTTGGAGTCAGAAAGGCTTGAGTTTCAGTTCCAGCTCTGTGTCTTGCAGGCTGTAAGATCTGACCAAGACTCTCCCCTTGACATAACTCTGGTCAGGTTCCTCCAAGCCCTCTATGATTCGACCTTCAGTGTCCATCCTTGTAGGGCCTGTACCACCCAGTTGCAGCAAAAATCTAAGTCAGTCTTGAAACCCTCCATCCTCGATATCTGATCAAATTCTTCATCCCCACCACCCCCCAAGTGATATCTGATCAGGCTGTCCTGCCTTCCGCAAGGATCCTGCTAGGTCTGTTTAACTAGAATCATCCCATGCCCATTGTTTCTGATGTTTCCTTTTAGTAATTTTCCATCCACTGACCCCCACTCTGCTCCTTGGCTATAAATTCCCACTTGACCACCATGTATTCAGCTGAGCCCAGGTCTCTGCTGAGGTCTCTTTTCCCCTGCTGCAATAGTTCCTGAATGAAAATCTGTCTTTACTGCTTTAACTACTATACAACTCTGGTTTTCTTGGACAGACCATAGCTATGTTACTTGGTCTCTCTGAGCTTCAGTAACCTCAGCTATAAAATTGAAATAAAACCTATCTCACTGAGCTGTTGTGGGGATGAATACAGACTAAACAAAGATCACAACCCACAACTCTAGACTATGATAAACAAAAAATACGTTTGAAAGGCCCTGTACTAGAGATTCCACCTCTAATGAATGTCAGCCAAGGCCATCCTAATTCACTGTTCTGGAACTCCTACAGGATATTTTAAGATTTCCAGTCTGTTTTCCAAAAATCTGCAGCCACATATTTTAATATTATATGATAAGATAAAAATTATTCTGTGGCAGTTATAGTACCTGGCTCTGGAGCCAGACTATCTCGACACTACTGTGTGATCTTGAACAGGTTATTTAACCCCTCTACCTCCGTTTCCTCATCTCTGAAGTGAGGATAATAATAATAGTACCTATTCTCTTGGTGTCGTTCTAAGGATGAAGTTAGCTAATACATGTAAAGCACTTGGAACATCGCCTGGCAAATACAATAAGAGCTCAATAAAAATAGGCTATTCTTATATTCTCAATCATGGTATATAATTTACTTCTCCATTTCCTCTTCAGTGAAACTGTTTCAATGAAAAAAATTTTGAGGTTCATTAAGAAATAGTAAAAGTATTACAGAACGTTTGGTTACATAGGGCTAGAGGACCCAAATGGCTAAAATGAAAACAGTCATCAAGTTTAGATGAAGAAATACACTGCTGACGAGAATATAAAATGGTACAACCACATTGGAAAATTGACTGGCAACACCTACTAGAGGTGAACACAGGCATACCCCTAAATTGCCTAGAATTCCTAGGTATATAACCAACATAAATGCCGACAAAAAGTCATGCACTAAAATCTTCATACCAGCACTATTCTTAATAGCAAACAACTGAAAACTGCACAAACGCCCATCAACAGTACTGGGTGCAGTCACACAATGGGGCACTCCACAGTACTGAGAGTGACCAATTACAACTAACTACACACAACAGTGAGGGTGAGTTTCACCAACATAATGTAAAGCGAAAGAAGCCGGACGCCAAAGAGTATACACTGTATAATCTCGGTTATGAAAAGCCCTAGGAGAGGCTGGCCTAGGTGCTGTGATGCAACGCCCGGGTCCCCCCAGGAAGGAAGGATTACTCCGCCAGCTTTAGGAGTTGCCAACACAACACCCAGCAGCTGTCAGCCCTCCTTAGAAACTGCCTCTGTGGAAAAGAGCAGCAGTGCCCAAAGGCATGCCCTTCCTGTGCAACTCAGAACATCTTTGAAGGGCCTTTCCAGAATTCCACATGGGGTCAACTGAGGCTTCCACTAAGACTGAACTGCAGCTCAACTTCTCCCCCTGCCCAATCCTGCTGCCTTCCTATCTCTTCTCTTCCACTAGTGTTGATCCCAAGAGCCATCCCTGATACGTTTCCTGAACGCTAATCTCTCACTCTTAGAGTCTGCCTCCCAAAGTATCCAACAAGCAAATGAGATCTGTGATGTGAGAAGTGAGGGCAGTGATGACGACTGTGGGGAGAGCAGGTAATGACAGGAGACGGCAGGAAGGAGATCCTCCAGGGTGCTGGTAACAGGCTTTCTACCTATCTGGGTGCTGGTCCTAGGACTGCTCCAATGGGAAAAATTCATTTAATTGTAAACCTATGAGATATGCACTTCTTCCTACGTATATTATACGAAGTTAAAAGAAAATAAGGCAAATAAGAAAATGATGAGAATGGGACGGAACCTTAGAGAATATTTAGTCTCACCTCCTTGTGCATCCCTTAAATAACCCTTTTCTGTGCACTTAAACATAGCTCAGCGAAGTCTAACCTGCGATTACAGACCAGATGGTGACAAACCAGGCCAAGAACAGGTCCAGGCTTCGACAACAGCCTGTGTTGTTTTGAACAGACCATACTCTTGTGGGTAGCAACAGGAGTCAAATCCGAGGCTGGGCAAGGGCCTGCTGCAGCCGGCTCACCTCGCTGTCAGCTTTGCCTCGCAAGGAGGGAGACTCTGAGGTTAGCCGAAATGCAAGCACCCCAAAGGCACCTTTAGGTACCTTCACCTTTGAATCTTGAGAAGCACACCTGGCTCTGAAATCAGAAGACTTAAAAATGTTTCTAGTGTAGACAAAACAGCATGCTTGACCCTTTGTGGTGCTCTCTCAAGAAAGGCCTTTCTCTCTTACCATAGCTGTCTGTTTTGTTTTGCTTTTTTATTAATTAATTTATTAATTTTTGGCTGCGTTGGGTCTTTGTTGCTGCGCTCAGGCTTTCTCCAGTTGTGGCAAGCGGGGGCTAGTCTTCGTTGTGGTGCACGGGCTTCTCATTGCGGTGGCTTCTCTTGTTGCGGAGCACGGGCTCTAGGCGTGCAGGCTTCAGTAGTTGCGGCACGGGGGCTCAGTAGTTGTGGCTCACGGGCTCTAGAGCACAGGCTCAGTAGTTATGGCGCATGGGCTTAGTTGCTCCGCGGCATGTGGGATTTTCCCAGACCAGGGCTCGAACCTGTGTCCCCTGCATTGGCAGGCAGATTCCTAACCACTGAGCCACCAGGGAAGTCCCATCTGGCTGCTTTTATTATTTACCTATCCCTTCATGGCCTCCTTCTCAAGAGCAGTTTTTAGTTTACTTAGGTAATAAAATGTCACATTTTCCCCTTTTACATAGGGAATAAAAAACACAAATAGGACAAAATATGTCCTCAATAGGGAAGATAAATTCCTTCATTTTCTTCACTGGCTCTTAATGAGATTATTGATAAACTCATTCCTGACCCTAAATTCACTTGCATCATTCCCACAGTAAAAACCACTCACCCTATAATTCTGGAAAACTTCAGTCCAAATGATTCCCTTAAAATGATGATGATGAAGACAGCACCAAAAAAGTTGAGAAACTATTGGAACAAAGTTGTTACTTTATTTCCAAAATAATTTAGTTCATCTTTGAGATGTAAGAACTAAAGACCATGGTGGTCTCTGGGAAACTAAAAGGGCTTTTGGTGCCCAATTCTTATGAACATTTTATACCAACAAAGAGGGAAGAATATGAGGAGGTTTACCTCATATGGAAGTTCTAATGCATTATTTAGGCTGGATCCAAGAGAAGAGTCAAATACATTGTAATCTCTTAAACTTGTTGTTATTGTAGTTTTCTGTCAGTATTTCTAAAAGAGTTGCACAGCCCCACAACTAAGCTCCAATAAAAATTTTTAGGCTTGCATAGCACAGGGAGATCAGCTCGGTGCTTTGTGACCACCTAGAAGGGTGGGATAGGGAGGGTGGGAGGGAGACGCAACAGGGAGGGGATATGGGGATATATGTATACGTATAGCTGATTCACTTTGTTACACAGCAGAAACTAACACAACAATGTAAAGCAATTATACTTCAATAAAGATGTTAAAAAAAAACACAAAATTTTAGGCTTGATCCCAAAGAATAGCCAAACACGCTTGTATTTCCTTTTAAACTTTTTTTTTGAAGGAAGATATCACAGAGTATATACAACTAAATTATTTAATTCTTTCTAAAAGGGTTTGCCTCTCAGATAAATCTAAGTAAATTCATCTCCCTTCAAGGCAGGGATGAAATAGAATGCAATAATAACGTGCATTCCATTCTTTATCTTAAACACTCAACAAGAAGCTGGCTAGGAATTTCCCACACACTGTTTTTTAGGTCATTTATTGATTTATTCATTTATTCAAACAAGTATTTTTTGAAAGCCAACTCTATCTTGAAGCAAAAACCTAATTAACTCCTCTTCCTTACATATGGTTATAAAAAGATCTCAAAACCTCCCTTTTGACCACTAAGTAGAACTCTAAAACTCTCTTCCACCCCATAACAAGAAGCAATTTTACTTCCTAACCCTACCAGTCCTTCAATAAAGAACAGATGAAGAATGTCTTCTGAATGTTTTTTTGAAAAGATACCATGCTTTCCTTCCCACTGAAATACCAGAAGCAAAAGTCAGACCAAATCTGTCCCCTGGGAAGAGTAACTCTGGACTTTGCTAAAGGGATGAGTGTTATCAGATCTGTATAACATGGTCGGACAAGAGCCTGTGTCACACCTTCCCAAGCTCGCCCATGCGAGCATGCCTTGTGTTTAGAATAGACCTACAGATGAGAGAAAAATCAAAAGTCAGGTCTGTTGTTGACACCTGCTGTGTTAGTAACAGTGGTTCAGCACAGCTGCCGTGAATACCTCAGTTGGTCCAGCATACATCATGGGAGATGGGAAGATGGCCACCACTGTGGTTTCAGGATTCAGGACTCCTTCCTCCAGCACTGCAGCATGCTGCTTCATACGCCACATCAGAGGAACATCATCGTCCTTTGTCCAGCCACCAAGAGGGTGAAGGAGAAGGACAGGGCGCCGGTAGCCCCTCTCTAGAAGCTGCTTATGGGTATCCTGCATTAATAGAGCATGGCCATTGTGCACTGGGTTGCGTAACTGAAATGCAAAGACAGCATCTGAAAGAGAATATTCAGAGTTAATAATAGTCCTTTTCTAACAGATTACCTTCCAAAGGATAAGCAATTCTTCTTGAAGCTTGATGCTTAGGATTAAGCAAACACGCATGCTCAGAATCAGAAACTGGCGAAAAACATGTAGTGCGCTGACCATTTACTCCAAGGCAACACGATATAGTAATTATTACTTTACAAATCTTACAAGCCTGAGCATGTGTCACATAGTAGTGATGGATTTATAACAATTACTTTCTGCATTCATGGGCAACCTGAGAATGATAATCAGACTTTCTGGCCCTAACATCTCGGTTCAACTGCTTGCAATGGATATAAATTCTTGGTGTATGCCTTAATTACCCATCAAGTCAATCCTGCCGTTGGATCTAAGATACTCCTTTATTGAAGGAAGACAGAAAGACAGAGATACGTAGAGTTTAAAAAATTTACTTACTCTCCAAATAAGCTCATTTATACTGATTGCTCTGCTTGACTGGAACCCAATGTTGTTTTGTGATGCCAGGTCTCGATTTTGGACTATAGTTTAGCAACAACAATATCCCTTACAAGGACCATTGCTATTACTCAAATGTTGAAAACTGCTGGATTAATTAAGCTGGTTAACGATGTATCATCTGATTACAACCCTGGCTTCACTCCTACATGGGGCTCTTGCTATCAGAAGAACCTTTCTTAGAAGGCATGGTTCCTTGGAGTCATAGAGTAATTTCACAGAACAGAGTAACAACGCAGTTAGAGGAGCTCTGTATTTGATGCCCTCACAATATCTGATACATCATCACGCCATGTTGATCCAATCTTGACTCCGAGAGGAACAACTTCCTCTTCCCGAATAATTTTAAGCCGAATAGTACAACATCCCCAATCTATTCTCAGTTCTGACCCTCTTCTATCACCGTGACAAAAGGCACAGAAAGAAAACTATGGCACCCTACTTGACCAGGAGATTTTTGGGGACACATCCTGTGATATTCCAAGATTTAGAGCATTTTCACTATGCTTTGAAGTTCTCAAGTTACCTTTTCTTGAGAAACAAGGCTGGTTTTCACCAAAGAAATAGCTGCTAGCTTTTATCTGCTAGTTTTAGCATGCTGCAAATACTGCCAAATGGTGATTTTTCTAATTCCATCATTCCATCTACATGTATTAGATGAATTTCTACTATAAGTTAGAGTTTCCACTTCTCCTCCTTATATGACATAAGATACAAAAAAGAAGTCTTGATACAAATATGTGAGTATTTAAAATTATGCTGCTTTAAGAAAATGGGAGGAGGGGTACAGACCTGAAAGTTTTTCTATCCTTCTGAAATCACTTCAAATTTTGGATATAGTATATGGATATCAAAAGATTTCAAAACATCCCTTTTAGCCATTAAGTAGAACTCCAGAACTCCCCTTCCCCAAGACCAAGAAGGAATTTTACTTCCTGACTCTATTATACTCCAGTCCTTCCAAAAAAGAACAGACGAAGAATGTCTCCTGAATATGAGCACTAACGTTGCTCCATTTAGGGGATTACTGCCTGAACTGAACCCGCATTCTGATTCTGGCCTAAATCTCATCAGCAAGGTTAGTTCTCTCCCCTCTCTTCCCTCCCCTTTGTACTGCCCATTCTTTGTAAACAGCCTTGAAGCACAACAGAGGCACTTAACTAAGCATTAATAAATCCTACTACTGGGCTAATGTGAGTTACTGCACTGATGGAGAGGTTGGGGGCGAGTGGCTCCAGGCTTACACCACGGGGATGAAAGAGAGTAAGAGGACTCTGGCCCAGCACAAGCCTGCAGCACCAGGGCCGAGGAGATGCCTGCGTGGCAGGGGCAAATAGCGCCAGGGCTGAGAAGACAGCTCATTTGCCTGGGAGCGTAAACAGAGCAAATAAGAAAATAGATTGAGTAGAATGGCAGCCAGGATTCTCACTGTAGGAGAGGAGAGGCAAAAATACCAAAAAGAAGAAAGGCTAGAAAACACCACGCGGTATTGGATTAGGGTTGACAACAGCAGCGTGACCTCATGGTTTTCAGCTATATAGACAGATATATACAGGAACAGATATAAATGTGTGAGTGTATGTGCTTATGCACATTTCTTGGTTCTGTCCGCTGAAAGGTCCTACAAGCAATGACTACCCAGTGGCAATGAGCAAAACTAAAGCCCAAATTTTACATTCTAAATACTACTCCTCACTTAAACCAGGGTTCCTTGGCAAAATGGCCAATTCGAGGGCTAGGGAACGGAAAGTACAACATGAGCTGGAACGTCTTTTGTGCCATAAGGAAAGGAAGTGCTCAGAGAATAATGAGGACTTGTCAAAAGGATACAGCAACCAGTCTGACACGGTCCCAAAGGCCAACCTAGGACAAGCTAAATATCAAGTAAATAATACTATTAATGGATTGTAAACCACTGAGTAAAATAGGAATCTGTAAATCCAGAAAGAATAAAATAAATGAAAAAACCACTGGAGGAGAAGTGGAAACTCTAACTTACAGTAGAAAGTCAACTAATAAATGTAGATGGAATGATGGAATTAGAAAAATCACCATTTGGCAGCATTTGCAGCATGCTAAAACTAGCAGATAAAAGTCTGATGACAAGGGGATATTTATGGAGTCTCAAAATCTCTCCCCCAAAATACCTGTTAGTACATACAAAATAATTTGTTAACTTTACAGCACAAAAACCTGGTAAACATGATCTTAAATGATAAAAGTTAACTTTAAAAAAGTTAACCTCATCTGTAATAGGGCAAATCAAAATTGTGAGCCACCAAATATGATGCACCAAGAATTCAGCATTGCTTCCTGCAGGATTCCTGACAAAAATGTGTAACTGGAACCTAATCATGAGGAAACAGCAGATAAACCCAAACTGAGAGACAGTCAAGAAAGTAAACGACATGACTATCCAAAAATGCCAAAGTTGTAAAAGACACAACAAAGACTAAGCGACTGTTCCGAATGAAGTGGACTAAAGAGACATGACTGACATCCTGAACCAGGAAGCAAAGGTGGCAAAGAGAAGATTTTAGCTGTCATTGTTGGTTTTGTGATAAAAGACATTATTGGGACAATGGCATGACGTGAGTGAAGTGCACAGATTAGACAGTGTTATTATATCAATGGTATTTTCCTGAGTTTGATGAGCATACTGAGGGTAGGTAGGAGACTGTCCTTATCTTCAGGAAATACATATGGAAATAACTAAGGAGTAATGAGGCATCATGTCTGCAACTTTCAAAGAAAGTGAGAATGAGAAAGCAAAGAAACATAATGTTAATTATGGAAACTGGGTGAAGAATATATAGGAGTTCTTGGTACTATTCTTGTAATTTTTCTGTAAATTTAAAATTATTTCAAAATACAAAGTTAAAAAACAAAGTAAAAAATTATGACAGGAGACATATGAACTGGTTATAACATGTAGATTTTATTTAGATCCTGATTCAAACAAACTATAAAAAAAAGAAATGTGACTACTATGAAATTATCAGAAATATAAACACTGACTAGATATTTGATAGTATTAAGAAACTATTGATATTATTATTATTTAGGTTCAATAGTGATATCATGGTTGTATTTTTTAAAGTCCTTACCTTTAAGAAATACTTTCTGAAATATTTAGATGGTAATGACATGGGGTTTGAGATTTGCTTCAGAATAATATGCAGGGATGCAATGGGGTAGGTAGGGGTACAGGTGAAACAAGAGTAGCTAAGAGTTGGTACCACTGAATTTGGGTTAGAGGTATATAGGGATTCATTCACACTATTATATCTACTTACAAATGTAAGTAGCATATGTTTAAAATTTTCCCTAATAATTTTAAAAAGAGAAGATACATGTAGAAGCAGCACTGCTTTGGAACATGATATTTACAGGTTCAAATTACAGGTCTAACAATTTTTAACCATGGACTGTGGTCTTTAAGGACTTAATTTCACTTTTGACATCTTCGTAGTGGGGATGATACTAAGGTTACTGTCATGAAGATAAAATAATATAAAGTACCCAGCACGGTGAGATGTACATTGCAGTCACTTAAAAATTTAAGTTCCTTAAGACAATTCATTCTTTAAAAAAACCCAAAAAAACACCATATCTAAAAGCTCCTGGCAGGAAATTGAACCCACTGTTCTACTGGTGACTCAAGGTCTACTCTAGTACGAACTAACACTCCAGTGAGTGTTTCCAAGATGAGGGTGCATTAGCTCTGTGCTGCAATATGCAGCCTTTGCCTTCCTTAATCAGGAACAGGTTCCTAACTGTGAATAGGACCCCTGGGTAATACATCTCAGGTGTATGATGACTACATTCCTAGACTCCAATCAGGTCAAATCTGATTTTGTAAAATTGCCATTTAGCAAGATTATTTATATGACAGCATGTGCAAAAGGAAACATAAATAAATTCTGTCTCAAATATACGTGTTTCACAGATTCTAATAATTCATCTACCTAGGTTTCCTTTCCAAAAAGAATTAATCTAACTCCACACTGGACACTTAACAGATAAAGTTAAGATGAATGACTTGTTAAAAGTTTACATTAGCAGCATATAAAGGATTTTGCTGCCAAAATTTCTTCCAGGTAGAATTATTTCCTTATTATCAGTTCCATTCAGAAATCCAATGATCATTTGCTCTGTCTGCCCATTTTTTCTTGCCAATATTACCAGGTCTTTCCTAAACTTCCAGCCTTTTCAATCCCTTGTAACTATTTATCAATGAATTACACAAATGGCTTTAACTGCCTGTAGCTCCAGACTGCATTTTCATCCCTACCATCTGGTTTCCCCACTAGAGAACTTATGTGGATGAACAATGTAATGGAAGCACCTGATCCACTGGAAGCTTACATTCCCAAGGTACTGTCCCAACTAACATAACCCAGTATGCATCACCATTATATTTTCCTCCAACAATTTTCCATCAAGGATGGAAAAAGAATAATGGGCCACTATGGACCTGGGGCCACTGATACTTAGAGCAACTTTCAGTAATTCTTCACATTCTCATCCCCATTTTCTAAAGGACAGTGAATTCCCTGTTGTCACACCATAACTGGTAGAAAATACTTGCCTTTTCGCTTATAACTCTTTATGGATTAGTTTAAGACTGCTTTACCTAAGATCAGGGTTTCAACCGTGTTTGAAAATGGGACATTATCTTCAAAATGACTGGAATCTAATATTAACATTTATGATTTCCATTTCTTTCTAGCCTTCTGCCCCCATTCGTGGGAAAGGACCAGGAATTCCATAATTGTGATTTATAGAAAGTACATTGTGAAGCTGCTGATGCCGTGCACAAAAGCAAACTTTTTCCTTCAAGAGCTAGAGTGAATATTTTAAGCTTTGCAGGCTATGGGGCTTCTGCTGCAACTACTCAACCCTGCCGAGCAGTGCAAAAACAGCCACAGACGATGCATAAGTGACTGTGGATATTTCCCAGTAAAACTTTATTTACAAGAACTGGCAGCGGGCCAGATTTGGCGTGCAGGCTGTGGTTTACTAACCTCTGAAAGACAAATGAAATTCGGATGATGGAAGTAAGAGCACTGCAACCAAGACGCCTGGTGTGAGCAAAAGTGTGGAGGCAGGAAAGCAGATGTGTCTGAGGACACAGAATCATCCATCTTGTCAAAGATGGATACAAAGCCTAGCACTTGATATTACGCAGAATTTTGAATGATAGGTTAGGAAGGGTACTGTGTTCCAAACAGAGGTTGTGAGTTAATCAGTAATGTTGCCCAGAAAATTAGGCTAGTAGACTGTGCAGGACTGAGGTGGGGGAGGGTCAGTGGGTGGAGTGGGGAGACAGCAAAATCAGAAGACTGTGGCACAGAAACGTGCTCCCATATTTTCCATATAAAATAAACCATCCACCAACTCTTCAATTCTCCCCACTCACTCGATCTATTCCTCCCCCAGGATACAGACAGGCTCGTCTGACCAATCACAACCTACACACTGGGAATGGGGTCACAACGGCAAAGACTGGCACTGCCTGCTCCCTCAAACCCCTCCCCAGTGCTGAGGTCACTGAGCAGCGCTCTATGTGTTACTGACTCACAGATCTATGTCATCTGACCGAAACTCCCCTAAGCTCCAGACCGTCTCTCCACCTGCCTCTTAGCACTCCACGGGCACCTCAGATCACCTCCTGCCAGCCTCCTTGCGTGCCTCTGGTCCTCCTCCACGCCCTCTGAGAGCAGGCACCACTACCCACTGCAGAGTCTTAGACTCTGGAGGACCACTGCCATCCTCCACACGCAGTGCGTCGCTCTGCTCCCTAAACCTCACTAAACCCTGCTTTCTTCACTCCCCAAGCCCACATCAGCCCTTCATCCCTGCTTCACAAGACAACTGGTCTCCCCCCACAACCCCATCTAGCCTCCATCCAGCAGTCAAAGCAGGCAGGGGGGCAGGGAAGAAAGGAGTTGGGACAGGATGAAAATTCTGTTTTAGATACACTGTCCTGGGGGAACAGTGAAACTGGTCCTGCCCCCAGGAGCTTACAATCTAGTCAGAGGAGGAGAAGCAAACATTCACTAATCAGACAATAAATCCATGTTAGAAGGAATATACTTCCTTCAACTCCAAGAGGATGTGGTTAGGGCTTCCCTGGTGGCGCAGTGGTTGAGAATCTGCCTGCCAATGCAGGGGACACGGGTTCGAGCCCTGGTCTGGGAAGATCCCACATGCCGCGGAGCGACTAAGCCCGTGAGCCACAGCTACTGAGCCTGCGCGTCTGGAGCCTGTGCTCCGCAACGGGAGAGGCCACGATAGTGAGAAGCCCGCGCACCGCGATGAAGAGTGGCCCCCACTTGCCGCAACTAGAGAAAGCCCTCGCACAGAAACGAAGACCCAACACAGCCATAAATAAATAAATAAATAAAATTTAAAAAAAAAAAAAAAAAAAAAGAGGACGTGATTAGATCTTTGTTTTCAGAAGGTAAGTCTGGTGACAATGTGAATGATAAAGTGATGGAAGAAAAGAATGGGAATGGAGTCACTCCTTCAACTAATCCCTTCCTGCTCTGCCACATAGTGAGTATGAAACCCCTGCCAAATCCAAAAGGTACTTTCCTGTTTTAAAGTCCTGACCTCTCTGCTGCCTTTGACATAAAAAAAAAAAAAAAAAAAAAAAAAAAGCTATGCCACTGTCTTCATAGCCTCAAGGCCTGCTAACCATGGCACCAACCTTTTCTATTTCATCTGCCTCTATGCTTTTTCTTTAGTAAAAACCATGAAACACTGAAGAAAATTTGGAGGGGAAAAACCACCCCAAATGCACTATCTTAATATAACTGTTTTTGGGTTTTTGCATAGTCTCCCAGTTTTTCTCCTTATGCATACGTTTTTACACAGATGTGATCAAATGTGTATGACATTTTATATTCTGCTTGGCCCATTTTGGTCTAGTCACCTGTTTCTGACATCCTGTAGTCCTCTCAGAGCCACAGAGTTCATTGCTGGGTCCTATGAAATTCTTTCTTTACGTACTCATTCAGGAAACTCACCCCTGCGCCTGGATTCAATTACCATGTGCATACAGATGGCTTCTGTTAGCTGCATCCCTAAGTCCTGACCTTCCAACTCATCAGTTACAGAGACTTATTACTAAAAACGTTTCAATAGATGCTGCTCATTACCACCCCACCCCTCAATTCCTTCACCTTCACTTACTACCCTCACGTCTCAAGCCAAAAGCAGGTCCAGCTTCTAAAACCTGCACCTTCTCCTATGCCTCATGTCTAAGTAAAGGAAGAGCCCCATACTACAGTTCCTCTCCCTCCCCTCCGGATTCGACACCATCCAGTTCAGGAGCCAACACACCATGTTAACAAGTACGGTCTGATCCCTTTCCCTCCAGCAGACGGAAGGGGAAGAAGACAGTGAAGAAGGTTCTTCTCAGGATGTGCTGATTTCTGACAGGGGAAAAAATGGCAACCATGAGTGTTTTCTGGTGGTGGGAGGAGGGTGGGCCCTGACCCCCAGAATACGTGCAGGACGCGGGCTGCCTAATCTAGCGCCACGGCCACGGAACCCTGATGTGGCACAGTACAAACACCTGGGCTGGACCCCTGTGCTGCACTTTCTCTTGCACCCCGAGGGGTCCGGGGACAACTGCAGCTCCCCAGCAGGGCAGCTGTGAGCAACGAATGAGCTGGTCAGCAGGGGAGCGCTGCTAACTCCTTCCCCCAGATTTCTCAGACCTGCGCTTCGCTGCCCAGCCCACAGGCAGAGCCCTGGCCTGCATCCCAACAGCTAGACCCAGAATTACAACATCCGCCTGCTGTCTTCCTTTCAACTTCTCTGAAAACTGGTCTGCATACAGCAGTAATTAATAAGTCTTCTCTTGCAGTCCTACGCAAGCTCTATTAGCTGCCACTTTACCCCAAAGCTCTAAGTACAGGCATTTCTGATTTTCCCCAAATCAATACAGTAGCTGAACAAGAGGGTCCTGACGGTCGCTCTAGCGTTGCTGGGAGGCAGGCTGGGGTGCACACACGCTATGTTTTTGTGGGAGTTTTTTGAAGAGAGTCGGAAATGAGAAAGAGTTTGATCCCCTTCCTCCCTCGGAACTGTCATTTCTTTTACTTAAACTGCTCATGAGGGGGGGGGGGAAATCAACAAGACAGGGCTAGGCTACTTGAGTAAATATGAATAGACTAGAATTTTTCACCAACAGGCACTCTCATACCCCAAAGTACGGCAGCAAGTTGTTTTTCTTTCTCAGGACTAGAAATGCTTTCAAATTAAAGTGAAAAATAATGTTGGATATAAAGCTTTTTTGCCAGCTGGACTCTGTACTGCCTGTTCTCCATTCCCCTTCCTGTCCAGCCCTGTCTCGTGCCTCTGTGCGCGTGTGCACACGTGCATGTGCGTGCGTGTTTGGGCGTGGGAGTGCTGTACTCCTGCCTCCATATGGGAGACATCAGTAGGCAACCAGAGGACGGAGGACAAAAGTCTTGCCCCAGTAGCATCCTGCTTCAGCGCTGTGATTACAGCGGGGTCTACACCCCAGACAACTAGCTCCTGCTCGGCAGCCCCTTGCCACAGCTCCAGCTCCTCTTACCCCATTTCAGAAACAATGCTGCCTTCCAATGCCCTGTCAGGAATGGTAATACTACCCCAAATTGCCAGTCCCCGGATGCCTCATCATTCCTTGGCGGTTTCCTTAGCCCTGACCGCCCATCTCTAAATACTCACGTTGTTAGATAATGTTCACAGCCTCATCTGAGTGTGCCTTGACCTGACTGACAAGAGGCTCCATCACCCAACCTCAGATTACAGCATCTCCAGCCCACTGCCGCGTATGGGCAAGAAAGCCCAGTGCCTTCAGAGGCAAACTATCTGCTTCCACCTCGGCTTTCTCAGGCATCTGTTGTTCCCAACTTTGCCTAATATATCCGTCTACTGTCTCTATCCATTCATTTAAAATACAGTCTGTGGTTCAACAACTTGACAAAGCTTTCTCAGATTTATTCAACACTGTGCTACCACATACTAGCTTGAAAGAAATTATGTCAGCGTTTCCCTTTGTAACCCAGCAGGACACCAGTACTCTGTGTGTAACAAACACTAACTGGCTCTTACTTGGCTTAAGTGAAATTCAGTCTTTCTTTCCAGGATAGTGGTCAATCATCGGTGGTTCAAAGAACTTGCCATCTGGAACCGTGTCACCTTGCAATCACTGACGTGGGTATTAAAGACCTCTCAATCCTTCCAGCTACAGAATGGTCTAGAAACAGCAAAACTGATCATATCAATGTGCACAGGACAACAACCCACACAGGGTAATCAAAGATTACCTAATATTCCCTAAGATGAGGGAAGGAGAAGGAGGGAGAGGTAAGAAAAGAAACCCTAAGTGGAAGAAAAAAAATATTCCCTGTTTTCTCTCCCTTGAACTATGATTTGTACACAAGAGTAGATGACTTGTTATTGGCTTCCAGAAAGAGTGAATAAGAACTATAAAGGGACCTCCTCAGTCTGTTGCTTATTTGCCTTAGTCTAAAATGGAAAAGTAAACAAAATAACACTCCATCATCTTTTTTGCCGGATTTAAGGCTAATAACCAGCTCTCAGCTACTTTAAACAAAGTTGCAATCACTCATTATGCAACAAATCCTCTAAATGATTTAAAATGTTTGGTACACAAGGAAGAATGTAAAACAGACGTAATATAAAGTCTTGGATTATGAATGATAATTTCTTGATAAGACCCCTCAACAGTGCTAAAAATTTATTTAGTAACACGAATTCCAGATATAAATTATTTTGAAAACAAATTAACGTAAGCAAGGTCTCAGCAAGTCCTCAGCGAAACATGTTCCTCTTCACCAGAAAAAAAGAGAGAAGTCTACACATATTAAACTATCAGATGCTTCTGGATGCAAATAAACGAAGACCCAACTAGAAGTGTCTCATACAACTCAAACATGCATTAGGTCTTTGAATAACAAATCTGGATACAGAGGACCCAAGGGCTGGATCAGAAACTCAAACAGTATAAGATTCTTATGGATTCTTATGGTACAAAACGGCTACCAGAGCTCCAAACATTGCACCCTTACATGACAGCATCCAAAGCAGGAGGAAGAGGAAGGATGGGAAAGGATAACTTTTTGTCCTAAGCCAGATTCTTTTCAGGAAGGAAAACCTTTCCCAGAAGCCCCACTTGCTTACATCTCAAAGGTCAAAACTGACTTACACATGGACCTTTAAGTCACACACTGACAAAAGAGAATGTGGCACCATCACTGACTTATAGCAGTCATGATACAGTTCATGATACAGTCCTCTATGACTGGGCCCAAAACGTGTTAGCAAGAAAGAAAACAAACTGCTGTATAAGCAAGCACCAAGTGTAATATTCGGAGAAATTCCTGCACAAGTAGTTTAAGCCAAATCTGTGCTTCAAATTCAGAGGAGAGGAATAAAATTCAGAAGGAGGAATGGGGTACTACACTATCAAATACCGTAAGGGGGCCAAGCAAAAAATGTGCGTGAACGAGGCAGGCTGGTGGGGACTGTGGAGCTCTGAAGAGTGTGTGTCCATCTCAGGCCTCCAGTTCTTGATCCCTTTCACATCACTTCAAATATCAGCTAATTACGATACAGCTTAAGAAAAAACAGATACTCTTTCTCTTCCCTTTACTTGTATACCCTTTACTTACTGGTAAAACTAGCTTCCAACTCACATAACAGAAATAATGACGCCTTAACCTCTTACTGTGTGCCAGGTACTGTTACGGTGCCTAACCATCTTAGCTCATTTCACTTTTTAAAAATAAAATCCTATGTGTCAGGTACCATCACTGTCCTCATTTGTACAACTAGGGAACTGAGCCTTAGAGAGGAAACCCCTTTCCCCACAACCACATAACTTCTAAGTGGTAAAGTAGCGGGCAGTGTGCACACAGGACTCTAAATGACTACCAAGGATCTGAGAGGTCACAGAACCTAAACACAACTGATGAAATGGGAGCTCTTGCCCAGATTCTGGAGTCACTTGGGAAGGCAGGCTTCTGGTTAATAAATACGGCTGGGTGGCCAGGTAGTTCCTTAAAAGGCATCCATATCCACCTGACTTTTCTCAGCCGTATCTCCTCAATTTGTACACAGAAGATATTTTAAAAAGCAGCACCAATGCTTAGTGTTTAACCATTTCTGTAGTGGGTGAGAATTCACTAGCAGCATGATTGTAGGAGGCTTCAAATTCTTCAGACCTTAAAAAACAGCCTCCCAAAATCTACAGCGAATACTGTGGCAGGCATCCGGAATTTGCAAGTGTGGGTGCACCAGTGTAAACACATCATTTACCTACTTTTGTGTAAAAGATCTGCTAATCACAGATGTCTAATATAAAAATCCCTGTCCTGGGGCACTTTCTAAGACAGTATTATAAAGAACAGTTTCTACAAACTCTCTATATTTACTGCTCCACTTCATCCTAATCCAGAAATCTGAAATCATTATTAACCTACTCTTCAACAACTTTTTCTGTTATTTGTTGACTCTCTCTTCTACACCATAAACTCCTGTCTTATTTATTTATGAATCCTCAGCACTTGGTACTCTGGCATATAAAGATGCAAAACAAACACTTGCTGAATGAATAGCAATGTGATATTGTTGTTCTATTATTTTCTGCAGTGGTACATTCCACTCCAATAAGACATTCTGGGATATAAAGCACATTGATATGAGTGAACTACACAGGTTGATTCAGATTGACTACCTTTCCTTACATATTCCATTGCTAACTAAATTTATCTTTACTCCTCATTCTGTCTTACATTTTAGCAAGCATTGGAAAAAATCTTCAAGAACCTCCCCATCAGGGAGAAACTCCAAGTAGTCCCATGTTAGATAATTAGGTCCATGTCTTACCTGCATTCATATCTTTAAACTTCTGCTTTAGCTCAGTAGGAGTAAAACGATACTGATCAAGACCATCATTCCAATAAATTCGGTCCAAGACTTGAAGATCTCCTCCAATCAGAAAATCTCCTTGTTCCATAACCATCTAATGGCAAGAGAAAGAAAATAATTTTTTTTTTAACAGGAACCAACATCAAAATAAGTAAGAACATTTCTCTCATACAAGCTAAATATACCTGTAAACTACTCTCATCTTAAGGTCAATGGTAAATCTGTTTGGTTTATCAACTGAACTGGCATTAGAGATGCTGTAGAATTAGAATATATTTTATAATTTTGCAAAGGATTTGTGACGCAGCTATTATATTTGCATATGAAACGCAAACAAAATCAAAATGAATAATTACGACTTCTTTAAGTAACCAAAACATTCTTTTCATTGCTGTTGTATGTTGATTAACAGAAAAGTGTGTAAGCCTGGGTCATCCTGCCCTCTTGTGTTCTCCAATCCTAAACTTTTGAGCAATCAGAGTAATGATGATGGAGCTGAACACAAATTCATGCCTTCCAATCTCCACACCACCTCAAATTTCTTTCGGCTTCACTCGGGTCCTTTCTCTGCATCAGAGAGGAGAAGATATACCCTCTAGGAACCGTCCATTTTTGCAATGCAGCTCAAGCTCTTCCCCCACTGCTTCAACTTACCTGCTAACAATGCACCCCAACTGCGTAGTCACTTCCTGCCTGGTCTCCCTCACTAGTAGGTCTCTGCCCATCCACCAAACCACTCATTCAACAAATATTCACTGAGGACTGGTATGTGTCAGGGCCTGTGCTAGGCACTGGGAAATACAGCAGAAAACGAGAGAGAAAGATCTTACTCCAATGGAGCTTATATTTTAGTGGGCGAGACAGAGGAGAAACCAGAGAAGTATCAGCTAGTGATAAACGTTGCAGAGAAAACAAACAGGGCACTGGAACACGGTGTCCAGGGAGTAGAGTGAATGGCATTTAAGAGAAAGGAGTTAGTAAATGCCTCTCTGAGGAAGGTGACATTTAACCTGAGATGATGAAAAGGAACTCATCACGGAGGTAAAGTAGTTCATGCAGACGGACACCAAGTGCAAAGTCCTGGCGCAGAAACACGTTTCTGTCTTTGAGGAACAGAAAGAAAGCTAATGTGGCTAGAAGGTCAGAAAGGCCAGAGCAAGGAGAGGGGCAGCGGTAGTGGAAGAGATCGTGGAAGAAGGCCAGGGCTGGATCCCACAGGGCCTCACAGGTTTTATTCTGATTACAGTGAGCAGCCACTGGAGAGTTTTAAAGGGGGCAGTGATATGTTCAGATCTATATTTTTAAAAGACTCACTCTGGCTGCACTAAGGAGAATGGATTTCAGTGGGTATGACAGGAAGCAGGACTCCAGCCAGGAGACCGGGAGGGCATGGCCGGTACCAGGGGGGCATGGGGCTGGAAGAGGGACACCCTGCTCTAGACCACCCGGCTGGCTTCTTAAATCACCACGTCGTTTGTGACCCTGTCAAATCTGCCTGCCACCTCTCTGTTCCTAGGAAGGCAGAGCACCACAGGGGAAAGAGCACAGAAGACCTAAGACAGACTCTAATCCTGACACCTCACAGGTACCTCTGCAGCTCTGGGCAAGTTGAACCCACTCTAAGACTCCTCAGAATAAAGGAAATAACCTTGTCTACTTCTAAGGGTCACTGTAAGGGCTGAAAAGCAGAAACGTGGTTGAAAAGCATAAAAACATGTAAATTGTTATTATGACTGAACAAAATTTTAACACCTTGGAGTAGAAATTGAAGCCCAAGGTCCTCTCTCCCGCTCGACCACCAACTGTCTCTCAAAGGCACCGAGTCTTTGCTCCTCCGGCTCCAGAAACCTGGAAAGCTGTTTCTTACAGTTCCCTCCTATCCAAATCCTACTGGTCCCTCAAGGCTGCACACCAAGTACTAACTAACCTAAGAAGTCTTACAGACTGCTCGAAATAAAAGTGGCACACAATATAAACAGCATTCACATATGTTCAGTGATTAAAAAATGTCTCCTCCAATGAGTTCATATAAAAAGTACTCTCTAGTGGTAGGGATGACATAGTACGTGAAGCTCTACATAAACCAGTAATGACTTTCTGCTAAGGATTATGGAAGATGGCTTTAAAGCCCAAGGTCTTGGATTCAAATCAGACCCTCATCCCAACCATAAGCTGCGTAACTTTGGCCAAGAACATATATTCCCCCATAAAGTCTCAATTTCTCCATGTGTAAGATGGAAATGCCACCCATCCTATAGGTCTGCTATGTGGTTCAAAAAATTTACATAAGCATGGTTTGTAAACTATGTTATTTGTTATTAGTAACTGTAAATTTTAATGCTGAAGGAATGTCTGACACCACCATTATTTTATAAAATAATATATCTGCCAGTTTTTTAAGTTTATCACTTTTTTGTCCTACATAAGACAATGAAATGAAATTTAGCACACTTCCACGATCTAAACAGATGCTATATACAGTTTCTAGGTAAAGCTACTAAAATTTCACTTAGTTTCTTTTCTTTTTTTTTTTGGCTGCACCATGCAGCTTGCAGCAGGATCTTAGTTCCCCGACCAGGGGTCCAATCAGGGCTCTGGCAGTGAAAGCTCTGAGTCTAACTACTGGACCGCCAGGGAACTCCTTCGCTTAGTTTCTTTTAAAGTTCAAAGTCTACTTTAAAACAAATGACAGAAACGTGACTTCAATGATAACATTTCACATACAATACATAAAATACATGAGGCCCTTCGGGGAGACTAATTAAAAATTTCACTGCTTTCATACCAGAAACACAATGTTCAATTAAAAGCCCAGATTAGATAAAATCACCCAGCATGGGTTCCCATAGCACCCTGCCATCACATCCTACCTGTAAGTACAAGATCAATGTCTGTGCCCACCACCAGACAGCATGCCCCAAGCATATAAAGATTGCCCTGCCGTGCACATCAGCCCTATATACCCAGCACTAGCACCTAGCTCAGTGCCTGGTGTACAGTAGATGTTTAAAAAATATTTGCTGAATATTTATGTGGACCAAACGACAAGACCATATGCTTATCACACGAAGTTCCAGCCTTGATTCTGCAAAATATTAACAGTTCCAGTGGCATAGTTGATATACAGGTAAGGCCTCACAATTCAAAACAAACATTATTGGCAAATCAAGATAAAATGCGGCAAGGTTGACTCAGGACCTTGATGTAGGGGTGGTTCTTGCATGTTGTTCCCCACTGCCTGGCACAGCGCTCCTCCTTCCTGTGCTCAAAAAACTCTGGATTGCGAAGAATAGCCACGCGGTGGCCCTCGTACATCAGAGCAAAAGCCGTGCAGCCGTCCAGCCTCTCTTTATCTTCCTGAGTAGCTGTCAGAACTATCGGTACTGACAAGTTAATGACACCCCCTGCAGGGCACAAAAGAACATAAAGCACACAGCTTGCATTACTCAGCGGGGGCCTCGCATCTACCTTTCACACTTCGGTAGACACTCTTCAAATAATAAAAGATTTATTGCTCCAGTGACAGTGTTCCACTGGTACCTGGCACAGAAAAGCAGGGAGAGAACAAGCAACAAACCCAGAGTTGAAAAAAAAACAAAACAGCAAAAATTAAGAACATCAACATTGTGTGTAGCAATACTCCTCACAACCACTCATGAAACTGTCTTTAGGGGGAAGAATCACAGAAGTTTAAGAAACTGTTGAGTAAGGAAGAATCAGCTGGTAAAGCCTAACGTCACCAAAAATATATGACTAAGATAAAGAATTATGCTTCAGGGCCTTTACAGGAAAAATATTATAACTGATACTGCTGACAACTACCTTTTGAGTGGCAAGTTGGTTAAGTAACTTGAGTATACTTGGTATACCTGGATATCCTTGAGAGAGGAAGACGAAAACACTCAAAAAGTTTTTTGTTTTTTGTTTTTTAATCAGAATGGAACTAAAGCCAGCTATCACTAGTCAAGAAACAAAGGTAGTAAATAATCAGTGGCTCCATTTAAACCAAAATATGTTGCCAGTGAGACCAAAGGCACATTCTCAGTTCCCAACCTTTCAAGCTCTGAAAGTGTTTTTTTTCCTTCCTATTCATCATGTGCAAGTTAGAAAAATAAAATACACTCTCAAATTCATATGTGGATATTATTTACATATCAAAGAGAAACCACACTTTTTGGGAAATCATGGTATGCCTTCTTTGGGCAAAAGATGTCAACAAAATCAATGATAACAGTTTGGCTGTTTTAAAATTACCACCATAAGGTGGAGTTCAAAATGGAAAATTAATAGGTAGATTTACACCACACCCAAGACTAAGTCATTACTAAGGAGGCAGTCCACAAAGACTTTACCATTATTTCCAAGGAAGAAAATCAAAAAGTAAAATTTAATTCTTATGTTAAAGGTTCTTGAGAACAATGAGTAGGCATTACATTTTCTAGTATCTATTTTACTCCCCAGTCAAAAGAAGTTATAACACAGAAGAACGTGGTCGCAACTTTGCAGGGTTCTATGACTTTTTTTTTTAATTGAAGTATTATAGTTGACGTACAATATTATGTTTGTTTCAGACGTACAGCATAGTGATTCAACATTTAAACATATTAAGAAATGATCACCATGATAAGTCTAGTAACCATCTGTCACCATACAAAATTATTACCATATTATTCCTTATGCTGTATATTATATAACTGTGACTTATTTATTTTGTAACTGGAAGTTTATACACCTCTTAATCCCCTTCCCCTATTTAGCCTACCCCCACCCCTTGTGGCAACCACCAGTTTGTTCCCTGTATCTACAAGTTTGTTTTCGTTTTGTTTGTTCTTTTGTTTTGTTTTTTAAATTCCATATATAAGTGAAATCATATGGTATCTGTCTTTCTCTGTTTGACTTATTTCACTTAGCATAATACCCTTCAGGTCCATCCATGTTGCAGCAAATGGCAAAAGTTCATTGTTTTTTTATGGCTGCATAGTATTCCATTGTGTATATATATATATGTGTATATATATATGTATACATATGTATGTATGTACCACATCTTCTTTATCCATTCACCTATTGATGGGCACTTAGGTTGCTTCCATATCTTGGCAATTGTAAATAATGCTGCAATGAACATATGGGAACATATATCTTTTCTAGTTAGTGTTTTTGTTTTCTTCACGTAAATACCCAGAAGTGGAATTGCTGGATCATACGGCATAGTTCTTTAACATTTAGCAATATTTTCTTTATTGTAGTAAATTAATCTTACCAACAGTATACAAAGTTTAAGGTAGCTGGAATGTAATTACAATACCCTAAATATCAACTTCTTTGGCAATTTTTTTTTTTTAGTGTTTTAAAAGAGTAGGAAGAACCATCCTTTTAACCACCTATTTCAGGACTCCTTAACTTGGGACTCCCTGATTCCTTGTTAGAACACCTGGCTTAAGCAAGCATGGGCTTCAGCACAGCACAATTAGTACGTATGTACACTTCCTGGGGAGAGGCTTTTTACCGTGATCAGGTGGATATGACATAGGGAAACTGTATTTGTTTTTTAAATCCATTTTCAGCCCTAATCCCCAAGTTGTCCTTCTCCCCCTGCAATAAATCACAATCAAGAAAACTAAAAATGGAAAGATCTCATGATACATTTAAAATATTCAGTACTGATATAATTTAGTCTTTAGGTGCTATCTCCATTAAGGTGTTACCAGTACTCTCTATAAATAGTGACGAATCCCTGCAACTGTGTGCTTTCTTTTCCATACTCAATGTACTTGAATATAAAATGTCTTACCATCCAGAAGACAATCGAAATGAAGACACTGCAAGTACTCCCTCTCTCTCATAAAGCCATTCAGCGGGGTTGCCCAACCTTCTGCCAAAACCTGCACCCACTGCATATCCACCTAGTAAATGAGACAGTAAAGAAAAATGCTCTATTTCATGTACTTATGAACAAAAGCATTAATGGCTTTTTGGAGTTTAATTTTGAAAGCAATGGAAATGAACTTCTCAAGAATGTTTATAGATTATACAAATCTAATAAACAATAAGGGCACTAGGAAAGTATGTATTTTTCTTAATAAATTTGAATAACATTAGGCTTCCCAACATTTCTAATAAGAATAGCATCTCTTAAACCAGTGGTCCTCAAACTTCAGTATGTATTAAGAAACCTCTGGAAGGCTTGTTAAATGAAGACTGCTCCACCCCCCAGTTTCTGATTTAGCTGGTTTGCTGGGGCACAAGGATTTGTATTTTTAACAGGTGCCCAGAAAATGCTAACAAATGATGGTCTGGAAACTATACTCTGACAACCACTGTCCTGAACTAAAACAAACTTTAGATAAAAATATTTACCAAAAAAAAATCCCTCACCAATGACAGAGTACCATTCATTTTACAAACACTATATTATTTCTTGAACTTTAAGATTTCTAGTAGATCCCATCAGAATATTAAAGAATTGATGAATTAACGCAAGCTGGACATGCTCAATTTTTACGTGTGTGTGTGTGTGTGTGTGTGTGTGTATGGAGCAGTGATTCTCATATGACAAAAGATAAAGCACCTGGCCAAGAGGTGCGCATTATGATGTGACTTACCATGTATTCCCAAAGTATTAGGTTGGCATGTTCCACTGAAAAACCAAATAATGGTAAAGCATTCCCCTCCTTCAATTCACAGGAAAAAATTATATTCATGCACCAAATTGTTTCAATTTCAAGTTCTCCTCTTACTAATTTTTCCTAAACCTTTGACAATGGCCACTATTCTTCTCTATTGGAATCTAATTCTAGATGGTATCTATTACAGACTGAATGTTTATGTCCCCCTGAAAATATGTTGAAGCCCTAACCCCCAATGTGAATGTATTTGAAGATCGGGCCCTGAAGAGGTGATAAATAAATGAGGTCATAAGGGTGGGTCCCAACCCAATAGGTCTGGTGCCCTCATAAGAGAAAGAGACACCAGAGTCCCACGGACACCCTGAGGATAAGGTGAGAAGGCGTCTGACAGCAAGTCAGCAAGGGGGCCTCGCCAGGAACCAAATCAGCCAGCACCTGGATCTCGGACTTTCTAACTTACTGAACTATGGGAAAATAAACTTCTGTTGTTTAAGCCATCCAGGGTATGGTATTTGTTATGGCAGCCTAGCATACATTATATGATGTAACCTAATTTTTTTAATTAATTACTTTGCATACTGCTGTGCAAAGAACAAACCACCATATTGAAAAAAAGATCACATTTAGAAAAAGCTGCTGTCTTTCTGGGTTATAGAGTCTAACTGACCTGGATTCATATGCATTCATTCTCAGTTCCGTTCTCTCTCTCTCTCTCTCTCCCCTTCCCTCCTCCCTGCCCTGGGTGTGTGTGTGTGCGTGTGCGTGTGTGTGTGTGTGTGTGTTCTCGTTCATTTGATGCACAGTCTGTCAGTGACAGAATCTGTTGTTCCTTTGCAAAGTCAGCTTTGAGTGGCTCTGCTCTCCAACTCTCCCTCTCTCTGCTCCCCTGCAGCGTGTCTTAGCTTCTGGTCAGAAACCCAATCACACGAATCACCTAGATAATGTACTCCTATCAGGAATCTGAGTAAGTCTTTGAAGAGTCTTCCTCCAACCTCAGAAGGGTTGAGGGTTTATTTTTCTTTCTCCTTACTTGCACGTTTGGCACCTCCCTGGGTGTCCGGGATTTTTACTATATTAAAAGAAAGGCTGGGAAATTCTAGTCCTGGTCCACGTTCTTATTCCTAAATCTCTCCATTTTTAAAGTATATCTGAATGACACAATTTAAAATTCTCTAAGTTCGAAAGTGATAAATTATAGTCGTCACTGTCATATCTAGTTTAACTAAGCAGTTTTTTATTGGGAAAAACACCTTATGATATTATTAGAGCTAAGATACACAACAGAATTATTCTTCACAATATAAGAAAGGGAAGGTCGGGGTTTTGACAAGGGATTAGGAAACATGTTTAAAGGAAAAAAATGTTCATTTTAATTAATTATTAAAGGTTTTTAACCTTTTAGAACCCATTCCTTCTGATAAGCCTAGAAATCTTACATAATCTTTGTTCTTTGATATTTCATAATAAATAAATATTATGACTAAAATGAAATCAAAGCCATGGTAATTTGGAAATATGGTTTTACAAATTAAACATATTTCCCATCCCTGGGAATTGTGATATACACAACTACCACTACCCACCCACACCGTCAAACACAAAAATAAAATCACAAATTCTATAGACTTACAACTATACATAAGGTCAAATCACTCAGTAGGAAAAGGAACAAAGCACTCACTTTATTAATTTTCAATGCTGGTAATGTTTCTGCATCTGTTTTTGCCAAATGAAGTTTATTTTCTGGCACATACAGTTCTTTCACTTCATAAGAGGCATCCACAGGTACAATATCCTATACATCCACAAAAGTACAGTTAAATGTTTGATTCAACAATTTAGCTTTCTCCAAAGGGTATCTTAATGAAGAAAATTAACATTTCAAAATGAGACTTAAAAAACGAAGTGTAAGAGAGGGATTTAATGCTGTACCTCCCAATCAATTTTCCTAATGACTGTTGGTCTACTTGCAAGCAGGTAACATCCCACATGCAAGACTTCATTAATCATAATCTACCACTATCTAGTGAGACAGAAATTCCTGGAATGTGCCATATATGTCAAGATCAGGCAACTGCAAAGAAGAGGTGACCTCAAGTAAGGGGTAATGATAAAAATAATTTGGAAACAAAGAAATAAACAGAAAAAGCACTCTAAACATAATCATTATTTTCTGTAACATATTATAAAACCATTTCATTCCAGCTTCCACATGCATCTTTGTCACCAGTGTCACTAAAGCCACCTTCTTAGTCATGTAACACAGTATTCCAGAGCATGTCAGCTCTACTCCCACCACTGCAGTCTGAGAAACAGCACTCTCTGATGTCTTACAAAATGCAGTCTGGAAATTTTAACCAAACTCCTAGTATTCATTTATATCACATTGGGACAGTGCTTTTTCTCATTTATCCCCCAAGTATCTATTTGTAATTACCACAAACTTATATACTGTTCTTATACACTGCTCATCCAGTGATCTTTACAAGGCCTATTCACACTTGTCATACACCCAGGAATAATTAGTAAATGTGTTTTTTTGGGTTTTCCTTTTTTTTCTTTTTTCTTTTTTGGCCACACCAAACAGCATGCAGGATCTTAGTTCCCTGACCAGGAATCAAACCGGCGCCCCTGCAGTGGAACAGCAGAGTCTTTTTTTAAAATTTTTTTTAACATCTTTATTGGAGTATAATTGCTTTACAATGGTGTGTTAGTTTCTGCTTCATAACAAAGTGAATCAGCTATACATATGAAGGGCAGAGTCTTAACCACTGGACCACCAGGGAAATCCTACTAAATGTGTTTAATTACTTTAAAATTTTCCAGTCAAATCAATCAAGTAATCTCTATAAGCATACAAAACTGGCACTGATTAAGGGTTTTTCATATGTATCCAAGCAATAATTTCTTACGCAAAATAAACTGATTCTCAAGAGAATGAGAAGACAAGCCACAGACTGAGACAAAATATCTGAAAAAGGACTATTAGCCAAAATATACAAAGAACTCTTAAAACTCAACAGTAAGAAAAGAACCCTATCAGAAAATGGGCCAGAGACCTGAACAGACAACTCACAAAAAAGATATACAGATGACAAATAAGCATATGAAACGATACTCCACATCATATATCATCAAGGAGATGCAATTTAAAACAACAATGAGATACCACTATTAGAATATACTTATTAGAATGACCAAAATCCAAAACACTGACCACATCAAATGCCGACAAGGATGCGGAGCAACAGGAACTCTCATTCACTGGTGGTGTGAATGCAAAATGGTACGGCTGCTTTAGAAGACAATCTGGTGATTTCTTACAAAGCTAAACATAATCTCACCAAATAATCCAGCCACCATGCTCCTTGGTATTTACCCAAATGAGGTGAAAACTTACATCCACCTGCACACAGATGTTTATAGCAGCCTTACTCATAATTGCCAAAACCTGAAAAGAACCAAGAAGTCCTTTAGTAGATGAATGGATAAACTGTGGTGCATCCAGACAATGGAATATTAATTATTCAGCACTAAGAAGATATGAGCTATCAAGCCATGAAAAGACATGGAGAAAACTTAAATGCAGACTACTAAGTAAAAGAAGCCCATTTGAAAAGGCTACATATTGTATGATTTCAGCTATGTGACATTCTGAAAAGGCAAAACTATGGAGACAGTAAAAACATCAGTGGTTGCCCAGGGTTACAGGGGAGGGGAGAAGGGATGAATAGGAAGAACACAGGGCATTTTCTAGGGCAGTGCAACTATTCTCTATGATACTACAGTGGTGTATAAATGTCATTACACATTTATCAAAACCCACAGAAGGTTCAACGCTAATGTAAACTATGAACTACGGATGATAGCAATGTGTCAATGTAGGTTCATCAATGATAACAAAGGTACCACTCTGGTGAGGGATGCTGATAGCAGGATAAGCCGTGTGTGGCAGGGAAGGGAGCCATGAGAGTTCATTCTCTATACTTTCCACTCAAGTTTTGCTGTGAACCTGAAACTGCTCTAAAAAATATAACCCATTTTAAAAAATGCATAACAACAGAAAAAGTAATTCACAATGAATATTAATGGAAGAACCAGGTGTTTAAGGACAATACCTACTACTTTTACTGAGGAAAAAGTTTGGGAAGAAACTTCAACTTATATTTGGACTTTCATTAATATCTTCAGTAGTGGAAAAAAGCAGAGTCAGATATGGGTCTCAAAGCTAGACGATCTCATGAAAGCCTGAGTGCTACCACTCAAGCAGTCCGTATGGGTTCTGAGAATCTAGAAAGAATTATTCTACTACATTTTTCTGATACTCTGTTCCCTCAAAGATGGAACAGCACTGGCTAAATCATGTGCCAAAATCAAGCTCCTCCTACCAGTAAATTTAAGGCCTCTGATCTTTCTCATGAGAAACCCAAGAATGAATAAGAAGAGTAAACATGAAGGAAAAAAGAAAGAAATAATAAAAT
This sequence comes from Balaenoptera ricei, assembly GCF_028023285.1. Taxonomy (NCBI): domain Eukaryota; kingdom Metazoa; phylum Chordata; class Mammalia; order Artiodactyla; family Balaenopteridae; genus Balaenoptera; species Balaenoptera ricei. The sequence continues at coordinate 111,199,346 of NC_082643.1, forward strand.
TAAAAGACATAAATAAAGAAGCACTGCTTACTACCATACCACGTTCAGCTAGCTCTCTGGAGGCCCTTTGTCCTTTGAGCATCCCACTACTCATGGGAAAGTAGAAAGTGTGTGTTAAGCACAAACTCTGCACAGCACAGGGCACTTCATAAACCTTCCAGACCTCCTGCAATTAAGCCTGCAGCAGGTAGCCACAGCAGAAGGCTATTTATTGTATTTACTAATGGTAAACACTACATGAGGGCATCAAAGAATAATGATGAAGGAAGAGACACAGCTTCCACCGGCTGCCTCAATTTTCTCTTTGTAGATGTAAATACTATACAACCTTGTAAAGACTCTTTTTTAAATCTAGCAAGAGAAATAGCTTAAGGTAGTCCATTCTGTACCTTCTAACTCCAGGAATTATTTTTAATACATTTATTTTAAATTATAAAACAGCCATAAAGAGAATGTGGAAAGGAGAAAAACCCATCACCCTATATATGGCTATTATTGTCATTTCTGTATATTCCCCTCCAAGCGTTTTTCACCCGTGGGCATTACAGGGCAACTGGTAGTTTCAGCATTTTTTACAAAGGCTATTACTCCATCAACCAGAAAATAAAAATTCAGAATCAACTTTTCCCAGAACAGTATGATGTGCATTAAGTGAACTGCACACACTCCCTATATGTTCAATTAGCTTCGTGGACATGTAAAGCTCTGAAAGGCACCTTGAGGAACACACATTTTTGTAAAATAAAGAATTTAAGTCCTCCACACTAGGAACAAATGCTAAATTAAATTACACAAAAAGTCAGGCATTCATTACAGCTTTTGTGAGAGAGAGTATGGTAAAGTTTCACAAAACACACTTGAAATTAAACATCTGCATTAATCACAAAACATTAAAGACACAACATTTTCAAAACCAAAAAGAGCTACAAGAAAGCAACACAGGTCTATAGGTCAGTTATTTCTGATTTTTGTACTTAAGACCGGAGTTCAGATTCTAACAGTGCAACCTTGAGCAGGTTATCTAACATTTCTCACCTTGTCTCCGTCTCAGCTGTTTAACAACACTGCCACCAAAAAGTGTGTGTGTGTGTGTGTGTGTGTGTGTGTGTGTGTAGTTACAGGGCTGCTGTGACAAATGACTTAAAGTATGTAAACTGCGGGGCTCCCGTGTACTGGATGCTATCAACAATACCAGCAATGTTCTAGGGGCTTCATGTGAATTAATTCACTTAATGTTCATGCAATCCTACCTATGAAAGCAGCAGAAACTATTGCTATCCTCCTTTTACAGATGAGGAAATTAAGGCTCAGGAGAGGTTAATAACTTGCCCCAAATCCCTGTTGTACTGTGTTCCAACGTGCTTACCACACAAATAAATACTCAATAAATAATAGTTACAGTGTGCTTGCTACATGCCAGGAACTGTTCTAAGCACTCTACATTTATTAATAGAATCCTCAGTACAATTCTGAGACAGGTACTATTTTTATTTCCCATTTCACAGATGAGAGAATTGAAGCCAGGGAAATCAGGTTATTTTTTCCAAGGTCGTACAGTTAATTGATAAGTGTTGGAACTGGGATTCCAACTCAGGTCCCAACACTATTCTCCTCCAAATAAAAAAACAAATTTTTAAAAATAAAAATTAAAAGAAAAAGCTTTACTGTTTTTCCCATAAAACTAAGTTATGAAACATTTTGCCACATAAATTGTTCTTAGTTTACTTTCATGATTTTATTAAACATTTACAATTCCCAGGGTTTCTGGTCAGCGTGTGATCTTTCTGTGTTAATAAAGTCCTAGACAAAAAGTAAAGACATTCAACATTTCAGTTACATCTAAACATTTCTATTAATAACAAGTGAACGATTTTCAATCAACTTTTTCAAACTCCATCACTGTGAATACATTGAAAACCTCCACTTCCACCACTTGAGACCCCTTAGAACTCTGAAAACCAGAATCACAGTCTGGGAATAAATGACACAGGAACTCCAGGGAAGAGAAGAATTTCACTGATACAAACAACTCAACGTGAAGCTTTCTTTGCCATCTCTGAAGCCTATATTATTTTGTAAGGATGAGATGCCTTTTTTGTGATGGGTGTTGACTACTCTCCCCCACCCCCCCATTTACCACTAATAGCTGTCAACAATCTTGGAGGGTCAGAGGAGCGCATCCAACAGACTAAATCTTCTGATCTCTGTTGGACGCAACAGGGCATTTTTAGCTGGTTTCCTAAGCCATCATCACTAGAGTCAGCTCACAAATACTAATGAATAGCAGCAGTGCACACTGCCCACTGTAATGCTCCCAGCACAAGGCTGGGTGTGTCTCCGCCTTGCCTCCACCCTGGAATCCCCCCTTCTGTAGAACGCCACGACACTGGAGTGTACACTCAGGTATATGAATCTGCTCCCACTGAAGAGACTCTGTTCAAAGTAAGAACTGAGAACCAACAAATGTTTCTATACATCTTGTCTATTTCCTTCCATACCAACAGTTTGTGAGCAAATCCAAGAGAAATAGTTCGAACATGAAAGAGTGGTATCTATATTATAAATCCAACCAAATTATTTTTTTAATGTTCTGTACACTAATAATGCCATAGCTTTAGGATGAATGCATTGTTAGTAATGTGCTGCTTTGTATGCATGAACATAGAGGCTATAATCACTTTTTTTAATTTTTTTATTTTTATTGGCCATGCCACATGGCTTGCAGGATCTTTGTTCCCCAACCAGGGTTCAAACCCGTGCCCCCTGCAGTGGAAGTGTGGAGTCCAAACAACTGGACCGCCAGGGAATTCCCCTGTAATCACTTTCTTTTCAAAAAGGGAGGAAGTCGTTTGAGAAAATAATTTTAAATTACATAAAATTTTGTTTAATATTTATAATTAAAATTTTATTAAAATTATTTAAGTATAAAATTGTTTTCATTACAAGCATGTCACAAAATTCTTCCCTTTTCAAAATTCACACCCTGCAATTATTTTAAAGTGAATTTTAACCTCACAACTTAGGTATAAAATTCTTCTGATATCTAACCAATGGCAAAATAAAGGTTCAAGAGGTTGCTACTGTTTTTCTCTTCTAAGAAGGTACATAAAGTGAGCACTTTTGGAATTAACACAAACATAGCAGGAGCCAACAGGAACATGGAACACGTATTCAGAGAAAGCGAGTTCTCTGTGGATTGGACATGTAGAGAGAAGAGAACTATCAGGAAGACAAAAAGTTTTTAAAATGCAGACACAGCCAGTTCCTAGCACATTCTACTGACAAATATTTTTCGTTTCCAAAACCACTACTGAACATCTAAAAGAGTCAAAACCACCTCAAAGTGAGACAAGAGATCTGGACAACAGAACATGAAGTCCCTGCCACATGAGCTATCCATTTTAGTTGGGATTCATTCGGATTCCCAGGGACACAGTCAGCTGTTAGAAAATAATGTGTTCTTTTGAAACCTGTACAAATAAAACCCTTTATTTCAGGAAATTTCCTTTAAAACAAAAATAGATCACAAGCCAGGTCAGGAACAAGTGTTCATGTACCTAACCCCTTACTTCCAGTTTTAAGAGTTCCATAGTCACCAAGCATTTAAGGGTAGAGAGGAAACAGGGGTGCTCCTAGGAGTTCTCCTGAGTAGGGGGTCAGTAAACAATTCACATGCTACCATTAATGAGGTAGGTCTAGAAATATTTTAAAATTTAATTTTAAAATGTAACATGGATACTCAAAACTTTTTCTTTTTTTTTTTTTGCTTGACTGACTAAATACAGTCTAACACCTAACATATGTTGTATCCATATCTTTGTTCAAAGAGAAAATTGTTTGTTTTTTCCTGGAAACTGGCCAGCAAAACAAACAACATTCACTACCTGAAAATAGTAGTTCTTGCTTTCTCTTTTTAATCTTCCTAAAGAACTGTGAACAAGTTAATAAACACAGTGACTTCACATTTTAAATTTTTCCTTAAGTATTTTCTGAACTTTTTCTTGAGCCAAATCTCAACAGATTTGAACACTAGAGCTCAATCGTATTTTTATGAAACTATTAAATTTCTATTATCTAAGCTACATGCATCCAAAGCATGAACACCAACGACATACTGGCATCACTTTAAAACTGAGCTGCAAAGTCTGGTTTTACATGCAGTATAAAACCCATTTAGAGCACTAAACCACCATTTCATAAGAAGACAAACCTTTAAATAATTTATAGCACTACTAAATCTAGAGTTCCTAGTAGATTTAAAAACAGTATTTAAAATATCACTTTAGATTAAAACCATCAGCAAGAAACCTACTTCTTTATGTCATAACCCGCCAAGTTAAAATGCAATACCAGCAGGCCATCTAGTGACCATTCAAGGGTTAGGAAAAAACTTAAATAAAAAACCCTCAGTATTTTCCAGTGTCTTCTATCTTCTTGAATAAAAATGTGCCAACTGAAGCATACTGAGAAAATAAAGATGCTCTGACAAAATACTGAGAAATTAAGTATTTATTTAAATGACCACACTGCCTATACCAATTATACTACATAAGCCAGATGAAAAGAGAAATAAGACAATCCAGAGATGATAGAACCAAAATACCCATCATCCTAAAATACCCACTGTAAACCACACTAAAAATATTTTTTCTTGGACAGTGAAAATCAATTCCATATCTTAATAATGATAAAATCTCATATTCTAAGGCAAATCAAGGAAAATTTAAACATGAAAAATTTTCACTGCCCTTTGACCTCTCTCCCCTCTACTGTGCATTGTGTATCTGCATTATGTATTGGCCTAACCCTCCCCACTAGCAGAAATTCATGTTCAATCATAAAAAGCAATGTTCTCCTAGCACCAACAAGACAACTCCTTAAAAGATAACATTCCTTCTTGGGGACTTCCCTGGTTGGAGCAGTGGTTAAGAATCCGCCTGCCAATGCAGGGGACACAGGTTCGAGCCCTGGTCTGGGAAGATCCCACATGCCACAGAGCAACTAAGCCCGCGTGCCACAACTAATGAGCCTGCGCTCTAGAGCCCGCGAGCCACAACTACTGAGCCCGCGAGCCACAACTACTGAAGCCCACGCACCTACAGCCTGTGCTCCGCAACAATAGAAGCCACCACGAGAAGCCTGCGCACCACAACGAAGAGTAGCCCCCACTCGCCGCAACTAGAGAAAGCCCACGCGCAGCAATGAAGACCCAACGCAGCCAAAAATAAATATATTAATTACTTAATTTTAAAATAAAGATAACATTCCTTCATGATCTTGTAAGGGGCCACAATGACCTCCACTTTGTACTCACAGATCTGGATTGTGCAAACTATCTATGTCATTTAATGTACAGCCCTCTGTCTCAAAAACCTATATAACTGTGCTTTGACCTTTAAGGGCAGAACAGTCCTCAGAGCTTGCTGAGGTTAAAATCCTGGGTTAAAATCCTCTATTTGACTCGAATAAAGTTTTCCATTTCTTTCTTAGATGGATTAATTTTTTGTCGACAGTAAAGAACGTTAAAGAAACAATACCTGGTAGAATTCATTTCAGAAGAGTCTCTCCAAAGTAATACGGAACATCAGACAGAAAAAATTCCACTTATTACCAGAGGAGGCAGCGCTTGTCAAACACCTGAACTATCCTGGGACAAACAACTTCACCTCCCTGAATCTGTTTCCTCATCAGTAAAATGAAAATTGTAACTACTTCTCAGAGTTTTAACAAAAATTAAATGCAATGATGCTACTGAAGGGACTACCAAAGGCTTCACACATGCTAAGAGTTCTGCTCTTCCATCTCTACCTGCGCCATTCCCTGCCAGCACTCACAATTATATTCTTAGACATAACGCTAGTTAACGCAGAACCTCTAATCTTCACATCCCCACTCAGAGCACACACTCCAAAGCTATGGAGATTTGGTCACTGTTCCCTGAAAACACCATTGCACTCGACATCTTCATCCCCTCCACCCGCAATCTGTATTTGTGATATTAGCTCTACCATGTGAGCTCACATAACCCACCCTTGGAAAACCTAACAGATATCTTTGTGGAACTTCCCTGGTCGTGCAGTGGTTAGGAGTCCAAGCTCCCAATGCAGGGGGCCCAGGCTCGATCCCTGCTCAGGGAACTAGATGCCCCATGCATGCCACAACCAACAGTTCGCATGCTGCAACTAAGGAGCCCACGAGCCGCAACTAAAGGAGGCTGCCTGCCACAACTAAGACCCGGCACAACCAAAATAAATAAACAAATAAATAAATAAAATATTTTTTTAAAATGTTTTTGTGATGACAATGAAGTTGAATTGCACTGGCTACCCCTGGACCACCAGGGAGAAGGAGCTTGTTAGGAAAAGCACATTATACTAAGTCACCTTGCGATAAGGGTGCAGCAGGCAAAGAAACTCCTTGTATCACCAACTAACCATAAACTCTGAGCTGAACATCAGGTATGCACTGGTTTCCCCATGTCCTAATGTTCAGCTGAGATTCAACTTTGTGAGAAAATCAAAGGAGAATAAACGCCAGAACAGAAGTAGTTGGGTATGTGTGCATATTTCTTCCTTCAATTGTACTTTTAAATTCTATATCATGTTATAAAAGAAAAAAAAGAATTTATATAGTCATTCTAGTTTATAAATAATGGTAGTAAGGACCAAAAATTAAGGTCCATGAGGCAGGAATCTGTACTGTCTAACTCACTGTCACATCCACAGTGGTTTACAACAGTGCCTAGCGTGTATGCCACTAGGTATTTGTTAAATTAACTCACAGGATCAACCAGTACCAACAGAAATACATACTTCCAATGGGAAGTGAAGTCATTTACTTAGGAAAGCATATAACTGAAATCTTTTCCCCAAATGAGGGTGGTTCCCAAAAAAGCAACTGCATTAAGGAGGCATTTACATTTATTCTTTTGTCATCACCCAGCTTTAGAATAAAAATGAGTAATTTTCAAAAGAAAATTTCCCTGTCTTAAACTAATATAACCAGAATACCTTTCTGGCCGTAAATTTAATTATATTGTACTTGAGTTGTAATAAGAACACTCTTGAAAGTAAAAGCCAGAGGCATATGAAAATGAATTCTAGGAATTCATGTACCTGGAATCCTAGGTATGGAGTCCAATAAGTTCATGAACAAGCTAGTTAATATCTCTGAAATACTTAATAGGTTTACTCTGTGAATAAAATTAGACAACATACACAAAGTACTCAGTGCAAAGACCAAGTAGGAAACCACCAAAATAATTCAAGTGAGAGGTGGTTAGAAGCTAAAGTAGGACAAAAGACCATTTCCCCTGAGATTCTAACAATCAAAGCAAATATTTTAAAAGATGCAAAGCCCCCCATACATGTCCCTTACAATAAGGATTCACTAGATGTTAGTTTATCTATCCCTCTTTTTCAAAACCTTGAATGAAACTGTCCAATTATCAGATTGTCTAGCAAGAATAATATAGACTAATATCTGTATAAAAGGAAGAATAATAGGTATAATCATTAATTAGGAACAAACAAATTGGGAGCAAGGCATTAAGGCCACAGAGACTAAGGCAAGCAATGGCATCAAAAAAAGAAAAAAAGTAAACACTGTGGTGAAAGCATAAGGACAATAATTTTGGGCTTCCCTGGTGGCGCAGTGGTTGAGAATCTGCCTGCCAATGCAGGGGACATGGGTTCGAGCCCTGGTCTGGGAAGATCCCACATGCCGCAGAGCAACTACGCCCGTGAGCCACAACTACTGAGCCTGCACGTCTGGGGCCTGTGCTCCGCAACAAGAGAGGCCACGATAGTGAGAGGCCCACACACCGCGATGAAGAGTGGCCCCCGCTCGCCGCAACTAGAGAAAGCCCTCGCACAGAAAAGAAGACCCCACACAGCCAAAAATAAATAAATAAATAAATACATTTATTAAAAAAAAAAAAAAATAAGGACAATAATTTTTAAAAAAGCAGCTTGGAACCAAACTATGGAGAAGCTTGAACACAAATTACCTTAATTCTATAAACAATGGGGAAAAAATCAATATATATTTTAGAGTAAAAAACGGAAAGGATTAGACTACACTTTAGAAAGATGATTCTGCCAACAATATAAAATGGAATAAAAGGCAGACAGGACTGGAGGTGGGGTGACCAATTGTACAGTGGCAGTCAACACTCAATTTTTTACCGTTACAGGGGGAAAAAAAGGCAAAGTCCTGTGCACAACAGACACCACATGAGCCTGCATTTTCATTTTACAGAATCATGGTTAAAAATAATTTAAGTCTAAATACAGTGAGGGATCTTGGGTTGAATCCAAGAATAGGAAAGGCTAATAGTGGAAAAGCTTGTGAAATCCAAATAGGTTTGTGCTTTAGTACAAAGTACCAAGCTTAACTTCTCAGTTTTGAGAAATGGTCTATGATCATGTAAGTTATTAACCTAAGAGGAAGCTGGGTGAAGGATATACAAGAACGCTCTGTAATATTTTTAGATTTACAGAAGAATTGCCAGATTTTCTCAAGATACATTTTTCTTGAAAAACAACAAATCATCTGCCCACTACAAAAAAAAAAAGAAAGAAAGAAAAAAGCCTCTATGTAGGTAAAGTGTCAAACTAAAAGGACGCAACTCTGAGTAGGGTCCCAAAGAAGTGTTTAGGAATTGAAGGAAAGAAAGAAGGGAAGGAGGGTAGCCATCACACTCTAAGTTTAATAATCCCTTAAGCGTCTGAACTATCTGGAATTATCTATAGCCCATAAAATGGCTTCTGAGATTCATGAGCCCCCTAAAATTTTATGAGAATATCTATGTGTATTTTTCTGAAGTTTTGTAGAACACTTAAGAATCAGTAATTAGATATAAAAAACAGACAATCCAAACTAACAGAAAATAGAACTATCGGGAATTCCCTGGCGGTCCAGTGGTTGAGACTCCGCACTTTCACTGCCATGGGCCAGGGTTCGATCCCTGGTCAGGGAACTAAGATCCTGCAAGCCGCATGGTGTGGCCAAAAATAGAAAAAGAAAAAAGAAAATAGAACTAAGTATAACTTTCTGACATTGATACAACATATCTTAAGTTAAAAAAAAAGATAGGTTCAACATATAAAAAATGCAAACAAAACTACAATCTAAATATAAAGGAAGAATACTGAAAACATAGTTTCAATGAAAATGGCATAGAATTAATATTTATTGATTTCATACAAATGTATAAGAAAACTATAAACAACCCCAACAGAGTAAAAGTAGAGTAAGGATAGACAATTCGCTGAAAATAAAACAGAAATTACACAATAGACCACCACCTAACAAGCAGAAAGGCCAGCTAATCTATAAAATCAAACTTTCCTGAGCCCATCACAGAGCTGAGGTCCTAAAGCAATAACATGAGCTGCTTCCAAAGAGTGACAAGTCCCACCAAGAAAAGCCAAGACACATGAATTATCTCCCTTTAGTAAAGCCTGGGAGGAAGAGATGGCTGCAAGAAAAGCAGGAAGAAGAAAACAGCTGTAAAGTTTTGCAAATTCTTCAAGGCTGAGTGTGGACTAGTGTGACAGATTAGCATCACTGGGAAGCCAGACACGAGGAGCTCTGCGCTCACTCCCAAGCAGGCCTACAAGAGGTGTGCGGAAGGAACACGAGGGGCAGGTCTGGGGACCAGAGAGAGCGCTCCCTCGGTGGTGCACAAGCACAAAGCTCCGCCCACTCCCTGCAACACTGTCTCATCCAAAACAAAAGCCTCAGGCTGATGGGGGAGGGCAGGAAACCGCTCCCCACCCCACCCCTAGCCTCCCAGGGTCTGCTGTTTTGGGGGAGGGGTAGAAGCAAGTATGGTCTACCAAAAGGAGGTGGAAGAAACTCTCTTGGCCCGGGATCCTGAACTGATACAAACCAGGGATCTGCACATGAGGAGCAGAAAACTCACCCTCCAAGACCTCCCAGGTTCAAAGAGAGGCTGGCTACCATGCAGGGAGGGGAAGCAACACTGAGAAAGACCCACTCCGAGATCCAGAAGCATAGGTCCTGCTTAAGACTGAAGCTGGACCAGCAGAACTGAAGACCACCACTGCTCCCCCATCATGAGCTTGGCACTAAGTAATAAGCAACAGTAGTTTACTGCTGGGAGAGACGAGCAAGAGCCTGGAAGGGGACCCCCTTCTGTGGTACAGGCATATAGGGAATGCTAAAAGCTGAGGATGGAGTAGAAACACTGTGGAAAACCCTCCAGCAGGCCAGATCCCACACTAAGCACAAGGAAACGAGCTCACCACTGGAGAAATGTGAAGCGGGTGGTGCACTAAGAATAACTATAGAATAAGGAAACCCTAACCCAGCCGAACTACTTATTAAACTAACTCAACTCACTACACTAACAGTGTGACAGAAGAAGCATAAATGCCCAAAGCATAAATATCACTTACCTCAATCTCTACTGTTCTTCCAGACACAACACCCAGCATTCAATAAAAAATTAGGACACATCAAAAAGAGCAAGGAAAAACACCCACTGTTAAGAAATACATCAAGATCCAGAAATGACCCAGAGGTTAGAACCATCAGACAGGCCTTTAAAATAATTAAAATTACTATGTTAAAACATCTAGTGCAAAAGTGGACAGCATGCCTAAAAAGATAAAGGATTTCAACAGAGAGATGTACACTTATATTAAAAACAAAAAAGATAGCCAAATGATGATAGAATTTTTTAATTATCAGAGTTTAAAAATTCTTCCTATGGGCAAATCAATATATTGGATACAGCTAAGGCATCAGTAACCTTGAAAATAAGTGAATAGAAATTAATAACGCTGAAAAGTTAAGACAAAAAAGGGTGAAAGAACAGAGCATCTTTAGGCTGAGGGAAAATATTATATTGTCTAACATATGTGTAACTGGAGTCCCAGAAGGAGGAGGGAGAATAGGACAAGAGAAATATTTGAAGACATAACGGCCAAGAGTTTTCAAAAACCAATAAAAGAATAAACTACCAATCCAAGAAAGTAAAAGAACTCTAAACTGAAAGAAATCGACCTAAATATACTGAGAGACCTATAAACTTCATACTAAAACTGCTAAAAACCAAAAAGATTAAGAGAAAATGTTGAATTTAGGCAGAAAAAAAAAGAAACATTATAAAGAGAGGGGAAAAAAGAAAAGAATCACATCAGACTTTTATCAGAAACAATGCAAACGGGCTTCCTTGGTGGCGCAGTGGTTGAGAATCTGCCTGCTAACGCAGGGGACACGGGTTAGAGCCCTGGTCTGGGAAGATCCCACATGCCGCGGAGCAATTAGGCCCGTGAGCCACAATTACCAAGCCTGCGCGTCTGGAGCCTGTGCTCCGCAAGAAGAGAGGCCGTGATGGAGAGAGGCCCGTGCACCGTGATGAAGAGTGGCCCCCACTTGCCGCAACTAGAGAAAGCCCTCGCACAGAAATGAAGACCCAACACAGCCATAAATAAAAATAAATAAAAATAAACTACATTCCTTAAAAAAAAAAAAAAAAATGGAAGCAAAGAACATTGGAACTCCTTCTAGGAAGGAAAATTAAAAAAAAAAAAAAAAAAGAAACAATGCAAACAAGAGGACCATGGAACAACATCCTTAAAGTACTAAAAGAAAAACACCTGTCAACCCAGAACTCTATGCCCAACAAACACATGAAAAGATGCTCATCATCATTAATTATTAGAAAAATACATATCAAAACTACAATGAGGTACCATCTCACACCAGTTGGAATGCCCTTTATTCAAAAGTCTACAAATAATAAACGCTGGAGAGGGTGTGGAGGAAAGGAACCCTCTTATGCTGTTGGTGGGAATGTAAACTGGTGCAACCACTATGGAAAATAGTATAGAGGTTCCTCCAAAAACTAAAAATAGAGTTGCCATATGATCGAGCAATCCCACTCCTGGGCATACACCCAGACAAAACTATAATTCAAAAAGATATATGCAGCCCAGTGTTCACAGCCCCACTATCTGCAATAGCCAAGACATGGAAACAACCTAAATGTCCATCGACAGATGAATGGATAAACAAGCTATGGTATATACATACAATGGAATATTACTCAGCCATAAAAAGGAATGAAATAATGCCATTTGCAGCAACATGGATGGACCTAGAGATTATCATACTAAGCAAAGTTAAGTCAGAAAGAGAAAGACAAATACCACATTACATCACTTATATGTGGAATCTAAAATACGACACAAATGAACATATCTACGAAACAAAAACAGATTTACGGATATAGAGAACAGACTTGTGGTTGCCAAGGGGGAGGGGGTGGGAGAGGGAAGGACTGGGAGTTTGGGATTAGCAAATGCAAACTATTATATATAGGATGGATAAATAACAAGGTCCTATTGTATAGCACAGGGAACTATACTCAATATCCTGTGATAAACCATAATGGAAAAGAATATGAAAAAGAACATATATATGTATAACTGAGTCACTTTGCTGTACAGCAGAAATTAAACACAACATTGTAAATCAACTATACTTCAATAAAATTTTTTAAAATGTATCCTATGCCCTCTCCCAAAAAATCCTTTAAAAATGAACAAACAGATGAGAAGATCTGATATAAAGCCTTTCCAAACTCAGTCCTCTGTGCCTCCCAGTATGCTATGTATACACTGAAACTATGGTTTCTAGGACACTTTCTAGGAGTTATATACTCTAATTTGTTTCTATCACCTACAATGTAAATTCCTCAAGGACAGAAACACAGCTGGTTAAGCTCTGTAGTGCCAGTGCCCTAGAATGTGACTAACTACAGTAGCGGGCTTTTAACAGATATCGGATTGATGATGGATAATGAAAGAATGAATAATGAAGAGATGAGACGGAAGCCAGAAGCAGAGCAATAGGACTAGCTCAAGAGCTCAGAAGTTGGTTAATAGGAAACCTATTAACCAACAGAAAAATGAAGAAGAGCAGAAAAATGAAGTATGAAACCTTCTGGGATTAGGTCTCATTGACCTGCAGAGAGTACATCAATATATATGAAGAAAAACATCAGAGCAGGGCAGTTAGCAATTCATTTTATTTCTATCTATTCAGCTAAAATGCTTATGTAAGGGAAATAAATTAGGAAAGCAAGTCCTAGACTAATCATCTGGTAAACATTTTATAATATGGAAAAATTCAAAGTATATTCAGATATAGGTAATTTTTATTTATAAGTTGTATGCCTAGTATATCCAGTAAGAAATACTACATGAAAGAGTTTTATGGTAATAGGATTTTAAAAATCAAGAGTGGGTTCAGAAATCACAAGCCACAGTTAAGACAGAATGAGGAGCAATGATGCAATGCCGAATGTGTACCACCATATCAGGAGTTCCTGTGCAGCACTGAACAGCAAAGGTAGGGACCCCATGACTGGGGAGAAAGGAACTACTGACACCCACATGAAGGCCAGATCCTCTTCAGCTAAATGAACTGTGACCCTCCACTGGAAAAGGGGAAGTATGGAGAAACGAGCAGAGAAGGGAAGAAAAATAACCTCTAAAAACTGAGATTAAACTAAACTCTGAGAGAATCATGCACCTAGTGGGCCTGAGTTCTGGATAGCATCAAACCTCTTTACGTTTCCATATGCTCAGGAACGAGACAAAGGTCCTTATGTCCTGGAACCTTCACCTCCCTAAAATTCAACCATAAGATGTCATCAAGTTATCACAGGGGAAATCTGGACACTCTGTAAATGTTTAGGAAAAGTTAAATACATTATGTAACTCAACTTAAAAATATACTGATGCCAAGTTGTAGAGCTGAATAACCAAGGATGACTTTCCTCTATAAGGTATTTGTGTGTTAAAATTACAGGTAAAATAAAAGACTGTTTGTCTCTCAAGCCTCCTGTGGTTTGGACTGACTGGAATATTTCACATGTGGTACATATATGGTGCCCCCCACAGCACCTAACACAGTGACGCACATGCACAGAAAACCATCAGTGCTATAAAGAATTCAAAATGCACATATTCAGCAATTAATGTATTCAACAACACATTAAAAGGATCATACACCTTGATCAAGTGGGATTAATCCCAGGGATGCAAGGATGGTTCGATATCCACAAATCAGTCGATGTGATACGCCACATTACCAAGATGAAGAATAAAAATTATATGATCATCTGGATAGAGGCAGAAAAAGCTTCTGACGAAGTTCAACATCCATTTATGATAAAAACTCTCAACAAAGTGGGTATAGAGAGAACACACCTCAATATGATAAAGGCCATATATGATAAGCCCACAGCTAACAGCATACTCAATGGTTAAAGCATTTCCTCTAAGATCAGGAACAAGACAAAGTTGTCTACTCTCACCATCTTTATTCAACATAGTATTGGAAGTCTTAGTCACAGCAATCAGACAAGAAAAATAAATAAAAGGCATCCAAACTGGAAAGGAAGAAGTAACACTGTCACTGCAGATAACATGATACTCTACACAGAAAATCCTCAAGACACTACCAAAAACTACTATAGCTAATCAACGAATCTGGTAAAGTTGCAGGACACAAAATTAATATATAGAAATCTGTTGCATTTCTATACACTAACAATGAGCTATCAGAAAGAGAAATTAAGAAGATAATTCCATTTACGATCACATCAAAGAGAATAAAATAGGAATAAATCTAACTAAGGAAGTAAAAGACTTCTTCTCAGAAAACTATAAGACACTGATGAAAGAAAGTGAAGATGACACCAACATGCAAAGATATACCCTGGTCATGGACTGGAAGAATTAATATTGCTAAAATGACCACACTACCCAAGGCAATCTATAAATTCACTTCAATTCCTAACAAAATACTAATGGCATTTTTTACAGAACTGGAACAAATAATTGTAAAATTTGTATGGAAACACAAAAGACCCCAAACAGCCAAAACAATCTTGAGAAAGAAGAACAAAGCTGGAGGTATCATGCTCCCTGATTTCAAACTACACTATAAAGCTACTATCATCAGAACAGTATGGTACTGGTACAAAAACAGACACATAGATCAAAGGAACAGAATAGAGAGACCAGAAATGAACCCACATTTATATGGGCAATTAATCTATGACAAAGGAGCCAAGAATATACAATGGGAAAAAAGACAGCCTCTTCAATAAATGATGTTGGGAAAACTGGACAGCTACATGCAAAAGAATCAAACTGGGACTACTTTCTCACACCATATACAAAAATAAATTCAAAATGGGTTAAAGACTTAAATGTAAGACCTGAAACCATAAAACTTCTACAAGAAAACATAGGCAGTATGCTCTTTGGTCTTAATTGTATTTTTTTTGGCTATGTCTCCTCAGGCAAGGGAAACAAATGCAAAAGTAAACAAATGGGACTACATCAAACTAAAAAGCTTTTGCACAGCAAAGGAAACTATCAACAAAACAAAAAGGCCACCTACTGAATGGGAGAAGATATTCACAAATGATATAGCTGATAAGGGGTTTATATCCAAAATATACAAAAAACTCACACAACTAACATCAAAAAAACCAAACAATCCGATTAAAAAATGGGCAGAGGATCTGAGGATCTGTTTTTCTAAAGAAGACATGCAATTGGTGAACAAGCACATGAAAAGATGCTCAACATCACTAATGATCAGGGAAATACAAATCAAAACCACTATAGAGATAACGCCTCACACCTGTCAGAATGGCTATTAACAAAAACACAACAAATAACAAGTATCGTCGAGGATGTGTGGAAAAGGGAACCCTCATACACTATTGGTGGGAATATAAATTGGTGCAGCCACTATGGAAAACTGTATGGAGATTCCTCAAAAAATTAAAAATAGAACTATCATATGATACATCAATACCTCTCCTAGGTATTTATCCAAAGAAAATAAAAACACTAATTAGAAAAGCTATACACATCCCTATGCAGCATTATTTACAACAGCCAAGAAATGGATGCAACCCAAGTACCCATCAATAGATGAATGGATAAAGTTGTGGTATATGTATATAATGAAATATTACTCAGCCGTAAAAGAGAATGAAATCTTGCCATTTATGACAATATGGATGGACCCATAGGATACTATACTAAGTGAAATAAGTCAGACAGAGAAAGACAAATACTGTATGATTTCACTTTTATGTGGAATCTAAAGAACAAAACAAATGAACAAACTTAACAAAACAGAAACAGAGTTATTGATACAGAGAGCAAAAAGATTACCAGAAGAGAGGGGACTGGGGGATGAAGAAAGAAATAGGTGAGGGTGATTAAGAGGTACAAACTGGGCTTCCCTGGTGGCGCAGTGGTTGAGAATCTGCCTGCTAATGCAGAGGACACGGGTTCGAGCCCTGGTCTGGGAAGATCCCACATACCGCGGAGCAACTAGGCCCGTGAGCCACAACTACTGAGCCTGCGCGTCTGGAGCCTGTGCTCCGCAACAAGAGAGGCCGCGACAGTGAGAGGCCCGCGCACCGCGATGAAGAGTGGCCCCCGCTTGCCGCAACTAGAGAAAGCCCTCGCACAGAAATGAAGACCCAACATAGCAATCAATCAATCAATAAATAAATACATCTTTAAAAAAAAAAGAAACAAAAAACTGAATGGGGCTTTTTAAAAAAAAAAAAAAAAGAGGTACAAACTTATAGTTGCAAAATAAATGAGTCATGAGTATGAAATATACAGTGTGGGAAATATAGTTAATAACTAATATCTTTGTGGCAACGTAACTAGACTTATTATGGTAATCATTTTGAAGTGTATATAAAACATCAGTATGTTGTGTAACAGAAACTAACACAGTGTTATAAATTATACTTCAAAAACAAATGAACATACAAACAAACTCACAGAAAAAGAGATCAGATTTGTAGTTACCAGAGGCAGAGGGTTGGGGGAGAGGGAACTGGATGAAGGCAGTCAAAAGGTACAATCTTCCAGTTATAAGGTAAATAAGTACTAGGGATGTAATGTACAACATTATAAATATAATTAGCACTGTTGTGTGTCATATATGAAAGTTCCTAAGAAAGTAAATCCTAAGAGTTCTTATCACACACACAAAAAAATGGTTTCTATTTCTTAAATTCTGTATCTATATGAGATGACAGATGTTCACTAAACTTAACTGTGATCATCATTTCGTGATGTACGTAAGTCAGATCATTATGCTGTACACTGTCAACTTATACAATGCTGTATGTCAATTATATCTCAATAAAATTGGAAGAAAAAAAAAGAATATAAAATACAAATGTTACTCCATATTACCACCACCCTTTTTTTGGAGGGGGAATGTTATGAGATGGATATAATTATTCTCTGGGGATTCCCTCTTGGACCTCCTCTTACCCGTTCCTGTAGAAGTTCCACAACCTGCTGGACACAGTCATTTACATCACAGGAGTCTGTTTTCAGCACCAATTCCGGGGCCTCTGGCTTTTCATATTCAGAATCAATCCCAGTGAAACCTATAAAAGGTAAAAGATAATAGAGGGAGTGGAAATTAAAATAGGTTTGTTTCCTCAGTGCAAGTCTCTGCTATGCTGAAGTTCATATTTATGCTGCCCCTTCTAAGTTACGGGGTTATAATATTGAAACTTCTTTCCTGGGAGAAGATTTCTAATTAAACTTTTGTTTCTTCTTTGAACACAAACAGTCGATCCTTCTTATTCGCAGTAGTTCTCTTCAATAAGTTGCCACACACACAAAATTAGTGAATACTGAACCACTGCTTCTAGGAGAAACGTGGGTTTGGCTTCCTGTGAGCCTCTAGTCACCAAATTTTTGTCAACCAATTAATATATTGTTTTATGAGTGTTTCTGTTTAAAGACACCTTATTTCATATATAGTGCTGATTCATTAACACCGAACTCATGGCCAACAGCACCAGAACTCATGTCTGAACAAAGCTTACCTAACACATGTATTTTCTCCACAAGGCAGGTCAGTCTTCCTGCACTTGGGAACACTGGACAGTACTTCAGCACTGTGCCGGGGGGCCATTTTAAACAGCAAAATCACCAACAAAAAGAAAAAAAAATAAAAGCAAAACACATGGCACCAAATAGGCCATGAAAAGGACACTTCTTTACAGTATAAGAGCTGAAACACAAAAGCCTTGTTCAACTTCAGCTGGGAATGTATATTCTGGGTGACTAAAATTTTGCTGCTCTGTGTGTGTCTACAAGTGACAGCCAAAGCACTGTGGGTACATGGATGTGGGGTAACAAATAAATTTTTAGTGAGTAGGCACATTTGCAAATCTGGAATCTTCAAATAATGAAGATTGATGACATTTCTATCACCTTTCCTTTTTTCTGTTAAGTAAACGCCTACAGTGCCTGTGAAGAAACAGGAATGAATACCAAGTAATCCAGAGCATCGAATTTCTCCACAGGAACACAGGATATACTGCCTAAACCTTGGGCATAAAACCAAACTCGACAAGATGTTTTTCCCTCTCAGTGCAAAAACCAATGCCAAGTCAATCTGTCCATTATATTCACCAGGATTATCTACAGCCGAATTGAAGCTCTGCAGGGTTCTTCTGCCATCACATTAAGTGTTCAGGCAAGACAGAGTAACTACTATTAGCTTAAGCAGAACATAAGTAAGGAATCCTGTTATATCACCAAAAATGTTCCACAATCAAATGTAACCAATTTAGATATTAACCACTATTCAGATTTTCCCTATCTGTATATGTGCTACCGTGTAACTGCCTAGAAGAGAAAGAACACATGATGTTAACCACAGAATGGGCTGGTTGAGCTGAAGATATGCTATTCCTATCTTTCACATTATTCCATTCCGAAGTCATTCGAGATCTGTCTGCCTTGGAATGCCAAGTCATTCTTGGGTTAGAATGGTCAACGTGAATTTAAAATCATTACTAAAAAGCTTTAAAATAAACACTACAAGTCTACAGCCCATCTATTTCATTTTTTTTCTATTTCATATTTTTAAGTATCACATCAAGTCCTGAACCCAAGAAGAAATTTTTGCATTACCAATATTCCTAACAGTATTAGTGGTGAGTCACAGTAAAATAGGTGGGGAAAAAACAAACCTGGTTAAAACACTAGTTCTTAAGCTCTGATTCTCAAATGTAGCTACACGCTGGAATCACTGGGTCCCACCCTTAAGAGATTCTGATTTCAATGGTCTGGGGTACAGCCTTGGCACTAGATTTTTTAAGTCCCACCAGAAAATGCTTATGTGCAGCAAAGCTTGAGGATCACTGTGTTAGAAGACTTGGTTTAACAT
Organism: Balaenoptera ricei; assembly: GCF_028023285.1. NCBI lineage: Eukaryota > Metazoa > Chordata > Mammalia > Artiodactyla > Balaenopteridae > Balaenoptera > Balaenoptera ricei. The sequence goes on from NC_082643.1 coordinate 111,218,630, forward strand.
TTTAAAAGCCCAGGAAGTCTCTTCCTAGTTAATTTAGCCCGTAAGTGATTACAGTAAATGTATACTGTGAGAAAAACATTTATATTTAAGTAAATAACAACTAGTTGAGCATTACTCATGAAAATAATCTAGGTATTAGAGTAGCTGACACAGGCATATATTTACAGTTTAGTAAATGCCATATAAAGGCCTATAAAAGCCTGAAGTCTGCTGAATGTATGCAATCTCACCTGTCCCTGAAATGTTTACCATCTAGGCTCTGAAATAGCATTGGTAGGAAACTTTTTAAGCACCATTCTTACAATGAGTAAATGATTTTGAAAACTGTCCAGTCAGGAACTCTAGAACCATGGCAAACCTAAAATAAATAAACGTGTGTACACACATGCACACAGGTATACATTAACCTAAGAACATTTTATCAATGTTTATTCAGAGGAATTAAGAAACACCTGGTAAACAAGTAAAACATAGAAAACTGAACTAATACAAGCACATTCCCAGATACAGAATGCAAACTGTAAGTGACTCAAGGTATTTTGGATTCAGTCTTATTATTCATCTTTGCATCCCCAGCACCAAATATAAACCTTGCAAATAGAAAGCACTGATCAAAGTGTTGAACATCCAATTTCCACTCCACCTTCTAATCCATTCGACAAGCATTTACTGTGTGTGTGTACCAAGTATTATGCTTTGGGCCATGCTCTGTGCTAAATTCTAAAAATACAAAAATGGTAAAGATGTTGTCCTGGCTCACAGGGTGCTTACTCCAGCTGAGCAAACAAATCTACCTCCCTCATCAATCCATCCTTGCAAAAACAACAAAACCAACTACAGTTAAAATAAGTAGAAGATTCAGACTTCAGGATCCTGGACACACTGTTCTGCTTCTCTTTGCAAATCTCTATTACAAAAAACAGAAGTGCACACTGGCCATCAACAGAGAGAGGGTGACCTAGAAATTAAATGGATAAACTGTTTTCCCTCCTGTTGCCACATATTATTCAGGTCAGGCAGCCTATTCTCGCTGAGACAAGAAAGCACAGGCTTAATGGGTGAAACTTGAGTCTCCATGATGGCAAGACTGGATACGAGCCCTGCCCAAGTTACCAGATTCACCACGGCCAGTGGAACTTGCCCCAACTGCTGAGGGGCTCCCAGGTCCAAACAGAAGAGCCCAGAATAACAAGCATTTTCCTTCCTGTTCCACCTTTTCCTTTCTAGGGCCAGAAGCTGGTGCCAAAATCTACACTTCATAGAGCTCCTGATAGTCTGAGGCTATCACACTCCCTGCTGGGAAGGCAAACAAAAGTTAGGGGCATGAATTGATCCCAAACAATGCTGAACCTATCTTTGATTTTTCTTATGCTGGCATGCCCTCTTTAACTGTTAATAATAATACCGGTAATAGACCAGGGCTAATGTCAAAGGATGTCTAAAAGATAAAGAGAATGACTGGTATCAAGGGCGACAGCAGAACAGGTTCTAAATGTCTCTTTCTATGTCCAAATTTTCATCATAGTTGAAACTCTGGGAGCAGACCACAAAATCGAAAATACAAGCTGTATGTACTTTGGTAAAATCACAGATATGTTAATTTAATCTAATGCAACAATCATACATAGAATGAATTTCAGACCATTCCAGGCACTATGATATAAATAAGAATGAGATATTTTCCTTGCTCTCAAGATGCTTATAATTCAGGCATTTTTCCCAGTAGCTATGGAATGTCCTACATTTTCACTGGAACAAAGAGAACAGAAGTAGCAGCAACTAGCAACTAATATCCAATCTAATGCTAGGTACCTAATTATACCAAATAGGTTTCCACCAGCCCCCAAAGTCCCAATCCTCTAAAACTGCCTTGTGAGTAGGATTTCAACCTGATCGATGATACTGAGTGTACACAGTGCCAGGTACTACCGGTAGGCCTGAGAGATACAACAGTGTAACAAGACCTGCTTTCTCTTCTCAAGGAGCTCCAAGTTGTTTGAAAACTTCCATCTCCTAGAAAAGATTATCAGTCTCAGATATGGTAAGATGAAATATCTAAGGAAAGACAAACTGGGAAAAAAAATATTACTTACCTTTAATTTCTCCAGCCCGTGCTTTTTTGTAGAGTCCTTTGACATCCCTCTGTTCACAAACATGCAGAGGAGCATCAACAAACACTTCAAAAAAAGGTAAACTTGCACCCTCATGAATTTGCCTTGCATTGTTGCGATCCTTAGAAAAAAGGCACATACAGAAACGTAACAAAGAGTGCTCATATGAATCAAGGGTACTGTATTAATGCCAAGGACAAGTAAAAGTGCTTTTCAGCTGTGTTAGTGGAAAATAGACAAAGTTTAATTTATATTTTGAAAATATAAACTGAAAAAAAATAAACCCAAGAAATTATTAGATTAACACACCCATTCTTCATAAAGGATTTTAAAAGGCCTGCTATTCTAAAAATCTGAGATATTGGCAAGTTCCAGGAGGGAGAACAATGGATGCCCCATAAAAACTTTCACCTAAATTTTACGAGGAAGCTGAGCCAAAGCCCAGCTTAAATGCAGATGTCATCAGGCCTCTCTTAACAACACGCTCAACCTCAGCCTGAGCTAGCATGAAAGTAACTTCACAAGGGATCCATCCATTCAGAACCCTGAGGCTAGTTTATTCACTTGCCAAATACAAACCCCTGAAGCCACTACACATCTCTAGCATTCCCAAAACTTTACTTTTCTGCATGGCTCCTAACGCCCAACTCTGCTAATACCTTCACTGCTCGGCCTAAACTCTCTCTGGAACACTGCTTCCTTTGTAAGTGAAACTCTTCTTCTTTCTGGTCTTAACTAAAACCAAGTTCTCCCTTGAGGAGTCACTCATCTCCCTGTTCTCAAACGCAGGCTCCACATTCATATTCCATAGACAAGGCAGTGCCACCATTTTCAAAGCTAGCCCTTGCACCTTCCTCCATCCTATCCCCACATGGCTCATGCTATCATTTACCACCTTTCTTACAGCCCCTCAACCCATGCCTACTTCCACTCTTATCAGATGGCCACACTTCTAATTTCAAAAAGAAAATCCCCAGGGACTTCCCTGACCGTCCAATGGTTAGGACTCCACGCTTCCAATGCAGGGGGCGTGGGTTCAATCCCTGGTCAGGAAACTAAGATCCCACATGCCATGCAGCATGGCCAAAGAAAAGAAAGAAAGAAAAGAAAAGGAAATCCCCAGACACGAACGCTCTCAATCTCCCCTCTGCCATATAATTTACCTATATCCCCCACCTTTATCTCCTTCCCTCCTGCCACTCCTCCCTTCACAGATTCAAAAATCCCCTACTCTACAATGGAATACTATTCAGCCATAAAAAAGAATGCGATTTTGCCATTTGTAGTAACACGGATGGGCTTGGAGGGCATTATGCTAAGTGAAATAAGTTTGACAGAGAAAGACAAATACTGTATGATACCACTTGTATGTGGAATCTAAACAAATACAACAGGACTTCCCTGGTGGTGCAGTGGTTAAGAATCCACCTGCCAATGCAGGGTACACGGGTTCAAGCCCTGGTCCGGTAAGATCCCACATGCCGTGGAGCAACTAAGCCCGTGCGCCACTACTACTGAGCCTGCGTTCCAGAGCCTGCGAGCCACAACTACTGAAGCCTGTGTGCCTAGAGCTTGTGCTCTGCAACAAGAGAAGCCACTGCAATGAGAAGCTCGCACACAGCAACGAAGAGTAGTCCCTGCTCGCCGCAACTAGAGAAAGCCCGCGTGCAGCAACAAAGACCCAACGCAGCCAAAAATAATAAATAAATAAAATTAATTAATTAAAAAAAAAAACAACAAACTAGTGAATATAACAAAAAAGCAGCAGACTCACAGATATGGAGAACAAACTAGTGTTTACCAGTAGGAGAGGGGGGGAAGGGGCAACATAGGGGTGGGGAGTCGGAGGTACAAACTATTAGGTGTAAGATAAGCTAAAGGATGTATTGTACAACATGGAATATAGCCAATATTTTGTAATAACTGTAAATGGAAAGTAACTTTTAAAAATTGTACATAAGAAAAAAAAAAATCCCCTTCCTGCTAATGAACCTTGCTCAACCCATTATCGCTGCTGCATCTGGAATTTTCAACTACCTCCTTCTCCACTGGCAACAAACAAGGAAAAGTCACTCTCTTCCATTAAAAAGAGATGAACTAACAAATCATACAAAAATTCCCTTAATCATGGCACTTTCCAGGCCATTCTGCCACATTTCACACTACTAACCCTGTGTACTGCAATAATGCTACTCCCCGGCCGTTCCTCTGCACGCTCCCCTGGGCTCCTCTGACTTCACCCATCCCCGAGGCACTGGTGTTGCCCACGTTCTACCAGGAGCCCGCTGTTCACGCTGCACGGTCCCTGAGCACTTTTCTCAACTGCTTTCACAGTGTAAACTGCATCATACAAACCACTCAAGCCTGAACTCTGTCCTCTCCTGAAATTAAACGCACCTTTCCAACTTCCTCCAAATTACACCCACCTGGAGATCTCCCAGGTACCTCAAACTTAACACGTCCAAAACTGAGCCCACTCTCTTTTCTCCCAAGCTTGCATTCCCACCTATACTGCCCAAATCAAGGGATGACAACACGACTCACCCAGAATCCCCAGACTTGTTCTGGTTTCTTCCCTTTGCCGTCCCACCCCCTGCATTTTGTCACAAAGTCCTTCAGATTTTACCTCTAGACATTACACTAACCCAGTCTGCACTTCTTCCCTAGCTCCTGGTTCAACCTCATTTTTCTTGTCTGGACAACACCCTTTTAATCAGTCTGCTGGCTTCCAGCTTTGACCTGCTCAAAGCCACACTCTACATTGTCCCCAGGATGACAGAGGATGCAAATTCAACCACGTCACTAAACTCTTCAGAGACTGCCCAGCACCATCAGGGTAAACCCCAAGCTTCTCAGTGTGACGCGTCAGGCCTTCTCCACCTGGCCCCACCATTCTCAGTCTTGCACCTGCCTGGTCTACCAGGCTGTTTGGGCCTAATGCCTTTGCAATGCCCCCCCCTGCCAAAAACACTCCACCTCTCTCCTCTGGCTACAGCAAGGTGTCCCCTCACAGCACAGCTCCGTGCTAAGTCCTCCAGGAAGCCTACCCCCATGTCCAGGCTGACTGAGGCCTCACTCCCGCTGCGTTCTCAGAGTACCCACCATATACCTCTGTCACAGATCTCATCCCAGTATACTGAAATAACTTCAGTAGCTTTATACCCTTAGTATCTGGCAGAGTGATTAAGTCGTGATCCTACTATTCCAACTGTCCTTTTAAATGAAGGTGTTCCCCAAGTTTCCATCTGTGACTTGCTTCTCATTCTATATACTCTTCTGTATACTCAACTTCATCAAGGTTTCAACAATAAAGTTAATGATTCCCCAATTTTTTTTTTTAAATTTATTTTTGGCTGCATTGGGTCTTTGTTGCTGTGCGTGGGCTTTCTCTAGTTGTGGCGAGCGGGGGCTACTCTTCATTGAGGTGCGCGGGCCTGTCATTGTGGTGGCTTCTCTTGTTGCAGAGCACGGGCTCTAGGTGCACAGGCTTCAGGAGTTGTGGCACGTGGGCTCAGTAGTTGTGGCTTGCGGGCTCAGTAGTTGTGGCTTGCAGGCTCTAGAGCACAGGCTCAGCAGTTGTGGCACATGGGCTTAGTTGCTCCGTGGCATGTGGGATCTTCCCCGACCAGGACTCGAACCCGTGTCCTCTGCACTGGCAGGCGGATTCTTTAACCACTGCACCACCAGGGAAGCCCCTGATTCCCAAATCTTTATCTCAATTCTACACAACGTTCCTGAGCTCCAGAACCAACTTCCCAATGACCCAGTGGTCATCCTCACCTAGATACGCCACCAGCATTTCAAACCTAACCCAGCTAAAATGAAACAGTCATCTTCTCCCTTCCTACCCTACATTTTCTAACTCAATCATACCATCTTCTCTTCTGAAAGCACCATCCTTCATGTTCACCCCCAAACTCAGCAATCAACACGGGCACCACGTTCCACTGATGCTACAGGCTCAAGGGCCCTCAAATATGCCCCATCTTTTCTATTCCCATGGCCGCTACCTGAATTCACTCCAAAAGCCTCCTGACTAGTCTCCTACCTCCAGACCCTTCCCATGCCAGGCCTTAAGGGTGACCTCACTAAAATACAAAGACACCAGAGACACTCTTCCCCAGTACAATCTCAAACTCTCGAGCACCTGTGGGGCAAAGTCCCGAGCCGTCCGGAGTTCACCGTCAGACCTCTGCAAATCGCTCGAGCTTCATCTCCCCTCACGTTCATCCGGCAGAGCAGCCAAAACAAACTACTTACAGTTCCCCCAAAGACCTAAGTCCCTCACATTTCCATGCTTTTGCAAATCCTATAGCATCTCCTCTGTGAAATAGTTTTCTCCTGCGAGAAAACTGACTCATCTTTCATGACGCACTTCAAGCAGCACTTCCTCTGTGAATCTTCCACAGCACCTTTATACACATGTACCTCACCACCTGCCTCACGATACTGCAACTGTTCGCATCTCTATGCTCCCACCAGACTACCTACTGACTCCTCAAGGATAAGAACTATCAGGTTTATTTTTACAACCAAGATGCCCAAGGTTAGTGGTGACAGAGAAGAATACACATATCCTGTATTATATGATTTGGTCCAAATATGATCATGAATTTTGACATGACCTAAGCATAGTCCGAACCTCATTTTCATTCTTGGTGCTTCTGGGGATGAGATCAACAAAGGTGTTGCTCCATGCTATGGAAACAAGGGAGCCAAAAAAACAGATCAGCGTATACTTTTAGATACCCAGGTCTCAGCCGCTCGCTCTCCAAATCAGGTGTGACTTTCTCTTTTTCCAAGAGTTGCAAAGCTTCCCAGAAAGGGCAAAAATATCACTGTTACTTTATTACTATGAAAACTGTTGATATCCAAGAATTCAGGAACTCTAACAACTCTCATTCTCTCATACACTTCATTATTCAGGATACCTTAAACTGACATATTGACACCGATCCCAGTGTTTCAGGAAAATGAAAAGCAGCTAGTGCTCAAAGAACCTTTTAGGACTCCTGCCATGAGTGAACCTGTATGATTAACACTCAGTCTCACACTTATCTATAACCCTTACAGCTCAAATTTTGTTTTTGTTTTTAAAGAAAAGTCTAAGTAACCATCCAGATTTATGATACAGTACTAGAGTTGCACCATTATTTACTACACTTACTGAATATTTATTACACATCAGGCACTATGCTGAAAGCTGTGAATGCATGATTTACCTAATCCTCAGAGCAACCCTACGAGGTAGGTATTATCTGAGCTTGGAAGGTTAAGTAAATCGGCCAAGGTCCTAACAGTAACTGGCAGAGCGGAGACTTCAGTCTCGTTTCTGGCTTCAAAGCCGCTATGTTTAACTACTACACTAACTCACCTGTTCTTTCATATCTGGGCTTCCTAAGGGGCTACGCTATCATTTAACAAACACTAAATATCTACTGTGTTCCAGGATCTGGGCTTGGCATCAGGATTATAAAGATAAATCAGATGTAGTCCCACCCTTCAAAGAGCCAGTGGGGTTTCGAGACAGCAAAGCACAGTGGGCAAGAGCACAGGTTCCACTGACACTGTCTGGGTGCAAATCCTTGCTCTGCCATGTAGAGTGTGTGAGGTGGGGCGACTGATACCTCTGTTTCCTCACCTCCACCCTCCTCATTGGGTGATGAGAACTAAGTGAGCTAATTCACATAAAAGCACTTTCAAACTGTTACCATTATACAGTAAGTGCTCAATAAACGTTAGCTGCTATTATTATCATTATTATTATTATTACTGCTGCTATTAGCACCCCCAACCAAAGAACTGGTATTTACAATAAAACAATGTGCTATGGTACAATAACAAGGGCACCAAAGACAGGTACCCAACAAAGCCTGAGAGACTTAGGAGGAAGAAATACCCAACCTGAGTCTCAAAGCATGAACAGGTGTGAACCGAAGCTGAGGCGAGGCTAAGAGGAAGGAGAAGAGGGCCTTCGAGGCAGAGGGAAACAGAATTCTCATGGTGAGAAACAGCATGATTTTTTTCAGAGACATACAAAAAAGTGAATTAGTGCTCTATGGTCTCTAAAATAAGACAGAGTGTGATGAAAGATGAAACTCAAGAATTGTGAGCAAAGAAGCCACGATAGGACACATGTTAAGAAACCTAAGATTTTCCCTGGTGTTTGATACATGTTGAGTATTTATTATAGGATTTTTGAACTGAAAAGTCAAACTTGAAATAATTTGGCCATTGACTTCTTCAACAACTCTGGTTATACTTTTGAGGGGGGCGGTGGGTGTGTGGGTTATATAGCAAGCTTTTCAAAAATGAATTTACTCAGGAAGCTGCAGCACAAAAATGTTGTAGGTTAATTGTTTTAATTTGGATTTAGCCTCAAAGTACATGTCAGTGTTTAAATTATTTGCTTTGCCTGACACCATATTCTCAATACATGTAATTAGAACAGCAATGGCGCAAAAGCCACATACCTGAGTATAAGGCGATATAAAACTTGTGATGCACACTAAGCCAGCATCTGCAAACAGCTTAGCAACTTCTGCGATGCGTCGAACATTCTCTTCTCTGTCTTCAGGACTAAAGCCAAGATTTTTATTGAGACCCTGACGAATGTTGTCACCATCCAAAGTGTAGCATGGAATACCATGGCAAACCAAGTACTCCTCCAAAGCCATGCTTACGGTGGTCTTTCCTGCTCCCGATAAGCCTAGAAATGAACAGTCCAAACAGATTCCATACATAAAGTTAGGAGGATAAGTAATAAAGAATTTTAACCACAGGCTTAATTATATTCATTATTCAGAGCAGTCTCTTAGCAACATTCTTGTCTAATATTTCTCTGTAAAATTTTACTACGTCTTAGCTAGAAAAACATCTGTAGTTTAAATATAATAAGCATTTATGTTTTTAGTAACTTCTGTCTAACCCCGAAGGTACCCTAGAAATCACTGAGCTACAAAGGCTTAACCAATTTTAATATTACACATGGTTGGGTAGACATTCACTTTGTCCTCTTGTTACCACTATTCTAAAGCTGCATGCCAATTTTAAAAGAAAGTTATATGACCAAATTATTTCTGGTGAGGAAAGAAAAAGAAAGGACAAAAGTAAGTGAAATAATATTAGAAAGTTACCTCTATATCCCAGGATCAACACCTCCCAAAGGTTACCATGATAAAAGCACCTGGGAATCCAATTTATAATATAATTAACCTTGAAAGAATATCCTCATTTCATCTTCCTCTACCAATGTTTAGTCACTAAACGATGAGTAAAGGAAAAGGAAAGAGTACATTTATGCACTAATACTTGCCACCTTGATGAGTGTATCAGAATTCACAACTAAGATAGGTACTTCCCTCGTAGTCCAGTGGCTAAGACTCCACACTCCCAATGCAGGGGGCCCAGGTTCAATCCCTGGTCAGGGAACTAGATCCCACATGCCACAACTAAGAGTTCACATGCCGCAACTAAAGATCCCACATGCCACAACGAAGATCCCGCATGCTGCAGCTAAGACCCTGACGCAGCCGAATATATAAATACACAGGTAGATATTTCAAAAAAAAAAAAAATTAAGATAGTTATGAGACAAGAGATAAAACACTGAAACCTAATGTACTGATACTTTGACGTGCTAGTATAGAAGGCTAACTGAAAAATCAATTTAAAAAGGATATGTTAAGAGGATCAATATAGTGTTATATGGTTTCTACATTAAAAATGTATATTAACATGAGTACAGCAGGTAGTATTTTCCAAAGATTGACTGAAAGCTTTTTTACAATGTGACACTGCCACTGTCACACCCAGAGGTAGAGTATTTCTCAGCCCTTGAATCTGGGCTGGACTTAGGAGTCGCCTGTAGCCAAAACAATAGAGTGAAAATGATGAGCATGACTTCCAAGACTGGGTCAGAAAAGGCTATTCAGCTTCTCTTTGGATATTTAATTCGGGAGAAGGCAGCTGTAAAATACTCTGAGACCACCGTGCTAGAGAAATCAGAAGTAGGTGTTCCTGTCGAGAGCCTTAGCCAGCTAAGCTCCCAGCGGACCAGCAGCATCCACCAGGGAGTCATCGCGGACACCCAGCCACTTGTGGCTTTAGATGACTGGAGCCCAAGCCAGCATGACTGCAACCAAGCAAGACCCAGGGGGGAACTGCCCAGCAGAGCACTCTTGGATTCCTTACCCACAAAACAGTGAACAAATTAAAATGGCTGTTTCACACCACCAGGTTTTGGGTAATTTGTTGCATAGCAACAATGACTGAACAAAGCGATGGAGGTTGGGGAGACTAGGTTTTTCTGTTCTTTGCTATTGTTGTTTTTAACTACCAGTTGAACACTAAGTATCAGGGGAAAAAAAAACTGAAAACATCAACTTTTTATACAACAAAGACAACCTAATCAACTATACTCCAATATAAAATAAAAATTTAAAAAAACACAAAGATAACCTCAACTACAATTGAAGTGTCTGTTTATACATACATGTGTACACGTACACATTTTATGTATATATTTAATTTGAAACAAAGAACAGACACTGCCGAAAACTGAACTAATGACACAGAAACTTTCACTGAACGTAGACAAAAAGGCTAGGAAATCAAAGTGGTTAGAGAAAATTAATAGATAATGCAAGACAGATAATCCAAAACTAAGATAAAGCAAACTGGTATACCAAAGAGAAACCAAATGTACTAGATTGAATAGTGTCCTCCCCAAAATTCACATACACCTGGAACCTCAGAATGTGACCTTATTTGGAAACAGGGTCTCTGTGCATGTAATTAGTTAAATTAAAATGAGGTCACACAGGACTACAGTGGGCACTAAATCCAGTGACTGAAATCTTTATAACAAGGCCATCTGAAGGCGAAAGCAGAGACTGGAGTGGTACCTCTACAAGCCAAGGAGCGCTAAGGATTGCCAGCAGAACCAGACGCCAGGAGAGAGGCATGGAACAGATTCTTCCCCAGAGCTGACAGAAGGAACCATCCTTGATTTCAGGCTCCCAAACTGTGAGAGAATAAACTTCTGTTGTTTGAAGCCACTCGGTTTGTAGTAATTTGTTACAGTGGCCCTGGGAAACTCATATACCAATCAATGTAAAAATACAAAACAAGAAAGTTTTTCCGAAATAAGATGTAAGAAAAAACAGTGTTCCAAGAAAATGACATACAAACCACTCCATACCTGGACAGATCTGGTTAAGCTACTGAATTGCAAGAAGAAGAAAGAAATCATGACTTCTGTTTCCAACAATATCAAAAAAAAAAAAAAAAAGTGAAGGCTATAAATTTGACAACATAACTAACAACCTTGGTCTGATGAACATATATAGAATATTGCCCACATTAGGGGAACACATTTTCTTTACAAATACACATTTATGAAACTGATTACATCCTACACTGTAAAGCAAGTACCAAAAAAATCTGATAAAAGTATTTATAAGCATCATTAGTGGTAAAATAAATGAAATATACCATGTTTAAGAAAAGGAGTACCCAATATTCTAAAGATCAATTTCCTCCCAAATTGACCTTTAGATACAATGTAATCCCAAATCAAATCCCAACTGGATTTTGGTGGAATTAGTTAAACCTATTACAAAATTTATACAATACAAAGAGCCAAAAAAAAAAAAAAAAGTCAAGACATTCCTAATGAAGAAGGTAAGAGGATTTACTCCACTAGATTTCAAGACTCTACAAATATATAGTAATTAAGACAGTGTGGCAATAATAGAGCAATAGACAAGTATACCAGTGGAATAGATCAGAGCTCCCAGAAACAAATCCACACATAAGTGGAAACCTGATCTAGGACAGCTGGCACAGCAGATCAGAGAAAAAGGATACCCTCATCTTGGGACAACTGATTATCCATATGGAAAAAAAAGAAAATGGATCCGTCCCTCACACTACACGCAAAAATCAACTGCAGAAGGAAAAGGGCCTAAACGAGAAAAGCAAAACTTCCGAAAGAAAATATACGAAAAGAAATAATTCTTCAGGCATGCAGGTGAAAAAAGGAAAGCTCCTTAGAACAAGAAAAAAAAATTGGATTAGTCATATTTAATAGAAGAAATGTCTGCCTGTCTTTTACGACAACTTGGTTGGGTAAAATATATATTTGGTTCATACTTTCTTTGTTCTGGAACTCTTAAAACATTACTCCAACATAAAAACTCAGGGAATTCAGAATCCAACGGAAAGCCATCTTATAAAAACCACTGAACAAAAAAATACAGACCATAAAAACTTGACTCAAAGAAAGAGCTCATGAGTGGGCATGCCGTAATAAAAGAACTGATGGGAAGGTGGTAAGGTTGAATCAATTTACTTACAGAACTCAAATACAAACACCTATGGAAATTTAAGATTTGGAACAGAATGTGTCACAAGCCTAGACAATATAAATGTAACAATTTAACATCACTCTAGACTTAAGAATGAGGAGATGGGAAGAACTCAAAAATGCTCTCTTCTTTCATACAGAAACACACAGACCTATCTATAGCTGAAATTTTCAATTTATAAAAACAGAAAATGGGAATGCTGTTTTTTGGCAATCAGCAAAAGTTTTAAGGATGGGTAATATCCATGTTGACAAAGACATTGGAAAATGGACCCACATCCACATTTGGAAAATAAATAGGTATAAATTTTAGTGGGTTGTGTGGCTGTCGGCATAACTGATGCCAACTTGGCACTTCTCTGTCACCAAGGCTTTGTAGATAATAGATTGTTTAATGTTTGTTAGGTCCAGGTGGCCTCTATGCTCTGTTAGTCCCCAAACAATGATGAAGAGCTTCGCTAATATATTCCTGGTGCCCAGAAGACTAGTTACCCATTCATAAATCCTGACTAAGGAATACACTTCCTGTTTCCAAGCACATACCCCCGTACCCTAGGTTAACTATGAAATTGTCCCAGTGGCCCCTCAGCAGTGCAGAGTGTAGCTGTGAATGTTTCCAGATCACTGTTTGCCAGATTCCACCCTGTGAATAAGTTACCCTATAATAAACTGATCCACTGATTATATGGAGCTGCCTGCCTTGCTTTTCAGTCTCAAGATTCCTTCTCAATTCAGTGGGCACTTTTCATTCCCTCTGTCCTCCAACATGGGTAAATTGGCAAGATGCAACAAAATTTTATTTAAAACTCCTAGAAGTGAAAAAAGATCCATCATTTTTAAAACCACCTCCAAAACCTGGATCAATTTACCCTCTCAAAGAGATTCTGGGAAAATCAACACAAGAATCAATCAGAAGCCAAAGCAGAAGAAGAATCATTAGAAACTGATTGTGTGAAATTCTTTACCACACATTCTTTCTCTTCATATGGTCTATATTATTAGCATCTTGAAGGCAGAATCCAGGTCCTATTTGCATGCAGAATTTTATAGAATGTAAGGTAGTTATCAACTGGAAAGTAGTTTTAAGATGCATTCTGATTTTCCCCATTTAACAGCAATTTTGTAAAGAACGAAAGGAATTACCAAAAGTTATTATTAAGCAACTTTGTCAGTTACATATTCTGATGCTCCAGATACAAGAATAGAGCTCAAAATTTAGGTATCCTTACTCCTAGCTCAAGGCTGTCTATACCACTGCTTTTGAAATAGACTGGCTTATCTCTCCAGACCGTACCTGTTAGCCAAACCGTGCAACCGCGAAAGCCACCTCTGGTCCCCACCACCTGACCTCTCTTGTTCCTGCTGACGTGGTGAGCTTGATAGGTGACATTAGTTGCCCTCTGCATCCCCTGGAAAAAAGAAAAAAAATAAAGAATTCTGGTTTACCTGAGTCCCTAAAAAGGTAAACATATATTCCTTGCAAACATACAGTAACTGCCCTATGTAACATGCCAAAAGCAAGGAAAAAGATGAAAACAGCTTTTTCTTTCTTTAGAGTACCTGGCACAGTGTTCAGTTCTTTACATACACCAATTAATTAGTCTGCAAAGCCCCTCAAGGATGCAGAAACTCCTACTACTGTGGTTTTCCCGATGAAGGTGTGAAACCTGAGAAAAGTTAAATAACTTGCCCCAGTTCCCCTAACTAGTAAGTGGCAGACTCCAGAGCCCAGTCTTCTCACTCATTCATTCGTTCAACCATTGTTTCCTGAGGCCCTACTAGTACACCAAGTGAACAAAACAGGGTCCCTACTCTCATTGAGCTCATTCCACTGGCAGGAGACAGACCAATAACACTTAATTATTAAATCAGAGAGTGACAAGCGCACTCTGAAAATAAAACAGGGTAAGAATGGAAAGAGAGACAGAGGATGAGTGCCTTTTTAGACAGGATGATCAGGAAAAACCTCTGAGAAGGTGGCATCTGAGCAGATTCCTGAATGAAGTGTGGAAGGGATGTCTGCAGGTATCATGAAATGCATGATGAAAAAAATGGAATGTAATTGTTGTTCTCTCAAATTTTCTTCTCCTTAAACAAAAAGGGCATAAAATTACATAGTTCTCAAAGGATCTTAATAGACGTTTCTCCAAAGAAAAAAATACAAATGGTGAATAAGCACATTAAAAGATGCTCGACATCATTAGCCATCAAAGAAATGCAAATCAAAACCACGAGATACCACTGTACACCAACTCGATGGCTATAATCAAAAACACAGGAAATAACAAGCGCTAGTGAGGATATGGAGAAATTAGAATCCTCATACGTTTGCTGATGGGAATGTACAGTCACTTTGGAAAATAGAAGTTCTACAAAACATTAAATATAATTATCATATGTCCAAATGATTCCCACTCCTAGATTTATGCTCACAAGAAATGAAAACATGTCCACACAAAACTTGTACACATATGTTCTAGCAGCATGATTCATAAAGGCCAAAAGGTGAAAACAACCTATTTGTCCATCAATTAATAATTAGATAAACAAAATTGTTTAATTGTATGGTATATACATACAGTGGAATATTATTTGGTCATAAAAAGGAATGAAGTACTAATACAACCTACAATACGGACAAACCTCAAAAACATTATGCTAAATGAAAGATGCCAGTCACAAAGACCACATATTGCATAATTCCATTTATATGAACCATCCAGAATAGGGAAATCTAAAGAGATAGAAAGCAGATTAGTGGTTACCTCAGGCTGGGATGTTGGGAGAGGAATGTGGAGTGACTTCTAATGGATATGGGGTTCTTTTCTGGGGTAATTAAAATGCTCTAAAATTGACTGTGGTGATGGTTGCACAACTGTGTAAATATAATAAAAACTACCAAATTGTACATTTTAAGCGGGTAAATTGAACGGTAGGCAAATTATCTCAATAAAGTTGTTTTCTAAAATTAAAAAAATGAATTACATAGCCTCTATTTTCTCCTCCTATGGAGCAAAAACATAATTTAGATTCTTTTCAACAAGTTATGCCTTTATAAAATAGGTAAGTGACAGCATTCTTTTAATAGGGTGTTTGTATTTGATACTGCGTATAGCTCTTATTTTTTTTAAGACAGTTTTATTCATCATTCACTCAAAGATATCTACTGAATGCACACTACATGCTTGACATTCTTCTAGGTGCTGATGAAACAGAAGTTCACAATACCAATAAAATCACTGTCCTCCTGGGGCCTCTCTAGTCTTCCCTCCCAGGGCAGCAGCTCTCAAAGCGTGGTCCCTAACCAGCAGCTTTGGCATCTCCTGGAAACTGCTAGAAATGCAAATTATCAGGACCTGCCCCAAGCAGACTAAGTCAGAAACTCTGGGGTGGGGCCTGACAATCTGCATTTTAAAGCCTCCAAGCGACTCGGATGCCAGTTCAAGTTTGAGAACCACTGGACTAAGAGGAAAAATAGAGGCGATTAAAGAAAACACCAAGATAAATAAGGAAATTATGTAAGTTAGAAGTAAGTATCAAAGAGGGGGAAAAAGTAAATAAAGCAAAAAAAGTGAAGAAATATCATAGGAAGTGTGATATTTAGACAGGGTGGCCAGGGAAGGCTTCAGCAAAAAGAGGCTATTTAAGATCTCTGATGACCTCTGAGGGAAGCACCTTCCAGACAGGGAACAGCAAGTGCGAAGAAAAGTGAAAAAGTAACTGGGGAAATCCAGAATGATTGCTGGGCAGTCCAAACAAGCCGTCTGGAGGCAACGGTCACACATCTAAAGCAAGAGCAGTGGCCATGACCATGTTTTCTGCAGCCACGTGAGTGGCTCAGGTTGAGGCATGGAAGAGTCAGACTGATTCACCCTTGACCCAGAGGTCTTCAAAATGGGGAACAAACACCCTCATAGGTACACGAACATGGACTTTGTCAAGGGACCATTTCCATCCAGATCTTCAACTTCCAGATGTGTTCTTTTCTAAAACTGGTTGGCCTGAGAAGGTGCCTGAGGTTCAGGATCTCTTTCCCCCTCTCCCTGCACAATCCCCCTAGTGTACAGGAGAAAGCATCTCTGCCCATCTGCATCTTACTCTCACTCACTGCCCTGGGGGTGTCCTCAGGAGCCAAAGGGACAATTTGACCATTCTTTTAATAGGCCCACCACAAAAGCTGCACCCCTCCCCCACTAACCATCTCATTAGCAGATGTATCAATAGTTCCAATAATCACGAAGAATTCTACTATGGGTCTCCCAAACCATTTCATTTCAATTAAACTGATGAAGCAAACATAACTTTCCAGCTCTGCATTTCCAGGATTTTAAACAAAACCCGGGGTGTCTGACCCAGACATCTGCGTCTCCCGGGAAGCAGCGGCCCCTCTTTCCAGCGGTATCCAGTTTTAGCTCCCAGGCAGGCAGCCTGGGAGGAGAGGAGACAGGAGCTGGGTCTGCTGGAAGGGGACAGGACTGGGATAGGGGCACAAGGAGGGTGCTAAACACATTAGCTGCCTACACTTGCAGAACCTGTTTGACTTCGTCGTTTTGTTTCGGGATTTTTTTCCAAGTTACTTTGCTTTGGGGCAAGAAGAAACATGTATTTAATGAGTTTTAATTCATTTTGGCACCATAAAATTATCTTCTGCTTTTCTTTTTAAATTGAGTAGAATGTATAAAAACTGAGAAGCTACAAAATGCTGAGGCTGTGGTTGAGAGAAAATATAGGATAAGAGATTGTTTTAATCACTAGAAAAGTATGCTCCCTCCGGGCTTCTTGCCTCCTACATTTAAAAAAATTCTGGCAGTAAATATGGCAGTCTGGGTACAAGGAGGCTTACTGTTAATGTATGTTTGATATTTTCCATATTAAAACACAAACTTAAAATAAGATTTGCCACAATCTCCTACCTCCCGGTTTTTCAGAATAAATCAAAGAGCACTTTTTAGAACTATTAGAATTGCAAGGTGGTGGGTGTATGCCTGAATTTTACTAAAAATCTAAAGGTCACTTCCATATGTAATCTTCTAGTTCCCCTTCCCCTCTCTTTTCCTTTTCCACCCGCTCTAGCCAAAGCCTTCCTATAATCCCGCCAGGAAAACATGACATTAGTGGGTGCATCAGTGAGTTATTTCCTTCCAACTCTCCATTCCTGTTCTCAGAGTCTTCAATGCCCTAGTTTCTACTCACAGAACAATGAAATCAGGCTTATTCTTTTCTAAGAGTCTGGGTGGTTTATAGTAATATTTGGCTTGTTGTACATACACCCAAGGCAGTCCCTGTAACATTTACTGCCCATAGGATTCGTCTGTTATTTATGGACCGTTTTATACGATGTCTTTTTGTATATAATTTTTACTTCCTTGGGAGAATAGGCCAAGCACTGTGAGTTATAGTTCTTTGTGTTTTTCACAACACCCAACCTCTTTTCTTGTGTCTAGTCAGTGTTCAGTAAAAGTTAGATATAAGGCATTTATTTTAAAGTGTGATTTGTGTTCTCTGTATAACTTGCAAATGAAATGATGATTGACATTCAGAAGTCTTAAGAATAGCAGAACTGGGACAATTCAAAAGAATTCCTTCTCTTTCTAAGATTGGGACTAAATGACTACCAGTCCTGTTACTAGGCTAACGTCAGGTGGCCTCTCGTATGTGTGGTGTACATTTCCTACACATTCTACAAACTGCTGTCCTCAACACCCACACGAGTGGCCCTGTGACCCTTTTTGACCCACCTTAATTTCCACATGGGCTGTTTTGTTATTTTATCCACTTCCCTATGGGACAAATTAACTTCTCCTATGATGCTATTTAGGAGAATTTCATGGTTTGTGAGTTTATGATGATTTTATGAAGAACTCTGCATTTTTAAGTGAAATTTGTAAAGGCACAGAAAATATACCAAATATCAAGCATAATTCTGGACTTCAACATCTATCACTCACCCCACCACCCATCTTAAACTGACTGCCAAACAGTATATTCTTCCAAAAAGAATACCTGAAATGGTAACACGGATGTGTCTTTTATATCCCAAGACATACTGTGAGTAAACTGGAGAGACGGTAGAGTACCATGTGGATAAAACTGAAAAGAATACAATGAGAAGAAAGCTGTAGTTCACAGAATTATTGATAACTGAAATTAATCTTTCGAACGTTCACGTTAACAAGCCAAAGACAAACAGCAAGAGTGAGGCTCATACGTTCCTGGAGGTTAAGAAAACAACTTGAAAAGGCTACACTTAAAACCTTGCTGCTACGAAGCATGGGGCACAGCAGCACCTGCAATGACCTGCCTGCTTCTCAGAAAGTGAATCTCAGGCCCCACCCCAGATCTCCTGAATCAGAGCTAAGATACTGGCATGCCTATTCGATCACTGTCATGCATACACTCCGCATATACATTATGGCTCTCCAACTATTCTGTTTTAAAGATTAAAGAACACTTAAATATTTACTTAATGGATATTTTAAACTGTCAATACTTTTAATGGAAGGGGCCCTGGATGACCTCCAGTTGGGAAGTCCAGCCATAAGAGATTCCTAGAAGTCAGAAATGAGCCTGAGACTACCTGCTCATTCATCATTTGTTGATGGAGTCCTCCTAGATACGGGGAGTAAAACGGATCAAAAACATTTCAGGGAAGGAGACAAACGATAAAGAGAGAAAGACACCTTTACACTGTGACAGGCCCCTGCCTCCCACTATGGTGACAGCAGGGCTTTCCCTACATACATGATGGGGATGCGTCCTCTACAAGTGGTTGTGCTTTTGTGTACTTTACTGTACAATACTGTATAGAGTACAGTAGTACAGTATCTTTATTTCAAGCCCAGGATGTCCAGAAGCAAGCATAAAAGCAGCAGTGATGTAGCCAGGACTGTACTGTACTTTTCAAGGTACTGTACTGTAAGATTAAAAATGTTTTACTTTTTGTGTTTGTTTGTTTTTTATGTATTATTTTTGTGAAAAGTATTATAAACCTATTACAGTACAGTACCATATAGCCGACTGTGTTAGCTGAGTACCTAGGCTAACTTTGTTGGACTTACAAACAAATTGGACTTATAAATGCGCTCTCGGAACGGAACTCGTTCATATGTAGGAGACTTACTGTGCATGAATGTTCACAGCAGCATTATTCATAGCAACTGAAGAGGGGAAACAACTCAAATGTTCATCAACCAATGAAAGGGTAAGCAAAATGTGATACATCCAGAAAACATAATATTATTCAATCATATAAAGGAATGAAGTATTGATACATGCTACAACATGGATGAACCCTGAAAATATTATTCTAAGTTAAACCCTGAAAATATTATTCTAAGTTAAAGAAATTAGACACTAAAGGCCATATATTATATCATTACATTTATAGGAAAGTCTAGAATAGGGAAACCCAGAGACAAAAAGTAGATTATTGGTTGGCAGGTGCTAGAGAGGGGGAAAGGGGAAGGATAGGGAATGATTGCTAATGGGTACAGGGTTTCTTTTTGGGGTGATGAAAATGTTAAAAGTAGATATTGGTGATGGTTATAAAACTGGAAATATACTAAAAACACAATGAACTGAACACTTAAACATATGAGAGATAAAGACAGAGGGAAGGGATGCAACCATCAAAGAAACTACAGAGAAGAATAAGAACAATGGCTGCAGTCATCTAACTGGATTTCTATATGTACTGTCCAATATTTCCACTGTTTACTCAGTTAAAACTTACTTGGTAGAGAACTGTGTCCTTAGGAAAGGATATTTCACAGAAATAATTACCACTTAGGTAAATACCAAAAAAAAAAAAACAAGCAAAAAAACAAAAACAAAAACCAGTCTCTTCATTTGAACCAATTACTTAGTAATTCGCTTTCAAAATAATTCAGGGTTGGATTTGACTGTTTTGTTGTTGGTATGCTATGGGTAATTGATCCATCTCAGAGCCAAAGATGGTAACATCCTAGCTGGTGGAGGAGAAAATGCTAGTATCGGATTTTATTTTAAATTACTAGTTTGGCATTTCAGAGTTACCTCATTTATTTCCCCTTTTTCTTACTCAAAGCAAAGAATAGAAGAGGGTTTCTCAACCTCAGCATTAATGTCTTTTGGGCCTCGGCATTAACGATAGTGCTTTGCTGTGGGGACTGTCCTGTGCACTGCAGGATTTGTAGCAGCATCCCTGGCCTCTACCCAGCAGATGTCAGAAGCAACCCCCCCTACACACACACACACACACACACACACACACACACACAAATATAACAACCAAAAATGTCTCCAGATATTTTCCAAACACCCCCCTGGGGGCTGTAAATTTTTACCTGGTTGAAAATCACTGGAGAAGAAAACTACTCCCCAAAGGTCAATGTAATAGAGCGAAGTTGGGGAAGCTTATTTCATATTTCAACTTTAGAGAAGCCACTATGCTAAGGGGAGGCTAACTGACAGCTGGGTACCCTGCCGGAGCCAGGACTACAGAATTGCCCAGAACCGTGATTCCAAAGTTGCCACCATCTCTCGAAATTTCCTTCCCCGGGGAAGAAAGTAAGAACGAATACACGAGTACAAAATACACACGTAAGTAGGAAAAAATGTCGGCAGCCATCCCAAAGTTACTATCTAGACCTGTCCAGTATAACTTTCTGAGGTGATGAAAATGTTCTATACTGCACAGCCCAATACAGCGGCCACGAGTTTCCTATGGAAATGTAGCACGTGAAACACGGAATGTTTCATCTTATTTTAACTAAATTTAAGTTGCCACAGGTGGCTACTGGCTACCAGATTGGACAATGCGGATCTAGACCCTGCTGTCATTCTTCCCGTTCTTGTTGTCAGTCAACACGGAGTACATTCTTGGTAGAAGTCCAGTTCTCCTTCTCCTTTAGGCAACTTTTCCAGCAGTATCTCCCTAGCTTCCAGGGAAGG
Organism: Balaenoptera ricei; assembly: GCF_028023285.1. Lineage (NCBI taxonomy): Eukaryota > Metazoa > Chordata > Mammalia > Artiodactyla > Balaenopteridae > Balaenoptera > Balaenoptera ricei. The sequence continues at coordinate 111,240,041 of NC_082643.1, forward strand.
AAACTCAGTACCTGCCCCTGCACACAGCCAGGCCAATGCTCTGAAGGAGGACTATATGGCTTTCCAAATGCTGTGTGTTCCATTTCTGCATGCTTGCTTCATTTTTTTACCACCTCAGTCTTCCCCCAAATCCAGAACGGGCTGCTGGCCTTCTACGAAAGGCATCGAACAGTATGAGGGACAAACTGTTCAGAAAAAGTAGAACTGATAAAAGGGAAAAATATCTCATTCGTGTATTTGCTTTTCAATTAACCCTCTCCCAGGTAGAATGTAATATCCATGAGAGCAGGACCCTTTGCTGTCTTTTTACCACCGCACCCCCGGCACCTGGAACACAGGCACACATACAAAAAGCAGGTGTTAAATATTTGATGAATTAATAAATAAGAACACCTTAAATAGTGCTCATGTGCCAGCACTAGAGTGCTTTAAATGTATTAAATAACTGAAACCTCATTATAACCCTATGAGATATGCCCTATTAGCTCCACTACAAGCTATGTTTCATTATCCACATTATTACATTTGAAGACAGTGAGGCACAGAGGAGTTAGGCAACATGCCCAAGATCACACAGGTAGTAAGTGACAAAACTATAATTTTAATTCTACCACATATGGAGCTTATTCTCTTACTTAAGCTGTGCTAAGGTACTAGTAAGTTATCTAAGACTTTTAATAACATAAGTACCCAAGCTTACTCAGCACCCTAACCCTTATCCCCATCCTGTTATATGAGGAGAAGCTCCATGTAGACGCAAAACCTCTATAACGAAATATGATTACAAGATACACGATAATAGCAGAGCGCAACAATAACACAGAGGTGCACAAAGAATTCAGCCTATGTGCAACAGCGTGTGGACACAGGAGGCCACAGTTTCGGTACAGGAACCCGAGGCTCTGAAGACTTCCGCAAGTGATAAAGGTCAACAGGCATCAGGGCAGAAGGAAAGGCTCGTGTAAAACCCTGAGGATGTAAGGTATAGAAGGAGAGTTGGTGCTGGAGATATGGAGCTATGGGAATTTGGGGCGTGGAGGAGAGAGGGGAATGGAACGGCAAACCAGAATGAGATTGTATGTGCTTCCGAACGGCAATGCTAGATCTCAGACTACTCTGTGGGTAGTCGGGTCCAGCTCCACTGTAAAGCGAGTCCAAGCAATGGATTTGGCCCAACATGAGTCTACAAAATAGGTGAGTGACACCTGGGTCTGAACTGAGGGCCAGCTAACACACAGTTTGAAATGTTTTACGGAAGGCAGATGAAAACCGGTCCCAATAGAGAAAGGTTCAATCAGATGCTAAATGATACTCATTACACCTGATGCTTCGTCAGACTGAGATAAGAGGAGGCTAAAGGGGCATGTTCATCCTTGATTTTCTTTACCATTCTTGTAGGTACGTGGAGACACCTCCCTTCTCTCTAGTATATTCTCTAACTCGAATTTAACCATCAAATCTTTATTTTCGACCTTAACCTAACTCAATCCCTAGAGGTGTGCTGTCCACAGGTCCCGACTGAGTTTTTAAAATGTGGTTAGTAAATGTAAAATAGATAGCTAGTGGGAAGCAGCTGCATAGCACAAGGAGATCAGCTCGGTGCTTTGTGACCACCTAGAGGGGTGGGATAGGGAGGGTGGGAGGGAGACGCAAGAGGGAGGGGACATGGGGATATATGTATACATACAGCTGATTCACTCTGTTATACAGCAGAAACACAACGCTGTAAAGCAATTATACTCCAATAAAGATGTTAATTAAAAATAAATAAATAAATAAAATGTGGTTAGTCTACAGTGAGATGTGTGCTAAGTGTAAAGTATATACTTATGTATATTTTTTAATAATTTTATGTTGATTATGATAGTATTGAACTCATTTTTATATTGAGATGACAGTACTTTAGCTATACTGGGTTAAATAAATATTAAAATTTATTTCAACCTGCTCCTTTTCACTTTTTTTTTTTTTTACTATGACCTCTAGAAAAATTTAAATTACATTATGTGGCTCACGTTATATTTCTATTGGATAGCCTTGTTCTACAGACTATCTCTACTAAGGCCATCTGTCCCTTACATGCAGCATGCTTAATTCTGGGTCCACCTTTTACAAGCTCTATGACATCTCTGTGCCTCAGCTTCTTCATCAATAAAATGGAGATACTAATTGGAATAAAGAGGATAACTAACAATAACAGCTAACACACATAATACTCAGACTGTAAGAGCTAACACACACACAACACTTACAATATGCCAGACACTGTTCTAAGCATTTTTCATATATTAACTCCTTTAATCTTCACAATATCCCTGTGAGGCCATCACTCCCATTTTATAGATGAGCAAACTGAGGCACAGAGAAATTAAGTGACTAGCCAAAGGTTACACGGTTAGTAAATAGTGAAGCCCAGGTTTGAGTCCAAGCAGTCAGTTCCAGGGTCCTTGCTTTAAACCACTGTCTCTCATGATACCCACCTCAAAAATGGTACAGAAATTCAATAAGTTAATTTAGGTAAAAAATTTCAAACTGTCTCCAGCACATAGTAAACACTCCTTCAGTGTTTAACTATTATCACCATCACTCCAGCCCTCAACCTACTTCCCAAATTCCCTGCATGCCGTGACTTTTCTCCTCATTTCCCAGGATTAAAACCTCAGGATCCTCTTTTAATACGTCTCCCTCTTTCATTCCCTAACTCGTCAGGTCCTTCTTACTCTTCCTTGAATGCTCTTAACGCATCTATTCTGCTTTTCCACTACCACCTTAGCCCAGTACTCTGCACCCTCACAACTGTATGAATTAATAGCAGTAACAAGACAAAGACCTTAACCGGTGCTCATGTACCAGGCATTCTTCAAGTTTATTAATTCATTTAAACCTTACTATAACCCTGTTTGTTCCCCAGGACTTCTACATCTGGGCTCTAACAGTGTCTAATTTCTTTAGCAGACCAGTCTTCCTGGAATACCAATTTCATCATGTGATGGGAACTTTAAATGTGTCTGGATTCACGTGTCCTGACACGTGTCCCTATCAGCTGATGTATGTGAGAGGAAAAGATGATGGGTGTTCCCTACTGGGGCAAAGAAGGATTTACAAGGCCCTGAAAACTAAAAATTCTAGCCTCGTCCAAAATCTCTCACAGAATCTAGTCTCAACTCAGCAGCCAAACATTAACAACTATACAACCTAGCCCCATGCTGCTCATTCAATCTTACCTCCAGTCAACAAAAACCCTCCAGAGTGGTTAAACAGGTCTCTTCATTGTTCCTGGAGTAAATAATGGTCATTATTACTATTATTTATATTATGTATAATAATAATATTATATATTATTATACATAATATAAATTATTATTATTATTAGACCTTATTCATACAGTTCCCCTCTGCCTCAAAAATCTGAGCACACTTCTCCTCCATCACGCCCAGACTAAACTAATCTCCCCTCTAAACTGTGATAAAACAGCTGTCTTACCCCACTCACTGGGGTCTATAATGATATATTCATCACCCGGCAAATGCCAATCACAACCCCAACCAGGCCCTGAGCAACTGGAAGGCAAGCACAGAGTCCCTCATTTCTCACCTTCCCCGTGAGTAGCACATGCCTCTACAAAGCACACGCACTTATTTGGCAAATGGAACACTAAATGAGTTACAGACAGTGTAGCCGAAATGACATGTAAACACCCTAATCCAGCCAACCGTATTTCCCTAACCAGCAAATACCTCAAGGTAACAGGAGCAGTGGCAATAGTTTCATAGCAGTGTTATCACTGCATTCTCCAAGTCATTATCTTCTTTACTCCTCAAAACTCTCCAGTGAAGTACCACTACTATACCTTTAAGTCAGCTGAGGTTTAAAGAAGTCGAGGGTTTTTACTCAGGATCACACAACTACTACACAGCAAAGGTGGAACCAGAGACCAGGCCGCTAGTCCAGCGCTCTTTCCAATGGTCTAATTCACCTTTTATCTCTTCTCCGTCCTTATCACCTAAGGAAGAGTTAAATAACTAAGAGGGGAAAGGAATCGGGTGAGAATACTTGGTAACAACAGATGTGGTAAATTAATGACTTGAACATTTGTCTGAAATGGCTTTTTTTTCTTTGACTCACCAAGGGTAATGACGATTTACAAGGCTGCATTTAAACCTCATAATCTTGCTGTACTGTGAAATAAAAATTTCCACCCAAACTTAAAACGGATATCTTTCCGGCCTCCAGAGCTGGACACCACCTCCTCCACCCCACCCCCTCTGCATTTACAAAATCTTAGCTTAAGGCTGTTTCTTACCAAGAATAATTAAGGAAGTAAGCAACCTTCTGAGGTTGCTTAACCATCAAAGCAAACTGGCAGTCCTTGCTCAACGTTATAAACCATTAGTTTCCCCACACTTTACTGTTTCCATGTTATTTGCTAGATATTCCGATTTAACAGCGAATCACAAAGAACCTCAGTTCAGGGCAGTCTCAGCTCATGAATGGCCACATTGTTGGGTACTCTCCCTTCACGATGAAAGTCAGAAATGGAAAAACGTGGAGATGGACCCAAACCTGGGCTCACTGCACTGGCAGAGCCAAGAAAAACCAGGAAACGTACCAAAGACGCCTGCCTCTGCCTCCTCCGCAGACCTTCAGGCCACTGGAGGGGATGCGGGCAGCTCCCCCTCGGGGGATGCAGGTTTCAGCAGCCGCCAGCTCACTGCCGAAAGAGCGTCCTCGAGGTCTCCTCTGAGGCGAGGAGCTGAAGAAGGGGGCGTTCTTCCCACGGACCCTGGATCGGATCCCCGCCCCCGCCGCGCCACTCCACCCGGCACAACCCACTGCCCCAGGTGAAAGGCGCCGCGGCCTCGGGTACCACCCCCAATTCTCCAGGGAGGATACAGACGAGGCGGAAGGGAGGCAAGCTGCAGCCGGAGCCTCCCAGAGCCTCCTCCGCACCTCTGCTCCGACTCACCCAGTTCTGCGCGTTATTGCTCAGCTTGACTTTCTTGCACAGGCTACCGGGAACCTCCATGGCTGCACAGCGCGCCGGTGCCCTCGTTCTCAGCGCCCAGAGAGTAGTCGGAAGATGGGAGGCCGGCGGGGGCGGGACGGGAAGGCGGGGTCTCCTCGCGACTGGGCTGGCACGCGCTGTCGTAGGCACGCGCTCGTGCTCGTGGCTCTGACTGAGCCGCGCCTCGGCCCCGCCTCCGAAATGGGTACGCGGCAGAGGTGTGTGGGGTGGGGAGAAGCAAAGGACAAGAACCGGACGCAGGGTGTGGGAGCGGGGCTTCAGGGCGCGCACCGACGCCAGCACGCACGACGCTCCTCCCTCTTGATTCTGAAGAAGGGGCGGGGCCTGAGAAGGTAGTCGTGGAACTTCCAGAGTCCCTCCCCCGCTCGCCGCCTTGCGCTGCGCATGCGCAGAGGCTGGAAAAGCGTCTCAGGCCTCGACCTGGAAGGACAAGGAAAGTTACCAGGCCCCCAGCTCTTTGCGGGTTTGGCTGCCTGCTGCTGTTTACTAGATGGCAGAAGGCATTGACGTGGTCTTCCGGCCCTCTGGTTTTTCCTCCATAAACCCGGCCACCAGTTTCCTAACCTCCATATCTGTACCCTCCTCGCCCTGGCCACATTTAAAAAGGAATTTTCCAGCTTCGCAGAGGGAAGATTTGCTAAACAGCTCATTCTCCACACGTTCCACTTAGCTTTAAAATTCTGCTCAACGCACAGTTTCAAAAAAAAAAAAAAGTCAATACCCCATCCCTGGACATCAGTAATTAATATCTCTCTGGTTTTAGTGGTTATCTGCAAGGTGCCTCCTTCCCCACTTGCAGATGTCTTTTCAGGAGATTTCTGTCGGATTCTTCTCACCCGCTAAGCCAAAAAGGGGCTTCTATTAGCTTCTCAGGAAATCCTTAGAGGAATGAAATCCAGGCTGAGGGAGGGCCCTTGGTTACCGCAGAGTAGAATGTCCATGTGTGGAGGACATTTTCAAATTCACCTAAGTATTCCGTGGCTACTTCACAGGAGGATGGGCTGGGGATGGAGGGGAGCCTGCCCTAGGAGTTGTCTCCCCTTCCACCCCCAGTACCCTATGGGCCTTTCCATAGCTTGTCCCTGGCACCAAGATAGTTGTCTGAAGTACTTCTCCTCCAAAACGCAATGCCCTACCCTACAAATACACACCAATCCCTACGGCCTGACATTACTGCCTCTTTGCTGGAGGACAAGAGGGAATGAAAAATGCCCACCAAACTAAGATGGTATCTTGAGACTGAGGAAGTGAGGCAGGTGACTCCATGTAATCAATGGATCAGTTTATTATACAGTAACTTACAGGGTGAGATCATGGGGGACTATAATCCAGAAGCGTTTACAGCTGCATCCACACTGCTGAGGGAACATTGGGACAGTTTTATAGCTAACCTAGGGTATTGGAGTAGTGCTTAGAGACAGGAAGTGCATTCCTAAGTCAAGGACTATGAGTGGGTAACTAGTCTCCTGGGCACTGGGAGTATGTCAGCAAAGGTCCTCATCATTGTCTGGGGACTAAGATAGCATAGAGGCCACTGGGTCCTAATGATTATTAAACAGTATCTATTAACTTCAAAGCCCTCGACGACAGAGAAGTGATTTACTGCAGAGTACAGTCCTGGGTAGGGTCAGTGGAAGGACAGGAGGAACTTCTACAGGCCCAAGTTGCCATCAGTTATGCTGACAGCCATACATTCTTTTTTTTTTTTTTTAATTTTTATTTTTGACTGCACTGGGTCTTCGTTGCTGTGCATGGGCTTTCTCTAGTTGTGGCGATCGGGGGCTACTCTTCGTTGAGGTGCGCGGGCTTCTCATTGCAGTGGCTTCTCTTGTTGCGGAGCAGGGGCTCTAGGCGCGCAGGCTTCTGTAGTTGTGGTGCACGGGCTTAGTTGCTCTGCGGCACGCGGGATCCTCCCAGACCAGGGCTCGAACCCGCGTCCCCTGCATTGGCAGGCAGACTCTCAACCGCTGCGCCACCAGGGAAGCCCCAACACACACTCCATTCTTAACATTGCTGTCAGCGTGTTATTTCTAAAACTTCAATCTTGTTACTTGACCTCAAACTGTCAATGGTTTCCTTGTAGCTTTTTCTTTGGGGATTCTTCATTTGCAGTCTGTATATAGAACTTAATTTCAGTATATTTCTGAACTCTGCCAATAACGGAATGAGCTTAGAAGAGGATCCAAAGCTTCAAATGAAAACACAGCACCACATTTGGAATCAGCCATTTCTCTAAGGAGTCCTAGGATTCCTGGTTTTCAGAAGGGAATGGTATTTAGAGATCACAATCTGGGCTTCTAAGACTGTTTAGTGCTTCTGAGTCAGTCCATATTTCTGGACTTTTTCAGTGAAAGACTTTTTTCAGGTAAAATATATCATAAGTTTACCCTGATACTATCAATTCAAATGTATTATTTCAGACATCATTCATGCAAATGAGCCTGAAACATCCTGTCAAATCCAAAACAAGGAATTATCAAAAACCACTAAGATTATGTCAAAAGGACTCAGAAACCAAACTGAAGAAGCTTTCCCCTGTCAAAATCACTCAATTAGAGCACTAAAGGGATAATATCTATAAGGTATTGAAACAAATTAAATATGTTTAAATCTAAATGTTCATGATGATGACAATTTAAAAAGAACTAATTGTCACACTTTGAGGATGCTAATAAACCAACTCATTGTTTTGAAAACTTATAAATAAAAGGAAAGAATTAAACATTTACCTTGGCTTCCATCACTAACTGTAAGTCAGGTAATGAAAAAGCTGATGAGAGGAAGTTTTTCTTTGTAGACATACAGCTAATAAATTAGGAAAGAAAGGTAGATTTTATAATGTCACCATTTTACAACTTTAAATGAAATAAATGGATAAAGACAATGGCCCTCAATGGCTGCTAAATCATGAAAATAAAGAACATTAGAACTTTCCTGCTTCCTGATGAAGTATTAATGCCCCCCAAAAAGTTAAAACTGATCTTAATCAAGTCTTCAGGTTTCATTATCAATTTATAGCAAATGCAGAGGAAAGAGGAAGATGTAAAATCACCATAAATGCAATCAGTCAAGTCCAAACTGTGGAAAACTACATCATAAATGACCTGATTCTTCAATAATTCAATTACAGGAAAAAATAAAGAAGAACTAAAGATTAAAAGATAACTTATGAGAACTATCAAGCAATTGAAATACATGAACTTATTTGAACACTGCTTCAAACAAAAAAATCTTTTTAAATACAGGAAATTTAGAGAGTCCCTAGACTCTTGATATTAAAGACATTCTTTTGGCATGATAATAGTGTTGTTATTATATCTTTAAAGGAGTAATTTTAGAGAAACATATTGAAAGATTTAGCAATGAAATGGCAATGCCATAGGTATTCAGGAAACAAAATTGGTCTCCTGGAAATTAAAAACAAGGTAGCAGGAGTGGAAGAAAAGGTGAAGAAGATATCTTTCAGAATACAGAGCAAAAACCCCAAAAGATGAGAAATAGAGGAGAATTTTTAAAAAGAAAGAACAGTCTAGGAAATTTAAGATGAAAATATTAAGAGTTCCAAAAAGAGAAAACCCACCAGAGGAAATAACCAAGGAAATTATTCAACAAAATTTCCTGTAACTGAAGGACTTTAGACATTCGTTGAATGTCCAGCTCAACAGATAAAAATCAAACACACAAAGCACAGCACTATGAAATTTCCAAACAGTGTTCCCCAGTGTTCTGAAATTGTCTGGAAATCCTACAAGCTTCCAAGGAGAAGATGGAGAGTTCACAAAGAAAGAATCAGGAGTATAAATGAATCAAAGCTATCAATAAACACACCAAGAGCTAGAAGACAAATGGAACAATAGTTTCAGAGCTCTAAAAGAAAAGTATTTCTGCAAAAGGAAAAGAAAAATATTTCCAATTTAGAATCTAGAATTATCATACACCCTCTCTTAAAGAAATATTAGAGGATACGCTTCACCTAAATAGAAAGAGAAAAACATGGCATCCGGAGAATAGGAGTTCCGACACAGGAAACAACTGGAAGGAATTCTAGTGAAGGGAGATCCCAGGATGACAGCAGTATACCAGGTCTAGAAGATAATCATTCAGAAGCCTCTCCAAGAAGTCAGGAAGCCCTTGGAGAGCCCTGTTTAAGATGATGAAATTGATAGAGCATTTGCCGGGAATGACCATACTGAAAATAATTTAGGTAGGTGACAGAGTTTGGGATTAAATTAGTGATAACTACTTAGAAAACTAAGTCATCAAAAAGGATACATTGGGACTTCCCTAGTGGCACAACGGATAAACTCCACACTCCCAATGCAGGAGGCCTGGGTTCGATCCCTGGTCAGGGAACTAGATCCCACATGCATGCCGCAACTAAGAGTTCGCATGCCGCAACTAAGATTTCGCATGCCACAACTAAGGAGCCTGCAAACTGCAACTAAGGACCCAACTACTGCAACTAAGGAGCCCACGTGCTGCAACAAAGGAGCCCACCTGCCGCAACTAAGACCCCACGCAACCAAGACCCCATGCAACCAAATAAATAAACAAATTTTTTTTTTTAAAAAAAGGATACATTTATCGCACCCTTTCTGTACAAACTGTATTTCAGGGTAATCAAATAGTTGATACGGGAAAGTTCAGACTGACAGAATTTTAGCTAATAAATGCAGAAGGAATGTTGGCATTTAAAAATAACCATTTTAAACAACTGACGAGGGAATTCCCTGGCGGTGCAGTGGTTAGGACTTGGAGTTTCCACTGCAGAGGGCATGGGTTCGATCCCTGGTTTGGGAAATGAGATCCCGCGCTGTATGGCACGGCCAAAAATACACCTGTGGGGGTAATTGATATAGGCAATAACCATTAACGACTGATAAAAGTATTAGGTGAAAGGTAGTGTGATGGCTAATTTTGTGTCAACTTGACTGGGTCATGGGGTGCCCAGATATTTGGTTAAACATTATTCTGGGTGTGTCTGTGTTTCTGGATGAGATTAACATTTGAATCAGTAGACTGAGTAAAGTAGCTTGCCCCCCTAATATGGTGGTCTTCATCCAATCAGCTGAAGGTCTGAGTAGAGCAAAAAGGTGACTCTTCCACAAGTAAGAGGGAACTCCTCCTGCCTTACTTCCTGGAGCTGAGGCATTGGTCTTTTCCTGCCTTCAGAACTGAACTGAAATGTTGGCTCTTGGGTCTCGAACTTGCTGTCTTTCATACTGGAATATACACCATCAGCTCTCCTGGGTCTCCAGCTTGCTGACTGCAGATCTTAGGACTTCTCAGCATCCACGATCACATGAGCCAATTCCTATCTATCTATTTATCTATCCTATTGGTTCTGTTTCTCTAGAGAACCCTGACTAATACAGGTAGGAAAGGGAATTTTATAATGGACACATCAGGCTGACACCACCTGCGTCCACTTGTTAATCTTAGCATCTCTAAAACTGGGACAGCAGATATCATGTACCTTAAAATGTGATGTAACAGGAAATACTCAGCACTATTGTTTTAGGTTGGGTTGTTGAAGAAGCAGGCATGGAAAGAAGGATTCGAGTACAAGTCATTTATTTGGGAGGTGATCCCAGGAAACACCATTAGTGGAGTGATACAGGAACAAGAAGCAAGTCAATAAAGAGTGTGCTATCAAGCAGCCATGGTGGGTAACTGGAGCTAAATCCCACCAGGGAACTCTGAGAAACAGTGTAGAGCATGTCCTTCAGAGTATCTCACCTGAGGGAGAGAACTAGGGCATTGATACAACTCCCTTCAGTCATTACTCAAGGACTACTCCCAGGGAGTGTTCATTCTCTGGTACTTTTGGATTGCAATGCACATCTATAGAGAGGGCACTAGTCCCAAAGAAAGCCCTCATGCAAAGAGATGGCAGTAAGGGCAAAGTGGATGTGGATGGGCACCAGAAGTGTTTACCAGAGCCACTTATGAAGTATTCTTTTTTAAAAAAAAAGCATATTTCTATACTATTTCTTTTTTATGTAAGAGCACTTTTTTTTAAGATGAGAAAAAACAAAGAATTTTTCAAAGAAAACCACACAAACCCACTTTAAAACAAAAAAAAAGAAACGAAAAAAAGAAAAAGAAAAGAAACTGTCTCCAGAGGAAAAATATCATCCTGGAAAGGAAGGCTAATAATAGTTTTACTACATGGCTCTGCTCTAAATCACACATATTTAGTCATAATAATGTAAACTATGAATATAAACCTTAACAAGATCGCGGTATGACTAGCTGGAGAGTTTGAGGGGATACAATGAGTGTGTGTGTGTTGGTGGGTGGGTGTGTGTGTGATGATAATAAGAGAGGAAAGAGATAAATCCTCATTTTCCATAGTGAGAGAACAAGAGATATTGTCTAAAACATAAAGACCAAGAATAGCAATACACCCATTGTTTCAAGATATGGAGATATATACCAAGAGAATTTGCTAAAAGACTTAAGAGTGGTTGCCTCCAGGGAAGGAAAATTGCTCTCTGTTTTAAAATTCCTTATTGAATTATTTGACTGTAAACTATTTGGATATTATCATTTTGACACCCATACAAAAAAACGTTTTTTGGAAAGAGTGAATTAGAAGTCAAATGAAGTTAGCATGTGAGAACAACCCTGAAGATGTTTGGCTTGAAAAAAGGAGCAGAGATATGGGACATAGTTGAAGGATAATACAGAATCAAGATAGGATAGTTTAAAAAGAAAGGAGAAAAACTAGAGTAAATTTTATGCTGATGAGAAAGATCCAACAGAGAGAGAGGGTAACTGATGGATGGAGGTCCTTGTGGCTGAGAATCCAGAGCATAAGTAAAGATGGGCCTTTAATGGGCAGTAAGTAATTCCTGCAAAATAAAGTAAAAGGAGAGGATGTGCACAGATGCCAGTCCATTTGTATATGTAGTGGAAAGATGAGGGAATTTCCATTGAAGGTTTTTATTTGTTCATTTAGTATGAAGCAAGGCCATTAGTGAGAGAGGACCATACTTTGAGAACTATTGCTCTAAATAATGGATGGGCATTCCTAAATATTTATAACTAATAATTAACCTTAGGCATTAAGATCTCTCTCACAATTTAACTGTATATTTCAAACATCATAAAAACTGAAAAGAAAAAATTAAATATTTTAAGTTAAACTGAGGAGCTATAAAAATTAGGAAACCCAGAGCAACGTATATTTTAACCCTTTGGGTACACAGGTATTCTCAGTAAGAGAATAATAGTTAGGTAAGTAAGCTTGGTAATATTGTAAGTCATTTCCTTGGTAATATTGGAGCATCAGTCTCAGAAGTTCACCTGCAAGAATTAAAAAGATGCCACACAAGCCAGAGATAAATGGTCATTAGGATCTCATTCACCTCCACACTCCCTCATTAAATCCCCACCAGCTGAGAAACTGGTGTAATAGTTTGGAAGCAGTCACGGATATTTGGTTTCCACCTGGAAGGAATCACCATAGATTCAGGAAAGTTCCCTTCAAGTCTCTGGGACTTGCCAGAAGATTTCTAAGTCAGTCTGTAGAGAAAATGACCCCTCTAGTCAAGGTGGTTCCATTTTCTCCACATTTTATGTGTGAAGATATATGAAGATACGTAAAGGCATATCTTCTCCACTAGGGGGATTTGATTGAATAAAGAAACAGGACCCAAAGAATCCTTGAAGCATCACTTAATTTCGTCTGAAGCATTTCCTTCTGGTTAACATTGTCTTTTTTTTCCCTTAGAAAAAAGCCCCCAAATAGTGAATTGCATAAGACCAGTTACTAAAAAATATATTATATTTTAAAACTATGGCTCATTCAAAATTCAAAGGAGATCTTCAGAGTGACTGGAAATAACTTGCTAGAAATCTACGTTTTCTACGTTGCCCATATGACCTTGGGGAAATCACAGGACTTCTGGGGATGGGGGGGTGGGCAGTTGGATACATTTATCTCAAAGGATTCTTCCTCTAAAATTATTCTAGGTTCTTAATTTGTGTGTCATCTATACCTGTAAATAATAATTTAATCAAAACCACAAACTGTCTTTAAGTACCTTACTATATGTAAAGCATTGTGTTAATAATTTCTGTGTTAAAGTAGCTAAGTAGTAAGTAATAGGATACATCACCAAACACAGCACATATTCTTCTCTCTACATTCTTTCACCGTAATTATTGAGATTCATCCATGTTGCTGTGTGTATCCATAGTTCATTCCATTTTATTGATGGTTAATATTTCATTGTATGTTGTTATGACTTGATCAAATCACATTTGTGAAGTGGAGCATAGGGTGCTGGATGGTGAGCTGTGGCTCCACTACCGACAAGAGAAATTGAAAGAGAGAAGTTTATCACTCACAGATCCTGAACAAAGTACATGGCACACCTTGAGGGGCCGCATTGGGAGATCAAAGCAGGGTGCAGGCAGAGAGAGAGGCAGGACCTGGGGCACATGCCTTTATTAGGGTCTGTGGGTGAGTGCTTTGGGGCTAACGCTGTATTGTATTGGTTAATTCAAACCAAAATTAATGAGGCTTTGGTAAGCCCTGTGAGGGGGTCTTATTTAAGAGGCACACAAGGAAAGGTCTTGGGAGGCAGGGAAGACTTGATCACAGGGGCTGTTGGGGGAGTCATCTCAGGAACCTTCACTTGCTTGTGACTCTGCAGACTATTTTCTAGGGCATATACTTGCATGATGGAGCTAGTGTCAGTTTAAGTCCCCTCTCCCCCCATAGCCTCTTAGCCACACAAAATAATGCTGAAACAGCAATACCATTGAGTAACTTAGCTAAAGTCTCAATACATGGATACACCATGATTTGTTTATTCGTCTGTTGATGAATGTTTGGGTAATTCCAGTTTTGGGCTTTTGCAAATAAAGCTGCCATGAACATTCATATACAAGTCTTTGTGTGGACATATGCTTTCTTTCCCCCTGGGTAAATACTTAGGAGAGGAATGGCTGAGCCATATGGTAGGTATATGTTTAATTTTTTGAAAAACTGCCAAAACCATTTTCCAAAGTGAATGTACAATTTCACATTCCTGCCAGCAGTGTATGAGAATTGTAGTTGTTCCACATCTTTGCCAACACTTGGTATGGCTGGTCTTTTCAATTTTAGTCATGATTGTAGTACGCAATGGTGTCTCATTGTGGTTTTAATTCTACTTCCCTAATGTCTAATGATGTTGAATGTCTTTTCATGTGCTTATTTGCTATTTGTACATCTTCCTTGATTAAGGGTTTGATCAGATCTTTTGCCCATTTTCTAACTGAATTGTTTGTTCTCTTGTTACTGAGAATAATATATATATATATATATATATATATATTCCATCTCATACATTTTACTTTTCATCTCTAGAAATTCAACACGGGTCTTTGTAAAAAAAATATGTCTTCCATGCCTCCATTTAACATGAGAAGTCTTTCCTCTACCTGTTTGAATGTATGTAATGTAACTTTAATATCCTTATATACTAATTCTATTATTTGTGTTTACACCTTTTTGTATTGATTCATTTTTTTCTCATGATGTGTCATAGCTTCCTCCTTTCCCCCACTTCTTCCCTCCTCCTTATTAGACCCCTGATAGTGTGAATTTTACCTTGTTGAATGCTGCATATTTTTGTATTCCTATAAATATTCTTGAGTTTTATCCTGGGTCACAGTTAAGTTACTTGGAAACAGTTCGATACTTTCAAGTCTTGCTTTTAGCATCATTAGGTGGTACCCAAGCAGCCTTTAGTCTATGACTAAGTGTGCCCTACCACTCAGAACATGATTTTGGATACTTTGCCCAAAGCCAAGTTTTTCTACTCTAGTCAGTGGGAACGCTATCTATTTCTGCTGGTGTGAGCTCCCGGCATTTTCCCCTGTGCTCCTTTTGGGTGGTGTTTTTCTCTGTCCTACGTTAGTGTCCTCACTTGCCTCTGCTCAGGTGGACATTCTGCCATCTCTGGAGCTTTCTCTGTGGTAACTGTCTCCTCTCCTGCACTCCACTGTGTCTCTCTGATTCCCAGCTCCATCTCCTTAACTCAGGGGGACTCCTGGTCTCTGCTTGGGTTCCCCCTTCCTTCCACGGTAAGGTAAATGTTAACAACAGGGAAAACTGGGTGTGGGGTATTTGTGAACTCTCTGTACCATCTACTTAATTTTTCTGTAAATGTAAAATTGTTCTAAAAATAGAGACTATATTTTTAAAAATAAAAGAATCCTGACACCCTAGAGCAAACATGTTTCTCTCTTGTGCTAAATCCCCAAAACTCACCATCCACTGAGCCTGTTCAGACAACAGCAGTAAAATTTCGTTTACTCCTGGGGTCTCGACTTAATTTCTTCTCCCTCATGTAAATTGCACTGTAGCCTCAAAACTCTCTCCAGGTAGTAAGCTGAGGCAATTGTAGGGCTTACCTTGTTTATTTCCCCATCTCCCTGCCCTGCATTGCCTGGTATCTAATGTCTGAAAATCAGTGTTTCACGTATTATTTTGTTGGGTTTTTTACCTGTTTCAGGTGAGATAGTATGTCCAATCTCTGACACTTTATCTGCCCAGAAGTAGAAGTTACTTTTTATGTGGTTACTGTTATAGTCATAACTTCTTTGCTTTCTTGTTTGTTTGTTTCCCCATTTAAATGTACATCTCTAGATAGTGTAATTAATTCTTACCAATTTCAAAAGTATGATATGTCTTTAAGACTATTTTAATCTGTAAATTTACTTCTCCTTCCTTTTCATTTCTTCACAGCATCACTAAAGGGAAGTGGGTGCTGAACTAAGTAAATTTGGAAGAGTGGGATCTGTAAAACCAAACGCAAAAGGAACTTCACATAAGCACTGTACTCTAGTTGATAAAGTCATTCCCATGAGTGTACTGGTTAACAATTCTGATGCTACTGTACATGTACAATGGAATTGAACAATTAAGTAAATGGATGGCACAGAGTGGGAGCCAACTTTCTCACTGTTGGAGTGGGATTCAGATAAGCAAGGGGTAGGGGTTGAGGAGAGGCTAGAATGATTCATTTGGTAGTGGATTAGAATTGCAGACACTCATAAGAACTCATGTGTAGATTATTATAGATGCAGATGATTACATATAGAAATATTTATTGATATGTGTATATATGTAAGCGATATGCACATGTATATTTCTTTGCTCTGTCGGCTGAGAAGACTCAAAAGAAACAATGCCCCACTCATACTAACAAGTATACCTAATGCCCAGATCTTGGTTTCTAATGCCACTTCCAATAACTAACCGGGGTTCCTTGGAGTAATTGCTGATTTTAGGACTAGCTAAGAAATAAACGAGATGAGCCTGGGACATCTCGTAGTGTCAGAAAGTAAGGAAGTACAAAAACCAACAACAAAACAAAACAGAATATAACAAAATACCACATTCATGTGGTTCTGTCAAAGGAGCACAAGAGCCAAATGAGAGTTGCCAATGGCCAAAGCTGGAACAACTTGGGCAACAAAATAAAGTAGTATTGAATTATCACAAGTATAAAATAAATATCTGTGAGTCCATATTGATATAAATAAATGATTTAATGAATAAATAAATGGGAGAAGAGACAAGTCTCCCATGGAGAAGAATTCCAAATAACTTATGTAGATACTTTACCCTCAAGGAGAGGGACCATAAATCTCCACTCCTTAAATATGGGCTGTGCACACTTCCTTCCAAATGTACATTATGGAAACGGAGAGAAAAAGAGCAACTCTACAGTAAATAAACTTCACAAGCACTACCTCAACCAGGTAATCAAGATCGACATCAACAGCGATAAGTCATGTTGATGGTATGCAGTCTTAATGCGATGTGATGAAAATAACACTTTACCTCTGTGATCTTCCTTCAAAAACCCATGGCTGCAGTCGAATCATGAGGAATACATCAGACAAATACCAACAGAGGAATAACCTACAAAATACCTGATCGGTACTCAAAACTCTCAAGATCATCAGAAACAAGGTAAGTCTGAGAAACTGTCACAGCCAGGAGGCGCCTAAGGAGACATGACAACTAAATGCAATGTGATATCCTGGATGGGAACCTGGAGCATAGAAAGGAATTAAGTAAAAGCTAAGAAAATCTGAATAAATTGTGGACTTTGGTTAATAATAATATATCAGTATTTGTTCATTAAGTGTTTCTTCTGTAGCTATTAACCAAAGAGTTTCCCACAACAGTTGAAAAAACTTCCTGAGCAATTTGTGTGCCAGCCTACCCTACCATTCTTCCTATTATTGGCGCCACTAGTAGCAGTTCCCACTGTGTTTACAGGCTTCTGAAGAGTACGTGTCATAGTGGCACTTCTTCCTTGAGTAGATAATTGAATAGAGTGTTTTCTCATTCTGAATAAGAGAGCAGTGGGCCTCCCTGACATCATGTATTAGACTACATGTATTACATGTATTAGATAGTAAGAAATAGGGACATAGTTGGGCTACCACAGTTAATGGGGTTTTATTCTAAAGATGGGGGAAGAAAGGGAAATAGGAAGTGTTTTCAGCAGCCACAAAACCAGGATCATGAAGAAACAGCGACCTAGGGTTGCATACAATGGAAACTCATGTGTTCTCTGCTTCTGCTTCTACTGCTTCTACCCCTGCCAACTAACTGACTGATTTTCCCACATTCAAACTACCCAAGTGACAGGATCTAATTTGCTCTGCCTATCACAATCCAATTTAGACTACTTTTGGTGAAAGCTCTTGTGCCAGACTATCTTTCAAGTTGCTGGCCAGCCTGTAGACAAGTGCCTTTGGGTCAGGTGCCCATGCGAGTCTAGTCACCTACAACCAGGAGATGGGGTCATACTAAAGTACAACAATTAATTCATTAGGAAACACCTAGATGGGGGCTGTAGATCAGGAGGAAACTCAGAATCACATACTCCTTTCACAAACTTCCTTCCTGGAAACACCAATTCTTTGTAATGTACGTGTATGTTTTATGAAAAAGGGATAAATCTCATTCAACAAATATTTATAAGTGATTACTAAGTGCCAGGCACAGTCTTATGCACGTAAATGTTTGGGAAATGCCAGGTTAAACAAAGTAAATATATTTTTATACTGCAAAATCCTTACTGTTTTTAGTAAGCCATTATAAACCCAAGAGAAGGGCTATCATTTCTACTGCCTCCCAAATTATTAACCTAACTGCTCTTTTTCTGAAAGGCATTTCTTAAGCCTCAGATAACACAAAGGATACATCCGGAGAAATACTCAGTTTTACCCTTGAGGATCCAGGAAATGATGTCATCAAGGGACACATGGACCGAAGTAGCTAAACTCCACAAGGTACCTCCTCTCCCATGAGGAACTGCTCATCCTGGTATTCACACCCTGTGTACTTCTCTCCCACCCTGAATTCATGCTGACCTGGTGACTTACTTTAGCCAACAGAATGTGGCAGAAGCGACCGTGTATCTGTTCCAGGCTTACACCTGACAACTTAAGGAGTCTAGCTACTTTGCCAGAAGAACGAGAGAGAGGCCACATGGAGAAAGAGAGGTTCTAATGCTATCTGGAGAAGACCAAGGAACGCAGCCAGCAGGGGGAACCAAAGCCCCAAATATCTGACCATAAGAGAGCCATTCCAGTAAGACCCATCATTCAATCCATCCTAGCTCAAGGGACAAATGTGAGTGAAGCAACCATCCTGGACAGTCCAGTCCAGTCCAAGTAGTGAAATCAACAAGCCATAGCCAAATCCCAATCCACGAACTGTGTGTTATGTGAGGCATAACCAAGTTGTGGTTGTTTTAAGCCAATAAGTTTTGAAGTAATTTTTTTAAACAACAGTAGGTTAACAAAAAGTATATTAACTGTTTTGGAAAAAGTATTGCATAAACTTAATATATCGTGCCTAAACTATATTTATAAACACGTGTCTGTTTCAGAAATGACCCATTTTAGAGGAAATACATTAGATATTTACTTACAAATACTTAAATAATTTCACTGTTTACTACAATCATTTGCCTTCAGTTACTTTTGAAAATAACCACTTTATTAGTAAAAATTACAAATCAAATAAAGGAAGTTATGAAATATTTAATCACAGAGAAGCCAATTTAATTATGCATATTTCTTACAGTAAACAAAACTAAAATACTTTCATACAGTAAGGAACTATGCAAAAATTGGATTGAACCTGAGACATCCATTAGTTTATAATAGGCAAATCTAATTTACAAGAATATCTGCTTGTTTTAGGTTGCAACAAATATCAATAGCAATTAGGAAATTATAAATTCATAACATAAAAACAAGGTCCTAATTTCAGTGAGGGAACATTATCCTGTTATTTACAAGCTTGGGGATACTCAGGATTTGCCCTAAGACGATGAAATGTTAAACACAGTTCTCTTTCTTTCCTCCTCCTCCTCCTTTCCCCTTCCCTTCCGCCCAGCCTTCCCCTCACCCCTAGTTCTTTTCTCCCCGGACGTCCAGAATACTAGGTAGGTCACACTGGTCTGAGTTTTTGTGAGGTGGTGTTCTGAGAAACCCACAGGTTCATTTCACACAAGCCAGTCAGAAGCCCATGTTGTGTTACTATGTTGTAATACTGAAAAATCGTCCCCATTTTAGGATTTGCCCCTTTCTAGGTTGAGCAATCTAGCAACATAAGATGCACAGGATCCCAAATCAAGCTCTTCACTCCTTCCATAAAAGCTGTATTCTTGGTTAACTTTATTGGACATGACTTCCAGAGAGTCACACAAAAATTATTCCATTTGGATATTTTAGTACATGAAATTCATGAAAGCAAGAATTGTAGAACAAGAATTCCAATATTTAAAAGTAAATTTTTATTTTGGAATTATAAGAACACATTTCAAGATAATATGAAAAGACACACTAATAACATTAAGTCCAATAAACCACAAAGTTAATGTTGTTAAAAGAAAAGGTAGAAGAAAGGAAGGCATCATGGAGCCTCAAAGACAAAGCTTCTGCTCTTCAAACCAATGTGTCATAGTGTTTGCTATGGACTTGATATTTGTGTGTCCCCCACCCCCAAATTCATATTTTGAATCCAAACTCCAAAGTGATGGTATTAGGAGGGAGGGCCTTTCTTTGGGAGGTAATTAGGTCATAAGGGTAGTCAACTTTAAAAACATAATAGCCAGTTATATTACCAGCAAAACTGAGTTTATTCAGAAATAGCAGAGGAATTGCAATCCAGGATACGTGAACCATGGCAGACCACAGGCAAATCCAGAGAACAGGGAAGGGGAACTTGCCTTTATAGGAGAAAGGTGGGAGTTGGGAGGGGCTGTGGTAACCAAAGAGTCCATTGGAGTCCAAAGTATGGAGGCTTTTTATTCGTTGGGCTGCCACTGTCTCAGATTGGCTGGGCTGTCATGGGGCAGAGAGTTTTCTTCTTCCTACTGGATGGTAGAGGCACCTTCCTGTTGGAAATATAGGCAGAAGTCTCTGCCTAGTTGAAGTGATTGATGATGTATGGCAGGATGTGAGAGCTCCCCCTACAGGCCTGTCCTGACTCCAGTTTTAGCTGAGGTTCCTCAATTAATTCCACAGGTGGAACCCTCCTGAATAGGATATAAAAGAGACCCCAGAGAGATCCCTAGCCCTTTCAAATATGTGAGGACACAGTGAGAAGACACCAGCTATGAACCAGGAAGAGGGCTCTCATCAGAGCTCAACCCTGCTGGCGCCTTAATCTTAGACTTCCCAGCCTCCATACATAACTGTAAGAAATAAATGTCTGTTTTTTATAAGCCACCCAGTCTGGGGAATTCTGTTACAACCAACTGAACAGACTAAGACAGTGCTTATGTCTATAGTTTCTCCAGGGCACTCATTTATGTCTCATTTCGTAATTTATGCAGAATCACAACTTGAGAACTAGATTCTTGATATATCTAGGTACAGTAACTTTAATGAACTATTTCCTCCAAAGTAAATTTAGATTTAAATTAGTGATACTGATCTGTTTCCTTCAATACAACAGCTGCTCTTAAGTACAGTGGGATCTGATTTATGATTAGAAGAGGAAGGACAGTTAAAACTAGGCACTGAAAGCTAAAAGATGAAACAAAGTAAAGCAGGGTACTATTGTTACTTGATAGCGCTCATAAATTCTTACAGGAGACAGAGAGATGAAAGTCTGCCTGAACTTACAGTACTCCTCTATTAAATGTGTGTGTACATCCCAGCATTTAACCTGGAATAGTCAGATGTAGGAAAGAAATTGAAAGGTCAGACCTGAGGAGAGTGAAGCCAGCATGTTAAAAAGAAACAAAATTAATGCAGCTAAACTTATGCTGACCTCCAAACACTGGGATGCAAGAAACAGCAAAATAATTCTCTGTTGCATTCAAGAGAAAACCTAGAGCAAAAAAAATATAGAAAAATATATGCAAGTATATTTTCTCTCTCATCAAATCCTAAGAAGGTCATTTTATCTAACGAGAAAGAAACCAAGATGAATAAAATCTTTGATATATTTACTCCATTTTTTCCTTACTCTGTGTGTGTTTGTGTGTGCATGTGCATGTGTGGTATATACACACATATAAAAACAAGGCCAAGTTTTTTTTTTATTTGGACATCAAATTAGAGGTACTATAAATGTTTGTTAATCAGAATTATTAGAGGAAAATCTGTAGTAATTCACTATTTTATTTAACCAATAAAATGAGTCAAGAGTCTTTTGGTTGCAAGTGACTGAAGACATCCAAATGGATTTAAGCGGAAAGTGACCTTACTGGCGTAAGGAACTGAGAAGTCCAGAGGCAGTGCGAGCTTCAAGCACAGCTGGTTCTAGGTACTCAAGGGATATTAGGACTGTGTCTATTTACCTCTTGTCTCTACTTTCCACTGTGTCGATTTTACTCTCAGGAAAGTGCTCATCAAGGAGTATCAGTTTAGTCAACAGCAGCTCCGGGCTTGTATCCTAACCTAGCAACCACAGCAGAAAGAGAGGAGCCAGGAGATGCAAGTCTGTCGTTCTAGGGAACGTCCTTAGACGGAGTCTCATTAGTCTGTCCCAGACAATTTTCCTGCCTCTTCTAGAACTAGAACACGGCTGGGGAGGAGGGCTGGTATGTGTATGTTCTGATTGGCCAAACTGAGCCTAAGTCTTCTGGAACTTGGGCAGGAGCGGCAGAGTAGGGGATGTTATCCCCACAGAAACTATAGGGAAAGACGGGGGAAGGGATGATTCACTGAGGAAAACGGGATTCTTTGACCAGCATAAGGAAGAATAACTACTCGGCAAACAACAACTTCATATTAACCTGTTTAATTTCTTTCTTTCTTGCAAAGGTAGACAGCAAGGTGGGGTGAGGGGTCCAGCTATTTGTGTTCGATAGTCATTTGATTTCTAGACAAGGGAGAGTTTTTATCCAATGAAAATAAAAATAAATTCAAGAAGAGTTTAAGGACTATGGAAATGACAACTAGGTCTCACAGAAATGTACCAACAGAGCAGCTGGTCAAAGACTCGTACTACTGAGGTTTTCAAATGGATTCCCTTTATGTGCTTTTTCTGGTTTACCACCACCCTTTCCCTGTCTAGACAATTTTCTGCCTTTTGATCCACCTCCACACGGCAAGAGTCAGAAAACTCACTCTCCCAACTCACTCACAGCTAGGCTGCAGGCACAGAACCTAGGCTCCCCAAATCTCACACACCCACTCGAGACGTCAGACCACAAATGAGCTACATGGCAAGACAGGGCTGCAGGAAATCCATTTTGGGGGCAAAGGTAGCCTCTGAGACGTTATCTTCCATGGTCAGAAGGTGGAAGTCCTGGCATCTCATGTCCACAGTGAGTGGTGTGTAATGCAGTGTCTGGTTTCATTGGAGCCTTTACTGGCACAATCTCTCAACCTGGTTTGGGCATTGTTTCTGACTGCATGGCCTCCAAACCTGGCTCTCTAGTTCTCCAAAGATTCTCTGAGCTATCTAATATTCCTTAGGAAATGTCTTTTTTTTTTTTTCTCCTTAAACATGTATGTACTAAAACATGTATGCACTAAAGTTTATCAAGAACATAGCACAGATGTAAAAGGAAAAACTGAGCAATTGTTAGATGAGTTTATCAGTTCAAACACCAGATCCAGATAATAAAAATAATAAAATTTTGTCAGCATTATTTGGATAGTTGACTAAACTTTCTATCTAATGTTATATGGTGACCCCAGACCAAGTTCTGTACTTATTTTAGATGGAAGTGTATAGCATGTGTGTTAAGAGCATGGATATTGGAACCAGCCTCTTGGTTTAGAAAAATCAAATGACAAAGTATTGCCACTTACCAGCTTTGTAACCTTTCTGTAACTCAATTTTCTCATCTTTAAAATGGGGGTAACAGAGTAATTACAGAAGTCAAATATGTATTACATGCAAAGCATTTAGAATATCTGGTACTCACTAAATACTAAATAAATGGTAACTTTTTATTATCTAAAACAAAAATCCTTCAAAAGTTGTAAACATCTAATACATTTTATTTTTTAAATTTCCCATTTAATACATTTCAAAGACTAATTTCACTATTTTTCTACTGCTTCAAAGATTTGACCCTCAGCCCTCTCACATTCTTTATTCTCCCTAAAGAGTCCTGGGCATTTGCCATTTTCTCTTTCCATTGTCTATCCTCATTCACTGTGGTCCTCACATGTATGTACACACATCTTTAGCAACCTCCTCCTTTCTTTCCTTAATTTTAAAAAATTCTCAGTTACCTCAGGAAACTCTCTCTTGATCTCTGGCTCCAATTTCAAAGAGTCAAGATCTTAACTACATTTTTTAAAAAATAGTTCTTTATTGGAGTATAACTGCTTCACAATACCGTGTTAGTTTCTGTTGCACAACAAAGCGAATCAGCCATATGCATGCACATGTCCCCATATCCCCTCCCTCTTGAGCCTCCCTCCCATCATCCCTATCCCACCCCTCTAGGTCATCGCAAAGCACCGAGCCGATCTCCCTGTGCTATGCTGCTGTTTCCCACCAGCCAACTATTTTACATTCAGCAGTGCATATATGTCGATGCCACTCTCACTTCCCCCCAGCTTCGCCCTCCCACCCCATGTCATCAAGTCCATTCTCTGTGTCTACCTCTTTATTCCTGCCCTGCAACTAGTTTCATCAGTACCATTTTTGTTTTTTAGATTCCATATATATGCATTAGCATACAGTATTTGTTTTTCTCTTTCTGACTTAACTTCATCCTGTATGACAGACACTAGGTCCATCCACCTCACTACAAATAACTCAATTTCATTTCTTTGTATGGCTGAGAAATATTCCTTTGTATATATGTGCCACATCTTCTTTATCCATTCATCTGTTGATAGACATTTAGGTTGCTTCCATGTCCTGGGTATTGTAAATAGTGCTGCAGTGAGCATTGTGGTACATGTCTCTTTTTGAATTATGGTTTTCTCAGGGTATATGCCCAGTAGTGGGATTGCTGGGTCATATGGTAGTTCTACTTTTAGTTTTTTTTAAGGAACCTCCATACTGTTTTCCACAGTGGCTGTATCAATTTACATTCCCACCAACAGTGTAGGAGGGTTCCCTTTTCACCACATCCTTTCCAGCATTTGCTGTTTGTAGATTTTTTGATAATGGCCATTCTGACCTGCGTGAGGTGATACCTCATTGTAGTTTCGATTTACATTTCTCTAATAATTAGTGATGTTGAGCATCTTTTCATGTGCCTCTTGGCCATCTGTATGTCTTCCTTGGTGAAATGTCTATTTAGGTCTTCTGCCCATTTTTTAACTGGATTGTTTGTTTTTTTGATATTGAGCTCCATGAACTGTTTGTATATTTTGGAGATTAATCCTTTTTCTGTTGTTTCATTTGCAAATATTTTCTCCCATTCTGAGGGTTGTCTTTTTGTCTTGTTTATGGTTTCCTTTGCTGTGCAAAAGCTCTTAAGTTTAATTAAGTCCCATTTGTTTATTTTTGTGTTTATTTCTGTTACTCTAGGAGGTGGGTCAAAAAAGATCTTGCTGTGGTTTATGTCAAGAGTGTTTTTCCTATGTTTTCCTCTAACTACATTTTGAAATAATCTGTTTAGGTTACACTAATTTTGTGGGACCAATTCTAAAAGTGAACACTAGATGGCAACATTCCTAAACTGTGCTGTTTTCCCAAGAAACAGTTTCTGACAATGGCAAATGTTGAGAGCCTCAAAATGGGACTGCATGATTCTTTAATTTCTTAAACTTTTGTTTGTTTGTTGTAAAAATCAAATAAGACTTTGGATCTCTCCATAAAGGATCCCTATAGTGGCTCATTCTTGAAAATAAAGTATTCCTTTTTATATCTTGCATGATCACTAATCTCTACCTTAAAAAAAATTTTTTTTAATTTTGTTTTTTTCCTTAAAATAACACAAATATAAGTTGTGTCCATTTATTCATTATACCATATGATGCTTATGGCATATTAAATAGATTTAATTCTTTGTTATATCTAATATATTTTTTATTTAATTTTATAGCAATCCAGAAATGATATTTTATATAATATACATAACAGAAGAATATATGCTTTTTTTTCTTTCTCCATGTTATCCTTATGGAAATTTGAGCTCAGGAACTGTAAAATAATAGCTGAGAATTTCCTGATAGTGAGGATGAAGGAGAGCAGAGGTATGTTTTCTTTGAAAAGGGAATTGTATAACTCTCCTAAATTTCCTTAGGAAATTAAAATGTTAACTGGGAAATTATCTCTGGTAAAATGAAAAATTTATTAAATAAAAATACATGTTATTGTGGTTAAGGCAAGGAGCTTTTAATACAAAAGGTCATTTATGACTCCAAGATAAAAATAGACAAAGAATATGAAAAATAAACTAGAGAAGAAATGCAAAAAGCCAGGTACTACATGAAAAAACTTGAAAATCACTAGCATTAAAAAAAGCAAGGGGGCTTCCCTGGTGACGCAGTGGTTGAGAATCTGCCTGCCAATGCACGGGACACGGGTTTGAGCCCTGGTCTGGGAAGATCCCACATGCCACGGAGCAAATGGGCCCGTGAGCCACAATTACTGAGCCTGCGCGTCTGGAGCCTGTGCTCCGCAACAAGAGAGGCCACGATAGTGAGAGGCCCGTGCACCGCGATGAAGAGTGGCCCCCGCTCGCCACAACTAGAGAAAGCCCTCGCACAGAAACGAAGATCCAACACAGCCATAAATAAATAAATAAATAAATAAATAAATAAATAAATAAAATTTAAAAATAATAATAATAAAATAAAATGCGCTTTATTTAAAAAAAAGAAAAAAAAAAAGCAAGGGCTTCCCTGGTGGCGCAGTGGTTAGGAATCCACCTGCCAGTGCAGGGGACACGGGTTTGAATCCCGGTCCGGGAAGATTCCCACATGCCGCGGAGCAACTAAGCCCATGCGCCATAACTACTGAGCCTGCGCGCCACAACTACTGAGGCCCACGCACCTAGAGCCTGTGCTCCACAACAAGAGAAGCCACGGCAATGAGAAGCCCGCGCACCGCAGTGAAGAGTAGCCCGCGCTCGCCGCAACTAGAGAAAGCCTGCACACAGTAACGAAGACCCAATGCAGCCAAAAATAAAAAATAAACAAAATAAATAAAATTTTTTAAAAAAACATAGGGACATAAAAAGGTTGAAAGTAAAAGTAAGTGAAAAGACATATGTGGCAGATAGTAACCAAAAGAAAGCTTGTTGTCATGTTAGTATTGAAATAGGGCGGGTTTTGGGTTTTGTCTTGGGGGGGAGTTTTTTGTTTTGTTTTGTTGCTGCAAAAAGCTTTATTGTTTCCATTTGGTCCAAGGCTTGGGAGAGGGCTCCAGGGTGGTTAAAAAACTGCCTAGTGGCTGAAGAGAGAGTCTCCAGGCAGAAGCCCTGGCACCGGAGGGCTCCTCAAAGGCCGCTGGGCTCCAGAGGTTCCTTCTTAGTCATGCTTGACGGTGAGCCTTTGGACGGTGAGACACTTGCACAGCCCAGCCTGGGGGCCAGACAGCCATCGGAAGTTAGTCAGGTGGTTGCCCATCTTCTTGATGAGTTTCATCTCCTCACCTAGGAGGTGGCTCTCCAGGAAGTCACAGAGCTGAGGGTCTGCACAGGCAGAACCCAGAGCAAGCAGATCTAAAAGGGCCTGGTTCAGCTTCTTCTCCGTGAGAATGGCAGCTTCCATAGTGTCCTGGGTCTTATTCCACTCATCTTGAGATGGCTTCTGCCCGTCCTGGAAGAGGGCACAGCCGCTGCGCTGGCTTTTCATTTTCAAGAGAGGCTTGGCGCCCTCCTGCTTCTTCTCAGTCAATTTGCGGAAAAAGTGGCCCAAGCCCTCCAGAGCCATGTCACTGTGGTGGAAATAGAAGCCCAGAGAGAGGCGGGTGTAGGAGGCCGGCCCATGCAAGGTGACCAGGTGGTTGAAGGCGGCCTCCACCTCGATGGAATAATTCTGAGGAATCTGGTTGATGGGTAATAAGGAGTTAAGTTCAAAAAACAGTGCTGGCTGGTCCCAGAGGCCGAGGATAACTGAGGGCCTGGTTCTGAAAGCTGCCACTGGAAAAAAGATGGAGGGTGGTCGGAGGCTTGGAGGAAGGGGCCCCCCTGGGTCTGTTCCGCCCAAACACTGTTGAAGCAAGAGACAGGTCCGCGGGACCTCTGAGCGCACTGCCTTGAAATAGGTTTCATGACCAAAGTTTAAAAAACAAAACACTAAAAACATTATTAAGAGAGACTGAATTCATCAAGATGCTGCAACAATTTTAATTTTGTATGCATCTGATAAAAAAAAAAACCTTAAAAATTTAAAGCAATAGTTGATATAATTACAGGAAGAAATTAACCATGTAATGGAAGATTTCAGTGTCCATTTGCTCATTTTATTTAATAAATGTTCTTGGGTTCCTGCCTGCTAGGAACTCTCCTAGCATACATACGGCTATGAATGAAACATAAAAATCCTCAACCTTCTGAAGTTTACCATAATGGAAGGAGAGGGGGAAACACACAAATAAATACAGTAAAATCCTGTGAAAATACACCCAGGATATCATGAATTCTGAGATTATAGAATGAAGGATTTGCTCCTACCCACCACCAAATGCTACAGGTGGTAGGAAGGAAGGAGAGTAAAGTTCTTATTCTGAGGTTGGGGAATGGAATATGACAGGCGGTGAAGGGAGGAGCCTGGCAGGAAAATAGCACAAAAGCCAGAGGGGAGGTGAAGTTTGAATCCTGCTAGCGCAGTGATCTACCAACTCAGTATTCCCAAACTGGGCCAACAACACTATTGCCAACTAGCCAGCATTTCCTGGCACCACTGGTGCTTTCTTGAAGTCCAGTCAGCTGCAGACCCTGAATCCTTCTCATCAATATGTAAACAGGAGTGGACGATCACCACTAGATGGTTCCAAACTGTAGTGGGGACCCCGATGGATTCTGGGTAATGAAGCAACAACCCAGCATTGTGCACGGTCCCCTGCCCATTTTATTAATCTCACGCTGAAAGACAAAAAAAAATCAAAGACAAAAAGTTTGGAAAGGAAGACAAAGGACTGCATTTTTTCAAAAAAGGATATGATAGCCTATGTAAAAAAATCTAAAAGATTGCTTATTAGAAGTAATAAGAATTTACCATAAGATCAATATGCAAAATTCAGTTGCATTTCTATAAAATTTAACAAGTATTCAGAAAACAATTCTGTAACAACATGCACATAGAAAACATAATTTAGAAAGAGATTACATTTAAATAGCTTAAAAATAGATATCTAAAATGAAATCTAATAAAAGATATATAAAGCCTATACAGAAAAAAATATAAAATGTTATCAAAAGACACTCAGAAGACCTAAGTAAATGGAGAAATATGCTATGTTCATGGAAAGGAAGGCTCAATTTTTTTTCAAAGAAAGTTGTTCTCCCCAAATTGACTTGCAGAGTTAATGTAATCCTAATTAAAATATCAACAGAGGTTTTGTGAAACATGACAGTTGATTCTGATATTTATATGGAAAAGGAAGACTATCCAAGGCACTTTTCAATTTTTATTGAAGGAGAAAACTTGGTCAACCAGACATTGAAACTAATGATGAAGCCGTAATAATTGAGATAACGTTGTTTTGGCACAGAGAAGTCCAAATGATCATTGAACAAAAGAGAAAGCCAAGAAAGACCCGAGAACATATATGAAAACTTGACATATGACAGAGGGGACAATGCTGATTAGTGAGGAATGTTTATACTGAGATTAAATAAATAGATGAGTTTCTTCTGATAATAAACAAATAAATAGGGAAGAAGGAAAAATTCTCCGTTATAGGAGAATCTCATGTAGAAGGAATAAGGTAGAAAATCACCATTTAGCACTATTATAGCAGTAATTGATTCAGACAAAATTGTCAATGGATGCCAGAACTATTGGGTTGAAATTTGATGAAGATAGCTACATAGTCTCAAAGTATCTCTCCATAAATTACTTATTAATTACAAAGGGGAAGATAGTGCTTTTAGAGAGGATAAACCTGGAAGAGATCACCGTAGCCAAGTAGACAAAGTCGACATTACCAAAAATGGAGAATACTGACACCATATGCTTTCTGAGTGTTGAAAAGGGCACAACCTCATACAGTATTACTGCCAAAAAGGTCATCACCTAAGTCTAACTGTGAAAAAACATTCCATGAAGAAAATCATGAAGAAAACCCACATTGACAGACATTCTACAAAATAATTGACCTGAACTGTTCAAATATGTCAAGGTCAAGAAATACAAAGATTGACTGAAGAACTGTTCCAGACTAAGTGAGACTGAAGAGACAATTCAACTAAATGTAATATGTGATCCTGGACTAGATCCTATAACGGGGAGATGGGCTTGTGGGGTGGAATAGAATGGCTACAAAATATATTTATTAGGATAACTGGTGAAATTTGAAAATGGGCTATAGGTTAAATATAGTAATGCATTAGTGTTAATCTTCTGATTTTGATAATTGAATGTCCTTGTTTTTAGAAAACTTACACCCAGGTATTTAGAGGTAAAGAGGTATAATATCTACAACTTATTCTCAAGTGGTTCAGAAACAACAACAACAACCATATGCATAGAGACACAAAACAAGAAAACAAATGTGGCAAAATGATAACAATTGTTGAATTTAGTGAAGGGTATACAGAAATTTTTTGTAATAGTCTTTAAACTTTTCTGTGTTTTAAATTATTTTGAAATAGAAAGTTTAAAAATAGCCAGGGAATAATGAATACAAAACTGAAAACAGTGGTAACCTCTGGGAGTGATGTGAGAGGCCTGAGGGTGGGAGAGGGAGGAACACATAGGTAGATGCAACAGTATTGATTGTGTTCTAGTTCCTAAACTAGATGATGAGATTATGGACATTTATTTTATTATTTAACTTTAACAATTATATATACATTATGTATTTTTGTACATGTAAAATATTATACTTTAAAAGGTAATAAAGGGAAAAACAAAGAAAAAGCTAACAAGGCATGAGTCAGAGGCTATCTGGTGAGCTGTGTGTGCGTATGAGCTCTGTGCCCTTAAGTACGTTTCTTTTCCTCTCTGAGGTTGTCCTCACCTACAAAAAAAGAATAAAAGATCTACTGTGTAGTTTTGTTGTAAGGCACTTGGCAATAAGTGCTCACTAAGTGGCAGCTATTTTCTCTGACAGAGCAGAGATAAAGGGAGTATACCTACAGCGGTGGGCTTGATAAAAGTGGTAGAAGTTTGGAATAGTCTTTGGGGTCAGTTGGTAAGCAGGTTATCTAGGGAATAAAACTGAGCTAATGTTGGAAATCATTAAGTAGTTGTAGAGCCAATGAGCTTTGTGTGTTTTTCCCAAGCTGCACTCCATGGTCAGGAAGTAAGACTTGGAAAAAACAGGTATTTAGGCTGGAAGGTCTAAAGGAAGGTCAACAAAGCAGAAAGGCTGCTGAGAGTGAGGCAGATATGACAGGTCAGAGCATCTTACCTAGGCAATGAGCTTTCTCTCATCTAAAATTTTGGAAAAGGAGACACAATTTAGAAGAAGTGGAAGATAAAGAGTGAGCTGATAATTTACTAGATTAACTGGAGACTGTATGAAGCACACCTAGCAGAATAATGATTTTCCAGCCCAGAATAAGGACGTCCATTCCTACCTTTTATGTATCAAATAAAAAATAATTCTATCATGATATATGTACACCTAGGTTGCACAAATTCCCTCATAGTTTACCAACATTTTATATAGGAAAGTCCTTAACAAATTGCAACAAAAAAAACAAAACAAAAAAGCAAGCAAATATGTATTGAGCTGCCACTTCATTCAAAGATAGCTCTGCTGTAAGGGTTATGATTGAGGATCTAGTATTAGCCAGTCTGTGATTGATGAAAATTTTAATTTTTCAGTATTAATTGCTTTCTGAGTATATACACACAGCTAATTTCAGCCTATCGTGCATGAAATTAAACTCAGAAAGTATGAACAGTAGAGCAAATTTGATGATGCTTATACATTACTAACACTTAATTCAGTGAAGAAAATAAATAATATCAGTTTTCTGGCATCTCAAACCCCAAATGTTTTTCAATACAGATAGGATACAGAAACAATCTGTCACCCTAAAGTACTAGAAATACTTCCAAAGAACCACTATATTAGCTGTTGGTGTATGGGAAATGCTTTTGGTTTCTTACTTCAGTGGTTATTTCTTAAATATTAATTATCTATACTATATATCAACTATTATCACCTTATTTCATATAAATATGGTATATATTCATTAACACATTATTATCC
Source organism: Balaenoptera ricei (assembly GCF_028023285.1). Lineage (NCBI taxonomy): Eukaryota > Metazoa > Chordata > Mammalia > Artiodactyla > Balaenopteridae > Balaenoptera > Balaenoptera ricei. The sequence continues at coordinate 111,271,865 of NC_082643.1, forward strand.
ATTATTTATTCTTTCCTTGCTTCCTGTACTAAATGCACAGACAATTCCAGAGATGAAGGCAGGTATATGTGGTATTAAATTAGGAATTTTAAAAGAAATTCATTATAAAATTTTGGAGTTACGTGTATAAGTATTGGTAACCTAATCATTGTCTTGTTCTGACTTTGACAGTTTTGCATCAGCCACTGTATTCTCCAGAAATATAATTATATAGAGAAGTTATAATAACTAATGTAAATTTCCTGAGAAATGCAATTTTAGAGGAATTGAAGAATATGTGGAGGAATGATACTTGCAGAGACTTAGGAATGTTGTATTTGAGTCAATATAACAAACTAATCAGGAGGAGGCACCAATGAAATGAAAAGATTTTGAAGAGAAAGATAAAAATTACTTGTGACCAACTAAAAATCAAATTTTCAAAGGCAGCCCAAAGAATGATAATGTTACACTTATTTTAATTCCCGTGTTTAAAAAAAAAAGAGTAGGATGACTCAGTTCATGACATATTTCTGCCAAAACTATGTTTGAAAAATAAATTTCACAATGAATGAAATAAAATACTATACTACCACCACAGGATTTAAAATAGAAATAGGGATTTCTGATTCCATATGGTAAATTGAATGGTTGTATCACTCCCATTCTCTCCTGAATGCCTATTAAAATGACAATCATAAGATTTAAAATATATAGGCCTAAAAGACTAAAAAAACCGGGGAGAAGACACCAGGGGATAGGAGATAGCAACAGGTATTGGAGGATGGAAAGCTGATGAATTGGGAGAATAGAGGAAACTGAACATAATTTCTTCAGAACAAGGAGAAAGAACCAAGCTGCAAAGGATCAAGAACTTGGTTTTACAGAAAGGAAGTATGAGGCACAGATCTGGAATTCAGAGAATCATTTGAAAGTCTGCACAAGAGGCAGTTAGACCTCAAAAAGCCTGATGACTTCCTCTTCCAAATCCTCAGACATGAGATTGATTCCTTGTAGAACATGAATAAAAAAGGTTCTGAGCTTAAGGAGAGAAAAGTTTCAGAAAAGCTCAAGGGGAGCTGAGGGGCTGAAAATAGGTGGATTAAGTGGAAGTATATACATTTATGGGAGAAACATACCTACACCCTTCACCAGCCCTCTTTCCCCATCCAGGTCCTCGAATACCTGTAGCCAGGCACAAGACTTGAGGGTCTTTCTGTGCAGAAACTGAGTGATCCCTGAGAATACTCCGCAAATTCAAAGCCATTGTCAGGCATGCAAGTCTCAAACAAACATACAAATCATAAAATGTGGCTAGAAAGCAATCATTCAAGATTGGAGCAGGAGAGCAAAGGTTTCTGGAAATAAATTAAAAATGGAACTCAGATTATCTGACAAGTATTGGTCCATATTTAGAAAATATATTTAGAAGACTTCCAAATGAATAATTGATACAACTATTGACTCCAGCGGAAAAGAAAAGAAGCATAATCATGGTACACTACTAGATTTAGCAGTGAAGTATGTGTAGACAGTCAAAATAATGTAAATACATAATAAAATTTAGCCAAATCTGTGATTTAATTATATTGGGAGGTCGGAGGGAAAGGAAGCAGTGTGATTGTATGAGAGATAAATCCTCATTTATCAATGTGAAAAGTCAACAGATCATGTATAAAATAGAATAAGACATAGCAGCATAAATATGTAATTCTCATGTATAAAGATAAATACCACAAGACACAGGGAAAGGACTAGAAATAGGGAGTGAGACTGGCCAGAGGGAGAGTTGGGTCATTTTTTAAAATTATAAGTGTCTATTATATCTCATTTTTTACTTATACTAGTGAAAAGTAGCTTATACATGAGCTTATATTCTGTGTTTTTCAATAATTTTTAAACCATGATTGCATTTGATAAACAAACAAAAGCCATGTATTGTTTTAATTTTATTTGGAGATTGAAATGAAGCAAACTTTGTAACTAAAAACAATTTAAAGCAATGAGACAAAATGCTGTTTTGTTTTCAAACTGAACATGCTCCTTCTTGCCCCTGCCACAGAATTGGATAAGAACATGCCTCCCCATCCTGGTAAAAAAAAACAACACTTTTTCTCATTTCCTGGCTGAGGATCTTAAAGTGTCACCTTATTTCAATCAATCCAACTGAATGCATTCAATCCAAACTCTTTTCTGCCTGGCTTTCAAAGCCTGTCCTTCTCTCCCCCAGCCTTCTACCTATCTAAACTTATTTTCCATTACATCACAACAGGCACCTTCTGTTCAAGTTATATGGATCTCTCAGAACCCTGTATACTCTGGGCCATGCCTGTTTTCATCTTTTGGGTCAAGCTATTACTTGAATACCTGGGCCCATTTCCTCTGTACCTGGCCAAGGTCTTCTTATGCTTCAAAACCTGCTTCAGGATTAGCAAAGATATGTCTCATCATAATTCTACTATTTTATCATCCTTGGAACTTTGGTTTTTATCATTACAACTTGAAAATACTACTTATTGAAGAAAAAAATTTGAGAATTTTCTTTATGACCTTCTTAGATAAAAGGGAAATTTAAACAAATGAACATTTGTCTAAATTCAAGACAAATGTGCTGAATCTATTGGGTTGGCACCACACCAGTAATTTCCACAATGTGACGTGCCAGTGATTTTTTTCAGCATTGTAGCATTCCCTATTAAAGGACCATCTCTTTAAAGCACGTAGTCCCAACAACAGGAACACACATATAATTTTTCAATGTCTATTTGAAGAGACAAATAGCAAATCAAGGCTAGACTGAGATACCAATAAATCTGATAAGAATTTATTTTTATATTGATCTTTCCTATTAATTATTTAAAGGTTATCATTTTTATTGTATTTATTGTAGAAACAGTATAATAATAATAACAGAAAACAAAAAAAGGAAAAAAACTATCTCTTCTTCTACCACCCAAAGAAACTGTTTTTACTTTTTTCATGTAACTCTTTCATTTCTCATCCCCATAAACACATAATTTTACATATAAAGTATTCTACTTTTTGCCTTAGTATTGTATTATAAACATTTTCATGTTGTAAGACTTCCTTCATACTTATTTTAATAGTTATACAATAATCCATCTATAAATATCTATATAATAATTCATCTGTTGTAGTACCATAGTTATTTGTTTCTCTATCATTAGTTATTTACAGTTCCTTCCAATTTTTTTAGTAGGCTGTGGGCAAATAGGGAATGAATTTGGGTAGTCTAAGTGATCTAGTTTGGCTGACTAGATTTTTCCTAAATAAAATAGCTGATTTTTCTCTTCAGTTTGTACCTGAGAAACTTAGTACAAGGGTATTCGTTTATAATTTGAAGTGACCTGTTTTTCATGATTTTCCAGTAGTGCTAATTTCTGTAGAACAAATATTTTCTCAAAAGTTTGTGCTCTACTGGTAGCATATTTTTATCCACTAAATAAGCATTTTCTTGTGTATATTCTTGTGTGGCATAGCTCTTTTTAAAACCACTGTAATTATCCATCTACTTATCTTACAAGTGGGAACATAATTTTTGTGGCTGTTTCATTTACTATGGAAAGAATACATTGTTTTACTACAAAAGTACATCAAAAAGCCCTTTAATTCTGGTACTTTTTATCCTTCAATCATAAAAACAGGCTAGGATTATGGAAGAAAAGAGATTAGAAGGCAGTGTTTATAATGGTAGGCAAAACTATACCCTAAACTAGCTACAAAAATAAGTCTTTTTAAAAACATCACACTCAGAACTATGATTTTAAACCCCTTAATTTAACAGTGCCTTGCCTTTGAAAGGAAAAACTCCTTGAACTTTAAATAGCTTTTAAATTTTAACTCTACTCTCTCATTGAGTGTTTCAAGTCCCAAAGCCACTATTTGTTGGATGACAAATAACATTTGTAAGAGAGGCCCTCACTAACTAACTATGCATGTGTACTTGTCAACTATCATTTCTAGAGCTGATTTCCATACCAGTGACTAAATAAACCCAGGGGTGAAAACAACAGATAAGAGAGCAAAACTCTGTAACCTACAAAATCTCTATCTTTCTCACACTGAATTTTTAAATGTACTGAATAAAAGTGAGAAGGAGGAGAAGGTAGAGAAACTATTTTCTCTTGGCTTAAAAAAGATTGCTCAAATGCCTACATTAAATCTCACAGGAAGCCTAAGTTATTAAAGATAAATGATTGAGAAATGAAAACCTGTAATCAGGTAAATGTTAAAATAAATTTCCAAAAACTTTGACCTGCATAAGTGGTTCTCAACCCCAGCACACATTAAAATCACCTGGAAAGCTTTCAAATAATACAAAATGAGGTACTGAATTGCCCTGCTGTGAGGCCTGAGCATTGGCATATTTTAAATCACAAAGACTGTTTAATATGCAGGAGGACTGATAACACAGATACACATATTACCAAATAAAATGGCAGATTTTTTTTTTTTTTTTTTTTTTTTTGGTGTTAGTTCCCCCACCAGGGCCAAACCTGTGCCCCCTGCAGTGGAAGCATGGAGTCTTAACCACTGGACCACCAGGGAAGTCCCACTTGGGTAGAGTTTTAACCAAAAGAACTTGTTGCTTTAGCATGAATAAACCCTCCCCAAGGGCCTGCAAGGGCCAGGCACCGTGTTAGGCTCTGAGGATACAAGAGTATTTGAACATTAAAGACTTCATGACATATCTGCAGTTCAAATTCTTTAAAAAGTATTATTTTAAAACATCTTCCATCATTTTTTCCTGTAAAAGGAATATACACCAACACATATTTCTGATGAAGTCCACTCTTTAGGCTTGATTTGAAAATGAGGGAGGGAGGGAGACGCAAGAGGGAAGAGATATGGGGTTATATGTATATGTATAACTGATTCACTTTGTTATAAAGCAGAAACTAACACACCACTGTAAAGCAATTATACTCCTATAGAGATGTAAAAAATCCAAAAAACAAAAAACAAAAAAGAAAAAAAGAAAATGAACTATAATTTGAAAAATAAGAACATAAATGGCAAAAACAAAATATTTACTAATAAGAAATGAGGATTCGTGGCTCTAGGATTCTGGTCAACACCAGAATCAGAATTTCAAAGTAGATGGCCAAAAGACTCTTTTTCATATTTATACACAGTCGGTTTTAATGAAAATTCTGAGAGTAACAATGTCCATCACTTAACCATGAGTAAGCCAAGAGACTTTTCACAACATGAAGGAGATAGAAATCACAAACTCTGAACTGCAAGGAAAAAAAAAAACATTTCAGGCTAGTACTTTGTTATAGTCAGAGAGAGGAGGCTTACAGCCAGCAGAGAAGCTGAGGTGGTAAGATGATTTGATGAATGACTACAGTTAAGGAAGTTGAAACACCCACAGCGTCCTCAGCCAGAAATTTAATATGGCTTTATTTCTCTTGATATGTAAATTCTAAGGAATCATAACAGTCCATACTCAACTGTGAAAACAAAAATGTACGCCAAAGTTAAGTGAAATTATCTATAGGTTATTAATAAACAAATTAAAAACCTTAAGAATTAGAGTTCTCAATTGGATGGCTCTGGGGTTTTGATCCATAAAGAGGCACTTTCACAAAAACTGAGAGCTTGACCTTAAAAGAGCATAAAAAATACCTTGGACACTATTTGAACACCCAAATAATAACTATTGGTGCTGGCATTATGACCAGCAGTAACATATATTGGTCTGATTCCAAAATTAGAGCTAATAATTATGTTTCACAAGGAAAATCTGGAGAGTACCTATCACCTATTATAAGATATTGATTAAAATATTTAAAGTTTTCCTTAGATTTAAAATGGATCTCTATTCAAAGGCCACCTATGAAAAAGCACTCTTTTTGAGAAGTGTGTAGCATTTGTTTTTAGTCTCCTTGTACTTGGTTTCCTGAGAACTGCAACGTTTTTTCAATTATGTGCTATCTGAAAAAGTTCTTATCATTTAATGTCTATGGAATAGTCCACTATTTCTATATATAAGTTGTTACTACCATCATCCCGCTTCATAATAAAAATGATTATGACGATGAGACAATTCATTGGGCCCTATTATATACCAGGTCCTTAATGTATACTAAGCATTCGTATATATTATCTCATTTAATCCACACAATTAATTCATTTATTCCTATTTTTAAGAATGAGAGGACTGAGGCTAAACAAGGTCTAAAAATTTGCCCAAGGTCACAGAATTAGGAAGTGGCAGTAATTAAACCAAAGTTCTTTAGTTGTTTTTTTCCAGTTTGGAAATCTAATACATTCTAATAATACATGTTCTCTGCACAAAAATTCTAAAATATAGAAAAGTTGAAAAGAATAAAAGGGTTTAGTCCTGAAAGATAACTGTTGCAGAATTTTCATTGTATTTCCTTTCCATCTTTTTCTGTACCTTGTAAACAAGTGCCTGTTATCTTTAGTACCAAGCTCAGCTAACCCCTCTATGCTTCCTTCTGTGTGTATTCAAAATCTGCCCTTTTAGAGATTCCCTGGTCATCTTCTGTCCCTCATACCTACACTCTGGTTAGAAGTACACACAAAGAGAATTCCCTGGTGGTCCAGTGATTAGGACTCTGTGCTTCCACTGCAGGGGGCCAGGGTTCGATCCCTGGTTGGGGACTTAAGATCCCACAAGTCGTTCAGTGCAGCCAAAAAAAGAAAAAAAGAAAAAAGAAAAGATAAGAAATACACACAAACACACAAGGAGTTACACTTCCTTTTTCCTCCCTAACTCTTGCATTGTGTCATTCCCTCTGCCCTGTCTATATCCCTTATCAAAAAACTAGCAAAAGAAAAAAGCAAAACCTAGATGACCAGACAAAGAATTTCTTCAAAACACACCAAAGTAATATAATGAATCACTGGAAATGATGTCTCAGGTCTCAGAGTGTAGAGATAGATGTCATCAACCCGGGTCTCTGGGGAATGAACAGCATGCAATATGGACTCTTTAAATGTCCATCAACAGGGGAATGTATAAAAAAGCTGTGGTACATATATACAATGGAATATTACTCAGCCATAAAAAGGAACAAAATTGGGTTATTTGTAGAGATGTGGATGGACCTAGAGACTGTCATACAGAGTGAAGTAAGTCAGAAAGAGAAAAACAAATGTTGTATATTAACACATACATGTGGAATCTAGAAAAATGGTATAGATGATCTTATTTGCAAAGCAGAAATAGAGACACAGATGTAGAGAACAAATGTATGGATACCAAGGGGGAAGGGGGGGGTGATGAATTGGGGGATTGGGATTGGCATATATACACTATCGATACTATATATAAAATAGATAACTAATGAGAACCTACAGTATAGTTCAGGGAACTCTACTCACTGCTCTGTGGTGACCTAAGTGGGAAGGAAATCCAAAAAAGATAGGATATATGAATACATATAGCTGATTCACTTTGCTGTACAATAGAAACTAACACAACATTGTAAAGCAACTATACTCCAATAAAAATTAACTTTTAAAAAAAGTTTCTAAGGAAAAAGTTTCAAAAGGAGTCTAATGAAGTATGCTTTAATCCCTAATACACACACACACACACACCCCTTATAACTGTCTCCCTAGTGACTGTATGCTTTTTTTTAAAACTATAATTAATTTACGACGTTATATTAGTTTCGGGTTTACAACATAGTGATTCACTGTTCTTATAGATTACACTCTACTTAAAGTTATTATAAAATACTGGCTATATTCTCTATGCTATCTAATATGTCCTTCCATCTTATTTATTTTATACATAGTAGATTGTACCTTGTAATCCCTTACTCCTATCTTGTCCCTCCTCCCATCCCTCTCCCCACTGGTAACCACTAGTTTGTTCCCTATATCAATGAGTCTTTCTACTTTGTTATATTCATCTTTGTTTTGGTTTTTAGGTTTTACATCTAAGTGAAAACATACAGTATTTGTCTTTCTCTGTCTGACTTATCTCACTAAGCATATTACCCTCCAGATCCATCCATGTTGTTGCAAAGGGCAAAATTTTATTCTTTTTTATAGCTGAGTATTATTCCATTGTATATATATACTACAGTTTCTTTATCCATTCATCTGTGGATAGACACTTAGTTGCTTCCATAGCTTGGCTATTTTAAATAATGCTGCTATGAACATTGGGATGCATTTATCCTTTCGAATTAGTGTTTTTGGTTTTTCGCATATATACCCAGGAGTGGAATTGTGGGTCATATGGTAGCTCTAGTTTTAGTTTTTTGAGGAACTTCTATACTGTTTTCCACAGTGGCTGCACCAATTCACATTCCCACCGACTGTGTCCAAGGGGTCCCTTTCCTCCACATCCTCACCAACATTTGTTATTTGTGGTCTTTTTGATGACAGTCATTCTGACAAGTGTGAGGTGATATCTCATTGTGGTTTTTATTTACATTTCCCGAATACAATGTTGAGCGTCTTTTCATGTGCCTGTTGGGCACCTCTATGTCTTCCTTGGAAAAATGTCTATTCAGTTCTTCTGACCAGTTTTTAATCGGGTTGTTTCTTTTTGTGATATTGAGTTGTATGAGCTGTTTTTATATTTTGGATATTAACCCCTTGTTGGTCATATGATTTGCAAATATTATCTCCCATTCAGTAGGCTGTCTTTTTGCTTTGTTGATGGTTTCCTTTGCTGTGCAAAAACTTCTAAGTCTAACTATGTCCCATTTGTTTATTTTTGCTTTTGTTTCATTTGCCTGAGGAGAGAGAGCCGAAAAAATTATTGCTACAATTTATGTCAAAGGGTGTTCTGCCTATGTTTTCTTCTAGGAGTTTTATGGTTTCTGGTCTTATGTTTAGGTCTTTAATCCATTTTGAGTTTATTTTTCTATATGATGTGAGCAAATGTTCTAATTTCATTCTTTCACATGTAGTTGTCCAGTTTTCCCAGTGCCATTTATTGAAGAAACTGTCTTTTCTCCATTTTATATTCTGCCTCCTTTGTTGTAGATTAATTGACCATACGTGCATGGGTTTATTTCTGGGCTTTCTATTCTGTTCCATTGATCTATGTGTCTGTTTTTGTGCCAGTACTGTGCTATTTTGATGACTGTAGCTTTGCAGTATAGTCTGAGGTCAGGGAGCATGATACCTCCAGCATTGCTCTTTTTCCTAGTGACTGTATTCTTGAGTCAATATTTCTGAAACACAAATTTCAGAAAGTGTAGTTTCCTGCCACTTCTTTGAAGGGAATTTTGGAAATAACTATAGGAATGTAAAATATACTTACTCTTTAATCAGCAGCAGTTTAATTTCTAGAAATTTATTCTTCAGACCTACTCAAATAAGTGCACAAAAAACATGTGCAAGGATATTAGTAGAGCATTGTTTGTAGTTGAGAAAAATCAGAAAGCACTTACATACCCATCAATGAGGGACTATGGTAGGTGCTGGGGACACAGAAGTGGTACCCACCCTCCTGGAGTTTCATTCCAGCAGATATCTGATTTATCCTGAAGTATCTGTCTTAGTTTGAAGCACACTCTGTGAATTTGCATTCTGGAACCTTTCCAGTGCTACCTCAGATGGTATCACTGAGAAATCATAAAATTAGCTTTTCTTATACTGGCACAGCAGGAACCACTAAATAGAGGACCAGCTAAGCTGTGTCATTATTTATTTTGTTTAAACTAATCCACCTTTAAATATTTTTTCTACTGGAACTCTTAATGTATGCTTTTCTCTCCCCAAAGTGTCAAGGAATTCACATTCCCTGTTTGCCTTCCAGATTTTCTTGCAGTGACAATGGCAGCTGGGTATCCAAATCAGTTTTTAAAACACCAGAGTCACCACTGGGATCCTTCCAGAATTTCCATGAAATACAGAAATTCTGGAAACAGGAGAATAAGAGTGAAATTCCTTCATAGCCACTTTCCCCAAGCAGAGGTTCAGGGACAAGGATTATAACGTGTGTGATAGCCTGAAGTCAAACATTTCAAAAATGTGAGCAAAATATATATTTTGGAACAGAATTGAGCAACAAATATTGTAAATCTTTGAATGGGATTTGCAGCCAACCATTGTATGTGTTTTCTAGAATCTATTTACCCTTTTTTGCTAATGCAACTTATTAGGAAAAGATGGGGATGGGACTTCCCTGGTGGTCCAGTGGTTAAGACTCCATGCTCCCAATGCAGCGGGCCCAGGTTCGATCCCTGGTCAGGGAAATAAGTCCCGCATGCATGCCGCAACTAAGAGCCTGCATGCCACAACTAAAAGATCCTGCATGTCGCAACTAAAAGATCCAACATGCCAAAACGGAGATCCCGCGTGCCATAGCTAAGACCTAACACAGCCAAATAAATAAATAAATTTTTCTTTTAAAAAAGAAAAGATGGGGAAAATCAGGTCAAAATCAATGTCAAGGTTATATATTTACTTTAAATAAATACAATTTTATTGGTTTCATACAGTAACATATATGTAACTACCATAAGAATCATGCCAAAATTTTTAACAAAAGATACAGAGTATCCTTCCTTTAGATTAGGACATTAACTATATGCAAATTGGATTCCCAGGGTTTTGATTGGGCAAAGGGAAGCTTCAGCATAGCCAAATCCACTATGCTATCACAAATTCAGAATAGTGAAATCAGGTTGGAAGAGATCTTATAGGTTATCTGGTTGAATCATCAAATCAATACTCCCTACCAGTTAGTAAGTATACATTTGTTAGGCACATAGTATGTGCCAAGCCTGTAGTAGGTGATTTCTAGCCTATTCTGCAGAAAATCTCCAAAAGGAGGAACTCGCCACCTCCCCGAGCAACCCATTCCTTCTTGGGCAGCTCTAACAATTAACTCTGAGCTGCCAGCAATGTATCTTCTGAAACTGCCCTTACCATGTTTGTCACTGACCTCCTTCTTGCAAGAATCAGTGCCCTGTTTTTAATTGCATATTGCTTGAAGTACCTGGAGCAGTTGACACCAATGACCACATCTTTTTTTGAACTTCTGGTCTAATTTCATGTCTTCCCCCCAAATTAGATCAAGATCCCCTAGTTAGAAGCTGTTATTGCACCCTATTGCAGTTTTCCTACAGAACACTGATGAGAGTTTGTAAATGTATGTTTCAGAGCATGGACCTCACTTCCAGACAGCCTAGATTCAAATCCTGCTCTAACATGCACTAGCTGTGTGACCTTGGGCAAGTTTTCACTATACATCTATAAAATTAAGTTAATATATTGATACCTACTTCACAGGCTGTTATGAGTATTAAATAAGTTAATATTTATAAAGTGCTTAAAACAATGTAACTGGCAAATAGTAACCACTATGTGTTTGTAAATTAAATAAATTTGATTAAAATCTGTGGTCTCTACTAAATTATAAATTCCATGAGGATAAGATGGAATCATGTCTACTCTGCTTAACATTTTATGTCCACTGCCAAGTTCTGTGTCTTTCATGTCAAAGCGCTTGTTGAATGAGTGAAAGAATAAGTTTACACATGAAGGAAGAATCAAATAATTCTGGGATAAGTTTTATTGTCTCATATGCAGAGTGCACCCACTCAAGGATCATCTCACATCTGGACCATGATGGTTACTGGCAAACACCTATTCTAGACAATCTCTCTGTAGTGTACCCTCCTTGCTAGTACTCAATTGGCGACCCTTGGTCTCTTCTCCTGACTTTCATGTTTCTGATTCCAGAAACTGAGCTTGAGAAATGCTCTGACCCCTTCAATCTCGGCAACCTGAAAAGATATCATTTTCTAGCACGCTGAATGGGCTTCCCCCTTAGCCTTCAGTTTTGCTCACGCCCTTAATTTTGGTGTTTCCTCGAAGCCTGAGGTCCACAGCTGGTGTGTGTTTAAGTTGACACTAAACCCAGGTGTCAGCTTATGATATATGATGTCATTTAAACTCTAGAAATCTGCAGTTCTTGGATAGAAGGTAAAGAAATTTGGCAATCTACTACTCAGAACATTTTATTCTCTTTATTTCTCTGAGGTAGGATCTTTCCATTTTGGCCAGATAGAAAGGTATGGTTACTTTTCAAGGTCTGCCTAGTATACGTTCTATAAAATCAGCTTTGCATTTGCAACGTTGCTCTGTTTTGTTCTTGTTGCTGGGTTCTCTGTCATCCTTTAATGGAGCTGCTTTATAGCATTTAGATCCTGAAAAACACTGGGACCATACCAGAAATTATTTGGCAAAAGGGAAGACTATGGGGGTAAAAAATCAGCACTGCTATAAAACAGTGGCAAAGATCCTCATAGTCTTCAGGTTAAGAGACAATAATAGGATGTAGGAGGAAAGGGATAACAGCAAATAGACTTTGTGTAAAAATCTTAGTTTCCTCATATAATATTTAGTCATTAGGTCGTGTATATGTGCCCACTGTAAAATATCTAGGCACAGAAACAAAACTTGAAAGCTACTACATAACAAATTCATGGGTGTCAAAATGAGTTTATTTGTCTCCATTCAGTCCTCCAGGCAGAACTATTAGTAGAACTTGGTTGAGGAGGTAGACCTGTTGACCTTTGAAAGTCAAGAGAATTAATACAACAGAACCATAGGATAACTAAGGTCAAAGTTCACAAAAAGAGCTCTTCAAATCAGTCATTTCTCACCATCTCAATTTCCCCTCTGGATAGTTCTCAAGAAATAAACTAAAAATATGATAGATCGATAGATAGATAGATAGATAGATAGATGATAGATAGATAGATAGATAGATAGATTCTATTTGCCCAGCAACAAGTCCTTCTCTAAGTCTAAGACCAGAAAATTGGTGGTAAAGTTAACTCCAAATGATTTTTAAAAATCATTAAAATGTTCAACCCTTTCAAACACACACACACACATTTCAAAGTTAATGTTTGAAAAATTTTTATAAATATTAATTTTGTTGTTGTTAAAGATTTATCTGGTGATACTATTTGCTATATATCTAGTATTAGAGGAAAAGTTTAAAATTTTGTAGCAAAGAGACTCAACACTTCAGTGGACTAAAAATAATTAAGTCTATTTTTCTCTCATTTAAGAGTCCCACGGGGTGAACAAGTGGGCTGCTCTGCTCCACATGGTCATTTAGAGATCCAAGTTCCCTTCATCCCTCTAACTTTTTTTACTTGCCTATCAGGACATCACACTTACCTGGTGTACTTCCTATCTTTCTTGCTGCTCTTTCTCAGTTTTTGGGGGTGGGACTAGTTGTCCATCATCAGCCATACCTCTAAAGGTATAGGCTTCAGTCCTTGGACCATTCAACTTTTCTGTAGCACTCACTCTCTAGGTAATCTCATCCAGTCTCATGGCATTAAATAACAACAATATTGGTGACTTCCAAATGAATACTTGTAGACTGGATCTCTCTTCTGAACTGCAAACCCATATTTTGCTGGTCACTGATCACCTCTATTGGAGTCTAATAGACATCACAACCTTGATATCCAAAACTGAGTTATGGATATTTCCCTCCATACCCTCCTATGGTCTTCCCAATCTAAATTAACAGCAACACTATTTTTCAAGTTCCTCAAGCCAAAAGTCTTGGCATTAACCTTATCTCCTTTTTCTTTTATCTCTCCCACACTCCATTTCCAGCCCCTCAGCAAATCTCCTTGGATCTACCTTCAACATACATTCAGAATGCAACAGCTTCTCCTCCCACTGCCTTGTCTACACCACTATTTGGTCACATTTAATTTCCTATAATTGCCTAATATCCAGTCAAGATTTCAAATCTCCCTTCCCTGCTTTATTTTTCTCCTTAACATTTATTTCTAACAAACAATTCATATTTACTTATTTTTTTATTGTCCGTTTGAGCTCAAAGGGAGCAGGGACTTTGATCTCTTTTGTTCACTGATGTATCCCCAGAATTTAGAATGCTGTCTGCCTAGAGTAGACTTTCAGTAAATATTAGCTGCAAGAATGAATGACTCTTGTTTCTCCTCCATAGTCTAGGGTGTTTTACTTACCTACATGATTGAGACCTGGTCCCAGGATGGTTCATGTTTGACTCCTGGAGATGGGAAAGAGCACAGAGGAGTTTACATATAGTGTTTCACAGTCTGAACCAGGAAATGGCACACATCACTTCCATTTATATTCTATTAGGGAGACCTTAGATTCATGGCCATAACTAGCTGTCAGGGGGGTTGAAAATAGCACTCCTAGGCTGTAAGCCATGGCTCACCTGCAACTCTATAATTTAAAAAGGTGGAATAGAATCTAGTAGGCAGCTGGCAGTCTCCACCTTACCTGCTATCTACACAGCTCATTTTATCCAGAATGACAATACAGTCAAACCGCTTTGGAGTTCCAGAAGTAAATTATAGACTGAAGGTAGACCAAGCTGTTCAATGGTGTGCAAATCAAGAGTACTTTATAAGCCATTGATCACAAGTTTGTTCATTAAAGCATAGCTGAGGCAAATCCCACTGGAAAGGCTCAGCCAAGTCTCAGGTGGTCTTACTAACTGCCTTATATGTAAACTGCCTGGAACAAGTGGACCATATCTTGAGACTTTTCTTATTTTATTGCTTAGTGCAACTTACAAAAGTTGTGCAGAAATAATATTGAGAACTAAGGGTAAAAAGAAGTGTGGGTGAAAACACCTGAAATAGTATAATGAAAGAAACTTGTTATTGAGTTTTCTGTTCTTATCACCTCAGTTACTAGAACTCCTGAAATAAAACAATGGACTAACTTTCCTCCTTCTAAGAGATTCTAGCAACCTATGAAATGACCGTCAGAGAATTGGATGATGTAGAAGCTCTGGGTGTGGAAAATCTACAATCCAAAGTCCAAGCATAAATCTTTGTAGGAAACATAATCTCAGGTGTTGGAATTAATCAGTAGGCTAAAAATTACATTGTTGTGCTTTACCCAAAATTTTTTTTTAAATCTTAAATCCTTTCAAATCTTGCAAATTAATTGAAGTTAATTCCCATAGTTAGCAGATAGAGTTTATGTTTTTATGCATCAGGATATAAACATAACACCAAAAACCATTTGTTAATAAGGCCTATTCTTTCAGCAAATAAAATGTATTTAGTACCTGAAAATAACTGTGGCTCATATCAAAAAGATTTATTATTGCCTCATTGAAAATTTCTGGTCTTTTAGGCAGTGAGTTTGTTCCTCTGCCAAGGAATCTAAAGAAACAGTTTCAAATGACCATCCTTTTCTCCATTTTTCCCACCATCCCATGAAGAGTGTTCAGATAAAGGCAGCTGGTGGGAGCAAGGCAGGGAGATGAGGCCTTTCAATTGTACACGTAAAACTAGTATCTCAATTGCTGTAACTCTAAAATAGCTCAGGATCTAGATGTTCTCTCCTCCTTTTAAAATAACTAACAGAATTTTGGATTTCATCTGACTTATAATTTATTGACGTATGTGAAACATATAGGATATGCAGAGTTAATTTTTAGTTACTATTTCAGGAGTTTCTTTTCTTGATTATAGCTATATCAGAAAACTCTCAGTTTATTGAAGTTATTCACCTTGTGCTCTCAGCATTTACTTGTTTTTATTTTATTTTATTTATTTTATTGAAGTACAATATTATATAAGTTATAGGTATACAATACAGTGATTCACAATTTTAAAGGTTATACTTCATTTATAGTTATTATAAAATATTGGCTACAGGGCTTCCCTGGTGGTGCAGTGGTTGGGAATCTGCCTGCCAGTGCAGGGGACACGGGTTCGAGCCCTGGTCCGGGAAGATCCCACATGCCGCGGAGCAAATGGGCCCATGAGCCACAATTACTGAGCCTGCGCGTCTGGAGCCTGTGCTCCGCAACAGGAGAGGCTGCAATAGTGAGAGGCCCGCGCACCGCGATGAAGAGTGGCCCCCGCTTGCCTCAACTGGAGAAAGCCCTTGCACAGAAACGAAGATCCAACACAGCCATAAATAAATAAATAAATAAATTAAATTAAAAAAAAAAAAATTGGCTACATTCCCTGTGTTGTACAATATACCCTTGTAGCTTATTTTATTGACAGATTGCTTGATTGCTTGATTGATTGCAGATCTGACCAACTTTATTTTACTTAGTAAATAACATACATATAGCAAAGTGCATAAAGTGCACTAATCTTAAGCATTATAGTTTGAATTCTTACATATGTATACGTCTGAATAACCACCATTAAGATAAAACCATAGAATATTTCCTGCCCTCTATAAGATTCTTTCATGCACTTTTCACTCTTTTCCCTGAAGGGTTGATCACTATTCTGACTTCTAAAAACATCTTTTAGTTTTGCTTGTTCTTAAACTGTATATAAATAGAATCACATACTAGAACTCTTTTGTGTCTGGCTTCTTTCAAGCAATAGAGTATCTGTGAGATTTCTCCATCTTGTGTTGGAGCCATCTTGTTTTTAAGTGATGGGTAGTATTCCATTATGTAAATTATCACAGTTTATTTATCTGTTTGTGTGCTGAACACTTGCATTGTTTCATCTTCTGGATATTATGAATAAAGCTGCTATGAATATAATGTACAAATGAGAGGGTATATGCATTTATCTCTTTGGGGGATAAAAAGTGGAACTGCTGTATCATGAAGCATGACTCTAGTAGAAACTAACAAATGGTTTTCCAAAGAGATTGTATCATTTTGCAACTCCCACCACCTTGTAGCTTATTTTATACCTAATAGTTTTTAATCTCTTACTCCCCTATTCTTACTTTGCCTCCTCTTCCCTCTCCCCACTGGTAACCACTTGTTTGTTCTCTTTTCCCGTGAGTCTGCTTCTTTTTTGTTCTGTTCACTAGTTTGTTGTATTTTTTATTTTTTTAATACATTTATTTATTTTATTTATTTATTTTTGGCTGCATTGGGTCTTCGTTGCTACGCGTGGGCTTTCTCTAGTTGTGGCGAACAGGGGCTACTCTTTGTTGTGGTGCGCAGGCTTCTCGTTGCAGTGGCTTCTCTTGTTCCAGAGCACAGGCTCTAGGAGAGCAGGCTTCAGTAGTTGTGGCACGGGGGCTCGGTAGTTGTGGCTCACAGGCTCAGTAGTTGTGGCATGTGGGCTCAGTAGTTGTGGCTTGCGGGCTCTAGAGCGCAGGCTCAGCAGTTGTGGCGCATGGGCTTAGTTGCTCCGTGGCATGTGGGATCTTCCTGGACCAGGGCTCGAACCTATGTCCCCTGCATTGGCAGGCAGATTCTTAACCACTGCGCCACCAGGGAAGCCCAGTTGTGGTCTTTTTGATGATAGCTATTCTGAGAGGTGTGAGGTGACATCTTATTGTGGTTTTGATTTACATTTCCCTAATGATTAGCAATGTAATTAGCCATCTGTGTTTCTTCCTTGGAAAAATGTGTATTCAGGTCTTCTGCCCACTTTTTAATTGGATTGTTTCTTTTTTTGTTATTGAGTTATATGAGCTGTTTATATATTTTGTATATTAAACCCTTATTGGTCATATCATTTGCAAATATTATCTCCCATTCAGTAGGTTGTCTTTTCATTTTGCTGTACAGAAGTTTTTAAGTTTAATTAGGTCCCATTTGTTTATTTTTGCTTTTGTTTCCTTTGTCTGGGGAGACAGATTTATGTCAAATGACTTATGTCAAAGAGTGTCCTGCCTATGTTTTCTTCGAGGAGTTTTATGTTTTCTGGTCTTACATTTAGGTATTTAATCCATTTTGAGTTTATCTGTGTATACAGTATTAGAGAATATTCTAATTTCATTCTTTTACATGTAGCTGTCACTTTTCTCAGTGCCACTTTATTGAAGAGACGGTCTTTTCTCCATTGTATTGTATATTCTCACACACTTTGTTGTAGATTAATTAGCCATAAGTGCATGGGTTTATTTCTGGGCTCTCAATTCTGTTTCATTGATCTATATGTCTGTTTTTGTGCCAGTACCCTACTGTTTTTTTTTTAAGATTTATTTATTTTGTATTTGTTTTTTTAATTTTTATATTTTTTTGGCTGCCTTGGGTCTTAGTTGAGGCACGTGGGATCTTTGTTGAAGCATGTGGGATCTTTCACTGTGGCGCACAGGCTCTTCATTGTGGTGTGCAGGTTTCTCTCTAGTTGTGGAGTGAGGGTTTTCTCTTCTCTAACTGTGGCGCATGGGTTCCAGGGTGTGTGGGCTCTGTAATTTGCAGCACGCAGGCTCTCTAGTTGAGGCGCATGAGCTCAGTAGTAGTAGTTGTGACGTGCAGGCTTAGTTGCCCTGCAGCATGTCGGATCTTAGTTCCTTAACCAGGGATCGAACCTGTGTCCCCTGCATTGTAAGGTGGATTCCACTGGACCACCAGGGAAGTCCCCATACTGTTTTGATTACTGTCACTTTGTAGTATAGTTTGAATACAGGGAGTCTGATTCCTCCAGCTCTGTTCCTCTTAAGATTGTTTTGGCTATTTGGGGTCTTTTGTGTTTCCATACAGATTTTAAAATTATTTGCTATAGTTTTGTGAAAAATACCATTGGTATTTTGAAAGAAATTGCATTGAATCTATAGACTGTGTTGGGTATACGGTCATTTTGACAATACTGATTCTTCCAATTCAAGAACATGGTATATCTGTCCATCTATTTATGTGGTCTTCAATTTCTTTCATTAGCATCTTATAGTTTTTGGAGTACAGGTCTTTTGCCTCTTTAGGTAGGTTTATTCCTAGGTATTTTATTCTTTTAGATGTGTTGGTAAATGGGACTGTTTCCTTAATTTCTCTTTCTGATCGTTTGTTGTTAGTGTATAGAAATGCAACAGATTTCTGTGTATTAATTTTGTATCCTGCAACTTTACCGAATTCATTGATGAGCTCTAGTAGCTTTCTGGTGGCATCTTTAGGATTTTCTATGTATAGTATCATGTCATCTGCAACACTGACAGTTCTTTTCTTGATTATAGCTATATCAGAAACTTCCAGTTTATTGAAGAAGTTATGTACTTTGTGTTCTCAGCATTTTTTTTTTTTTATTTTTAAAGACTTCACAACTTGTTGTTGGGAGATTATAAAGAATCTTTATATAAAGTGTGAGGTATTAGAATAGAAAAATTACATAACATTTTCTTTCTTTCTTTTCTTTTCTTTCTTTCTTTCTTTTCTTTCTTTCTTTCTTTTTTGCCATGCTGCATGGCTTGCAGAATCTTAGCTCCCCGACCAGGGATCGAATCCAGGTTCTTGCAGTGAAAGCACTGAGTCCTAACCACTGGACCACCAGGGAATTCCCAACATTTTCTATTTTAATAATACTCTAATGTACTTTAATTATTACACCAAAAAAAGCATCAACACAAGCTATAAAATCAGAAGAACTCTGTATACAATTCTAAATAAAACAGTGATTAACACGGTCAAACCCTTTCCTTCTTTATTAGCCTTCTCAAATATTAATTAATAAATCTTAGGAACAACACTTTTAGGGATCATTCTTTAAATATTAGCATGTTACCTAAATGGGTCCTTAAGTTTCTTGAAAACTAAGTAACTGCAAAGAAAAATTAATTTTGAAACAATTAAAATATGGTACAAAGCATTTGGAATCATCTGGGCTCTGAATGACAATCAGAATTTTACCCTCTCACCTTCATGCCATTTTCACAGCTGAGAAGTGCTCATTTTCCTTGTACTCTAGCATGGAATCATCTGGATTTTTAAAATGGGAATCAGTGGGCAATGGAGAATCAGTAACAGTAATGATGAAGCATTTATGGAACACTGAGTCTCTTCTCATCTTATTTATATCACATTTTATGGTTAGACTGTTTAGTTCAGCTGGCTATATCCCGTCTCATGGTCCAAGACTAGCTAGGGGATAAGAATAGCCAGGCTGTGCTCTCTAGAAGGCCAGCTTCACAGTCCCATGGCAGTAGGACTTGAGAAATATTTGTTCAAACTGCATACTGTTCAGTTCTGTGGATCCATTAAATCTGCCAATGGCTTTAGAATCATTTTTTCATGGTCATACTTCTAGCTGTCGAGATTATTATTATCTTCCATTTTTCTTAAGATTAGGCAAATGAAACAGAGGAAAGCAAAGTTATTTTTCTATGAACTAAGGCACATAATGGGATAAGTATTAATTCAGATTTACTGCTTTAGGAATGGAGGCTGTCGTTCATCTACTGAGCAGAATTCACATATACTGTGCATTCCTACCATATTTTTGTTCTCATTCTGTCTTTTGAAACAATTAGTCCATTGCCTCTCCAACTCATTCAGATTCATTCTGTAGCAGTCATGGTTGTGATCTGTATTTACTTAAAGCCGAGAATTTATTACTCTTCTAACCTAATACATCCGTAGACAATAGATTATATATAATCCATCTGGTAGTCTATGAATAATGTTTTTAAGCAGCAACTTTTTTTAAATATTTGATGGCTGAACTCATAGAAACATAACTTGAAATGATAGCCCTTTCCTCTACTAATCCATAAGTTTTTCCCTGGTTCATTGGGGTTGTAGGCTTTAACACGTAACTGTTTATATTCTTCCCATTCATCAAATTTAAAAAGAAAAAGAAATCACTTCCCAAGTGAAATGCAAAACATGTTGAATTACATACTTACAGTAAACATCTTATAAGGTACCTGCTCCTCGGGATTATTGTTAGAATCTTAATCAAAAACAAAATCCCAATGGATAAACAGCAAGGTCCTACTGTATAGCACAGAGAACTGTATTTGATATCCTATGATAGGACTTCCCTAGTGGCGCAGTGGTTAAGAATCCGCCTGCCAATTCAGGGGACACGGGTTCGATCTCTGGTCTGGGAAGATCCCACATGCCGCAGAGCAACTAGACCCGTGTGCCACAACTACTGAGCCTGTGCTCTGGAGCCTGGGAGCCACAAATACTGAGCCCACGCACCACAACTACTGAAGCCCGCACGCCCTAGAGCCCACGCACTGCAACTGCTGAAGCCCAAGCGCTCTAGCACCCACGTGCTGCAACTGCTAAGCCCACGTGCTGCAACTACTGAGGCCCGCGTGCCTAGAGCCCGTGCTCCACAACAAGAGAAGCCACTGCAATGAGAAGCCCGCGCACTGCAACAGAGGGTAGCCCCTCACTCGCTGCAACTAGAGAAAGCCCACGCACAGCAATGAAGACCCAAAGCGGCCAAAAATATATATATATACATATATCCTATAATAAACCATAATGGAAAAGAATATTTTAAAAAGAATGTGTATATATATATATATATATATATATTTATAACTGAATCACTTTGCTGTACAGCAGAAATTAACAAAACATTATAAATCAACTATACTTCAATAAAAACAAATTGATTAAAAAAAAAAATCCCAGCCCAGGCTTTGCAAATATGGGCAGCACCATAGGCAATTCTTTGGAATGTCAAATATTTTGCAGCTTGGTATTTTTTGGTTACCCTTTCCTAAGAAACATACAAGAAAAAAATTTTTTTCAAGCTTAAGAGAAGGGTCCAGTGAGTGAGTTGTTTAAACTTCCCTCCTGTTTCCAGAACTGAGGGGCAGGAGGGAGCAGCTTACAGGGAGAAGTTCTAGTAGGGCAGGATGTGGGGTGAACAATTGTTTGCAGACTCTGCTTTCAGCAGGGACCGTGGTGTTCACTGACTCTGCCTTCCTGAATGTCTGCACACGTGCTCATGGTATTCGAGGTTTGGGGGCGATCAAACAAACGTGAAGTATTTTCTTGCATGATTGCATTCCTTTTTCACTACCTTGATAAAGCACTATCACCATCATTGATAACCTACAAAATGTGTTATGAAATGTGACCCTGTTTCACTGGCATTGCACCCAAGGTCACACTCCAATCCCGGGTCACTTACAAGAAGAGAAGCACCACCATTCAGGTTAACAGCTGGTATACACCCCAACCCATCTTCCCACAGCAGGTCACCAACAAACACGCTCCATCCTTAGGATAAATCACAAGTGTTACACACGGCCCACAAAGCCCTGAATGGCGTGGCCCCTGCCTGCCTCCAGCTTCAACTCATGCCCATCTCTGCTTCACACATACCACATGACAACCACGCCAGCTTGCTTTCAGTTTCCCAAAAGAGCCAAGCTTCCCCCACGGGATCTTCACTGTTCCTTCAGCCCAGGACACTTCCCATGTCCTCAGCACTCATCTTGCACTCCTCACACACACAGGCACATGTACACACGCACACACACACTCTGCTAACTCCAAGTCCAGGCTTCAGCTCTTAGCTGAATGTCATTTACTCAAAATAGGGCCTTCCCCACACCCCAAATCTAAATTAGATTCTCCTGTAACAATGCCTCACAAAGTATCCTATACTTCTTTTGTAACACATATCACTGTTTGAAAATATATATTTACTTTTGTGGCTTGCTTTGAAAGTTTTCCCCTTGCTAGACTAATAGCAAATTCCATCAAGGTAATCTGGTAAGTCTCAATTACCACTGTAGTCCTGGTAACTAGCATGAGCAAACAATAAATAAATATTCATTGAAAGAAATAACTTTACTTCTAAATTAACATGCCAGGAGGAAAGGTCTCAGACATTTGGCCAACCGTTTTCCAGATTCTAGATCCCTGCCCTATGATGAGTTTTTTAAAAGGGCCAGAATGTGTCTTTTAATTGTCACTGAGCCGTTCATGCCCAGAGACTGCTGTGCAACCTTGGTCACTCAGCCATTCTTCAGAAAAACAACTAGCTCATTCTCTGCCTAGTTCTAGCAAGAGAAGGCTAAGTGCAGGTGGACACAAGTAGGCAGACACTATTTGTACCCTTCGCTTTGTTCTCTGTACAGATTGTACACTTTCTCCACCTTCTTCTGGACATCTTCCTCTGCTTGCACAGTTAGAAGTCATTAACGCAATCCTGATAACTGTTTTTATGTCTTCAACTGTTGTTAGGTGGAGTTAAGGAACGTTATCTTTCGAAATGCCTCAAATCAAATGTTGTTAAGCCTGAACTTCAAGGAGACCACGTCATATAAGTGCCAAGTCCAATCCCTTATCTACAGAGTTCTCTAACTAAGAAAGCTTAATGTGCGTGCTACTGCTTTGTTGCAGGATAGCTGTCGCTTCAAGATCTCCTTATGCAGCCATGGGTCAAGCGATGGCCAAAGCATGTTCAAACTAGCAGTGCCACTGGCCCTGACATTGACCACAGGCAGTCCTACCTCATGCTCCTCTGAAATTTCTGCCCACATCATGACATGAGGAGAATGCCGCTCGCTTATCAAGGGAGGTCTCATGAGAGGAACTCGGTGGCCTTCTGTGGGCAGTCATCTGTGGAGATGAGCATGGTCCTGGAGCCACTCGCAGTAATAACCCCTAGTCCTAGGCAGGCACTGGGTCGTGTGTGCCCCATCCATAGCCGGCATCTGACCCATGGCTGTAGCCACACCGGAGATACCCCTTAGCACCCTCCAAGACCATGAGCATGGCTAGCAGCAGTTAGAAATAACTTACTGTTAGAAATTCTTGCTCTAAGTCAGCTGACTTTACAGTTCTTGGGCCATTTATTTTAAGTGTAGTTCCCTTGCAGTTCTTAATAGGTCTTGGCTATCCATAATTTATGGCTTCTATTTTAAAAGTGCTATCAGAAATCAATAAGAATACAAACACACCCGCTGTTTAAAATATCCTCACAGCAAATGTCATCCCGTGCCATGCTATTCTTTTCACAGAGGTGACTAGAACAATTGATGCCCTTCTTACATCAGTTATTTCACTCAGGTTGAGCCACAGCTGAACGAAACATTAGCTAGTATTAAGGAAGAACACTCTACCTTGGGGCTTCTAACTCAGGATGAATCATTTAAAACATAGGTAGAACTCAGCAGCACTGTAGCACAGTTGAGGTTTCAATATATTAAAGAATGTTTACTGTATAGATTATGTCGGGATATTTTTCCAACTAGCAAATCTCATTTAAGTTACTACCATGCAAGTCACTTTTTGGTATTTTTTGAAGTCTTCAACTATATTACATTTATTTAGTAGTTTAACTTACAATGTTATCATTGTTTTATTAATGTATGACCAATACCTTCATTAAGTCATTCAATAAACATTTATTAAATGCTTCCTACATGCCAGTCACCATGCCAGGGATTGGTGTTACTATGATGAATAAGTCTCCATCCCTGCCTTCAAAGTGTCTTCAGTCTACTCCATTTCCATATTTAAATTCTTCCCTAAACCCTGGAGGATAGGCAATAGGTCTCACACATCTCTATATCCTCAGTGTCCTACCTAGTGCCAAGCACAAAGTAGGTACACAATAAATGCTTATTGAGTAAATTAATAAATGGATAAACTAATAAATTGATAAACTAATAAATGAATGAATGAAGAAATAGAAACTACTGAACAAATATTTAAAGATCCAAGCTGCCCAGAGACCACCAGACCAAGAAGTAATATTCATTTTTCTCTCTGAGTTTAGAAAACAGAAGAGATATAGTCTTTGCCACCATTCCTACCGTTTGGCTTCCACTCAGCCTCCAGTACCTGCCATTTTCTCATGAACATATTATTTCCCCTTGCTCTTCCATTTGTTCTATATGAGAAAATCATCTAGAGTAGCACAAGGACCAGGGTGTTTAGTTTAAATAAGCAGCTAATAGCTGGGGGCTTTCTCTCCTTCCATTTCCCAAAGCAGGTCACATGGTCAGCTCCCATTAGATTTTGATTTGAGATTCTTCTAATAGGCGCATGTCCCTCTGTGAATTTATTAGACCAAGCCTATGCCCCAGGGGTTCCAGAAATCGGGCACCTCGTGGGAAGCAGAATGTAACACAAAGGTCAGCCAATTCCTTGTGTTACAAAATTCACTATTTAAATGAACTCCAGATTTGAATGGGGCAACAGATTGATCTGCGGTTCTCTACTGACAATGGCCCAGAGTCACCCTTGTCCCACCTATTTTAGGAAGAGCCTGAGTCAGTGACCACTCAGCAGGTTCCCTGAAGACACCAAGGCACCTGGCATTGAGCACCATGCCCTGGACACTTCCACGAAGACACCCAGGAAGAAATCGGGCTTTCTCCGTTTAAACTGTGGGGAAAGTTCTAAGTAATGAAAGAGACTGGTCAGCATATTGTCACTGCTCTAATACAGGTCATTAGCCTGGGTGTCTTTGTTTCTGCGTGTGAAGCAATCACAATTCATGAATCATACTACTTTGAAGACTATAATAACTGTGTGAATCAGAAAAATCTTCAAGGGCTCTTTAGTAAAAAGTTATTCAGTGATTTAACTAAAAACTTACCTACAAGGTGACAGAGAGCAAATGAGGTGATGAGGGTGAGTGTGGACCAGTTCCTGTCCTGAAGGGGCTCACAATCAAGAAAGGGAAGAGCTCCAGATGCATTCAGTGCTGTGGAAGAAATTACATAAACTGTTTTCGGGACACAGAGGTAAGAGCAGCCTCCTGTGTTTCAGACAAAGGAGGCTGTGTAGCTCAGTGTTTAAGAGGACAAGCCCTGGAGACAGATGGCCCTGCCCCACCGCACCAGCAGGACTCACAGGGTGTGAGGATTAAACAGGCTAGTACGTGTGAGGCACAGGGTAAACTCTCAACAATTGCAACTCCTCTCCCCCAACGAAGATGCCTGACTTGTTCTACCCATTGCTATTTGGAACACTGCCTTTGCTTGGTGTGTACCTCCATCTTTTCCCCTCATCACTGAATATTCATTCCCCTCATCCAAATCTTTATTAAAAATCTAAATATATATTGCTGTTGTGTATTAGCTGCTAATAGTTGTTTCTAAGACTAATGAGGATATTTTCTCCCCCATCCCCCAGAAGAGGTCGGGCTTGAAAGAACCTTGTTCCCAAGGGCACAGCCAACTGAAAGTGGCCCCAAGTGCAACACCAGGGAGTCCTCAAGTTCCCCAGCATCTAGGTAACCAGTTTTTTCGGTACATGCAGGTATACCCTTGAGCCCCAGGAGAGATGGAGGGAGCCCAACTGACAAATTTTAAGGCAGGAGCACAAGCAGTTCTGAAGACCTATTTAAACCCAAAGTCATCCTTGGACTGCATTTTGGCAATGGGGGTGGGAATGGGGATGTTTCCCTACTTCCTCATTTCTGTAGAGTGGGGGTAGATTTCTCAATTCCAGCCGTAGGAGGAGAGAAAGGACTTGGGAGCACTTCTGGACTTCCTTGACTCCCTTTCACTCCTCCCCAAGCGAGGAGACATGATGTCTCTGACTGGTGACATGGGGAAGAAGGATCAGAAATTATCTTCAGTCCCTTTTCCTCTATTTTGGATGGCCTGGTCTCAGGATGTTATGGGTTGCACTGTGTCCTCCTAAAAAGGATATGCTGAAGTCCTGAACTCCAGTACCTCAGAATGGGACCTTATTTGGAAATAGAGTTTTTACAGAGGTTATCAAGTTAAAATGAGGTCATGGGACTAACCTGGCAGTACAGTGGTTAAGAATCCATGCTTCCACTGCAGGGGGCACCGGTTTGATCCCTGGTCGGGGAACAAAGATCCCGCAAGCCGCACAGCACAGCCAAAAAAAAAAAGAAGAATAAAAAAATGAGGTCATTTGTGTGGTCCCTAAACCAATATGACTGATGTCTTTATAAAAAAGGGAAAATTTAGACATAGAGACAGACACACATGGAGGGAAGGCTGTGTGAGAACAGACGGGGAGAATGCCATGTGATGATGAAGGCAGAGATGAGAATTATGCTGCCACAAGCCAAGGAACATCTGGGGCTAGAAAAACTGGAAGAAGCAAGGAAGGATCCTTCCCCTACAGGTTTCAGAGGGAGCATGGCCCTGCTGATACCTTGATTTCAGACTTCTAGCCTACAGAACTGTGAGACAGTAAAGTTCTGTCGTTCTAAGCCACCTACTTTGTGGTACTTTGTTATAGCAGCCCTAACAAACTAATACACAAGACAAACACTTACTTTGTTCACTCTGCTGTAATTACCTGACCCTACCAAGAAAGCCTGCATATCCATCTCTGCCTGTGACTGAGAGGCTGGAATCAAATGGGGGTGAAGTGGGTGAGGTGGTGAGTCATATTAACAAACGTAATAGCAAGCTTCCTCCAAACAGCTTTTATTGGTAGCAAAGCCAATAGTTTGATGATATCTTATTTCTGATTTTTTCTGAATATGAATTAGGGAGAGAGGCCTGATTTTCTGACCAAAACTCCAAATTTAGGCTGAGATACATAGTTTATATGTATTAACTCATTTTACCTTCACAATAGCCCTATAAGAGCCCTATAAGAGTATGTCTTACTATTAGGCTCATTTTACAGATGAGACAGCTTAGGCAAGTAACTTGCTTAGGTCAAGTAACTTACCCAAGGACAATGAATGCTGAGGATTGGGTTGTAGGCAGCTTGGAGCCAGAGTCTGTCCTTGCTGCCTCTGCAAGTGCTACCTTCCAAGGAGCAAGTCCTTAAATGATCCCATTAAAAGGATCCCATGGCCAAATACATGAAGAGAATCCTGGGTGAAAAAAGTAAACTTTTCTTTAATTTCTCCTGATCGCCTCAGAGCCTTTACAATGCCAATGTGCCTTGTGACTCTATCAGGATATAGACTGCAGCATTTGACCACAGAGCACTTTTCAGGGAGCATCTTTTGGGACTAATGTTCTGAGGAACACCAGTTTGGGAAACACTGAGAGAACACTTTAGGTGGGAGGTACTCTTTTGTTTGAATACATTTCTAGGATTTTAAAATAATTTCTATATGCCAATTAAAATACTCAGAAATCCCTTCATTTAAATTTTACGGAGAGTTATATAGGTTTACATAGTAAGGCTGGGCCTTGAGATCTGGGGGCTGAAGCTGACACAAATCCAAGTCGTTGTAATGTAAGACAGTGGAACTCCTGTAACAGAGGTACAAAGCAGAGCTAGCAGAAGGTAAGGCTCCATCTCTGAGGGAGGAAGGGATGATTTCATGGAGGAGTGGGGCTTTGGGCAGGCCTTAAAGGCTAGGCGGGACTTCAGACAGTCACTTTGGATTAACTACTTGAGGCCTCAATTGGTTCTGCTCCAGGATGGAGTCAGAAACCCTGGTGACTCTCGAGGGAAGTTAAGGTCTGAGTTTGTACCGGGAGCATTATTCCCACAGCTAAGCAGAGATCACAGATGGGTAGCCCCTGGGAAAGCCGTGAGCAGCAAACTCTTGTTTGGCCAGCACAGTGCGGCTGGTGTGTATATATGTATGTGTAAGTGTGGGTTTGATTTAATCCGTGTACTCTTGGGTCTCACTCTCACTCCCATTTTACTCACTTGTCTGGTCCCTGAAGGCATCTGAGTGTTGTCCTCCAGGCTAGTGTAGCCACACGCCACAGCTAAAGGGTGTGGAGCCTTTACTCCTCTATCAGCATTTCAGTAGACGGACAGTATCATGGAAGATGTCAGGGAGCTAGGTCCCTGATGGGGAATACTTAAGAAATATCCATCTGGGAGTGGTTGGCTGATTCTTCCCAAGGCAGCTACCACAACTTCCCTCCAGAAGGAATCCCCTCTCCAGGGCAGTGGCATGTGTCTGCACACTAGTCCTGCCTCCAGCATTCGAGTTCAGTAATTTTCATAATGAATTACATTACATTAAACCCGGCAGACCTGACATCCTCTTAAACATGCTGTAAAAGAAGAAGCATAGGATGCCAAATAATGTAAAATATAATCTTTAAAAATCATTAGATAATGATCTACAGGTCATTTTCCTTAGGGACTTTTTATGTTTATCTTAAAATCTCTCATAGTTCTGGTTGTTCTTCTGTACTAGTATGGTTGTTTCATTAATGTTCAGAAAGTAAACACTGTAGGTTTACAATATATTGTTATGGTTATAGGCACTTGAGTGCAATAAAATTTATCCCTATCTACAGCACCCTCAGTAGAGGTGTGACCACAAAAACCATCCTATGCCTCTTTATAATTATGGTATACAGGGTCTGGATAAAGATACAACAGAAACTTTTGTGAGCCTCTTTTCACCTTTTCTTCCCAATGGGGGCAGAGAGAAGAAATCACTCTCCTGACTTCCCCCAAATCGAATTTAGACCTCACAGCTTTAAGCTATGCCGCAAACAGAACTGGATTTTTTTTCCTCTTTGCACAGGTCCTAATGAGGACTCTGTGATTCTGAGAGATCACAGGATTCTGCAGAGTAGCGCCACAGAAATGCCCTAACTGCATGCTTCTCAGCTTCCCCTCTGGGCTTTCCTCTTTCCATACGGGCTGGGTGGTGGTAAGACCTGGGCCGAGCAGTGTGCCAGTCGGCTTGCTCACGGACTGGTGAGGCACTGCTCTCCAGTGGCAGAAATCCTGTCTCTGCCCTCCTCTCCCAGGGCACTAAATTGCACTAATGCTACTGGGCTGAGAGAAGCCATAGTTTAAATGTTTACAAGCGAATGGAAAGCAATGTGTTGGAAAGGGTGTGTGGGGCAGGAAACTTTGCTTTCCATTATAAACCCTGCACTATTTGATTTGGTAACTAAGTATTCTCACTTTAATTTAAACATATTTAGACCCAGGGAATTCCCTGGCAGTCCAGTGGTTAGGACTCCTGAGCTTCCACTGCAAGGGGCGTGGGTTCAATCCCTAGTCGGGGAATTAAGATCCTGCGTGTCGCGAGCAAAAAAAAAAAAAAATTTAGATCCACCCTTGAATGTTTGAGCTGCTACCCCATCCCTTTGCTCCCCTCTGCCAGCAAAGCTTCTTGAAAGAGCTGTCCGCACTTCCTATCTCTTCTTTTAAACCTCCTGTATGATGTATTTTATGTATTTAATTTTTAACTGAGGTATAGTTGCTTCACAACATTATATAAGTTTCAGGTATGCAACACATAGTTTCACAATTTTTAAAGGTTATACTCCATTTACAGTTATTATAAAATATTGGCTATATTCTGCTGTATAATACATCCTTGTACTTTGTTTATTTTATACACAGTAGTTTGTATCTTGTAATCCCCTACCCTTATCTTGTCCCTCTCCCCCTCCCCCCGCCCCCACTGGTAACCGCTAGTTTATTCTATATATCTGTGAGTCTGTCTCTTTTTTGTTATATTCACTAGTTTGTTGTATTTTTTAGATTCCACATGTAAGTGAGATCATACAGCATTTGTCCCATACAATATACATTTTTTAGTTTTTTTATTGAAGTATACGTACAATATATTTTGAAAAGTTTTGTGTATCTGATTTTTATCCAATATATGCAAATAAGTTTTAAATATTCAGCTAGTACTAAAAGGCTCTAGTGAAAACCACACTCCCTTGCCCAGTCTACAGTCCTGCTTCCCACCCCACTCCCAGTGGAAACCACTTTCAACTTTTATTCTCTTTCTACTAGTAATTATTGACACATTTTTATAGGATTATACTGCTATTTCTTGAGCTATTTTAAACATTTTCTAAACACCTCCTGTTTCAGAAGTTAAAGTATGTTATATCTCACACACACACACTCACACACACACACAACTTCCCTTTCCTTCTTCATCCGCTTCATGTAACCTTATAATTTTTGGCTAAGTCAGCCATCATTTACATTACTACGCCCAGTAACGATTCCCTGTTTAACCCAAGATGCATATTATGAATATTTCCTTTTCATGCAACATTTTGTTTTTCCTGGAGTTGAAATTGCCTTGCTTAGCTTCCCACATGCTTATCATTCATTTTTTTTCTAAATGTTTCAATAGACTTGCTGAACCTTTACCAGTAATTTTTCTCAAATGTTTGAACAAATCAGTTCCATTTTTCGTTTGGTGCCCTTCCTCCAAAAGCCCTCTATCTTCGGTTCTAGGCAGGAGAGGTTAGTTGCCCTCTAGAAAAGTCTGGTGCGTGGCTCTCTTTTCACTATTCTCCTCTGTTGGAGTTGCTTGTATTAATCAAGGTGGGATAACTGCCATTCAAACCAGATCCCAAATGTATAAAAAGGCACACTATCAGTGTTTATTTCTTATTCACTGATATGGACTGAATTGTGTCCCCCACTAAATTAATATGTTGGAGCTCTAACCCCAATGTGACTGTATTTGGAGATAGGGTTTTTAGGAGGTAATTAAGATTAAATAAAGTGGGACTTCCCTGGTGGCACAGTGGTTAAGAATCCGCCTGCCAATGCAGGGGACACGGGTTCGAGCCCTGGTCCAGGAAGATTCCACATGCCGCAAAGCAACTAAGCCCATGTGCCACAACTACTAAGCCTGCGCTCTAGAGCCCGCGATTCACAACTACTGAGCCCATGCGCCTAGAGCCCGTGCTCTGCAACAAGAGAAGCCACCGCAATAAGAAGCCCGCACACTGCAACAAAGAGTAGCCCCCGCTCACCGCAGCTAGAGAAAGTCTGTGCGCAGCAACAAAGACCCAACCCAGACAAAAATAAATAAATTAATTAGTTTTTAAAAAAAAGATTAAATGAGGTAATAAATCCAATAGGATTGGTGGCCTTATAAGAAGAGGAAGAGAGCAGCTGTCTGCAAGTCTGAAAGAGGGCGCTCATCAGACACTGTACCTTCCAGTGATCTTGGACTTCCCAGCCTTCAGAACTGTGAGAAATGTGTCTGTTGTTTAAGCCACCCAGTCTATGATATTTTGTTATAGTAGTCTGAGCAGACTAAGACAGCACCTTTTTATTGTATGATTCTGAAAGTACCAGTATCTGTCAGTCTTTTTTTGTGTGTAATTTAGATTCTCCAATGTACTCTCCAATCTGTTGACAGAATTCTGGGAGTACAGCAGGAGAAGGGGGTCTAAGAATTATAATTCAGCATGAAAATTTTCACTTAATCCCCACATTTATAACTCCATGCCTCATTTACTCTTCTGTCTAGAAGAGAATAGGGAGCCACCAAAGTGTTGCCAGCCAGGAAAGATGAGATCCAATATGCTGGTAGGTCTGGGGCTCAGAGAATTATGAACAGCAGCAAGCAGCTTACTTGGGACACAGATGACCCTTGCTCAACAAGCAGTGGACTCATCCTACCTCCCCAGGGTACCTCCAGTAATTCCCTATGGTAGTGTTTTCCAGAATGGGGCATGACTATCACTGGGGGCTCTAGGGATAATTTTAGTGGCATGTAACCAAATATTTTTCAAAGATTAACATACTTATTTCAATGGGAATTCAAAAATAAAACTTGCATTCAAAACCCATGGGAAAAAAATAATAATAACTCCACACCTTGTTCTATCCTTGTCTTAGACCTGGTGTCCCAAAGTCGAGTGTCTCTCTCTGATCCAGTTTCTCCAGAGCATGAAACTCTTTGGGCAGGCTGGAGGTACATGGAGTTGTAGTCCTCTGGGTAGGTCATGTAAGGAAGGGAATCAGTGAGCTCAACTATTCTATAAAAATTTTCAACCACCATCCCTCTTTCTATCCAGGCATATTACCTTTACCTTCTGTAGTACCTGCTGGATCCAAGTGCAGAATATCTAAAGAGTTCTACACGGCAAACTGACTTGTTCATCATTAAAACTCCTCAATTCTGCCACTGTCCCCAGGCACATAGGCATATATCCCCCTGCTCTGCTAAGTTAAGTCAGCTTCTACTTCTTCACATCTTCCAAGAATGTACTGACATTGCTGATCTGTTGCTGTCTCCTTTCCTATTAGTTCTGACCCTGTGAGTTATTATCCCTTGTTATCCTTTGTTCTTATTTGGTGGAGTTATATTAAAGTACAGTCCTCCAGTATATCCTCAAGCCATTTTTTTTTTAAAGAATCAATTTTATTTATTATATTTATTTTTTGGTTGCGTTGGGTCTTCGTTGCTGCACACGGGCTTTCTGTAGTTGTGGCGAGCAGGGGTTACTCTTTGTTGCAGTGCACGGGCTTCTCATTGCGGTGGCTTCTCTTGCTGCGGAGCACGAGCTCTAGGCGCACGGGCTTCAGTAGTTGTGGCACACGGGCTCAGTAGTTGTGGCCCATGGGCTTAGTTGCTCCTCGGCATGTGAGATCTTCCTGGACCAGGGCTCGAACCCGTGTCCCCTGCATTGGCAGGCGGATTCTTAACCACTGCACCACCAGTGAAGTCCCCCTCAAGCCATTTTGGCAAACCCCACCTCAGCTTCCATCTTCCCAGAAACCATTCCTACCTAGGTGGGCAAAGATCTCCTTTGTTGCCAATATAGTGGAGGATTTTCTAGGCTTATCTCACTCAGCTACACAGGAGGAGATGACATTGTTGACTCCTTTTTCCTTTACACAGTACTCCCCCCACCCCGTCCCACCCAGGCATCTCCTGGTTTTTCTCCTACATTACTGGTTCTAAATATCTGCCTTCTTTTATTGGTTTCTCCATCTCTACCTGATGTCAAAATGTTGGCACTTCCTGGGTCTTAATATTGGAACGTCTCTTTCCTAGTCATGTTTTTACATTGGGTAACTTTATTCATTCTCATATTTTTAACTAATTTATCACAGATGAATACTTCCAGACCTCACCTCTCCTCTGAGGTCTAGACTCATCTATCCAACCATCTATTTGACATTTCTTAGACATCGAATAATTATTTTTACTCATATTTAATCATACTCATAGTAACCAATATTTATTAGGTACTTACTATGTACCATGGAATATTCTAGGTTCTTGGGATATATTAGTATCATATTTCTCTCCTTCGTGATGCTTACGCTCCAACGAGAGGAAATGAAGATTAACAATTGACCTTATAAAAGAATCATAGTATAGGGAATTCCCTGGCAGTCCCATGGTTAGGACTCTGTGCTCTCACTGCCAAGGGCCCAGGTTCAATCCCTGGTTGGTGAATTAAGATCCCACAAACCATGCAGCGTGGCCAAAAAAAAAAAATGGTCATAGTATAATAGAAGGTGATGAAACAGAAGTGCTATGTAAAAAGAGAAAGTAGAGTGCTGGGGATGGAAGAGCAGTCGTGGTTTTAAATAGGGTGATAAGCGTAGACCTTAACCAAGATGCTGAAATCTGGGCAAAGGCTTAGAGGTGAGGTCAGTAAGATAGCTAAGGTATCTGTAGGAAGAGCATTCCAGAAAAAAAAAAGAGACACTACAAAGATCTTGAGGTGGGAGTGTACCTGGTGTGTTCATGGGACAGCAAGGAGAACAGTGCAGCTGGAAGGGAATGAGCAAGGACGTGTGTGGAAGAAGAGGTCATGACTTTGGCTTTTACTCGGAGCTGGATGTGGCATCATTGGATGGCTTTGAGTACAATTTAAAAGGATCCTGTTGCTGCTGCACCGTGAAAAGATACTGTAATGGAGTATGAGTAGAACAAGGGAGATCAGGTAGGACCCTCATGCAGAAATTTCAAACTTAACATGTACAACATTGAATTAAAAAAATTTTTCCCCTAAATCTCTTCTTCCCTATGTCAATAACAGGCTCCACCCAGAAGCTAAAGCCACACATCTAGGGGTCATGCTTGTTTCTTCCTTTTCTATCGCCTTCTTCTCCTTAAATCCATTAACAAATCCTATCCCTTATCCGTGAACTCCTCTCCATCACCAAGCCATTATCCCTGATCAACAACCATTGTCTCTTGTCTCTTAACAAAAGACAGCAGCCAAGTCAAATAAGGTTCTAGCCTCAACTTCCTGACAATTACTGCCAGCTGCATCTTCTGATGATGAGGGGGATCCCTCACTCACTCAGAGATCCTCTTGCCTTCATATCCCCCAAGTCATCATTCTCCCTCCATTCTCCAAAAAGTAAAATGTTTTCCATTAATTATTCAAATTTTTTCTGTTTTATTAAAGGAAAAACCTGCTGAGATGATTTTTTAAAACAAGTCAGTGTGGTAGAAACCATCAAAACAATTCAGAAATCAGAAGAAACAACAATAAAATTTTCCATTTGGGGAAGGGAGAAAAACACAACTACAAAAGCATTCCTTTGCTTTTTTCTCTCTGCCACCCAAGTCCTATTTGTACTTGACAAGGCAAAATTAAACTTTTTTTTGACTTGTTAGGAAGGATTGCAAGGATTGCAAGGATTGCAAAATCCTTGCAAGAATTTTTTCATTCTTCTCTTTTTCTCAGACCACAGCAGTCCTCTTCTAAGACAGCAAACTGATTTCAATTTTTCACCATAATCCCACTGGATTTCCCTCCCCATTTTCTCTAGAGAATGTCATTTGAGTATATATTGCAGTGTTAAAAAGGAAATTTTAGTTGAATGTTTTTTAAATCACTGATTACTACTCCAATATAGACACTCCAATATAGAAAATGATTTTTTCTTCCAGACATGTTTTCATTTGGTGAGAACTATGCATCTATCTTTCTGTCGTGGGTAATGTGAAGACTTCATGGGAAGCTGTCTGAAGGACTAACAAATTGCCTAATTAAAGATGGTCTTGGGGAATTCCCTGGTGGTCCAGTGGTTAGGACTCTGCGCTTCTACTGCAGGGGAACCCAGGTTCGATCCCTGGTTAGGGAACTATAATCCCGTGAGCCACGTGGTGCGGCCAAAAAAAAAAAAAAAAAGGTAGTCTCGATTTGCTTTGCTTTATTGACTGTTTCATCTCTTTCCTTAACATTTCTGCAACTTGAAGCATTTCTGCTCATGCAAAGGAAGAACAGTCTAACGGTTAAGAGTGCAGAAGTTCTGAAGCCAGATGCTTAGGTTTAAATCCCAGCCTGGCTACTTCTTCTCTGTGTGACCATGGGCAGGTCACTTAACCTCTATCTCAGTTTCCCCACCCTATTGACATAAGATTGAGATATGCCCAGCACATTCTAAGTGCAATGTAAGTGCTAGCTACAACTAAGGGCTAGGTATACATTTGTTGCCAGGGACCAAATGATAGGCAAGAGCAACACCATGTTGCCCTATGGAGCTTTCTAGCTGTAGGACTTAAGCAAATGACTTAACATGAGCCTCGGTTTAATTATTTGTAATCAAGTGTTTCCCTCACAGGATTCTTATGGGAATCACATGAGATATGCCAAGGAAAATGCTTAATAGGGTGTGGTGAATATTCAACACTCAACGTGAGCTAATGCTGTACAGCAAGACAGGCAGATCATTAAACAGCCTAAGAGATGCAATAACTTATAATAGAAGTTTAGAATGCTATAGGAGTGCCCACTAGGATATCGAAAGTGAGTCCTAAGAAATAAGTAGGAGTTCGCCAGAATAAAAAGAGGAAAAGAGTTCCCAGAAGAGGAAGCCAGAGAGCTTCACGGCTTTAAACAAACTAGAAGTTTAATGTAGGAAAGAATGGAAGACGGGAGTGGCAGGCAGAGATCAAGTCATTAATAGAGCTTTTCAGCTATACTCAAAGTTGACCTTATCCTGAGAAATGGGAGAAATGAGAAGCCAGGTAATGGGCTCAAATAGGGGGTGATAAAACCAGAATGGCATTTTAGAAAGAGCCTGATGGCTGCAGACTGGGGAATGGAATGGAGGCGGTCAGGAGGCAGGACGCCCGTTGGGAAGCTGCTGCAGTTTCTAGGTTCTAAGTGAGGGCTGGAAGGTGGTGAACTGGGACAGGGGAGTGACAATGGGATGGAGAGACCTGGTGTCCTTCCTCAGTCCTGCTGCTTTGGTGAGCACTTCATGTCTTCAGTCTGAAGTCTTCTTTCCTATGTAGATCCCACTGTGACTGTTTCTCACCTCCTCTCACCTACTGCAGTGAGGGGTATTATTGTCCTCCTGAAACCTCCCCAAACATCCTGCCCCAGCGGCAGGCACTGGAGGAGAGCTCACCAGCTTAGCTGGTTTGAGTGTTGATTTTCTCCCACAAAGAGAACAATTCTTAATCAAATATTGCTTGAGGCCCCCTATCATTTGTTTTACATGCTGCCATCTGGAGCTGCCCCCAGGTATGTCATATGACCACAGTGCCGCCAAGATGATTAGGACTGCAGTTTTCCAGCTAGAAAGTTAATATTTACCTCACCAGGAGGAGAAGTGCAACTACTTCTTCATATAATAAAATAATGATTTACAAACTTCTTCACCACCTGACCATACTGTATCCAACTACTTATAAATAATTCCTTGGAAATGACTTGGGTGTTGGGCAGTGGGGAGGGTAAATTAGCTCTGTTAAGGGAGCCCAACCCACCCTAATCACCTAATTCACCTTATCCACGGTCAGAGTTCAATGTAATCCCATATAGAGGTTGTGGGTTGTGATAAGTGAGCAGTAAATATCTAATCAGTTAAAGAAGAAATGCCATTTTAGAGGTCATTGGCCTCACTGTGCTTCTGCAAAACCATTATGGGATTTGGGTAGGAGGTTAGTTTTATGGTTTGTTTTTGTTTCTGTTGTCATCTTTGCTCAATAGCAGTGCTGACTGGAATAGCCTCAAGCAAAATTGTAAGGGTGGTGAATTGAGACAGCATGTTCCACGTTTCATCACTCTTTGCTTTCCTAAACTTCAATGCCTTCACCTGATACTCTCTTGAAAGCAGGAAAAGGTATGAACTAATTTACAATAAGGCTAGTGTGTGTGTCTTAGTGTAAGGTGGACCCAGTCCCAGGGAAGCAAAGGTGATCTCAGACTCAGAGGGCCTGGAAAATTTGCTGAAAAACATGAATTTAGGATCATGAAGATAATAGGAGGAAGTGCAAGTCAGAACCAGTTCAACCGAAATCAACATCCAGTCTGAGAGCCATGAACCTCAAGTCTTCCTCCCCTGCTCCCCTCTGGTCATGCCCCGTGCAACTTTAACTTTTAACTTCACAAAACATCCAACACCGTAACTTCAGATCTTTAACTGCCATGATGTAGCAAGCTTCACCCCATGGTACTTATGCAAAATCCCTTAGCCAGAAATAGGTGAAACCATATCACTTGGAACTGTGCCTACTCCAAAATAATAAACTTATAAATCCCTCTCTGAAAACAATGGCCTCAAACCTACACTTCAAGTTCATGGAGACTTCAGTCTTTATCCCTTTTCCGAACCTCAGCCCTTCCTAGTTTTATTTTTTTATTTTTATTTTTTATGTACTTATTTATTTATTTATTTTTGGCTGCGTTGGGTCTTTGTTGCTGCGTGCAGGCTTTCTCTAGTTGCGGTGAGTGGGGGCTACTCTTCATTGCGGTGCATGGGCTTCTCTTGTTGTGGAGCACGGGCTCTAGGTGCACAGGCTTCAGTAGTTGTGGCTCGTGGGCTCTAGAGCGCAGGCTCAGTAGTTGTGGCGCACGGGCTTAGTTGCTCCGTGGCATGTGTGATCTTCCCAGACCAGGGCTCGAACCTGTGTCCCCTGCATTGGCAGGCGGATTCTTAACCACTGCGCCACCAGGGAAGTCCCCTTTCCTAGTTTTAGAGCCTCTGTAATCTAACCTGAATTCCATTCACTGAACTGAATTTATTAGGTTTCTACTTTATGCCAGACATTGTTCTAGACCAGTTGTTGTCAGCCTTGGCTGTAGACTGGAATCATTCAGAGACCTTTAAAAAAATACCATGCCTGGAACTCACCCAGAAATTCCAATTTAATTGGTTCTAGGTGCAGTTTAGGCATAAGGACTTTCTAAAGCTCTCCAGGTGATTATAATCCACAGTTAAGAGCCATTGCTCCAGGTACTGGAGATACAACAATGAACAAGACAAACAAGGCAGAACTCTTATTTTAACAAGTTCAAATTCTGTCCCTCCTCTGATTAGCAGCTGCCTCAATTCTCTTGCTAGCTTATCTTTTCTACTATTCTTGCTCTTCCAGGTCATGGTCCTAGATAAAACCGTCTAACACTGTCTTTTCTCAAGCCCCCAGGTGTCCTGTCCCAGCTGTGTGAAACATATAACTCTGCTGATTAGCTTCATTACAAATTTATGAGCTCCATTCTCAGTCTGGCTCTCAACATTGGCAAATTTTTACTTATCTTTTGGCAGCTTCCTTTCTTATTTTTGATAGCAAACATTGCAAATCTTTTATTTCTCTCTTAAAACCACATATCAAGATCCTGTCTCTCTCACTCTCAGCAGATAACTCAGCCTCTTTTTAACAAAGAAAATAGTAGCCAGAGTGGTGAAATCCTTCAGCATTCTTCCTTCCCACCTTAACAGTGCCTTCCTTTTCTCCCCCTTGTATCTGTAATTTCTCTCTACAGCCAGACCCTTCTCTACTTGTTACAAATGTCCTCAAGCATCTGCCTATTAAACCTACTTAGAGGGACTTTCCTGATGGTCCAGTAGGTAAGACTCCGTGCTCCCAATGCCCAGGTTTGATCCCTTGTCAGGGAACTAGATCCCACATGCATGCCGCAACAAAGATCTCACATGCCGCAACTAAGACCCGGCGCAGGCCAAAATAAATAAGCAAAATAAATAATTTTTTAAAAACCTGCTTAGAATCAGTCTATTTGCTCTCTCTCCTTTCACTGACATATATATCTGGAAAGACTTCTCTACACTCACAGCTTCCACCTCCATTTCTCCACTTAGTCCTCCTGAATTGCAATTTGACTTCCACTGCTATCGCTATGCAGCTGTGCTTTCCAAACTTTTCCATGTCACGGCAGCCAGAGAAAATTACTATATTTATTTGGTATCCTGAGGACAACATCAAAGTCACTCTAGCTCCTCCCGGCCATGTCAGGAACGTAAGGGGCTAAGTTTTCAGCCCCCTTGCAATCATTCATGCCTCACCAGCCTACCTTGGCATACCAGGGGGAAGGCTCTCTTCCACTGAAACTGGTCTGGCAAAGGACACCAGTGACCTAACTGACAAATGCAATGTCCGCTTCTCTGTCCTCATCTGTTCCATAGCACAGCTAATTGAACATGGAGATTCTATTTTAAATACCACGATTTGGTCAAGATAATGTGGAGTTGGAGGCCAGGAAGTAGGTGGAGATGAGAAGAGCAGGCTACTTTCCTTTCACTGTCTCCTTAATCAAAGCCCCGTTGTATAGGAGAATCAACAGGCCATGCCTGGGAATCCATGGTCAGATTACGTGGCCAGAGAAGATCATTCGCCCCAGGCAAAGGGCAGCAGAGTCTTTTTTTTTTTTTTTTTTTTTTGGCTGCCTCCTGCGGTTTGAGGGATCTTAGTTCCCCAACCAGGGATGGAACCCGTGCCCCCTGCAGTGGAAGCATGGAGTCTTAACCACTGGACCGCCAGGGAAGTCCCAGGGGCCCCAGAGTCTCAACTGACTAAGCAATTGGTAAACTGTGACACGCAAGAACATTTTGTGTATTACTGTACCCCTAGAATGCTTTCACAAATTAATTCGAATTCATTAAGATCCTGACCATGGGCTATCTGCGTATTGCTGAGGAGAGGCCATTTAGGGAGTCTTTGCGTTACAGACCTCAGGATGGTTTACGTTGTGTGTGTGGTTTAACTTGGGATTGTCCACAGCATCCATGCGTAACTGCTTACCTCACTTTCATGCTGGCTTCATTTTCTCCCAGTTGGCCCTTACTCTAATGGTAAAGTTTGGCCTGACAAAAGAGCATTTTCCAACCAAAATAATAGGGGTAGAATGTTAACAACTTGGCTATATTTAAACTATATAGTACATAGTTGGTGTGTGGTGGGAGGGGGTTTGGGAGACTGACTGGTTAGGTTAAATTCTAAGGTCACTGGTCTCTTCAATTTGCCCTATTATGCCTATTGCCAGCCAGGCTGAGGATGCTGGAGTTCACCGCCTTAGAAATCCCTTACCATAAACCTACCTGCAGAGACTCCTAAAACTCTGTAGGGATTTGTGCTGGTTATTCTCTATTTGCCCTTCCAGATCCATTCTCACCCATCTCAGCTCTGTTCTGTGCCCCTGGACACTAAACCTGTACCAACGGTATCGTCTGGGTTTTCTCACCCTTCAGCTTTGGGTTAGGGTCAGTCCCCAGCAGGAAATCTGAGGGCAGGAGGAGAGGGAAGTCAGGATCATTGTTCTCACTCTTTCCCCTCTTATAACAGTTCTGAGTGGTTACACGCCTCCCCCTAAGGCCGTAGCTCCCCTAAGCCTGCCCCTTTACACAGAGCTGGCTCTTATCTGCTGCTGGAAACATCTTTCCCTTTCTTTCCCCTTCAGGCCTAGAGTTAGTAATGACTTCCCAATGTCCCTGGGCATTTCATCATTTCTTATTCTATCTTTGTACTGGCCTCTCTGACTACACCCTTTATAACTAGTCCCTTCATTAAACTCTTTGTAGTTCAACCTTTTGGGTATATCATCTTTTTCCTGACAAGACCCTAACTGTATGAGGACATGTATAGCTGTATGCCTATGGTTCAGCATTTCAGTGAATATAATTACTATTGTTATTCTATGTTTTCCTCTTAACTTTTTCATTTATTTACTTATCTACTACTTTAATTCCCTAACATGTTTCAAAGGGTATTATCCTAGTGATGGAGGGACAGGGAGAAGCCAGAAGCTGTTGGCACTAGTAGACACAATTAAAGTGGGTTCTAAACAGCATGGCATGTCATCCATGAGTTGGGCTGAAAAACTTTGAAAACAAATGTGAAACAAGTACATTAAGTTTTAAGTTACTTCCAGGTAAAATATGATCACATTTTCATCAATGTAATTCTGATGTGTTTATCTTATTTTCCCAAGTGTATTGAGAACATTTTGAAACCAGGAATATAGGCTATACTTTTTTCTCCCTTATAAAACTCAGTATTTTCCATAGTAAATACTACAGTACTACATGATCTACAGCTGGTTTAATCTGCAAGCACAGAGGAACCAAGAAAATGAAGGGCCAACTATCAATTGTACTCAGATTTTCAACTGTGTGGTGGGTGGGCACCCCTAACCCTGGAGTTGTTCAAGTGTCAACTGTATAATGAAGGAAACCAGACCAGAGGAAGAGAGGGTTAAAAGAAGGACACAATTAATTTATGAGACCTAGCTACAAAAGGGCAAGGGCAACAGAGAATGAAGAATGCCAGGTTGGGTGGGTAGGGGTGATGTAATGTCAAGAAATTAAATGGAAAACAATGGGTTTTTTTTTTTTTTAATTAATTAATTTATTTATTTTTGGCTGTGTTGGGTCTTCGTTTCTGTGCGAGGGCTTTCTCTAGTTGTGGCAAGCGGGGGCCACTCTTCATCGCGGTGTGCGGGCCTCTCACCGTCACGGCCTCTCTTGTTGTGGAGCACAGGCTCCAGATGCGCAGGCTCAGCAATCGTGGCTGACGGGCCCAGTTGCTCCGCGGCATGTGGGATCTTCCCAGACCAGGGCTCGAACCCGTGTGCCCTGCATTGGCAGGCAGATTCTCAACCACTGCGCCACCAGGGAAGCCCAACAATGGGTTTTAAAAGCACAAAAGAACAGAAAGTGGTTTCTTAAAACTATTATAGGCAATTACTTTCTTCTGAATCTTAGAGCATTTGATATTAAATACTGAATGCAGACTAAGGAGTCACCAAAATTTAAGAGAATGTTGTAAAGATGCAATAAATGAGTTAATGACATGAGAGTACTCTGGATTCTTTTCAATAACAACATTAGTATAAAAGCAAGATGTTATTTCATGTTAAATTTATAGATTGCATATATGATGTATACTCTAATGGCCACTATCTGAAAACACACCTAAGATTAGAAGGGTTGAAGAAACTGGGAAGTCAAAGATTTTCATCTATTATTTCTCATCTTCTATGTCTCTCTATCCCTGACAATATTTAACTACTAGAAAGTTGTAAAGATGATTGATATAGTATTTATTACATGTCTGAGGTCATTGACTGAATACTTTCATATAGAAAGCACAACACGGTGCAATTATTACCCCCCCCCCCCTTCATTACAGAAAAGGCTTGAATAAACAGGCAGAATTTGCACCTTTCTCGTTCGACATTTTGGTTTGAGCTAACAGCTGAAAAGTCAGGGCTGCATAAAGTTACCATGTCCTTCAGCAATATCATCCTCCTTCACATTTTAAGCTAGGGGGGTAAAAAGTCTGTTTTAATTTGCAATTCAAGTCCCATCCTTTTTAAGGTCAAATTGGAGTAAGGTGATATCATCATATACAGTGCCCTTATGTAAACTTAGTTTGTAAACTGTAAAAGAGTTACATAGATAATGGCCTTATTGTTATCACTATTAACAATATTAATATTAAAGTGTGAATAATTTTTAAAAATCACAGTAAAAAGAAAATCACATACAGTGCCCTAATAAACCGTATGGAGGAAGATGTGTGTGTGTACGCACATCCTAATTGGAATATAACCAGGGCTACAGCTGGAGATCCAGCCAATGAAGAAAGAGAGTGAGGCCTGGGAGGCTAGCAAGCTGTCCAGATGTGTTCTACAGGGGGTCATTCTGGGCACCAGTCTGTGAAGTCCAGCCTTTAGTTTGGTAGGCTTCAAATTCAACTTTGCTAGAATAGCAAGGTGACTGGCTTTCTAGAGACAGCCTGACCAGAATTATGTCATAGAACGCTCTAAACATCAGAATATAACTATTAAGCTCATTAGTGAATTCTCTTCCTCTTGCCTAGAGTCCAGACCCGTGACTGTCAAACAGAGAAGGAGGTTGGAAGTAGGGTGGTGGAGGATGGCCCTCCCTAGTGAGAAGGAGCCTCCGTTTCTCTGGGGAATCTGTTTAAAGCGACTTAAATCCACACTATCCTCCCTTCCTTCCTCCTTCTTACCCAATCCCGGACAGTCTTGTAATTCTGATAGCCCCGTCCAGGAGGGCATGGTCCCTGATTGAAAATTATGGCTAATATATCTTATTATTAGAAATAATAATAATTATTATTGAGCAAATTACACAACTATATAGGGAAATTTGCTCAACTATATAGGGAAAAAGGTAGAGAATCATTGCCTTAAGCTAAAATGTTCCAAGTTTTTCTCAGCGTAAGAATCACCTCAGGGGAGTTCCCTGGCAGTCCAGTGGTTAGGACTCGGCCCTTTCACCGCGGAGGGCCTGTGTTCAATCCCTGGTCAGGGAGCTAAGCCCACGTGGCGTGGCAAAAAAAAAAAAAAGAATCACCTCAGGCACTTACTTAACATGGTGTCAGGAATCCCTCCCCTGAAGATTCATCAAGTCATGGGTGGGCCCCACATAATGATGGTATTTAGAACACTGGCTAGTTTGGGCAATGCTGCTCTAGGCTAACCTCTTTGGGAATCAAATCGTTAGCATGCAGGCCTCCTTTTTGCTCTTGCTGAATTTTCCAAGGCACCTGTTCCCACTACCCTCCAGGAGACTCTCAGAAATATATCTGCCATTTCTCATGTGGTCCCAACACTTACCCCTTTATGGTGGAAGTGAGGGTCAAAGAGTAAAAACAAAGCAAACTCAAAGTTAGCCAGTCAAGCATA
Source organism: Balaenoptera ricei (assembly GCF_028023285.1). Lineage (NCBI taxonomy): Eukaryota > Metazoa > Chordata > Mammalia > Artiodactyla > Balaenopteridae > Balaenoptera > Balaenoptera ricei. The sequence continues at coordinate 111,316,046 of NC_082643.1, forward strand.
TACACAGACCCCAGAGGTTAGACCAGCCCTTACTTCTGGTTCAAGCACTATATTTCAACCAGCCAGATTCCCCCGACTGATGGACCTTTGGTACTATTCTCTCGATCCCTTGGATGCTGACCACATAAAGACCACCTGGAGCTGTCGATATGACAGATCTCAATATTAAAATGGAAGGAGGGACTTCACTGGTGGCTCAGTGGTTAAGAATCCGCCTGCCAATGCAGGGGACATGAGTTGGAGCCCTGGTCTGGGAAGATCCCACATGCCGCGGAGCAACTAAGCCCATGTGCCACAACTACTGAGCCTGCGCTCTAGAGCCCGTGAGCCACAACTACTGAAGCCTGCGCTATTAGAACCCATGCTCTGCAACAAGAGAAGCCACTGCAATGAGAAGCCCGCGCACCGCAACAAAGAGTAGCTCCCGCTTGCTGCAACTGAAGAAAGCCCGTGTGCAGCAGCGAAGGTCCAACGCAGCCAAAAATTAAAAATAAATAAATTTATTAAAAACAAAAAAACAGTACGGCACTGGCACAACAGACACATAGATCAATGGAACAGAACAGAGACCCTTTGCCTGTCTATTCCATCACTACTCCCATTCTCTGCGCCATGCCCAAGTGGCTGAGTGCTGCCAGAGAAAGCCACTCTTGGTATCACCATGGCCCCAACCGTGCCATCTGTCACATTTACAGAGTTTCTCTAGTCAGTTCATGTTCTTACTCTCCAGTGTGGTTACTTCAAACTTTTCTCATTCTCTCTAAAACCTCCCACCTCTTCCACTTCCTATTCTCAGTTGATGATGTCACTTTGCACTCAGCAGAATGGGCCTCCCAAAGATGTCCATGCCCTAATCCGTAGAACCTGTGAATATGTTACATTACATGGCAAAAGGGACTTTGCAGATGTAATTAAGAGTATGGGCCCTACAACAGAAAAAGTATCCTGAGTTATCCAGGTCGGCCCAATTTAATCACATGCGTCCTTAAAAACAGAGAACTTTCTCCAGTGGAGGCAAAGAGATGTGGCAGAGAAGTAAGAAAGATTCCAGTTGTTGAGAAGGATTCAACATGCTGTGGCTAGCTCTGGGACAGATGCCTCTGCTGCCAAAGGTGACCCCCCCACCCCCCAGCTGACAGCCAGCAGGGAAATAGAAACCTTTGTTCTGCAAGCGGAAAGAACTAGATTCTGCTAATGACCTGAGGAGTTTGGAAGCCTGCCAGAACCTGCTGAAACTTGGAGCAGAGAAACCCACAGACCAGCAGAACTGTGAGCTAATACATTTGTGTTATTTCAAGCTAGTAAGTTTGCGATCATTTGTTACAGCAACAATAGAAAACTAATACACACCTCCTAACTCACAGAAAAATGGAAGCATCCAAAGGGGTGAGTTCAACTTTCTACATGCAGTCTACAAACATAACTGTGTCACTCCCATGCTTCTCTTTCTTCCTTTTTCCCTCCTGTTGCATTGGACTAGCTGTTCTTTCTCATCTCCCAGGCCATTCCTTCCATCTGTTCTGAATAGCGTCTCCTCCTGACTTCTGAACTTTGACTATTGATTATACTCCCCATTGTCTCCTTCCTCATCCCCTTTACTGATTCCTTCCCATCAGCAGTCAATTGTAGAAAGTTTTCCTCACCTCAGAAAGAAAGCCTATACTATTAGCCCTCATTTCCCACCAACCCAAGTTTATTTTACAAATTTATTCTGATAATGCTTTAGCACCCCTTATAGATCAGCCCTCCAGGAAGACAACTCACCGGCCTGCTGCTGAACCCAGCTCTTTTTCACTCCCACTCAACCAGGATTCCACTCAACATAGCATAACCAAACTCCCTCTGGCTAAGGCTAACAAAGACCTCTATGTTACCAAATCCAATGGACTTTTACATCTTTATTTTACCTGTGCTCTCAGGAGCATTCAATATATTATAGATGGCCATTCCACCTTTCTCAAAAAGTCTTTTCCTTGTTTTCCTGGATACTGCCCTCTTCTGGGCTTCTTCTTATTGCTCTAGTTATGAATTTACAGCATCATCTGCAGTGTTCTTCTTTACCAAACCTGAAATATTGGGCTCTCTCTTAGACACTCTGTATTCTCTTTCCAGGCCATCTCATTTTTTCCTATGGCTTGCTTTTATTTTTTTTAATCGAGGTATAATTGATTTACAATATCATATTAGTTTCAGGTGTACAGCACAGTGATTCACTATTTTTATAGCTTATACTCCACTTATAGTTATTATAAAATATTGGCTGTATTCCCTGTGCTGTACAATATATCCTTGTTGCTTATTTATTTTGTACATAGTAATTTGTATCTCTTAATCCCTTACTCCTATCTTGCCCCTATCCTTTCCCTCTCCCCACTGGTAAACACAGTTTGTTCTCTATATAGACTGTTTCTGTCTTGTTGTATTCATTCTTTTGTTTTAATTTTTAGATTCCACATATAAATGATGACATGCAGTATTTGTCTTTCTGTATCTTACTTATTTTACTAAGCACAATACCCTCCAGGTCCATCCCTGTTGTTGCAAATGGCAAAAGTTCATTCCTTTTAATAGCTGAGTAGTATTCCATTTTATATGTATACCACATCTTCTTTATCCATTCATCTGTTGATGGACACTTAGGTTGCTTCCATATCTTGGCAATTGTAAATAATGCTGTTATGAACATTGGGGTGCATGTATCTTTTCAAATTAATGTTTTCATTTTCTTCAGATATATGCCCAGGAGTGGAATTGCTAGATCATATGGTAGTTCCATTTTTAGTTTTTTGAGGAGCCTCCATATTGTTTTCCACAGTGGCTGCACCAACTCACATTCCCACCAACTGTGTCCAAGGGGTCCCTTTCCTCCACATCCTCACCAACATTTTTTATTTGTGGTCTTTTTGATGACAGCCCTTCTGACAGGTGTGAGGTGATAGCTCGTTGTGGTTTCAATTTGCATTTCTCTGATGATTAGTGATTTTGAGAATTGTTTCATGTGCCTGTTGGGCATTGGTATGTCTTCTTTGGAAAAATGTATGTTCAAACCTTCTGCCCAGTTTTTTCTATTTTTTTTTTTAAAGTTATACAGTTTTTATTTATTTATTTATGGCTGTGTTGGGTCTTCGTTTCTGTGCAAGGGCTTTCTCCAGTTGTGGCAAGTGGGGGCCACTCTTCATCACGGTGCGCGGGTCTTTCATCATTGCGGCCTCTCTTATTGCGGAGCACAGGCTCCAGACGCGCAGGCTCAGCAATTGTGGCTCACGGGCCTAGTTACTCCGCGGCATGTGGGATCTTCCCAGACCAGGGCTCGAACCCGTGTCCCCTGCATTGGCAGGCAGATTCTCAACCACTGCGCCACCAGGGAAGCCCGAGTTTTTTCTATTTTTGATATGCAGTACTATGAGCTGCTTAGATATTTTCAACATCAACCCCTTATTGTTCAGATCACTTACAAATATTTTCTACCCTTCAGTATGTTGTCTGTTGTCAATTGTTTCCTTTGCTGTGCAAAAGCTTTTAAGTTTAATTAGGTCCCATTTGTTTACTTTTTCTTTTGTTTCATGTGCCTTAGGTGACAGATCCAAAAAAATATTGCTACAATTTATGACAAAGAGTGTTCTGCCTGTGTTTGTTTCTAGGAGTTTTATGCTTTCCAGTCTAACATTTAGGTCTTTAATCCATTTTGAGTTTATTTTTGTATATGGTATGAGAAAATGTTCTAATTTCATTCTTTTACATGTAGCTGTCCAGTTTTCCCAGTGCCACTTATTGAAGAGACTGACTTTCCTCCGTTGTATATTCTTGCCTCCTTTGTCATAGATAAATTGACCATAAGTTGTAGGTTTATTTCTGGGGTCTCTATTCTGTTCCATTGATCTATATGTCTGTTGTGCCAGTACCATACTGTTTTTTTGTTTTTAATAAATTTATTTATTTATTTATTTATTTATTTATTTATTTATTGAAACATTTATATTAACATATTTCCATACAAATAACCCAATGAAAGTTTAGTATTAGTTGTTTTGTTTGTTTGTTTTTTTATACTGCAGGTTCTTATTAGGCATCAATTTTATACACATCAGTGTATACATGTCAAACCCAATCGCCCAATTCAGCACACCACCATCCCCACCCCACTGCAGTTTTCCCCTCTTGGTGTCCATATGTCCATTCTCTACATCTGTGTCTCAACTTCTGCCCTGCAAACCGGCTCATCTATACCATTTTTCTAGGTTCCACATACATGCATTAATATACGATATTTGTTTTTATTTATTTATTTTTAATTTTTGGCTGCATTAGATCTTCGCTGCTGCACACGGACTTTCTTCAGTTGCAGCAAGCGGGAGCTACTCTTTGTTATGGTGCACGGGCTTCTCATTGCAGTGGCTTCTCTTGTTGCAGAGCATGGGCTCTAATAGCACAGGCTTCAGTAGTTGTGGCTCACAGGCTCTGGAGTGCAGGCTCAGTAGCTGTGGCACACGGGCTTAGTTGCTCTGTGACATGTGGGATCTTCCCGGACCAGGGTTTGAACCCGTGTCCCCTGCACTGCCAGGCAGATTCTTAACCACTGCACCACCAGGGAAGCCCCAGTACCATACTGTTTTGATTGATGTAGCTTTGTAGTGTAGTCTGAAGTCAGGGAGCATGATACCTCCAGCTCTGTTCTTCTTTCTCAAGATTGTTTTGGCTATTCAGGATCTTTTGTGCTTCCATACACATTTTAAAATTATTTTTTCTAGATCTCTGAAAAATGCCATTGGTATTTTGAAAGGGGTTGCAATGAATCTGTAGATTGCCTTGGGTAGCTACTATGGTCATTTTAACAATTATTAATTTTTCCAATCCATGAACACAGTGTATGTTTCCATCTGTTTGTGTTGTCTTCAATTTCTTTCATCAGTATCTTACAGTTTTTTTTTTTTTTTTTTGCCACACTGCATGGCATGCAGGATCTTAGTTCCCTGGCTAGGGATCAAACCCATGCCCCCTGCATTGGGAGCATGGAGTCTTAACCACTGGACCACCAGGGAAGTCCCATCTTAAGTTTTCTAAGTACAGTTAGATTTATTCCTAGGTATTTTATTCTTTTTGATGAGATTGTAAATGGGATTGTTTCCTTAATTTCTCTTTCTTGTAGTTGTTAGTTTTAGAAATGCAACTGATTTCTGCATATTAATTTTGTATCCTACAATTTTACTGAATTCATTGATGAGCTCTAGTGTTTTTTTGGTGGCATCTTGACGATTTTCTGTGTATAGTATCATGTCATCTGCAGTGATTGTTTTACTTCTTCCTTCCTAATGTTGATTCCTTTTTTTAAAAAAAAAATTAGTTACCCTGGGCTTCCCTGGTGGTGCGGTGGTTGAGAATCTGCCTGCCAATGCAGGGGGCACAGGTTCAGCCCCTGGTCTGGGAAGATCCCACATGCAGTGGAGCAACTAAGCCCGTGTGCCACAACTACTGAGCCCATGAGCCACAACTACTGAGCTTGTGTGCTGCAGCTACTGAAGCCCGCATGCCTAGAGCCCATGCTCTGCAACAAGAGAAGCCACCGCAATGAGAAGTCCATGTACTGCAATGAAGAGTAGCCCCCATTCGCCACAACTAGAGAAAGCCCATGCGCAGCAACAAAGACCCAACGGAGCCAAAAAAAAATTTACAATTTCCTTTATTGCTGTTTGCTTTGATTATTGTATCACTTAGCTATTGCTGCATAAAAAATGTCCTTAATTCAAATGGTTTAATATAATGCCTTTATTTTTTTTTTTTAGTTTTTATTGAAGCATAGTTGATTTACAATTTTACAATGTTGTGTTAGTTTCAGGTGTACAGCAAAGTGATTCATATATGTGTGTGTGTGTATATATAAAAAAAAATATATATATATATATACTCTTTTTTAGATTTTCTTTCATTATAAGTTATTACAAGATAATGAGTATAGTTCCCTGTGTATACAGTAGATCCTTGTTGGTTATCTATTTTATATATAGTAGTGTGTATATTTTCAATTTGGATTCCTTCTATTTCTTTTTTTTGTCTGGTTGCTGTGGCTAGGACTTCCAATACTATGTTGAATAAAAATAGTGAAAGTGGGCATCCTTGTCTTGTTCTTGTTCTTAGAGGAAAAGCTTTCAGCTTTTCACTGTTAAGTATCATGTTAACTTCAGCTTATCATACATGGCCTTTATTATGTTGAGTTATGTTCTCTATATACCACTTTGTGTAGAGTATGTGTGTGTGTGTATATGTAGTTTTTATCATAAATCGATGTAGAATTTTTTCAAAAGTTTTTTCTGCATCTACTGAGATGATCATATGATTTTTATTCTTAACTTTATTAATGTGGTGTATCACATTGATTTATTTGCAGATACTGAACCATTTTTGCATCCCTGAGATAAATCCCACTTGATCATGATGTATTATCCTTTTAATGTATTGTTGGACTTGGTTTGCTAATATTTTGTTGAGAATTTTTGCATCTATGTTCATCAGTGATATTGGCCTGTAACTTTCTTTCTTTTTTTTTGATATCTTTGTTTGATTTTGGTTATCAGGGTGATGCTGGTCTCGTAGAATGAGTTTGGATGCATTCCTTCCTCTACAATTGTTCTACAATTGTTTGGAATAGTTTGAGAAAAATAGGGTTAACTCTTCTGTAAATGCTTGGGAGAATTCACCTGTGAAGCCATCTAGCCTTGGACTTTTGTTTGGGAGTTTTTTTTGTTGTTGTTTTTGTTGTTTAATTGGAGTATAGTTGCTTTACAATGTTGTGTTAGCTTCTACTGCACTGCAAAATGAATCAGCCATACATATACATATATCCCTTCCCTTTTGGATTACCCTCCCATTTGGGACACCACAGTGCATTAAGTAGAGTTCCCTGTGCTATACAGTATGTTCCCATCAGTTGTCTATTTAATACATAGCATCAATAGCATATATGTGTCAATCCCAATCTCCCAATTCCTCCCACCCCACCCCTTTTCCCCTTGGTATCCATACATTTGTTCTCTATGTCTCTATTTCTGCTTGGCAAATAAGGTCATCTATGCCATTTTTCTAGATTCCACATATATGCGTTAATATATAATATTTGTTTTTCTCTTTCTGACTTACTTCACTCTGTATGACACTCTCTAGGTCCATCCACGTCTCTACAAATGACCCAATTTCATTCCTTTTTATGGCTGAGTAATAATCCATTGTATGTATGTACCACATCTTCTTTATCCATTCCTCTGTTGATGGACATTTAGGTTGCTTCCATGTCCTGGCTTTTATAAGTAGGGCTGCTATGAACATTGGAGTGCATGTGTCTTTTTGAATTATGGTTTTCTCTGGGTATATGCCCAGTAGTGGGCCTGCTGGGTCATAGTGTAGTTCTATTTTTAGTTTATTAAGGAACCTCCATACTGTTTTGTTGGGAGTTTTTAAATTACTGATTCAATTTCATTACTGGTAATTGGTCTGTTCATATTGTCTATTTCTTCCTGATTCAGTCTTGGGAGATTGTACATTTCTAGGAATTTGTCCATTTCTTCTAGGTGGTCCATTTTATTGGCATATAGTTGTTCATAGTAATCTCTTATGATGCTTTGTGTTTCTGTGGTGTCCATTGTAATTTCTCCTTTTTCATTTCTGATTTTATTGATTTGGGCTCTCTTTTTTTCTTGATGAGTCCAGCTAAAGGTTTATCAATTTATCTTTTCAAAGAACCAGCTCTTAGTTTTACTGATCTTTTCTTTTCTTTCTTTCTTTCTTTTTTTTCTTTGTCTCTATTTCATTAATTTCTGCTCTGATCTCTATGATTTCTTTCCTTCCACTATCTTTGTTTTGTGTTTGTTCTTTTTCTAATTAATTTAGGTGTAGGGTTAGGTTGTTTATTTGAGATTTTTCTTGTTTCCTGAGGTAGGCTTGTATCACTATAAACATCCCTATTAGAATTGCTTTTGCTGCATTCCATAGATTTAGGATTATTGTGTTTTCATTTTCATTTGTCTCTAGGTATTTTTTTATTTCTTGTTTGATTCCTTCAGTGATTCATTGGTTGTTTAGTAGCATATTGTTTAGCCTCCATGTGTTTTTGTTATCTACGTTTTTTTGTTTTTTTTTAGTTGATTTCTAGTCTCATCACATTGTGGTTGGAAAAAATGTTTGGTATAATTTAAGTTTTCTTAAATTTACCAAGGCTTGTTTTGTTTTGTGGTCTAGTATGTGATCTGCCCTGGAGAATGTTCCATGTGCACTTGAAAAGAATGTGTATTATGCTGCTTTGGGATGGAATGGTTTATATATATATATATGTGTGTGTGTGTATATATATATATATATGTATGTCTATTTGTTTTAATGTGTTATGTTGTGTTTCCTTATTGATTTTCTGTCTGGATGATCTGCCCATTGATGTAAGTGGGGTGTTAAATTCCCCTCCTATTATTGTTTTGCCATTGATTTCTCCCTTTATGTCTGTTAATATTTGCCTTATGTATTTATGTGCTCCTAACTTGGGTGCATACACATTTACAATTGTTATATATTCTTCTTGGATTGATCCCTTGATCATTATGTGATGTCTTTCTTTGTCTCTTGTTACAGTCTTTGTTTAAAAGTCTATTTTGTCTTGATATAAATATTGCTACCCTGACTTTCTTTTGATTTCCATTTGCATATTGCATCTTTTTCCATCCCTTCCCTTTCAGTCTCTGTGTGTCTTTAGATCTGAAGTGAGTCTCCTGTAGGTAGCATATAGATAGGTCTTGCTTTTTTTATCCATTCAGTCATCCTAAGTTTTTTTTTTTTTTTTTTTTTTTTTTTAGAATTCTCACTTCTCTTTAATCACTGTGTTTCAGATTTTACAAATAATCTTAGAACAATTCAGGTAACTAAGGTTTTGGGGGGAAACAGTTCTTACTTGTACATGAAAAACTACTACATGTTCCATTTTTCTGTAAATAACTCCATTGGCTGGATTAACAAACACTGTCACAGAAACACAGAATTTTTTTAAAGCCATAGATCACTGCATATATATTCACAAAAAGCCATAAACAAACGTGCATTTCTCCTTACTAGGAGAACTTAATTAGATGTTTGAACATTAAGGCAGTGATGATTCTAAAACATAATGAAATTCTAAGTTAAGGCTTTATGTTTATTTTGAAACCCATATTCATAGGCAACTGTGACCAAAGCAAACTTTTATCTACCAGGTTGAGTTCATCTGCCCAGGGTATGTTATTTATCCACTACCAAAAATTCTTCTACAGGATAGGAATTAGTAGTGACACCATTGATTTACTTTAATGAATTATTAGTCCCCTCCTTAGGTTTTATTTTGAGGATTTAGCTTTCAGCAGCATAAGCATGTGCCACAGAAGGAACAGAGCATTTTTCTGGGTAAACTTAGAAAAATTTACAGACCGCACTGATTTTTACTTGCTTGAAAGTTGGCCAATAGTCAAGAACTCAGAATCTCCTAAATACAGAAAACCTAAAAGCATGCTTAACCACACACCCATCTCAAAACATAGATGTTCTTGATTATTGAAGCACTTGGTCTTCACCTCATTTTCTTTGAAGACTGTTTGGTATTACCCTCTCTAAACAAACAAAGCAACAAAATGCAGAATATGATATTTTAGATGGATTTATTCTATAATTGCTATCCTCAAGGCACAAATACTATCCTTGCTAGACCAATGTATTTCCTCATTTAAGGAAAAAATGAGAGGTGGATGAAAAGAAGATTCATGTTAAAATAGTTGTTGATTGCACTCTTGCCCTATCAAGCTTATGCAAAGTATTCAAATTTAGTGGGGAATGTCCTTTTCTCCTTATGTTATTTTTTTTAACATTTAGAGAGACAAAACCCAGACTCAGCTGGTGGGTGCACTTTGAGGAGCAGCTCTGGGGCACCATCTTGGCCTTCTGTAAGGAGTAGGAGGGATGCTCATAGGACACACTCCAGTCTGAGCTAACAGGCATGATTTCACAGCCCAGCGTTTCCATAGTTGGGGTGACTTACTGTCACTTAGACTGAAAGTCAGTCACCCTAAGTTTTTTGATTGGGACATTTAGTCATTTACATTTAAAGTAATTATGGGTAGGTTGTATTTAATATCATTTAGTTAATTGTTTTCTGGTTGTTTTTGTAGTTCTTCGCTGTTTCTTTTTCTCTTGCTCTCTTCATGATTTGATGATTTTCTTTAGTGTTATGTTTGAATTCCTTTCTCTTTATTTTTTATGTCTCTATATTAGGTTTTTGGTTCATGGTTACCATGAGGTTTATATATAGAAATCTTTATATATACATGATTATTTTAAGTTGCTGATGTCTTAATTTCAAATGCATTTTAACAACCCTCCATTTTTACTCTCCTCCCCCCATGATTACTGTTTTTGACATCATATTTTACATCTTTTTGTTTTGTGTATCCCTTAACTGCTTATCACAGATATAAATGGTTTTACTACTTTTGTCTTTTAACCTTCCTGCTAATTTTGCACATGGTTGATTTACTACCTTTTCTGTATATTTGCCTTTACCAATGAGGTTTTTCTTTTTTGTAATTTTCATGTTTCTGGTTGTAGCCTTTTCTTTTTCACTTAGAGAAATCCCTTTAACATTTCTTGTAAAGCTGGTTTGATGGTGCTGAACTCTTATCTTTTGCTTATCTGTAAAACTTTTTTTTGAATTTTAGAATTTTATTTATTTTTTTATACAGCAGGTTCTTATTAGTTATCCATTCAATACATATTAGTTTATATATGTCAATCCCAATCTCCCAATTCATCACCGCCCCCACCCGCTTATCTGTAAAACTTTTGATCTCTCCATCCAATCAGAAAGAAAGCCTTGCTTGGTGGATTATTCTTGCTTGTATGTTTTTCCCTTTTATCACTTTAGATATGTCATGCCATTCCCTTCTGGCCAGCAGAGTTTCTGCTGAAAAGTCAGCTGATAGCCTGATGGGAGTTCCCTTGTATGTAATTTATTGCTTTTCCCTTGCTGCTTTTAATATTCTCTCTTTATCTTTAATTTTTGTCATCTTAAATACAATGTGTCTTGGTATGTTCCTCTTGGGTTGATCCTGTTTTGCACTCTCTGTGCTTCCTGGACCTGGATGTCTGCTTCCTTTCCCAGGTTAAAAATTCAGCTATTATGTCTTCAAATATGTTCTCAGCCCCTTTCTCTCTCTCTCCTCTTTCTGGGACTCCTATAATGTAAATGTTGGTATGCTTGATGTTGTGCCAGAAGTCTCTTAAACTGTCCTCCTTTCCTTTTATTCTTTTTTCTGTTCAACCTCAGTGATTTCCACAGCTCTATCTTCCAGCTCGCTGATACATTCCTCTGTATCATTTAATCTACTCTTGATTCCTTCTGGTTTATTTTTCATTTTAGTTATTGTATTCTTTATCTCTCATTCTTCTTTATATTTTCTAACTCTTTGTTAAAAACTCCTAATTTCTCACTCTGTTCCATCCATTTTTCTCCTGAGTTCTTTGATCATCTTTACAATCATTACCTTGAACTCTTTATCAGGTAGATTGCCTATCTCCATTTCACTTAGTTCTTCTTTTGGGGCTTTATCTTGTTGCTTCATTTGGAACATTGTCACCTCATTTTCCAAGTTGCTATTTTTACTTCTATGCATCGGGTAGGTTGGTTACATTTCCAGACCTTGGAGAAGTGGCCGTTTGGAGGAGGAGTCCTATGCATCCCAGCGGCGCGCTCCCCTCTGGTTACCAGAGCTATGTGCTCTAGGGGTGCTCCCTATGTTGGGCTCCATAGGTCCTTCTCTTGTAGCGGGCTGACTACTGTGGGCAGTTTGGTAGGCGTGGCTGGTCCCCCTGTCCAGTTGGCTGCCAGGCCCTGCCTTGTGCAGAGGCTGCCAGCTGCTGTTTGGTGGGGCCAGGTCACGAGTCGGCTAGCTATGGAACCTCGGGGGCTAGCTCACAGTGGGCAGAGCTAGGTTCTGTAGTGGGTGGTTGTGGAGCTGGACTTCCCAAATATAGTGTTGGCGGTGGGTAGGACCAGTTCCTGACACAGCTGGCTGCAGGTTCTGGGGTTTCCCAAAGCTGGTGCTGGCCCACTGGTGAGTGGGGCTGGAGCCTCGGGTGTCTGACTGAGGAGTCCGAGTATCTCAGACCTGGTGTTGGCCTGCTGGTGGGTGGCCCCAGGGCCCAGGGGGCTCCCAGGACTAGTGCTGGCTCACTGGTGTGTGGAGTTGGGTCCCCGGGTCTCTAGCTGCAGGGCCCTGGGTGTTCCAAAGCTGGTTTCAGTCAGCTGCTGGGTGGGGCTGGATCCTGGGGCTGCTGGCTAAAAGGCACAACGTGTCCCAGAGCTGGTGGGCATGGCCGGGGCCTGGGGGTTTCTAGGGTTGGTGTGTTGGCTGGGTCCTGACAAGTCAAGCTGCAGGGCTGCATTGGTCCTCGGGCCAGTGTGTGCCTGCTTCTGGATGGGGTCGTGGCCCAGAGATCCCGGGACTGGTGGATTGCCCACTTGGGTGTATGAGTCTTGACTGTACTGTGTGTGACTCCACTCCTCCTACCCATCTCATTGCTGTTTCTTTCTTTATATCTTTAGTTGTACAAGATCTTTTCTGGTAGATTCTGGATTTTCTCATCAAACGTTGCTCTCTAAATATCTGTAATTTTGGTATGCCCGTGAGAGGAGGTAAGCTCAGGGTCTTCCTACTCCGCCATCTTTGCCAAGGTCTCCTATGGCTTTCTTATCTACATGCTGACTCTTCTCAAATTTATGTCTGCAGTTCTTGGCTCTTTTCTGAGTTCCAGACTACTATCATCAGCTCCCCACTTGACATCTCCAATTATACATCTCAGATCTCCAAGTCATCATGTTTAAATAAAATTCATCATCTTCCTTCATAAACCTGTTCTTATCTTGGCATTCCTTGTCCTGGTAAAGGGCACTACCATCCATCTACCCAAGTGCTCAAGTAAACAAAAAAAGTAGGAGTCATCTTTGGCTCCATCCCCATACCCAATTGATCTGCAAGTTCTGTCCATTATGCTTCAAATCTGCTCTACCTTCTACATTCCCATTGCTACTCTCCTAACGCAGACCACGGCCATTTCACACCCGGACTGCGGCAACACTGCTTATTGCTTTCCCTACACCCTCCCCATTTTCCTCCAGTCCAGAAACAGCATGGACAGTAATGTTAATAAAATGTGGCAAATAGTACATTTCATTTACTTTTCTGAATACCCCAAACGCTTTCATTTAATATAGAACATTTGTATAGATAGTGTAGTAGTACTAACTCTAAAAAAGATAGCCCAAGGATCTTCATTAGTAGAAAAATATAAAAACATTAAACTAAATTGCTCCCCAATCAAGAACTAGACTACCAGATTTCAGAGAGACCAAGTTCAATACACACACATACATGTACAAGCATATGTATATATATTTTGGCACACCTTCCAGCCACTAAAATAATAATCTTGAGGAAAGAGCATATGATATAGTGCTAAATTTTTTTAAAAATCAGAATAAGAATAATTTGTATGCTATTGTTGAAATTATCTTAAACAATGGAAATCTAAGGGAAGGAGACTGGACACCAAAATGTCAACAGTGTTTACATTTTTTCTTCATTTTCCAATAGTAGCATAATATGGTACTATTACCTTATTTTTAAAATAAGTTTAAAATAAACATGTTTTAAAAACCAAAGTAAGAGTATTGTTACATCAAAAGAGTTATATCAGTGTGGATGCAATTTAAGGAATAGTGGCCAAAAGCATGAACTTTAGGGCCAGAAGACCCTGGTTTTATGCCCCAATGACGCCACTTACTTTTTTTTTTTTTTTTTTTTTTTGTCGCATGGTTTTAGTTCCCTGACCAGGGATTGAACCTGGGCCCTCAGCAGTGAGAGTGCAGAGTCCTAACCACTGGACTGCCAGGGAATTCCCATGATGCTACTTACTTGAATGTGATCTCCAGAAAATGACAATCTCTCTTTTCTTTGGATACGTTATATGTAGAGAAGGGCATTATGAGTACCTATCTCAGATTGTTGCTGAAATTGTTAAATGAGATAATATAGGTAAAGAAATTTGCACAGTCCCCGGCATTCAATAAGTACTCAATAAATGGTAGGTGTTTGCTCTTTGGATGGGCCTGGCACAGAATAAATATCTGAAACCCCAAATTCAGAGGGTGATCAGCCTTAATCTCTATTGTTCTGGGTGTTATTGTCTCTCCAACTAGACAGTAAGCTTCCTTATGTCATGGACTCGTATTATCGCCTTCTCACTTGTAATATTGCTTGTGTCGTTGTTTTTGATTTCAAAAGTAATATGTCTCATTGAAAAATAGTCCAGAAATACTAGTTTCCCCCTCACATTCGTACCTTCTATACAGTTGCCCTCAGTATCTGCAGGGTATTGGTTCCAGGACCCCGGTGGATACCAAAATCCATGGATGCTCAAATCCCTTATATTAAATGGCAATGATTTTACATATAACCTATGCACACCTTCCTATATACTTTAAATCATCTTTAGATTACTTATAATATCTAATACAATGTAAATGCTATCTAAATAATTGCTGGCACTGCAAATTAAAGTTGTGCTTTTTGGAATTTCCTGGAATTTTTTTCTGAATATTTTCGATCATGGTTGAATCGGAGGCTACAGAACCTGCAGATACAGAGGGCTGACTGTATCTCATTACAAGAGGTAATACATAGTTTGATTCTGGATTTTTTGGGGGGAAGTTGTTTTTTTTTTTTTAAACCTGTCTTCCTCCTTTTTTAAAAAATGTTTTGGCTGCGTTGGGTCTTAGTTGCTGTGTGTGGGCTTTCTTCTAGTTGCGGCCAGAGGGGGCTGCTCTTCGTTGCAGTGTGCGGGCTTCTCATTGCGGTGGCTTTTCTTGTTGCGGAGCATGGGCTTTAGGCGTGCAGGCTTCAGTTGTTGTGGCTCACGGGCTCTAGAGCACAGGCTCAGTAGTTGTGGCGCATGGGCTTAGCTGCTCCACAGCATGTGGGATCTTCCTGGCAGGGCTTGAACCCGTGTCCCCTCCACTGGCAGGCGGATTCTTAACCACCGCACCACAAGGGAAGCCCTGGGAAGTTATGGGGTTTTTTTTGTTTTTTTGTTTTTTATTTTTGGCTGCATTGGGTCTTCGCTGCTGTGCGTGGGCTTTCTCTAGTTGCGGCGAGTGGGGGCTACTATTCGTGTGGTGCGTGGGCTTCTCATTGCGGTGGTTTCTCTTGTTGCGAAGCTCAGGCTCTAGGTGCGCAGGCTTCAATAGTTGTGGCACGTGGGCTCAGTAGTTGTGGCGCACAGTCTTAGTTGCTCTGTGGCATGTGGGATCTTCCTGGTTCAGGGATCGAACCTGTGTCCCCTGCATTGGCAGGAGGATTCTTAACCACTGCGCCACCAGGGAAGTACCCGGAAGTTATGTTTGATTCATAAAAATTGTGTAGGTGTGAATGTATTTCTCATCAGCTCATATTTTTCACTTAACACAGAGTTTTCTAAGAGCCTAAGAGCCTATGGAACTATTTTATTCTTTTTTTTTTTCCATTGCCTATATAGTGTCTCATAACATGGGATTACTTCACTATTAGTTTGTTCTTTAAGGCTTGTTCATTCATTTATTTCACTCACTGAATAATTACATGCCAGGCACTGGACCCTGGGAAAATTATAAATAGTACTGCTCTAAACATCCTTAGGTAACTTTTTTTAAAAAGCAATCTTTCCCATTGCTGAGACATATGTTTAGAAGATGTACATGGTGATTCTTAGACAAACAATGCGGTCACAAAGTGGGAACTCAGGGCTTCCCTGGTGGCGCAGTGGTTGAGAATCTGCCTGCCAATGCAGGGGACACGGGTTCGAGCCCTGGTCTGGGAAGATCCCACATGCCGCGGAGCGACTAGGCCCGTGAGCCACAACTACTGAGCCTGCGCGTCTGGAGCCTGTGCTCCGCAACAAGAGAAGCCGCGATAGTGAGAGGCCCGCGCACCGTGATGAAGAGTGGCCCCCACTTGCTGCAACTAGAGAAAGCCCTCGCACAGAAACGAAGACCCAACACAGCCATAAATAAATAAATAAATAAATAATTTAAAAAAAAAAGTGGGAACTCAATAAACATTTGTTGCTTGAGTCAATGACTTAGGTACATCTAGAGTAGGAGTTATTATAAGAGCAGATAAGTACTACAGATATGTATGTTCTCCTAACTTAACCAGTATGTTGTATCATACCAAAGAAATATCTGTAAAACTCGCTTTACACTACATACTGGTTTAGAAAAAAAAACTGACAGTAACACAACTGTCAGCCCTATCTCTCCTTTAGAACATTCAGCATTATTATTTTCGGAAGGTGATTAATCAGGGACTTAGTAAGCTTTGATATGTTGTATGAACAAAAAGTTCAGTTGAAAAAAAAATCACCTCTTTCTGTGAGATGGACAAGTCAATGTTTTTCAAAACATGGAAATTAAGATGAATAATTTGCTTTCTCATATGTTGATAATGAGTAGAATGAAAAAACTTCATGGAACTCAATCACAATTATAATATTCTACATTTACTGGGGTATATTTAAGTGGTATAATAAAATCACGTAATTATTTATTTCACAATATTTAAACTGAGACATAATAGTAGCTGCAAATTTAAAACTACCCATTAAACAGCCTCTCATACAGACAGTAACCTTTGAATGATAGAGCTGCAGGATTTACATCTGCAACAAGACACATGGGATGGGAGGCCTTCTTTTGAGCTTTTTGACTTCACCCATGTACATAGACCCCAAAGCCCACAATATCATTTTCTGAGATCTGTAGAAAATCTTACTTAAACATATCTCCATAATGCCTGAACATCTGGGTCATAAAGTAGGGAGTAGGTGGGATAGTCACTCAAACTTTCCTGTCGCTACACATTTGAATCTAGTCCTTCTGTGTTACCAGTGGACAGGACACCCAAGCCTCTGATTACATCTGTGATGGTCTATAAAAACTGTTGGTTTGAATTTCTATTTACTTTACATCCTAGCAAACCAATCCATTTGCTAGTGCCTTCTGGGCAAAATGCCTGGGTTTTGTAAAAAACGAACTCCTATTGAAAAGGAAACATAAACCCAAGTAAAATAAATTTCAATTGTTGGTGTTGTGGGTTGTTACATTTCTGTACCTTGATATGTACATTTTCCACAACAATGATGTTGAACCTCTGGTTAACTCAGGAGCATTTTCATTTCAGGGAAACTCCTGTAGTGACATCATACAGTTGTCTGTTTTGGGACTGTCCTGCAAGTTTTTTTGTGTGTGTTTTTTTGTTTGTTTTTCTGTTACCATCCTGTTGAATTATCATAAACAGATGATTGTTTACCTCCATGATTTCTGCACTGGGCACCCAGACATGTCTCTTGATTATTTTTGTTGACTATATGTAATCGCCCATAAGCCAGTGCAAATCCTAAGCATAACTACCCTGTCCGAAAGTAGAAATTAACATAAAACATATCTGTCAGTTAAATTCAATAAGGATTTGACCAAATTCCCTCTGATTCATCCTAGTTAGAATCCGAGGCAGCCATCGTTTACTTTGAAAACTGCCCAGCAGGTGTATGAATAGCAACTCCAAAAAGCGTAGAGCCTTGACCATTTTAAAGAAGGCAACATCCCTTCTAAAAACATAACTGCTGAGCTCATAAAAGAAATCTCACACGGCCGTCTTGTGCTCTCGAATAGCTGCGGAAAAGCGCAGTGTTCCGCTGAGCAAAGAACTACTCTCTCACTGTTTATTTTGGTTACTGTTTTCTATCCTTAATGAGAAGCAAATCAATTAACAGGACATATGACATGGTGGTTAGTCACCTAAGGGAAAGTATTATTAGCCTCATTAACTTGGAGAACCCTTCCAGCTCTCACCTAGAGACTAACCCTGCCAGGCAATCCTTTGAGGTCTGGAAACCCACTCTTTGACCCAGGCCCAGGCAACACGCAGTGAATAACCGCTGGTGCCCCAAGCCCACTCACACCGACGTCAGGAAGCCGTTCCCGAGAAAGGCGACGTGCGGGGGTGGGGGGATCTCTTCCCGGCCCCACCCTTGAAAGTTGCAGGGAGTGGCACCCAAAGAACTTTCCCAGATTGTTCTCTGTCACCGCTCAGGGAGGTCCCCTCCAGCCTTTCCCCGCTGAGCCAATCTGCCCCGCCTGCCAAGCCCCTCCTTCCCTGCACCTTTAACGGCTAGGAGCAGAGAGCCGCGGCTGGGGTTCACTTCGCAAGAAGTCGCACCGGTTTTTCGAGCTCCGCTCTGCGCCTGGAGAGCCACAGCAGCGGGAGCGGGCGCCGCCGGGTGAGTCACTGTTTGGAAATGGAGTGGGCGGGCAAGGGTGTGAGAGAATGAATGATGTCAGGAGCGCGCAGGGCGGCGGGCGGGGAGAGCGGGCCGCGGGGCCGCGGTAAACACCGAGCGCCGCGCCGCGGGCTGAGCGGGGAGACCCCGCCCTCCGCGCGCAGGGAGCCGTCCTCGGCCGCCCGAGCCCGGCCGGTGCTGCAGCGCCGCCGACAGCGGCCTCGGAGGCGGCAGCCGCGGGAGCGACCCGGGAGGTGCTTCCCTGGCAGGGCCGAGGCAGGAGAGGGCGAGACCCCGAGCAAACTTTACAGCGGCTTCGGCCGGGGGCGGCTGCGGCAGCGGGGTCCGTCCCCTAGCAGATCCCGGGCCCGGGAGCTGGTGCGTCCGGCCGGGAAGGTCTGGAGCCCCAGGTGAGAGCGGGTAAGGAGCGCCGGAGGGGCCGGGGAGGAGGATGGGCTGGAAAGCCGTGCGGCGGGCGCAGCGCGGGGAGGGCAGGGTGGACTGCGAACGCGGACGTGGCTCTAATTCGGCTCCCACGCGCCCCGCCCCAAGGCATCCTTCCCTGATTTTGCCTGATAGAGAGGATGGACGTGTGGCTTCGTCTCCACGCTCTGAGCATTCATCTCATTCATTTGCAACCATTGCGGGTCACTGGGTCCTGACGTTGAAAGGACACAGATTGAGCCATAGATTGTCCTGAGCCACTCTGGAGGTCAGGACTGAAGTTCAAAGGAGGTGGAGGAGGGACTGTCTTTAAGCTTTTTTGAGAGGCACTTACTGATGATGTGTGAACGGTAAGAACCCAGCTCTGGGCTGCCCACACTGAAACGTTTCCACGTTTGGCATTCCAAAGCTACTGTCCTTAAGGAAAGGGAGGCTTGGTGTTTCAGCGCAAATAGGTGCGAGTGGACCCGTCTACTTCTGTGAGGTATGGATAGTTAATAGCCCGCGGCTACTTCTTGAAACAACTCAAACGTTATGTCCTGTAATTTTTATATATCAGTCTTTGCCCTTCTTCTATTTCATCTTGCTCGCTCTAATACGGCCTTAAGATCGTTTCGACACGTTATGTTAAATTTTTGAAGAGATTCAGTTGTTTAGTGTCTCTAGGTGGGTGTGGATTTTGAACTTAACTTTCCAAATCCTTGGTTTCACTCCTAGTCACATCTGTTAATGGTGGGTTCTCAGTCGCATTAAACACTCTGAACTAGTAAAATGGAACTGTAACTGCTTCAGAGGATAATAATGAGAATTAAACCTCAGAAGACCTATCATAATGTCTGGCACAAAGCAGACCTCAACAGATTTTAACTGTTTATATATAAATAGTGTGTTCCAGCTGCCTTAGATAATCACCAATTAATTTCCACAGGATTTCCTACTTACAAACCTGGTGGGTTGAGGTTTAGAGTGTGAAATACTTTGGCAAATTCCTCAGAGTGTGAAGTAAGTTAAACGCTTCTCTGTGGATACCTGAGAGAGTTCGGGTTCCCACCCCATACCAGGGGAACTGCCATTCACTAAACAAAGTCAGAGCAGTGGCTGAAAGTGACACATGGAATTCGGAGGAAGAAAGGATGTATGGATAACTCTCTAACTTTACCCTTAACTTGTTTTTTTTGCCTTTTAAAAAAATATGCAGTACAAAATTATAGCCCTTTCCTTGGTTTGCTGCTGGCCTTACTTCACAGTAGTCTTCTGGTTGAAGTGTTTTTTAACGAGTTAATGTTTAATTTGGTTTCTCTAGTTTCATTTTTCAGCAAAGCTGGTTGACTTCTGAACATGGAGGGAAACACTTGGACACCTTTGGGTTGCTGCCTACTGTCTTTTCACAGAATCTTATAAAAATCCCTAGGAGATAGTTGGAGGGATAGGGAGCATTTGCTCAGGTGTTACTGAAAACATTTGTTTTTACCTTATATCTGCAACAACTTTTAGGGTCAAAGGTTACAGGGAATGTTTTTTTCCACAGTGTGATGCAGAGATCTTGGGCTTCAGAATCCAGAAGACCTAAGGCTATCCGGGGGGTAACTTACTGGCTGTGTTTCTCTGAGCAATTTACTTAAACTCTCTGGAATTCTTGTGGGACTTCAAACAAAATATAGGGAAAAACATAGAAATAATCTTACATCTATTAAAATAGACAGTGGAATACAAATGAGAACTTTTAAAAAAGTGATAGGTTGAAGTGAGATGTTTGTTTTCTTAAGGAAGAATTACTGAGAATTCTAGACAGTTTCAGATAAGAGTAGCCTATCCACCTTTATCTAATTCCATTATGAGGGATTTGAAGCCTCCATCGTGAACTACTACTATCAGATATTTATTCTGTTGGTGAATGTTTAGTGAGCAGCTACTATATTCCAGCCACTATGCTAGGTACTAGCAACGCTAACATGAAGGAGGCACCGTAACTGGCTTACAGTCTGGTAGAAAGAGCCCCTAGGCTTTGATTATGGAGAGGAAAAAAGAGTCAAAAAGAAGGAGAGAGGAAGGGACTTGGGAGGAAACCAGAAGTGATTAGGCTATGATAGGCTGCCTCCCACTGATAATTTGAGATCTACTGGCTTTCTAGTGAACTGGTTTCTCATAAGTTTTGAGGCTGAACCATGCAAATATGCCTTGCTTTACCCAGTAACAATATTATATAGACAAATTTAGTCCTTAAGTCAAGTATTTTTAAAATAAATTTATTTTATTTTATTTTAATTTTTGGCTGTGTTGGGTCTTCATTGCTGCGTGCGGGCTTTCTCTAGTTGTGGCGAGCGGGGGCTACTCTTCGTTGCGGTACATGGGCTTCCCACTGCGGTAGCTTCTCTTGTTGTGGAGCACGGGGCTCTAGGCGTGCGGGCTTTGGTAGTTGTGGCTCACAGGCTTAGTTACTCCGCGGCATGTGGGATCTTCCCAGACCAGGGCTTGAACCTGTGTCCCCTGCATTGGCAGGCGGATTCTTAACCACTGTGCCACCAGGGAAGTCCTTTTTTTTTTTTTTTTTATGTGGCCATTTTTAAAAAGTCTTTATTGAATTTTGTTACAATATTGCTTCTGTTTTATGTTTTGTTTTTTTTGGCCGAGAGGCATGTGGGATCTTAGCTCCCCGACAGGTATCGAACCTGCATCCCCTGCATTGGAAGGCGAAGCCTTAATCACTGGACTACCTGGGAAGTCCCAAGTCAAATAATTTTAAACATATCAGAGCAAACTTGTTTAAATGAAATCTGAAGGGTAAAATCAGTTCAACCAAGATTTATTTACTGTGAGCAAAGACAGCACTGTCGTAGATTTTTAAGAGAATAATCACCGTGTGAATAGTATAATATTTCAATTTCTTACTTGTAGAGGTTTAAAAGTACAAGGTAAACAAATCAGCCGCCACCCAGAAAATTACTTAGTGTTATATCCTCAAATGCTTTCTCACCGCTATGAACATACAACATCGAGAGCTAACATGTATAGCACTTACTGTGGGCCGGGCAATATGCCAGTTACTTTGTACAGAGAATCTCATGTTATCCTCACTCTAACCCTATGAGGTAGGTACGATTATGGAGGAAAAAAACTGCTTTAGGGAAATTAAGGAACTTTCCTGAAGTTACACAGCTATAAAATTATTCTCTACAAAACCGGGTTTGTTCTCTACATACTGTTTTCTAACTTTTTATTTTTCACCCAAATATGGATGCCTCTATATCACTAAAATATGCTTAAACAGCGTCTTTTATAGTTTTCTATTGAATGGCTGCATCTCAACTAAACCAATCCCCTACCATTGGACAGTTAGTTTGTTTCCAGTTTTCACTATTTTAAGCAACTCTGCAGTAAGTATCCTTCTAACTATATCTGTGTGCAATCCATGATTATTTTAGTCATTTTAAAAAGTGAATTATGATCTTTAATTTATCTGCCTTTTTTTTTTCACCATATTCAGAATTAGAAACTTTCTCCTTTCTCTTTAGAATTTGTTATAATTTCTGTGTTCCTTTAGTGTTTCTCATAAGATTTCAGCAATAGGATCAACATTCTCTATGGAGGGACACAATAGGTCAGTAGCTCATTACGCAAGGGATTTATGATGAAAATGGAACACAGAGCCTTTCTTAACAACTATTTGTGTGTGTATTATTGTTATTAGACATAAAGCTGAACTTCTTTTATGGGGAAATATAGCAGAATGGAGCAGTGCTGACTTTGCCAGGCAGAAAAGAAATTTTTTAAAAAAATTTTATTGAAGTATAGTTGATTTACAGTGTTGTGTTAATTTCTGCTGTACAGCAAAGTGACTCAGTTATACATATATATTCTTTTTCATATTGTTTTCCATTATGGTTTATCACAGGATATTGAATATAGTTCCCTGTGCTGTACAGTAGGACTTTGTTGTCTATCCATCCTGTATATAATAGTTCGCATCTGCTAATCCCAAACTCCCAATCCTTCCCTCCCGCTTGGCAACCACAAGTCTGTTCTCTATGTCTGTGAGTCTGTTTCTGTTTCATAGATATGTTCACTTGTGTTGTATTTTAGATTCCACATATAAGTGTTTGTCTCTCTTTCTGACTTACTTTGCATAGTATGATAATCTCTAGGTTCATACATGTTGCTGCAAATGGCATTATTTCATTCTTTTTTTATGGCTGAGTAAGTCTATTGAAAATATGTACCACATCTTCTTTATCCATTCCTCTGCTGATGGACATTTAGGTTGTTTCCATGTCTTGGCTATTGTAAATAGTGCTGCTATGAACATAGTGGGTGCATGAATCTCAGAAAAGAAATTCTACTTCTACAATTTGCCTCCTTGGTACCCATTAGGATAGACAGTTTGCATTTTGCAGATATTACATATACAGCAGATGTATCATCAGGTTTAGAATAAGCTCATCACTTTTAAATAGATCACCTTTTAAAAAAATCTTAGAAATTTGTTGTTTGATTTCTTGAAAAGTGTATCATTGCTAAGACATTTTCCGTTTGATTTAATGAATGAAAGTGCAAGAAATATCCATTAGCTAGTTTTCATTATAGGTATAAAGCATTTCTTCATTTAAACATTTCTCAAGTTTTATTATAATATCATACCCTCTTTGCTACCCTGAGTCAAACTTTTTATTATTATTATTTTTTTGGCTGCGTCGGATCTTAGTCGCGGCACGCAGGCTACTCTCTAGTTGCGGTGCGCGAGCTCAGTAGTTGCGGCACATGGGTTTAGTTGCCCCGAGGCATGTGGGATCTTAGTTCCCCGACAAGGGATCGAACCCACGTCCCCTGCATTGGAAGGCGGATTCTTAACCACCGGACCACCAGGGAAGTCCCAAGTCAAACTTTTAATTTTGCTTTGGGTTTATATTTCCATATCCAATGCTAGTTACTTTATCCTCATGGTTTTGATAAAGGATGTTGGAATATGAGTAGTGTTCAATTCAGCCTCTTCATACAGAAACCCAGATAAGTTCAATTTGTTAATTCCTAACAATGACTTTTAATTCAAAGCAGAATTTAAAAAACAGCTAATAAAATTGCAGTATAAATAGGTTAATCAGTTATTTGCTGATTGGTTTTCCCTACTGTCAAACCCTAATTTGATGATTTGCTTACAGTTTAAAATTCAGCCTTACAATTTTGTGTCTTTAGATTGATAGTGTCACTTAAAACTTTCAAACAAACTTGTTCACTTTCTTAGATCTTTTTTTTAAAAGCAGCATTAACTGGATTGAGTGTTTGTCTTATATTTACATCTTTTCTCCCAGTAAACCCCTTGTACTATTTAAAAAGAATAAAACCACATACTAAAATTGTTAAAGAGGAGGGAATAAAAGGAGATGAAAGATAATTTTGAAGCCACAGTTGTCAGAAAAGACAGCTAGCCTACTAAAAGTCAGATGAAGTGAAAGGCTCTGGAAGGGACCTTCAGTTAAGTGTCATTTCTCCACCTGGTAGTGTCTGTGCTGAGCTTCATTTAGGGTGATACATTTGACTGTGGAAAGAGAAATACCCAAGTGTTAGGGCTGGCCTCAGGCAAAATTGAGAAATTGAGCTGAAATACTCACCTTAGGGCATCCTTAACTCTGAGTTTACCGGGCAGGACTTGCCTACACCAAGAAAGTGCTCGATGAGTACCTGTATAAGGGCAAATTGCTATCCAGTTGAAAATGTGGACCTGGAGCCATCATATTTATGGAAAACTAGGGGATGAGTATCCACCTCTGGAATTTATTTTATTTTTGGCCACACCACGCAGTATGCGGGACCTTAGTTCCCTGACCAGGGATCGAACCCGCCCCCTGCAGTGGAAGCTCTGAGTCTTAACTGCTGGACCAGGGAAGTCCCCCTACCTCGGGAATTTAATGACCTCTTTTCAATTAAGATGATTAGCAATGCAAAATACACGGTAAGAGTTAAACTTCTGAAAAGCTTTTCCACAAATGGGAGGGACTTAAGGGAGGAGTAGCCCTGGAGGTGGGGAAACAACTGTAGAAAGATGCAAGTGTACCAAAGGCAGATTCTGTGTCCCTTGGAAGGTAGTACCTAATCCCAAGGCTTGCTGGGAATTGGCTCCTGCTGTTGAAACTGGGGTCACATGTGATCCTGGAGGGTCTGGCCTGCCAGGGGTGAAAATGCATGTTCCGGGCCTCTCTGACCTGCTCTGTTGATGGGAATCATCCTGGGAAGCACCTCTTAACATGCACCCCACCCAGATGGGTTAAGGATACTTTGCCTTACCTGGGAATACTTTAAGTAGGTAGTCTGATGTAACTAGAGAAAATGTGAAGGAATGAGTTTTCATTTAGCGAGTAGGAAAAAGGGTTAAAGAATAAGTGGTTTTGGGTTAGGGATCACTTAGCTAATTGGGATGCCAAGGAGGGATACGTCTAGATAGCAGCCCACTTCCAGTGAGAAGTGAAGACCTTTCAGGAAAAGACTGGCAGCAGTAGTTGAAAATGAAGCTAAGCCTTTAAAACAGAGAGCCGCCAAACGCTTGAGTTGGTTCTCCAAGCTTCACCAAACACAGAAGCTGGAGATAGTGCAGTAAAATAGTGATGGTTAGATAATGGTAGATACTCAGATAGGTTCTAGAGAAGACTAAATCAAATTCTCTATCTTCAGACAGCCCTGCAAAATAGAAATTGTGTTATGTCCACTGTGGAAGTAGGGAAACAATTTAGAAAGGTTAATATACTCAAGGCTGCAGAGCTGGTGGGAAAAGGAGCAGGGTTTTGAAGCCAGGGGCAGCTGATTCTCTTGCCCACGCACTGCCCAGTATCCCCCTAGGCTTTCTGTAATCTCTCCGCTAGCTTTGGAGATACAGCAGGTTTGAGGGGGGGGATATATTTTGATATGGGATTGTATGTCTACCACCCATCTCCTGGAATGCTTCTCTGGTCTGTGCTGCTTCAGGCAATGAAGTAATGCCAGAGAGATGGAGGCCCATAGGCTTACTCAGGCCACACTTGGACTTAAGTCCCAGCAACATCCCTCACCACTAGGTGACCTGAACAACTTCCTCTGATGAACCTCCATTTCCTGGCTGTGAAATGGGAATAAGATAGTATTTACTTCCTAAAGTGACTATGAATTATATGACTTTAAATGTGTAAAACACTGAGGATAATGCTTGGTGGCTCAGCTATTACTTTTTGCATATAGACTATACTTCTAACTTTTAAAACAAAGGGTTCATTCCTATTGTCCCCCAAATCAAATTGTTTCTCATTATTTCTCATGAAGGTAGTGTATTTTTCTTGTAACCTAATAGCCATTTGTTATATCTTGCCTGCATTGGTAGGATCTGGGTCCTATCCCTCTCTCCTCCTCCCTTCAGGGTTAAAATAAAATTATTAAAATTGGTTGTCCACTGCCATTGAATTCAAGAACTTTCGTAAGGAGTATATAACATCAGCTGTGAATGCTGAAAAGCTTTCAGAGCTGCCATCACAATATGCCAGCCGTCTCAGCAGATGCTGGTAGCGCTGGTGAGCCTAACCGCCACTGTCCCTCACAGAGCTCAGCCTTCCGCGGAATATTGTACCATGAGCGCCACTGTCCCAGAAAACGCCGGGGCCATTAAGAATCACAGACCCTACTGTCCTCCCCGGACAGTATGCTCTACATCTTTCTTTAGGAGGCCCTGAGACAGTCTATCTAACACAGCCGCTACTGTTTTCTGAGATTTGCATTTGATCTGCAAGTTATTTAACCATCCAGTTATTACTGCCCCAGTAGTTGCTACCAAACTTTAGTAGCAACAAAGGGCATTGTTTCTGTTAAATTAATATTTATGTGTGTATATATATGATATCATATCCTCTGTGATAGGTTAGCTAGTGCTGAGAGGGTACACTCCCTTGGTGTATAGTTTGGTTGGCAAGTTATAAGCAGCAAGCAGGAACATTTACAATTTTATTTTCCAAATACTTAAAGCATTCACTATATGCCAGGGTTTGTTCTGAGCACTTAGAACTCTTACTCATCTCTTCCTCCTTAAACACTCTGAGACAGATATTATCCCCATTTTAAGAATCCTCTTTTGAGACACAGAGAAGTTAAGTCACTTGCCTAAGGTCACACAGCTAGTATGAGGCAGGCAGAATTGGGTTTTGAAAGCAGACAGATTGGGTATGAAGTCTAACCACTGCACTGTCGTTTGTAGAATCTAGCATGTATCTCACTCTTTGGGCCTCATTTTATCCTTGCACATGCAGTTTTAGCAAAGGGAACATCACACCCGTCCGTACATGCCATCACCTCCTTATGATTTACCATGTGGAGGACTACAGCTAGGTCATATATTTCAGTGTTGCTATTGAAATGTATTGATGATACAGTATTGCCAAACATTTCTCTCAAAAAGCTTGTGAGTGCTCAATCAGGCCTGGTGTTGCGTCCGGGAAAGGAGCAGTGCATTCTTTCTCCCAGTCCCCTGATCAGCACACTCAGCTGCAACCTATTCCTGCTGCTTTTTTTTTTTAAAACATATTTTTTAAGTTCTCAATTAAAAAAAAAATTTATTTATTTAGTTATGGCTGCGTTGGGTCTTCATTGCTGTACACGGGCTTTCTCTAGTTGCGGCGAGCGGAGACTACTCTTCGTTGCGGTGCGCGGGCTTCTCATTGCGGTGGCTTCTCTTGCTGCGGAGCACAGGCTCTAAAGTGCGCGGACTTCAGTAGTTGTGGCTCACAGGCTCTACAGCACAGGCTGAGTAGTTGTGGCACACGGGCTTAGTTGCTTCGTGGCATGTGGGATCTTCCCAGACCAGGGATCGAACCCGTGTCCCCTGCCTTGGCAGGCAGATTCTTAACCACTGCGCCACCAGGGAAGTCCTCCTGCTGCTTTAATGTTACTTATTCTTTTAAATTTTAGGGCTTTCACCTATTGTAAATTAAAATATTTAAAAGTCCTTATTGGAGGAGAATAGCTTGCACATGTGAGGTTTCTTTGAATGTTTTCTAGTTACTCTTGGAGATGGTGGTAGGCAGAGTAATGGTGCCCCAAAGATGTTTACATCCTAATCCCCAGAAACTATGAACTTGTTATGTTACTTGGCAAGGAGGGATTAAGGTTGCTAATCAGCTGACTTAAGATACGGAGACTATCCTGGGTTATCTGCGTAGACCCAATGTAATCACAAGGATCCTTGTAAGTGGAAAAGTGAAAGAGAAGAGTCAGAATCAGAGAGTTGGCACCATTAGAAAAACTCAAACGGCCATTGCCGGCTTAAGATGGAAGGGGGCCACGAGCCAAGGAATGCACGCTATCTCTAAGAAGCTGGGAAAGGCTGGGAAATGGATTCTCCCCCGGGCCTCCAGAAAGGAGCACAGCCCTGCTGACATTTCAGTGTTAACCCACTGAGTCCCCTTTTAGACTTCTGATTTCTAGAACTGTAAGAGAAGAAATTTGTGTCGTTTTAATCCATTAACTTTATAGTCACTTCTACAGCCGCAACAGGAAACTAATACAGAGAATTACTAGATCAGTGCTTTGATTTGTTACTTTATGCCAGCCCTGTGAAAGAGCTGCTTCATCTCGTATTTTATTGTATGCACATGTCAAGTGTAGCAAGTGTTTACATTTGGGCGGGGCTGTTTTATTTTGCATATAAACTGAACCACTTTGGGGCAGAGGGAGTTAACTTTTGATAATTCTATACATTTGTATACAGATGTATACTGTCTATTTTAAATGACAGTATCAAGGTTTTAGCAAAAAAAGAAAAGTCTTGTTGATTCCAGAGCAAGTGGAGCCAGCTGGGCCTTTCATCAGAGTTGCCTAACAGAAATGTGGCTTTGTACCCCATGTGGCAGTCCTTATAGCCTTGCATTTGTTTGGGGTAAGATGATGGTCCACATGTGGTGGTGCTGATGGTTGTGGGCATATTATCCCTTGAGTTTTGACTCCAGATTCTCTTTATTTTATTTTTATTTTTTATTTATTTTTTATTGAGGTATAGTTGATTTACAATATTATATTAGTTTCAGGTGTATGACATAGTAGTGATTCAAAATTTTTATAGATTATACTCCATTTATAGTTATTATAAGATATTGGCTGTGTTCCCTGTGCTGTACAACATATCCTTGTAGCTTATTTATTTTATATATAATAGTTTGTACCTCTTAATCCCCTACGACTATCTTGCGCCTTCCTCCTTCCTCTCTCCCCACTGGTAACCACTAGTTTGTTCTCTATATCTGTGAGTCTGTTTCTTTTTTGTTATATTTGCTAGTTTGTTTTATCTTTTAGATTCCACATATAAGTAATAACATACAGTATTAGTCTTTCTCTGTCCAACTTATTTCACTAAGCATAATATATCCTCCAGGTCCATCCATGTTGTTGCAAATGGCAAAATTTCATTCTTTTTTTATGGCTGAGTAGTATTCCATTGTATGTATATATATCTCACATCTTCTTTATCCACTTGTTTATTGATGGGCACTTAGGTTGCTTCCATATTTTGGCCACTGTAATGCTGCTATGAACATTGGGGTGCCTGTATCTTTTCGAATTAGTGTTTTCATTTTCAGGTATATACCCAGGAGTGGGATTGCTGGATCATATGGTAGTTCTATTTTTAGGTTTTTGAGGAACCTTCATACTGTTTTCCACAGTGGCTGCACCAGTTTACATTCCCACCAACAGTGTCCAAGGGTTCCCTTTTCTCCACATCCTCACCAACATTTGTGGTCTTTTTGATGATAGTCATTCTGACAGATGTGAGGTCAGATTCCCTTTACATTTTAAAAATCTTTTTCTTGCTGGGCTTGCCTAGCAATGTTATTATGAATTCTTTGAGAGCAAGAGCACTTCTATACAGTGGCTTTTCAAATTGTAATGAATTAAACAAATAAAAGGTGGTGTCATTCATTGGGTCATCTGTAGGAAGTACCTAGAGGGTTATAGACCCCAGAGTAGACGGTATCTTGGAATCAGCGTGTCAATTATGGAAATTAAAAATAGCAAGAATTATCATAATGGACGGGACTAGTTTTTGGTTTTTGTTTTTTTTAAGGAATCCTCCAGTAACTATCTTAAATTGTCATTTGGAGACAGCTTGCATCAGTTAAGGACCCCTTTGTGCAATGTAGAAATAGCGCCAGTGTAAGAACTAAAATCTTGGGAATTTTCCTACTTAAGAAATGAAATAAGGGATAATATAAGATTTTTGGTAATTTTAAAGAAATATGGGTGGAACATTAGCTGGATGCTGTAATATACATATAGCAGTTTCTAGAGGGAAGAGACTGTCTTGTGTAGAAGTAGAAAAAAATTGGAGACTCTTAAAACCACAGAGATAGGATATTTGGAGTCATTTTGTTAAGGACATATTTTATTTAAGAACATACTTAACCAATGTATCAAAATGTTATCATATTTACTATTATGATTATAATCAATGTAAAAATTCTTGACATTTTAACTTTTTTTCTAAATCTTCGAAATCTGGTGTGTATTCTACACTTAACTGCACATGTCAGCTTGGATTGGCCACACTTCAAGTGCTCAGTAGCCACATGGGGCTAGTGGCTGCTTTGACAGGCAGTGCAGCTCTGACCAGCCTTATCCTTAAGGAACAATACCCTGCATGAATCTGAGGTTATCCTCAGAACTATCCCTGTATTTTATTTTATAAACTGAATAAAATAATAATATATATACAATAATATAAAAGATTGTATTTTATAAATTATTATATTATAATAATAATTATAATTTATTGTATTTTATAAACTGAATTATATCATGGGGTCACCAGAGAAAATTCGTTCTGGTGCCTTTTGCTAGAATGAGTGAACCGGCTGAATGATACAGTGAAACGTGTCTCTAAGGTTATCTGTAATATAAATTTGTGAATTTCAATGCCAGGAGGTGTGTCTGGGCCTATAAATGAAATATTTAGATTATTAGGTTCATGCTTATAGGAAAGATGGCTGCTCATATGCCTTTGTGAGCTGTGATAAGTGGGATGTGTGTGGCATCTACCCTGGTCTCAGTCCCAGAGCCTCACCACACTTACTTCCTCTCGTGTCACCTCACTGTCTACCTGTTCCTCCATCATCACCTTCGCCCTATCCTTGCCCTGTTTATATGCATGATGCTGCTTACTAATTTGTGTTCTTGTTCAGTTGCTTATTGTGACAATTTAAGAAGCAAGGCCACTGTAAAACCTAGATCAGAGAAATCATTACTTGATATCAAATATCAGTCTGCCAGGAATAGATAAGATTAGACTGTAAGAAAACACAGGTGCAGTATGAGAGGGAGAGGGGTAGGGGAGAGAGGGGTAGAAGTGGGGGGAGGGAGGGAGGAAGGAAGGAAGGAAGGGAGTAAAGGAGGACGGGAGAAAGGGAGAAAGAGAGAAAGGAGAGAGTACCATTCTGTGCAGGAAAATCACCTAAATGCAGAGGAAGGAAATCATGGTGGAGGATTTTGTAGCAAAACAGCCACTGGACAAGCTGTTGTTCTCACCAAGGTCTCAAGGTAGGTTGCTCTGGATTTCATAAATATATTGACTTTATCAAATACCTGTACTACACAGGTGGCTGAGACTAGTCCTAAGCCTTCCTCAGCTCCTTCTGAAATTGATAAATGCATTCAACACAGTTTTTGAGCCCTTGCTATGTGCTAGACTTTATTCTTGATTCTAGGGATTCAGTGACCAATAGATAATCAAGGTTTCTACCCTTAATGGAGATTGTATGAGTTTATGTGTTGAGAGAGGAAAAAGTGCTGAAAAGGGAGGTTGAGCAGATGATAAGTGAGTAAAACTAATAAACAAGATCAGTTCAGACTTGGACCAGTTCTTTAAAGGAAACATGTAGAGATGACTGGGGAAGCCTGCCCTAGCACAGTCAGGAAAGTTTGTCAGAGGTTGGACTTGCACTGAGGGGTGAAGGGTGAGAAGGAGCCAGTAGAGGGAACAGGGAAAGTGCTTGGTTACACAAGGGAAGGAAGGGAGACCAGTCTGGCCGCAGTGTCTGCGCAGGAAGGAATAGTGAGAAAGAAGGTGACGAGGCAGGCAGGACCCGGTGAGGAGGGGTTGGTACTTGCAAACTTTGTAAGGCCTATGGATTTTATTCCAAATGCAATGAGAAGGCATTGTGAAGTGATCTACGAAGGAGAGACACATGGTCCGATTTACATTTGTAACAGATCTGTCTGTCTGCTGGGCAGAGCAGAGTAGAAGGGGTCCAGTGTAGAAGCAAGGAAACCAGTTATGAAGCTATTGGCAGCATTCTACGTGAGAAGTGATGCGGGCTGGAGCAGGGTGGCAGTATTAGAGATGGAGAGCAGTGGATGGATTTGAGAGGTTTGGAGATAGAATCGACAAGACTTAGTGGATAGGCCTGGATGGGTGACGTGACAGAGTAGGAGAAATCAGGCAGGACTCCTTCTGGTGGGTGACGGGGTTGTAGGGAATAGAGTTCTGATTTGGCCGTTCGTTAGTATGAGTTGTCTGTTAGTTGTCCTAACGGAGATAGTTGTCAAACGGCCAGTAGTGATTCTGAGAACTGCATTCAGGGACAAGATCAGGGCCAGTGGGTGTCAGCATAGAAGTGGTATATAAAGAGATGGGAAATCTAGAATCACCTGGGGAGATTTCGTAGGCAGAGAAGAGAGGCAGCAGAGATCAGGCCCCGAGGAATAACGGAGTTAATAAATAGACCAAGTAGGAGACCAGGGAGTAACCAGTGAGGTAGGAGGCACACGAAAAGAGCAGTGTTCCAGATGCCAGCTAAATCGAGTGTTTAAAGCAGGATGGAGTAATCAGTTCTGTTGTAAGTTCTTGAGGAGTTGAGTAAGATGAGAACACAGTGCTCTTTGGGTTTTACAATGTGGAGGATTCCTTTACATGGTGATCTTGTTGAACCTTTTAGAGGAGTGATTTAAAGCACAAATGACCTCCAGCATCTCCTGCAGGGAGCTTTCCTCACTCTCTTCCTTCTCCAGTTCACCCCCATAGGCTAGGTGTCCCCTCTTTGTTCCAGAATAGTTAGGCTTTTCCCTTGTCACTGGACTACCATACTGTAATATGATTTTTCTGCTGAAACTATGTTTCTTCCAGCCTAAGCTCCTCCGGAGCAAAATTTATACTTTTTTGTTGTTGTTGTTATTTCCTAGCATGATGTAGGCACTCAACACATGTTTTCTTTTTTCTTTTAATATATATATTTTTTTTAATAAATTTATTTTATTTATTTTTGGCTGCATTGGGTCTTTGTTGCTGCACGCGGGCTTTCTCTAGCTGTGACGAGCAGGGGCTACTCTTCGTTGCGGTGCGCAGGCTTCTGATTGCGGTGGCTTCTCTTGTTGCGGAGCACGTGCTCTAGGAGAGCAGGCTTCAGTAGTTGTGGCACGCAGCCTCCGTAGTTGTGGCTCACGGGCTCTAGAGCGCAGGCTCAGTAGTTGTGGCGCACGGGCTTAGTTGCTCCGCAGCATGTGGGATCTTCCAGGGCCAGGGCTTGAACCCGTGTCCCCTGCCTTAGCAGGTGGATTCTTAACCACTGTACCACCAGGGAAGTCCCTGAACACATGTTTTCTAAATTAATGGGTATTCTTTTTTTTTTTTAATCGTGTCTTTTATTTTTAAATTTTATTTATTTATTTTTTTATACAGCAGGTTCTTATTAGTTATCTATTTTATACATATTAGTGTATACATGTCAATCCCAATCTCCCAATTCATCCCCCCCCCGCCCCCCCCCCCCCCCCCCCTGCGGATATTCTTGAATACTGCTTTTCTGCTTGCATTATTTACCCCTGTGTTGTGTCAGGCAGAAGCCAATGAAGAGCCCAGGTTTCCTGATTCTCAAACTGCTGCCCTCTGCCTTCTGTAGCCACTGTCGGGCCTGGGCTGAGGATATATTTTGCCCAGGATTGCCCTCCCCTCCCTTCCCCGCCCCCCACACACACACCTCACCAGGTGCCAGGGATTGGTTGGGGAGGCTTGCAAAGCTCTAATGCCCTCTTAGACGTTTTCCCTGTACCTTGTTCCCTGTGCCTTCTTGGGAACCACATGTGAAAACCTGTGGAAATCACTTCTTGTCTATTTCAGCAACCTTATCTCTTCCCCACCTCAGAGTTCTTTGGGTGAAGTCATCTGCGCTTGCTCCATAGGATTCACCGTTTTGGAAACTTTTATTTGCCTCGTTGGATACTTAAGTATCTTAAAGCCCTAGTAGCGACTGCGTAAATCCACCCCCAAAGGGTTCTCTTTAGCAAGTTTCCTTGTTTCTTTTTGGTAGTTATTTTCCCAGCAAGGCTGTGAGGAAGTGGTTTTTTCTTCTCTGCTCCTTCTATCACTTTGTTTTCCACTTCTTTATCCTCCTGTTGCAATACCCCAATTATACTAGTTGCTGTGGAGATACTAAGTGTATTGCTAATAATGGAGGACTGTTCTTTTAGGTGGAAGAATAAAAGCAAGGAAGGGTATAACTCTTGTTTTTGTGCAAATGTCTCCTAGTAACAGCAATAACTAAGTGGTACTAGAGGCTATGGTGCAGAAATATCTATACGGGGTTGGTTTATGTTTTTTTTAGAAAGGATTGGCTCTCTTAATTAAAGAAAATATTAATTTAAGCTTCTGATCCTATTAGAGATTAACTCCTTATCTTAATACTTTACTATTCATTCTTTAATTTATATCCTTTGTTTAGTAGGATGTTGCTTCATATGGACAAAATCTTTTGTGGACTTTAGCTTTTACAAATTCATTTCTTAAAAAAACCTTTTTATTTTCTTTAAAAACTTTACTAAAGGAGACACATTTTAAAACTGTTCATCTGATTTGTATTTCATGAAATCTTACAATTTTCCATGAACTCTATTATAATTAAGGTGATTATGTGTCCTGATTTGCCCAGGACAGTCCCAGTGTATACATATTGCCCTGGTTTAATTATTACTAAGTCTCTCTTTCACTTGAAACTGGCCTGGTTAGGGTGTTAAATTATATGGTCACCCTAATTAAAGACCACATTCAATAGAAAACTGAGGGAATGAAGTATCTTATATATTTTTTTGTTTTCGTCCATATAACTTAGATAGATATAGATATATATGGATATATATGTGGATTATATACATACATGCATACATACACACACACATAAGTATATCTATGTTTTTTTCTTTTACTTTTTCCAACTAAACTTATAATTGAGAATTTACCAAATATCTTGATACTGTGGAAAGATATATATTTGTTGCTGTTCTAAGCAAATCAAAAGACTTGCTCATCTTCCTGATTTCCTCACGTAATATTTTCACGAAGATAATTTTGACTGTGATAACGCCTGACCTGACTCCTCCTAGGTGGGCAGGATCTATTTTCAGGGGGCGATATCATCCTAATGGCAGCTGTTCTGATTCTTTTTTTTTTTTAATAAATTTATTTATTTATTTATTTTTAAATTTTTGGTGCATTGGGTCTTTGATGTTCCGCGTGGGCTTTCTCTAGTTGCAGCGAGCGGGGGCTGCTCTTCGTTGCGGTGCGCAGGCTTCTCACTGCCGTGGCTTGCTTCTCTTGTGGAGCACGGGCTCTAGGCGTGCGGGCTTCAGTAGTTGTGGCACGCGGGCTCAGTAGTTGTGGCTCACGGGCTCTAGAGCGCAGGCTCAGTAGTTGTGCCGCACGGGCTTAGTTGCTCCGCGGCATGTGGGATCTTCCCCGACCAGGGCTCGAACCCGTGTCCCCTGAATTGGCAGGTGGATTCTTAACCACTGCGCCACCAGAGAAGTCCCAGCTGTTCTGATTTGAAATGACTGCCTGTATGTCAAGTTTTGTTTCCATCTGCCCAATACACGTGTCACCTCTTGTTCACATTAGAATTTCTCCTTCTGCATGTGGAATGGGTGTATGTCCTAGACTGTTCCATTGCCTTGTCTCTCTGTTAGTGGTTCCATTATTGATACACCCGGAAGCAGAACAACAGCTGTGGAGTAAGAAATGAAAGGTCTTTTAAAATTTTGGACACCTTGAAAAATAAAAAGTGCTATTTTGATATTCATTCTTGCATTTAAAAAATATGCACATTCCTTGCCTAATCCTTTTCTCTTAATATCAGGTTTATTATTGTAAAAACTCTGAAAATCATACTAAAGTTTTTGTAATTGATCAAAGATCCTTGGGAAAATTTCTGGCAGGTTATGCTCTGGGGCCAAGGGGACCTTGAAGTGGTTTTAAAAGAAAGTAAGAGTGAATTAGGAGCATTGGAGACCATCTCTTGCAGTTAATATCTGGAAAAGGGTCCTGACACGTCCTTCAGTATGTCAGGAGAATAAAAGTTGGTCAAGGGGTAAGGCTTGGCAAGAACCAGCAAGCACCTGTTTTGTGCCAGGCAGGGTGAACTCCTATAAACAAACAGACATGGTCCATCACCTCATGAAGCCTATCACCCAGTGTGGGAGACACCCAGGCAAAACAAGGAAACAAGTATATAATTAAAAATTGTGAAAGTGTATCAGCAGTGCTGAGAGAGAATAAGAGGAGAGACTTACTTTAGACAGTGGTTAGGAAAGGACCCCTTTGAGGAAGAAGCATTAAAGTTCTGTCTGGGTTCCTCTCTCAGTGTTTCTCCACCTTTTGCTTTCATTATTGCCTTTTTCGACAGGTTTTTTCTAACCACTCCCTTCCCCCTGAGTAATTTTAATGCCCTTTGGAGGACCACAAACTATTTTTCCACTCTTAGAGCACTAATTTTCACCACTGAGAATGCACACTCAATCAGTTACTGTCTGCGGGCCTCATTTTGGGGGCAGTCAGAAATAAACT
This sequence comes from Balaenoptera ricei, assembly GCF_028023285.1. NCBI lineage: Eukaryota > Metazoa > Chordata > Mammalia > Artiodactyla > Balaenopteridae > Balaenoptera > Balaenoptera ricei. Next base: position 111,352,680 of record NC_082643.1, read on the forward strand.
TTTATTAGGTTTAACATAGCGTCCTTGGATCCTCAACTGGATTTTAAGTTCCTTGAGGCAGGGAACCATCATCTAGTAATAATAGATGCCACTTAACATGACTTAAAAAAAAAAAATCTTCCATGAGGTTGAGAAAGGTGGAATAAAAATGTCGGAAGTAGAGCATGAAAAAAAATCCTTAAATGGTCTAGTTAGTCTAATTTTTTATTTAGATGAAGAAACTAAGATTACTAGGAAGTTATTAATCAGTCTATCTAAGCCAATTTAGTGCCATTTCCAGGACACTGTTGGTAAGGAGCAGATTCAGGAAGGTAGTGATTGTCAGGAGGAGGAGTTCAGGTTTTATTGTAGAGCCTGAAGATTTGCATGTGCACAAAGTTGAAATCTTATAAAGACTAATTTGGCAGGCTCTTCTAATACTTTTCTGGAACATGATGATGATCGTGACAAGGGTGCTGTTGCTAATAGGGACAAAAAGGAAAAATTTGATTAATAATTGCTTCCGTGTTTCAGAGACAGCACGACACTGGTCTACAAAGAAAACTTAATAGGAATTGAGGAGAAAAGTGAACTAAAAATATAGAATACTAATACCCTTTTTCAGAGAAAGGAATTAAGGGGGTGATATAACTGTTCTTTATCATTGAGATTCTTTTTTTTTTTTTAGGGTGAGATTATACATGTCTAAAGGACATGGGTTTATCAAAGATAATTCATGTTATATATATTAGGTTGGGAGGAAGGCAGAGAATATATTTGAAATTAGGAGAAGGAAGCTATATTCTGGATCTTTTTCTGTGTGTCTGTTTCTCTGTGTTAGTGTGTATGTGAGAGAAATTTAGCTCAAGCTAGTTCTACTTATCTGGCAAACAGTCTTGGAAACTGGAGTAAAGTGTACCTGTCTTAATGAACTGTCTTGTAATTTCCAGTTGTGCCTCAGTGAATTTTGGAGGTTGGCTCAGTCTGTCAAACAGACATACATTTTGCAGTGATTTCTTCCTTTTACTGTTTCTCCATTGACCACTAGTCACATATAGATGTTAATTTTTTTTAAAGGTTCTTTATCCAGTGGTGTAATCTAAGCCTACTTCCCCCCGACCCCTTTTAATCTTTTTTTGTTTTGTTCTCCTTCTTGACAAGTCAATTGCCTTTAGTAGGTGAGCAAGGAGCAGGAAAATTATGAGACAACAGCCAGAAGGATATAATTTACAAAAGTTCTTTCTAAATGGTTTAGTAGAGAAGACAGAATACTAAAGGTAATATATGGTGTTAGACCCTAAGTTTCATTTCTGTTCTTTTTGCCCCATTTGCCAACCACTTGAGCCCCTGCCCTACTCTACCATCATCATTAAAGAAAATGAGGCTGAATTCTTCTGTTTTAAACGATGTACTTGAACCTAGATTCTAAAGTGCTATTTGTAAAGATAATCTTAAGATTGGGTACATACTCACTTTTTCATACAAGTAATTAATTAGCTATTTTTGAATTCTAAGAATCCTTTGATCCCTTTCAACATGAATCTTAAAAAGAAGGAAATATTGACAAAATGCTTTTTTTGAATCACTTGTCCTCAAACACGTTTTTATTCATTTAAATGAATAAATTTGATTATATTCTAATGAGAATTTGGATTTGACTCTTTAAATACAACCAGTTTAACAAGTATAGTTGTCTTATGAGCCAGCTTTATTATTAAGTGTTTGTTTGTAAACCACAAGTGTTACTAATAGTTTCTAAATATTGTGTCTGAAAAGGGAAGTAGTGGAAGTAGTGTGGTGTCAGCCATGAGTTGCCATGGACACAGCTGTCATCACCTGTGAGTTGCCAGGGACACGGTTGTCAGTGAGAAGCAGAATGAGCAGAGGGTGTGACTGCAACGGGAAATTGGAGGTGGAGCTCTGAGGTCTAGCGTCCTTAGGGTCTACCTCCATCCTAAGGCTGCCTACACAGGAAAAGGTTCAAAGATCCCACACCCTTTGAGGTAGGACTGAAGAGTAAAATTACCACTCAGGGGGTGCTACTTTACAAAAGGTGCTCAGGGTGACCACCTAGGTCACCTGCACATGGTTCGATGTGTAATTCTGAACTGTAATTCACAGAAGACTTAAGAAGGCTGTTTGAAGTTGAAATGTTTTAATTTAAAATCACAGTATAAAAAGTTAAATGGAATTTTGCAAATAGCTGAAAAAATATCTTTTGGGACCTGGCTGTTATTTCTGTGGTCAGATTTCTGTCTTATTGCCGGATGTGTCTCACGTTAGCTGCATCTTCTTAGCTGATAGCAAGGCTCTTGGTAGCAAGGTTCCTTCCTTGAGGCAAGCAGTTTGGGAACTCTTCACTTAGGGAGCTCTATTAAAGTGCATCTTTGGCTAGGAGAATGTTCTTAAGGGATGTGGTAAAAATGTCATTTTGGAAGGAAAGCAAGTCTTCTCTTAGGTGTAGTTTCATCAGGGTACAAGTTTGCAAATGGCACATTACATATTTGTGCTGAGCCCCCTCCTTACATGTATGTGCTTATGCTGTGCCCTGAATGAAGCCTTTAATTTCAGCAGGATAAGGTGTGCCCTGCCATGTGGTACACAAAACATCATCTTCATGTCTGTTGGAATGAATATGTACATAGAGTATGAAAACCAGTGGCGGCAGAGTTACGAAATGGAGCACTGCCCTGACCACAAATGTTGCTTCATCAACATTAAGCAGTATTTAGAAAGTTCTCTGTATTTAAAAGACTTAAGTGCTTTTGAATTACAAGGCAGTTTTAGATTAGTGGTTGGTGTTTGAGCAAATTGTCATCGTCCTTAAAGGACATAACTGGGGCTATTTTGCCATTAATTTTCAAGTGTTGCTTTACAGGTTAAATCACAATATCTGGAGTATTTCTTGTTTTTATTTTTGAAAAAATTATTGCTCTCTTAAAAATATCTTTAAAATGAATGAGTTTATAGCTAATTCTGAGAAGTACTTTTTTGGAAATTAATAAGCTTTATTTTTTGGAGCAGTTTTAGGTTTACAGAAAAATTGAGCAGAAAGTACTGAGTTCTCATATATGTCCCCTCCTCCCCCAGTTTCCCCTATCATTAACATCTTGCATTAATGGGGTACATTTATTACAATTGATGAGCCAGTGTTGATACACTATTATTTTTTTTGAATTTTATTTTCTTTATTTTTTTTATGCAGCATGATACACTATTATTAACTAAAGTCCATAGTTCACATTAGGGTTCACTCTTGTTGTACATTCTATAGGGTTTTTTTTTTTAATTGGGGTATAGTTGCTTTATAATGTTGTGTTAGTTTCTGCTGTACAACAAAGTGAATCAGCTATATGTATACATATATCCCCTCCTTCCTGGACCTCCCCCCCCCCCAAGTCGCACCCATTTAGGTCACCAAAGAGCACTGAGCTAAGCATAGCCATCATTTACAGTATCATATAGAATAGTTTCACCACCCTGGGCTTCCCTGGTGGCGCAGTGGTTGAGAATCTGCCTGCCAATGCAGGGGACACGGGTTCGAGCCCTGGTTTGGGAAGATCCCACATGCCGCAGAGCAGCTGGGCCCGTGAGCCACAACTACTGAGCCTGCGCATCTGGAGCCTGTGCCCCGCAACAAGAGAGGCCGCGATAGTGAGAGGCCCGCGCACCGCGATGAAGAGTGGCCCCCGCTTGCCGCAACTAGAGAAAGCCCTCGCACAGAAACGAAGACCCAGCACAGCCATATATAAATAAATAAATAAAAATAAATAATTAAAAAAAAAAAAAAGAATAGTTTCACCACCCTAAAAATCCCCTGGCAACCACTGATCTTTTTATTGTCTCTGTAGTTTTGCCTTTTCCAGAATGCCATATAGTTGGAATCATATAGTATGTAGCCTTTTCAGATGGGCTCTTTTACTTAGCAATTTGCACTTAAAGTTCTTCCATGTCTTTTTGTAGCTTGAGATAGCTCATTACTTTTTGTCACTGAATAATATTCCATTGTATGATGTATCACAGTTTATCCATTCTCCCATTGAAGGGCATCTTGTTTGCTTCCAATTTTTGGCAATTCTGAATAACCTTGCTATAAATATTTGTATGTGTGCAGCTTTTTGTGTGGACATAAGTTTTTAACTCCTTTGGGTAAATACCAAGGAGCACGATTGCTAAACTGTACGGTAAAAGTGTATTTAGTTTTGTAAGAAACCATCAGACTGTCTTCCAAAGTGGTTGTACCATTTTGCATTTCGACCATCAGTTAATGAGTGTTCTTGTTGCTCTACATACTCACCATCATTTGGTTTTGTCAGTGTTCCAGATTTGGGGCATTCTGGTAGGTGTAGTGGTATCTCATTGCTGTTTTAATTTGCATTTCCTGTGTGACATGTGATGTGAAGCATCTTTTCATATGCTTATTTGCCATCTGTGTATCTTCTTTGATGAGGTATGTTCAAGTCCTTGACCCATTTATTTATTGGGTTGTTTGTTTTCTTATTGTTGAGTTTTAAGAGTTTTCGGTATATTTTGGAGAACAGTCCTTTATCATATGTTCTTTTGCAAACATTTTCTCCCAGTCTGTTGCTTGTCTTCTCATTCTCTTGACATTGCCTTTCACAGAGCACAAGGTTTTAATTTTAGTAAAGTCCAGCTTATCAGTTATTTCTTTCAAGGATTGTGATTTTTGCTGTTGTATCAGAAAAGTAATCTCCATATCCAAGGTCAATTGGTTTTCTCCTGTGTTATCTTCTAAGAGTTAGTTTTGTGCTTTACATTTAGGCCTGTGATCCATTTTGAGTTAACTTTTATGAAGGGTGTAAGATCTGTGTCTAGATTCATTTTTTTGCATATGAGTGACCAGCTGTTCCAGTACCATTTATTGAAAAGACTATCTTTGCTCCAAGGTATTGTCTTTGCTCCTTTGTCAAAGATCAGTTGACTTTATTTATGTGGGTCTATTTCTGGGCTCTCTATTCTATTTCATTGACTTCTTTGTCTGTTCTTTCACCAATATGAGACTATCTTGATTACTCTAGCTTTAAATTGTCTTGAAGTCAGGTAGTGTTATTCTCCTTCAAAATTGAGTTGGTTATTCTCCTTCAAAATTGAGTTGGCTGTTCTGTCTCTCCATATAAACTTTATTCATTATTTATTTATTTATTGGCTGAGTTGGGTCTTTGTTGCTGGGTGCGGGCTTTTTCTCTAGCTGTGGTGAGTGGGGGCTACTCTTTGCGGTGCGTGGGTTTCTCATTGCAGTGGCTTCTCTTGTTGCAGAATATGGGCTCTAGGTGCACGGGCTCCAGTAGTTGCAGCACTTGGGCTTAGTAGTTGTGGCTCGCGGGCTCCAGAGCGCAGGCTCAGTAGTTGTGGCGCAAGGGCTTAGTTGCTCTGTGGCATGTGGGATCTTCCCGGACCAGGGATTGAACCCATGTCCCCTGCATTGGCAGGTGGATTCTTAACCACTGTGCCACCAAGGAAGCCCTCCATATAAACTTTAGAATCAGTTTGTCAATATCTGCAAAATAACTTGCTGGGATTTTGATTGGGATTGCATTGAATCTGTGCTTCAATTTGGGAAGAACTGACATCTTAACAACATTGACTCTTCCTATTCATGAACATGGAATAGCTCTCCATTTATTTAGTTTTTCTTTGATATCTTTAATCAGTTTTGTAGTTTTCCTCATGTAGAACTTATACATATTTTGTTAGATTTATACCTGAGTATTTCAATTTGGGGGGGAGAGCTGCTAATGTAAATAGTATTGTGTTTTAAATTTCAAATTCCAGTTGTTCATTGCTGGTATATAGGAAAGTGGTTGACTTTTGTATGTTAACCTTGTATCCTGCAACCTTGCTATCATTGCTTATTAGTTCTAGGAGTTTTTTTGGTTATTTCTTTCAGATTTTCTACACAGATGATCATGTTGTCTGTGAAACAAAGATAGTTTTATTTCTTCCTTCCCAATCTCTATGTTTTTTATTTCCTTTTCTTATCTAATGGTATGAGCTTGGATATCCAGTTTGATGTTAAAAAGCAGTGGTGAGAGGACACATCCTTACCTTGTTCCTGATCTTAGTGGTGAAGCTTCAAGCTTTCAGCATTTAGTACAATATGATATTAGCTGTAGGCTTTTTGTAGATGTTCTTTATCAAGTTGAGAAAGTTCCTCTCTCTCCCTAGTTGACTGAGAGTTTTTATCCTGAATGGGTGCTGGATTTTGTCAAATGCTTTTTCTACATCTATTGGTATGATCATGTGATTTTTCTTCTTTAGCCTGTTGATGTGATGGATTACATTAATTCATTTTCAGATGTTTAATTAGCCTTGCATACCTTTTATAGATCTCATTTAGTCATGGTGTATAATTCTCTTTTTACATAGTTGGATTCAATTTTTGATATTTTGTTGAGGATTTTGCATCTGTGTTCATGAGAGATAGTGGTCTACAGTTTTCTAGTATTGTTTTTGTCTGGTTTTGGTATCAGGGTAATGCTGGCCTCATAGAATGAATTAGGAAGTATTCCCTCTGCTTCTATCTTCTGAAAGAGATTGGTATGATTTCTTCCTTAAATACTTGGTAGAATTCACTGGTAAACCCATCTGGGCCTGGTGCTTTGTATTTTATAAGGTTATTAATTTTTTTTTTTTTTGGCTATGCCTAACCACTGGACTGCCAGGGATTTCCCAAGGTTATTAATTATTGATTCAATTTATTTAATAGATACAGGCTTATGCAGATGGCTTGTTTCTTGTGAGTTTTGGCACATTGCATCTTTGAAGCAATTGGTCCATTTCACCCAGGTTATTCAATTTATGGGCATAGATACATTCATAGTGTTCCTTTATTATCCTTTTAATGTTTGTGGGGTCTACAGTCCTCTCTTTTATTTCTGATATTAGAAGTTTGTGTTCTTTTTTTTTCTTAGTTAGCCTGCCTAGAGACCTGTTGATTTTATTGATCTTTTTAAATAACAAGGTTTTGGTTTCATTAATTTTCTCTTGATTTCCTGTTTTCAATTCCATTGATTTATGCTCTAATTTTGTATTATTTTTTTTCTTCTATTTACTTTGGGTTTAATTTGCTCTTCTTTTTCTAGTTTCCTAAGGTATAAGCTTAGATTATTGATTTTAGATCTTCTTTTCTAAAATGTGCATTTATTGCTATAAATTTCCTTCTGCTTTTGCTGCATCCATAATTTTTTTTTTTTTTTTTTGCCATACCACGTGGCATGTGGAACTTCCCCGACCAGGGATTGAACCTGTACCCTACAGTGGAAACGCAGAGTCTTAACCACTGGACTACCAGGGAAGTCCAAAATAATTTTTTTTTAATTTGGCCACGCCACGTGGCATGTGGGATCTTAGTTCCCTGACCAGGGGTCGAACCCTCGCCCCCTGCATTGGAAGCATGGAGTCTTAACCACTGGACTGCCAGGGAAGTCCCTGCATCCATAAATTCTGATAAGTTGTATTTTCATTTTTATTTAGTTCAAAATATTTTAAAAATTTCCCTTGGGATCTCTTTATTGGCTCATGTGTTAATTAGAAATGTGTTATTTAATATCCAAGTATTTTGGGATTTTCCAGCTATCTTTCATTATTGATTGCTAGTTTAATTCCATTTTGATCTGAAAGGAGACATTGTATAATTTCTATTCTTTTAAATTTATTAAGGTGTGCTTTATGGCCCAGAATGTGGTCTCTCTTGGTGAATGTTCATGTGAGTTTGAGAAGAATGTGTATTCTGCTGTTACAAGAAGAAGTAGTCTAGAGATGTCAATTAGATCCAGTGGATTGATTGTGTTGTTGAGTTCAACTTGATTTTCTGTATGCTGAATCTGTTAAACTGACTTTTAAAAATCACACTTAGCAATATCAGAATCCAGGTTAAAACCAGGTCTCCTGACTGTAATAAAGTATTCTTTGCTCATGCTCTGTCCCTCAGGAAGCCTCTTTACTTTCTTGTTTTCATCATATTTCCCACTGCTCTCAATTAGAGAGTGACTCACCACCTAATACATTATTACAGTTTAAAGTACCATGAAAGAGTGAAAAATGAATGTGTGTATTCTCGGTGGGGAGAATACGCATGCTTGCGTTTCCTTGACATATTTTTGTTTGTTTGTTTGTTTAGAAATGTGATCCACCATTGGGATTATTTACTGTCTGTAAACCTTTCTGTAGGGGTGAATAGGAATTATTCTCTACTTTTCTCTATAGCAAGCTTTAGACACTTCAGGGAGGTTAGGGAGGACCTCAGAGTTTCTTTCTCGATGCGCTAAACCTCATCCTTCTCTTCTCTGAAATCAAGGTGATGTCCAAAGTATTCAAAGCCCATGGGTTCATTTCAATAGCAAGAGAGAGGGTGAGATGGTCATTAATAATGACATTCCTAATGTTTACTCAGACTTTTCCTTTGTGTACTCTGAGATATAGCCTCTGACCATGCATGACTCAGAAGCTCAACGTAAAAGTACACAGCTGATTTATTTACTTGGTCGGCATCACCATCCATTTTTATGACAGCCCGTTAGAGCCTGGTTTCTACCAGCAGGAGCTCTGGTTTACATCTTGAGTCTCACCACTGGCCCCTGCCCTCAAAATATGTTCATCATCCCTGGGCTTTGGATGCGTTGCTTCATTTTCCTTTATTTTGCTCAAGGTTCAGTTGCAAAACCTTCTGCTAGAGTGCCCCTCATTTCACTTCCTTCTTCTTCCCCCTTTCCAGTTATTCCTGGTATTTTAATTGTTCTTTTATTTGGACACCAAATAACTCTTTGTGGTCCTGAGAGTTTACTTTCTTGACTCAACATTTTGTTCTCTGAACATTATCCTTCCTCCAAGACTTAAAAAGAAGATCTTGAAAGACGTTGCTTTGTGAAATAGAGGATTATGTAAATATGCCAGTATGTATTTTGCTTTGATATTGCTTAGAAGGAATGTTGGAAACCTGTTGGGTGAGGCTGTCTGTGATGGGTCATGATACACAGGTAGACCAGGTAAACTTTTATAAGAGTTAAAGTAAGTACAAATTATTCATTTTCTAAAACAAGAGAAGCAAACTGCTGATAACTAGTGAGGAGGCTGGAGTAATCAATCTCTTAGAAACGTTAAGAGCAAGGACAACAAAAGATTAAGAGAGAGAAAAATAAGAACTAGAGGAAATGGATTACAGAACCAAGAAACTTGGGAATCTAAAGGAGACTTCCCAAGCAAGAGCTGGAGAGCTAGCGCAAGTTTAGTGCTGGCTGAATTACTCAGGTGTAGCTAGTCTGCTCATTCTGTTAATCTACTCAGGTACTGATACTACAGAATCCCTGCGGTTTTGATTATAATGCTTCTATGTCCTGAGGAGTTACTCTGCCTCCCCACAAACGTCCTTTCTCCCTGACCAGAGGTGAATTCTCTCTGTCTGGCAGCCTCCTTCTAATAATACCCCCTCCACCGCCCCCACCTCACAATTTGTTTCTGTCTTAATTCATATTTATCCATGTCTGGTTTCATTTTTACTTCTAGTTTCATTTTTATGTTCAAAGACAGCATTTTATTTGAGCAAGAGTAGTAATCACAGCAAATATGTACATTTTACTTTAATTTTATGAACTATATAATTATGCTATATTTAACTAGAGGGGCTGATCTCTTTGCTACCTGGTGGCATGTTACCACAAATGGCATCTTGCTAAAAAGAAAACTTTTTAAGTTTCCGAGACAGAATGTTTTTATTTGCCTACCCCACGCATAGTTACCAAAAGGAAAAAAGAGGTTTATTATTTTTATCCTTAGTACGTGATATTAAACAGACTCTATGCTTATCATAATACTAAACTTCTTTAAGAGACTGTTAATATAATAGCTGATATTTGGAAATTTATTTTAGGAGTTTAAGACTCACCTTTTCTCTTTAACTTTTAAATTATAGTAACAACTCATGTTTATTTTAGAAAATTTTGAACCTTGATACGCAAAGGGAAAACTTAAGTCATCTATAATCTATCACCTGTTAAAAATTTGCGTCATCTTTCCAGCATTTACATTTATGTGTGCCACTTTCTTTTTTTTTCTTTGCATTACTGCCCGGCATGTGGCATCTTAGTTCCCCGACCAGGGATCAAACCCATGCCCCCTGCAATGGAAGTGCAGAATCCTAACCATTGGACTGCCAGGGAATTCCCATGTACAACTTTTAAAAAACAAGATAAATAGGGTCATACGTATATCACTATTTTGCACTCATGGATATATCATGAACCTCTTGTCACTCCCCACTCAACATGGTAGAGAAGTATTTCAGTATTCTGTTGCATTCATCCATCACAACTTATTTAAGCAACCCCCTGTTGTTGGATACTTAGTTATTTCCAGTTTTTCACTGTTATTAATAATGTCAGAGGCTCAGAGTTAAATCTTGTTCACATTCTTAGGGTGTTTGTAAAATATAAGAAATGTATTTTACAGTAGTCCTGGAGAGCAGCTTGATATTTTTGTGTTTTTTTTTAACACAAATATTTTGATTTGTGTTTCTTTGCTCACCAGTAAGTTTAAAACCTTCTCACTTTCAGTGTTAAAGTATAAAAATATTGTTTTCTTTAGTTGCAGTAGGTCTGAAAGCATCTCTTAAAATTAAGTAATTAGTGAAGTTTCACTGTTATGATACTATGTGGTACTATTTCTTGTGACTTTTACTCTAAAGAGTTGAGGAATTCGAATGTAACAACAACTTTGTGTCCTGAAGGAAAGAACTAGATTGACGATTGTCTCTTCATGGAAGACCTAACAGAAAAACTGTAGAGGCTGAGAGACACTGGGCTTTTTAATCTGTTCAACTTTTTCTCTCTGGGTTTAAAAAAAAAAAAAAGGACTCCTATTTCTGGGATGTTTGAATGCTGCTTGTATTAGGCAGAGGGAAGTACAGAGTGACCTTTCAAGACATTTCAAATTTGAGTCTATAATTAGAAAACACTATTTGAGTTCTCATCATACAGTTTTACTCTTAAAGCAACCGTCTAAATTAGCCTGTCCTCCCTCCCCCCATTTCTCCCTCCCTCTCTTGCTCATACCTGCCATGTGTACATCGAAGGACTCTGCTTCTGAAAATCTTCAAGGCATCAAACTTGTGGGTTTCATGATATGTAATGCTTTCCTCCCTTCCTCCCCCCTTTATAAGATTACTTCAAGGACTTCATTGTCTTACTCGCAAGGGGCTTACATGGGACTTTTTAGGAACACAGCTGGTATCTTATAAAGCGGGGGTCACTCAGTGAACAAATAATATCAACTATGTGCCAGGAACACAGCAGATAAACCTGACAGGTGTGGTCCCTTCCCTCATGGGGTTTACAGTTTGACAGAAAAGAGCCAGTAAATCTTTACCAGTAGTTGACTAGATAGTTACAATTAGCAAACAGTTATGGTGGAGAAAAAGTATAGGGCGATGTGGAAGCAGGTAAAGGGGACCCTAATCCAATCTGGAAGAGTCAAGAAAAGGCTTCTTTTCAAGGTAGTGATGTTTGTCCAAAGATGCATGGGGATTTATTATACATGCCATCGTCTCCTCTTCTTCCTTGCCAAGTGCTATGTTTAGTGCCTGTAAACTGCAAGTGAATTAATCTATTTCTGCTTTCTTTGGGTGGCTTTAGTAATACCCCCCCAAGAATTAAAATGGAAATACATTGCTTTAGTTGATTAACAACTTTAAGATGGAACACTATTTCAATCTGAAGAAACATTCTTAAATAATCAGTCCTAAGAACAACACACTTTGCCTGATGGAATGAAAAAAGCTGACAAATCACTGGAACATTAGCTAATTCACAGGGTTTGTGGAATAGCGTAGGAGTTCAGCTGTGTCATGTCTTCCATGTACAGCAGGGGAATATCTGAAGGAACAAAGGACCTTTGCTAGCTAAGGTTTGCTCTCTAATAACTAGTCTTTAAAATAAAAATTAATCTATTTTCCAACTTACAATAAAATGTGCCTCAAGCACAATGGCTTTTGTAATTTGGAAATGCTCCACGTTTAACTGTTAGGTAGAGCCTGAGATGACTATGACAAATAGGAATATTCTTTGAGCTGTTCAATCCCCTGAGATAATTATGGCTGTTCTTTGGCCAGATGGTGACTCTCAAGTCCATTAGACTTAAAAACAGAGGCTTCTGTGGAAAGTCACTTTCAATGCATCAGGTTACTTAGTGTTTTTATGTGGCTGTAGCTTGGCCATCTCCTGATGGTAGAGAATTTGTTCCACAAATCTGGAACTGTCTTCTCTTCAGCCCTTATCAGATGCATGGCTGAGGGATATGGAAGTAAAAGATGGATTTCTGGTGCAGTTATGTCCCTGAAATGAACCAGACCATCTGAGCTGCTTATTTGTATTGCATTGCCTTGGCTTCCTACTGAAGAAACTCTAGAGAGCTATGCTTCGGAATTTATTGAGGGTCATGATGAAAAACTATCATGTGACATGGTCTCCCTGGTCTGTGCTATCGCTCATTGCCTCTTGTGTACAGACCTGCAGTGAGCATGTTAGAGCTAAGTGTCAAGAAGAGCTTTTTTGCCCCTGGGGAACAAAACATGGTTCCCTATTCCCCATCCTGCCAATACATGCAGATATGGAGATACTCACACTCTGAGTTTGGAAAATTTTGTCTCCTCTTTTTTGCTCTAGCTGCAAAGGAACTGAGAGCCAAATATGTATCCCAGTTTTTGTCATGTTTTAAGACTTAACCAGTACACCCAATTCCCCCTGTTCTTTCCTTTCTATTTTAGTTAGTTAACAAATATGGATAATGCATACTATATGCCAGGTGCTGTTTCTAAGGTCTTTATAAATATTAACTCCTTCACCCCTCTTAAGGACCCTATGAAGTTAGTGCTGTTGTTAGCCCTACTTATAGATGAGGAAACTAAGGCACAGGGACGTTATGTATCATGTCTGGAGTCCCAGAGGTGCTGAGTGTGGCGATTCCTTTTACTGGGAGTGGGTGAGACGATATTCAGTCACAGGAAACACACCCGCCCTCCTCCCACTGCATCTTGTGATCAAGAACCCCTGGTCTCTATTTACCTGGCTTTCTGATCCTATGCTACTCCTTTTACAGGAGTATTTTACTTTGTAAGTTGTATCATTTACTTTATTCCTTTATGAAGTGATGCATGGTATATATACTTCAAATTAAAATGAATGAACTTCCGTGACACTCTTTTAAATGGGTCTTCTCTTAACTACTTCAGGATGTGTACAGAGTGTTTGGAGTAGTCAGCATGAATTTGCAGTCTAACATCCACCCCCTTTACCCACCTCCTTTTCAACAAGAGCACACATTTTAAGTCTGACTAGATGAAAAAAACTATAAGCTGACGATGTTGTCAGTATCATTAATACCATGTTATAAACAATTATAAATGTCCACAGACTTAAGTTATGGCCCAGGAACCACTATCTGCTCTTCTTTAATTGGACTTACCCCTGCTACCTAAGAAATAAACTGTTGCCTGTTTTATGAGCTACTTTAAATTTCAGCTTCTCCCAACTTGACACTCTGGGCTTGTTTCTACATACTGTGGTGTGTAGGTACATGAAAAACATTGGACCTTCGGGATGTGTGTCTTCTTGAGAAATCTCTTTGTTAGCCCAGTTCTTACCTTATCAGGTATTTATCTAAGCTAACTTAACTCTTGACCTTATAAATAGGCAATTGAATTGATCCTTTTGATAGAGTAGCTCAAGTTGGCAGATGCAAAGATTAGCCCATGAGATTATTGGTGGGTGTTAACGGTGCAACCAGTGTCCCTACAGGCAGGGACAGGCATGGTTTGGGGATACTTTGAGGGCATATTTTTAGGCACCTTTAATATTAAGAGGCACATGTACTACCTGATTGAATATGAATATACATTAATTTCTTCTAATAGTACCTCAGTGTTCCAGAAATGGCTTAAATATGGGGAACCTCTGAAGGGTCTCAAGTGAGAGTAAATTTTTAGAAAGATCAGATTTTCCTGTGGAAAATCAGGAGCAGGAGAAGATTAAGGCAATCCAGGGGAAACAGTGTGGTGGCTGGAAGTAGGGTCAGGTTAGTGGCAGTGGTGGGTGAAGTCGAGAGAGAGGTAATGGCTGGAACGAGGTCCCAAGTGAAATGAGAAAGACATTCTCTGAGGGTGGGGAGGTCTTTTCAAAGGAGTGAACATGGCCCACTGAGAGTATTGTATGGTATCTGCAATGTAAACTAAGTTGCTTCCTATTATGGGCCTTATTGGAACGTAGCATTGTTGACCAGTTGAAGTTTATTCATCTCTACCCGGCATTTCAGATATACTTACGTTTTTTTAATTTTAATTTTTGGCCACGCTGAGCGGCTTGCAGGATGTTAGTTCCCCAGCTAGCGATCGAACCTGGGCCCTGGCAATGAAAACACCGAGTCCTAACCACTGGACTGCCAGGGAATTCCCTTGTTCTTTAATTTTTATAACAACTTTATTGAGATGTAATTCACACCATAAAATTCACTCTTTTAAAGAGTACAATTCAGTGATTTTTAGTGTATTCACAGAGTTGTGCACCATCACACTATCTAATTTTAGAACATTTACATTATCCCCAAAAGAAACCCCATATACATTTTTTAAAAAATTTATTTATTTTTGGCTGCATTGGGTCTTTGTTGCTGCACGTGGGCTTTCTCTAGTGGCTGTTATGAATAATGCAGAATGAACATTTGTGCACAAGTTTTTGTGTGGACTAGGGCTTTCATTTTTCTTGGGTATATAACTAGGAGTGACACATTCGTTCTTGAGTCTCTTCCAACAGTTGAGTATTTTTGGTGAAAGTGGGATCTCAGTTGAAAATCGGTTTCTGGTTGCGGATATGTATGTATATGCCCTGTAATTGTTAAACATAGATTTTAATGAAATTTGTTAAGCATTTAAAAGGTATATATATGTCAACTACCAAATATCGTGTGTGTGTGTGTGTCTGTGTGTGTATCTCAGTCTATACTCTTAGGATATTCATATGGTGGTTTATGAATTGTAAACCTCTGGGAAATGGTATACATTTTACTTCCACCCACCAGTCAAATTTCAGCTACTTAAAATCCATTGAAAGAGGGGAGGGAGAGATGAATAGGTGGAGCATAGCGGATTTTTAGGGCAGCGAAACTACTCTGATACTTTAATAGTAGATACATGTCATTATACACGTGTCCAAAGCCATAGAATGTATGCCAGCAAGGGTGAACCTTGCTGTAAACTGTGGACTCTGGGTGATTATGATGAGTCCATGTAGGTTCATTGACGGTAACATATGTACCACCCACTCCGTGGGGGACGTTGATAATGGAGGAGGCTATGCATGTGTGGGGAAGTATGGGAAATCTCTGCACTTTCTGCTCAATTTCACTGTGAATCTAAAACTCCTCTAAAAAATAAAGTCTATTTAAAAACCCATTAAAATATCACAGCAGTTGTGTGTATTTCGAAGGGAATCCTCCACCATTTTGTTTGAACCTGACAGATTATGCACCTCACAACAGCCTGGGTTTCGGTGACACTGAGTTTGCCTGTGTAGTGGCAGTTCCTCACCTGCTCTGCAAAGCCCTCGGTGACCTGGCCTCTGGCCTCTGGCCTCCGCTGCACTTCTCTATTCCTGAGTTTCAATGCTCCATTGCCTTTCCATTCTCTAAACCTGCCTGGCTCATTCCTGCCTCAGGGCCTTTGAACCAGCTGCTTCTTTGACCTGGAATGCTCTTCTTCCATGTCCCACCCCCCATTATTATTAAGTCTTAACTCAAATAACATCCCCTCACTCCCTAACCACTTGCTGTGAATCAGCCACGCCAGCCTCGCTCTGATTCTGACTGACTTCTCTCAGTGGCATTGATCACAGGCTTCTTTTATCTGCTTGTGAGCATCGTGACGGGAATCCACCTACCTTCCTTGCTCCACCTCTGAACAGGTGTGTCAGGTATTAAATTATGTTGGTGGAATGCATGGCCAAGTTGCTTTTCTCCCCCTGAAATTCTGGTACCTGTTAGAGCCAGTGTTCTCCCCTGACTCTTCCAGGGAGGGCAGTATCGTAGAACTCATCATTTCACCCTCACCCCCAGAAAACCAGCAAAACATAACAAAGCATCATTCTTATTTAACCTCTCACTTTCTCTGCCTTTTAGAGCTATCATCCTCTGCCCCTCCCACTCTTCGCAGAAAGGATCTGCTACAAGACTGAATGTGTTCACTGCTGCGAGGACCAGGGACCACGGTGGGATTTGCTGTGCTGCCATCTGCAAACAGTAGGTTGGGTGCTTCCTGGTGCTAGATCATCAGTGTGATTTGCATCCGCTGAAGGTTGGTTGCCTACCAGTTGTCCTGCAACTTCTCGGCTATCTTCTCTTTTCTAGTTAAGACATTTCGAAAATGCCTTAACTCTGAGAATTTCTATTTTATCCTCAGAAGAGTCTTAGATTTCAAGCTGTTTCAGGTGAGTGGATGTTTCCCTACTTGTTGGATTGTTGTCTTAAATGACAGCAAGAGAAATAGAGGTGACACCAAAACTTCCTAACCTCTTTGCATGACTGTCAAAATACGGCACGCAGTAACTGCCTCAACTATGCATTAAGAAAAATTAGTGGCACTAAAAATCTTCGAAGGAACATTGGTCAGCTGTGCACCTGTTCAACAACATTACTGAAATGATTACTAGCAAAGTTATTCTGTTTCTGCAGTTTTTAAACTAAGGTCAAAGAGATGTGGTAGTTATACCCATTCTCTGCCCACTGAGGAGGAAGGAAGTTTTCACGTTCATGATTCACATTGTGCAACTCAATTCACTGTCTAAACTAATTTGAATTTAATTCCTAGGGTAATTTTACTCTTGAAAATAAAAATAGGAGTTGCATTTTTAATGCACAAGATTTTCTTTTTCTTCTCTATAGCTAGGGCACCTTAGGACCGGGGCTCAGTTGACTCTTATGATAGCCATTCTTCTTCATCATTACTAGTTAGTGTGGTGTTTGCCTAAAAAGTCTTCAGCCCAAAGATGGACCCCAGGGCCATGTAATTCCAAGTTAATTAAAAATAAATTTTTATGAATATTTAAGAGTCACTGTTGAGCCCAGCATTCCATAGGCGTATTTGTTTGTCTTCTGTAAAATTCAAAATAATTCTAAGAATGTTGCTAGGATTAGAATGCCCATATGGGCCGATACTAGGAATGACAACTATTTCTGAATATTTGACCGCAGTGATATCTCTCCCTTTGTCTGATAGTGTCTGTCCCATGGAAGCTGGGTAAAGAAAAGAATTCATGTATTCAACAAATACTTACTGAACAATTTCTGTGGGCCAGGCTCTCATTTCAGTGTTGCGAATGAGGCAGTGAACAAAGCAAAATTCCTGCTTTCATGGAGCTTTTAAAAAGCCCCCGAATAGGGCTTCCCTGGTGGCACAGTGGTTGAGAATCCGCCTGTCAATGCAGAGGACACGGGTTTGAACCCTGGTCTGGGAAGATCCCACATGCCGCAGAGCACCTAGGCCCGTGCACCTAGAGCCCGTGCTCCGCAACAAGAGAAGCCACCGCAGTGAGAAGCCCGCGCACCACAACGAGGAGTAGCCCCCGCTCGCCGCAACTAGAGAAAAGCCCGAGCGCAGCAACAAAGACCCAACACAGCCATAAATAAATAAGTAAGTAAGTAAGTAAGTAAGTAAGTAAGAAAAGCCCCCAATATCCTCAGCAAACAAATGGGAGAAGGGAGGCGCAGATAACTTGACTCACTCTCAGGTGTCCTGGGAAAAGCTCCTTCTAGATGGCAGACAAGCACAGATGAAAAGGAAAGAGTTGGAACCTGATTTGGGAAATAAGATAAAGCAATCTTAATGCTCTAGTTTAATCACTGCAAAATAGAGAAGCTTATTAAAGCAATAAGCAAAAAACAGGTGCCAGGGTGATGTGACCTAGGCTTAGAAAAGAAGGATTACTTTTCAAGGATACCATTTTACTTCATTTTTTTCAGGTTCACAGATTCTGCCCAAATTCTGTCTCCACCACCCCCTCCCAGCCTCAGCTATCAGTGCCTAATGCAGCCTTCCAGAGTATCTCTGTGCACAAGTATGAATTCATATTTGCCCCCTTCATAAAGTAAACGATAGCAAACTATACTTTTGAGCAATGTATTTTTTTCTCCTGATATACGTAGGAGGGTTTAACAAATCAGTACAAAGAGAGCGTCCTCATTCTTTTTTTTCTTCTCTCAACAGTCACAGAGTAGTCCATTGTATGGATGTACCACAATTTAAATAGTGACCTATTGATGCACATTTGGGTTGTAGCCAATCCTTGCTCTTAAACAATGCCGCAATAAATAACTTTGTGTGTAGGTTATTCTGCATGTACACAATTATATGTGTATAAATTTGCAAAGTAGAATTGCCAGTCATAAAGGATGTGTATAATTTTGATAGCTGTGTTGTCAAATTGCCTCCCAGAGGGGATTTATCTTATTCTCACCCCCTGCTAGAAACTTGTGAGACTAGCTGTCATTTGGGTCTGGATTTTTCACCAATCTGATAAGTTAAATGGTTTCTCACAGTTTCAGTGTAGGAATACTATTCATTCAGAATTTTCAATGGCATTTTTAAAAAGAAAGTGCCCAGAAAAGTAAACAAGACTAGAATTCAGCTCTTTTTATTATGCAAAAAAAAGGACACTAAAAGCCATCTTAGCTCTTCTACTATGTAAGTTAAGACAATGTCCACGTTAAAAATGCTGTATTTTAAATACTGAAAATATACAGGGTTGAAGTGCTTCTTAGGCTCATGATGTACCTAGGTGACCTGCTAAGAGTAAGACCTTTCTCCTATAGTTTGGTCCTGTATGGTAGCTAATTGAAATAGAACAGTGTACAGAAATGAATTAACACAGCAGGTCTGAGACTGCGCTCCTTAGAAACGCCCACTTGCAAGGTTGGCCCTTGACTGGTGGTGCCTGGTAACTTAGATTGGAGGAGGGTTCCCACCATTTCCTAGTAAGAATGGTGCACTGTGCCTGGACTGTTCGTGCAAACAGTATGGTTTCTGTTGAATGCCTGCTTGCATTCTGGGAGTGTAGAATTTAGGTACATGCCTAGCAGAAGGTTCCTATGTGACCAGCCCTAATGAAAACCCCAGAGTCACTAATGAGCTTCTCTGGGAGACGATATTTCACAGGTGTTGACACAACTTCTTGGGGAAATTAAGCACCACCTGTGTGATTCCACTGGGAAAGGACTCTTGGAAGCTTGCTCCTGGTCTCCTCTGGACTTTAGCCCACGTACCTTTTTCCTTTGCTGATTTGCTTTGTATCCCTCTGCTGTAAAAATAGCCATGAGTACAACTGTATACTGGGTCCTATGAGTCCTCCTAGTAAATCATCAAACTGGGAGTGGTCTTAGGGACCCTGACCCAGTCAGCTTGCAAAGACTTTAATATTCTCTCTGTCTATATTGGTATTAGTGGTGAGCGACACAGATATTTTTAGCATGCAGTTAATTGACCTTTGACATTCTATCTTGACTCGTAGTCTGTGTTCTACTGTAAAATGTGCTTCAGAGTTCTAACTGTGATTTAGCATTTACATCTAACAAGTGGAGGCAACAAGAAGGCGGCTGGATATTGGAGAGTTTTTTTTTTTTAATATAAATTTATTTATTTATTTTTGGCTGCATTGGATCTTTGTTGCTGTGCACGGGCTTTCTCTAGTTGTGGTGAGCAGCGGCCACTCTTCGTTGTGGTGCACAGACTTCTCATTGCAGTGGCTTCTCTTGTTGCGGAGCACGGGCTCTAGGCGTGCGGGCTTCAGTAGTTGCGGCACGGGGGCTCAGTAGTTGTGGCTCGCAGGCTCTAGAGCGTAGGCTCAGTAGTTGTGGCACATGGGCTTAGTTGCTCCGTGGCATGTGGGATCTTCCCGGACCGGGGCTCGAACCTGTGTCCCCTGCATTGGCAGGCGGATTTTTAACCACTGCGCCACCAGGGAAGCCCCAACATTTATTTATATTCACAGTGGTGTTTGAGGGTGAACCCCTTCAATTCTGAAGCTACTTGTATTGTGGTATCAATTCTTTCAGGTAAAAAGACAGGTATATGTAAAAGTGTAATAGTTTTTCTGGCTTGAAATATGGCCCACCAAATGAGTCAACCCTCTGGTTGCCTGAAAAAAATTCCTTCTTTGACTATGAGGTCAGAATTAGTGACTCAGGGCTGTTCAGGAATATATAAACTATGAATTTATGAGAGAATTAATTCTTATAGGGATGGCAAGTAACTTCCATGACAGCATATAATTCCAATTCACTCTTATATGTAAGAATCCTGTAATTGCTTTTTGTGTTAAAGCTCTTCTTCAGAACTCAATAGAAAAAATAATGTAGCCTGTATTTCAGCTACAAGGGATCTGTAGATTCTGTGCACAGCATAGTGGCCTTTGAATTCCCTGACTTGAAAAGAATTGAAGGAGCCTCTGCTCCCAGTGACATGGGAAAGAACAGTGGCAAGATTAAGCATGAAATCAATCGTCTAGTGCTGGGAGGAGTTCGCACCGAATAAATATCTGTCCTGCGTCTGACTGTACCTGTGCCTGAGTCACCTTCCTCCTGCCAAATACAAACAGGTTACTAGGCAACAGGAGTGATTCAGACACTCTAAACATCTCACCACAGTGAAATGTCCATCTGCAAGATTTCCAGGAAATGCCCTTCTTGTAAGTCACTGGGGAGCTAGATAAACATTCACACAGGCACCGAAGGCATCAGATGACCCAGAGCTAGTAGCTGTGAGTTAAAATGTAGGGCCAGCTAATATCTGGAAGGAGGTCACCTCGCAGGGCAAACACAGACTGTTATCTGCATGGTAACTGTGGGAAGGAAACATGGAGGAGAAAAAGGTGAAATCTCTCCCCAGAAGGACTCATGGGGAAGGAAATCCATTGCTCTTAGGGGGAGAAAAAAAAAACACATTCCAGATTGTTAAAATAGACCAAGATCTCAGAAAACCTAGCAGAGTGGCTAAGATTGCCTGGCTTCAAATCCCACCTTTGACCACTTGCTGGATTTCTGGGTTTCACTTCCTCATGCCTCACATGGAGGTGATAATGGTACCTACCCTGTAAGGTGGTTGTACATATTAACATGTTGATACTGGGGAAGCTCCAGTGCCTGGTATCATAAGCTCTGGGGAAGTATAATCACGTCCTCCATCCTCCAGGCAACTCCCTAAGTAAGGAGTGGGGGCAGAATTGTGTAGGAATGAAGGAAAACCCAAAAATAGGTGAGAACTTTTCAGGGATTTATCTATTCTTTTTATCATTTTGAGAACTGCAATTATAGAAATTATAGCATCTTTTAAGAAACGTCTCCAAGGGTTTTCAGCATTACATACTTTGAAAATTATTTATATATTGATAAAGTACATCAGGATTATGCAGGGGGAGGAGGATATAATCATGGAGATTGCTTGGGGGTTTCCAGGGTATCAGTAATATTCTGAAACTATGTATGGGTTTTTGCTTTACTATTTTTTATACTTGATGTTTTATCCCCCTCTTTATATAAGATATATTATAATTAAAAATGCAGTCACCCAAAGTAAAGCACTCTAAGTTGGGTGAAATTTTGGGGTCTTGTATCCCATATGGAAATTATAATTATGCAGATCCATTATTGACTCCTTTAGAAAAAGAAAGGTGCTGGTGGTATTTTGGGAAAGGGTGAGATAGAGCTGGAGTCTTTCAGTGTGTGAACTGACACGTTCATTCACAGCCATTCTAGTGCCTCTGAATGCCAGGCCCTTGACTGGTGGCCACATTGACACAAATCAGACGTGGACTGTCCTTGCACCTTCTAACCCAGCAGAGGAGATACCCTGTGTAGGCTGCAAACTACAAACCGTAGGCTAGACTAAAGAAGTGGGAGGAGCATAGGTAAGGGGAGAAAGGCATGGCATTGAATCCCAGTCTGATCTTTTAAGAGTTCTCACTTCCCTTGAATTTATTTTTTGAAGGGAAAGCAGAACATTAGCAGACTGGATTGAGAATATGTTGCTGCACGTTGGGCTGGGCTAGTGGCATAGCAGTGCCGGGGTGACTTGAGAGAGTTGTGAGATTAGGAACCGTTTCTCTTCCTGAATTTGTAGAGTCTGGTTCTGTCAGGTGGGGATGCATCCCAGGGAGGGATCCACTGTAAAGTCAAGTGAAAGAAGGGGGTTAGAGGAGTGCCTCTCAGGGTTGTCTCAAGAGCTCAACATACTAGTCTATGGTGCAGCACTAGTTCCTGACACCATTTTATTCAATAACCGTACAGATTTCTTTATTACCGAATTAGCAGCCAAATGACTTAAGGTTAACTTTTAAGTCTCTATAAAAGGTAAGAGACAAATGCATTTAACTCTAAAACTTCTCACTTTCCCTAACGCCACAATGTATAGTGCTTCATTCACTGAATTTAGCATTGAAGGTAGCATTGTTTTATATTGAGTCTTATACCTTGAATAACTTTCTGAGTGTAGAATATTGATTTTGGGAAAATGCTTTTTTTTTTTTTTTTTCCCCTTTGGCTATGCCGCACAGCATGTGGGATCCTAGTTCCCCAACCAGGGATTGAATCCGTGCCCCTTGCATTGGAAGCATGGAGTCCTAACCACTGGACCGCCAGGGAATTCCCAGGGAATGCTTTTAAGTTTGACTTGTTTTATAAAGAACCTAGAGTTTTCCCATTAATTAATTAATTATTCAATAATTAATTATTGAAGGATAATTGGTATACAGTAATATTATATAAGTTACAAGTGTGCAATATAGTGATTCACAATTTTTTTTTTTTTAGCATTTTTTAAAAAAATTTATTTATTTATTTATTTATTTTTGGCTGTGTTGGGTCTTCGTTTCTGTGCGAGGGCTTTCTCTGGTTGTGGCAAGCGGGGGCCACTCTTCATCGCGGTGCGCGGGCCTCTCACTATCGCGGCCTCTCTTGTTGCGGAGCACAGGCTCCAGACGCGCAGGCTCAGTAGTTGTGGCTCACGGGCCTAGTTGCTCCGCGGCATGTGGGATCTTCCCAGACCAGGGCTCGAACCCGTGTCCCCTGCATTGGCAGGCGGATTCTCAACCACTGCACCACCAGGGAAGCCCCACGATTTTTAAAGGTTATACAACATTTATAGTTATTATAAAACATTGGCTATAGTCCCTCTGTAGTACAGTATATCCTTGTAGCTTATTTTATAGTTAATAGTTTGTACCTCCCATTAATTTAGATTCTCAGTCTTTCATCAGGAATCTTTGTTATTTGATGGAAAACTGTATTAACCATTATTCATAAAAGCTTACTGAACAAACATAACTTATTTTCAAAAACACAAGAAGCCATAAATAATGCCTCAAATGATTCAAATGAACTTTGATGGAGTTGACTTACTTTATTTGTTGCAAAAATGTTTGCAGTAGGAATTTGTTATTTTAATTAATGAAGTTCTAACACATGATCGGCTGCTTTTCCAAAGTTATTTGTTCCTCTGCGTGTGTGTGTGTGTGTGTGTGTGTGTGTGTCTGTGTGTGTGAGAGAGATGTGTGATGTTAAAACTGGAATAGTCTGCTACCCAGAAAAAAAAATCAATCTAGGATTGCTAATCCTAATTACCAGAGAAATCTAGTCTTATTTGACTCTGTAAATTGTCTGCCTTTAAACATTAATGCTAGTAGAATAGGTAGTTTAACTCTTCAAATCAAGATATACAATTTCCAGTTACTTGGAATATTTTTACTTCTTAATTTTTAATATTTCATAAAAGGCCTTTTAAAATATAGTTTATACTAATTTGTATTATTTCCTAATTTTGAATCTGCATCCACATAGTGGTCAGTTGGTATAAAAGAATAATACTTGATTCTTTTATATCCTTTGGTGTTGGTCCCTGAGCTGACTCAATAACTATTTACCTTGCATCTAATTAACCACCTCTTATTCTATGGGATAGGACCTTTCACTTCAACCTTATGAAATTATTTTCTTCAGTTTTAATGTCTTATTTCTTCTCTATTAACCTGAGGTCAGAAGCTCTTTGTTAAAATCTTATTTAATTGGCTTCAATCATGGTAGGAAAGGGGTTCTGCATCAGGCCCCCCGCGAAAGTCTTCTTACTCCACACAGATGCCCAAATAGTTGATGGAACCTAATGGGTGATTCTTCCATGAATTTATTTCCCTTTTCATGTGGTCTGTTCTGACAGGATGACTTCTGACATTGAGAAATAAAGACATAAGCTAACCATTTTTAAATTGTAATATGCCAATGGCCAATCATTTAACATAGTCCCCTATTTGAGAATGTGAGACAGGTAAGGCAGAAGAAACTGAGGACCAAGGGGATTGCTTTAATTCTTATCAAGTATTAGAGTCAGGGTTAGAACCCAGATCTTAGGATTCTAAGATGTTACCATGCACGGTTGACCTGTATTTATTTTTTTTCTGGTATTAGCAAGGGCATGTTTTAGGGGCCATGGTTATTGAGTGAACTTTTGTTGTTCATTGTTTTAATAAACTCATATGGACCTGTTACCCATAAATTACCTGCATCAAGCTAATTAAAATGCCAAAAAATTTTAAACCTTTGAGAGAATCGATTTCTCACCCATAGGACCAGTCTCGTGGTGTTCTGAGCACTAAGAGGAAATACCTAGACCCTCTGATGGTTAGTACACCCTTTATCAGTAAGGTACCTTACCCTACTTCTTTTCTTTCTGTGAGAAATGAGATTTTTGTTTGCCTTCTTTAACCATCTTTGGTGGAATCACCAAAAATACAATAATCAATTGACTTCACAATGTGAATTAGATTTGTTAAAGCCCCAGAGAAATTTTCTCGTCTACCTAGTTATTATGCATGGCCTTATTTTTGTAGATAAGGAAAGCTACCAAAGTGGTCAACCAACATTTCCAAGAAAACTTTCTGACAGTTGATCTTCAAATATAGGTTTCTGATTGCACTTTGGTGAAAATCTATGCAGAGAAAGTCTGTTTATTTAGCCAGTTATCTGTTGAAGTACACTAATGTCCTTGATGAGTGCATTTTTGTTTTTAGAGTTGGTGCCACTTTTAGAATAAAATGAAGCAATTATCTACTCCAGTAACAATAGGATTCTGAGCTTTTTTTAGAGTTAGGGTCTTCTTTTGCCACTAGCTCTTTTGTCCCTGTCACTACCACACCCAGATATTTGCCAAATATCTAATTCACATTTGAAAGCTTCATGATTATTAAATATAAGTTTAAGTAATTCTGCGGATTTTCTTACAACTTAAATCTTTGCACTGATGTCTGATTTGCCCCTCTAGAACACCATTTATAAGAGGTTTGTATAATAATTGTGCATGAATATATAGTCAAAAGGCAAAGTAACGAATGGTGACCGTACCATGAAAATGTCAGACACAAATCACCCCAGAGGGGAAGGTTGGTTTCTATCTAACAAGCTGGAAGTTATAAATTGGCATTTGTCTTTCAACGGGGACACTAGGTTTTGTAACCTCTCTGGGCAGTGAGTGCTGTGTTTGACAATTCATTTCTGAGTCCAGGAGTTGTAGCAAGAAAGGTTTTTTGGAGGAAGTGACATCTAAGCTGGAACCTGAAGCATGAGAGGCAGGTGGGCAAGCAAGAGGGTAGGGGCGAGAGGAGGTTTGGGGCTGCTGAAAAATTATATGGAAAGGCCTGGTAAGAGGCGATATTGCATGTGAAGGGAACAGAAGTTAAGCAGTTATGTCTGGAAACACAGGATTTAGGGAAAGGAAAAAAAAAAAAAAACGACTCACAAACTGAGCCTGAAAAGGAGGGCAGAGGTCAGATTATGAAGGTCCTTGTAAGCAGTGTCGCCCATCAGAAGGACACACCAGCATCTGAGAAGCAGTCTGGGGAAAAAAGATAATTGGGGAAAGGTGATCTGACCAGATATTTGTCATTAAGGAAATAAAGTTTGTTTACCTATAACGGCATTAGTGTTTTGTTGTTTTTGCTTTTGTTTTTGTTTTTTTAAAGAGAGCCTGAAAGAGGCATACTGAAATATTTACAAGTGAAATGATGTTTGGGATTGTTTCCAAAAAAACCCAGGGTAGAGGATAGATGAAATAGATTTCCCATGATGATCATTGTAGCTGATGAGGTTTGCTGTACTATTCTCTCTACTTTCAATACAACATTTGAAATTTTCTAAGGTGTTTTGTTTTTGTTTGTTTGTTTTTTGTTGTTTTTTAAGTCAAAATAAGCAATGGACTTTTGGCCATAGGGAGCCATTTAAGGGCTTTAAGGAAGCCAGTAAAGCAGGAAATGGACTGGGAACAAAACCAGAGAGGGAGGGAGTGCTGCATTAAGTACTTGCTCAGTCCTTTTCCCACAGTGACTGTGGCGCTTCAGTTTCTCCTTGTGCAAGATTCATAACTTCAGGTCTTCTTAGTGACCTGTTCTCTATTAGCCACTTCTTCTTAATACTTTCACTTTGTATTCAGTAGTCCAAAATACTAGTAGTACCCGATATTCCTAGTACTACATCAGCTTTCTTTTTATTAAAAAAAATTTTTAATGTATCTTTTTGGTGGATGGATTTAATCCATTAAAAATTTGTTGTGGCTATTGATATGTTTGGACTAATTCACGCCCTCTGTAAGGAAGGGTGTTTGTGAGCTGAACTAAGCTAGAGAGAGCAGAGTTAGGTAGATAGATGGAAGATTAAAATGGACAGGACCTGGGGTGGCTGTCAGGAGAGCAAAGGAGGGAGTTTGAAGCCCAGATGATAACTAAGGTTTTATTTACCCTACAAATAACCCCCCCCAATGGAATTCATTCATTTCCTTTAAAGATACCCCCCATCAACCCATCATCCTTTTTGACATTCTGAAGAAGTACCTCTAAAGTATGTAAACATATTAACCAGAATGTCATTTTTGGTCTTGTTCAGTGCAAGCCTTGGAAACGGGCTTGCAATCTTCTAATATCTTTATTGCTGTGGATTAAGCTACAGAAGAAAAAAACGAAAACAAAAAACCAGAAAATGAAAAACTTCTAGGCTGTTAACTTTGTTTCAATTTATTTTAAATATAGGTTTTTGATAACATTTTTTTAAAAAAACAATTTCAAGTGAGTATTTATAGTCAAATACTTTTATTTATATAGAGCCATCAATGAAAATTACATTTAATGGAAATAAGATTAAGTATGGAATTACATCTTTTAGCTTCCTGATACTAATTGAGCATTGAGTTTATAGCGTTTCCTGACTACCTCTTGGAATGAGGTTCAGGTTTAGAGACAGTGCTTTTAATCATCCTGTGTTTTTCTAAACCTGCTTCACTCTGTAGAAAAGTCTGACCATAGTTTACTCCCAAGGATAGACCAGTGCTAAACCTAATAGAATGATTTTCTATTCATTACTGATTAGTGGAACTTGGCATTTTAAAAAGCTATTTAAAAAAAAAAAAAAGACTATTCTAGTTTTTAAAATTTTTGTTTTCAGTTTTCATCTATATACCCTAGACTTTTAAAGTTTCTAAGACATATATATATGTGTCCCTCCCCAACCTCCCCTTTTATGTTCATTATTTGAATTTTCTTTTTACTTTTACTTCTATCAGGTACATGGTTTTACTAAACTTCAAATGTTATTTCAGGCTCTTCTCTAATTTGTAAAAGTTGTTTTTATTGCTCATTGGTCTTTTAAAGTGACTTCTGGGTGGAAGGGGGAGGGTGGGAGTTACTTAATCAAAAACCTCTTGAGGATAGGAGCCAGCCTTCTCTTCTGCTGCCTTCCTGAGCACTTAGAGCCCAATTCCACACAGAACGGAAGGCCAGAAATAGTCCTGTCTTCTGGTTGGCTGGCCATTCATTTGCCTCACCTTCCAGGCTTTCAGCAGTGTCGCAACATTTGCTATATATTTAACCTTTGAGTATTGCTTAGCTTATCTTGAGTTTGGTCGCTCTGTTTCATTAAACAGCTTTTTAAGTTTTCTATGTCTGTAGTTTCTATCCTACCTATTTAAGATAAAATTTCTGCATTGAAAGTCAAATTGAGTTCTGAATCCTTATTAGATATTTGATAGCTTCAGCTCTTCTGTCCCCACATAATATCTTTGTTTTTATTCTTCCTGTGTTTATATAATAATATTGCATCTTTAACCTTTTCGTAAATCCTCATGTGGGTTAAACATTTCTTAGACGATGCACTGGGGTGATCAATTTTTTTAAAAGTCCATTATGACTTCTAAAAAATAGAATAGAATTAGAATACTGTAAACATGCATACATTATTTCAATCTATTAGAAATGGAAAGGACTCAAAAGCAAAAATCCACAACTGAGTGTGGGAACATTTTCGGTGGAATTCCTTTTTAGTTTTAAAAAGTTATATTTGTGGGACTTCCCTGGTGGTCCAGTGACTAGAATTCACGCTCCCAATGCAGGGGGCCTGGGTTCGATCCCTGGTCAGGGAACTAGATCCCACGTGTCACAACTAAGAGTTCGCATGCTGCAACTAAAAGGTCCCGCATGCCGCAACTAAGACTGGGAGCAGCCAAATAAATGAATAAATATTTTTTAAAAAGTTATATTTGTGCAGGTTTCTAGAAGCTATTTATTGTAATTGGGTCTCAGCAGGTTGGAACATAGATGTTCTTGATGTTCTTTTGACTTGATGGTGTACTGATTTTTTTTTCTGATAATGAGTATTCATTTAAAAATTTTAAATTGAGTGTTGCCTCATAAGCCTGGTGATCTAACTTTGAATAACCCTCCTGTTTTATTTTTCTTCATAGCACTATATATTTTTTTTTATAAATTTATTTATTTATTTTGGCTGCCTTGGGTCTTCGTTGCTGTATGCGGGCTTTCTCTAGTGGGGGCTACTCTTCGTTGTGGTGCACGGGCTTCTCATTGTGGTGGCTTCTTTTGTTGTGGAGCACAGGCTCTAGGTGCTCCGGCTTCAGTAGTTGTGGCTCGCGGGCTCTAGAGCGCAGGCTCAGTAGTTGTGGCTCACAGACCTAGTTGCTCCACGGTATGTGGGATCTTCCCAGCCCGGACCAGGGCTCAAACCCATGTCCCCTGCATTGGCAGGCGGATTCTTAACCACTGCACCACCAGGGAAGCCCCAAAACACAACATTCTTAAGCATATACTTTTTACTGCAGTTGATTGAGGCTGAGTGAAGACATGAAATAAAGAGATTTCAGTAAATACATATTTCTGTGAAAACAACAGCAACAACTATATGTGGTTTCCAATACTTTTAGCTATAAAATGACACATTGGTAATGAAAATGTTTTTAAATGTGGCCTCTACACAAATGTAGGAAGGAAAAAAATCTCATACTCCTGCCACTTGGACAACCATTCTTAATATTTTAGTGTACTTGTGCACTGACTTTTCTGTACGTGCATTTTTTACATATTTGAAATTGTATGAACCAAAATTAACTCTGTCAATACTTCTATAGTTAAAATAGCCATTAGCATTTTCCTGATTATAAGAATGATTAATGTGGAAAATTAGAAAATACAATCCAGAATAAAGAAAAAAATTAAAATCACCCATAAATTCATCAAGCAGTATTAATATTCAGTATATTTTCTTCAGACTTTTAAAAATATATATGTAACATACATTTGTACATTGCTGAAATCATACTGTAATTTCCTCATCATTAAAATCTTAAACATAATTTTAATAAATTATTTGAGAATACCGTTGTATCTGGATATATGGGTGAATACTTTTATCACAGAAAATTTGGAGAAAATAGGAAAGTACCAAATAAAACAAAAATAATTGGTAAATCTCACGACCAGCATTAACACCTTGCCTTTGTTTTGGTGTATTTATTATTAACTTGTTTTTTTAAATGTCATACATTTACATTTTAAGAAAATAAGAATATGGTGCTGTTTTTTAAACAGTAAGTTTAATGCATTTCATGGATCCTTCAAAATGTCTACTGTAGACATTTAGATTGTTTTAATGTTTCACTGAATGTATTTTTGGATAATGTTTTTTCTGTATTTAAAACTTGTTCCAAAATAAATTGTCAGTAATAGTTATTATAATATGTCAAGAAGTATAAGCATTTTTTAAAACTTATCATGTGTTTAAAAAGAGAGATTTTCAAAAAAATTGTACCAATTTATGATCCTACCAGTAACTCGTATTTTTTATGCTTCTTTCTGATTACAGCTTAAACTACATTTTAATGGGCTTTGTTTCAAGGTGACTTTCCAGTGTTCTTATCCATGGGTTACAGTAGGGTAGAAGCTTGCGTATTTAATCTGTCAACGAGACATTCTGTAGGAAGTTTTTGTTTTTAGAAATTGGGAGACATTTAGTCACAGAAATTCTTTTCTTAGGATTTGTCAGAGGAGGTGTAGAAAGTAAGGCAATGAACTCTGGCAATATTATCCTTTACTTCTGTTTCCTTTCCTGACCATTCTTCACTCACCGCATGGATAAACCAGGAAAAATCATTCTCTGTTCCTCTTGTCTCTTTCCATGTTCTCCCAGTGGCTTTTGAGGGTGGACTTCAGGGCTTGGGTCCATGAAATCACCTGCCCTAACTGCAAAGATTGTGAGAATGAAAAGCTGACTTAATATGCAAATAAAGATGAGAGCCAAGGCCCACATGAAAGCCTTGATTAAATAAATCATCATACTTAAAGGATTTTACATGTTATTTGTATAGAACCTATCTATAGGTTATAATTATATATTTATTTATTTACATATAATACCTAACCATTTCTGCTAAATAGAATATCTGACTTTTTCATATGCTGAATTAATTTTATTGTGGTTGTGTGTACTATTGCTTGGGTAGAAATGTTTCAGTAAAGGTGGTCCCCAGACTTTCAAAACTATGTTGCTGTGTAACAGTGCCAGCCCCCAATCCCTACCAGTTTTTTGGTATTCTAGCCAAATCCTCTGGGCTCCCCTGGTTTTGATGACAAGGATTAATGCTCACCTCCAGTGCCCCTCTGGACTCCCCAGGCTGTAAGTGCCCCCTTTTTTTTTTTTTTAATTAATTAATTAATTTATTTATTTATGGCTGTGTTGGGTCTTTGTTTCTGTGCGAGGGCTTTCTCTGGTTGCGGCAAGCGGGGGCCACTCTTCATCGCGGTGCGCGGGCCTCTCACTGTCACGGCCTCTCTTGTTGCGGAGCACAGGCTCCAGACGCGCAGGCTCAGTAGTTGTGGCTCACGGGCCCAGTTGCTCCGCGGCGTGTGGGATCCTCCCAGACCAGGGCTCGAACCCGTGTTCCCTGCATTGGCAGGCAGACTCTCAACCACTGCACCACCAGGGAAGCCCCTGTAAGTGCCCTTTTATGGAACATGTCTTACTAGGAGCCATTTAAGTGCAGCTCTGATGTCTATACTTTTCCATATTGTCTTTCTCTTTTAAGGCTTCCTTGTAAAAACTCTGACTCTTGTTCTGTTATCCCTTTTCTTTCCATACTCTCTTTCTTCTTTTTCTAATTATCTCCTGGAGGGACAGCTTGGGTGTATTGGAACTAAATTCCTCATATTATGGTATTCCTAAAAGAAATACAAAATAAGAACTGTGTATCCTGTTCTAGATTTTTGCTTAAGAGAAACGGGCAGTTGGCTAAGGGTCACTATGAAACCCGTGGTGTGCAAAAACTCTCTGTGGTCTTTATTATACCAACAGCCACCTACGCTTTGTGGTGGAGTGCTCAAGCTTCATACAGGGGACATTTGTAGAGTAGGCAACAAAAGACACATTTGTTTATTAAACTTTGCAACTTTGTGAACCAGCGCAGTTGGTCACAAAAGGAAATAAAACTCTTGAGTGCCGCTGTTCTCCCTGCTTTGAGAGAGAAATGCCTCAAAACATTTTGACACAGCGGAAGGTTCCTGGATCACTTGCTCTTGCTAAAGACATTGAGATTTAGTTCTGAGCAGCCTCATTTTCCCTAGCAGACCATGTCTGTTGACAGTTATTCTGAATATCCAGATATTCACTAATATTTCGCAAAACAATATTTAAATACTATGGTGTATAAACCAAATTTCTTTATTTCCTTCAAATGAAATCTTTTAAATATGCAAACTTTCTGGTGAAAATTATAGAAAGGGACACTTTGTGAGTTTCTTCTTTTCCTTAATTTATTAAGATAAGTTAAAATTTGATAGATAAATATTTTATAGATCTATTTCAAGTCCCAATATAACAGTCACTTGTATTCCTTAAAATTGTTAAAATGGCATTGTTAGACTCAGGATTTTCATCTTTTTAGTTACTCTTTTGCTGCCTCTTCCCCACGTGTGCCATTCCTTATGTTGGAGTTATATGCAGAAACCAAAGCCTAGGTTGGAAGCGTTGGTCAAATAAGTGCTTTTGAGAAAGAAATAATTTATTTAAATACAACATAGTAGTTTAAGTTCTGGAAGCCAAATATAGTGACCTTAATGGCTTTGGAGAAGGTATGGCTTTTTATAGCCTCATACCATTTGAAAGCAATGGTTTATTTGGCCAGTCACTGCAAAAAAACCTTTTTGTGGTTGGCATAAGAGAATGAGAAATGAGGGCTTTATACAGACCTTTCTGGGTCTTCCATGCTTGCTTTCTTTTCTTACTTTGTCCTTTCCTTATATGAAACCGTGCTCTGCCTTGAGGACGCCAGATGGGCTGCAGCACAGGACTTTAAAACCCAAAGAGTTGTCTAGCCTTCCTGCTCCCCACTTGCCTTTGCCCTCTACCAAAGCCTGTAGAATACCACACCTAGATTGCAGCAAGCAGATGGGACTAACCTGCTGAAGGTGCAGATTCTAGAAGCTTCCTTTTCCTTAATTTTTCAGCGTTTAATTCTTGCTAACAGGAAGTGTTCCCCTTAATGTCTTAGGCTATATTAAGCGATTTTTTGCACTTGTTTTGTTGGTACAGACACTAAGCAGAAATATAATAACAAGTAACCCATTGTATGTTAAATACATATTGAACTGTCCTAATTCTAGACTTTAGACCTCTACAAGGAAATTGTGTTAAAGTGTACCTAGGTGCAGTTTCTGAAGCAGCACTGGGGATTGAGTAAGCTTCCTGTTCTTAGGCATCTGCCTCTGTTTACAACTACGAAATGTACTAACTGTACTAACCGCAAACTCTGGGTTAAATGTTTCTGCTGAAATCTCGCCTTTGCCTCCACACTAGAGCAGGATTATTTAACTCCTTTCTATGGATTCTTGCTTAAAGGTGATTGCACTCAAATCTCAAAACAAAGTGTTAATATTGTCTTCTAATGTACTAGTGAACAGCAAGCAAAGTTTCAAAATGTCATTTTTTTGAATACTCATTTAAATAGCCTGTTAATATTATTTTATGCAAACTTTTGAAATTGTATAAAATATACACAAAGTTTGGTCACCACGTGGTAGAGGGAGAAATCAATAGGTGTATTTTATAATAATCTGAAAGGCATTTAGTAAAAGAGCTTTATTAAAGGAAAGAATTATGAAATTATTTTTAAGGAACTATCCTTTTTTTTTTTCTTCTCCTGGTTTTCCTATAATATTTAAGATTCTATGCTTCCAACAAATCTAGAAAATTTGTTGTTGTTGTTGAGAAAGAAATATACTGTTGACTTTGTGATCTATTTATTTATTTAGCATGAGATCTCTAATATAGTTTAGAAAATGTTGTGTGGTTTGTGAGTGTAGTGTTAAGCTTAGACCTAGCTTCCGCCTTTCTCTCTTTCTCAAACCACCCACTGTTGTTAGGAGAACATGTAAGCTCCACTGTCATTTAAAAATATTAAATGGAGTAGTTTTTTAATGGTTTTCAGAAACCTGTCACTTCAGTAGGTAATCTGTGCAGACTCCTATTACAGAGTAATAAGTATTAAAACCTACGGGAATCAGTTTCTAGGTATATAAACCTTTGGGGTATATAAGGAAAGCTAGGAATGCAGAAACAGATAATTACCGCTGTTGTTCAGTTAGGCTGTTAGATTTAACCTTTCTGATAAAGCCCCCAGGGTGTTTCTACTAAACCAGTACCAGCAGCTTTTGTTTGACCATTAAACATGGAGGTGGTGCTGCCAGTTAGCGCAGAATGATTCTCTGACCAAACATCTCTCTGGCAGGGTTGCTCGGGAATTAACGGAATCACAGTTCAGGTTGTTAAAAGTACAAATGTCTTTGTTTAAATTACTGGGGACTTCTTTTGCTCACCTGCTAAAGTATAGTTATAAGCATTTTACCACAAACACAAACCTTCAACCCACCTTACTTATTCTCCGGGGTCGTGGGTTTATCATACTGGCTGTAAATTCATAAAGGGGTGGGAAGTAAAAAATGCCTGCCATGTTCTTTTTTCTCAACACTGAAAACACCCAGGCAAAGGAGGAAGAAACCACCTGGAAAGCCCATCCACCCCTATCCTCCAGAAGTTCTCTAAGCTCCTAGATGTATCAGGAATGGAGGTGGGGAAAAGGGTTTGGGGCAAGCATAATCCAGTATTTGGGGAAAATGTGTGATGTTCCCCCACTCTACCCCTTAACTCTCAAAACCTCTGATTTAGGGTATTTCCCAAAGAAATACAAAGGATTATTTAAAATATCCCCTAGTCTTTCACCTTGTTTTACAGCCCTCTTCTATCTTCAGGGTCCTGTCTGTCTGTCTGTCTGTGTGTTTACTTATCTAATCTAATCTGTTCGTCTACCTGCTCATTCCTTTATTTATTCATTTGTTCGTTCATTCTCCTTACCACGTGTTCCACATTGTATCAGGGATTGTTAAATTGTCTTTCCCTGGGTCTCCACCTCTCTTTAAGGTTCCTCTCCTGGAATCAGATCTGATCTTCGGAATTCTCCAGCCACAGATAAAAAGATGAACAGGAAATAGAAGCCAAAATTTAAAACATCCTATGAAACATTTTGCATGTCAGATTTTAGTGAAGGTACTTTATTCTATCAAACTTAGTGATGTCAGAAACAGTTGCTCCAGGCCGAGTGCTGTACCACCCTCTTAGGCTGCCCTGTGGACTGCAGATTATCCCTTCCTGTGAAATACTCCCAGTCCCACAATTTGTTTTCAAATTTGCACAGCTAATATTTGCTCTGTGAAAATAAGTAGTATGCATTTCAACAAGTATTAAATGGTCTACCTTGCCAGTTAAAGTGATCAATTTTTTTTTTTTTTTTGGTGAGAAAGAAAACAGATCGTCTCTTTTTCCTTGGGATCCAACTCATAGTAAATTTTGATGAATTCTGATAGAAAATCCTTCTGTTTTTGGTCACTTCATATTATTTAGTTACAAGTTTATTTTTGGAGCAGTTTACACAAATTTTGTAAAACAGTTTGCATTTTATTGGCTGGTTCTTGATCCTGTCTGTAGAAAACTTTAAAATGTGTGTTATTTCCAAGTCACTGCTAAAGAAGTGCTCAGCTGGTAAGTACAGCACTTGAAAGGGATAAGCGAGCCTGGAATATAATAACAGAACATGGGTTAGTCCCTGGTTTCTAATTCTTTAGAAACCATATATCTTGATGGGCTATAGCTTTAAAAAAAAAAACTTAATTGAGTTATAACTTTCATCCTATAAAATTCATGTGTTTTAAGGATATAATTAAATGAGTTTTAGTAAATTTACAGAATTGTGCAACCATTGTCACGATCTAATTTTAGAACATTTCCATCATTCCCCCAAAGAAACTTCCAGCATGTTTGCAGTCACTCTCCATTCCCACCAGCAACCACTATTGATAGGCTGAGTCTTTCTCTTATAACAACTGGATACAGAACTATAGTTGTCCAGTCTACCTTAGCGTGAGATAGTAAATTAGTACCGAAAATCAAAACGTCTATTCTCTACCCGAGCATATCTCTTCCAGAGTTCAGAATTACAGTCATGGGTAGCTGCTTTTTCAGTTCTATCTTTTTTTTTTTTTTAATTTTACCATTTTAACCATTTTTTAAAATAAATTTATTTATTTATTTATTTTGTATTATTTTTAGCTGTGTTGGGTCTTCGTTTCTGTGCGGGGGCTTTCTCTAGTTGCGGCGAGCGGGGGCCACTCTTCATCACGGTGCGCGGGCCTCTCACTATTGCGGCCTCTCCTGTTGAGGAGCACAGGCTCCAGACGCGCAGGCTCAGTAGTTGTGGCTCACGGGCCCAGTTGCTCCGCGGCATATGGGATCTTCCCAGACCAGGGCTCGAACTCGTGTCCCCTGCATTGGCAGGCAGATTCTCAACCACTGCGCCACCAGGGAAGCCCTCAATTCTATCTTTTAAATTAAAAAAAAAAAAAAAGGGGTTTTCCCCCAGTCCATTCTCAGAATAGTGTCACAAGCCACCTTACCCACCTGTCCGTTTCCCTAATTTAAATCTATCATACTTGTACAGATGTGGGACCTGTAATGGTATGACAAGGACTCTTTTCCATGTTACTTTTGTTGGGGAAGTATTTCACAAATATACACAATCATTTTTGAATAAACAGTGGATCTTCTTTTCAGTTTTCAAGAACTTGTTAGTAAAAATATTTAACAAATTTTATGGGTGTCTCTGAAATTAGAATGCCATGACTCACAAGGCACCCTTGTTTCTGTAAGCATGTTAATGCCTATCCATTTTAGGCAGGAGGATTTTTACAGGTAAATTAAGCTCTAAGAATGTTAATAAGGAAAAGCTAAGATGTCTTGGTCTCTGCAAAAACTTTTATAGGCATAAAACTTTTATAGCTAAACTGGATCCTGTTAACATAGCAATGTACCTATGTTATAAATGTAATACAGTGTTAGTTACAGTAATTATAATTAAATGGCAAGTATGGGTAACAGGGGAATACTTAACAGGCTCCTTCCCTCTCCCCCCCAAGAGAGGTGATTTATATATTAAATTTTTTTCTAAGTTTATATTAATTTTTGCAAAATTATGAAGATTTAAAAATGCCTATAATGTTATCTGGAGACTTTCCTATGTATTTTATGTATCTCTCTGTTTTAAAAAAGCTTGTCATTGATGGTCTCAATCTATTTTTTTTAAAAATAAATTTATTTATTTATTTATGGCTGTGTTGGGTCTTCGATGCTCCGCGCGGGCTTTCTCTAGTCGCGGCGAGCGGGGGCTACTCTTCGTTGAGGTGCGCAGGCTTCTCATTGTGGTGGCTTCTCTTGTTGAGGAGCACGGGCTCTAGGCGTGCAGGCTTCAGTAGTTGTGGCATGCGGGCTCAGTAGTTGTGGCTCACGGGCTCTAGAGCACAGGCTCAGTAGTTGTGGCACATGGGCTTAGTTGTTCTGTGGCATGTGGAATCTTCCCAGACCAGGGCTCGAACCCGTGTCCCCTGCGTTGGCAGGTGGATTCTTAACCACTGTGCCACCAGGGAAGTCCTAATCTTTTTCACTGACTATATTGTTGACCTATAATATGTAATGGCACTAGAGGTAGTGATGTGGTATTAAGAACAGGGACTCCTGAGATTGGATTCCTGGTTCAAATCTGAGCTCTGCCACTTTCTACCTGTCTGACCTTGAGCATCTCACTTATCTCAATTTCTTTTCTTTAAAATATTTCCTAACGTTGTTATGAGGAATAATTAGATATTACACAAGGCACAGTACCTGGCACATAGTAACATTTGCTGAGGACTATTATATTGTGTCCATTTTATTATACAACTTGACTTTTTAATGGCTTTAAGGTGACCACTGGGTTTTCTGTTTTAAGGGCTGAGAAAGCTTAATGTCTGTTACGAAACTCATCAGCTCCTTTGTTTCCATTGATCTTCAACTCTGTTTCAGGACCTTGTTTTTCTTAAGCCTTTAAACAACGCCTAAATCTCTTTCATTCAGAATTGCAGTTTGTAAATGTTAGCACCACATTGTCTTTGGTCAATGTTTAACCTCTATCTTTAACAGATTACATCTTTTTAAACATTGAAACCCACATATAAACTTAGATAAGTTTCCTTAATTTTTAAACTACATTTACATGTTTAATACATCTTATCTTCTTAACCACTGCAAATGCACAACAGGGCAACATACAAATTTAACAAGCAAAGCATTTCTAAGCCCGTCAACTGGAGCTCATGTCTGCATTTAACCTCTTCTGTGGAATGCTGTCTGTGAGCTTCAGATCAGAACTGGGAGTGAGTCACAAGTCTCACACTTGCACCTTTTCTTCGAGCCTTGAACCTCTGTCACTTGGCCCCTTTCCCATTTTTTGGTAAACCATAACCTCTGATATGAATTACTGAGGTCCTACACCTCCTATTCAGATCTAAGTTTGTACCTAATTGGATAGTGCATCCTTCTTATAGTATTAGTATACTTGTCTCACAATTCTGTAGTTACTATATCAAAATACAGTATTAAGATGGCTATAATTTATTTAATCCCCTGTTGTTGGATATTAGGCTATTTCCAATTTGCTCTTATAAATAACTGTGTTGAAAGCGTATTTGTAGACATATTTTGTGTACATCCTTATTTCCTTGGGATAAATTCCTAAAATAGAATAACTGGGTACCATTACCCCAATATTGGTTGTATAATGTTGTCTAATATCTACTGGTACAAACCTTCTACTGCTGCCCCCATTTTCACTCCCTGATGAGCCTTAGAATCATTTTTTGTCAAATTACAGGAAAAATACTATTGGGATTATTAAGAGAAAATGACTAATGTTGTATACTAATATGGTAAGATCAAACCCTTTATGGTATAATAGAGGTGAAATAAAACATAGAAGCAAAATTATATATTTTTTTGTAATTTGACAGAAAGATCCTGAAGTTCCCTTAGGGGTGAAAAGTGGAGGATTTTTTCCACTAGATATTAGAACACATATTACACAGCTAAAATAGTGATATTGGCATTGAAAGAGCACAGCTATATACATACTTCTGTTCCTACTATTGAGTACTTTCTCTCCCCCAAATCAAGTGGATACTGAATTTTATCAACTGCCTTTTTAAACCTCACTCAAGATGATCATATCTTTTCTGTTTACATTTCTTTTTTGTACTTAATAAAGTACAAATTAGTCATTTCCTAATTTGAAACCTTCCTTGTATTTCTGGAGTAAATCATACTTAGTTCTTAAAAACAAAAACAAAACCTAGTAAAACAGTATCACTGTACTAAAAGTTTCAGAGTTTCACAGTTGCCTTCAAAAGAAAGATTAATCTATAGAGATCTTGAACTTTTAAAATATTATCTAGACTAACTTCTAGTATATTGCAATGTAAGAGAACTTGGAAATCTTTTCATCTGCTTGGCGCTCTGACAGAGTACCCTAAACAAGTGACCTAATGGTATTGCCATCCCTCAAGAGGAACTATTGTGGCTTTTGTCACTTTCCAGATCCTTACTGGTAGGAAGGTCTCACCATAGGAATGAGTATGTTGTAATCATCATCTTGATAAACATTGCATCTCAAGATTGGCTGACACATGATGAATGTGCTTTGTATACTTAATCCTCTTGATGAAACCCCAAGGAAAATATCAATCCCGCCACTAATGTTGATAAATGGGCTTTGTACTCACAGAGTGCTATTGCTCCCAGGAGCACAAAGCTCTTCAGGATTAATTATTTCAGTCTTTCTCACAGTTGTCCCAGGAGGTGGATGGCTGAACGCTTCCTCTTTAAAAAAAAAAAAGGTAACTGTTTTCTTCTGTTCTACATTCTGTGTTCTAGAACTAGGTAGCTACCTTTTTAAAGACCATCTGTATGTCCGCTGGTGGACTTGGGTTTCAAAATCAACAAGCTTCTTTCCACTATAGACACCAGGCTCGGAGCAGATGCGTAGTAGTCAAGTTGGACGGAATTTGGATAATAGTTTGGCAAGATGCTATGAGTGGCGTAGCCTGAAGTTGGTAACGAGAGACAGGCAATGGCTGAGTTAGTGCTTTGGTACCTCCATTAGAAGTAGTTGTCCATGGTGTTGAAGGTTTGTTTTTGCAAATGCCTTACTCAGGCACCTCTTCATTATACTTGTCCTACAACACTGAGCTAGGGCACTATGGAGAATCTCTGTCAGTCTCCTTTTACAGAGAGGGGCCCTGGTCCTTTCTCACCCTGCTCTGATGCATTAGTATCTGGGGGCTTTTCACAGGGACAGAACAGTAGAGAGGTGAGAGGTCCAAACTTTTTGGTACTACCTATTAGACAATCTCCATCTCTTAGTGATCCTCTGTTTCCCTGCCAGGCTAACTTTCCTCTTGCTTTCACTTCCTCGGAAATGTTCACTGACTTTCTGTGTACACTTCTTTAGGGATACAGCTAAGGCTGCATTTTGATCTAGCGATCCACCTCATCCTTCTTCGTCTTAACAATATGCCAGTCAGTCTTCTCCAAAGTTTTGCTATTTTAGTTCCGTCTCTTCAGCTAGACTTCAAGCTCTTTGGGTGAACGTTCAGGTCAGTGTTTTTTTTTTCTTCAAACTCCTTTTAATTGCACCCACATATTCCTCAGTGCTGGGACATTTAGGTGCACAATATAAACATTTGTGGTTGATCATCTATTTGCCATTCACAACTGTCAAGAAATATTGCCGGTCCATACTGACTGTGCCATTTTAACTTTTTTTTTTTCCTTTTTCTTTCGTTAAACAAAGGCTTAGCTGTCACCACTTTGAGTTTTTCCTCCTCCCTATTTTTCTCCCCTGAAGTTACCCTGAGAGGGAGGTCTTTAAAATGCAAAGGATTGTGCTTAAGTTGTGCAGTGTACTCTGGGTGGGGACTAATTACGAGGTTTGAAAACTTCTTCAGGCGGCTGGGGTCTGGAGCGGGACGAAAATACTGCTTTCCTAAATTGACAACAGCTGGGGCCGTGTTGCTGGCACATATAAAAGCGGTGGTGCTGGTGCTCTGTGTTGTAGAGAAATCGTCACTCTTTAGAGCCTGTGGCGCTTTAAGCAGAGGACACCTTTCATCACTGGTGTCGTGGTGGGTAAGTGCCCCGAGCTGGTCCTCCGGGTCTGCATTTCTGTTGTTCAGTAGAAATTGTGGTGACTGTATCGAAATGTTGTCAGTTACTAATTTACCATGTTAGTTGTAGTGAATTATTTTATCCTTCCAGTAACGAGTAGAATTTCTCCCTAAATGGGCATAGCTAATAAGGCTTTGTGTATCTTTTCACTGTGTTATTTTGAAGGCTGTCGGCTTTCCTTCTGTATGGTGTGCATCTCTGAATATAAAAGGATAAACAGAGGTCGTGCCATGTAAAGTATCTTGAATGCATAGTTCTTGAATATGTTCTGAAAAGTAGTCACTTAAAAAGATTCCAGTTTTTAATATGAAAGTAGAAAGTTGACCATTTTGATAAATGCAGAGAATAACAATTATTCTATGCATGTAAGCAACTCATCACAGTTTTTTATCCTTTAAGGTTCATAGAAAAATCGCAGTCTTAGGAAGGAATGATGTGATCTCTGGGTGGGTTCTAGCTTATTATGACTTCACGGTTTGTAACAAGTGATAGTGTCTGATGAAGTGTTTGCATTGCTGGGTCCTGACTTTTATTTATAGAAATTTAAAAGGAATTGTTTATTAAAATGTTCCTATTTATACTGACATAAGCTCAAAAAGAGAAGAATTCCAAGATGAAACAATTCAATGTTTTATTTTTATTTATTTACTTTTTAATTTTATTTATTTATTTTTGTCTGCGTTGGGTCTTTGTTGCTGTGCGTGGACTTTCTCTAGTTGTGGCGAGCGGGGGCTACTCTTCGTTGTGGTGTGCGGGCTTCTCATTGTGGTGGCTTCTCTCATTGCAGAGCACGGGTTCTAGGCACATGGGCTTCAGTAGTTGTGGCACATGGGCTCAGTAGTTGTGGCTCAGGGGCTCTAGAGCAAAGGCTGAGTAGTTGTGGCACACGGACTTAGTTGCTCCGCGGCATGTGGGATCTTCCCAGACCAGGGCTCGAACCCGTGTCCCCTGCATTGGCAGGTGGATTCTTAACCACTGCGCCACAAGGGAAGTCCCTCAATGTTTTATAAATAAACTCCATCTCAGCAGCTTTAACTGTGTTCGGACGATACATTTATAAAGCAAATGGCTTTGGTATTTGTTTCCTTATTTTGATAATGTTTTTGTTTTGGATGCTTGACAAGTGGACAAGCACAGTTTCTGAACATAGTTCTATTTTGTTTTTACAGGTGGGATAGTAACATCTTTGGGAGAAAGAAAATTGGCTTCCTTTCCTGAAAGCGGTGAATGTACAGCAGATTGTTGCCCAGGAGGAACACTAGTCCGATGGAGACCCTCTATGTTTTGTACTAGGAAACAGAATCACTTGTAAGAGTCCATGTTGATCTTGGCAGTAGAAGGATTAAAAAAAGTTGAGTTTCCACAAAGAACAAGAACTTTACCATCTCCTTTTTGATCTGAAGACCGGAGGACAATGGATATCATAGAGACAGCAAAACTTGAAGAACATATGGAAAATCAAACCAACGATCCTGCAAACACTTACGCAAGACCTGCTGAACCTGTTGAAGAAGAGAACAAAAATGGCAATGGTAAACCTAAGAGTTTATCCAATGGGCTGCGAAAGGGCACCAAAAAGTACCCGGACTATATCCAAATTGCTATGCCCACGGAATCGAGGAACAAATTTCCCCTAGAGTGGTGGAAAACGGGCATTGCCTTCGTGTACGCTCTTTTCAACCTCGTCCTGACAACCGTCATGATCACAGTTGTGCACGAGAGGGTCCCTCCCAAGGAGCTCAGCCCTCCACTCCCAGACAAGTTTTTTGATTACATAGATCGGGTGAAATGGGCATTTTCTGTATCAGAAATAAATGGAATTATATTAGTTGGATTATGGATCACCCAGTGGCTATTTCTGAGATACAAGTAAGTAAGGTCTAACATGTTTTGGGGATTTGCCATGAGTTTATATTTTAGTGAGCTGGTGTGTAGTTAAAATGATCTTTCTCGGTTTTATCTGATAAGTTCAGTCTTATCCAGGCACTTAATGAAAAGAATCAATAGAAAGATCTACAACCTTGAGTAAATCCAGTCATTATTCCATAAGCATTTATTGAGCAACTGTAGGAAAGTCGCAACTGTGTGTGAAGATGCAGAAGTACTGTGGTGGATGATTCAGACTTTGTAAATTTAAGGTGCAGTTCTAATTTCAAGCAACTTGGCACTATGGTATTTGCATGATACATTAAGAGCCTTGGAAAGGAATAACATTCACTTCATCATGCTTGTGTTATTCCAGGCTCTTGACAGGTGGGGAAAGTTGTAGGCTGGGAAGCTTTTTCTCTATTACTCATAATGTGATGACTATATTGGTCTATAGTCAATCGCAGGCTTTGAGGTTTGCCTCTCTTCAAGAGTTCTCGAATTTTACATGTCTTTTCCTTTTGCCTTTTGGCAATCCAATCACAAGAGTTTGTTTAATAAACTGCATTTAGAACTGGGTCCATGCGGTTTGGGTTTTAGATTTCTAAAGTAAACGTGCCTTCTGGTTTCCTCAAGCCATCACAAAGGAGCATTTAGTTCATTGGTTTCAGTCTTCCCATTTTAGAATAGCAGGAATCAGGAAGTGTAGTAAGCCAGGTACTTTTGCTTTGAAGATACTTAAAAATAGGACACAGCTCTGAGGTGGTTATTTCTGCTTCCCTGTCGAATTCTGATTGCTAATCCATTAAGAAAAAAGCCCCCTCAATTCCCCTTTTCTCCTCAGCCATCATTCAGATGTTTTTTCTTTACTAAGATTCTAATAATTAAATCACAAATATAAGTTTAATTAAAACATTGCCCATAAACGGAGGCTTTTGAAAGTATAATACATGCTAACATAGTCAATACACTTCAGAGTCAAATAGGGTTTCAGCAGTAATGCCACAAGATCATTTTTTGAAGAAGGAATTTACGCTATATTGTTCTTTCAATTGGTTGTTGCTTTGAGATTTGAAGAGTTCAGTCTATCTTTGCTAAAGAGTTCCCCACATGCAGGTGTGCAGTTTTGAAAACTTATTCCACAAACTGAAGTCATTCCTAAGCATTTTCTTTAAAATATTTCTCTTAATAATGTGTAAGTGAAAGACATAGCTGTCAATTGTCTTTTACTTAGTAGGGGAACTTTACGCTAAAGTTGTTAGTTATGACGTGCTTTATGCTAAAAGCAAACAGTGTAGCTGTTGAACTTTAGTGTTTTCCTTTTTAGTGTCTGGAATTGACACTGAATATAAGAGAGACTGCTCAGGACAAAGATATTTGCTCTCTCCTTTGTTTTAGAGCAAAGTTTTATTTGTATATGTGTGTGAAAGAGAAATTTCCCAGGGCCGGGTAAGTAGCCGGCTTCCAGCCTGCAGTACAGTCTTGGTGTATTTGCATCTTCACGTAGAGGACAGTTGTTACCTCTCTCTCCAGTGCCAACTTCGGTTTTACCATGTCAAAACTTATTTTCACACAGGCCAGCCGCATGTTTTAATGATAGCCACTGTTTGGGTCACAATCCACCAGCAAAAACTTGGGGAAATCACACTAATTTTCCTTTTTCCTTTTCATATAGAATTGGATCTTATATTTTAGTAACTGGTAGAGTAATTTTTATAACCCGTTTTGAACATTCCAGCTGAATAAGAAATTCTGGTTGTTCTCTCTCTCTCACTTAAAACACCTTTAAAGCTATGGGGGGAAAAAAAAATCACTGGCAGTAGTTCTTTAAATAAGGCTGCGGAGTGCATGTTTCACCTCTAAGTTAATTTTCTGTTCTGAGTACAGCTGAACTCTGAATACTGGAATGAATATAATTGACCCATAATAATTCCTGCTTATTACTTCACCTTGTCTAACAGCATGGAGCACAATTCAGCGCTCTTTTTGAACCTGGGTTTGAATCAAAGGGAGAATAGTTTTTCACTTAACCAGATGGAAGCCCTCAGCAATGTTCATTACCTGTTCCTTTTCAGTACTAGAAAAGGCAGGGCTAGAATAGCAGACCTTTGAAAGAAATGCCTTGCAAGAAATAGATACTTTCATCAACTAGT
Source organism: Balaenoptera ricei (assembly GCF_028023285.1). NCBI lineage: Eukaryota > Metazoa > Chordata > Mammalia > Artiodactyla > Balaenopteridae > Balaenoptera > Balaenoptera ricei. Next base: position 111,397,676 of record NC_082643.1, read on the forward strand.
CAAGGTGTTTCTCTCTATATTTTGACCCCAGAAACCCTGGAATCTCCTTAAAATAGCTCTTGGAGACAGGCAGCTAAAATTGTATTTGTACATGATTCTTTAGAAGTCCCAACAGTTACCTGAATTAGACCTTGATCCATGGCAGACCACAGTCTTGGAGAAAACTTAAAATATTCCACATGCCTAAAATTGCCTGTTTTTCCAGAGGTTTTTGATCACTAGTTTTGGAAGTTTGAGAGCTCTGAAAATGGGAGACCTGGAGTAACATATTTTATGTACTTGGGAAGTTACAACCAGTAATTCTAGGGGCTTTGTGGATCCCAGCCATCTCTATAGAGCCCAGAGTTTATAGGTCCACCTCTAACTACACAACAGAATCATCTTCAGAATTCGTGATGCCCATTCAGGTACCCAAGAGACAGTGGTGCAGGTGGGCAGAGCCCTTCCCTTTGGAGGGCAGTGTGCTCAAAGCCAGCCTCTGGGAACCACTGCCTTAGACTGACGACTTAGGGGGCGAAGAGCAGGGACTAATGTTAGTCAAGACAACTGTCTTCACCGAAACATATAAAGTGAAAAAGGACTTGTGGGATTCTTTTTTTTTTTTTTTTTTTACCTCTTTTGATCAAGATTGCATAAAATCAGGGTAAACTAATCAGTTTACAGCTTCACTCTTAAATGTCCTTAAATGCACGAGGACACTTTGAACATCTTCAAAATATAATTCTCTGAAAATCTCTGTAGTCATAGACAAAATAGTTCATGCCCAAGTTGTCAGAATATTTTTGGATAGTCCCCAAATAAACCTTGCTTATATAACTTAGGTTAAAAGAGTTGTCCCATTTCCCTATGTGCCCAATGATGTCGTATCACCTTAGCTCATTAGTCAATTCCTCTGTGACTGTGGCTCGCTTATACCTCTGCTGTGTTCTCAAGAGAGGGTTTATTAATGCAGTGAGTTGACTGACAACGTAGAGAGGTTCATTGAATTCTCTGGCAAAGAGGGCCTTTTTTAGGAGTGGTAGTTGTGTAAAACCCTTAATCTATTTTAACACCCTCTCTCCGCAGAGACTCATTCCTTTGGGGCCCAACCCACCTAGATTAATTGCAGTATGTGAATCTTCAGTTCTGAAAACTGCAATTATTCTTTATTCTGTTAAACATTATTTTATGTTGCCTTAGGAGCAAAAAACCCCAGTAAACCTATTTTTCCCCATCCTTATTTTTCCTTTAGGTCAATAGTGGGGCGCAGATTCTTTTTTATCATTGGAACTTTGTACCTGTATCGCTGTATCACGATGTATGTTACTACTCTCCCTGTGCCTGGAATGCATTTCCAGTGTGCTCCAAAGGTAAGCCCCTCTGGATTACCATTTAGAGGACATTAAGCAAACAGTGATTGAACACCTGCTCTCTGTTATACATTCTCCTAGACATGTTCATATATGTTAATTGAAATCTAGCATATTTTGTTTTGCTTTAGATTTTGGGGGGAAACATTAGAATGTGTTCATAAAATTTATATGTTTGTGCATAAAAAATTCATCTTCTGCTAACTGGAAGTTACTATTGGGTCTTTGACTCTGCATTTTTGCCTTCTCATTTACTCATTCATGAATTCATTTTGAAAGTATTAAGTTCCTGTTATATACCAGGCACTGTGTAACAGCAATGACCAAAACAAAGTTCTCCTCCTCCGAGAACGTATATTCTCATTGAAGGATGACGACAGTTAAATGAAGCCATAACTTGTTACATGGTGGTAAGTCAGGTGACTATCAGTTGGGGAACAGTAAAGCTGAGTAAGGGTGAAAGGAACTCTGAGGGTAGGTACTAATTTATAGAGTGGTCAGGAAAAACTTCTTCAATGAGAAGGCTTTTGGGCAGCCAAGATGAGGGAGTGAGCCATGTGAATGGGGTGAGAACTCCAGGACAAGGAAATAGCTTCATCACAGGGCGTTCAGGGAAGAGCAGGGAGACACGTGTGGCTGCATAGAGTTATGAAGAGTTGAAATGATGCAGCCACAGATCTCACAGGGCCTCTGTGCCCATTGTAGGAACTTGAACCTTGGTGGTGGCAGTGGAAATGAGGAGAAGTCATTCGACTCGGGATATATTTTGAAGGTAGAGCCAACAGGATGTGCTAATAAGTTGGATATGGGTTTAAGAGAAAGAAGTCAAGGATGACCTCAAAGTTTTTAGTAACTGGATCGAATGGCCTTTCACTGAGAGTGTGAGAATGGATACTGAAAGTGTTGTAAACAGGATTTATGGTTTCTCCAGGTAGAGTCATTTCTCAAGAGAGCTGTTAATCATCTTAGACCCCAGTGTGCCCTGGTTTAAAAAGCAAACTTACAAATCATGTGCTTTCTGGGCAAGGGAATGAAGTCTATCATATTTAACTGAACACTGAGCAGATGTCCAAGGTGGAAGGAAAAATAGAGTTGTTCTGAAGAAGTCAACAGTCTCCTTCACCAAATATAGGTGTGGTTTGGAGAAGCTATAATTTTCCAAAGCCATCAAAGCAGAAAGTGTCTGTAATTAAAACAGTGTACATATTGAATTTAAACATTGACTGATTTTTAGTGAAACTAATTTAAGTCATGGTAGAAGTTCAGAAGCATAATAAACACTTCTAAGGGGTTATTGCAATGGGTTAAATGAAGAAATGGCCACAGGAAAGAAAGCAAGCCCATCCTAGTAACGGGTGAGGTTTGCAGGGATGAATTGCTATGATTACAGAAAGCATGTAAAGATTATCTTCTGTGGAAAAGTTGCAATTTTCAGAAGCCACAAGAGCAAATGTACTGCTGGATAACCAAGCTACAGATGTTCACAGTGGAAGCTCTGGGAACAGCCCCTGTGTTCAGATGTCAAGACCTAAGACCTTTTCCTGAAGCATCAGCAGGCTATTGGTGCCTGGATCGTGGTTCAGTAAAACAAACACAGATCAATTTGTTTCAATAGAGGTGATGTGGTCTTACAGAACAAGAGGCAGAATTGCATTCTAAATGTGGTTCAGCCGCTGGCTTTGAGTGCTCCTGAGATCTTTGTGGTTACAAAGCTATTAGATAATCTACCTGTCTCCTTTGTTGCTGACTCTATAGAATGCCCTTAGTGACTGAGAGCAATGACAGAACTGTGCATACTGAAGCCACTTGCTATGGAAGGTTATCTGACTAGTCACTGATGCCTCACATCACTTGTTACTTAGTGGATGTGATCACAGAAGCCATCACAGTGATAGGCCCGTAGTCAAATCCTTGGCTCTCACAGTTTTCCAGTTGTCTTCCCCCTTCTCTATCCTATGGTTTACTTTAAGTCCTTGGCTTAACGATTTACTTCATCCCACACACCCAAGTTTTAGTTTGCAGTTGCAAAATTTGAGTTCTGAAAATTGTGTTTAAATAGATATTGACCTAGTTATTAGTACTCACATGAAATGATTTAGCTTCTCAAACCCCTTTTGCCACAGGAATGTTGGGCTGGCACAGCTACATTCCTTTCCCTGAGAAAGCTTCCCTCTCATCCTGGCCATAGAGGTCCAAAGGACTTCTCTTCTAAGTTGAAGGGATGGTGTGGATGGTAAGGTTTCTGGTTTGGCAGCAGCCAAGTTGGGCTCTCTTGTACCTAATTTATTTTTGTGAGAAATGTGTGGAGGTCATAGTTTGAGGAACCGTTGAGAACACTGAACTCTGTCTGTTTTGGCTATTATGATCAATGCTTCTCCTCCTGGTTTTCTACATCTTCAGTTTCATATCCAGGAATGGCATAGAATGGCCATTCCTCTGAAAAATGAGGAAATTAAGAGGAACTAGAGTCTTTAGTGGTGTGTGATAGAGGGCCTCAATGAAGTAGGACAGAACTAGAAAATAATCTGTTAATCCCAACTCTCACTATTACCCTCCCCCTTCCCAGTTTTCTTTCCACCCTCTTTTAAAATTTCCTTTCTTGAAGTTCTGTTTAGCATTTATGCTGAGCATGATCTGACATCTTAAGATAGCAGTGACAGGACTGAGGAATTAAGAACTGAGAAAGTACAGAAAAAGCAAGAAGGAAGTCCTTCCTCTGTTCTGTGAAGGCGTATGGAATCAAATGCTATCGGAAATCTCAATACACCAACACTGCTGAAAGAAAGGGGGGAGAAGAGAATGTGTGGCAGTATTTTAGCTCCTGGTTTAATTATGCCTTTTGATCCATCTAAATTTCTTTCTAGTAAAGAAATTTAAGTGTTTCTGCCCTTAGAAAATTCGAGTATTGAGTTGGGGTGGGTCAGTGGATAAAAAAATATTATTATAGTTTTGAAATGAATGATGTGTTCTTTAAACTGGGAACACAATGGTCAGGCGGAGTGTATGTACCTTTCTATTTGATCTCATTGTTGACAGTTGTTTGTACCAACCGCACAACCAGAAATTCCTGAAGGTCTGTGGCTGATCTGATAAAGCACATGCTAGATTCTATCCTCCACATCAAGGGCTTTCACGTCATTTTATGTGGTTTGCAGTACGCCTTTCCTGAGGGGCACCTGAAGTGAGTCCTGCAACTCTGTCAACAGTCCTTATCTTCTCCGGGTATGGATCCTTTACTGCCTTCTAGACCCTGTCTTTTCAAGGCAGGGTCACCTGTTACTTGGCATGTTTGGTTTAAGGACTGTCAATTCTTGATAAAATGCACATGTTCTCTTGGTTTTGCCAGCTGGGCTCGGCCTAAGCAAACTCTTGAAGAAAAGTTGAGTTTCTTCGAAACCTCCAGTTTCTCACGCTGCCCTCTAATCCTGTTTCATGTCATTTTCTGCTGCAGAGCCTTATTCTCAACTATCACCCGATCACGGTGTGTTTGCCTTTTTACAAGGATCACCTGAATACCAGAAAGCTTTCCAGCTCCATACGATATTTTTTTTTTTTTTTTTTTTTTTATTATTTATTTATTATTTTTTTTTATTTTTGGCTGTGTTGGGTCTTCGTTTCTGTGTGAGGGCTTTCTCCAGTTGCGGTGAGTGGGGGCCACTCTTCATCGCGGTGCGCGGGCCTCTCACTATCGCGGCCTCTCTTGTTGCGGAGCACAGGCTCCAGACGCGCAGGCTCAGTAATTGTGGCTCACGGGCCCAGTTGCTCCGCGGCATGTGGGATCTTCCCAGACCAGGGCTCGAACCCGTGTCCCCTGCATTGGCAGGCGGATTCTCAACCACTGCGCCACCAGGGAAGCCCTCCATACGATATTTTTAATCAGGAAAGTTTTAGGCAAGGAATCCTGCCCTAATTCCCATTTTACCGTATAGGATGGTTTCCCACCTGCTTTGGAGACTCAATTTCTCTCCTCCTAGACTGTCTTCTCCTCCATCTGTACGCATCTTACCCTCCTTCACCACTACACGTCTACTTGGACTAGACACTACCTGTCTACACCACCAAACAGTTTGCCACCATCATGACTGGCCTGGGCCACGCTTCAGGGGCCAGTTGCCCAGAAGGATCATCGCTGAGTATGAAAAGCACTGTATCTTACAACTGTGCCCCCGGTCCCAAGTGGAAATAGTCATTAATGGTCTTTCTGTATTTCTCTTCTTGTGTATACTCTGACTCCATTTTATTTCTGAGTGTCATTCTTTGATTTTCTAAACCTATTCACTTGATATTAGACTGATGGGAAACCCTCCATCCGGCCGTACAGCATTTCAGTATTCCATTTTCCCGTGTGTTCCATCTCAGTGCACTACTCCTTTCTGTATGCTTAAGGTTTGGGTTTTGTGGGGCGGTTTTTTTAAATACAATTTTTAAAGGTTACACTCCATTTACAGTTATTACCAAATCATTGGCTCTATTCCCCGTGTTGTGTAATGCATCCTTGAGCCGATCTTACACCCAGTAGTTTGTACCTCCCACTCCCTCACCCCTATATTACCCCTCTCCCTTCTCTCCCCACTGGTAACCACTAGTTTGTTCCCTATATCTGTGAGTCTGCTTCCTTTTTTGTTATTTTACTAGTTTGTTGTATTTTTCAGATTCCACATGTAAGGGATACCTGTATGCTTAAGTTTTAACGGGATATGAACTTTTGACTGTTGCCTCAAACTCCTGCCCTAACCCATCATTGTTCCCCATGTCATCACGACAGCTTCTCTGGGCTTCTCCACCCTTGCCCAGGGAGCTCTCTCCTGACCTCCTGCCACAGCACACAGGTTATTGCTTTGGAGGATGTTTTTCCTGATCGAGCTACTCATTTTAAAGCTGCCAGTACATCCCTAATCCATCATTTTCAAGCCTGTTTAAATTATTTAACGTATTGCAGCGCTTTTTAACTGTAAATGTTTTGATCAGATGTTAATACAGCTATATGCACACTTTAGGTTGCCCACCTAACACAAGGTATGAATACACTGTAGAATATTAGTAATGTGGAGTGCAGCCGAATCACGTATTAGCCATCTGAAACCCCGACCTCCCCCTGCAAAGAGGAAAGAAAGGAGCTTTGATCTTTTTGGTCCATAACTGTGGTGAAGTCATTGGTTATTAGTATTTTTAAAAGCTTTGCCCAAGGACACACCACCACTAAAATGTATTATTAGTAACATATTGAATAATTTAAAACGTATCACTAAAACTGGCCAATACAATGAATAAAATCCAGTTTGAGGAGCTTCCCCCTTGGATTCTTTTTGACTGAAGTTAAAAAGAAAAAAATCACAACCTGGTGACCTTTCTAAATATCACATAAATTAGGCTAAAACATGATTTTATCAGCTTATAAATTTTTTTCCTGATCTTCTTGTGTCATTCAGCTCAACGGAGACTCTCAGGCAAAAGTACAACGGATTCTACGGTTGATTTCTGGTGGCGGATTGTCCATAACTGGGTCGCATATCTTGTGTGGAGACTTCCTCTTCAGCGGTCACACAGTTGTGCTGACACTTACTTATTTGTTCATCAAAGAATGTAAGTAATAACTCATTCCTGCTTTATTGATTGTTGTAGTGGGTGGGATCCCTAAGCCCTGAAACTGATAAGAGTCTTTATTCTGTTGGAATCGACAGCTATGGAAAGCGGGATGTGTGTGTGTGTGTGTGTGTGTGTGTGTGTGTGTGTGTGTGTGTTTAAATCATTTCAACCAGTCGTATGTGATTTGAACACTGAAGGAAGGCTTAAAGCTTGGCCCTGGCTTCTTGCTAATATTTAGCATGCCTCCAAAATGTCTCCCTCCTTGGTTAGTACTTCTTAAGGTATGAAAAGCTATTTTAATGTTGAAACAAAGAAGAATCATTGTTAAGGTTACTGCAAAAAAAGAATCAGTGTGCTCCAGAGCCAAATGGAAAGGACTTTTGAATGAAATTTCCATTGTATGGAATATCCATTCCATCATCCCAAATACTTTGGTTAATATTTTCCCCTTTTTAAACCTTTTTTAACGTTTCCTTATCCCACTTTATTCTAATTTCGTCACTTCCAGTAGCTTTCTGTGCTTTAATATGCATCTTCATGAAACAGTTTGCCAATACTGACCACTTTCTTCTTAGAAAGCAACATGGAGATGAGAATGTGAAATATCTCCCCATGTTTACGTACTTAATTCCCATTATACAAAATTCTTGTGTATTCCAGTGGCTTTTTTTTTTTGGCCAGAATAACATCTTGTTCATTGTGAAGGAGGTTGTGTTTCGTTTTAGCTGCCTAGCAGATTTCTGAGGCTTTGTATATTTGGGCCCATTATCTCAAAATCCTTTTGAAGTAGTGATGCTTCTCCCTCCATTTTTACCAAGCTGGTCGGTATTAACCTTCATCTTTAGTTCCAAGATACCCTATCCCCATGCCATTGTTCTTTTAGAGGCTTATCTCAATTCTCTTCACTTGCAGAGCATATCATGGAGGTCTTTGGGCAGAGACCAGGGGAAGGAGGCCCTTCCCCTCTGTCCTCCTTGGTTAGTCCCCTTCTCTCCCTTCTTCTCTTAGCCCGTCATTAGTCCAAACAGGTTTAGACGCATCAAGGTTTATCTTCCAGTGGTGCAGAAGTGAATTCTTGCCCCATAGACTGCCCGGGGTTATAGGTTTTAATTCTGCTTTGAGGGCAATATGACAAAGAGAGGAGAGTCTCTGTAGTAGATGAAGTCTTTTTTTTTTTTTTTGGTGACAATTGTATACCTTCTGAATTGTTTTCTTTCTAAATGCTACACACAAGCTTTGAGTTAGGAGAGCAGCATGTTAAGTGTTCGGCCTTTGTCATCCTGTCTGACTTGAAGGCAGAGGGCCTTCTGCACCTTTCCCCATAGTTCTGTTCTTACACAGTTGGAGACGTGGTGGAGAGGAGGAACCTAGCTCTGTCTGTGTGCCAATAACTCCCCCTTAAATTTCAATCTTCTGAAATTTCTAATTTCTGATACCTAGTTACAGGTTCTGGGTGGTGGGCAGAGCGATTTATGTTGTTTATAGCTCTTGCTCTGACTTTTGCTGTGGAAAGTTCAGCAAAAACTGACCTGTGTAAGATCAGTCATTTTCCAGTCGAGAGGTTCATTTGGGTTGTAGGATCTTCTCTCTAATCTGCAGATCATAAAAGCTTATAGAAGAAGATGAGGATGAGGGCCGGGAGGTGTTACATGTTAGAGTGAAGCTACTGTGGGTGGAAAACATAAGGTAATGAAGAGAAAACATCCCAGGAAACCGAGAGTCAGTTTTATAAAATAATTGAAGACCAAGTGATATTATCAATAACGGCAAATCGACATAGTACTTTTTCTGTGCCAGGCACTATTCCAAGGCCTTGACGCAAACTAACTTGTTTAATCCTTGTAGCTACCTCATGAGGGAAACACTGTTTTTCCCCATTTTTCAGAGGAAATTTAAGCATAAAGAAAGTGAATGAATTAAGCCACAGTCCACAGTTAGTAATTGGAGGATGCAGTATTCAAACTCAAGCAGGCTGACTCCAGAGGTTACGCTACCAATTTCTTGGCTCTGTTTAGAATTTTTGGAAACCCAAGCTGTCTGATCTTATAGAATTGCTAAGAAATAGCCTGGATGTATTGCTCATTGTTGTACTTTCACCTCAGAGAAATAGCAGGGCAACTTTTTGTTTATTTCTATGCTTTAATAAAGGCTGATGCAGTATGTAGAGACATTTTCTTTCCCACGTATGATTTGAGCTTGAGGTTTTTTAAATTGTATAAGTTTACATACAGCAAGGAAAGAATTACATTCTGCTTTTTCCTTTTTATTTTTTTTTAAATAGATCTCTATTGGAGTATAATTGCTTCACAGTACTGTGTTAGTTTCTGTTGTACAACAAAGTGAATCAGCCATATGCATACATATGTCCCCATATCCCGTCCCTCTTGCGTCTCCCTCCCACCCTCCCTATCCCATCCCGCTAGGTGGTCACAAAGCACGGAGCTGATCTCCCTGTGCTATGCAGCTGCTTCCCACTAGCTATCTATTTTACATTTGGTAGTGTATATATGTCGATGCTACTCTCACTTTTTCCAAGTTTTGGTGAGAAACAAAAGGGCAAATCTGTAATGCTTGATACAAACGCAACTTTAGAATCAGTTCTGTACATAAACTGGGCATTCCATGTTTACGCCCGTTTCCTATGCAATTAGGAAAAACAGACCTTCTAAATTATACCATGTGTTGTTGTTCTGAGTAAGCATTGGTTCCAGTGGTTTCTTTGAACATTCTGCTTCTAGAGTTAGATGCATCATTTGTATATTTTTTGCTTTCCTGCCTTTTGATCATTTTGGACTCTCCCTGTTTACTCCGTTGTTACGAGCAGATTTGAATTTAGTCATGAGAGTGGTTGAAAACGTGGGACCAGAATCATTTTGTGGATTAGCAAGAGAGGGTCTTACACAGGTGTGCAAATATTATCTTTGGGACTTAGGTTCCTTATAAAATTAGCCTGGAGAAATCAATGTAGCTCTTAGAACCAAATGTCTTGCTAGTCGAGAAAACTACTTTTTTTTTTTTTTTTTACCTTGCTACTACACAAAGTCTATTGTCTCTATTATTCATTGACAACTAGGGCTAGGATCCCACATAGACAGTGGAGTTCATTAATAATTGTATCATCATCTCTCAGCTCAAGGTTATCCCTGTGGGTAGAATGAGAGAACAGAGAGGATTACCATTTTGCCATTTCTATTTCAAAATAGTTTATATTAAATCTTTTCTTTGGGCCAGCCAGTGTTCTCAGTTAATGAGCAGCGATCCCAGTGTGGTAGCTCATAGAGAATACATTTTTATGTGCTAGGAGAGCAGTGCTAGGGCATCTAGCCATTCCTGAAACCTCATTTTCAATTCCACGAGTAGTAAAATGGGCCACCTCTTTACTCCCTACCTACTTCAGCTTTGCTTCTTGTGGATAAACAAATACAAAATAGTTCTGCTTTGCTCAGACATTTTGGACTTTTAAGGTAAATACCAGATGACCTGTTAGGAAGGGAAGCAGGGCTGATGTGAGGCTTCAGGGAGGGGTGAGGTCTATGGTGCTGGAGAATGCATATTTAGTGAAATCTCCAGATTTTTAACATTCAGATCCTAACAGAACAGTTATGGGGACTGTTGATCTGGCCCCCCAGGCTACAGAAGTAAGGCCTCTCCTAGCTATAAAATTCTTGGATTTCATGAGTTATCTGCCAGAACCTCGTGGCAGGATGAACCAAGCAAGAGTTGGAAATAATGAGCTGCACATTCAGGAGTAGGAAATCAGACTTTCAAATGCAAATACAGGTTTATCATCTTACTGTTCCACGTAGGACTAAAAGAGCAACAGCTATTTAATTTTTATTTGAACCATGTTTGATTTGATGTGTCATGTAAAGTTCTGGAAATGGATCTTTTTGCTATTCAACCATTCTTCCACACTTGAAAGTAAATATCACTATAAATATAAACACAGTTAAATATGAAATAAATTTTAGTTTATTCGATTATTATCTTTGTGAGCTAATAAAGCTTTAAAATAGAAAAAAGGAAACAGTTATTCAAAGAAAAGAAAAGTTATTAGAGATGAGCACTGGTTCCAGTTACACCTGTGTCATTACCACCTGTGTGGGAAGGCTGGGGGGCGTGCGATCATGTTTAACCTGCCGAGCGCTTTAGTTCTCTCTTATAGCTGATCAGTGTCATGAACTTAGCGCCCTCTCTAGGTAAGGCTCAAACCCATAAGTGAATAGGCAAGAATCCCAAGCTTTACATAGGGAGTGTCTTATAGTTGCTATTGGCAATAACAGTATAAAGTTGCTGAGAATCAAAATATTGCTAGCCACAAATACCATTTTTCTCCCCCTGCAGAAATCAAAGTAAGTTTATATATAAGACCTAAAATCACTCTTGCTTTCTCATTCCCTCCTCCACCCCACCGCCCCTTTTTCATAGACAACGACCCTTTCTTTTTCTTTTTTTGGCCACACAACGCGGCTCATGGGATCTGAGTTCCCTGACCAGGGATTAAACCCAGCCATGGCAGAGCAAGTGCTGGGTCCTAACCACTGGACCATCAGGGAGTTCCCGACAACTATCCTTTCTTTTCACTCTACTGTTTCTCTTTCCAGTGGGGTCCCTACAGGAGCCAGTATGAGCCAGTTCCAACCTAATGTGACATATTTCTGTTCTCTTCCTAATTATTAAACACTATGGGTAAGACCTAGAGTATCTAGTGTTACCAACCGCCCCAGGGAATTACTATTAGACCTGCTACCAACAGCACCCCATCTCCCCTCGGCAACCGGAGCAAATCCCAGCCAGTTCACAGGGACTTATTTTGGGTTATCCATTTTCTCCTTCAGTGACTTCCTGGCCTTAGACTTTTCTCAGGTCATTAGGATAGACTGTCATCATTCAGTCCACCTCTGGGAATCCTATTAACTATTAATTTTTCTGCTGTCCAGATTCGCCTCGTCACTTCTGGTGGTATCATTTAATCTGCTGGCTGCTGAGCGCCGCTGGGATCATCTGCATCCTTGTAGCACACGAACACTATACCGTCGATGTGATCGTTGCTTATTATATCACAACACGGCTCTTTTGGTGGTACCATTCCATGGCCAATGAAAAGGTGAGAGCAGTGAAATTATCCTTGGATAATTTCTTTTCTTTAAATGCAGTGGACCTCTTTTCACACAGCGGAGTTTCCAGTAGCTTAATGGGAATAACTGCTGTTGCCACCTAAACGTGTGGTTTAGGTCAGTTCACTTAAACTTATAGTAATGACTGCCTCTTAAAATAAAGAATGTCACAAATATAAATGATGTTTAAGGGTAAAAATGCTGTATAATTATAAAGCATGGTGTTTTACTAATTTCAGCTAATTTATAGGAGAATTAAAATTGAATAAAAGTTTAGGAACCTTCTCTGTGGAAGCATTGTCGTGCAGCTAGGTGAAACATGCCCTGCCCTTTTGAGGAAAAGACAGCAACTATTTTAAAAGTCAGGCAAAATGAGTAACTGATGAAGAAGTGGACTTTGTACATCTTTTGGTGATACTGTGCTCTCTGGCTTCCCTTCTTATCCTTCCTTATTTGTTTCTGCAGCCTCCTGTTCCTAGATGACTTTTTTTTTCTTCTCCCATTCATTCTGAAAGAGCTGGCTCAGATGCCATCTCTTGTGAGAAGGCTTTCCTAACTACTGCTCTCTGCCTCCAGTCCCAAGATGGAATGATCCCTTCTCTGTGTCTTTCTAGCCTTAGTGTATGTCCTTGGTGTTAACAGAGTTAGTCTGCGTGCCATGACTTACTTATCTTGGGATAGTCCTGCCATATTGTCTGATGCATATAATGTTGGGAGAATTTGTGAGCAACTGAAATATGTAGTTTCCCAAGGATCTAAATCCAGTTCTCAGTTAGTGGTGTCCACTAATAAATGCCCCTCCTATGGATTACTTTACTTGTCTCTGTGGCTCTGTTTCTATTTTGTCGTCTCCTATTTCCATCTTCCTTCTTCCACTTCCATCTAGATGTCTACTGACACCAATGAACCAAAATCTTCATCTTTCCCCTTAAATATGCTCAACCTTATGAGCTCTCCTTTCACTCTTCCATCTTCCTTGACCCACAGATCTGAGCACTGACATATCCTGAAAAATTTTCCTCCTGGAGAGCTCTCCCTCCCATTCTTGAGTCTCCGTTCTTACTGGAATTGCAGGCAGAAGATTTGCCTGAGAACTTCTCTGGTGGTCCAGTGGTTAAGACTCCGCGCTTCCAATGCAGGGGGCGCAGGCTCGATCTCTGGTTGGGGAACTAAGATCGCACATGCCACAGGGCACGGGCAAAAAGTAAAAACAAAACAAAACAGATTTGCCTGAGCCACAGAGAGGGAAAGAGTGGAGGGGGTTGGAAGTGTGGCCAGAGTCCTGTCAGAGTTAGGGGAAAGGAGCGAAGACAAGCATTGCCTTGCGATCCGGATTCTGCTGCTTTCCCTGTTCAGTTACAGCAAATGACAGTTTAATTAAGTAACAAATTAGGATGCAAGTTGTGAAAAATATGTCTCATTTTACTTTTTTTCTACCTTTTACAGAACTTGAAGGTCTCTTCACAGACTAATTTCTTGTCTCGAGCATGGTGGTTCCCCATCTTTTATTTTTTTGAGAAAAACGTGCAAGGCTCAATTCCTTGCTGCTTCTCCTGGCCACTGTCCTGGCCTCCTGGCTGCTTTAAATCGTCTTGCAAGAAGTATTCACGGGTTCAGAAGATCGGTGAAGATAATGAAAAATCTACCTGAGGAGCAAAACAAAGGCATCAGCTCTTAGACCAAAAGAGTTATCGCTGTAACCAAAGGTATAGTTTTGTTTTTGTTTTTATTTTAGGAGAACTGATTGCTAAATGAAGCAGACCAAATTTTGTGCAAATGATTAGAAAGATGAACGAAGTATTACCCTTTGACTGGTTTTTTATTCATCCTGAGAAAGTTACATTCTCCTGCAGCTCTTCATTCATTGGTGACAAGCCCTCAAACTGGGATTTTACTAATGAGCTTGTTAAAGAGGTGCCAAAGAACATACTACTTCTTCCCTCATTCTTTCTGCTCTAAAGCTCTCTACTTGAGAATTTTTTCAGGAATTTTTTTCCCTCCGAGGTCAAAAGAATTTGTTAATGTTTTAAATAAAAATCTGGATATATACGGCTACTGTGTAAATAGAATCACCTAATGTTGACAGTGATTTTTAGCATTAGGCTTCTCAGCGAGGGGGAGATCCATGGGTTGTGAGTGAACTTCGGGTGAACTTTGTTTTTGCTCTGTCAAGGGGAAGGTCAGGGTCAGGTCTGGGAATATGTGCTGCTGCTACCACCCAATGTACTATATCACTTTCACTTTTTTTTTTTTAACTGATAATTTTATAACTTAAAAAAAAGAGATGAACTAAGTAAATATAAAAGTATTTGACACACCCCACAGATTTTACATGTGTGTAAATATTTCATTTTAAGAGCTCTATGACAGATATACAGGAGACATGGGGCTGCTTATGCTAACGAGGAGTCCTTCTGCTGTCTACCTGGTAACTTTGCACCTGTACCCCCAGAGCAGTCAACAGTGTAGCACAGGCTGAACACACATAGCTGTATGAACTGATGCTCATGCCCTGTGGGGAACAAGCCTGTGTTTCTCTCCCAGGTCACGCCCTGTGTGAGATCTGCTTTAGAGCTGCAAATTGGAACTCAGAAATACAGTTGGTCACATTTCACTGAAAACCATTTCTTCCTAGTGACATTGTGCTTTCTGGAAAAACCAAGATGGAATCCAAAAGTTTAATGCATCCTTGCCTTTTAGCAAGAGACTCCGTTTCTTATGTACTGGTCCTAAGGACACATACCACAATTGAGTAATTTTACTTTGACCCTAAAATTGTACCACGGTGCTGCACTATAATCTATGGTTGGAATTGGTGTGTTAGTCGGTTACAGCTACTCAATAAAGGGGGATAATAGTTTCTAAAGTTCTTTCAGGTGATGCAAAAAAAAAAAGATGGATTTTTAAATATCTGACCAGATGTAGTGCATTATTTAATGCTGTTGAATCTTTTGGATAATTCTTGGCTTAATTTCTTTAGACTTCTAGTAACCCTAGGAAAAACTTTAAGGTCACAAAGTCATCAACACAGTCAGAGAGTGGAGAGGCCAGGGGGGCTGGTAGGAGGCAGTTACATTTATAGTGAAGGTGAAAATTTCTCCCCACTTAGAATGAAAAACATCCCTAAATTTGTCATTGTAAACAAGTCGGCCTTGATTCGGTACAAAATTGACCTTTAAATTGTTGGAGAGGAGCACAATACAGATCTGTTCAGAAGGGTCATCATCCTTTGGTGCTAAAATTCTGTATATGTTTTCAGTATGGCTCTTTCTCTGTGTAAAAAAGAAACACTAAAAAAAACAAAAACAAAAACAAAAAACACTAAAGGTTGAATTCAAAGGCAGAAAGACGGACTAATCTGGTTATTTACAACAAGAATTGAAACGCTAAACATCCTTGGCAGGCTTTGAAATGCAAGAAGTTTTTCTGGTATTTATTATTAAGTAAGTCAGTAAGAAACATATGTGTAGCTTACCTGCTGTGTTTAGCTATAATTCTACATAATTTTCACTTATTTTCATTTGTTAAATATTGACATCTGCGATAAGACAATGTGTTCTACTTGAAAACACTGATTTTAAATTTCTGCTGTCTAATTGTGAGAAAAAGTATCTGATACGAAAGCCTGGGTTTTGCTCTCCTAACATTGGTATATTCCTTGAGCCTCGAATTCAAATAAAACAACCTAATATACCTTAGAGCCTTATTCAGCTGCGTCTTAGAAAACCCACTCTTCTTCAAATTAAGTAAGGAAAGGTGTTTAAGCTTTAAAAATCATGGAGATCCTTGATTGTTGGAGATCCTTGAAAACAGTATAAACCTTGCATTTTAGTCAAATAATCATGTTTTGTTTTGTGTTTTTTCACATAATACCATCACCTTTTAAAGAACTTTAAAAACATCTATGACCCCATTTGTGGACACTACTGCTTCTGTGTTCTTTACATGTATATGTCATAGCTCTCTAATAAATGCTGTGGAAGCATGTGCTATGAAAATAAGGGGGGTGGGGAATATCAAAGTTTCAAGATGGGAAAATAAGAGAAATAACAAAACCCATTTACACTTAGGAAAGCAAACTTCAGTTTCAATCCAACATGCCACTTTGGGATATAACATAAACAATTACTAGACTTACTGTGGTGATCATTTCACAATATATACAAGTAAATCATTATGTTGTATACCTAAAATTAATATAATGTTATATGTCAGTTATACCTTGATTAAAAAATCATAATTATGAGCTTGCCTTTTGAAACAATAAATTTTTGGAACTCCTTTTCCTTGCTAATCAATCTATAAGATCTTATTGGTTATCCTTGTTTTTGTAAGCCAGTGCTCCTGTTTGAAGCTTTTTCTGTGATTAAGTCCTCGGTGCAATATTTCTATAATATATAATTTCTGTAAATGATGCCACATTTTTTTCTAAATTCTTTCAAATGAAAATAAATTCCTTTCAGATTCTATTTTTTTGATCTCCTCCACTAGCTCTGAAAATAAAGCCTTCTTACCTACTCGGTTCCACCCAAAGTAATTTAGAATTTGTTATTTAATTTACTGGCATCTTGGGAAACAAGGTTTGCTGTGGAAGGAAGGTGTTTGTGAGTGAGCCGGAGTTTCTAGTCTTGGTTGATGGATGACATTGCAAAGGTTCTTTGCTGTATAGCAGTGCCCCCTTGTGGAAATACCTTATATGACTTGGAACACAAACGCCACTTTTTAAAGTGTATTTTCGAGTTTTGAAAGGCATTTTTAAAATTATTTTTGTCAATAATCTGAAAACATCATGCAAAAGGATAATTATTTTAAAGGCATTTTAAACCTTTCCCGAAGGGAAAACGTGCTTAGATCATAGGGGTTTGCAATTCTAATCTTTTATACGTTTGATCAAAGAAAACTTGCAGACCGTTTTTACCTCTCACCATCACAATCATTAATGTCTCCCTTTATAACTGCCTATACTTTGTTTACTTTGAAACACCAGGTTGGCTGTCTTTCTTATGTGTTTTTTTTTTTTACGTGCTAGAACTCATGCAGTTTCTTTTTCAGTTGAGAGTTCGCATCTTGTTCCTTGAATATTTTGAACATTTCTTTTAAAATTCTTTTATAAATTTTTTTCGTTTTGCACTGTAAAACTGATTAAAAGTTTAAGCTGGTCTTAACACACTCACTTCTGTAGTATAAGGAAGTATGAGAAGGAATTTCTTAATAACTGAGTTTACATGGTTAAATCAAGCATATTATAGTTAATATGCCCTTTAAAAAGTTAAAGGCTTTTCTATTTGTATGTATAAAGAGTCCTTTTTTTAATGTCATTGTGTTGCAATAATTTAACTCCTTTGACTTACTTGCTAAAAATATTTCTTCTATTAAGAAGTGCTCTTGACTTCAATACCTAAACACTGAAAATCATGTCAAAAGGTACCCAAAGATAAGTTTTTATACAGATACACACCTTATAAGTTGTGATTTATTTTATGATTCATTAATCTAACTATGCTGTGTTCTGAATGAATCATGAATGAGAATAGTTCTTTATTGTGGAATTATTTAAAACTGTCCTTTAAAAGAAAAAGAAGAAACTATAAACATATAAGTTAATCTAGTTGCCAAGTTGGAATTCATTATTTAATTTACCTCCTATGCAATGATTAATGCTGCAAAATGTATGGTTATGTTAGAGTATATTCACAAAAGAAATATTATTACAAGGTTTGAGAGGTAGCCAATTGCATCTTTTGGAAATTTACTGTACTGTTTCAGTGTGTTAAGTGCCTTGTTGTAAAGTAAAATTTTAAGTCTAGAATTCATTATTTTCCTGACATATATTTTTCATTATCATATATACTGTATATTATTTTAATAGTTTTATTAAATGCTTAAGTTTTAATTAAATATGTAAATTTCAGAAGCTCTTTTCCCCTACCCACCAGTACCTTAATCATTGGTCTATCATATGGGATTTGAATTCAGGTTCTTTTTTCAAAAAGGGGAAATTATCTTAGTTTAGAAATATGTTTTCCATGCTTGTGCATTTGTGTTTATAAAAACATTTCAGGAGGAATTTAAGAGTGTAACTGTAGTTTGTACTTCAAAATGCCATTTTACATTTACATTTTAAGTGCCTAATTGTTAGTTAAAACTAATTTATGTTTCTATTCTAAAGAGAATATGTCTACTTGGTTTCTAATCTCTTTGGCTTTGCTTAAAAAAATGAAAGAGCAAGGGCCTATACTTTGTATTTACGCAATAAACCACCATGACATCAATAGTCTTTTCAAAATTAGTATTACTGTTTTTTTTAATTAATAAAATTGTTTTCTTTAAAGATTTGTAAAAAATATTAGTTTTCAGTAGTTATTAAAACGACAAGAGGGTTATTTTCTTCAAGCACTGTTTATTAAATAAGCTGATAACCTTCAATTAATGGCACACTAAATAAACTGGAATGTGTTATTTTACCCACCCTTGGATTTAAGGTGAGAAATAATTCACAACAATATAAGGTCATTCATGGAGAAGGATAAAGTCAGTTACGATTTCCAGGATTCTCATTCTCATTGTTCACAGAGGGGCAAATATCATTAATTCTTCAAGGAAAGCATTCTCTCTGTCACTCAATTGTGAAAGAAATGTCATCCTCTTCCTTCACAAAGGGGACCAAGGGTATGTCATCAACCAGACTTTAGTAGTCATTGCAGCAGTAGATCGCTGTAAGTTGTTTTTGGACACCCTGAGAAAAAATGAAAGCATGACCCTCAAAGACAAATTTAGTAAAAGAAACTCAGTGGGATGAGGGGACAAGGATAAGATAATATGGTTCAAAGATCAAGTTGTTGGATAATCCAAGTTTCTTTGGATTATCTGGAAATGATAGAGGATAAATCACAATAGTCTTTCTGCCACCTTCACCCAGGTCTTGGATGAAAAGCTTGTCCCATCCTCCTGTTTGAAACAATGGCTTGCTGATTTTTCTGGCCAGAGCCTCAAAGACTGCCCTTATTATCTCGAATGCATTATACAAGGAACTAATGTGATGCCTCACAAAACTTGACACCTAACATTTCATTTCTTCTAATAAAATATGTAAGAATATCAGAAGCATAAACTAGATTACTCGCTGACATGTTAGAACAATAGTCGATTATGTACTACTGTGTGTCTATACAATGCATATTCAATTCATACGTGGAGGGTTGTAATGAGGCATCGCATTTTACTGTTTTTATGCTTGACATACATTCTTGAATCTTCACAAAACCCCACGAGGTAGGCAAGGAAAGAGTTGGTGACCCCATTTTGTGAGATGAAAGAACTCGGAAGTATTAGGGCTGGAACCTGAATTTTCTCTGTTTTTTTTTTTTTTTCTTTTTAAAGGAATTCCTTTATTTTTATTTATTTATTTATTTATTTATTTATTTATTTATTTATTTTTGGCTGTGTTGGGTCTTAGTTTCTGTGTGAGGGCTTTCTCTAGTTGTGGCAAGCGGGGGCCACTCTTCATCGCGGTGCGCGGACCTCTCACTATCGCGGCCTCTCTTGTTGCGGAGCACAAGCTCCAGACGCGCAGGCTCAGTAGTTGTGGCTCACGGGCCTAGTTGCTCCGTGGCATGTGGGATCTTCCCAGACCAGGGCTCGAACCCGTGTCCCCTGCATTGGCAGGCAGATTCTCAACCACTGCGCCACCAGGGAAGCCTCTGTTTTCTCTGTTTTGCTACCTTCCTGTGATAATTACTATGGTCACCATCACTGTTCAGAGGTTTTGTTGTTGCTTGCTTTTTAGGGGAGTTTATTCCCTTATCAGCCAGTTAGTTTGTTGAGAGGGCAGCTGGTCCTTGGAACAGGTTCTTTGTCAAATGCTACCGATTTTTCCTGTAGTTGGAATTTACTACATTTCAGAGGCGAGAAAAGTCAATTCTTCTAGTGCAAAATGGCCTTGAAAGCAAAAGAATCCCCAAGTGTTTGAGCTTTCAAATTTGTTAGAATAAAGCTAACTCTCTGCAAATATCACTTATAGGATAGTAGGTAATCATGTACCTTAGCCTTACACAAGTTGTGGGGGGGGGGCACCAAAGTGCATAAGGTTTTATCTCTAAATGTGACTCTCTCAGGGATTATTCCCAAGGGAATGTCAAAAGGCGGGAGAGATACAATGACCTGTTTTCAAAGGATAGCAAAGCTCTGAGGAAATGGAACGGAGTCTTGGGACACGCTGTAGTCTGGATTGATTCTGGGCTCCCCAAGGGACCAAAGTGAAGCTATAGGATTGTTTGGTCTTGGTGTGAGCTGGTGAGTTCTCTGTGCTAAAAATCTGTCCAACGTGTGCCCTTGCTTCTGATCAAGTTTCTGGGCACGTTTTACTTCAGTTCTTATATCCAAGAAGTTATCTCTTTTTCTTCCTAAGTTCCTTAAATCATGTGTTTATTTGGATAAAGAAAAAAGAAGCCACTACTTTTGAGAAGCTTCCATGGATCAGGCACTGCTCGTTGGTTTCCTCTTGTTTAAAGCCAGGTGAATCTCATTATGCTCTTTTTACACTTGAGGGAACTCCAGACTCAGAGAGCTAAATATAGTACAAGGAGCCCCACTGGCTGATTGGCACACAATTGCCCATAGCCCATAATTTTCCCACCGAACTAATGGGATGGAAGAATCACCTGCCGTGGGAGGAATGCAGGAGAGGAAGAATTGCCTCTTCCAGAAATCTTTTGACAACCAAGTTTTGTGCTGTTGAGAGCAAAGTTATGGAGGGCTTGAGCTTGAGCCCTGTAAGATTCTTTGACCCGCATTCATCAGATTTCCTGTCTCCACGTTAACTCTAGTCCTTTCATCTATAAATATGCTCTTTCCTCTTTGTATCCTCATGCCCTATTACTGACGCGTGATGAAGGGGGCAAAACCCAGTTGCCCCGTCATTCCTGTCCTGTCATCACACACCTGCCTCTGGCCGATGGCAGGGGCTCTGGGTCTGCGAGGAGACTGAGCCCCCAGAGCACACACCCCAGGTCCCCAGGCACACAGGATTTTGCAGGGAGAAAGTGATTACTTTTGAACATATTTTGTATTACATCTGGTCAGTTTCCCAGTCCATGGGTTGAAGGGAATGTTTACATTTGACACCAGGGGAGAGACATTTCCCTGATGTCTGCGTGGGTTTAAGCCGTTTTAACAAAATACCATAAACTGGGTGGCTTAAACGACAAACGTTTAATTTCTCACAGTTCTGGAGGTCGGGAAGTCCGAGGCCAGGGTGCCAGCATGGTCGGGTTCTGGTGAGGGCCCTCTTCCTGGTTTCCTCCCCTGTGGGACCCGTGGAGGAGTGAGAGCTCTAGTGTCTTTCTCTTCTTCTAAGGACACTAATCTCATCACCCTCCTGACCTCCTCTAAACCCAATTACCTCCCAAAGACAACTTCCGAATACAATCCCCTGGGGGTTAGGGTTTCAACGTAATGGATTTTCACGGGGACACTAACATCATGTAGTCCACAACACCTGGGTTTCTTGATTTTATACAAATACATCTTTTAAAAGCAAAGTGCACTTTTTTGTGCAAGATCTTAAGCTCTTTGGGTCCCGTGGCTTTTGGTGATCTGTGAGCCTGTCTCTGCAAGGCACTTTCCCACTACTTCAATGAGCAGCGCCCTCTGTCCTGGTGAGGCTGCTCTCATCCCGGTCCTCTGCGCTGCCACGCCCAGTCCAACCACGTGAGGTGCTTCCCCCAACCAGACCGTCACCTGTGTACCCAGGAAGGCAGTGTGACATGGTGGCCCCGTGCTCTCTGGGTCTGGATCTCGGTTCTTCCAGTGCTGGCTGGATGTGGAAGACGTCAAACAAGTTGCCTAACCTCTGTGCCTCGGTTTCTTTATCAGTGGGATGGAAATAATAATAGTCCATGTCTCACAGAATTGTTGGGGAGACTAAAGATGTTGTTGCAAGATACACATTCGGTTAAGTGTTAGCCAAATTCAGTTAAATATTTTAGGTACCATAGTTCTAGCTCTGAAGTTATTCACGTATCAATCAATATATCCAGATCTTGCTTGTCCTGAAAGTTCAGCTGAAGTCTCATCTCCTGAAAACTTTGCCTTACTTCTCTGAATCTGAGTTCCTCCCTAAAAGGTACATACAAACTAATTGTCAAAATGTGAGATACACTCACTGATACAAGATTTCAAAAAATATTTCCTGTTAACATACCAAATTTCCTTAAGAGAAGGAATTGTCTTAGTATTCATTCCAGTGTCTAATAAAGTTCTTATCACATACAGCAAATATTTGTTGAATGAGTTTTTTAAAATATCATCTTTTGTGTTTGGAATATTAACAGAATTTATGAGGCTTTGATGAAAAGGAAATTGCCCGTCATGCCTCTAAATAATTTGCTTTAAAATAATTGAAGCACTTATGAAATCATCAGATGTTTATAACTTAAATGTTTCAGTAGCCATCATATTATATGTATTTTGTGAGATTTTAGCCAAAAATATGGATTGAAAAATAAAGGCTGAAGTGGAAAATCCAAAGACTTTGGACTCAGCCCCTAGGTTTAATTCCTAAGCAAGTTACTTTACCTTTCTGAATCATCATGTCCGTCCCTTCTGTAAAATGAGAGTGAAGAAACCTACCTCCCAATGTCATGGTGAGGATTGGAGATAATGTTTAGTAAAGCACTTGATACTACCTGACTCATTAATATATATTCAAGTCTAATCAGAAAATAAATTCATGGGATTTTAAAACTTTTAAATTTTATTGGAAGGAATTTTAGAATTTTTAAATTGCAAGGATTTAGAATTTTCTACTTAATACAAGACACATGTTTGTCACACTGTACAAGCTTTTGGATTTCAGTTGAGAACAATGTCAGGTGTTTAAGCTTATGTTTCCAAAGCCTCCACTCTGCCTCTTCCCCACATTTTGTACACTAATCAGATGCATGAATTGTTTTGCTGTATCTCTCCAGAAACATCCAGAAAAATGAGTGATGAATTGCTAGTGTGGAAACAGTTTTTTCTAATGCAAAAGGACAGTTCATTCTAAGAGGTAAACTGCGGCTTGCCCTTGACCATTGAATTATCCTGGTCATAAGTAGCTACAGCTGGTCCATCACAGTGGAGTTATATCTCTGGTGCAATGTTGAACTACCAACAAAGTTACTAAATTTCACCAGAAACTAATCTAGTGAGCAGACTTTTGAATGACCTGCCTATATATTGGGGTAACACCAGAGTTTGGGCAAGTGCCAAAAGGTCTTAAGATTAAAGAGAGTTAAGCTCAAAAGCAGAAAAAGTTATTAAAGGCTGTTTTGCTATACGACAGCCTTTCCAAGAGAAGTGTTGAGAAATCTGCTGCTGGAGCTATTTAAAATGAATTGTCCAAACAGAAAAATTCACAAAAATATGAAAATTAGCCAATATAATCTTTCTTAAAAAATTAATCTAATTTATTTATTTTTGGCTGCATTGGGTCTTCGTTGCTGCGCGGGCTTTCTCTAGTTGCGGCGAACGGGGGCTACTCTTTGCTGCGGTACGTGGGCTTCTCATCACGGTGGCTTCTCTTGTTGTGGAACACGGCCTCTAGTCGCTTGGGCTTCAGTAGCTGTGGCACGCAGGCTCTAGAGCGGAGGCTCAGTAGTTGTGGTGCACGGGCTCCAGACGCGCAGGCTCAGTAGTTGTGGTGCACAGGCTTAGTTGCTCTGCGGCATGTGGGATCTTCCTGGACCAGGGCTGGAACCCATGTTCCCTGCATTAGCAGGCAGATTCTTAACCACTGCGCCACCAGGGAAGCCCAACACCACTCTTGATAACAAAATAATAGTACAGATATTTTGGATATACTGTTACCAACAATTCTGGCTGAAATCCACGTACAGCAAAAAGGATTCCAGTGAGAAAGCGAGTGGTTTAAAATTATTTTGGGGGATTCAATTTTAAAATGTTTTCCTTAATGCCCTTCTTGTCTTCCTTTCCCTCTCTCCCCAGCCCAAAGATCTTTTAGTATTCTCTTCCTTTACTGCTACTCATTATTATATTATTCATCTATTTAAAATAGGAAGGATGGAGCAGAAAGTACTCCTTTTTCTGGCAAGAAAGCCCTGAATATCATTTGGGGAAATTCATCCCTAAGAAGCACTGGATGAGCTATGTGGTTTCATGTTTAAAATAGTTTATCCATAGTATGTATTATGAACAATGTAGCTTCCTCTATTAGTTTGCAAGGGCTGCCATAACAAAGTACTACAGACTTATTTCCTCACAGTTCTGGAGGCTAGAACTCTTAAGATCAAGGTGTTGGTAGGGCTGATCTCTTCTGAGGACTCTCTCCCTGTCTTGTAGATGGCCATCTTCTCCCTGTGTTTTCATGTTGGCTTCCCTCTGTCTGTCCATGTCCTAATCTCTTTTTGTTAAAAAGACACCAGTGATATTGGATTACAGTCCACTTATATGACCTCATTTTACTTTACCTCTTTAAAGACCCTATCTCCAAACAGTCTCATTCTGAGGTACTGGGGGTTAGGACTTCAACATATGAATTTTGGGGGAACACAATTCAGCCCATAATACTTGCTATCTGCATTACAGAGCTGTTAGCCTAAATAATAGAATTACTTAGGAAAACAATGTGAATGTAATTATATCCTGTATAAGAGGGTGTCTTTTAGGGTCGTTAAATTAGTCACATGGTCAAGTATTTTAAAATCATTTGTGAATTTAAGTTGCTTGTAAGGAAAGATGTTAGTGGCTACTATTTTGGAGAACAGGCTATGAAGAGAATCAGATGACATATTGAAGATCATCTGTGCAAACAAGTGGTAAAATTTTTTAAATTCTCTAAATTGAAAAAAAATGAGAAAAGTAATCTAACAATGGTTACTTACAGAAGATAAGAGGTGTGTTTTTGGGGGAAGCTTAAAATAATTTATGAAGAGCATGGCAAAAATAGTATTAGAACAGTAATGTGAAATAAAGAATAAAAGGGATCAGAAAACGGGAAACATTTGTTCATTATCATCAGTTAAGTTGATTTATATGAGACTGGCCTTTTAGCAGACAGAAAATGGTCTAATATCGACAATTCTATGTGTCAACCTAACATAAGAGAAACCAGAGGATTTAGCCTGTAGAAGACAGAAAAGGAAAGTGCCTAGGAGCCATAATTACGGAAAATTAAAGGACTTTGTATTGAAAGCATTACACAATTCTCACTTAAAATCTCAACCTCAGCATAGTTATAATGAAATTGTGACCCACTCCTCACCCTATGGATTTTCTTTTTATATTATTAGCTACTTAAATCCTCCAAGCAAATTTCTGGATTAGGTCTTCGGCTTTACCCAGGCCACACGCTGAAACGGACGCTGAACTTTCACTCTCCACATAAAAGGGATATTCCCGTGTATGGCAAGTTATAAGAGCTTTACTCCATCACCCCACCCAACCCACTATTCCCCACCCATCCTTTCTCCGGAGCGTTGGCCACCTACATCTACAAATTCTACACATTGCATTTCCATCATCCTGTTGTCAGTGGGTGGAGGAAAGGGTCATTTCTTCCTCCGAATCCCGATATGGATAAAGCAGTAACCCTGTCTTTTTGCTACCAGGAGATGGGGCGGGGACCCCTCTCGCCCAGCTCAGGGTAGAACTGCTGGTGTTGAGGCTGAGTCATACGAGGGGCCTGTTGACCTGGCACGGTTTAAGCACTCAACTGACAAATAACACAGGAAATCCGGTAACCAATCAGAGCGTAAGGATGTGGTGCGAGCATCCTTTTTCTCAGGGGCGGTCACAGCCAAGTCCGACCCAGGGGAGGGGCGCGACCCGGATTGGGCGGCCGACTTCCAGACAGCTTGCCCATAGTCGGCGGACCGCCACAGCCTGGTTGCCAGTGCGTCCCCGTTTCTTCTCGGGCGTCGCTGATTGGAGGGGCTGGGGAGGAAGCGGTGGGCGCAGCCAATCCGGAGCGGCCTCCTCCGCTCTCGCTCCTCCCCGCCCCCGGGCTTCCAGGGCAGTTGGTCTTGGGGCTGAGTACCGGTGTCTGCGTGTCCTTTCGTGGGGTTAGCGGTAGGAGACCGGGGCTGAGGACACGGGCGCACAGGCCATGGCCTCCGCCGGGCTGCCCCAGGCCCCCGCCGAGGACTCCCCTTGGCCTCTGCGCCTCCTGCACGCGCCGCCGGGGCTGCTGCGGCTGGACCCCACGGGCGGCGCGCTGCTGCTGCTCGTTCTCGCCGCGCTGCTGGGCTGGAGCTGGCTGTGGCGGCTCCCGAAGCGGGGCATCCCCCCCGGGCCCACGCCCTGGCCCGTGGTGGGCAACTTCGGCTTCGTGCTGCTGCCGCCTTTTCTCCGACGGAAGAGCTGGCCGTACCGGCGGGCAAGGACCGGAGAATTGAATACCTCGGGCCTGGGCGTGCAGTTGCTCCTGGCAGACCTGGCCCGTGTGTACGGCAACATCTACAGCTTCTTCATCGGCCACTACCTGGTGGTGGTCCTCAACGACTTCCACAGCGTGCGCGAGGCGCTGGTGCAGCAGGCCGAGGTCTTCAGCGACCGCCCGCGGATGCCGCTCAACTACATCCTGACCAAGGGGAAGGGTGAGCTGGGCCGCGGCCGCGGGAGCCTTGGGGGTCACGGGCCATGTGAGCGCGCGGATGGGGCTGCAGGTGCGCCGGGGCTGGGAGTTCTGTGTCCCCTGCGGCCGCGCGCACCCAGCCTGCCTCACACCTGCACCCAGCGCCGGAGGGGGAGGGCGGCGCTGCCTCCCACTCCCGGTGCCTTTGAGATCCCCTGCAGCTGTGATAGGTTCCATCTTTCCAGGAGTATTCGCTCCTTCCCAGAACAAGGCCTCTTCAGGCTGTGTTCCCGACGAGAAACTTCGGCCGTGTTAGAAAGAGAGAGGGATATTTATACCTTTTGCGTTTTGGGTGCAAGAGTTTAAGAAGATTATTTCCCCATAAGATAGAAAGTCCAGAAAACACGATTAAGAGCCAATTGGCAAACCTAATATACAATAGGTTTATAGTTTCTGTGATTCCTGCTTATGGAAGTCTATGTTGGGCAGTCTTGAGCGTTGGTAAACATGTTATCCGCTGCAATAGAATATCACATTTGCCCTTTTTGTTTATCAGTGTTCCCCTTTGTCTTATTGGTCGGCACGGGTCCCAGATGGTGTTTCCGTCTGTGTCAATCCTACCCTTCGGTCAGGTGTTAATTTAAATGTCTTTCCCTCAGGGAGTTTTTTCCCTCACTTCCGTTCCAGGTAAGTTAGTCTCCCTTGTTAGAACCAGTTTCATTGCAGGAGTACTTTTCCTTCACTGCACTTATCAATACTGAGGCTTCATAATTTTGTAACCTTGGCCTGAATGTGAGTCTTCACCACTAGACTGACATCTAGGAAGACAAGAGTTATTCCTTGTCCTGCCTGGCACATATAGGAGTCAATAGTTATTTATTAAGTGAATGAACTGCTACTTCGTCTTCCTGGCATGTGGTATAAAGAGATCCAGGCTTTTCAGAATCTGATTAAGCCAGAATTTTGCATCAGGATGTTAAATGAATTGTAATGATGGTCTTAATATTCTAAATGTCCCACTGAAAAACAAATCATACGTGTCACAGTTCATACCTCACCCTCTCCATGTCTTAACACATGCTGCTTCTTCTATCTGGAATTCTCTTCCATTCTCATGGCTGCCTGGAGAACTCCCACCTGCTTTTCTTTTCCTCTCTCTTTTTAAAAAAATTGTGGTGAAATACAGATAACATAAAATTTACCATCTTAACCATTTTTAAGTGTACAGTTTAGTGGCATTAAGTCATTCACGTTGTTGTGAAACCATCACCACTATCTCCAGAACTCTTTTCATCTTGCAGAACTGAAACTTTATACCATGAAACAAACACTAAAAACCCATTGAACATTTAAAAACTCTCTAACCCCTGGCAACCACCATTCTGTTTTCTGTCTCTGTGAATTTGACTCTCCTAGGTACTTTATACAAGTGAAATCATACAATATTTATCCTTTTGTGACTGACATATTTCACTTAGTATCATGTTTTAAGGTTCATCCATATTGTAGCATGTGTGAGAATTGCTTTCCTTTTTAAGACTGAATACTATTCCATTGAATGTATGTACCACATTTCGTTCATCCATTCGTCCCCTGATGGATACTTGCATGCTTCCATCTTTAGACTATTGTGAAAAATGCTGCTGTGAACATGGTATGTCTACAAATATCTGTTTAAGTCCTTGCTTTCAGTTCTTTTGGGTGTAAATCCAGAAGTGGAATTGCTTGATCATCTGAGAATTATATGTTTAATATTTTTGAGTAACTGCCATACCATTTTCCATAGCAGCTGCACCATTTTACATTCCTACCAGCAACAACCAATGTTTCAGTTTCTCCATATCCTCACCAACACTTGTGTTGTATTTTTTCATACCTGCTTAAATGTCACCTCTCTGAGAATGTGTTCTGTGACATATTTCTCTATCCTCCCAGGTAGAGGTGAGCTACTGTTTTCTCTGTGATACCACTGTTTTCGTTTAAACCCTCGTCCCATTCCCTACCAGTTAATAAGTCTTGTCAGCCTACTGCAGATATATCCATGTTCTGTATCCATTCACTTCTCTCCATCTACATTTCATCCAAGCTACCATCATTTTTCGTTTCTTACTCCAGAAGCCTTTTAACTAGCCTGCTTGCTTCTGCTCTGATCTTTTATCCATATAGCAGCCAAAGGGATTTCTTTAAAAAAAAAAAAAAAATGTGAATCAGAACAAATCATTTCGCTCCCCCCACTGAAACCAGTTGTTTCCAACTCCATACTAGACCTGCTGTGCCCCAAAGGATCTGGCCTCTGCCTGCCTTTCTGACTTTATCTCTTTCCACTCTCCCTTTATTGTACATTTCAAGTACAGTGTCTGCTCTGGACACACTAAGCTGATTCCTGGCAAGTTGGTGACTGCCTCAGGCTACTGGGTTTTGTCGTCCTTAGGCCTGGGATAACTTAAAAAAATTTTTTAAAATATTTATTTATTTATTTGGTTGCACTGGGTCTTAGTTGCGACATATGGACTCCTTAGTTGTGGCACGCATGTAGGATCTAGTTCCCTGACCAGGGATCGAACCCGGGCCCCCTGCATTGGGAGCTCGGAGTCCTATCCACTGCGCCACCAGGGAAGTCGTCCCCTGGGATAATTTTTTACTTGGTTTATTCCTTATCATCTCTCAGGCCAGTTGTTACCTTTCACTACTATTTTAGACACTGCCTAATATCACAACTTACTTTATCTCATTTATATTTCACTAACCTCATTCATTAAAAACTTTGAAAGCATTTAGCCTATTACCAACCCCACCTACCATTGGAATGTGAACTCTGTGAGGGCAAAGGTTTGGCTCATCTTGTTAACCACTGTATGCCTACTAATCGTCACAGAGCAGGTAATCAAGAAATGAATGAATGCATGCATACATCTATTGATACATACATACATCTATTGATGCGCTTACCACATTATATTGTCACTTTTGTTGCTCATCTGTCTTTTCCTCCTGATTTTTAAAGGTAGGAATTAGATTTTCTTCTTCGAGGTCCTTCTTGGTGGATGTATAGTTTGGTTAAGAGTCTATAATAAGACAGTTTCTAAGTATTAGTTGGATCACAGCTTATTATTGGATCCCTCCTTATTTTGGAAAGTCCTGGCAGCCTGGGGTAATTTGGTGCTTCAGCATCTCAACTAAAGCATTAATTCCTCCAAGAGACAGTTAGGACTTTTTAGGTGATGCTGCTCTTGTATTCTGGTGGATATGTGTTGGGCGAATGTGCTGTAAGAAATTTATGTTGCTGGTGAAAGTGATTGACAGGAGAAAGTAAAGCAAGAACCATATGTCACAAGGAAAATGCTTGTCGATTTAACTTGGAATAAAGAACAGGCCATCTGAATAGGAAAATGTAGATAGTCAAGGAATCTTTTAATGGAATTGTTTCAAGAGTGAAAAATAAAAGGGAAGAATGTGAGTTTATTTCAAGATGCCCATCGAAGGATGAAGAAGCAGAAGAGTTCTGGGTAACCGTCATAGATCAAGAATTGGATGGCATGGTCATCCTGAAGAAGATAGGGCACAGGAGTGAAAGGCTGAGCGGCTCAGCTCAGCAAGATTTGAGGAGTGCCTGAGCCACCTTTAGTGCTGTTTCCAGTGACAAAATTGTAAAATGTGAAGTTGTCCAGAAGCAGGATGCCTAGACCCTAAGAGAAAGAAAAGTGGTATTAGGAATTAGAGGCCAATAACGTTATTAAATGTTTATATTTTTATAAGATATTTTAAAAAGAGTTTTGCTGCTAAAGTTGGTGAGACTGGAAGAGAAGGAATATTTCATGAACAGTGATGTGCTGGAAATAGTTCACTAACACATTGCCAGCAAGTTCTAGAATGTAGGGAGGTTATTTATTATATTTGAGTTTTTCAAATTATCATGCTTAGACAAGTTGATGTTCTTTTTAAGCATAAAAATTATAGTAAGGTAGATAGGCCAGAAAGATGTTCTACATCAGGTATGCCCATCATACTTATTCATCCATCTGATTTTGTTCCTGAGCAGGAATAGTTAATAAAGTTACAAAGTCAGATTAAGAGGTACAAACTACTATGTATAAAATAAATAAGCTACAAGGGTATATTGTACATCACAAGGAATATAGCCAATGTTTTATAATAACATTAAATGGAGTATAATCTAAAAATTTTGAAACACTGTCTTATATGCCTGAAACTAATATAATATTGTAAATTAACTATACTTCAATAAAAAAACTTACAAAGTCAGAGCCAAGGCTACCAAAAGAGTACTTTAAGTGTGGTCTGTTTCTTCTCAAAGGTTTATGCACATCACATTTTTATTTTAAAATATTTCAAATATAAAGTTCAGAGAGTAATATAAACTCATTCATCACTGTTCACATTTGCTTCAGATTCATAAACAGTACATAGCTTTATTTGGTATGTTTTTTAAATACTTACATATGTCATATATTTATAAAGTATCTTTCTACCTCTAGCTTTTGTAATTTATCTGTTTCCCTGTTGATAGAAATTAGATTACTTCTAATTTTGAGAGATTTCTAGAGACTTGGAGCAAGAGTCAAAGGAAATTGCAAAGACATGAAAATGGGAGGCAAAAGGAAATTTTGAAGAACTTTAGAAGTACAGGAGGGCTTCCCTGGTGGCGCAGTGGTTGAGAATCTGCCTGCTAATGCAGAGGACACGGGTTCGAGCCCTGGTCTGGGAAGATCCCACATGCCGCGGAGCAACTGGGCCCGTGAGCCACAATTGCTGAGCCTGCGCGTCTGGAGCCTGTGCTCCGCAACAAGAGAGGCCGCGACAGTGAGAGGCCCGCGCACCATGATGAAGAGTGGCCCCCACTTGCCACAACTAGAGAAAGCCCCCGCACAGAAACGAAGACCCAACACAGCCAAAAATTAATTAATTAATTAATTAATTTAAAAAAAAAAAAAAAAGGTAGAAAAGAAGTACAGGATAGACCAGTCAGGATTGACTACCTCGAAGGGGTACAAGATACAAATGAAATTAGGAAATAAAGATAGAAAGTGAAAGTTCATTTGAGCTATTTGAAAATGAATGAGGAAAACAAGATAACTGAATCTTGTAGTAAATGCAGTAAAGTACATATTTTAAATAGTTACGTGCTCATTTCAAGAAGGCCTGAATTCCCACTAAGAGGGACACTTACATGACCCTATGGAAGGGAAGGGCAAATATAATCAGTGGATAACACTTTCTCTGCTTCAAGAGAAAGAAAACGTATGTGTGATCAACATAGAATTGCATCAAATTTAATGTATTTTAACTATTTTTATTTTAGTAATATATGTTGCTTATTGTAAAACATAAAACATGGAACAGGAGTAAAAGAATTCCTTTTAATTCTTTTAAAAAATAATTGAAAATCATCTGTGATCAGTGTTATTTTGAGATAGCCACTATTAACATTTTTATGTATCACCTTTGTTTTAGTCTATTTGAGCTGCTGTAACAGAGTTCCATGTGCTAGGTGGCTTATAAACAACAATTTATTTCTGGAGTCTGAGAATTCAAGATCAAGGTGCTAGCTGATTGGTGTCTGTTGGGGGCCAGCTTCCTGACTCACAGACAAATGTCTGTAACCTCACATGGTGAAGGGAGCAAGGGAGATCTCTGGGGCCTCTTTTATAAAGGCACTAATCCCATTCATGAGGGCTCCATCCTCATGACCTAATCACATCCCAAAGATTACTTTCAAATACCATCACGCCAGGCATTAGGATTTAACATATGAATTCTGAAGGGACACATTCAATCTGTGGCAGTCTTCTAGTATTTTTTTTTCTGTATGTACAGGTATTTTAAAAAACATATTTGCTTCCTTGAAATGGAAACATATTCTTCACACTCTTTAAAATTATTTTTATCACTTAAAGTATTATGAATATTTTTCCATATTATTGAATTTTCTACAAAGTTCTTAAGAACTGTACAATATTCCTTTGTGAGAATGTATCATAGTCAGTTTAGCCTATCCTTTGTTTGGTTTGAGGTAGATTTTTGTTTCAACTGTCTAGCACCTAGTCCTCTGACAAGAGCAACCCCTTCTTCTGAGGAACTCTGGCTCCACCACCCTTTTGTATCCATTAACTGTGATTGGAATGGGAGATGCCATATCTTTACATGAATTCCCCTCTCTGGCCACAGTGATTAGTCAGGGGATAGACCCCTGATCAAAGGTGATTTGATCAGAATATCTCACCTTTTTGTGATGGTAGTGAATCTGTGGGCTGGACACAGAACTCAAGAGTTCATAGCTACAGATCGATCCACACATAGTTTTGGGGTAAGAATTGATACTTGTGGCATAGTTTGGAAACCTCAAGCCAAATAATAAATGTAAAGTATTTCAAATTGGTATCACCATGGAATACCTGACTGAAACATCTGAGTCCTTCCCCAGCATTTTTCAGGTTAGAACTAGAGAATAGAGGGCTTTAGAGGGCTTTTCTCTCCGGTGGTGAAAATGGGAGAATGGGCATCTCAAGATAGCTCCCAGTTCTTGGAAAAGCTGGTTCACAGTAGGAAAGAATGAAGTCAGTCAGGAAGAAAGAAGTGAAAAATAGGTGCAGAGAGGAGTTCTGTGGCATTTAGTCTTCTCCGAGGTAGTAACACCCAGCTCTTCCTGCTTTTTGGTTCCATCCACAGCCTAACTGGCCTTTTTGCCAGACTAGCTTGAGGGTATGTTTTTGTCATTCCCAAACAATAGGCCTGGTTTTTGCTTTGGAGCCATGTTTATTTTTCAGTGTTATTATCCTCCTTGAGATGAAGTCTTTGTGTACATCCATTGTATACATTCAGGGCTAAGAATGGAGATGTCAGCAACTACAGAGTGTGCCTGAACCTCTTCCAAACACTCTTAAGACTCTAAGCCAGTGGTCCCCAACCTTTTTGGCACCAAGGACCAGTTTCGTGGAAGACAATTTTTCCACAGATGGAGGGGGTGGTATGGTTTCGGGATGATTCAAGCGCATTACATTTACTGTGCACTTTATTTCTATTATTATTACATTGTAATATATAATGAAATAATTACACAACTCACCAGGAGGCAGAGCTCAGGTGGTAATGCGAGCAATGGGGAATGGCTGTAAATACAAATGAAGCTTTGCTTGTTCACCCACCACTCACCTCCTGCTGTTCGGCCCACTTCCTAACAGGCCACGGACCGATACCGGTCCGTGGCCCGGGGGTTGGGGACCCCTGCTTTAAGCCATTCTGGCTTCATGACATGGGTATTTTGTAATGTTTGAAACCCTGAGGCCATTAATTCTGTCCCTGCCTCTCATCCCTGGCATTCTCCGGCACTGTCTCCTTGGTCACCTCTTATCTTGCACTTCATACCTGTCAGATTGTTGTCAAATACCTAATGCCCAGACATTAGTCTCTTTTGAGAAGGTTCCCTCCATTTCCTTGCCTTATCTAAACCTGAATTTTTCCCTGAAGATAATTCAGCCCTCTTGAAATACTGTACCCTCTTTAACATCCCCCAAGTTCTTTATTTTTCTAAAATGTGCCTTCATACACATCCTTATTTACAAACGAAGTATCGCTCAGATGTCCTCTCTGAGAAGTACTGCTTTCCCTCAGCTGACATGGTGCATTTTCCTTTGTCTACATTGCAACTTCAATACACCTCCAACATACAACATTTAATACAGTGCATTCCAACAATGCAGCATTCAATACCATGCATTCCAACTGTGCAACTTTAGTGCAATCCACCATACAACATTCAGTACAATATGCAACTTCAATACAGTCTAACATACAACAGTGTATTAGAGTTGTTGGTTTATCCAGTTCCTCACAAAACTGGAAGCATCTTGAGAACAAAGACTGTGTCTTTTAAATCTGTATGCCCTTAGTATCTGACATGTAGGGGACTGTAAATAAATATTGGAAAAACTAATAGAGGGCATTTATTTCTAAATTTGAATGTACCTAACAATGTTGTCTAGCATACATATGTACCTAACAACGTAGGTATATACAATTTTTTAATACATTTTAATTTTATATATTTATATATCTTAATTTTAAAATATTTTATATATTATATATAAATATATAGCCATGATATATATCTACAAGTAGCAAGAACTTACAGAACTGAAAAAAGGAATTGACAAATGCACCATTAGTGCAAATTATTTTAACATAAGTATTTGAATAGTTGATAGATCAGGCAGATAAAACTTTGGCAGGGATAAAGAAGATTTGAGTCTGACAGTTATGTAGCTTTCTCTGTTGGAAAGAGGACCCTGTACCCAACAACTGCTTGTATAAAAATTCTTCTCAACTTTATTTGGAAATTTTATTAAAATTGATCACATGCTAGACTAAAAACCTAGCCTCATCAATGTCAAAAATCATCATAAGCCAAATTAATCTAGGTGGCAAAAGAGAATAATTATAGAAAAAAAATGTTTATACTTTTTTAAAAAAGTTATTTTATTATTTACTTATTTTATTTATTTTTGGCCGGGTCGGGTCTTAGTTGCGGCATGTAGGCTCTGTTGCGGTATGCGGGCTCTTCGTTGCGGCGTGTGGGCTTCCCTCTAGTCGTGGCACGCAGGGTTTCTCTCTCTAGTTGTGGTGCACAGGCTCCAGGGCACATGGGCTCTGTAGTTGTGGTGCGAGGGTTCCAGAGCGCGTGGGCTCTGTAGTTTGCAAAACGCAGGCTCTCTGAGGTGCGCGAGCTCAGTAGTCATGGCGCGCGGCATGTGGGATCTTAGTTCCCTAACCAGGAATCGAACCAGCGTCCCCTGCATTGTAAGGCGGATTCTTTACCACTGGACCACGAGGGAAGTCCCCAAATTTTTATACTTAAAATGCATTGAAAAGACATGCACACAATACTGGTGGACTGCAGCTAAAGTGGCACCCAAAGGCAATTGTACAGCCTTAACTATCCTTTATTAGGGTAAAGATCTGAAAATTGTTAGATAGCTAATTTTATATATCTGAAAAACAACAAAAGAATAAACGTAAGGAAAAAAGAACATGCCATTATAATTATAGACAAATTCTTCCAGAGAGAAAGAATACACCGTGGCTCATTTTAGGAGGTGAGTATATCCAGACAAATACATTATGAGAAAGGAAATTTATAGTCCATTTTCATGTATGAATATGAATTTTTAAAAACAACATATTAGGAAACCAAATCCAACAATATCTTTAAAAAAACATGAAAGTATCATAACCAAAGTTGGATTTATTCTTGGATTGCAGGTAAGTCCAATTATCATAAAGAAGGCAATTTTCAAATTAATCTGTAAGTTAAATGCAATTCCCATCAAAATCTCAAAGGTGTTTTTTTAAAAATAGAACTTGACAAGCTGATTAAAGTTTGATAAATATGAGTAAAGAGCCAAGAGTAATCAAAAAACAATTTTGAAAAAGAACAAGATGGTGGTGGTGGGAACTTCCCTATTAGATATTAAGACTTATTATAAAGTCTATTTAGATCTTATTATAGAGTAACAGTAGTTAAGACAGTGTGCTTTAAGCACAGTCATAAATAAATAGACCAATATACAATATAGCAGACTAGAAAACCTATAAACTGAGCTGCCTGTGTACAGCAAATGTTGTAGATCAGTAGGGAAAAGGAGAGGCTGTTTCATAAATGGTGCTTGAACAATAGGTTATCAAAATAAGGGGAAAAGTGGATTCCTTCTTCACAATAAGTAGGAACACCTAACATAAATATAAATTCCAGGTAGGTTATAGAGGCTTAAATGTGAAAAAGCAAAATTTTTAAATTTTACAAGAAAGTAGAGAATATATTTATAAACCTGTGGTAGGAAAAGATTTCTAAAATAAGACATGCAGCACAAATCACTAAGAAAAAGATTGAGAAATGGAACTACCTTCAAAACATGTTTATCAAGTAATAGCATTAAAACATGAAAAAGCAATTCACATGATGGGAGACAATGTCTGCTATGCATGTAGAATATATAAGAAAAAGAAAATTGCACAGTTATTAAGTACATATCACAGAATAGGAAACCTGGCCAATAACCATATGAGAAGCTGCTCCAACTCACTGTAACAATCAGGGAAATGCAAATAAAAATCAGATGAGGTGCATTTCAGCCCTCTGATTGGCAAAAATAAAATGTTGATGACTACGAAGTGATGGCAGCTATTTGACAAGAGATCGTTCATTTACTTCTGGTGTACTCTCCACTTTGGAGAAGAAGTTGATAATGGCTAGTCACATTGAAGGTGTACATATTTTATGACGCATCAATGCACTTTTAGCAATGTCTTCAAAATTCTGATGGAGGGGGAAAGGTACAATAAATACATTTTCTAAAAATGTTTAGAAATTTGCCTCTGATGTGTCCTGTCCCAGGAAACTATTAGAGGATGGGCTTCAGCAAAATACAGGAGTGAAATAAGGTAAAGACATAGAATCCAGGAAATGAGTTCAACACAGGAGGGTCAAAAAAATTTTCTAAATGATGTCAAATGGAAATCACAAAACACCTGAACAAAAGGCCTAGAAAGCAACATCAGATTTGAGCAGATGTGTGGAATATTCCAGGCAGGAAAATGGAAGTGACAAGTAATCCAATACACTTGACCATGTGGATATTTCTATTGAGAGTCATTTTATATAGGTATAAAAGATTGTGAGAAGACTTAACCACTGAGAGAGGTCTTTATTTCATTCTCAGCTGTATTCACAGCATCCCAGTGTCTAGCACATAGTAGGCATTCAGAAATATTTGTTAAATGAATGAAGCATGTCCTTGAAGGTAGCAGGAATGAAGTGGATGAAAAATGGAAGGAGAAGAGCTCGCTGAAACAATAAAGCACACCATGGAAAAGAGAATGAAGTAAGTGACAGGAAACAAGGAAAATTTGAGAACAATCTGATACAACATCTGGGAGTAATTCTTTTGGGTTTGATGGTGGAAGATGTATAACATAAGTGAGAATCAAATAAGATGTAGTTGTGAATGCCCTTGAGTTCAGATGTTTTTAAATTAGGGCTGTTTGCAACTACAGACATTTTAGGTTACCTGCCAGTTATTTGATCCAAACTTTGATGGCCAATGGGCTGTTGATTTATTCAGCTCATATTTAACAATCTCCTCCTTTGTATACAGCACTATGCCAGAAGTTTGGATTTTAATGATGAGCAAAATCAGATATTGTCCCTGCCCTCATGTGCAATCTGTTAACCATGCTTATCCTTCTGTTCACATTTATCTAGCCTGAAATATTTTCTTAGTCTGTATTCACTCTTATGAAAATAAGATTTTGTAATTTACACTAACTCTAGACATTGAAACTCGTTTCATTTCACCAGGAGTTAGTATATATAATAATAAGCTTAATAGCAAATTTTCCTAATCAAATTGGATATGACTTTTGTTATTATAAACATACACTATCTTGATAACTAAATTTTGCTAGTCATTCTTCTTGGCTGGTGATCTTTATCTGTTCGTATATGAACTTTGCACAAGTGACTTGAGAAATACAAATACCCTTCATGGTTGGTCCTGTTCAGTATTAATTATCAAGCATTGCTCTTTCTTACCTTCTTTTCTTGGTGTCCTTTTGCAGGGATTGTATTCGCACATTATGGTCCAGTCTGGAGACAACAGAGGAAGTTCTCTCATTCAACTCTTCGTCATTTTGGCTTGGGAAAGCTTAGCTTGGAGCCCAAGATTATTGAGGAGTTCAAATACGTGAAAGAGGAAATGCAGAAGAATGGAGAAGTCCTCTTCAATCCTTTCCCCATTGTCAACAATGCTGTCTCTAACATAATTTGCTCTTTGTGCTTTGGCCAGCGCTTTGATTACACCAATAGTGAGTTTAAGAAAATGCTTAATTTTATGTCACGAGCGTTAGAAATCTGTCTGAACACCCAGCTCCTCTTGGTCAACATATGCTCCTGGCTTTATTACCTTCCCTTTGGACCATTTAAGGAATTAAGACAGATTGAAAAGGATTTAACTATTTTCCTTAAAAAAATCATCAAAGACCATCGAGAGTCTCTGGATGTAGAGAACCCTCAGGACTTCATAGACATGTATCTTCTCCATGTGGAGGAGGAGAGGAAAAATAATAGCAATAGTAGTTTTGATGAAGATTACTTATTTTATATCATTGGCGATCTCTTCATTGCTGGCACTGATACCACAACTAACTCTTTGCTTTGGTGCCTCCTGTATATGTCACTGAACCCCGACATACAAGGTAATAAACAGATGTTTCCTTTATTCATGGCAAAACCAGGATATATTTTTTTTCATTTCCATTTAAATCAGCAACCTTTGTGATCCTGTTGCTCCTGTCAGTAAGCAATGTCTTCAGGCTGGAAAGCAAAATGGAAATACTTGCATCTCATAGGGAATTGGTAAGGTGTTAACAACGAAGCTCCAAGTTTCTAGACAGTGGCACTAAGGTCACAGCTTGCTTGAATCTGCTTTAAATCTCTACAGGTCTGATTCTGTGTGAAATCTATGATGAAGAAAGAACTTTAGAGAAGACTGTTTTAGAGTTGAAGAGAATCATAGTGATCATCTGAACCCATTCATCTTTTTTGAAGATGAGACCAGAGGCCCAGAGAAGT
Source organism: Balaenoptera ricei (assembly GCF_028023285.1). NCBI lineage: Eukaryota > Metazoa > Chordata > Mammalia > Artiodactyla > Balaenopteridae > Balaenoptera > Balaenoptera ricei. Next base: position 111,436,943 of record NC_082643.1, read on the forward strand.
TCTGTGATTTTCACAAGGTCACAGAGCTAGTTCCGCCACATCAGTACCAATAGGTAGTGAATTTCAGTGGAAGTTCATAGTGGAAGGATACAGGGAAGAACAGTGTATTTATTTTCCGTTGCTCCTACAACAAATAACCACACAGTTAGTGACAACACAAATTTGTTATGTTACAGTTCTATACATTAGAAGCCTGATACATGTCTCAGTGAACCAAAATCAAGATGTTGACAGGGCTGCGTTCTTTTCTGGAGGCTCTGGAGGAGAATCCATCTCCTTGCCATTTCGAGCTTCCTTGGCTCGTGGCCCCCTTGCTCCATCTTTGAAGCCAGCAATGTTGCATCTCTCTGACCATTCTTTCATAGTCATATCTCCCTCTGACTCTAAACCCAACTGGGAAAAGTTTCCAATTTTTTTTTTTTTTTTTTTGTCTGCATCGGGTCTTCGTTGCTGTGTGTGGGCTTTCTCTAGGTGCAGTGAGCGGGGGCTACCCTTCACTGCGGTGCGCGGGCTTCTCATTGCAGTGGCTTCTCTTGTTGCGGAGCCCGGGCTCTAGGCGCGTGGGCTTCAGTAGTTGCAGCACGCTGGCTCGGCAGTTGCTGCACACAGGCTCTAAGGCGTGTGGGCTTCAGTAGTTGTGGCTCGCGGGCTCTAGAGCGCAGGCTCAGTAGTTGTGGTGCACGGGCTTAGTTGGTCTGCAGCATATGGAATCTTCCCAGACCAGGGCTCGAACCCATGTCCCCTGCATTGGCAGGTGGATTCTTAACCACTGTGCCACCAGGGAAGTCCCAGTTCTCCAATTTTAAAACCCATGTAATTAGGCTGGACACACCCAGAAAATCCAGCATAATCTCCCCATCACAAGGTCCTTAATTTAATCACATCTGCAAAGTCCTTTTTTCCCATATAAGGTAGCATATTCACAGGTTCCAGGGGATTATGGCGTGGACATCTTTGAGGGACCATTTCCTGCCTACTATACATGAGATTGTGCCTACCTATATTCATTAACTATTGATGAGTAACAAATTATCCCAAAATTTAGCATCTTAAAACAACAACCATTTATTATTTCACATAGTTTCTGAGGATCAGGAGTCTAGGAGCAGCTTAGCCTGGATGGTCTGGCTTAGGATTTCTCATGAAGTTGTAATCAAGATGTTGGCCTGGGGCTACAAACATCTATAGACTTGACTGGGACTGAAGGATCCACTTGCAAGATGACTCATCCACATGGCGGCTGGCTGCAGGCCTTGCCACTTGGAACTTTCCATAGGGCTGCTTTACTGGCAGCTGCCTTCCCCCAGAGTGAATGACCCTAGAGAGTAAGTGGCCAAGACAAAAGCCATAGTGTCTTTTATAACCTAAGCTCAGAATGGTCATGCCATCGCTTCTCCTTTATTCTGTTGGTCACATAGACCAATTTGGAACAAAGTGGGAGGGGATGGCACAAAGTTGTGAACACCAAGAAGTGGGGATCACTGGGGGTCATGTTGGGCTACCACACGTTGTCACAGGTAAAAGCTTAAGAGTCAATCAGATGTTGATATGAGAGAATAATTCAGAGTGCTCCTGAATCCAGAGTGCTTTCCCCCTTGCTGCTCTGTCTGTTCTGCCATCCTCCTTCAGAGTCCCAGGCTGGTACAGGGTCCCTGGGACCAGCTGCCTCCGCTGGAATATCTGACCAGCGCTTCACTTCACTGAGGCCAAGTCAGGCCTGTGCTGCCGACTTATCAGCTGTGTGGATATGGTGATGGGAAGAGTGTATGGGAGGGCAGTCTCTCCTGGCTTATCTTTTGGATTATGCTTTCCTTTTTTTTTCTGTATAGAAAAGGTTCATGAAGAAATTGAAAGGGTCATTGGTGGTGACCGTGCCCCTTCCCTCACTGACAAGGCCCGGATGCCCTACACAGAAGCCACCATCATGGAGGTTCAGAGGCTGAGCGTGGTGGTGCCACTCTCCATCCCTCACATGACCTCAGAGAAAACAGGCAAGTCCAGGGCCTTCCTCCTTGGAACGCCCTTGAGGGAAGCCCGTCCCCTTCATCCAGAGGACTTGAGGTGAGGGTGTGGCAAGGGTTTGTTGTCATGGATAATCAGATGTCCAGAGGATGCTTCCGCCTCAGCTGTCCCTTATCTGCTGTACTGGCTGGCGTTCCAGCCCCGCCTGTTTGGTAAATAGCTCTCTAGCCTTCAGAGCGTGCACACTTACACTGGTCAAATTATGCTGCCGTTTAAGGTGGCTGTACTGGCAGAAAAAAACTCCAGAATTAACAAAGGCCCCTCTCAGTCCTCCTGTTCTTGGAGGTCCGAAGAGCGAGCCTAATTATGAAATTAAGGGGTTTAACTGGGAATTATTCTACTTCATTTTTTACGGTTCTGCAACTGAAGCACAAGTATTAAAGAATTAGAAGAGCCCATCTGATTCTGAAGGCACATGTTTCAGCCTTTCACCTACAGTGTCCTTGACATTCAGGCACTCAGACTCACTGTAAGCATCCCTCATAGCAAGGAGTTTTCGTCCTCTGGAGATAGCTCGTGATGAAATGGGCTTAAATCTAGTTACAAGACAGTTGTAGGAGGCAATCACGTATAAATGACATTGGATCACTTAACAGTTTCTTTGGTGTAAATTAGATACAAGGAGTGTGCAGTATCCTTGGGGCATTGTTTAAAGTGCATATGAACTTGTCAGCTGGTATGAACCAGCATTGACTTCCCTGTACATCCCTTTACCTCAGTTTACCTTCTTCATTGTATTGTGTGATATAAAAGACTGGGAACTGTAAAATTGTATACAAGTATTAGGAATTTGTAATTCTTTGGGAAAGTTCACCTGAAATGCCCTATGATTTCCATTTTAATGTTTTCTCTTAATTGTAATGTTTTTATCATTTGATTTAATTGATTAACTCAACATCCATCAGAGCAACTCCTGTGCCCTGTCTCAGGCTGGATCCTGGGAGGGTATGGAGAGGATGCCAGTTGATAAGGTTTTGCCTCTGCCCTCAAGTACCTCAGAGTTTGCTCTCAGCAAATTAAGAAGCTAGATATGTAACTAGCTTTTTTTTTTTGTTTTCTTGTGTTTTTTTTTTTTGAGAGAGTGATGTATACCAAGAGTTATTAGTAAAAGCGTGTTGAATGATACTGTGGTTTTGTTTTGTTTTGTTTTAGTGCTCCAAGGGTATACCATTCCTAAAGGCACGATAATATTACCCAACTTGTGGTCAATACACAGAGACCCAGCCATTTGGGAGAAACCAAATGATTTCTACCCTAATCGATTTCTGGATGATCAAGGACAACTTATTAAAAAGGAAACATTTATTCCTTTTGGGATAGGTCAGTTAAACTTTTATTTTCTTAATGGTATAATTTAAAAAAGAAATAGAACCAAAAGAATCTTTTATTATTTCATGATACTCTTTTAAAAATGTTTCTTTTTTGGCAAGCTAATATAAGAGAGAAATAATTTAGATAATGCATCTCCACTATGTTTATTTCAGATTTTAAAAACAAAGTGAAAGCAATTGGTTTTAAATCTTTAAATATGACTAGAAATCTTCCTTTTTGAGTTGTCCAGGTGATTGTTTGAGTCCCAGGGAACTGCTGGAGTTAAGAGCAGCTTTTGACCTGCCTGAATGGTGGGTGAGAGTGTGGGCTCTCTAATCTCACCATTCCCTCTTTTAGGTTCCTAGATTAGGGCATATAGGCTTCTTTCTATAGAAAAGGAATGCTCTAGAGATTCTTATTTGATGTCTTTTCTCCTTAATCTTCCAGGTAAGAGCAAGGAAAGAAATAAGTAAGTAGGAGGAGGCAAGGTAGCCCGCCTCATTGGCTCCGTCTCTAGTTCCTATCTAGGATGTGGATAGATTTTTATGAGTAGGAGTTAAAATGTGAACTTGGTATGCAAAAATTCTGATCAGCATAGGCTGTGGGAAGCCATGGGGTATATGTGGCAATTTTATTTCAAAACTCTCTATGTCTGCCTTTAAAACACTCAATTTAGAAATTTCATAAATTTATCCCTTTTGAGGTAGGAAAAGGGATGGTATTATAATCCTTACCTTTTTTCCTCGTCTCATTTTTAGGGAAGCGGGTATGTATGGGAGAGCAGCTGGCAAAGATGGAATTATTCCTGATGTTCGTGAGCCTAATGCAGAGTTTCACATTTGCTTTGCCTAAGGACTCGAAGCCGATCCTGACTGGGAAATACGGTCTAACTTTAGCCCCACATCCGTTTAATATAATCATTTCAAAGAGATAAAGAACACCTCCATGAAGAGATGGTGCAGAGAATGTAAATACATGTCCTTCTAAACAGATTCTTCCTTCTGTAATTGACAGCGGATCCAGCAACTCTGCAGGTCTAGGTTAGGCTTGGATTAGAGAGAGATTGGAAAGAGGATAGAGCACGTGGGACCTTTCATCTTGGAGGGTTCCTCAGAAGGAAACTTCAACCATTTTAGTAATGCACGTGACTTGGGGGATGGCGACGAAAGTACTGGATTCGGAAGCAGGGGATACGGATTTTATTCCCAGCAGCCTCCACCAATGAGCATTTCTTCTCATCCCTCAGTGCCTCAGTCATTCCACGTGGAAAATGACGGTAACAAAATTTGACTTTTCTCTCTATCTTGGCATGAATGATGGTCAAATGCTCCATCTTTTCTGACATCACCAAAGCACTGTTAAGCTCTGGAGAACAAATTCAGGAGGAGAAGGAAGACCTACCTGTTTAAGACCCATGACAACATGAAAGTGGTGTTCAGACTTGAATACTTCATCAGAGAAGGACGTGGGTTTAGGGGACAATGAATTAGAGCTTTTCTTCTTATTATTATTTTTTTACTTAATTTCTTTTTGGCTGCGTTGCGTCTTCGTCGCTGCGTGGGCTTTCTCTAGTTGCGGTGAGCAGGGGCTACTCTTCATTGCCATGCATGGGCTCTCATTACAGTGACTTCTCTTGTTGCGGGGCACAGGCTCTAGGGCACACGCGGGCTCAGTAGTTGTGGCGCACGGGCTTAGTTGCTCCATGACACGTGGGATCTTCCTGGACCAGGGCTCGAACCTGTGTCCCCTGCATTGGCAGGCAGATTCTTTTTTTTTTTTTTATTTTAATTTATTCATTTATTTTTGGCTGTGTTGGGTACTCGTTGCTGCACGCGGGCTTTCTCTAGTTGCGGCGACCGGGGGCTACTCTTTGTTGCGGTGCACAGGCTTCTCGCTGCGGTGGCTTCTCTTGCTGCGGAGCATGGGCTTTAGGCGCGCGGGCTTCAGTAGTTGTGGCACGTGGGCTCAGTAGTTGTGGCTCGCGGGCTCTAGAGTTCAGGCTCAGTAGTTGTGGCGCACGGGCTTAGTTGCTCCGTGGCATGTGGGATCTTCCCGGACCAGGGCTCGAACCCGTTTCCCCTGCATTGGCAGGCAGATTCTTTTTTTTTTTTTTTTTTTTTTAATTTATTCATTTATTTTTGGCTGCGTTGGATGCTCGTTGCTGCACGCGGGCTTTCTCTAGTTGCAGCGACCTGGGGCTACTCTTTGTTGCGGTGCACAGGCTTCTTGCTGCGGTGGCTTCTCTTGTTGCGGAGCATGGGCTTTAGGCGTGCGGGCTTCAGTAGTTGTGGCACGTGGGCTCAGTAGTTGTGGCTCGCGGGCTCTAGAGTTCAGGCTCAGTAGTTGTGGCGCACGGGCTTAGTTGCTCCGCGGCATGTGGGATCTTCCTGGACCAGGGCTCGAACCCGTGTCCCCTGCAGGATTCTTAACCACCGTGCCGCCACCAGGGAAGCCCTAGATCTTTTCTTGACACAGATCTTATGTCGGTTTTGGAGGACTTGTTTTGTTATTATCTTTTTGTTTATGATTTTAGTTTTTACTTTTTGTAGACATGGGATGAAGTGGACCCTTGTTTTAGTATGTTGAGGAAAGGTTATTGTCTGAATCTATACGTCCGCCTTCTCTATTTCAACTACATGAACAGTGAGCCTAGCTGAATAAGTGGCTTCATGGCAGAATTCCTTTCTGCTGTGTTTATTCACAAGGATGTAGCTCTAGCTTTTGACTTGAGCCCTCAGTAGTGAGCTCTGGAATTTTAATACTGGGATTTATGAGAAAAGGATTCAAACTGTACTGAACGTTCCTTAACTGTTCTTCCTGCCACCAGGCCTAATGTATCTCATCCTTGAAGACTTGTAAGGACAGGAAGGCATTCCTATTCTTTTTAAGATAACTAAATTGTTTCTTAACAAATAAACTCCCTCTAAAAGAACGGTTCTCAAAAAAGGTAATGACTTCTTTCAGGGGCTGTTTGGAAATATGTGGGTGTGTTTTCAGTTATCACCGTGATGGGGGTGCTAATGGCTTTTTTGTTGCCATGGGGCCAGGATGCTAAATGTCTGAGCAGTCCTAGACAATGAAGAGCTGACCTGGCCAAAGAGAACATGCTCCGAAAGTGGCTAGCCCTTTCCTTTATTCTCCCGTTATACTCCTTATATAGAAAGGATCGTGATAATAACATAAGCAGCCGTACTTTTGAGCCTTTCCTCATGCTGGCACCATACTTTATGCTTTACTTGTATGCTTACATAATTCTTAAAGAATGTTTAGTAAGAGGATGCCATTCTGTAGCTGATGAAGCTCAGGCTTAGAGAGTTACGGCCTACATGTAGTGAAAAAGTACCACAGTGCATTTCAAACCTACCAGTCTTCGTAACTGGAGAGTTCTTCCTGTACCACTTCTCTATACTGCCCCTCTGCATTGGTCTCATACCAGTCTGCCCCTCTGCATTTTCAAAATGGGTTAATGAAATACAGGCCAATCTTTAGGTGCCTTGAGGATTTTTGTTAATTAAAAAAGAAAAACTAAGAAACGAAATGCATAGGCACTGTGAGTGAATGGAGAGGTTGTTATAGAGACTTTATTTATTTTTTATTAATTAATTAATTAATTTTTATTTTTGGCTGCGTTGGGTCTTCGTTGCTGTGCACAGGCTTTCTCTAGTTGTGGCGAGCAGGGGCTACTCCTCATGGCAGTGCGCGGGCTTCTCATTGCGGTGGCTTCTCTTGTTGCAGAGCATGGGCTTCAGTAGTTGTGGCACGTGGGCTCAGTAGTTGTGGCTCACGGGCTCTAGAGCACAGGCTCAGTAGTTGTGGCGCACAGGCTTAGTTGCTCCATGGCATGTGGGATCTTCCTGGACCAGGACTTGAACCCGTGTCCCCTGCATTGGCAGGCGGATTCTTAACCACGGTGCCACCAGGGAAGCCCCTAGAGACTTCAGATGGATGATGCATGTGTGAATTACCCTGTACCATGAGCAGGGCAGTTTGTTCTGATCTGGAATTTCATATGCTTCAGAATTGCACTAGTAACTTTGCATCAGCAAGTTTATTACTCTTCGATTTATACATGCATTTTCAGTACCCCCTAACCAAACAGTTTGTAGCTAACTTGAGAAAAAAACTCTTCTGTGAGATTATGTTGAAATCAGATGTTTATTATACTTTAAAATATAATGCCTTAAACTGTAGCACTTTTAAAACATCTGTTTATGGCAAATCACTGAAAGGACTGTTAATGCTTCCCTTGCACATGTTGATATTTTACGATTTTTTACTTTATGATTTATTTGAAGTGTAAAAATAATAGTACTTTGTTTTGTAAGTTTGCCTAATACCTACTTTTTAGTCCTCATCATTAGCATGATTTTTGATGCTTATATTAAACTTTTAATTTTAACTGAGATAGTGTCATGTCTGGTTTTGGGGGTTTTGTTTTCTTTAAATTGCTAAACAAAATTCTCTTTTACCAGATGTCAAGTTAAGAAAAGGAAGAGGGAATAGACTTCCAAAAAGAGGGAGATGGCCACATATAATATAAGCATGATCTCTAGACAGGAGGATAATTCTTTTAAAATATCCTCTCAGAGCACAGTTACTCTCAGGACTGTAGCACAGCCCAAGCTTCTTATTTCCCATGTCAAAGTCCAGCATTATCTGAGAGAGGGGTGAATCTACATAAGCCCATTGTGGCGAAATATCGAGTGCTTGTCTCTATTACACTCCTTAGCTCAGGAAGAAGGGTTTTTTAAAATACCCGAACCTATGGATTTTTCCTATAGATGAATCCAGCGCCGGCTTTTTCCACGGCCCAGTCTTCCTCCTGCAGGTCACAGTGCAGAGGTCACCTCCTGAGGGACGGCTTCCGCTAAAGCCCTATCTAAAGTGGCCTTGCCTGAGAACACCCTGCTATAGACTGAAAGTGTGTGCGCCCCAAGAATTCATTAATTGAAACCTGATCCCAGTGTGATAGTATTTGGAGGTGGGACCTTTGGGAAGTGATTGTGTCATGAGAGTGGAGCCCTCATGCATGGGATTAGGATCCTTATAAGAGCCCAGAGAGCTCCCTGTCCCCTTCTGCCATATGAGAATGCAGTGCAAAGACAGCCATCCATGAACCAGGAAGCAGGCTCTCACCAGACGCTGAATCTGCGGATGCCTTGATTTTGGACTTCTAGTCTCCAGACCTGTGAGAAGTAAACTTCTGTTATTTGTAAGATACTCAGTCTATGGTATTTTTGTTATAACAGCCTAAATGCACTAAAATATGCCCTGATTCATCACCCATCACCCAGCTTATTTCCTTCAGAGCCCTCCTCACTATCTACAGTTACCCTGTTTATTTAAATCCTCAGTTTCCACCATTTCTTCCACCTCTGGCCAGAGGTGCCCTTTGTTGCACAAGTTTTCAATTTTGATGAAGTCCAATTTGTTTTATTTTTTCTTTTGTTGCCTGTGTCTTTGTTGTCATATCCAAGAAATCATTGCCAAATCCAATGTCATGAAGCTTTTTCCCTGTTCTCTTCTAAGAGTTTTATAGTCTTAGCTTTTATGTGTAGGTCTCTGATCCATTTTGAATTAATTTTTGTATATGGTGTAAGGTAAGGGTCTAACTGTACTTCTGTGCATGTGGATAACAATTTTCCCAACACTATTTGTTGAAAAGACTGTCTTTTTCCCATTGAATGGTCTTGGTACTCTTGTCGAAAATTGTGGATACTATCTTTTAAAGTAATGTATCACTAAACAGTTTTGTAGTAACACTGGGATATTCAGACGAATCAATGAAACAAAATAGCATATCCTCTAGTGTATAAAAGTGGCATCACATTATGAAAGAACAGGAATAATATATTTTAAAAAGTGCTAGGACAGTTGGTTAATTACTTAGAAAACTAAAGTAACATCTTTTCTCCAATTAACTTCTTTTCCCAAGTTAATCCCAAAAGGATGAATTTCCCAAATTAATCCAAGTTAATCCCAAAAGGTCTAAAAAGTAAAAATAATACATCTGTATGTGTCTCTGAAACATTTGATATTTTCTAAGCATAAAAAAGTTATGGACATTTTGAAACACATACAGAAGTTATGGGCAATTCTTGTTTCATCCACATTATCCTACTTCCCACTAGCCCCATTCTGCACTGATTTATGGTGAAGCAAATATTAGACATATCACATGAACGTATTCATACTGTAGAATATGACTTGCAAGGATGGCTATCTCTAGTTGTAGTTACATTTCAAAGAAATATTGACAAGGGGTACAAATATATTGACAAAATAGCCTAAGAAAATATTTCAGAATGTCAAATCAAACAGACTAGAAGAACATGGTTAAGCTATTTTTCTCAAACATGTTTACAATTAAATTACTAATGGAACAACTGATAAGAATGCTACTAAATGACCTATATCTTATAGTTCCTTCTTAGTCAGGTTTACAACTTAGACTTTTCTTTCTTTAGGTTGTGCCTCATTTAAAAGAAAATTTTCCACAAGGAATCTACCAATTTGGCATTTCTAATTCTAAAACATGACACTAAAGAGGGAAATGCCACCAGTGAAAACTCTTTTCTCCCATCGTACTCTGCTCAGCAGCATTTGTCCTCATTGTATTTTTTTTTTTTCAATCTGAGCTTGTTTAGCAACCCTCTTCCCATCTGTTATGCAAAGGCATGTAGTGAATTGTCAATTATTGTAGTTTTGAAAGATATCTTCCAAGGATATTTAAGTCCTTTATATGGTTTCCTTGTACACAAACTAATGTTCATGAAAAAGCCGGTGCCTAAAGATAAAAATAAAAACAAATTAACTAAAACCTCAGTAAAGCTGTAATTTTAAAAAGGGAGAGAGAGAGACAGAGATGGCAACTAAATGCCATACCCGACTCTAGACTGCATTTAGTACTAGAAGGAAAAAAAAAACTATAAAGGACATTATTAGGTCAATTAACTAAATTGGAATACAGGTGATCAGTTGGATAGAAATGTTGTATCAATGTTAAATTTATTAAAGTTGATTACTATCGTTATGTCAGAGAATCACCCTATTCCTAGGAAATATGCATCGAAATATCATAAAGGACCGTGATGTGTGTAACTTACTCTCAGATGGTTGAGATTATTCATAATGTATATAATATCTGTCCTATCTATTATAGATAAATAGATCTAGACAATAGATAAGATAAAGCAAATGTGATAAAATGTTAGCAATAGGTAAATATAGTTAAGAGATAATATGGGTTCCTTTGTACTATTTTTACAATTTTTCTATATGTGCAATTCTAAATAAATTGAAAAAAATTAAATATGATTGAGATCATGATTCTCATAAAAAGGTCCACCCTCATCTGGCCCCTGCCTACCTTTGCAGTCTCATCTTCATTCACCCAAAAGTACCCTGTGCTCTTGTTATCCTATGTTAATGTATTTCCAGACCACTCTCTATTCTCGGTTCCTTCACAGACTACATATACATTTTTCTCTCTGTCTGGAATGTCCTCAAAACATTTTCTCTGCCCGAAAACCTTCTAATCATCCTCACTTCTCTGCTGTAATATATCCATCATGATGAAGTAGGTTAGGACACTGGTTATGAGCAACAACTTTGCACTCAGGTAAACTGGGGCTCAAGACCTGCCTCTCTTCTTCCCGCCTATCACACCTCAGGCAAGTTATTTTCCTCTCTAAGCTTCCAGTTTTCCCATATGCAAAAAGAATAAAAATAGTGACATCAGGCTGATGGGAGTGGATGAGAAGTTACATATTACATGCTTAGCACAGAGCATGGCAAATTAAGCATTCATTAAATGCTAGTCTTACCCTTGCTTCCCCCGCCCCCCTCACTAACCACCTCCCACAGCCCCTTGCATTCCATTCTGGAAAGCACAACATTTTGTTCCATATTTATTTCTCCTACTACATTATGAGCCCTTGAAGGGCAAAGACTACATTCTAGTCACCCCTGATTTTTCCAGCATCTAGAGTGATGTTTCTTGCTCACATAGAGCAATGAAGAACTTGCTATTTCCAAAATCAATGATTTTACTTTGAAAACTAACACAAGGAGTCACTATCAGCTTTCTTTAAATACCTGGCTCTGTAAGACAATGGAGACAACCTAAATGTCCATCAACAGATGAATGGATAAAGAAGATGTGGTACATATATACAGTGGAATACTACTCAGCCATAAAAAGAACGAAATAATGTCATGCAGCAACATGGATGCAACTAGAGATGATCATACTAAGTGAAGTAAGTCAGAAAAGAGAAAGACAAATACCATATGATATCACTTATATGTGGAATCTGAAATATGGCACAAATGAACCTATCTACAAAACAAACAGATTCACGGACATAGAGAACCGACTGGTGGTTGCCAAGGGGAAGGGGGTTGGGGGAGGGATGGAGTGGGAGGTTGGGGTGAGCAGATGTGAGCTATTATATACGGAATGCATAAACAACAAGGTCCTACTGTATAGCACAGGAGCTATATTCAGTATCCTATGATAAACCATCATGGAAAAGAATATTTTTAAAAAAATGTATATATATATATGTATAACTGAATCACTTTGCTGTATAGCAGTAATTAACACAACACTGTAAATCAACTATACTTCAATAAAAAAATAATAAATAGATAAATACCTGGCTCTGAAAATGTCTGAGAATTACAGTTAGTCAAAATATATTTTAGCCTTCAACTAATTTATAAATACTAGGATCTTTTTTTTTTTTTTTTTTTTTTTTTTATATATATTTTTTGCTGTGTTGGGTCTTCGTTTCTGTGCGAGGGCTTTCTCCAGTTGCGGCGAGCAGGGGCCACTCTTCATTCGTGGTGCGCGGGCCTCTCACCGTCCCGGCCTCTCCCGTTGCGGAGCACAGGCTCCAGACGCGCAGGCTCAGTAGTTGTGGCTCATGGCCCTAGTCACTCCACGGCATGTGGGATCTTCCCAGACCAGGGCTCGAACCCGTGTCCCCTGCATTGGCAGGCAGATTCTTAACCACTGCGCCACCAGGGAAGCCCTAGGATCTTTATAAAAGATAATTTCTAATTTATAAGTTAAGAAATCAACTTGGTTCTTTGTGGCTAGGATTTTAGGTACTTGAGAAGGAGTAGAAGGAAATAGGTGAGTTTAAAGTTGGCACGAGGACTTAGAAGTTTGGTCTTTATCCTGTGAATAAAATTTTTAAAAGGAGAGTGCAGTGACCCAGTTTATAACTTGAGAAATCAGTCTGAGAAGAATGTGAAGTATGAACTGGGTCAAAGAGACATTAGTTACAGTAAGGCACTTCAGGAATGGGCCCAGTCTCTACACAGGAGACAAGGGCTTGGATAAAATGCCGATAAATAGGGATAGAGATAAGATGGGGAAATGAGGGAGGAAGCCTGTATGCTCCTAAGGTGGAATCAATGACATCTGACCAACTGAATGGGGATATGGTGGTGAGGGGGAAGGAAAACGCCCTTGGTTGTGTGTCATCGTGAACTGACAATGCGAGAGGAGGTGAAAGGTATTGTGGGAAGTGAGAAATAATAGGTTCAGATTTTGATAAGTTACATTTGAAGTAGCTGAGGGATTTCCAAATAGAGGTGATCAGTAGACAATTATAAATGGATGTTTGTGTTTGAGAAGCATGAGTCCACATGCTAGAAATCAGGAAGGAATAAAACACATGGTTCTATAAAGTCTTCAGGTGTAAATATTGGGACTCACTGTGTGAAACTTACAGTTCTGGGGCTTATTGGTAGGAATGTCTAGATACATTTATCTGCTTAACCTTAATGATAACCTTAGTAGGACAGTTAAAGCTCCAAATCTAGACATGTATGTTTACTGGAGACCACTCCCCAATTTTTTTTTTTCCCTCTAGCAACAGCAGCACTTTCTAAAGAGTATGAAATTATGAAAGGAATGGGAGCCTTGAGGTCAGAATGGATTCAAATCTGAGCTTGGTCAGTTATTGGGTGAGTTACATTTAATAAATGATTTAATCGCTCAGAGCCTCAGTTTCTTCACCTTTAGAGGAAGATAGCAGTGGTAACCTTAGGGTTGCTATGAAGAGAAGCGAAACAGCATAGTGGCCAAGAACATGAGCCCTGAAAACAGACTGTCCTGAGTTTGAATTCTGCCTATGCTATTCATTAGCTGTGTGACCTTGGCTAAGTTTCTGAACTTCTCTGGGTCTCAGTTTCCTTACCTGTAAAAAAGGGTTTCCTTTGCTGTTTTTGAGTTGGTCAGTGACCAGTGTCATGCTTCCCAGTGCACCACTCCTTCTGCAGAGAGAAACAAAGCACCTTCCCAAGAACAGGGTGAAGGTGCAAGTCGGGGACCACAGAAATTGTTACTGGGTGCCTGAAAGTTCAAGGCCATACTTGGGAAAAGACTTACAGTTCTGGCAAAAGAAGAATGATTCTATTGTAACTGTCATCTGATCAGGACTGGGCAGGAATAGAGGCCAGGGTGGCCTTCCTGGTTCAGAAGAGTGTAAATGAGAGTTAGACTCTCAGTATGAAACAGCTGGAAAGGTACCTGTCCAGCCCTTTCTTTTTTTTTTTTTTTTAACATCTTTATTGGAGTATAATTGCTTTACAATGGTGTGTTAGTTTCTGCTTTATAACAAAGTGAATCAGCTATATATATACATACATCCCCATATCTCCTCCCTCTTGCGTCTCCCTCCCACCCTCCCTATCCCCACCCCTCTAGGTGGACACAAAGCACGGAGCTGATCTCCCTGTGTTATGCGGCTGCTTCCCACTAGCTATCTGTTTTACATTTGGTAGTGTATATATGTCCATGCCACTCTCTCACTTCGTCCCAGCTTACCCTTCCCAGCCCTTTCTTTTGAAAGACAAGGACCCTGGAGCCCAGGGAGGTTGTCTGCAGACCATCATACTGCACACCAGTGACTGAGACAGGACTCCTGACTCTCACTCCAGTGCTCCTTTCTTCACATCACACCTTTACATAATACAGATGGCCGCAGATCTGAGAACTGCTAAAAAATACTGCAGTGGTTATTCTTTCTTTTCTGAGGAAAACAAATCAGAGATCTGAAAACATACGAAATACTCAGGCGTTATGTTTTACGTTACACACATTAAAAAAATACATATTGTGATGACACTATAATCAGAATACGTTTGGCCTTGCATTAAACACAACTTTTAAATGAGAATGAAAAGTTAAAATCCACGGAAAGAATCATCTGTGCATCTTCCTAATCTACTATCCTAGCTTCACCTCTAACAATACCTAATTCCTCACCCTTTTCCTGTGGCAATATTTTTTTACGTTTCTACCTTGCATGTGCTGCTTCCTGTGCCTAGAAGCCTCTTTTCTTCATAAATTAACTCATTTGTTCAAGTTACTAGGTTCTCCATGTAATCTTCCTATTCCAATTCTAGTCCTATTGGTTTTTGCATTTGCTACATTCTAGCACTTAATGGACTTTAATTATTTGGATGTGACAGTGTCTTCAGCCAGTAACGATCTCCTTAGAAACGTCCCAAGCCTTAAAGAGTGCTCAACACCAGCACTTCTCCCACACTTTTACAGAATTTGAAACAAAAATGAGATCTAAGCAAAGTAATGGTGAACACGGGATTCACTATGTAAGTTACTTGCAATAGGAGGCGGACTTTGGATGGTGAGTCTGTGGGTCCTTATTACATATTTTAAAATAAATAAATTAATAAAAATTCTATATTACCAAGGTACTAAGTAAGTAACTAGAAATTATTTACACGAGGGAGAAGATTGGCCTTTCTATTATTACCGGTTACTCCACAAAGGTTCCTCTTTGACTTTAAATTGTCCACACGTTCCCTGCATTAATAAACATGTAAAGTCGAAATGGGCAATTAAAGGTTAAAACTCTGTTTCCCTTAGTGGGCCTGATTTTTGCATTAGAACCCACGGGTCACTATAGACATTTGCTTTGGGTATGAGCAGTTTGTTTCCTTCCGTTTTTAGCAGGAACAATATGCACCGGGTTAAAATAATCCCTAGACTTGGTTTTTGGTGACACGAACGGAAGGTGCTCATTTTGGGCTCCCTCATCGCCACAGCCAAATAACACGTATTTACTCGGCGCCGAGTTATGCACAAGGATCAAAAGCGAGGAGTTAACAAGGCAACACCATGGACTTCCCCTTACAAGGGGCCCGTGGCTTTTGCGAGGAAAGGCTTGCACTGGATCCGGTACCGGAGCGCTAACCGCTCATCCGCACACGACCGGCTGCGGCGACGACCTGAGTCTACCGGCTCTGCAGAGGGCTGCGGCCCGCCCCAGTCCACGTGGGCTTGGACGCCGCGCTCGGACGTTCGAACGCCGTCCCTGCGGCCTCCGCCAATGGGGAAAGCGGGCCTCGAGGCTCCGCCCCGCCGTCGAAGACGTCACGGCGTCGCCCAGGGCGCGCGGGCGGCGGGGCTCCTGGGTTTCCGCCCACAGACGTCTGCTCGCTGCTCTGTCTGTGTCGCGTGCGGGTGTCTTCTCTGCCAGGTCTTGTCGCTGTCGCCGCCTTCGCCGTCTGCACCATGGCTTTCGTAACCAGGCAGTTCGTGCGTTCCATGTCCTCCTCGTCCACCGCCGCGGCCTCAGCGAAGAAAATCCTCGTCAAGCACGTGACGGTCATCGGCGGCGGGCTGATGGGCGCCGGCATCGCCCAGGTGGGCAGTCCTCGGGCAGCGCTCCCCGCTCGCTTTGCTGCCCGCCCTGACAGGAAAGCGCTGGCGGGCCGCGACCCGGCGGGGGTTGTCCGGCCCGGAGGCCAGCGTTCACGCGAGCCCCGGGGAATTTCCACCCCGACCCTCCCCCGTGTAGTTGAAATGTCTGGGCCTGTTAGTCTGCAGTCCCCCGAAGACCTAGTGTTCTTGGGCCGAGCCTCAGTTTCCGGGGGTTGGCTTCCAGAGACCCGCACTGCGATCAGTTTTAATTGTATTAGTTTTTTATAATTCTGCAGTCGTTGTCAGAGCAGTTCTCTGCTTTCTAAATGGTCTTCTCTCCTCTCCCAGTGTTTGCTTGCGGAGTTACAAAGAATAATAGTAGTCAGCACTTTTGTAGCATTTGGTAACGTTACCTAATCGGCGCTTGTGAGGCCCTGGGACTCCACGCTAGTGCTGCGCCAGAAGTCTTTGACCTAGTGCCCTCTGGCGCTGGGTAGAGTAGGAGGGGGAGGCAGAGCGGTTGAGGGCTCTGAAGGAGTCGCTAATCTCAGTGTGCATTTTCAGGACTCTGCCCGGTTCCAACTAAGCTGTGATTCAGGGTCAGTTGTGCAGCTATTTCCTAGGTCCTGTGATCCTTGTGTTTTTACTGATTGAGTTTTAGCGGTTACATTCCAGCTCGTATTGGGGAACCGTGATTTTCATAGCCTAGCTGATTATATTCTTAGCATGTCGGCCCTTTGTTACTTGTACTGTTGGACGGGGGAGGCATTTATCAAAGTTTTCTTAGGGGAGAACTCAAGTTCAGTGGCTGTGATCATGAAGGAATTTAATTTTTGTGGTGTCTGTTTCCAGGCAAGTCCATGCTTCTATGCTTGCTTTGTAGAAAAATCTTTTCTTTATTATATATCTTAAAACTTCCCAGACTGCAAGGTTTTTTTTTGCAACATATTAATTTGATTGCATTTTCTTCTAAAATCTGTATTTCATTGATGTTTTATCCTTCTGACTCCCATTTCTTCTCAGATCATGTTTTTGGACATATATTGCCCTTTTTATTGTGTACATGCCCTGGCTGCTGGGTTATGGTGTCCCCATAATCTTTATTATGCGTGAGATGGGAGGAGTAAGTCCCTTTAACATGAAAGTTTATTCTACTACGTGATACTTAAAGTTTAGGTTGAGTGCATTTGGATCTCCCTGCTCCACCCAAATCTCCCTATGCTGTGAGAATGAGATTTGTTGTGGGCAGGGTATAAAATAATGTATTTGTTTAAAAACATCTAAACAACATCTTAGCGACAAGATATTAGGGCCTTAAGCCCCCAATAACAACATAGGAAATGGGTCCAGAAACTATTGTTGATGGTCCCTTGAAGACATCAGTGGAAAAGGATTAGAAACTAAGTAGAAAGCATCACTTCAGCTTTTGTACAAATTCAGGTTGCTCAGTTCTTGGAGTACTGTATCCACTACTGGCCAAAAAAGTGTTATGTTGCACAAAAAGTCACATACGTAACACCTAAAATTATCGGTATGGTGTTGGAGCTTTCATCTGAGAAAGGAGGGAGGAGATTGGCAATGATGGGACTTGTGGATCAAATCCTTGAGTAGTTGGACCAGGGCGGCGTGCCTTTTGAAACCTAAGGGGTAAAAAAGAAAGCTATTTATCCCACACATTGGAAATATAATGGAATTGTCATTCAAGAATGACAATTTGATAAGGACCAAAGATTTAAATAGTGGACAATCCTAGGGAACAGTAGTTCTGTCCTTACATAACAAGGTTTAAAAGAGCCTCAGTCACTGTAGGTGACAGCTTTAATCCTGTGGAGGGGAACCGCACTTTCCTGCATTATATCTCTGTTTGCCACTTTCAGCCAGTTGGTTGGTTTCGGCCGTTTAGCTGATCCATTTTTGCACTCTATCCTGCAGCATGCTGTTCGAGGCAGTATTGCCTCATTCTTCATGCTCCTTGACCTACAGCTTTTGTCACAGGGTAAATCTGTTTTGCTTATTTAGTGCCACAGCTATTAGTTGGTGTGGTTTGACTGTAGATTGGATCCAGTTCACTGTGGGGAATTGGGATGGTCTATGCTGGCTCTGTGCTAACATGGAAAAGTTACTTCTGTGCCTTGCTTTACTAATCTCTGAGGTAGGACTAGCCTCCTAGGAGTATGGAGAGGATTGAATGAAGTAGCACACGTCAAGCACTTAGCGCAGTGGCATCTAGTAAGAGCTCACAGAATGTTAGCTGCCTTCAGGGTTATGACCATCATGGTGTTACCCTTGTCCTTTTGTCATTGTCCCCTCGTGCCACGCCCATCTCTGATCCTTGCTGCTGTGGTAGGCCTGTAATGTTAAGATGGAGAGCACTGGTTGTGATTCTGTTCCATCTTGCTTAGTCTTGAAGGCAAATGCCAGTTGTTGACTGCAGTTTGTTCAGGGACCTCTGAAAAGAGGAAAGGCACTTTTTATCCTCCTCAGTAAAGCCTTAAAAACACAAGCACAAACTAACATCTGAGTTTATGCTACGAATTCACATTTAGCTTCACTCTCCAGAACTTTTTCTGAGGTAGTTTTTTTTTTTTAATTAAAAAATAATAATTTTTGGTGGCACCAGGTCTTAGTTGTGGCAGGCGGGCTCCTTAGTTGTGGCTCGTGGGCTCCTTAGTAGTGGTACATGTGCTCCTTAGTTGCAGCCAGTAGGTTCCTTAGTTGCAGCTCATGGGCTCCTTAGTTGTGGCATGCACGTGGGATCTAGTTCCCTGACCAGGGATCAGACCCGCGTCCCCTGTGTTGGAAGGCGGATTCTTAACCACTGCACCACCAGGGAAGTCCCATGAAGTAGTTTTAATTTTAATCAAGGTGTAGTTCTGTTTACATTTTTAATTTTTTAAAAAAATTTATCATTTTTGCCATATGTTCCAGTTCACGCTGAGTAGGATAAAAAAAAAAACAACTGAGTAGATTTTGTGGGAGCCTGACACATTTCTCAAGCAATTAAGCAATTTAAGACGAGTGAGGTCTGTGTTTAATTGTACATAGTTGATCAGAGCACAGGCCATTTGTATATTTGTATTCTCTAAGAGTATCTACTTCGCCTGTCATTACTTTTGCTTGTTTTAAATTAAAAACAAAAAAACAAAAACTGTGGGTTAATATTTAAGTAAGGTTAACTTGTTTTGTGTGTTTGCCCATTATTCTGACTTGGGTCTGGTTGCCAGTTTATCTTCAGCTGGATACTTAGGCTAGCAAAGAAGCTTCCAGCAGTAATTGACCCTTCAGTGGGGGACAGGTTGCTTTTTGCTTTGTAAAGGGAAAAAAAGAAGAAAGTTATTAGCTGTGCATGTCTTCAATTTATAGAATGAGTCAAAGCTTTGCTTCTTGCATAGCCTTTTTTTCATATGAGGAGCCCAGAGAGCTTATAGCTTTTGTTAATTTACTAGTGAGAAACCAGTGGGCTTTCTGGGAATGGCATTTTAGGGGCTGGATTTCTTGCCTCTCTGGTACAACCTTCCTTTTAGTGCACTACACTTCTTTGAGGAAGTGAGAGTTTGCATCTTGAAGGAGGTTGGAGCTGAGTTCACACCCAAAGCTTTTTTTTTGTTCCTCTTAAAGAGCAAAAAGTGCACATTTTTCTGGGGAGAGCTCCTTAGGCTATTAAAACAAGGGGAGAGGTATTCTAAACTACAAGTACACGTTTCCCTGACATTTGTAGTACTCTGCGATGCTTGATGAGGACTCAAGTGGATTGGAAGTCTTCTCCCCAGCCTCTGCATTTGTTTGCCCATCTCCTTTTTCCTGCCCCCAACTCTGAACTTTCTGATGCTGAGTAGAAGAATGATCAGAGTTGCTTTGTGTTGTTCAGCTTTATTCTTTTCTGTCGCTACAGTGAGTATGCCTCTGTTGACGTTTGTTTGAAAACAGTGCAGTGGCCTAGGAGGAGTTTTAGGAGCACAGGAGGCTGGCACAGTCACCTGGCTGTAAGCTCTCATTTTGACTCAAAGTTCTTTATGGAGGGAATAGTTGTTTTTTGTTTTGTTTTGTTTTGTTTCTTTTATTTTTGGCTGCGTTGGGTCTTCATTGCTGCGTGCAGGCTTTCTCTAGTTGCGGCACGCAGGCTTTCTCTAGTTGCGGCGAGCAGGGGCTTCTCTTGTTGACGAGCATAGGCTCTAGGTGTCTGGGCTTCAGTAGTTGTGGCTCGCGGACTCTAGAGCTCAGGCTCAGTAGTTATGGTGCACGAGCTTAGTTGCTCCACAGCATGTGGGATCTTCAGGGACCAGGGGTTGAACCTGTGTCCCCTGCATTGGCAGGCGGATTCTTAACCACTGCGCCACAAGGGAAGTCCCATGTAGGGAACAGTTTTTTTTTTTTTTTTTTTTGGCTGTGTTGGGTCTCCGTTTCTGTGCGAGGGCTTTCTCTAGTTGTGGCAAGCGGGGGCCACTCTTTATCGCAGTGGGCGGGCCTCTCACTGTCGTGGCCTCTCTTGTTGCGGAGCACAGGCTCCAGACGCACAGGCTCAGTAGTTGTGGCTCACGGGCCTAGGTGCTCCGCAGCATGTGGGATCTTCCCAGACCAGGGCTCGAACCTGTGTCCCCTGCCTTAGCAGGCAGATTCTCAACCACTGAGCCACCAGGGAAGTCCGAGGGAATAGTTGTATTCCCAGGTGTTAACTTTGTCCTCAAGGGTATGGAGTGTGTGTTTGTCATGAAGTTCTTGCCTCATTTACTGTGTTGTTGCTCATTACTGGGCTGTTCTCTGATATCCATGATGTACTGGGACAGTAAAATCAGCTTCTGTCAGCATGTTAGTCTTTGGACTTGGGGTGTGGCTGGAGATACTGTAGAAGAGGTAGGGCTGACAGGCAGAAAAATGAATGCCGTAGAATATGTTTGGATATTGTAGAGCAGAAATGGTACCTCAGTCAGGTTTTGGGTTTTCTCTGCCGTGTCCTAGATCCACCTCACTGTTATCTGCCCCTTTCTTGAGTTTCTTATTTCCTTTCCTCCTCCTTCTCTCTTCTCCCCATATCTGCCTTAGGCACATACCTCACTGCCTAGCTCTCCTGGGACCACAGGAAGATAATGCTGCTGCTTTCTGTTCTATATCTCCCTCTAGGTTATGCTGACTGTGTGATAGTTTCCGCTCAGTGGTGGTCTAATGCTTGGAAGTGAGCAGGCTGTAAGGTGCCTGCTGGAGTTTGGATCCCAGCCCTTCCTCTCCTGGCTGTGGGAATCTTGGGCGAGTCTCTTAACCCCTCTCTGCTTCTTCCCTTATCTACAAATAATGATACTTGTCTCAGTGTTCTGAGAGTTCTATGAGCTAAGTGCTTAGACTGTACTAGTGTTTTCAATGGTAACTGTTCAGTAAATGTTAGCTGCTTTTATGTAGATCCATCAGGTCTAATCTGGTGATGACTTCTCTTATTTTAGATTCTCTTAACTGTCTTTGAAGATATGATAGGGAGCTCTGGAGAGTTCAAACAATTCTAAAGATTTTAAGACTAATTGTGTGGGCTGTTGAGAGAGATAATCTTAGTGCTTTGTTCACTTGTATTTGGGTATTACAGTAAGTTCATAGTCATAAAGCATTTGCAACAGAGCCTGGCACTTAAAAAACACTCTACAGATGTGACATTTTTTTCTGTTCCAAGTACTTTAATGTCTCTGTCATTTCATATGACCATTATGATATTCATCCCTGCAGAGATGGCACTTGGGGTTAAGGGTCAGAGGCAGAGCAGGGGCTGGAACTCGGGTCTCTCAACTACTGCTCTGCTTGCTGGAGATCCCTGTGGCTGCAGTGACCACAGTTCTACCTGCACCTTTGGCCTCTGCTGTCTTGTGGGGAGAAGTATGGCTTCCATGGGCAGGGGGATTTTTTGTGGGTATCTGGAATCAACAGTTATCAGCTTGACCTCTCTTCAGCTCTAGATTCAAAGTTAGAGTCACCTGCTGGTCATCTCCATCCTCTGCTACTATCTTTCTGCCCATAATAGACTCAAATTCACGTGGCAAGACTTCTTTGTTCTCTCCAGCTTTCCCAAAGAGTTTCCTCCCTCTGTGATTGCCATTGTTGATCTTCTAGCCACTTCATGCACTCCAAAGACAGGGTTGCTGTCAGAGCGTCCACCATACTGCAGAAGGCTCTGAGGCTTTCCTCCGAGGAGAGCTGTTTCCCCTGTTCTTTGCTTTGTCATTCCTAGACCAGGCATTGATACCTGAATTGTTGAGGAAACATCTTAATTGGTTCATTTCAGCAGAATCTAATAGGAAAGAAACACTCATCCTAATACCCATTGCCATATTAATCTTCTGAGAGAGCAGTTTGGAATTGCAGCTCTCTCCTCTACTCAGAAAGTGTGCATCCTGGCAACGTCTTTCAGAGATTCTTAAATATAACTAAGAGTTGGTTGATGCCACTGACATGTCCAGTTATCCCATCTCCTTTCCAGAATTTGTGGGAGATGGGAGTGGAGGGTCCAGGGAGAGAATTTATTTTCTCTACATTACCAAACCCAGATGCTTACTGAATTTTAAAAAAAAATTGTGTATTTAACAGGCTCACTTAAAAATGGAGGCACATTTCCTTGGCTTTTTAGAAATGCTATTTAAAATATAAAAATCTAAGTTAAAAAAAGAGGCCAGCCAATGAACTTAACTGTTTTAAGTACAAACCAGCTATCTGTGGTGGTGGTCGAAAGCCTCAACGGAATGCCTTTTTCTGATTGTTGAAGTTTGTGAAGACAGCTTGTGTTGATGGCAGAGTTCACAGCATTGCACAATCAGAGACAATCAAAAACCCAGACTTGCCAGCTGTGAGAGATGCAACTGATTTATGACTTTTTTCCTCCCTGGATCAAATCATGAGAACCCAAGGGCAGGCCTGGATGCAAAGGCGCAGCAGCCTCATGGGGAGCAGCGACTCCGTGTACTTATTCTGGGCCAAACACTGACTCTGGGGATCGAGAAGTCAGAATTTGCGTTTGGCAGATGGTACATACAATTTGCCGTTTCTCGGAGAGAATGTAATGTTGATGAAGTGCAGCCCTCCTGTGGTATAGGGGCACGTGGAACATCTCACTGGACCAGTTGATGTAATTCTCACAAATTCTCCACTCAAATTATACTTCAGAGAAGGGGCTTCAAAGCTGGTGGTATGTTTGCAAAAATAGAGAAATCCAGCAAACTTCTGCCTGGCATGTTTCCTTGGCCCTGTGGCTGGAGTACTCAGGGCCTTTGACAAGTGTGCTGTTCACTGGACCTATTTTTACAGCTCTGAGCACCCTTGTCCAAAAAATATTTCTTTCTGGCTAAGCCTACTCTCCACCAGGGCTAGAGAAGTCATAGAGCTGAGGACATAGCCTTCAAATAAATTTTTTTCCATTGCAGACTGCTTGTCCTCAAGGTCTTACAGTGTAGGTCACTGTCACATAAAACAGGAGTTCTCAGTGGGTTCATTCAGATTATTGGCACTCAGATTAAAGTGCCAGGGAGAGTCCTCCTTAGTTATTGAAAAAATAACATTTTTTTCTGTCTATGGGAGGAGGGAAAAAGACCTCTTTATTTTTGTGATCCACTCTTCCACTACCATCTCCTCAGAAAGCTGGGGATAATTTATCACTGAATAATTTGAGAAGAATGAGTGTGATTGATTTCCTTGCCTGCAAGACACCTGAAGTTCTTTTCTAAGTAAGAGAAAATTCAATAATGTAATTTAAAAAATCAAATCAGGTGTGAATCATCAATATCACTCTTATCAACAAACAGTGCTGATAAGCTGGTACAAACCACCCCAAAACTTTAGACTTAAGGTTACAAAGCAACACTATAAATCAGTAGGTTTCATGCCTTGACCAGGGGTCATTGTGATGCAGGAACTTTAGCAAAACAACTCAGGCTAATTCTAGACCTGCTGGAATTAACCCTCACAGCACTGTTGCTGTGAACAGTCATGGTCCTGTCTTTTGACATACATGTGTGCACATATCTCTTGGGTGAAATTACAATTTCAATTTCAATTACAATCTTGCTAGATTACGAGATATGAATATATTCGACTTCAGTGGATAATGCCAAACGTTTTTCTAAAGTGGTTATACCAGTTTACAGTTCTGCCTTCAGGGTATGAAGATTCTCTTTGCTCTATAGGATTATATTGTTGTTCCTTTAAAGTTTAGTCATTCTGGTGGGTGTAGTGACATTTCATTGTATTTTTATTAGAATTTCCCCGCTTACAATACTAGTGAGGTAAACCCCTTTTTACGTGTTTATTGGCCATATAGATATATTCTTGTGTAATATGCTGTTAAATTTCATTCCTGTTTAGCTCTCATGTTGTCCTTTTTTTCCCTAATTGATTTGTAGGAAATGTTTATAGATTCTGATTATGAATTCTTATATTCATATTTCAAATATCTTCAGTTCCCTGCATTGATTTTTAATTTTCTTTGTGGTTACCTTGAGACTTAACATACAGCAACTTGTACAGTCTATTTTAATTTAATAACGATTTAAGTTTGATCCCATTCTAAAGCTCAACATTAATACCCTCCCCGCCATTTAATGTTTTTGATGTCTCATTTTACACCTTTTTATCTTGTATATCCCTTGACTAATTATAATCAGTTATTTTTACGACTTTTGTCTTTTAACATTCATGCTAGCTTTATAAATGATTAATCTACTTTTACTATATATTTACCTTTCCAGTGAGATTTATTCTTTCATATGTGTTTTTGTTACTAATTAGTGCCCTTTGTTTTCAGCTTAAAGCCCCTTTAACATTTCTTGTAAGGCTGGTTTAGTAGTGATGAACTCTTTCACTCTGAGCAGTAACTTTGCCAGGTAGAGTGTTCTTGGTTGGAAGTTTTTTTCTTTCAGCACTCTGAATATATTGTGTCACTCCCTTCTGACCTACAGAGTTTCTGCTGTTGGTCTTACTGGGGGTTCCCTTGTGTGTAGCAAGTTGTTTTTCTCTTGATGCTTTTAATATTTTCTCCTTGTCTTTTTTTTTTTTTTTTTTATTCAACACCTATTTATTCTCTAGTTCTGCCCGCATGGAGACACCCTCCTTGAAAAGGTGTTAAATCCTTCGTTCACTTTAGCACCTTGTGCTGAAAACACGTGTTCCAAGGTTTCAGCTATGAGATCCACATTCTTAAAGCATTAATCCTTAAACCTCATCTAGATTTCTCCCCTTGGTTGGGGGGAGATGACCCAAACACAGCGAAGAACAGCTCAGGACTGTGGGCTCTGCTTGCCCAGAAGACTTTGCAGCTCCCCTGACCACCCGGCTGGAGCCAGGATTAGGGCCCTGAGACGAGGGGCACCTGCTGGGCTGCCACCACTGCCACCGGCCCCCTAACTCCTGTCCTCTTCACTGGCTTGCTGTCACCTCTAGTTTCCCTGGAGTCTGGGGATTCCAGACGGTCTCTGCTCACACTTCTGTATCACGCCTGCTGCCTCAGAACTGCTGATTCACACTGGGGGGAACAGCACACACAACTGCTTTTCAACACACCAATGTTCCACACAAAAGTTATTTGATAAGCCTGCAGGTTCTTTTTCATCAGAGGACATTCCCAAGGCCATGACTTCCCCGGCTCCCCACTGCCCTTGCCGGCAGACTGGATGTGTGTGGCCGCCATGCTGTGAGTCGGGCACACCCCCCCGGCTCCACTCCGTGGCACTTTCCTGCGGAACTGAGGGCGGTGCCCTGGTCTCATCAGCAGGATCTGTCCTGAAGCCAGTCCTAGAGTGACAAGAGCCACACCTGCAGGTCTGTTCCACTGACCAGCCGCACAGGACCGAGCTGGGCCCACGGACCTGAGAAATGGAATCCAATCCATGAATCCCTCCCAAACTATATTTTCTGTAGCAGGGTTTGTCAGCCTTGGCCCTATCAGCATTTGGGACCCTGTAGCTTTACTGTGGAGCCGTCCTGGGCACCACAGGACATGTAGCCACAGCCCTGGCCCCCACCAACTAGATGCCAGCAGCACCGCTACCCCTTTCCTGCCCTGTGCGTTGCCATGTGCCCTGGGAGGGGGACAAACTGCCCCTAGTCTAGAGCCACTGACCTACAGCTTTTGTTCAGCCCTCCAACTTAAACATTTCGGGAAATAGCAAAATGCACTCTCCACCTGCAAGGAGACCAGGATGCCCCTGGTTTGGATGATCATTTTATAGGGTTACATTTGGCCCATCGAGGGGCTCCACACAGGGGCCCGACCTCTGCTTCATCAACAGGACAAATGCCAGGAGCGAACCTCTGGCCTTCCTTCCAGAGTGACACGTCTCAAGGTCCTCAGAGCATGAGTGCTTGTGGACCAGGTGGCTCTGGGCCCCCCTCGTCCCTACCTAGGACCCTGCCCTGAACAGGACCTTGACACCAGCTCAGCGGCCCTCAGCCAGGGATGCATGTCACACTTGCCCAAGGATTCCTGAAAAGTCCTCGCCAGACAGACCAACAGAACAATCATTTCCAGTAAGGAGACCCTCTCCTGGTCAATCCCATTGTGCCCAAAGCTTGCCATGTGGTTGTACACATATCTCATTTAATTCTCACAACGAGCCTTATATTATAAAGAAAAGAATATCAAAGTGTTCAAGGGCCTGCGCACAGCTCCCACTGCAAGTGCACGTGGAAACAAGGTGCTTCCTCACGCAGCTTTTAGTGTTGTCCGGCTACAAACCATCCTAAGCGCCCACTGTTCTGAGCACTGAGCGTAGAAGTAGCCGCTTCCTCTCTGCCCCAGCGTCACAGGTGCAGCAGGGCAGCTGCACCCGTGGTGCCCGCAAGTCCGGCATCTGCAGGGCAGCTCTCCTTGTCTTTCACTTTCGCCATTTTAATTATAATGTGTCTTGGTGTGGGTCTCTTGGGTTCTTATTTGAAACTCTTTGGGCTTACTGGATCTGGATGTCTGTTTCTTTCCCTAGGTTAGGGAATTTTTCTGCCATTATTTCTTCGAATAAGTTTTCTGCTCCTTTCTCCCTCTCTTCTCCTTCTAGAACACGGTAAGTAACGTGAATGTTAGTATACTTGATGTTGTACAATGTCTCTTAAGCTATCTTTACTTTTTTTCATTCTTTTTTCTTTCTGCTGCTCTGATTGGTTGAGTTTTATGCTTTGTCTTCTAGTTGACTGATTCTTCTGCTTCATCTAGTCTGCTGTTTAACCTCTATAGCTTTTTTTTTTCAGTTCAGTTATTGTATTCTTTAGCTCTGTGACTTCTGTTTGGTACTTTCTTTATTTTCCATGTCTTTGTCGAAGTTCTCCCTGTGTTCATCTATTCTCCTACTCAATTTGGTGAACATCTCTATGACCACTACTTTGAACTCTATCAGTTACATTACTTATCTCTGCTTTGTTATGTTTTTTTCCTGAGGTTTTATCTTGTTCTTTCATTTGGAACCTATTCCTCTTGTTTCTTCAGTTTGCTTGACTCTAAACGGTAGATGAAGCAATCACCTCTCCCAGCCCTGAAGGAGTGACCTCATGTAGAAGGTGAACCCTGTTGTTCATCCCTGCCTCAGCTCCTGGTTGTCTCAAACCTCTATGCTTATCCAAGTACCCTGTTATGTTTTTAACAGCTCTTAGTAGTTGAGGATGTGCCAAGTCCTGTTAATGTCCCAAAGGGAAGAATCTCAGCATCTAGATTCAGGCCACCTGGAAGCCAGGCCCTCAGGCATCAGCTTTGAAAAGTAATTAGATACATACAGTCCTGTGGAACCTTAGGCATAAGCCCCTCTGGTCACCAGAGCCAGGTGATCTGGAAGTGTTCCCTGAGTGGCAGCCACAGAAATTAGGGCACCAGATGAGTGTATAAGCTCTTTCCTGGTGGCCCTTTAAGAACTCTTTCTCTGTAGGTTACAGTCCTGTGGGAACCACGAACATGAACCCCACTGACCACCAGAGCCAGGCGATGTAGAGGTGTCCCCTGGCAGCAGTAGCAAAAATCCGGGTGCCAGACGGGTATGAGCTCCTTTCTGGGTGACACCAATTATTACCGTCCTGTGGGGCCAGGAATGCAAACTCACCTAGCCTCC
Organism: Balaenoptera ricei; assembly: GCF_028023285.1. Lineage (NCBI taxonomy): Eukaryota > Metazoa > Chordata > Mammalia > Artiodactyla > Balaenopteridae > Balaenoptera > Balaenoptera ricei. The sequence continues at coordinate 111,465,011 of NC_082643.1, forward strand.
AGAGGCAGGCGGTCAAGAGGCACTGCTTAGTAGCAACCACAAAAATCGGGGCACCAGACACGGGCAAAAGCTTCCCACCAGAAGACACTGGTGCTCTGGAGAATGGCACAGGAGAGCGCAGAGATGGTGCCTACCGGTCTCCATACCTGGAGAGTGTTACAGCCGGCTTCTAGATGTGTGTGTGAAATTAGATGCCTGCCCTTTAGGCTGACACTTTAATATAAGCAGGTCAGCTTCCTTTATTTTAAGTCTGGTGTGATCAGCTGCCTCTGAGCGTTGCCCTGGAGTGTGTGAACCTGAGCGTGTAAGCCCTTTAAGAGTGGCTTCTCAGATTGCTAGAGTCTTGTGAGTCTTGGGACATGAGCCTTGTTGGTTTTCAAAGCCAGAAGTTTTGGAGGGTCATCCCAAGTGTATGACCCAAAAGTTGGGATGCCTGATGTGGGTGCAAGCCCCTTGCTCTTCAGGGAGAAGCTGCAGGTTCCAAGGTCCCTCCCTGCATGGGGTTTATGATGAGATTGTATCCCAGCCTCTCCTACCCACCTTGTGGTTTTCTTGTCTTTTGCCTGATGTGTAGTCATCACTCAGCCCCTCTTTAGATTTTTTTAAAGAGGAAATTGTTCCATATGTAGCTGTAGACTCAAGTGTGTCTATGGGAGGACGTGAGTTCAGGATCTTCCTACTGTACTGTCTTGAACTGGAACTCCAGTATAGTTATTTTCACATTATGAGGGGAGGCCCTAAGCAACCCTATGAAGAGAGCCTTGGACCTTCAGGAGACCTAATCTCATCCTGGCTTTTCCCACCAGATGTATTTGTTCAGTCAGCATTTCCTGAGGGCCCACCCCAGCCAGACGGGGTCTATTCAGCCGACAAAGATAGAATGACGTTTAGTCAGAATCCAGGAGTAGGGGAGACAGCACTTAAACGGATGATCATCACACGACGTGGTGGGTGGAGTGGTAAGGGTATGCAGGGGTATTACTGGAACACGGAGACACCTTGCCTGGGACGAAGAGGATCCTGGGGTGGGGATGCTTAGTATCTGGAAGTGATACTCAGGCTTAGTTAATGAGGGGAAGCTGGGGAGAAGGCATGGGCAGTACAAAGTCCTGGAGGTGAGAGGCAGTAGCATATGTGGGCAACTACGAGCCTTGTGGTGGTATTAGAGTCTCAGGCGACGGTGAACAGCGTGTCTGGGGAGGAGGTGGATCCCTTTCCTGGAGGGCCTTGCATGCCATGTGTAAGAACTTTTTTTTTTTTTCCTCCCTTTTCTTCTTTAAATATTTATTTATTTATTTATTTATGGTTGTGTTGGGTCTTTGTTTCTGTGCGAGGGCTTTCTCCAGTTGCGGCAGGTGGGGGCCACTCCTCATCGCGGTGCGCGGGCCCCTCACCATCGCGGCCCCTCCTGCCGCGAAGCACAGGCTCCAGACGCCCAGGCTCAGTAGTTGTGGCGCACGGGCTTAGTTGCTCCGCGGCATGTGGGCTCTTCCCAGACCAGGACTCGAACCCGTGTCCCCTGCATCGGCAGGCAGACTCTCAACCACTGCGCCACCAGGGAAGCCCCCGTGTGTAAGAACTTTTATTCTGTGGTCATGGGAGCCACTGAAAAGTTTAATGGAGTTAGTAATGTAGACAGAAATGCCTTTTACAGAATTATATTTTGGATAGAACACTTTAGTGCCTGTATGTGATCTTAGGCGAATAATTTTTTTTGCTTTAGTTAATGTTTCTTTTCTCAGTAAAGTGAAGGTGTTGTGTTGGATTAAAGGTTTTGTGTGTGTGTGGTAAAAAATACATAAAGTAAGACAGCATTTTGACCATTTAAAAATGTACAGTTCAGTGGCATTTAAGTGCATGCCTGTTAAGTAATAACGCCCCATCTCCCCCTCCCCCAGCAGCCATTGCTTTATTTTCGGTCTCTGAATTTGACTGTTCTAGATACTACTTACAGGAGGAATCATACAGTATTTGTCCTTTTGTGACTGCCTTATTTCACCTAAAAATCTTAAAGGTTCATTTGTGTTGTAGCATGTGTCAGAATTTCTTTCCTTCATAAGGAATAATATTGCATTGGAATGTTTTTAATGGCATCACATTCCATTGCATGTCCACACTACATTGCGTTTGTCCGTTCCTCCGTTGATGGGCACTTGGGCTGCTTCCACCTTTCGGTTATTGTGAATAATGCTGCTATGAACATGGTCTACAACTGTGTTACGGTTGTAACTGTGTTACAGTCTTGCTTCAGTTCTTTTGGGTATATACCCAGAAGTGGAATTGCTGGATAATATGGTAATTATTTTTAATTTTTTGAGGAACTGCCATACCATATTCTACAGTGGCTGTACTGTTTTACCCGTCAGCAGTGTGCAAGGGTTCCAATTTCTCCATATCCTTGCTAACACTTATTTTATGGGTTTTGTTTTTGTTTTTGTTTTTTTAATAATAGCCATCCTAACATGTGACTAGATCAGAGGTTTTTACACTATGCTCTGATAGACTTTAGGGTTAGGAGTTCAGTGAATCTCCTTGGTGGTCCCCAAAACCCCTCTTCCCTGACCCATGCTTTATGTATTGTTCTTCTGTATACATTCTTATGAGGAAGGATTTCATGGCTAAAAAGTGTGAAAGCCACCACACTGATCGTCCTGCTCTAAAAACAGAAGATCTTGATCATCTGTAGCTAATAAAGCTGAACAGTAAATACTTTTGCCAATCTCTGACCTTGCAGTAGTTGAGAAATTAAGGTGCCTCACTTTCTCTCTACTATGATAGAGAAGAAACATACGTTGAAGAGAAACCTATGTCACATGTCTGTGGTCATCCTTGACCTGGCTCACGCACGTGTCCCTCACAGGATGGACGGACACATCCTGTCCGTCAAAGGGGCTGTGTGTGTCTTTGCCCACAGCCCCTTTCATAAATGGACACATTGACATTGACATGCTGGAGGAAATGAAACATAAATCCAGTTTTGAAATTACAGAGGTGGTCATATTACACGGCGGTTGCCCTCCAGTTCCCCTTTTGCCTGGCATCTCCACCAGTGCCAGAAAACGATTGGACTGCTCACAAAATAACAGGCATTTTTGTGGCATTTTTTTCACTTGGTAATTGACTAAAGGCTCCAGTTATTAACTCTTTTTTTTTCTTCCTATCCTTTTCAAACTAAGAGTGTGATTTTTCATAATTCTAAAATAACTTGGTTTGTAAAATTTGTTATAGTTTCTAGTAGCAAAACCAGTCATGATTTCTTGAGAACTTATTCCTAAGATAATTTACAAAGTGATGCTTTTAAAAAATGGAGCTATTATTCATGCCTTCTTTTCATGAATACTGTGTCCCTTTGTGCCAGGCATTGGGGCGGGTGAAGGTGACAGTGGTTGCTGCTCTTGAATTGCTTGCTGTCCAGAGGAGGAAGTACAAGTATGAACAGTTAATTGTCATAAAGGCACAGATCGCCTGCTTATCATGTCTGGGATGTCACCTGACACAGATGAAAGTTTTAGTGGTTTAAATACCTTAAGATATGATATTACATATAAGATATATCTTCTTAGAGTGAGGGAAAAGGAACATTAAAAAAGTACATGTTAAAAAAAGGCATATGTATACATTGCACCACATGTATGTATATGAAATTTATATTTACTGGAAATTTTGGTTGGATTGCAGTTAAGAGTGTGCCAGAACTACCCTATGTTGGGATTTGTGGTAACAGCTACTTCAGATTCTGAAGAAGTGGATGATACGGCAGCCCTTTTGAAAAGGTCTTTAGGTATTATTTTGAGTTCATCATCAAGAGTTGGTGTTGGTCAGCTTTTTCATGTCTAATTTATCTTTCACATCTGGAATTTCTCCTACATACTCATTGGTTTATGACCTTTATTCTGAAATTTGTAAGATTTTTACAACATGAAATCGTTTATGACCATTTGTTTTTGATTTCTCTGTTGTATTCACATCCTGGGGTTCTGGCTACCGTTACATAACTGAGTGGCCATTGGTAGCTGGTGGCTCTCACCAGCTCTGCACTCTATTTTCTTTCTGTATTTGGAGTCCTGCAGGAAAGACCTGCTGTATCTGGAAATCAGTAGAGGCACAAAGGAGTGACCACCTCTGCTAGAGGTTGGGAGAGCTTTCACTAAAGGAGAGAGGGCCTCTCTTGGATCATGAAGGGTGAGTTGGAGTCCCCCAGGCAACAGTGAGGGAGAGGTGCTTTCTGGTGGAGGGAACCTAAGGGCAGGGTCGTGGAGCTGTGAAGCAGCGTGAGGGAGAAGTGTGTGGCCGGAGGAGAGCACGGGCTCAGGTCACTGCGCTCTAGGCACCTGGTATTGAGCAGTTATTTATTGGACAACCACCGTGTGCAAGTGATGAGTGCTAGGGGACACAGGGACCAGATCAGTTTCTGCTATCAAGGGATTCAGATCTAAGAGCAGACAGAGATCGTTAGACAAAGATCCACATGACACAGCTGACTTTGGTGTGAAGCAGCATAATAACAGCAGTAAAAGTCTAGGTCTAAGGTTTCAAAACAGAGGAATGAAGACATTCATTTGGAAAAAGGCTTCATGGAGAGGATAGCTTTTGAAATGGGCCTTGAATAGTGGATATAATTTCTTTGGATGTAATTAAGGGTTGTGGTTAAGAAAAAAGTGTTGTCCAGCAAATTGTGACCCTCAGGATAGTGGTAGTATTAATGAAGGTCAAGGAGAATTGGTTTTTAGGGTCAAGGTGTTGACTGTAGCTTAGGACAGAACATGCTGGTTTCATACATAGCTGCAATTATGCAAATGATTAAGATTCCAGAAAGAAAGGATATAAAGACAGAGAAAAAGAATACTGGCAGCAGAACCTTGAAGGATACCTTTGTTTAAAGGCTGAGAAGATGGAGAGAATTAATATGGCTAAAAGGAACAGATAGGAAATACAGATAAGAAATTGGAGAGTTTCAAAAAGGATGGTTTAACTGGCAGTGTAGGGCTGTGGAAAAGTAGAATATGGAGCCAAAGAACAGGCATTGGCTTTAGCACTTAGAAGACCATTGATAAGTTATCTGTACATTCATACCACAGTAGTGGTGGAGGAAGCCTCATCGCTAGGGTTTAGGAATTGCATGGCTCAGGGGGAAAGTGAGAGTGCAAAGTGTAGTGACGAAAGTGACATCTAACAAGCATTGTGCACCTTCTTTGTGCTTGGCATTGGTCTATACACTTTAAACGCTTTAACTTCTTTAATTTTCACAACAATCTTATGAAATGGGCACTGTTGTTTTCCTTATACAGATCAGGAAATCATAGATAAAGAGGCTGTATAACTTGTCCAAAGTTATGCAGTAAGTGGCTAAGCCAGGGTTTAAACCTAGGAAGTCCAGTTCTAGAACTCGTGCTCCACATACCACTGTGCCCCCCCAGTAATTGAAAGATTTCTGTGGTGAAGCGAAGGCCAGCTTCAGGTGGCTAAGGAAGCTTGTGGGTGTCCCCCCTGTTTTTTAAACATTCTTTTTATTTTTTTAAATTAATTAATTAATTTATTTGGTTGTGTTGGGTCTTCATTGCTGCACACGGGCTTTCTCTAGTTGCATTGAGCGGGGGCTACTCTTCGTTGCGGTGCTCAGGTTTCTCATTGCAGTGGTTTCTCTTGTTGCGGAGCTCCGGCTTTAGGCACGTGGGCTTCAGTAGTTGTGGCACATGGGCTCAGTAGTTGTGGCTCGCGGGGTCTAGAGTACAGGCTCAGTAGTTGTGATGCACGGGCTTAGTTGCTCCGCGGCATGTGGGATCTTCCCGGACCAGGGATCGAACCCGTGTCCCCTGCATTGGCAGGCAGATTCCTAACCACTGCGCCACCAGGGAAGTCCCTAAACATTCTTTTTAAATGAAGAGAGATCCTAGCCTGTTTGTAAAAATGGAAGGACACAGAAGAGAAAACCTGAAAATGAAAACCAAAAAGGGAACAAGTCGTGAGATCAGATGATGTCATTTTAAAAGCAAAATAATTTACCTTTGGAGTCTGTACCTGGATCCAGCATTAGGCCTTGGACCCTTGCAGAAGAAGGAAGGGGGCTGCCTAGAGTAAAATCGTTAAGCTGTTGTGATATGCTAGGCACAGTGCCTAGTGTATATGAACTCTTTTAATCCTCTCAACAGCTCTGCTGCTCATTTTTATGGGTGAGGAGACAGCCTCTGGAGGTTAAGGAACTTTTCTCTCTCACAGTTGGCAGACGGGCTCCGGAGTGTGGCCCTTGCCCAGTCTCAGACTGTTCCCCTCAGATCCAGCCATGCCTTTCGGGGTCAGGAGCAGCCAGCACGTGAGCTCTGGATACAGGCGGCCCTAGCGTCAAAGCCCCATCACATCCAGACTTTGCTTACTGTTACAGTGCCTCCCCCAAAGGCTGTTGTGCAGACCAAACGGGGTAATTTATGAGCAGTGAAAGCTCTCTGAGAGCAGGGGATTTGTTTTGTTCCTCACCTTGTCCCGGGGCCTGGAGCAGCCGCGACACGGTGTTGAGCCACCAGGAGGCAGTAGTAGTAAAGGGAACGCACGTGGAGCTGTGCCCAGCACGGGACTCTAAATGGTGCTTGCCCTCCACCCCAGGGGAGTGCGGGTGTTGGCGCGGGGGAGCAGAAGTGCTCACCTCTGAGAGGCCAAAGTTCTCGTCTGTGACCTCTGGTCATTTGGTGGAAAGCATTTCCTAATAATCTGCATTTTTTGATCCAAACTATTTGACGGCTTCCCCGCTGTCCAGATTGTTTGTATACCCCAGTACAGTTATTTGGCTTCCAAGAAAAACACAGCACTTCTTGTTCTGTTTTTTCTGGTTTTTGCCTTCAAACCCACGTGTAGCTGAAGCCAGGAATGAAGATCTGACTGCTGGCCATGCTTAAGGTTGCATCAGCGTATTGAGCCAGTCTGGGATGAGAGTCATGCAGCTTTCAGGTTGGACATGGATTGCATGGGGGCAAGGGATAGGCTGTCTGCATCCTGACTCTATCCCGGTGGTAGCCCGTTTAGACACACAGCAGTAGGAGAGGAATATCAGCCCTACTTGGAGTAGATGAATAGAATCAAAGAACATTGGACTCATCCTGTGGAAATGTTATCAGGTGTCTAATACATACCAGGCAGTGGGCTAGATGTAGTTTGATCATTTACTTATTCAACAAATATACATTGAGTGCCCACCATGGACCAGGCACTGGGGTTTGCAAAGATGAATAGGACAGGAAGTTGTCCTCAAGATACCGCCAACCTTGTGTCTCTTGGGTATGTCTGCAAGAAATGATTGCAAGGAACTTGAGCATTAGGTTGGGTTACTCTCTGAAAGTGGGTAGGATGAAAATAACTGCTTTCTTTGAAATCAGTTGAAGTTGTGCTGTAACGGTAGTTTACTGCTATGCAACCAAGAGCTGCACCATGAGATGGAAAATATTTCAAGAATCCACTTTGGGGTTTTTTTTTTTTTTTTTTTTTTTTTTTTGGCTGTGCCTCGCAGCTTGCGGGATCTTAGTTCTCTGACCAGGGATTGAACCCAGGCTACGGCAGTGAAAGTGTCAAGTCCTAACCACTGGACAGCCGGGGAACTCCCCACTAACCATATCCACTTTGGGTTTAAACCAGAATGTCCTTCTCTAGCTATATTTGTGGAATGACTCTACCATAAGATTTCCTTTGTATTTTCTTAAAGCTTTATGAGTTAACCAAGGTAAGAAAAGCTGAAGTAGAAATTGTTTAAAGGGATAACCATTTAGAGTATACAATTGTTGCTTTCTTACTACACCAGAAATACCAGTTTAGGCATTTTGGAGAGCCCAAAATTGTAGAAAATTCTCCAGTCAGTTGAGGTAGGGAAAAAAATTGAGCTAAGTTTCTACAAGAGCAGCCTCTTTGAGACCATTGAGGCACGTGGGGCTGAGGGAAGTTTTGCAGAGTGAGGATGTGATCAGGGACACCGGGAAGATCTGTCTTCTTTCTCTCTGAGGTTCGGTCCCTCCTTGCACATCCTGTATCTTCTGGTTGAGATGAGAAAGTAAACAGAAGTTTTACACCCTCAGTAACTTTGACATGGGTCATTTGACACGTGCACTTTGCTCTTCTGGAACATTGCCTAGAGAGCCTTAATAGCTGGTTTTGGCTGGTGTCTACATACTGTATCATCTCTAGTGTGCTCATTTAGACGCCAGGATGAGCAAGGCAGTGACTGAATTGCCCAGTGTCTCCTTATGGCCTGGGCGGGGGATTGGTGAGGGGAGTGTGGGTGGGCAGCTGTAGGTGTTTATCAGAGGACTTTGGATAGGAGTGGAAAGTCAGCATTTAGGCTGAAAATGCTTTTTGGCCAGGATTTTTCCCAGTTGAATTTTAGTGTTTTTGTAAGTCTCTCTTGGTTCACTTGAATTTTTGAGGGTTGCTTCCTCTCTAGGTTTGGTTCTGCTTGCAATTTAAAAAAAGTAATCATAAGGATAGCGTTATGGCTTATCTGCCACATAACCAGAAATGCCCTGTGACTGTCACAAACACGATGATGATAACTCTGAAAGAGGCTTGCTGGAGAGATGGCGTGACACCACCTCCTTCACTTACTCTGCTCCACCTCTTTAAGGTTAATACCTTGTTCCTTGGGAAGGTGGCTCATTCCAGGTGTGCTCTTCTTACCCAGCTTTCCGAGATCTGTTGCCTGACAGAATTCTTCACCATGTGGTTTTTATTTTCTTTGACATCCCACATATGGAGCTTTGTATTGTTGAGTGGTTTTTTTTTCCTTCATGTTTTCTCAGTGGGATTATAAAGTTTTGAAGCAGAAAGACACTGCCTTCGCTGTCTGTCTTTTTTTTTTTTTTTGACCGCCAGCTGAAGCTTCCGGGGTGTTAGTTCCCCGACCAGGGATCAAACCAGTGTCCCCTGCAGTGGAAGCGCGGAGTCCTAACCACTGAACCACTAGGGAAGTCCCTTGCTGTCTTTCTTTGTCTCTCTTCCCTTCAGCTTTGGCACTGTCTTGTTCCAAATGTACTTGAATTTTCCTCCCCAACCCCTTGAGGAGCAAAAAAGCCCGAGTGATGCTGGAGCTGAATTGCGGGAGAGTGGATTGGGGCCTGGGCAGAAGGGGGAACCTGAGGAATTCTGTCTGGCCTGTTGAAAGGATGACCTAGGTCAGAGGTTAAGAGGAACAAGGTGAAAACCACGTGTGTTATTCCAGAGGGACTGTCAGACAGAGGAGCAAGACGAAAAGGGAAGGTCCCCAAGCCAGCACCTCTGCTTGCCCCGCCTTGCAGACGAGGTGCCCGACCAGTGGTCATCACACCTCCCTTCACCTGTTGCTCCCCAGGGCTGCCTGCCTCAAAGCAGTTCAGTTTCATCACCAGCTGCGTCTGGAATTTCAGATTTATTTTCTTAGTTTTCTGTGTCAGGGTTCCTCACCAAATTCCCCCCACTTCTCCAGGTTTGGTGATTTACTCACAGGACCAGCGTAGAGTCATCATCATGGCTATAACTTATTACAGCAAAAGGATATAGAACAGAATCAGCAAAGGGAAAAGGTGCGTGGGGCAAAGTCTAGAGGAGATCAGGTGCCAGCTTCTCAAGTCCTCTCCCAGTGAAGTCACACAGGACACACTTAATTCCTCTAGCAGCAAGTTGTGACAGCACGCGTGAAATGTTGTCTACTAGGGATGCTCATTAGAGACCCAGAGCCCAGGATTTTTATTGGGGCTGGTCACATAGGCACCCTCTTCCTGGCAAGCACCAAAATTTCAGACTCTCAGAAGGAAAGCAGTTGTGAGTGTAAACCATATTGCGCAGTTTAGATACCGCGAGCAGGAACCCTCTCCAAATGTACGTTTCCAGACACCAGCCAAGAGCCTTTCTAAAGATAACAGTCTCACAGTGTGGTCTTTTCTGCACAGTTTCTAAATTTGCTCTTGCCTTTTTACTTTGAATTTATTGAATTGGAGCTTCAGATTTGTGTCCAGTGATTTGAGGTGTTGGCAAGATGGGCCTTGGTCTGTTGTTACTTAGGGAGAAACCTGGTCTGGACTGATGGGTGTTTAGCTTTCGGGGTGTTATTTTACTTTGACCTGCTGCTGCCTGCAGCCTGTTTTTTTGCTGACAGGGCAAGTTTGCTTCTTTTCTCTGTTTTTATATCAAGATAACTCATTCCGTTACCCCCATTGCCCTGCTGTGGTTGTCAGACCTTCCGGTCCTGGCAGTGTTTCCTTTTCTTGGTTCCAGGCTCTGGGGTGTTGGCGGTGCTTATGCGGCCTACAGGCCCCACAGGCTCAGACTCGCAGCCCTAAGTGCAGTGTTCTCAGGGAGACAGTGTTGTAATTAACTTCCATCTAAAACCTGTCTTATCGTTTTTAGAAGTGTTCCTTGGAAATCTTTCTTTGGGATATGAACATTTTTTCCTTTGCGTTTTGCTCTTCTGTTTCTGTCTCTTTTCCTCTTTGGTTTTCAACTTTGAGTTTTTAGTTGCCTGGTTTCCAGAATCACATCATGATGGTGGTTTAGAACTACTCTTTACTGTCATCTCTGGGCAGGTTTGTTTCCGCTAACCTGCCCCTCTTTTACGTACCACTGGTCCACAGACGTTCTAAAGACAGTGGTTCTGTGGGGTCTCCAGACCCTGAGAGGCATCTCAGTTGTGCTGTTATCTTGCATCACTGATGTTTGTTTTAGGCCATATGTGTCCTATTACTTATGGCTTGAACTGAGTATAACACCTACCTGTAATATGAAATAAAAAATTTATCTACCTTTTCCACAGTTTTTGCCAAAGCTATCGGCAAACTGTGATGAAGTAGGTAGGGCTTGACTTGTCATTGATTGTGGCTAAACTAGGCTGGCTCCATGCGAACTTGGGGCAGCTTCACTAAACGTACCCTCAGGATTTAACCAAGATGGGCAAGGGGACGGGAGGGGACTTTTCCTTTTAAATCGGTTGATGACAACACCTACTTTCATGGGAGTCTTGTCACTAATTAGCCCTTGGGGACATGAGTCTTTTTGCCACCACTGTTAAAGTCTTACCCATTGCTGACTTAAGCACTGCAGTGGAGCTGAGCCACGGGTCAATCTGCACAAGCTGGGCCAGCTCTAAGGAAGAAAGGTGGTTGGGGAGGGAGCGTGTGCTCTGTGAATGGGCTGTTGAACACTTGGGATAGGACTAATGCAACTGAGGAGCTGAGTTTTTAATTTTACTTAGTTTCAGTTAATTTAAGTAGTCCTGTGTGGCTAGTGGCTTCTGTGTTGGACAGCACAGCCTAGGGTAGTGGTTACAGTGTGGCCTTCAGAACCTTGATTCAGATCCCAGCTCTGCGGCCTACCTATTGTGTGACCGTGGGCACATTTCTTAACCTTGTTAGGTTGTTTTGAGAATTGTCATTGTGTTAAGGGTTTAGAGCAGTGCCTGGGAAGAAGTAAGAAGTGTGTGTTTAATTACTGTTGGCTTATTATGTTTACTCGGTATTTTGAGTAGAAGGGTGTTAGAGTTCATGTAGAATATGAAACTTTACTGTTTCTTTGTTTTTGTTTTGAGCCACGCCCACACGGCTTGCAGGATCTTAGTTCCCCAACCAGGGATTGAACCTGCACCCCAGTGGTGAAAGCGCCGAGTCCTAACCACTGGACCACCAGGGAATTCCCATCTACTGTTTTCTTTTTTAACTTTTATGTTTTCTTGCTTTTTTTTTTTTTTTTTTGCTCCAGGTTGCTGCAGCAACTGGCCACACAGTAGTGTTGGTGGACCAAACAGAGGACATCCTGGCAAAATCTAGAAAGGGAATTGAGGAAAGCCTTCGGAAAGTGGCCAAGAAGAAGTTTGCAGAAAACCCCAAGGTAATTTCTTGTCATCAGTGTCCTCAAGACCAGTCCTCTGACCACTTCACATTTGTGAGGGGGTTCTGCCCTTTGCTTGCTTTTTCAATTTGTTTGAATTGAAACTTTAGGCCAGTATAATAGGCCTAACTGTAGGCCAATATAATAACATAATCACTAAATATTCCATGGGAAATATTGAGGTTAAATAAAATTAATTTTACCTGTTTCTTTTCGCTTGTTAAAATGCAACCAGTAGAAATTTTAAATCACCTATCGTCTTGCATTATATTTCTGTTGAACAGCTCTGATAGTTGCTTACTTCTTGATGACTTTGGATGCCTTCAGCTGATTGTGACCATTTTGAATCCTCATGGGCAAATTACATTTTGAAGTAAAATGGCAGCTGATAGGGGCACTGTCTGTTTCTGCCCTAACGGAGGTCTCTTTGCGGAAACGTGGAGGCACAAATGAGGAAAAGACAGGACTGTGAGCTCTTTTAGAGCAGAGACTGTGTCCGGCGTGCTTTTGAACCACCCGTTGCCGGCACATGACGGGCGATCATTATTTGACGAGCGACTGCTGAGTTCAGCTTTCTGACTCCTCGCTCCTGCCCTTACTCAGCTCTCCCCTGCCTCCTACTAGAGGGAGATAGTCAGCACCACCTCTCAGACTCATGGATGGGGCTGAGCTCAGCCTTTGCCCTTTTCTGGAAGACAAATTACAGGCTTCCAAGAAGCCCGTCATGGAACAGTACATGGCTGGCTGGCTCTTCACTCAGAGCAGATAGAACAGGCCAAGCCAGGTGCTGTGAACAAACAGTTTAGTTGCTGGAGCAGAGCTGACTACGAGCTTGAAAGGTTATGACTGACACATGACAGTGTGCTGACCAGCAGTTGGGATTGTTCACAGGCTGATTCTTGCCCTGGTGTCCAGAAGTATATTGAGATGCTGTCTGCCCTAAGAAGAAACGTAGGGAGTTGTATTTCTCAGAATTTCAGGACACATTCAAGTTGTGTCTGGGGTATCCTCGCCCTCCTCTTTCCTCTCGCCTTAGCAGCAAATCACACACCATTTTCCAGTGAGCCCAGTGACTGTTCCCTTCTCACTCCACTGCATTAGGCTGGCGATGAGTTCATGGAGAAGACCCTGAGCAGCATACTGACCAGCATGGACGCAGCGTCCGTGGTCCACAGCACAGACCTGGTGGTGGAGGCCATCGTAGAGAATCTGACCGTGAAGAGCGAGCTCTTCAAGAGGCTGGACAAGTTTGCTGCCGAGTACGTGATCTCTGGGAGATCTGGTTGGGTCTGGGGGCTTCCTCCTGGGCGCCTGGGCTTTTCTCCTGGGAAGGAGTCTTCTGACACTAAGACTTTTTATTGCCCTACAGCTGCTTCCAGAAGAGCTGACACTGCTTCCCTTTTTCTCCATCCCCCACCCCCAGTTTGCTTCCCGAGGCTCGGGCTGCCCTGATCTGATCCTTGTCCCCAGATGAGGGTGGAGTTTCCCATGTGAAATGGAGGGTCCGTCCAGGGACAGGCCTTCATCTCTTGCAGCGTCTTTGTCATGGGCCCTCCCAGGCCAGAGGATGGAGGCACTCGGACATGTCCTTAAATGTCTGCTGAGCAACCTCAGAGCAATTTGGTGTGTCCCCTCTTTTGGGTGGAACCAACAGCATGACGTAACTGAAGGGAATGCTTCTCTGTCTGCACAGTTTTCTAGGACCCTCCTGCTTTGAGCTTTCTGTGGGTTAAATCAAAACACTCTTAGGAGCCATTAAGGAGCACTGAGTTCTTACCCAGCTTCCTGGCAAAGGGTGGGAGAGGGGAGCCAGCCTCATGCGAGTCATGCACAGGGCCGCCGGGCTCAGGACTGTCTGTGCGGTGTCAGCAAGCTGTGCACATGTGCAGCTCTAGTTCTGCGTGTGGCTCTTGGTGATTCTGACACCTGATGCATTCATTCATGCTCTTGTGGTTTGCTTGGCCACGCTTCACCCTTCTTGGTTGGGACTCAAAGTCAAATAAGATTATATGACAACAGTAATTCTTAGGCAGCCACCAGTGAGCACTGGCTAAAGAGAAACACTTGCATACCAGCCTGCTGGATTGTCAGCTCTTAGAGCTCTATGGTCTGGTGGCCGGAGAGGCCCTGCCCTGACAAAGAGAAGAGGCCTGTCTTTCTGTCACCTGTGTGTCACTCTGCTGACCAGCATGCTCATGTGCTTTACAGGGGCATTTAGGGGCTGCAGCACCATCTGACAGAAACAGAAGGTTGTCTTGGTAGGGGTGTTGACTCCCAAGTCAGCGGGGAACCCTCTGAGTCAGTAAAACACCCACTCCCAGAAAAGGGAGTATTGTCAAGCAGGTTGGTCTTTATTGGAATGTTGGTCATTCCCTCGTGACAGTGACGGGTCTGACTACCCTCTTTTGTCAGCGTCGAGTAAGGGAAGGACTGTTAGGGGAAAGTCAGGTGGCCTGGGGCCTGGTGCCAGGCCCCCCCCCCCCCCACTTCCCTCTCTGACCTTGGACAGTCATGAACCCTCTCTGACCCTCAGTTTTTTTTTTTTGTTTTTTTTTTACTTTTGACTGTGTTGGGTCTTCGTTTCTGTGCGAGGGCTTTCTCTAGTTGCGGCAAGCGGGGGCCATTCTTCATCGCGGTGCACGGGCCTCTCACTATCGTGGCCTCTCTTGCGGAGCACAGGCTCCAGACGCGCAGGCTCAGTAATTGTGGCTCACGGGCGTAGTTGCTCCGCGGCATGTGGGATCCTCCCAGACCAGGGCTTGAACCCGTGTCCCCTGCATTAGCAGGCAGACCCCCAACCACTGCGCCACCAGGGAAGCCCGACCCTCAGTTTTATCATCTGTTATTTGAGTTCAGGAGTTAGGGGTAAATAATTTCCAAGACCTTCCCAGTTCTAACTCTAAGACTAGTTGCCCTGTCCGTGAAATGGGGGTAGTGTTACCTATTGCACAGGGTTGTTTAGGAAACTCGTGTAACTCAGCTCACATTTCCGGAGAGCTACTGTATGTCAGGCACTATACTAGCCTCTTTCACCTAAGTTTATATCATAAAACAGATGTGACACGTGACAGGACCTGTAGTAGGCACGCCATAGATGTGACTTTGCTTCTGGCCCCAGCCATCCTCCTCCACACTCTTGTTTTCATTTTAGATCACCGCCTCTATTGAATGTTTGCTGAATTGTTGTTGTTGTGTTTTTTTATTGATAAAACAGCTTGATTGAGATACTTTACTGCTTAGTTTTGCAGTTAGATCCTATAATGGGAGACGAAAATATATTCTAGTGATAAAGTTCCACTTGGAAGCCCTGATAAAACAGTTGCATCCTGGAAGAGAGCACAAATTCCCTAGCTGCAGTATAAGACGTGCAGATGAAAAGCTTCCCTAAGGCCCATGGCCCATCCCAGCTGAGTCCTGGCTCCCCACTTTTGACAAAGCATGGGCTCTCCTCCACCACAGTCCACCATCCCCTCTAGTCTTCATACCTGGGGGTGTTTCCAGTGACCATCATGCTTGTGCTGTTGATTTTCTGTTGGTGCATTTAAGAGGAAAGTTTTTTGGTACATGAATGTCAGAAAGGGAAAAACAAAAGATGGTCCTAGAGAGTCAAGTGTTTCAAGGAAAACGTGAGAGTGTGCTTTTTTGTGGAAGATAACATGTACATACGTCGTGTTTGTGTTGAAGGAAGGCAGTGGGAGACACTGTTAGTAGCCGAGCCAGCCTGGCCGATTAGGAGAGGTGGCAGTGGAGGTCTGTCGGCAGGAGACATCTTTCTCCTTCTGGTAATATGTGTGCTGGGAGTGTCCTGGGTTGGAGACACTCGGCACTGGGCCCTGATGTACAGTCTTCCTTCTGTATCTGTCAGGGTTGGTTCCAGGACCCCCTGTGAATACCAAAATCTGAGGATGCTCGAGTCCCTTACATAAAGTGGTGTAGTATTTGCATGTAACCTGCGCAATCCCCCATATACTTTAAATCATCTCTAGATTACTTATAATGTCTGATACAATGTAAATACCATGTAGACTTCCCTGGTGGTCCAGTGGTTAAGACTTTGCTTTCCAGTACAGGGGGTGCAGGTTCGATCCCTGGTCGGGGAGCCAAGATCCCACATGGCTTGCGGACCAAAAACAACCCCAAAAAACATGAACAACAGAAGCAATATTGTAATAAATTCAGTAAAGACTTTTTAAAAAATGGTCCACATCACTGTAAGTGCTATGTAAATCACACAGCAAGTCCAAGTTTTGCTTTTTGGAACTTTTTGGAATTTTTTTTTGGAATATTTTTGATCCGGGTTGGCAGAACCTGTGGATCCTGAGGGCCGACTGTAACTTCATTGTTTAACGAAACGTGCTCTCCAGCCAGTGTGCCTTTGTTTCCCCTTTTTGCAGATGAGTTGCCCTTCAAATGTCCTATAAAAAGATGCCACACTCATCAAAGATGAGTGTGTAACCCTCGCCTTTGGGATAGCCCTTTCTTAAGGGGGGAGTGGAACCCCTGCTAGCACAGCCTTGGGTTGTGGAGACCCTGCTGCTGTGCTTCAGGGCACGTCAGCCACTCCTTGTTACTGCACAGGGTCTCCTTGCCTTCTGTGATGGGGGATGGTTTATAGTATGTGACGGGATAATTTATATTATTTTCCCCAGGCCAAAAAGCAAGAAACTTTGAAAACTAGAATTTTAAACCTTAAAAAAAGTCTTTTTTTTTTTAAAGGAGAAGCCCCTCTAGCTGGCCTTTAAGTTGGCCAACTGAGAAGTTGTTTGAGAAAGGTCAGTGTTCTTGTGCCGTAAAAGTGAAATGCTGTTTATGTCAGAGAGTGTTCTGCCTATGCTTTCCTCTAAGAGTTTTATAGTGTCCAGTCTTACATTTAGGTCTTTAATCCATTTGGAGTTTATTTTTGTGTGTGGTGTTAGGGTGTGTTCTCATTTCATTGGTTTTTTTTTTTTGCAGTCATTTTTCTGTGCTTTTATTTTATTTTTTTTAATGGACTAGATTGAGAATCTGCTTTATTTTTTGTGTTTTTTTTTTTTTTATACAGCAGGTTCTTATTAGTTATCTATTTTTTTAAATAGCATCTTGCTTTATATTGATTTTCTTTATAATTTTCTTTTTTTTGAATTTTATTTATTTTTATACAGCAGGTTCTTATTAGTTATCTATTTTCTACATATTAGTGTATACATGTCAATCCCAATCTCCCAATTCATCCCACTGCCCCCCTGCCACTCCCGCTTTCCCCCCTTGGTGTCCATATGTTTGTTCTCTACATCTGTGTCTCTATTTCTGCCTTGCACACTGGTTCATCTGTACCATTTTTCTAGATTCCACATATATGTGTTAATATACGATATTTGTTTTTCTCTTTCTGACTTACTTCACTCTGTATGACAGTCTCTAGGTCCATCCACGTCCCTACAGATGACCCCGTTTCATTCCTTTTTATGGCTGAGTAATATTCCATTGTCTGTATGTACCACATCTTCTTTATCCATTCATCTGTCGATGGACATTTAGGTTGCTTCCATGACTTGGCTATTGTAAATAGTGCTGCAGTGAACATTGGGGTGCATGCCTTTTTGAATTGTGGTTTTCTCTGGGTATATATATGCCCAGTAGTGGGATTGCTGGGGTGTGTTCTAATTTCATTCTTTTACACGTAGCTGTCCAGTTTTCCCAGCACCACTTATTAAAGAGACTGTCTTTTCTCCATTGTATATCCTTGCCTCCTTTGTCATAGATTAGTTGACCATAGGTGCGTGGGTTTATCTCTGGGCTTTCTATCTTGTTCCATTGATCTATAAATCACAGCAAGATCTTTTTCAATCCACCTCCTAGAGTAATGAAAATAAAAATGAAAATAAACAAATGGGACCTGATTAAACTTAACAGCTTTTGCACAGCAAAGGAAACCGTAAACAAAACAAAAAGACAACACTTAGAATGGGAAAAAATATTTGCAAATGAAGCAACCGACAAGGGATTAATCTCCATAATATACAGACAGTTCATGCAGCTCAATATCAAAAAAAACCCAACCCAGTCAAAAAATGGGTGGAAGATCTAAGTAGACATTTCTCCAAAGAAGACATACAGATGGTTAAAAAGCACATGAAAAGATGCTCAACATCACTGATTATTAGAGAATTGCAAATGAAAACTACAATGAGGTATCACCTCACATGGGTCAGAATGACCATCATCAAAAAAATCCACAAACAATAAATGCTCAAGAGGGTGTGGGGAAAAGGGAACCCTCCTACATTGTTGGTGGGAATGTACACTGATACAGCCACTATGGAGAACAGTATGGAGGTTCCTTAAAAAACTAAAAATAGAGCTACCATATGATCCAGCAATCCCACTCCTGGGCATATATCCAGAGGAAACCTTAATTCAAAAAGATACATGCACCCCAATGTTCATTGCAGCACTATTCACAATAGCCAGCACATGGAAGCAACCTAAATGCCCATCAACAGAGGAATGGATAAAGATGATGTGGTACATATATACCATGGAATATTACTCAGCCATAAAAAGGATGAGATAATGCCATTTGCAGCAACATGGATGGACCTAGAGATTGTCATACTGAGTGAAGTCAGACAGAGAAAGACAAATATGATATCACTTATATATGGAATCTAAAAAAAGGCTACAAATGAACTTATCTACAAAACAGAAATAGAGTTACAGATGTAAAAAATACACTTATGGTTATGGGGTGGGGGAGTAAGGGGCGAGGAGGAATAAATTGGAAGATTGGGACTGACACATAAACACTGCTATATATAAAGTAGATAACTAATAAGGACCTACTGTATAGCACAGGGAACTCTACTCAGTACTCTGTAATGGCCTATATGGGAAAAGAATCTAAAAAAGAGTGGGTATACATATATGTATGACTGATTTACTTTGCTGTGCACCTGAAGCTAACACAACATTGTAAATCAACTATACCCCAACAAAAATTAAAAAAAAAAAAAAAAAAAGTGAAGTGCTTTCCTGGGCTGAGCACACGAAGGGTCTTCCTTCAGCCTCTGGTAGCCACCATCTAGCACACCAGCTGCTTTCACCTCACTCTTCTCTCCTCTTCCCAAATTACTAGTTTCTTCTCCCTTCCCTTCTCCTTTCTTCCCACTTTCCCCTGATTTCAGGCAGATTGTAGTATTGCCTTTTGAGCAAGCAGGAACCCCCCAATCTGGTCGTAAGGAACCACTCCCCTCCCTGCGCTGTGACCAGGCCCTTGTGGTTGTAGTTAGCATTAGGCCGTTTTGTGTACATTTATCCACGAGGTGGTGCTGTAGGAAAGCCGGTAAGTCTTACCTGTCTCTTTAAATATTTGCCTGTCATGCCTTTGGCACCCCACTTTATTGAGGTCTTAAAAAATTAAATTGGGTTTAAGTCAGTATGGATTTTTTAAATTAATAATTTAATATTTTATATACTCAAAAGAAGATGGTACTGCTTTTTTAAGGAGATTTTATAATAATAAGAATGCCTTGAACTACATTTATCATGTGTATACATGTATCCTGCCTTCCCCAAGTCTACTAGTGTAACCTTAAAACTTCTTTTGGATCATGTTGGTTTTCTTCTGTTTTCATTTTAATTCCCAGTCAATGGAAAAGTAAAGCTTTTCACTTGAAGGGAAAAGATTGTAGTTCATGTTTATGTCAGATGTTTCTTGTTAAGGATTCAGGTGTTTCTTCACAGTTTTTTGCTTCTTTTGAGTGTCTGTGATGCATCCTGTTTTTCCTTAGTCTTTGTTCACTTGGAGTTTCATCTTGTGACCGACGTTGTTGCCTCCTTTTGTTTCTCACATACCGTGTGAGTTAAATAATGCAAGTAGCCAGGAGAAATTTTGCTCCCTAAAATTAAGGAAGGATCGGTAAAGACTGCGTAGGCTTTTGGAACAGGTAACTTTTGAATTTAAAATTTCAAAATTTAAATGAAACAGGTCACTTGATTTCAGCCTCTTGTGTGAAGCTGTGTCTTTTCCCTGACCTCCTCTAGGGCCAGGAAAGGACAGGATCTGGGTGGTAAGCAGTCACCTTGTGTGTTGCACCTGAGAGGAGTCCTGACTGCTTCCAAAGATGGGACTCATTCCAATACTCCACTGTCTTTCTCTCCACAGACACACAATCTTTGCCAGCAACACTTCCTCTTTGCAGATCACAAGCATAGCCAATGCCACCACCAGACAGGACCGATTTGCCGGGCTCCATTTCTTCAACCCAGTGCCCCTGATGAAACTTGTGGAGGTCAGTGGGTGTCTGCTTGTGTGTGCGTGCTTTTGCTCTGCCAGCTCTCAGCCCTGCTTCTGTGAGTTGCACCCTCCCTGCCACTGGGGATTGCACTGGATAGATTTTAGTGGCAGGGTGGAGGGTTGTCCTTGTGCTTGGATTTCTCTGGCCAGACTCTCCTTTCAGAGCCAAAGGAAGAAACAGCACCTAATATCTAGGAAGGCCCCTGTGCTTGGTTTTTTTGCAGCCCTGTGTTCTGACCAGTGATGTCCAGGAGGGCTACTAACTTTGTGGAATGTCACTTACTTGTTTGTGCCATAGCTGATGGGCAGTGCAGAGAGAGGCATCAGACTGGGAAGGCCGCACTAAAGACCACTAGCTTGATGAGACCACAGAGGGGAGAGCCACCCATGTTCATATTGTCTTGTCCAGGTCAGTTTGTCTAGGCTGGATGTGGAATTCTATTAGAAGCCTGGTTTCCCACAGGAGCCGCTGTAATATACCCTGACCACTGTTCCCGGGGTGAATTCAGCCCCAGGTAACAGGGCCTTGATATTGTCACCAGGGGAGGCACAGCTCCCGTGTGTTGTGATCAGAGCTATTAAAGCAGCTAGTGGGAAGCAGCCGCATAGCACAGGGAGATCAGCTCAGTGCTTTGTGATCACCTAGAGGGGTGGGATAGGGAGGGTGAGAGGGAGACGCAAGAGAGAGGGGATATGGGGATATATGTATATGTATAGCTGATTCACTTTGTTATACAGCAGAAACTAGCACACCATTGTAAAGCAATTATACTCAATAAAGGTGTTAAAAAAAAATAAAAAAGCAGCTTCCAGTAGCCTTGAACCTCCCGACCTCAAACCTGGGAGGTGGAGGAAAGTGGCCAGGGAGGGCTGCCAGCGATCCTGTTTGGGCTGCTTCTACTTGCTTGCTTGGAGTCTTAGGTACCAGGGAGATGGAGTCACTGTAGATAATTTGCACCTGAAATGTGGCAACTTGCCTTTAATAGGGGGGCTAATTACAGGGTCTGAGGAGCAGCTGCTATTAAAGTAGCATTTGTGCTGAGGCTGAGGAGTTACTGCCATGCGCGAAGCGTGGGGCTGTGGATCCAGGTAGGCCTCCGGAGACCGGCCGGGGCTCCCTGGGCGCGCGTCGGGGTCTTTTTCTCCACTGCTGCCTTCTCCTCCAGGCCCCTTCCCCTCCCGTGTCCCCTCCCCCCACAACATAAGCATTAGCATCTAGTTTAAGGGTGACTACGTTTTCTTACAGTTCTCTTTCAAGGACAGCTCTGACCCATCTTGCGATAGGAATTATCTGTTCCACTAACATTGCTTCTTAGTTTCTTCCAATTTACTGCCAATCCCTAAGGCTGTTTTTGAAGAAGTTAAGGAATGAAAGGGAGGGGCACAGGGAATAGAAGAAACAGCATTTCTCCTTATGCAGAAAAGAGCAAGGAAGTGGAGTGGAATTTTCAGCATTTCAGTACTTAGGGACTAGTTACTTTTTTGGTTACCATATCATGCACATAATGTGTTTCAAAGATAAAGACACATTTTGTAGATTTACTTCAAACTCTTAATACTGTTTTCAACTGCATTTATCTCATAATGTCCGTCTGGGTCTTTAGAAATATGGCACGTTGATTGTTAACAGTTAATGCTTGGCAAGTGTTAACATTTTCTAGAAAGTGTTTTCCAAAAGTGCTCTTCTTTATGCAACTTTCATTTTTAAGTTGAGCATTCATGTATGTGTTGCTGGTGGTAAGCACCACAATGAACCGTAAGTTGAGTGGCTCTTCTTTACTTGGAGCTGGGCTCAATTTATATGTGTATATGTATGTTTTTTCAGACCTTGTGTTGGAACAGAATATATGTAGCACATTGCTACTTGTCGAACGAATGAGTAGATATGCATCCCTCCTGTTAAAAAAAAAAACCTATAGTATTGACTCCTTTAAGCCAACAAATTATTTTTTTAAAACTTCATAATTAGCAGCCCTTGTCCTAGCTCAATCTATACGGTTCTGATGGAGGTGATTTTATACCTCCTCTTGAATAATTCTCGTATTGCTGTTTGATTTGTGATACCTGCAGAGCAGTTTCTGGCCCATCTCATCCCATTCCTCAGCCCCATCTTCATGGTGCTTTTTTCTCTTTCCACTCATTTACTTCCCTTAGTGCCATAACGTAGCCCCACACCCCAAGCTGTGATCACATTAAAACATGAATGATAATGATTCTCTTCATTTATATAGAGTTTTTCATCCTGCACAGACACTAGCTCATTACACCATATAGCCCTCTTAAAAGAGGGAGGATGTGTCAAATATCACCATCCCAATTTCATATAAGAAAGGTGAGGCACGGAGGGTTGATTTGACTTGCCTAGGCTCATATAAAGGGTCTGATGTAGAAGCCAAGCCTGTTTGCTTTGACTCTGGTTGAAGTTCCTTAACTGGCATTTAAATTATATATTTAATTTCTATATTTTTTTAAGTTTAAATTCATCTGGGTCTCTCTCCATTTGCTGAAATCTAATTGCTGACAACGCCTGAGAGTGGACTGCCAGGTGTGGCCCTTGGTGCTGACTTCTGTAGAGCCCAGCAGCCCACTGTGAGCGGGGTAGCAGTCATACTCTGGCAGTGCACCTCATAGAGAAGGTCAGCAGGACGGCCAGGAGCCTTCCTGAGGCGCCTGGCAGCTGGCAGGCCCCAGCCATTGGCTGGTGTTCGCTGGTTATGGAAGCCTTCCTCTGGGATGAACCTGTCCTGAGGCAAAGGGAGCTGTTGGGCTTTGGGGCATCTGTGTGGGAGCGGGCAGAGAAATGGGGGGGTTACTCATCGCAGAGTCCACAGGACCTGGGCGACCTGAGTGCACCTCTGTTCCTGAGGCTCCTTCTCATCTGTACGCTAAGAGAAGGTGTGACTTCATGCAGAGTACCGTAAGGGCAGTTGTTACACTCTAGTAGACTTCCAGTTACCTCCCTGAAATACTTAACAGTAGCAAGTAAAACCCTAATAAAAGCCAGCATTTACTGAGCACTTCAGCCCTCGTAGGAGCTGCCCTTAATGCTTTACTTCCTAATCTACTTCCATTCTCACCTTAACTCCTTGAGGTAGGTAGAGTGATTTCAATGTCATTTCAGTTTCAAGAAACATTCCCAGGGTCACAGAACCAGTAAGTGGTGTGATTGGTATTTGAACCCAGGTCTGTCTCAGTGACAAAACCTGTAGAACTCTCCTGTGCGCGCGCACACACACACACACACATTTATATGTTTTTTTTAAAATTTATTTATTTTGTTTATTTATTTATTATTTTTGGCTGCGTTGGGTCTTCATTGCTGTGCGCGGGCTTTCTATAGTTGCGGCGAGCAGGGGCTACTCTTCGTTGCGGTGCACGGGCTTCTCATTGCGGTGGCTTCTCTTGTTGCGGAGCATGAGCTCTAGGCCTGTGGGCTTCAGCAGTTGCAGCACGTGGGCTCAGTCGTTGTGGCTCACGGGCTCTAGAGCACAGGCTCAGCAGTTGTGTGGCACACGGGCTTAGTTGCTCTGTGGCATGTGGGATCTTCCCGGACCAGGGCTCGAACCCGTGTCCCCTGCCTTGGCAGGTGGATTCTTAACCACTGCGCCACCAGGGAAGTCCCCACATTTATATTTTAAGCCTTGATTTTGTGTGTTCTGCAGTAGTCCACTATCTTAAAGTGGACGTTTTGTTTCTGGCCTGAAATCCTAATCTGAAACTAAAATTATTTTTGCCACCTGTGTGGCAATATTTGATCAGTGTTTCCTTGAACTGTTCTTTTGAGATTGTTTGCTGACTTTCTGGTTATAATTCTTCTCTGCTTTGCGTTTCCAGGTCATTAAAACACCAATGACCAGCCAGAAGACCTTTGAATCTCTGGTAGACTTCAGCAAAACCCTGGGAAAGCATCCTGTTGCTTGCAAGGTAGAGTATGGATAGCTTGGTAAGGGGGTGATTTTTCTCAGAATCTGATTTATTCCAGGTAGGATTCTTCCATAGTAGGATGATGTGGGACGTGGGCTACTTTTGCTGCAGGCCTGTCCGCAGGCTGTAATGAGCAAGTTACATCCAGCAGGGAAACCGGACTCCTAAGCCGTGCTCAAGGCCATCAGGTGGATAGTCTGCAATCCAAATGGAGCCATGGCTTCAGCTCAATTGAAAACTCGGATTTCTCTCTGGGTCTTGACTTTTGTCTCTTGATGAGTGAGTGTGTTTCCATCAGTGGTTTTTGTTACCCCATCAGCTTCAGCTTCTTCTGGGCCCTGAGGAACCAGAACCCTGTGTGTCAGGCACAGCCTGGTGGCACATGAATCCCGAACAGAAAACTGGGGCTTCCCTTTTGGAAAGAACACTGCAGGTGATTAGGGAAATGGTGTGAGAGAGGTAGAGCCCACCTCAACCAAGGTAGCAAAAAACGAAGCTGTTTCTCAGTGGAATGTTGCTTATGATTTTGTTTGTGTTGTTTTGTTTTTCAGTAAGAAGTGTGGTGGGTGGAAAGCTTCCTCCGGCCTTTTTCCCCTGTCTTGAGATACCTGGTATTATATGTAAAATTATCCCCAGCTGCTGTCACCTACTTTGTTTTGATTACCTTCAGTCTCTACATTTGCTGTAGTTCCTCTTCAGTTCCCCCCAGATTTAGGGACTGCACTTCTGCATGACTTGGCTGTTTTTCTGAAAGGACAATTGTGTCACAGAATTCCATTACAAATTTTTATAAATATGTTATCTACTTTTTTGACCATAATCTTTTTTATTTTTTAAAAAGATTTTTTATACAATTTTAAAAGGTTACTTTCCATTTACAGTTACTACAAAATATTGGCTATATTCCCCGTATTGTACAATACATCCTTGAGCCTACCTGATACCCAGTAGTTTGTATCTCCCATTCTCCCACCCCTGTATTTCCCTGTCCCCACCCCATGGTAACCACTAGTTTGTTCTCTATTCCTGTGAGTCTGCTTCTTTTTTGTTCTATTTACTGGTTTGTTGTATTTTTTAGATTCCACATATAAGTGATATCATACAGTATTTGTCTTTCTCTGTCTGACTTCACGTAGCATAATGCCCTCCAAGTCCATCCATGTTGCTGCAAATGGCAAAATTTCATTCTTTTTTATGGCTGAGCCGTATTCCATTGTATATATATCATGTCTGCTTAAGCCAGTTGTCTGTTATGGGCACTTGGGTTGTTTCCATGTCATGGTTATTGTAAATAGTGCTGCTCTGAATATTGGGGTGCATGTATGTTTTCAAATTAGTGTTTTTGCTTTTTTGGATATATATCCAGGAGTGGAATTGCTGATTGACCATAATCTTTTAAATACCATTGTGGTTCTTCTCATACCATAGTTTTGCTTTCTAAAATAGTCTCAAGTCTGAACTCACAGTATTGTATTAACCCATGAAAACTCAGATTGTTCATGAATCATCTGAATCAGTCATCTGTCGATGTGGGCCCCAATAGTCTTCCACATGCCAGTCCCCCCGGTGGAGGTCTGTAGTGTTATATTAGGGAATCTCATTTTTTAACACTCATTTTTTTTGGTCTAGTCTTATGGTTTTAAATATTTTGGATTAAAAAAAAAAATCACATTAATAACCAGAGGGTATGGTTGCACTTTTTCTTACCGGTTGATGCTTTGTTTGTGGCAGAAAGTAGTCATAGTGTTAGAAAGGACATCAGCCTGCAGCAGATCAAAAGCCAGGTATGAAAATGGAGGTGCGGGAACAAGCCAGGGATGGTCTTCAGCAGCACAGTCATTAATTCATGCAGAGTGATGATTCGTTCTTCCATCAGACTGGCCATGGCAGATGCAGGCCTGGGAACTCTGGTCTCATAAAATTGCCCTTGTTACATCATTGCAGAACTCTCTTCTTAGGTGATACCTTAGGGCTTTGGGGGCGTCTTTCAGGGTCAGTTATTCAAGCTCTTGCTGAGGCACCCAGACGACAGAAGGCAATCGCATAGAACAAGGGTCAGCAAACTTTTCTGTCAAGGGCCAGGTAGTAATATTTTAGGGCTTATGGTCTCTGTTGCCACTACTCGATTCTGCTGCATGG
This sequence comes from Balaenoptera ricei, assembly GCF_028023285.1. Classification (NCBI taxonomy): domain Eukaryota; kingdom Metazoa; phylum Chordata; class Mammalia; order Artiodactyla; family Balaenopteridae; genus Balaenoptera; species Balaenoptera ricei. The sequence continues at coordinate 111,491,178 of NC_082643.1, forward strand.
ACCATACCAGCAGAGAAGTGTGGCTGTGTTCCACTAAAACTTTATTTACAACTGGATTTGGCCTGCAGGCTTGTAGCTTACCAACACCTGACACAGAAGAATGGCATGAACGTGCCTAAAATGTGTCTTTCTTCCTAGTAAGACTTCACAGGGAAAGTGTGGTGTGAAAAGGTTAAGGCCACGGACTCTGGAGCCAGCCTGCCTGGGTTCACATCCTGGCTTTGGCACTTATTAGTTGTGTAACCTTGGGCAAGTCACTTAACCTCTCTGTGCCTCAGTTACCTCTACCTCACGTAGAGGTAATAATAGTACTTGTCTCACAGGGTTATTATGAGGAATAAATGAATTAATATTTGTAACGTACTTAGAACAAACAATACCTGGTATATAATAAATACGGTAAATAAAGTATATTTAATAAATATATGTGTATGAAAAATGTAAGGTGTATGATTACATAAAATTAAATTGCTTAATTAAAGGGCTGTGTCTCTTTACATTCTACCAATATTATGAGAGTATCACTCTGCATCCTCAACAGCATTGAATATTATAATGGGGAAAAAACCTCTTGCCAATAATCTTACTGGCAACATGCTATTTTGTTCTAACGAATATTTCGTTAAATATTTTGTGAGTTTTAGCATGTTTTCCTTATTGAGTTCTATGAGCTCTTTATGTAAATGATTTTAAAACTCCATTTATTATATATGGAGAAAATATTTTTCCCAGGCTTCTTTCTGATTTCTAACCTTGTATATGGTGTGCTTCATGTATTCAGATACCCTACCCCATCCTGAATTTCTACAATAAACCTTTTGAAGTTGAAAAGCATGTTCGCCCTAGTTAGTTTTTTAAAAAGTTTTTATTACAGTATAGTTGATTTACAGTGTTGCATTAGCTTCCGCTGTACAGCAAAGTGTATCAGTTATACCTATATCCACTTTTTTAGATTCTTTTCCCATATAGGTCATTACAGAGTATTGAGAAGAGTTCCCTGTGCTACACAGTAGGTCCTTATTAATTACCTATTTTATATATAGTAGTATGTATTTGTCAATCCCAGTCTCCCAATTTATCAACCCCCCCAACTTTCCCCCGGTAACCATAAGTTTGTTTTCTACACTTGTGACTCTATTTCTGTTTTATAAATAAGTTCATTTGTACCACTTTTTTAGATTTCACATATAAGCGATATCATGGTATTTGTCTTTCTCTGTCTGACTTATTTCACTCGGTATGAGATTCTCTAGGTCCCTCCATGTTGCTGCAAATGGCATTATTCCTTTCTTTTTTTCTAACAGTAATATTCCATTGTATATATGTACCATATCTTCTTTATCCATTCATCCGTTGATGGACATTTAAGTTGCTTCCATGCCCTAGTTATTAAATCGACATTGTTATATTAATATAGTCTTGGTTAAACTGATAAAGCTCTTTTGTGCATCTCTGTATTCCTGGGAGATGGGGTAGGGGTGGGTTCAGCTTGTCCAGAGTGAAAGGAGGTACAAATCCTGTGGCTATGGTGTGCAGTCAGGTGAGTTGAAAGAGTAATGCAGGAGGCTGGGCGTCTTTAATTCAGATGTTTATGGAGTGCCCAGTGTGTGCTTGAAACGGGACACAAGGCCTGGGGCCAGGGTGCAGATTTCTTCCTGCAGGAGGATCACAGCCTTTTGTTAAAAGAGTGGGCTCCATTTACTTAGTGGAAATCAACTTCACATAAATACCACCAAAAAGGCAACCAACCCAGCCTGCCCCACAGGCTTCCAAAAGAGATCAGTAGGTAGAATCCAGATCCCATACTAGGCCTCCAGGAGAGATGGTTAAGCATTTTAATGAGGGGGAAATGAAGAAAGGATGTGCAGTACAAGGTGTCATCAGGGTAAAGAGTCTTTGGTAGTGAGCTGTGAAAGGCCATCGATCTGTTAGGATCTGCTTGTTTGCCCCGGCGCCTGTCCCCAGCTCCACCATCCTGTGCTGTGCGCTGAAACCTGAGAAAATCCTGAGCAGCCGGGAGGTCGTGCTCCTACGAGGAGTGTTCAAGATGGAGTGTTACTTTTTCTAGACTCCTGAAAGGGATGTGGGAGAGAAGAGGAGTAAAAAGACTGCCATTTGAGGGGAGGGCTATATGCACAGCATTTTATGTGTTCTGATTTATCTTCACAGCCTGTGAGGTGGAAGTTACTATTCCCATTTCACAGATGATGAAACTGAGATTCAGAATGATGCAAGGTCAGAGAATATTAGAATTCGAGCCCAGATCTGCCTGCCCCCAAAGCCATGCTCTTTCTAGTGACCCCTCTGCCTTATCTGCCTTTATTTCAGGGTCTGTGCAGTAGGGACTTCTGGGGTACTATAATTGTTGGATAAATTGTCATGTGAGATAGAAGTGAGACTGTCTTGGTACCTTAAAACATTTTGAAAATGTATAGCTTCATAAATGTGGGTAACAGTCCAGGGTGAGAAGGAGTGATCTGGTGACTTTACAAAAGATAAAGCTCATGGAAAATTCATTTGTCTACTGTTTTTCTCTCTCCTCTGACAGGATACTCCCGGGTTTATTGTGAACCGTCTCCTGGTGCCATACCTCATGGAAGCAGTCAGGCTGTATGAACGAGGTAGCTGTCCCGACCCAGGCTGGGTGCAGCGAGTCTGGGAGTTCTCCCGCAGGGTCTGTGGGAAGGGATGGGCCATGGGGAGTAGGGGAGGAGCTTCTGTTTTCTGGCTCTGTGGATCAGCCTGACCCTGGGCCCCCGTGCCTCTGTCACTGTGTTCCCAGGCCCGCCTGGATTCCCTCTGAGGTGGCCCTGGGACAGCCCCCCCACTACAGTCCCAGCCAGAGCAATCATAGGCCAACACGGATTTATATCCTGGATCTCTGGTTAAAGGGTTTATTGTTTAAAATAATAATAATCACGATGATGATGATGATGTAGATGTAAAAATCACAGGGCTAGGAAACCTTTAAAATTCCCTAAGGTTCTAAAATTGTGACAGGAGAAGGGAACTGAGTAACAGGGCTGTTGTGTGACAAGGAATGTTTCTAACCGCCTTGTCCATCCTTGCTGAGTGATGTTATGATGCATTTTTTTTTTTAACCTTAAGAATGGTCTGAAATGGTTTTTTCTCAATACTTTGTTGATTGACAAAGAATGATTCTCCCTGTTGCAGAAGTAGACTTGGGACATGGTCCAAGGTTATAAAATGTCATGTATCCTCCTGCCTACCTTACCTACCGCATTTCTGGAAAGGTAACTATCATGTCTGCTTCAAAGGCAAACAGGCCTTAATAGGACTGGATGAAAAGCAAGTGTAATTGTTTTCAATTACTTCATTCACAAATGCTTGCTCCTGAGAATGTCATTTTTGAAACAAAACATTTATACTAGCTCTTCCAGAGAGATGAAAGCATATTTGCTTCCTCAAAATCTGCTTTAAATATTAAAACTTTTCTCTGTGTTTTATGGAGGCATTTGCCTCACTTTTGCTCCAAGATCAAACCAACACTTCTGTGTTTATCTATCAACAAATATGCCTAATTACACCTCAAAGACAGCATGAAGCATTTTGCCCTACTTTGAAAGGCAGAGTTTTTTTTGTAATGTAATGTTTTAGAATATAGTATGCGGGTGATCCACCTCATAACGGTGTCTTTCTCACTGAAACATGCTGTCACTTTGATATATTTTCAACTGAACCATGTATCTGGTTGTAAGTTGAAAGTCATTTTCTTATCTTCTACTTTCCTCTTACCAGCAGTGGTCCTTTTCTAAACAGATGGAGTCCCTTTAACCTTCACCATCACTAGCCACGTGGGAGGTGAAATTCGGAGGGGAATCTGACCCCACAGGGGAAGTACTCTTACTTTGCTCTTGGCGGTGCCCTCAGTACCCTGGAGGTGCTGGGGGTCATGTCTGGGTGCTGTTTCCCAGGAAGCCACGCTGTGGTCTGGACTCCTCACACCTCAGCTTCTTACCATGTCCCTTCTGCCACCTCAAGGTTCTGCCGTCACTCAGCCAGCACAGGGGGTGCTCACGTGCACGCCTGCCACCCCGCCTCTGTGAGCCTGCTCTGAGTGGCTGGCGGAGCTGCATCCGTTCTTCTGTGAAACCTGAAGGCATTTAGGATTATCCCCGCTCGCTGCCGTGTCTTTTCGTTTGTCACTTTGGGTTCCTCCCTGGCATCCCAGTCTCCCTGTGCCGGTCAGCCTGCCTTTAGTGAGGCTCCCCCAGGCAGCAAAGGATTTCCCGTTACCTCGTGCCTTTACCAAACTGGTCTCCTCAGGTATTGTGTTGTCCAGGAGGGTGAGGGCACAGTGCATGCAGAACTGCCCCCGGGCAGCAGAGTCAAGCCGTGAAGGCAGTTCAGCCCAGCCTTTCCCGAACTCATTGTGGAGAATTTCTCTGGATGACACTGTCTTGGTCAGCTTGGGCTGCTATAAAAAATACAGCAGCATAGATTGGGTGGCATATAAATGACAGAAATTTAATTCTCACAGTTCTGGAGGCTAAAGTCCAAATTTAGGGTGCCAGCATGATTGGGTATCTGGTGCGAGCCCTCTTCTGGTTGTAGACTGCCTCCCATGGCGGAGAGCAGAGGGAGGAAACAGGCTCTCTTATGACTCTGAGAAGAGCTCTGATCCCATTCATGGGAGCTCCACCCTTGTGACTCTGCTAATCCTAATTCGTACAAGACCCCACCTCCTTATACCATCGCATTGGGGGGTAGTATTTCAACATGAATTTTGGGTCCGTTACAACACTTTTGGTATTCCCGAGGTATGTGTGCCACTCAGGTTGGCAGAATGCTGCTTTGGGTGGTAGAGGTTCATCAGAAGGACGTGTGGGGCGTTAGAACAGAGAATCAGCTCCGTCGTCGTCCACTTGGGCCTCCTGGGCAGCTGAGCAGCTTTCAGAGCGCACAGGCCCCCAGCAGCGCTTCCATCAACTGCCTGTGGAGTCTAGCGGCGCTTCACCACCCCCATCACTGCTCTCTGGCGCTGTGAGCCTCCTTGCCTCTGGGTCGTGCCTTCCTCCCCAGTGCCCTGCAGCTTCTGTCCTCTCTCCTTCCGTTGCTCTCATCCTTCCCACTGTAACCGAGGCCTGATTGGTGGGCTCGGCCACCCTCGTCCCTGGGGGTCCGGGCTCTCTCTGCAGACCTTTGAGCAGGCTGGTGCCTGTAGCAGACAGCTGCCCCCGTCAGATGCCACTGTGACAGGTCAGGGTCCGCTCTGGCAGCGTGGTGGGGCTCTTCTCGGGTGACACCCTGGGAGCGTCGTGAGCCTGTTCCCCAGGCACTGTGCGACATCCTGCGCACACTGTCCCTCCCCCGCCCAAGACGTGTTCAGCGGTTCCACCGTAGCCTACCAGATACGGTGCCCTCGCCGGGGGGCCTTCTTTCTCCTCACCCTCTGCCTTCCTGTCCTCGCCCCACACCTTACTCCCACCTTCTCACAAGGCCCCACTGGGCTGTCCCCAGCGCTCCAGGCTGGGTGTGATCTGTGTTGTCGTGACTCTCTGTACACTTTGCTTCTCCTTCGGGGCGTGTGCTGCTCTCTTCCCTGCCGCACGGCATGTGTCTCTCTTCTCCTACTGTACTCTTGTTTTCTGCGGCAGTATTTGGGTCCCCATCTTCATACCCCGCAAAGTGCTTGTGTAGGACAGGCTTTAGGTAGCTGTTGATGAATGAAGGAGTGGCGGCTGCACTGCGGTTCTGAACTCTTTGCTGTGACTCTGGTTTGTTGTTAATGCCAAGAATGGTCGGTAGGTGGTGCTGATGAGCCGGCAAAAGAAGCCTGTTGGGGCAGGTCTCAGGTTCTCAGGCCTGCAGAAGAGCTGGGAGTTCACTGAGGACGCCCTTCTTTGTTGTTCAGAGTTGGGTGCTTTTAGCTGGGGGTGGGGGTGGGTCCCGTGAGCCTCCTAAGGTTGATGCAGAATTTTGTGTATATGTGCATTGTCTTTGGAGAAGGTGTCAGGTCCTGAGTGAAGTGCTTGATTCTAAAGAGTAGGAATTACTGGTCTAAAACGCGATACCACGTGTTGTTAACTCCCACTTGGCACACCGGTGTGTATTTTATTTCTCTCTCTTTTCTTTTTGCCTCTTTCGCCCTGTGTTACTCAGAACAGAATTTTTAGAATTGTACTGACTTTGTAAAGCTTTTTAGATTTTTTTTACATGATGTGCTGTGTCTTCATATTATTTTAGTCAAGTGAGTCTCTGAATCTGGAATTACAGTTTTGACTCTAGGGTTTATTGTCTGCCTTGAATATTGATTTGATTAAATGGCTTTAGGTAAGTTGGAACCATTATGCTATGAGATTTCTATCCCCAGGGAGCCTAGATTCTAATGAGGGGAGACAGCCTGTAGCGAATGAACCGATAGATAACATGTTAGGTTGTGACCAGTAATCCCCGAGAAAGATAAAGTCTAGGGGATGGCCAGAGCCCTAGCCTGGAGTCCTGACAGTTGCTAGTTTATGTGCAGGGAGGAGGGGGAGGCTCTGATGAGGTGACGCCTGAGCAGAGGTCTGCGCTGTTGAGGACAGGGTACCAGTCAAGGGAGGGACAGCAGGAGCTGAGCCAGAGGAGCGTCCTGGGCTGTCGCTCCGGCATTCGGGCCCTGACGCCACAGAAACCTCGACGTCTCATGAAATCCTCTCAGCATAATCCACTCATCAGCTGCCATGTTCCTTCTCACTCCTGCGTTTGCACGTGCTGTTCCTGCTCCCTGGAATGCCCTTCCCTGCCCCTCCCTGGGATTCTCTTCAGGACCGCCAGGACCCGGGCCTGGCTGGCAGTTGTGGTGAAGTCGTGGCAGTGTGAGTAAATCTCTCCGTGTTTGCCCATGCAGCCGTGTGAGTCTTCATGACTCCTCAGCACTTGTCATGATGAAATTTGTGGTTTACACATCTGAATCCTCCCATTATATTGTGAATACTGGAGTGCTTGTCTTGTTTTTCTTTGTCTCATTCCAAGTCTCTGGCGCCTGATACATAACAGATATAAACAAAAGTTGAATGAATGAATGAGGCTGCCTGATAAGGCTAATGTGTATGTGATCATTTTTGCTCTCTTATGGCCTGAAGCTCAAATCATGGTTCTCAGGATCCTCTGGTTGACTAATCAGTGGAGTACTGATAATGTCTCCCATAAGAAATAATTGGTTGGTATTTTAATCATCTTGAACTGCCTTGAAATCCTTTGGCATTACCTTAGTACTTCATATGCTTTTAAAAATAGAGTCTTTATGCATGTTTAAGTAGTTCTTGTTCCTCATGCCTAAAAATCTGAAATATTTAGGTTGTGAAATCTCTCAAGTATTTTATAACTTTTAAATTTTATTAGCTTTGGTATAATTGACCATTTCTTTATGCTTTGGAACAAAATTCTAGATAGACACTTGTTACAGGCTAGTCCTGATTTTGGAGAAAGGGACCAGCTTGTTCTCTGTAAAGACCTCTGTGACCCAAGGACATTATGTGAAGGATAAAAATTCCAAGAAAAAAGCACCTTGGTCCTTGACTCCTCAACACACTTTCAAACTTGCATGGCAGTTCTAAATCAGGTTTGGGCTTTCCTTTAAACATTATCTTGACTAAAGAGTTTGTGTGCATGTGATTCCAGAGGAATACTCATTGCTTATAAAACCAGGAAAGCTGGAAAAGAAAAATATACATACAATACATAGAAAAACAAAAAAAAGGCCATTTATCAATCAAAAACATGTCCTCGCTTTAAAGGATATTTTAGTAAGTTATTCCAGAGAAGGTGATTCCCAATCCATTAGAAAGTAACTAATGTTTCCAGGCCACTGGGGCCTTCTCTCTCCATGAACAAGGTTGCAGTGCTCTAGAATTCACCTCACAGAGTAACTTTGTGGAGTAGCTTTGAAAATCTTGTGACCTGTTTGGCATTTATCTCTAAGAAAAATCTTACCTAAGCCAGAGTTCCTGACTCCAGATGTTTTTTGAATGTGCAAATATGTAAAATGCTAGTAATTCAGGGACTCAGCACGTGACCAGGAGGATTGTGGGAAGGATGGTGGGGACTCAGCACTGCCCTCTTCTGCTTAGGTGACGCATCCAAGGAAGACATCGATACTGCTATGAAGCTGGGCGCTGGGTACCCCATGGGCCCATTCGAGCTTCTCGATTATGTTGGGCTGGATACTACGAAGTTCATCATGGACGGTAAGAATTGGAATTCTCTGTTGTCTGTCCTCATTTGAGTTGAGGTAGTCTCTCTCAACTATGAATAAGTATAATGCCTATTTAAACAGATAAGGAGTCTTAGTAGACCTTCCAAAGTCCTGCCCCACCAGCTTAAAGATTAAAGTGAAATGGCAGAAGGAAAAATGTGATTGCCTATTCTCCTCATAAGGCAACTTTTTTTAAAAAACTTTTCATTTTGAAATAATTATAGATTCACAAGAAGTCTCAAATACAGCACAAACAGGGCCTGTGTACCCCTTTATATAGTTTCCCCCTGTGATTCCATCTTATATCGTAACCACAGTACAGTATCAAAGCCAGGAAATTGACATTGGTACACAGTCATTCTATCACATATGCTGATATGTGTAACCACTGCATTCAAGATGCACAACCATTTAAAAAAGTGTATTCATTTTACTGTAGTGGCTCTGAAGACAGGTTTAAAATAGTAACCCAAATTGGGCTACTGAAGTTGAATGTACCTCATAATACCAAGTTGCACAAAGAATACTTACAGGAGGAGCAAGGAGGGCTCTGGTTTAAGCATGAACTTTTGAATTTTACGAGGGTACAAAATACCAGTGGCAGCAAATTCAGATTTGCTGAAAAGTCAGTGAAAAGTCATTTCACTGTGTCACTGAGGGGTCCAGCCACCAGGTGAATTGGGTTCTGTTTGTGACCCTGGACCTTTGGCATTAGCGATTCCCAGGAAGGGGTCGGATGAACAGGACGGCCGTTGGTAGAGCTGGGCCTCGAGCGGCGCGGCCTGGTGGCAGCACACCCGCTTTAGGGCTCATGCTCAGCCTTCCTTCTGCCTCTGCCATTTGGGCCCGAGTGGCATCAGGCCCGTGGGGCTCTCCCACATCACAGTAGGGACACTTCTCCCCACGCTCTGCCTCCAGACTTGCCCTGGAACGCCGAGACCTAAACCCAGCACTTCATCCGAAGCTCTCTTCCCTCCTCTCAATAGGATGGCATGAAATGGATACAAAGAACCCCTTGTTCCAGTCCAGCCCATCCATGAATAAGCTGGTAGCAGAGAATAAGCTTGGCAAGAAGACTGGAGAAGGATATTACAAATACAAGTGATGCGCAGCTTCTCTGGCTCTGGGAAGAAGCCCCGTAAGCACATACCAACAGCTCCCCAAGTGCCCAGGGGAATGCTCTTTGGTCAGACGTTCCCTCACACAGCACAGTCTGTTCGATGTGTATTTTGATTGTAATCTATCTGAACTAATTATTTACAGTAGTTACAGTAATAGCCGATTCTTCCATTGAGAACTAATTTCCTTTTTTAGTCTGTTTGTTCATTTCTGTGTATTTTCTAAAAAGCTTTACACCTTAGGTGCCTTGGAGTAAACATTTATTTTGAACCTTGTCGTTTTTGTAAAGAGTGTCCTGAACCTGAACTCATTCACTTGTAACGAACGAGAGCACCCTGTGTCGGTCGTTGCCACGCGGGAGAGCCGCGAGCCGTTGACTCGTCGTGGTGTGTCTGTGGAGGGCTGCGTGAGCAGCCCCTGCATCTCGCCTTTACCAGAACGTTTGCCGCCTGCAGCCTCAAGCCTTACCCTACTTTGGGCATGACGTCAGGTGTCATGTCTTGTTGATTCAACTCATCATCGAGATGCTGCTTCTGGATTGGTGGGAATACCTCCATGTGTTTTGTTTTTGCAGGAAGAGGTTTCATTCACCTCTGAAAGCTGAGTGATTATTGTCTTTTTTTTTTATGAGAAATAATTGCTGCAGATTGACTCTAATGAAATGCAGTCTTTTATTCTGTGAAAATTTGAATTGAAATAAACATGTATAATTTAAAATCATAATATGCTTAAATGGTTATAAAAGTAAAGGTTTAGCCAGAAGCTGTGCCATCTTCTTTGGCCTGTAGTCACTTTTTTGAGTGGTAATGGAGGGGAAGGAGTGGCAGGAGAAGGTGTTCATGTACAACCTGCCTGCAGCTGTCACTCCAGATTTCTTACCCGGAGAGCAATAATAAGGGCACAGAAAACACTTTTTAAGGAACATCTGTTTCTTCTTTGCCAACAAAAAGAAACAGTGTAACATAAGCTTCTTTTAATCATTGGCTTGAGAAAGTGTCTTCCAAGATAGAATTTTGAAGCTGGAAGGACATCAGAAACCCTGAGGTCCAGTGGCCTCATTAACAGAGAGCTGAAGTGATGTGCCCAAGGTCACCAGAAATTTTGTGGCAGAGCCAGGATTAGAACTAGGTTTCAGTGATAAAAAAAAATACAAAATAGCAAATTTGAAAATTTCAAATCCTTTCAAACAGGACTGTCCCCAAAATGGGCATCCTTGTTTGGTATCCTGGGTCACAGTGCCACTGGTTGAGAGATTTCCGCCCCCCCTCCATTTCATGGTGGATAAAGGGGAGCTTATTCATTTTTTTTTTACTTGAATCTAACTATAGCATAATGGAAAAATTGATATGTACATACATTTCTACCACACATAGAACCTGGTTTAGGAAACTTGTAGGTTATTCTTATAAAGCATTTCATAACGATAAAAGGAAGCACCTGTGACACCATCACCATTTCCATTACTTAAGGTTACCCTGTGGTCAGACAGCCCCCTGCTCACTCTCATGCTGGCTCCTGACCTTTGTTTGACAGGAGCCCCGGGCTTAGGAGGGGCCTTTCTTTCTTTTTATTCTCTGACTGGAGTGCCTGCAGGATGTGGGCCCTTGTCTTGGAAGTGGCAGGGCCCTTTCTTGACCACTGAATTCCAGGAAAGAGAGAACTCAGGGGTGTGACTGTCAGCCTGCCGGGGTGAGGGTGGAGGTCACAGCCACCTTTCTCTGGTTGAGGGTTTCCAGCTCACTCAGCCTGCCAGAAAGTCAGAACACCTGGCCTCTGAAGATTCTTTTATCATTTTCAAAAATCCTGTTCCACGTGCCATGTTTGAGTCCGGGAAGGAATTTTGAACATCTTCTTACACACAGGAGCAGAGAGCGGCTTTCGCAGCCCCGTCTCTGCATTCTTGGGTGAGCCCAGCTGCTGCCCGCCGAGGGCTCCGTGGGGAGAAGGGTCTCCGTGGTCAGTCAGGTCCTCCGCTTTCAAATCAGGACGGCTGCTGCTGTTTGCCGCGGTATGTGTTGCAAACTGAGCCTCAGCAGGAACCGTAGGGGCTTGGGTTGGCCTCTGCTGTGTTTGGCTGCCCTTGTTCGGGAGGGAGGGCAAGTCCAGGAGGGGCTGTGGGCCTGGCTTCCCCGATGCTGTTCCTCCTCTCTTCCCTGAACTCTCCTCCAGTCAGCGACCAGGGATGTTTGGTCACATCTTGAACGTAATTACTAGATTTTTAGATCAAGAGGCTACTCTCCCCCCTTCTCTCCTGTATTCCCTTCTTAGTGATATTTTTATTCCTATAATAGAAATGAAAATTTGAGATTAAAAAGAAAGCTGTACGATGGATGAAATAGCTTGTCGAAAAAGACTGAGCCTCTGAGCATAGCCATCACCTGGACTTCAATTATGTTTAGCCAGATGGTGTTCTCTGAAGGATAGTTTTAGCGCTTCTGAAGATGTCTTTGTAAAGTAAAAATTGTGGCCCTTTAATGTCCATAAGCTTCACTGTTAGTAGTTTCTCAGGGGGCAATGGTTGGCTAATTCTCTTTTTAAAAAAAAAAAAAAATTTATTTATTTATTTATGGCTGCGTTGGGTCTTCATTGCTGCACGCGGGCTTTCTCTAGTTGTGGCGAGCGGGGGCTACTCTTCGTTGCGGTGCGCGGGCTTCTCATTGTGGTGGCTTCTCTTGTTGCAGAGCATGGGCTCTAGGCGCGCGGGCTTCAGTAGTTGTGGCTCACAGGCTTAGTTGCTCCGCGGCATGTGGGATCTAACCGGACCAGGGCTCGAACCCGTGTCCCCTGCATTAGCAGGCGGATTCTTAACCACTGTGCCACCAAGGAAGTCCTGGCTAAGTTCTCTTGGCATCAGTTGTAAGGTCTGTTTCCAGTTTGGGGACTGTTAACTGATGCAGCATGGGGGTAAGGCAGGAACAGATCTTGAAAGTACAGTATAAAATCTAGCGGTACAAAATGATTCCCCACTGGGTTCTGTTCTATGGTAAGTTTTCTGACTCTTTAACATGTCAGCTTTTAAAAGCTCATTTGATACCCAGCCATTAAGTGTTGGAGGAGGTAAAACTAATATGTTAGTCACTGCTTATACAACATACACAAATTACACTTTCTCTCATAGTTTTCAAGTTATAGTTGTCACGCATTTGAAACAAGCTTTTGTCTTGATTTTAATCCCTTTAACATTTCAACCTAAGTAACTAATTGATTCTTAGCAGAAATACAAGGTGTGGCTGTAATTTTGTGGAACTATTTTTCCTGTAAACAGGCATTGATGATACATAAATAGTAATCAAAAAATGCTTTGAACAATGGAAGCATTGCTGCATTTTCAACCCAATTTGATTGTGTAAATTCTATTTTTAAAATCACTCGATTTCATAATCACAGTTTTTATTTCTATGGCAGAACAAATTTTAACTCCTGAAAGACAGAAAAATCCCCTCATTGATACTAATTCTATTCAATGTTTTATTTAAAATGACCAAATGTAGCTGTTCCAGAATTAATCGGTATAAATGATTAATACCGTGGGCTTTGGAATTAAACGGACTTGGGTTCTAGTGCTCAGCTGCACTCTCTTTACCTATGTAGCCTAACCTCGGGCGGGGCGGGGGGCGGCGGGCGGTTACTTGTCTTCTGGAGAAATCTAGCAGAATGGGCACAGTGATGGGGCCTACCCCACAGGGTTTCTGAGGACCAAATGAGATGATGGACTTCCGGTGTTGAGCTCATTGCCTGGCTCAATAGGCTGATTGTGACTGCCTCCCTCCTGTGCCCCATTGGAGGGAAGCCACGGTTCCCCAGAACCTACAGGCTTACAGAACCTTTTACACCTGGGGGAGGGAGCTGAGTAAAAGAGAGTCTTAGAGGTGAAGCTGCGGGGATAACTGGGTAAAAAGATAAGTGCGGACGCTCCATTCTCCACCCCGCAGCTGCTCCAGAAGGGCCTCCCAAGCCTTGGGAGGGCCGCTGTCAGGGCTGATCCGGAGGGAGAAGCACGCAGGAACCAGCGAGCGGGCCAGGCGGCCGTCACCCAGGTGAGTGACGTTTTATGTGTGGGCAGTAGACTGTGGATGATTCAGGACCCCAGAAAGAAAGCAAGTGCGTAGGAGAGAGGGCCCCAAGACTCGCCGAACACATGCAGAAGTTAGGGAAGGGGGCGGTGTAGGAACAGAAGCAGCGGCGAACTTCGTGCTCTCCTAGTGAGTTTGTCAAGGCAGAGCCAGGAGACAGGCCTTCAGGCGCAAGGGCTGTGGCCGCTGCCGGCCTGCAGGCCTTGAGTCCGCCAGAAACATGTAGCCTGTCCTCAGGCGGCCGAGCACATGTCACAGAGGAAAACTTAGACTAAGAACTCCCCGTAAACGGTCACTTGGCTCTACCACGTTTGGAAATCCTGGGTTTAGAAAACAGGAAACTGAGAAAGCACCCAAACAGGCCTGGGGAGGAAGGCCCGTTTGAGGGAGGTTTTCTGGTTGAGGCATCTGAAGGACTGAGCCCTGAAAGCCTCACTCTGGAGCCCGTGGAGGTTTTGCCACCTACTCCTGGGGAGGGGGATTTGCAGAGCTCTTCCACCTCAGTGTTACAGCTGCAGAGCAGCGTGAGGGCACAGAGGCAGCCCCTCCCCCACATGGATTCGTGGCGGGGGCAGAGCGGGAGCGCCCTGGTTGGGCCCGGGGCCGTGATCGGCCCTCTGAGTCCAGAGGGGAGGCTGTCCGCCCTCAGGCCCGCAGGTGACACCTGCTTAACTGGCATCAGATGAAGAGGTGATGCAGGAGGGAGGGAAGCGGTACCGGGCTGCCATCCCCCCCGCCAGGCCTGCACGGCTGGCAGAGCTTAAGCGAACACACAGACCTCCTCGGCTGGGAACCAGCCGCGTGCGCGTGGGGATGTTTAGAGAGTCTGCTGCCCTTTCAGCACTGGGTTTCTTGGGGGATTCTGCCGGTAGCTGGCTCGATGCTCTTAGGTCAGGGGCCTCTGTGAGGTCAGGAACGCTCAAGTCTTAATTTTCTCTGTTGTCCTCCCTTGCTGGTTAAGGCTCGCACGTGTTAGGGGCTGACTCGTGCTAGCTTCGTTTTGTTAAAGTCACGCTAGTCTGCAGTGCCAGGGGGTCTGGAGACAACACATCTCTGTCTCGCTTCTTGCTGTTTGTGGTCCCCGCCCCATCCCTGTGCGACTCTGTGCTCCAGGGCCTCTCATCACCACTTGAAATTCCCCATCCCTGCTGCTCCGGGAAAAGGACTGGAGGGGAGAATAGACACAGTGCTCCTAACATTTCAGAATAAGAGTTGTGGTGGCCACAATACTGAGTGTTGCATTCAGGTTGAAAGTGCATGAAAATGGGCCATTTTTTTTTTCTTTCTATCAATATTTTTTTTAATTAAAGTATATTTGATTTACAGTGTTGTAATTTCTGCTGTACAGCAAATGATTCAGTTATACATATTTATGCATTCCTTTTTCACATTCTTTTCCATGATGGTTTATCATAGGATACTGAATATAGTTCTCTGGGCTATACAGTAGGACCTTGTTGTTTATGCATTCCGTATATAATAGCTCACATCTGCTAACCCCAACCTCCCACTCCATCCCTCCCCCAACCCCCTTCCCCTTGGCAACCACCAGTCTGTTCTCTATGTCCGTGATTCTGTTTCTGTTTCATAGGCAGGTTCATTTGTGTCATGTTTTAGATTTCACGTGTGATATCATATGGTATTTGTCTTTCTCTTTCTGACTTACTTCACTTAGTATGATAATCTCTAGGTCCATCCATGTTGCTGCGAATGGTGTTATTTCATTCTTCTTTATGGCTCAGTAATATTCCATTGTATGTATGTACCACATCTTCTTTATCCATTCATCTGTTGATGGACATTTAGGTTGCTTCCATGTCTTGACTATTGTGAATAGTGCAGCTATGAACATAGCGGGGGTGCGTATATCTTTTTGAATTATACTTTTGTCTGGATACATGCCCAGGAGTGGGATGGCTGGGTCATATGGTAGTTCTATTTTTAGTTTTTTAAGGAACCTTCATACTGTTCTCCCTAGTGGCTGTACCAATTTACATTCCCACCAACAGTGCAGGAGGGTTCCCTTTTCTCCACACCCTCTCCAGCATTTGTTCTTTGTAGAGTTTTTTTTTTAATTTAATTGTTTTATACAGCAGGTTCTTATTAGTTATCTATTTTATACACATCAGTGTATACATGTCAATCCCAATCTCCCAGTTCATCCCACCACCACCACCCACCCCCGCCACTTTCCCCCCTTGGTGTCCATACGTTTGTTCTCTACATCTGTGTCTCTATTTCTGCCTTGCAAGCCGGTTCATCTGTACCATTTTTCTAGGTTCCACATATATGCATTAATATACGATATTTGTTTTTCTCTTTCTGACTTACTTCACTCTGTGTGACAGTCTCTAGGTCCATCCACGTCTCTACAATGTTAGTTGTAGAGTTTTTGATGATGACCATTCTGACCGGTGTGAGGTGATACCTCACTGTAGTTTTGATTTGCATTTCTCTAATAATTAGTGATGTTGAGCATCTTTTCACGTGCCTCTTGGCCATCTGTATGTCTTCTTTAGAGAAATGTCTATTTAGGTCTTCTGAAAATGGGCCAGTTGTTGTAAGGGGTGCCTGGATGGGTTGGAGTTCTGAGACCAGGCACTGAGGAAAGAAGAGTCCCAGCTAGTTGGATCCTAGGAATCGGAGCAGGCACAGCCTGTGCCAGATGCTGGCATGCGGGGAACAGATGAAGTGGTTCAGCAGGCACCGCTGGGCTTCTTAAGCCCCCAGCAAGCACCGCACAGGCCTTGCTTTGTACACTGCATGGTGGCTAGAGCTGGGCATGGAGGGCGAGCTAGATTTTGAAACCGTGGGTTGCCTTTCTCCAGCTGAGCAACGTTGATAGGACCTGTTAAGAACAACAGGCCAATTTGTGGGGCTCCGTTTTACTTTGGTTGTCTTGCACCTTCTTCCTGGTGGGAGAAAATATTACTACAGTGTAGAACATAATTTAGTGATTCTACTGAGTTCAAATTCTGAGACAAGTTACGAACAGAGAAGAGAATGACTAATCTACTAATCTCACTGTGACTCCAAAGAGAAACAGTTGTGTGATTAAGTCTGTTTGTAGGCAGTGTTCTCATTCCATCTGGCAAATAATACATTTTCGAACAACTTCTCCATGTATTTAATGGAGATCAAAATTTAACTGAGCTGGTAACATCTCAAGATATTAGAGATGATATAAAGAAAAATATTTAATAAACACATCAGTGTAAATGACCCAATACAATCCAGACTCTGCCCCCTTAGTGTAACCATTTCCTCACTCTTTGGTCCAAAACAGAGTGGTTAGGCCTGGTTACCAACTGCTTCCACGGGCAGAAGAAAAATGCTCACATGTTCTATGGCTACAGGCATTACAAAAACAAAGTATTATTTTTTTACATTGGGGAAAAAAGAAACTGTTTAATAACAAATTCTAAAACAATTCAAAGGGAACTTCATTTGCTAGTTATTTTGTATGTGTGGGGTGTCTCTCATTTTCCACTCGCCGTACCTTCGCGGAGGTCAGTGAGATCTTCTTCAGCCCGCGAGGGGGTGTGCGCAGAGGGATGAAGTGCGCAGCTCCTGACAGCGGGCACGGCCGACACTGTCCGGCTCCGTGCGACTCCAAACCTGGGCTTTCCCCACCGTGTACCTCCTTCCGTTATAAGCAACTGATTTTTAAAGTTTAAATTACTATTCAGGGAGAAGGATGCTTGTATATTATAACAAATGCAGGTGGTGAACAAGCTTACAAACATCAGAAACATTTTCCTAGTGGACAGTTATTTCAGCAGAGCCCATGGGCAGGTGCTCACTCAGTAAATAGGTATTGAATGAGTGCGTTGGCCAATTCTGTTTAACGCCGCTTTACTGGCCTGCAACACTGCCGATGGTAAACAACAACAGCATTTTTCTTCAGCTCGGCAATTTCTAATTTAGGTTGATTCATGCTAGTGACGTTTATTTTAACTGGCTGTCTCGGTATACCCGATATGTTCTCCTATCTCCCTCAAAACCACTCTTAGCTGCAGAGTAAGACAATGCAGGTTTTCCGCATTAGAGAGCTGGAGAAGCTTTGGAAGTTTGCAGCTGCCAAAATGGTATCCACTAAGTAATAGCCAACAAAACCAATCATCTTATTTTTTCCCATAATACATACATAAGCATTTAGAATCCCATTCTTCTATTAATATTAAGATGCTTAACTTCAGACTATTCAGCGTCTATTAAAAAGCGGTTCAGATTTTGTGCGCGTATACATGTACGTATCCCTGGAGGTCAGGCTTCACAGGGCAGCTCTTAAAATTTCTGTGTATGAAAGATAACATCCTGTGGCAGATGTAGCAACCTGTACAACTAGTACGTCGTGCGGAATTTAAGTTTCTCCTTTCTGTCGGGACCATGCGTCGCTCCCTCGTGACTTTTCTCCTTTAAAAAGAAAGCCACGCAGACATCTTGTTCTTGCTCGCGGGCCCCTGACCAGAAGTTTCCATATTGTTTCAACCTTCTAGAGGAAAAGACATAGTTTCCTAAAGTATAGAGGAAAAAATTGTTGTATTTAGGACAGCCATAGTTGCGAAGGTGTTCCAAGGCTCCTTCCAGCCGAACAGGTAGTTGCCAGCAACCAAACAAACTAAAGCCACAAGGAAAGCGCCCCTTGCTTGGTAAGGACCGGCGCGTCAGCTGTGACCTCCGAGAGAGGCTGGCCATCCTCTTCTCGCAACGCACTCCAGCCTCGAGCTCGCTGTGGGGAAGGAAGCCGAAGCGGAATCGCTGCAAGAGCAAACAGAAGCAGTGGCCGGAGGGGAGTCCCTCTGCCCCGTAGCCCCAGGAGAGTGTCCCTTGGTCTGTGTGTGCCTCTCAGGGGACTCTGGACTCTCCTTTCCCCAAAACTGCTGCCTGCAGAAAGCAGGATTTGGGAAGAATGGGCCAGGAGTGAGCACCGTGCCATGACATCCAGGTTATCTAGGAAGAGTTATTCTGGAGGAAATATGAATAGAAAACTAGGAGGGACCAAGTTGTGGCCCGGAGGATTCAAACAACCCATTTCTTTCAATACTGTTTACCCATTTTTTGCGTCATATAAACGTAGAGGAGGAGGAACCCAGGGAGAGGAGACTTGAGTAGGCTTTGGCTGAGGCTCAAGTCTCACAACTATCCTTGCTCTGTTCACTTGACGGACAGACTTTTATCACTAATCAGTTTCTTTCTAAGACTCAGAAGAACCAATGTGTTGCTATGACCTGTTCTTCCCCCCAAAAGGAACACCCTAGATTTTTCCTACACTTCCTTGGATCTTCTAGTTAACTTCTGGAGAGACCACAGTGGCAGCTTTAAACAGTTATAACTTCTTGGTTCATGTATGTTAAGAAAACAGAGAGAGAGTTTCAAATGAATATGAAACCTTTAACAAGTAGGTCCCCTGAACGTAATAGACATTTTTCCCTGCTTCAAGTTTAGGACTAAATGAAGAGGAATTGGAGAGGTTCCAGAGGAGAGTAATGAAAATGATTAAAGGACCAATGATGAAAGGTTCAAGGAATTGGGATTACTTAGCCTGGAGAAGAGAAATTTGAGGGGTGATTTAATGGCAATCTTCAAGTACAGTATGTGGAGGGTTATTACAAGTATGGTAGCCAGCTGTTCTCCAGCTGTAGTGAAGGTTGAAAAAAGGAAACAGAACTAGAATTTCAGCAAGACATTGAAGTTAGATCAGTGGTGTCGGTGGTTTTCAGACTAGCTCAATGGACTGTGGAAGCTTTGTGGAAGACCATGAAATGCTGATGTTTTAAACTTAAAATATGGAGGTTCTACTAAATCCGATACCAACCTATATATAGTATAACAAACGCTTAAGGGAGAATTATGGAGTTCAAACTCAAAATTGGGAAAATGTCGACTTTGGGGAGATGAATGGGAGTTAAAGCACGGGGACACCTTGATTCGGGGAGCCCAGTTTTGAGAACCCATGGGCTCTGACCACGGGCTGCACCAGCACACCTGCAGAGGTGCCGGCTGGAGCCTGTGAGGATGTCTGGGTTCTCAGGAAGGGAGAGAATCATTCCCATCTGAATCCTGTGGCCCTGATTTCCATCTACCCGTGGGAGAGGAGGAGGTGGGGTTCCAGGCTGCAGGAGGACCCCTATGGACTGCATAGCCTGGAGACGGGGGGAGGGTGTGGGCCTGTCCCCGAGGCAGCCTCACGGGCAGTGCCCCTGTCATGCGGACACACCAGCTCCGGCCTGGCCTATGGATTTAGGTCACCATTACCAACTGCAGGTTATCAGGAACTTCACTCTTTAAAAAAAAAAAAAAAAAAAAGACTTGTTTTTAAATGTTTTATTACAAAGCTTTTTTAAAAAAATGCTCAGCACGTTAACTCAAACTGGAATGACAAACGTTAGATGACAGTTTTGGGCAAAGGCTGTGCCTTGCTGTTTAAAAAAAAATGGGTACATCAATGCTCATTTTAACAACTGGCTTAAAATTCCACTAATTGGCTAATAAAAACAGATACAAATACAGAACATTTAAAGTAATAACAATTCAAGTGCTGGGCTTTTTACAAGAGGGTGAGAAGGAAAGAAATGAAAATTCACTGCAAACTGGTCTGCTGAAAGGTATCTGTTAAGGTTTACCATTTAAAAAAGAAGAGATCATAAGAAAAATAAAATGAAAGAGGACTGCCAACTGCCACCCACACAGTGGACTGTTAGGTTTACTTAGCTCTATCGGACACCTGACAAAGACAGGCCACTATTATGACAGGCAATTCACGGAGAAGCCCCTTAGCGGACAAGATAGCCCTCAAAAGAAGAAGGCTTCTTTTCATTTCGTTTTTATTTCAGACTCTTCCAGATCTTTCGATTTTACTTAAAAAGCTCATTGCTAGCAAAATATACAAGGAGATTAAAACTAAAAAGTGTAAATTTTAAAAATTCAAGTTTAAAAAAAAAAAGAAGCAAACAAGATCGATCCTTTTGCACTGTTAAATAAAAGCTTGAGGAAAAGAGAAACAAACATGAAGCCAGAAACAAAGAGGGAACTCTTCCACAAGTTCCCCCCAGGACGCTGACGGCTGTGCCGCGGCCGCTCCTGGTGCTCGGGGCAGGCAAGAGCGGCCCAACTTACTGTCCTTGCCAGGAGGTTACAGGTATGGAGGCGGGATGCTCTGGGAAGTGCACGGCGGAGACGGGGGAGGAAAGCTGCTCAGCTGACCCAGGGCCCGCTAGCATTCTCATGTGCTTTTTTTTCTTTTGAAAAACCTTGTATGCTTTTGATTGTGGAACTTGGCTCTCGCAGTAGATGAAAGGGGGTTTGGCAGTGATTGTCTTTATGGATCAGCGTCTCTAGCAGTGACCTCAGGGTGAAGTTGGTGTCATTTCTCCTTTGGGGTCGACTGGGCAAGCCGTGGAGACAGTCTGGGTGGTCAACAAGCTTCCATCTCCAGAAGAGGTCCCGGGGTCGCTGCCTTGGCTTTGCACGTTGGGAAGGAGCTTCGTTTTCCACCTCAAGAAGGAACAAATAAAGTACTGTGAATGTGAATTTGCCACAGACCTTTACAGATTTTAACCTCTATTTCACACAGCACATGTCTTAAGATCTCTGCATTTAATTAATCCATGTTGTTGATCTGGTGATGGCTAAAAGAGGTTGCCCTATGGTAGCCCTAAATCCTCAGACTATGTTAGAGAATAAGTGTACTTTACTGAAATGTTTACCCTGGTTCCATGTATTTGTACATAAATGTACAGGGTTACGATGTGAATACACGTAATACTTTAGATCATGGTGAAAAAAGAAAAAAAAAAAAATCTGTTGGAAAAACATCAGGAGGGAATGGCCAAACATGAATCGTAATGGCAGGCAATGGCCAGATCAGGGAAAGACTTGTCATTCTAAAGTGTTTGTTTGGTCTTTTTAGTCCACTGTGGGGAGCCACTGTAGGATTTTACACGAGACTAAACCACACGCAAGTTAGTCAATGCCCCTCACACTCCTGCAACAAGCCCCCTTGTGACCGGGATGGTCTATGTCCGCTCATATTCAGTCTTGAGGTGCATACGCTTCTCCCATCTTAGACTTTTCAATTCTCAAGAGTTTTTTCCTTCATAACAACCAGGATCTCTAACGTTAGCCTTGGAATGTACACTCAACAAGTATTTAAAGATATTGCTGATAAGAGCATTCAGAAAGGAGAATCCCTAAATCCCCAAAGCTTTAATAATCTGAGATTTAAAAAGTGATTAAAAATAAAATATAACATTGCAACAAGATGAGACAAAGACAAAAGGAAAGTGAAAGCATCCCCAAGGTCACCTCCTCTCTGGAGAGCATCCGCCTCCCCTGCTTTGCACCTGGGGAGACGGCCTCGTCCAGCTGCAGGGAAGCACCTACTCTACCTGGGTCTTTGGCAGCTCAGACACTTCTCAACTTTTTGTGCTTGCAGTGTCCTTGTTATTAGCAGACATTTCCTTTAAAAAAAAATTAATTCTAAAAAGTGGAGTGCATTCCTTTATGCTTTATATTTAAGTGGAAAGACATCTTAGAGGAGAAATAAAAGGAAGCTTTGAGATAGTTTAATAATGAAAACTCAACTCTGGGTAGCGAGTTACGGTCTACACCGCGCTGTTCAGAGAAGATGGATCTGTAGCCCGGGAGCCGTGAGGACGGGCTCGGCCAATGCCTCTAAGGGGCTCAGAGAGTGCGGGGCGCAGAGTGAGCCCCGCTATTAGGGCTCTTACCAGCCACGTGTTAGCATCGTCAGAATCACGGCAACCACCACCGCTGCTGTCCCTCAAAATGACTTACCAGAGCTGAGAAGAAACTGTTTACCCGGGTGGCTAGTGAACAAACAAAACAAGCAAAAGCAAAATGGGAGGAATATCAGCCACAGAATGTTGTCTTCAACAGAATGAGGTCTTCAATGACGATTTCA